>NW_027133465.1:5896613-7160726 GCF_026122565.2 Emydura macquarii macquarii
CCAACACATCAGCAGACTAAAAGTGTCTTGCTCACTAGCTACTAATGGAAAAATATTGAGCTTCCCTGCAAGCTGTTAGGGAAATAAATGTCATTAACCTAACCTCATTTACACAGTGTACTAAAATAAATGTAAATAAAGCTTTCTTATCAAAAGAAAAGTTCACATCCAAATAGAAGAATAAATACATTTGATTTGTTTTCTTCCAATAAATATAACTGTGTATCACTATTGTTTCCACTTCACATGACCAAAAAAAAAGGCACACCAGAATTAACTAGAACTTTGTCAGTTGGTCAAAGTTATAAAGTACCTACCAGTATTAAAGCAGGCAATCCATTACTGGTTTATACCAGGTTAGAATAAGAATTTTAAAAGGACTGTGGCTCATTTCACTGTGCCAAGATTGGCTTGAATAACTGCACTGTTGCTATGTTTATATTGAAACTTTTTTTTTTTTGGGCACACTGCCAACCTAGGTTTCTATGCCTAGTAGGCAAAATTATTTCAGTGTATTCCAGCCCTCCCTCAAACCCAGCGCAAACATCACCAGGCTTAATTCCTTCTAGAATGTGAGTATGTTATTAAATGACTGCCTAATTATAGATAACATACCTAGACTACAAATTCTGCAGTACCTTAGGCAGGATATTCAGAAGCAGTAACACTGCCTTCTGAGCAAGGTTCTGGTGGATGTGTGCATTTTCATGTTAAAACACTAAATGAATGATGCTGCACCTAATTCAATTATTTTAAATAGGCAGGGCTTGAAAAATATCAACACATACTCATCCTAGCGAGAAGGAATTTCTCTTGTAAGGAAAGAAATGCCATCAATAGCTAAAGAATCTAATCTTCCAGATTAAGATAAATCTTCTCGCCTCGTGGTGAGCTACATGCAAAATGAAGCAACAGTCTTTTCCCAGGTCTGTCCTCAGCCAGCTCAATCCTCGGCTGTCGCTCACTTCCCCCAAGCAGCAAGACAGTGAAAATCACTACTATTCAGAACCTATGGGCACAGGGAAGCTACCATGAATCTTGTCAATTTCACTTTGCTGCTGCTTGGAAAAGGCTATGAGGAGCAGAGACAAGCAACAAAGCTATTCACTAGACCAGAGGATAACCCTAGAGGTGGAGTCAAGTAGTGAAGACACAGCCTCTCTGCTGCAGCACCAAGGAATTCTGAGCAGCAGTAAAGTAGCAAAGACAAACCCTCCCACCTTGCAGTAGCTAGGAGGCTCTGAGCAGTGATGTAGTGTGTAGAGGTAAAGAAGGGCTTCTCCTTTCCAGGAGTCATTCCAGGAATGTATCAACACCTACTAGCCAGAGACTAAAGCAAAAGATGGAGCCCCATACAGGATTTGGGAACAATGTCCTAGCAGAAATCCCAGCACCATCCATCTTCCAAACAGCTGGGGATTGGTAGACATTGGACTTTTTTCCTAGCTTCTGTTTTGCAACATAGTATGCTATACTATGACTGGATTTTCCTACCAGAATATTTTAGATAATCTGAGTTGTAACTGCAGCATTATATACTCTATATTTATATTAGATAATTAGATACTCTATATTTATATACATGAAGCTACAGTTAATACTTCGTTTCGACTTCAGTAGGTCTGAGACTCAGCCCCAGTTGCCAAAATCCTATCAACACAGCTACCAACAATCCGTGAGATTACAGAAGTATAGCTGAGTTCCCTGGAGAGTGTGAACTGTATGCACAGTAAAAGGTATATGCACCTTCATTAAGCAAAACACAATTCAATACATAAAATGCCATGATAATAGCAGTGGCAACCAGAGATCTACAGATATAACTATGCATTCTAACTTAAAATTCATCTTCTTGAGATCTGTAATGTTCAGTTATACTTAGTCCTGTCACCACAGGGGAGAGCATTCTGGCCCCATTTCTGGTTGGTCTTTAGTCACTTGCATAAACATGATTAATATTATCCACACCTCCCCACCAAATCTCCCATCCCGCCTCCTGTGCTATCCCCCTTCACTTCTCTGCCCCAAAGTGCCCTTCCGGCTACCCTTCAAGAATTCCTCTCTTCCCCTTGATAAGAAAGACTATTAGTTTTTACTCCATCTGCTCCCCTGTTGTACTTATAAAACCTGCTGAGAAGCTGAGAGAGCAACAGCATTAACAGATGCAGAATTCTACATGGGAGAACAGAGCTCAGAAGGGCAGGGAAGGCTCCAAAGAGGGGCCACTTTGCCAGGAAAGGTTAAACAAGCGGACACAAAGGCTTTGTCTCCATTAGGAAGAAGGTGGATGCTAACACTGTTAAAATCCTAGTGAAGCCTGCAGCCTTAATACATATTAGCTGGTTGAAATAAACCTTGAGAGGGGAGCAGACATCTAAGAATAGTGAACAGGAGTGGGGAGACCAGAACTGGATGGATAGCAGAAAAATGCAGGGCCAAGATTTGATGAACTGAGGGAAGGGGCACAAATGAAACACTGATAGAACCGTGTCATGCAGAAATTACAAGTGGAGAATGGATTTTTGGTATGGAGGGCAAGTGTGATGAACTACAGAATGGATTTTGGAGGACGGGTGGAACACAGAAATATACTGTGCGAGCCTAAAATGGGGAGAAAGATGAAAACATGGAAAGGAAGAACACCGCGACTATGGGGAAAGTGGTGAGTAGAGTTAAAGGGGATATAGAGTAACGAGTGGTGGGAGCTAGACTAAGCAGGTGAGGGAAGGATAAAAAAGAAAAGCAAAGATGGAAAGACATCAAGAACAGAGGAAGGAAGACAATGAGAAGAGAACATTTTTCATATATTATACCTGAGAATTTCCCAGAAACATACTCATATGCAAACTAGGGAAACGTGCTTTAGATGAAATTACTATAAGGTAGGTGCAAAACTGGTTGAAAGACCATACTCAAATCCTAGTTATTCACTGTCAAATTGGAGGGACATAGCTAGTGGGGTCCGGCAGGGGTCTGTCCTGGATACAGTACTATACAACATTTTCATTAATGACTTATAATGGAGAAAATACTTATAAAATTTGCAGATGACACTAAGTTGGCAGGGATTGCAAGCATGTTGGAGAACACAATTAGAATTCAAAATGACCTTGACAAATTGGACAATTGGTCCAAAATCAACAAGATGAAATTCAAAGAGAAGTGCAAAGTACTACACATATGAAGGAATAATCAAATGAACCACCATAAAATGGGGAATAACTTAATTACGCAGAAGGTACTGCTGAAAAGGATTTTGCGGTTATTTTAAATCACAAATTGAATACGAGTCAACAATGTGATGCAGTTGCAAAAAAGACTAACATTCTGGGATTTCTCATCAGGAGTGTTGTATTTAAGACATGGGAGGTAACTGTCCCACTCTATTTAGCACTGGTAAGGCCTCAGCTGGAGTACTTTGTCCAGTTCTGGGTACCACACTTGAGGAAACGTGGATAAACTGGAGAGAGACCAGGAGAGCAACAAAAATGATAAAAAGTTTAGAAAACCTGGTTTATGAGGAAAGGTTAAAAAACTGGGCATGTTCAGTCTAAGATCTGATCTACACCAGATTGTTTTGTCGACCAAAGTCAGCTTTTTCAACAAAACAGTGATGGTGTAACACACTGCAGTCACACCCTGGCCAACAAAACTGCTCTGTTTTTTCAACAAAATAAAACCACCTCAACAGAGAGCTTTTTATGCTCACCTTAAATCGCCAGAGAGTCAGTCTAGACACTGCGGTTGGTTATGTCACGGCAAATGGTCTCCGGAAGTGTCCGACGATGCCCATCTTGACCACTCTGGCCATCAGTTTGAACTCTGCTGCTCTGCTGCCACCCACCACTTCCCCTTTAAAGTCCCAGGAATTTTTTTAATTCCACTTCCTGCTTAGTCGGTGTGGAGAGCTCGCATTTCGTCTTCCCAGCTGACTAAGGCAGCTCCACGCACCAAACGCTCCCCGCTTGGAGCACACCAGAGCTTCTGGATCTCATCGGCATTTGGGGAGAGTTGACCATGAAGTCCCAGGTCTGCTCTAGCCGAAGAAACTTTGATACCTAGGGTCAGATTTCTTGAGCCATGGCAGACAAGGGGTATGAATGGGACACGCTGCAGTGCCAAGTGAAAAATCAAGGAGCTGCAGCAGGGCTACCAGAAGGCCAGGGAGGCAAACCATTGCTCTGGTGAAAAGCCAAAGACCTGCCACTTCTATAAGGAGCTGGAAGCCATCCATAGTGGCGACCCCACCTCCACCCCCAAGACACCCATGGATATCTCCTTATGCCCGGTGGCAGCGGACACTGGACTCGACCACAACGAAGAAGTCATTAACGAGGAGGTGGAGTTGGATGAGGATCCAGAGCCGCACACCCAGTCATTTGGTAACATGGGAAGTCAGGATCTCTTTGCAACCACAGAGGGTTCCAGCTAGTCCCAGCTCTGGCGTGCAAGATGCAGGAGAGGGGAGCTCTGGTAAGTGTTTTTCGGTGCTGATGCCGTTTGCTTACAAGGAGGCATGGGAGTCCTTTGCTTTGGTAAATGACAGAAGTGGTTCAAGGGAAAGAAATGCACAAGAGTAGCTGTGTTTCCATGTGCTTTCCATTCCCTTGCACAGTTAGGCAGCGTGACTGAAAAACATGTTAATGCACGCCGAGATTTCGCGGGTATCCACCAGTGAGATCTCCAGGAAACTTTCCTGGAGGTACTTGCCAATCCTCTGCCTCAGATTCCTCGGCAGAGCAGCTTTGTTTCTTCCCCTGTTGTAAAACACTTTCCCACACCAATCGGCAAACATTTGAGTAGGGAACAAAGCAGCACACAGGCGAGCTATAGGGACCCGGTTTGAAGCTGCTCACATGGAGGAAATGCACACTAGCATCCCTATTTACTCTCAGGAACGAGATATTGGCTTTTATGGCTCCCACCTGTGGAAAATGGTGGCACAATTTAAAATTTTGTCCCTGGGTACCTGCATTTATGCCTCAAGCAACCACCCACCCAGAACCTCTTCCCCAGTGTGATGGCACACCCACTCCCTGGCAAAACTCACCATGCCTAGGCTGATCACGGAGCTGTGCTCTTCCCAAGGGACAGTGAGAAAGAGATATGTTTAACAGTAATGCATCTATCATGTTAGGGGACCCACAATAATGCTTCTTCTGTTCGTTGTTTCTTGTGCTTCTGAAGATGTGACCTTCGCAGCTAAACTCCCACACATGCAGAGTGCCTCTGGCTGATAAGGAAGCGACCTTGGAGAAGCAAAGAGATGTTCTAAGAACTCCTCCAGTCCTCTGGGACAGCAAAAAGAGAAAAAAGGGCATGGCGACAGTCCGAAAGTAAGAAAATTGATAGACAGGAAAGGAGGGAAAACCATGACTGGATGCTGGCACGATAAAGACCATCAAAGAGCAAACAGAGCTGCTAAAGACAATTGTGACACTGCAGACAGAGTTCAGGCGTGCTCACCTCCCCCTTGCAGCCACTACAGAACTGCTTTCCATGCACTCTCCAAACTCCACCCACACACCTACCAAACTCTCAGCCCATCTCATACCCCTTACACTCCACCCCTTCAGACAGCTATGACTTACACCCAGCTGTCATAGCTCACACTGCCCCTTACTGCTTTCTCCCCTCCAGTCTGATGTTTTGTTTGTGTTTGAAAACTGTTTTCATTTAATAAAGACAAGCTATGAGAACAATAAGCACTCTATTTCTGTATTGTACACGGTACTTTCACCAGGCACTGATACACAGCTCAAGGTGGATAGCAGTCATAGAATAGCAAAGCACTGCTCACAAAAATCTTATTGATTCTTATTCTCAAAATGGGCCCTCAATGCCTCCCTGATCCAAATGGCCCCCCATTGTGCCCCTCTAATATCCTTAGCATCTGGCTGTTCACATTCAGATGCAAGGCGATCCGCCTCTGTGGTCCACCCACGAGCAAACTTTTCGCCCTTAGATTCAGATAAATTATGGAGCACACAGCAGGCGGCAATAATCATGGAAATATTGTCCTCATTTAGGTGTAGCCTGCCATAAAGGCATCTCCAGCGAGCTTTTAATCTGCCAAACACACATTCAATAGTCATTCGGCACCTACTCAGCCTGTTATTGAAGCACTCCTTGCTGCTATCCAGGTTGTCCACGTAAGGCTTCATGAGCCATGGCAGTAAGGGGTAGGCTGAGTCTCCCAGGATCCTATGGGCGTCTTAACATCCTCCATTGGGATCTTTTGGTCTGGAAAGGAAATCCCTGTTTGTAGCTTTCCATACAGGCCAGTGTTCCTGAAGATGCGTGTGTCATGCACCTTCCCTCACCAACCTGCGTTGAAGTCAATGAAATGCCCATGGTGATCCACAAATGCCTGCAATACCATGGAGAAGTACCCCCTTTCTATTGATGTATTCCGTTGCAAGATGATCCAGGGCCAAAATTGGGACATGTGTGCCATCTATTCCCCCACCACAGTTAGGGAATCCCATAGCCACAAAGCCATTCACTATTACACGAACATTTCCAAGACTCACAGTCCTTCGTAGCAGAATGTGGTTTATGGCCCTGCACACTTGCGATAACACAATGCCAGCGGTGGACTTCCTGACTCCAAACAGATTAGCGACCAACCAGTAGCAGTCTGGAGTTGCCAACTTCCACAAGGCGATCACCATGCACTTCTCCACCGAGAGGATAGCTTTCATTCTGGCATCCTTGAGCCACAGGGCAGGGGTGAGCGCCTCAGAGTTCCATGAAGGTGGCTTTGCACATTCAAAACTTCTGCAGCCAGTGCTCGTCATCCCATACCTGCATAACAATGCGATCCTACCACTCAGTACTTGTTTCACACACCCAAAAGGGGCAGTGCACTATGTGCAGATGTTCCATAAATGCAAACAGTAATGCAGGGTGCTGTTTGTTTGCATGGCACACAGTAGGTCAGGCACCTTGGATTCCTGTTCCAATTGTGAGCTCATGATATACTGCGCAACCAGCCGCAATGAGTTCAGAACACTGACAGCAACAGTGGAGAGCAGTGCATGATCCATCCTTTCAGATAGAAAATGACAGGATGGAAATCACTGCCTCATGGGACGTTGAGCCCGCATCCATGATGCACTGCGATCCTCTTCGCCTTCCCACAATTCCTAGCGGCCACAAGGTGGAGAGTTGCACAGTGGGATAGCTGCCCACAGTGCATTACTCTCAATGTTGATGCTAGAGCACCTAAGTGTGGACATGCTTTGGTGACACGAGTGCTGTGTGGACAGCTGCAAGCGCTGTAACTTCAGCACTTTTTGATCACCAATGTAACTACTGTGGTAAAGTCAGGCCAGATGGCTACAAAAGGATATACCAGGGCCAGTATGTGAGCCCTAGACTGTTAAAGGCCCTATTCCCTGCAGGCAGAGGAGAGGTTACTGCAGGTCAATTAGAGACACCTGGACCCAATTAAGGGCTACTCCAGGTCTACTTAAACCCTGCCTCCCCTAAAGGGCGGCAGGGGGGGAGGAGAGAAGGAGAGAGAGAGAGAAGCTATCAGGAGACTGTGGCTATACCACACTACCATCAACAAATCTTTCTAGTGTAGACAAGGCCACAGAAAAGAGGATTGAAGGGGGAACCTGATAACAGTCTTCAAATATGTTAATGGCTGTTATAAAGAGGATAGAGATCAATTGTTCTCCATGTGCACAGAAGGTAGGACAAGAAGTAATCTGCTTAACCTGCAGAAAGGGACATTTAGGTTACATATTAGGAAAAACTTTCTAACTATAAGAATAGTTAATTACTGGAATAGCAAAGAAGATTCCAAAAGAGATTGTGGAATTTCCATCATTGGAGGTTTCTAAGAACAGGTTAGACAAATACCTGTCAGATATGTCTAGGTATACTTGGTCCTGCCTCAGAGCAAGGAGCTGGACTAAGTGACTTCTCATCATCCCTTCCAGCCTGACATTTCTATGATTCTATATTATTCTATGCAATACACAAGTGTATTTAGGGCCCTGTGGTTTTAGTGAATCCTATATGCTGGTAATTTAACGGAACATAATTTCTTATTCCCAATGGTAAATTATTCTAGGAAATAATTTATAATATAGTCTTACTGATTATTTAGAACAGATTCTAGTGGCAGGGGGCGGCTATTGCTTCCTCCATGTACAGCCAGGAGGAAGAGCCTGAGTGTTGGGGGAGTTAGTCATTGTGTCACTTGGATCAAGATTGAGAATATAGTCAAGACTAAGGTTGGGTAGACCAAAGCCACCTGACTTCATAGGCAGCCGCATTTTTTAAAAGGATAATCTGGCTTTGTTGCCCATACCCCACAAGGAGGTCTTTAAAATGTTAACTTTGGGGAAAAAACAGATGCCAGGGAATATAAACTGGCAAGGAACTAAAAAATAGAAATCCCTGGAGAAACTAACTCTGCCCCAAAGGGATAGAGGAAGGGCCTGCCATCTATGTAAACCAATGGCTATCTGTGTGATAAAAGAATTGAAATTAATTTTTATTATTCTTTTATATTTCTAGGAAAGAGGACTCCCAAGTACTTGATTTACACATACTGCCAATGAAAAGCATTATCTAAGAGGGCAACATTATGCACTCATCAAGATATACTGAGAACCTCTGACCTGTGCAAATTCATTTTGTACGCTGAGATTTTTCCCAAACAATCCAATAGTTTGTAATATATTAGGGATGGCCTACCAGGGGGTCGTGATGTGTGAAAGTGTATCACAGCAGCATATAAACATATTTCGTTTCTTAGTATACTATTTTTAGATACTGGATCCATGATATACTCTAATTTGTATCACCGATGACCGCTCTAAGGAAAAAAAAAAAATCTAACAGATGGTGTGGACAAGGGAAAGCCCTGTCTCGTTCCATGGTGAAGATTGAAAGATGAGGGATGTAGTTATTCGTTAAAACACGGGAGCTAGGAGTGGAGTACAAAAGTCTAATTCAAGACATGAAAAATGAACAAAATCTGAATTTTTGTAAAATGAGGAACAAATTACCTCCAATTAACTCTGACACAGGTTTTTTCTGCATTCAATGACTAAAGAGCCAGTGGTTTCAAGGGATGTTGGTAGTAGGACAGCACACTGAAACTGACAAGTGTTGTCTGACCCATGACTCTTTTGTATAAAACCACCTGGTCCAGGTGGTATTATGCTCCTCATTTTTTCTAATCGCCCATATGGGATTTTAGACAATACTTTAACATGACAGTTGATTAAGGATATTGGTTGATAGTTAGCACATTCTTGGGCATCTTTCACATTTAAGTATGACTGAGATTAGGGCTTCATTCACTGAAGAGTGCAGAGTGCCTCCCTCAAAAAGCCTCAGTGTATACTTCAGCCAGTCTGGGAGCTGTGGTGTCTTTGAACTAGACATAAAATGTAGCTGGAAAGCCATATGGCAAGTGCCTACAGCCTGACCCAATTTCCTGTCACCTAGGGCAACCACAATTTTCATAGGTATGTAATGGGGAATCTCATAGGGGGAGGCAGCCCAAAAGGCATCTTATGCCATGTCCATCAAGACCCAGGGTATGGGTAAGGGGAGAAGTCCAGAATGAAGGGGAATTCATAAGGGGTTTAGTTGGAGAGGAGGGAGAAAACAGAGTTGAAAGAGGTTAAATGCTAAATAAGTAAGGAATTGAGAGGAGGTGGGCTATAAGAAAGACAAAGGTATGAGACAGTAATGCTCTTTAGACAGAGTGGGAGAAAAAAATCAGGTTGAGAGGCAGCTCAAATAAATACATTCCCCTTGCCCCATGTCAAATGCAAAATACATTAACATTCCCCATCCCCCTACATTACAAAAGCAGAGATAAGGGGGGAAGGAGGGTGAACGTCCTCGTGCACATTTTAAATTAGGTTCCTAAAATATATATATGTTTGCATTGAAGGTTAGGATCATACAAGACAGACATTGCTTAGAGATGTGCTGGAAAAAATATGAGGGGTGGGAAACAAGACGACAACACCACTTCTTATAGACAAGTGGGTCCAAAATCCGAGGGCACAGCCCTGATGAATGGCTATTTAAAGACCCATAAGAACTGAAATATTGCCTTCAACCTTGGGTATATCACCTGATATTACCATCAGCAATTTAAACTAAATACATTAATAGTATGCTGTTCTTAAGAACACTATAAGAATTAGACTTATTAGAAAGAATATGAATTACACAGCAAACCTCCCTTCCCCTTCTAAATTACAAAACCAAAAAAACAGAACCCCATAACTATTACTAGAAATGGAGTTGTGAGAACCTGATTAATCGATGACCAACTCCAGTTTGCATAGTTTTTTAGGCAAATCAATCACTTCCAATGTCCCAATGAGAGGACAGGATATATATACTATCTCCTCTAGAGCCAAGCTTGTCCAAGTTCTTGCTCCACAGGATGTGGTCTGTTGATTTGAGTTTGAGTGTCTGACGTTTCCTCCTCGCTTTGTATACAGACAAGATGGTGGATATGGGGGATGCAGAGCTAGGGGGGCGCTTTCCTGGATCCTATACCTCTGGTGACAACAACCTGACAACAACTGCTGAATAGGAAAGGTCAATCCCATGGCAACATACGGTTATGTTTTATTATATGGAGGCAATGCATCTTGCTGCTTCTCCCAGTTTGGAGAAGCTAAGGAGCTGGCCATCCTGCCTGATCTTAAAAATAGCCGGAAAAGCTATAAAATAGGTCAGTCCTTTGTCCTTAGCCAGCTTCCTGGCTGTAGCGAACAGGGCTCTTTTTTTAACTATGTCCCAGCTGCAGTGGGAAAAAAATCATTATTTTATGCCCATTCCAGCTCTGCTTTCCATTTTCTCAGGCTCTTTTAAAGATGGATTATTTCACATTGTATTTTAGGAATTTTAATATAAATGCCCTGGGTTTGGTGGCTAAGGAGCAGTGAGCTCTCTCTGTCCCACTCTCTATTAGGGTGTAAGGAAGGATCGCAAGTATGGTTGCAGACAAAAATTCTACTAGTTTTCCCTCTTCTTCCACATCCTCAGGAAACCCAACCACTCTCAAAGTATTTTTTTCTGAACCAGCCATCCAGATCTTTCACTATATCTTGTAGATTTTGGATCAGACCTTGTTGCTCTTCTATTAGAGAGAAAAGATGGGCTTTTAGTGGACCAACTTCTGTTGGTGAAAGAGACAAACTTTTGAGCTACACAGAGCTCTTCTTCAGGTCTTGGAAAGGTAGTCAGAGTGTCACAGCTAAATACAAAGTGTAACAGATTGTTTAGCATAAGTAGTTAATACATACTGCAAGGGCCCATTCAAAGTGCTGGTCTATGGTGATCCTAAGAGAGCTCATAATTTCTTTTAAAGTAGAGATTCTAGATTCAGCCTCGCTGATCCTGCAGGATAGCCCCCTGCAAAGTGACCTGCTGTGCAGTAGTTGTGGCTTTAACTTTCAGAAATATCTTCTGATATTTTTCTAAGCAGGATTTGCTCTTCAGATACCTGTTTTAGCATTTTATAGATTTGATACAGGCCGATCAGGGCCTCCTCTGCGTGTGGTGCCATTTTGCACTATACAGGACTGTCAGAGAGCCTCTGCTTCTTCACAATTTGTGAGGAGTCCCAGGAGGAAGGGGGGTTCAAAATGAAATCCATCCACTACTAAGATGTTAAAAAGCAGGATGAACCACCCAGAGACAAAAGTTGTGCCTTAGTATAGCAGATATTGGTGGATTTCAGTGAGTCTGAGTAGCAGTTCCAGCTCTAGGCAGCCATCTTCCCCTGCTGGATCCACCCAGTCCACACACATTTGTTTTGAAGTGTTTTAAAACCTTTTAGGCAGGGACTCGAACTTAGCATTTTAAACTGTTCTGAAGAAATTCCCCTTGATCTCACACCCTTTGCCCACCATTTCACATTGCCTTTGCCTGCTCACTCCTATTTGACTAGCTACAGGACTGTTTGAACACCATTAATAGGCTTGGAAAGATTAGATTTTATTGGTAAATGTCAATTTCACTGTACACACACACAAACCAAGGACAAAATATTTCCATTAATAACGGAAATTTACAGATAGGCAAAGTAAGAAAAAATGTTGCTTTAAAACTTGGCATTTAAAGATAAAGTATTTTTGTATGTTTTGACATGAGATGTTGACCATTTATATTCTAACCATTATATAGCTTTAATATTTTGAATCTTAATGTTTACAGTAATTAAATAGTCTGACTCTGCCTCAATTTCCCGCACAAATAAAAAAAAATGTAAATGATTTAAAATAAACACTGGTGATATCTGTCCAAAATATTTTTTAAAAATAAATTCTGCCAAGCCTAACCATAACAAAAAAATGTGTGGTTTGCACCTGCTCTTGAAGTTCTGCAGTTTCAAATGCTATTTTTAACAACACCTCCAAGTGAGACATTACAAATACATGGCATGAGCTGCAGAAAAGGCAATGTCCCTGTAAAAGCACACTCAACTGCCTTATGTTTAAAAAGTGACACAAACATGTAATGGTACAAGAATTACTTCTACTCTTGGAAAACCAGTAATTTTAATGTTCATGAAACACAAAACTGGAAGAGAGGATGCTGCTGCAAATGAATGTTCTGAGGAAGAGGTAAAAAATAAGGGAAAAAGGAAAGGTAGCTAGATTTAAAAAGTGCCTGAGGCACATAATAAGAGTCAGCAACAAATCTGAGCTCTGGCAAGTCAAGGTGTAAAGTGCCAGCTCCCAACCTTGGCATTTGATAAGAGACTTACAAATTCATGAGAGAGAGATACTGATAACCTTCACAAGAGCCAGGCATCAGTCACTGTGCATTATTCATCATGCATAAATTCATCTCAAACATACACCATCCCTGCTATCCTAACACCAGGTCTCCTTCTGCAAAGAATGCAAAAGCTGTATGGTGGTAATATCACTCAGTCAAATGTGATTAAGCAGAATCAAATGCACAAAGTTTTATCAAAAAATCTGATCAAAAATTGAACCCAGGCTCCAATAAGTGAAAGGACTGAGTACTAACTTGCTGTTTAAAAAATTGTGTAGTTTGTTTTCACACATGCATTCCAATAACATGCTATACTGTCAACTGAGACTCCAGTTTAGAAAACATAGAATCCACACATTCATACTATAGGAAGACCTCCTATTTAAGTCTTACATAGTCAGATAATTAGTCAAGGCAAAGTGGCAGGCATACTCTCTACAGAAGAGTCATTCCCATTCTTGCATGCAAAACTCAAGATTAAAGAAAGGAAAATAAAGATTTAAAATATTTTTCTTTCTAATACTATGTACTTAAGTGGTAAAGAGTATTCTTTTAAAAAAAAATGTACAGACAAAATGTATAACATAGCAATTATCAGACAACTTTCATAACGTTTGAAGCAACATAGTTGCATAATATAAAATATCAAATCTGACTCAGATCTATATACTTCTCTACAACTGTGCAGGGAGGAAGACAAATACCTGTGTCCTAATAAATTCAGGACATGTATATGAAACTCCAATACGCTTCTTTAATTAAATATTCATCCTATACCCATACCATGGAACATAAAAGGGAGAAAGATTCAAAGATTATGAATGTTAACTATTTTAGCTAATTCTGAAGTTATTCAAATTTTGAGATCAGTAACACAGTCAAATCATGCAATGATTAAAATTTAAACAAAATACTTTAAAATAGACTATTTCTGTGGTACATCAACCTTTAATAATCCAATCGGTCACCATCATCCAGAAAACAGATCCAGTGGTTAAAATGCGCATGGAGTATGAATAAACTGGATAAGGACAGTACAAGCATCACAGAACTTCTTAACACACAGTAGCTTGAAGAGCTGAAGGCTCAGAGTCAGAGTTTAAGAAACAGGGTTATACTTCTTAAGGGTAAAACGGTATCCTTTCACCATGTTCTCAATCTTCTTACCGCAAACCTTGTACAAGTCCCTGACGTGTGAGGAGAGAAGCAAGATTTGGTGACCTACCCAGGAAAGGTGTATCCCAATGCCTAATGCTCAACCCAGCATCAAGGGAACATTCTACATAGCTCTGCAGGAGATCAGTGACTCCATGAATCAACCAGTCATCCCTCCTCCTTCCAAGCAGTAGGAAGTACAAGCACCAAGGGCGTGTCAAGACTAGGATAAAAAGTATATTTTTAAAACACATAAGCTGACACATTTTAAAGATACACTTTCCCATGTCTAGGCAACCCCTAAGAGAGTACTCCAGCGCTATGGCTATAGGAGAAGTCATAAAACTGCTTCATAGCCACAGAGATGCCAAGGAGAGGGAAATATAATACTGCATCAGTTTATAATTAGACTCTCTCTTTTTAATGAAAAAAAAATTCTGCAGAAACTGATGAATAAACCCCCTCCAGATTCCCATGAGTTTCCTGCTCCGCCAATGGCAAGTAGTTTTGTCAAGCCCTAGGTAAGTTCCTACTCACTATCCACACACAAAACAAATTACCTTTTCTTTCCTCCTCTATGATCTGGAGATACATCCTTTGCATACAAAATGTTGTACCATCACATAACCAATCGTGATCTTTCAGTTTTAACTGAACATAGTGCTTGACTTGTATCTGGAGGAGACTGATGTCCTATATATCTACAGAGAAGGACAGCACAGGCAGTAGCAATGCAAACTTCCCCCAGGCTGTACCAGTGTGTCTCAACCCTGACCAAGAAAGAGCGTCTCTAGGGGTGAATGGGTAACTCGGTCTTTGTCCCTGATGATGAAGCTGTTTATATGTCAAACTCTAAACATTTACATAAAACACTGTGTGCACGCAATAAGAATACTAAATACAGGAAACTAAATATACTATACATTTTTCAGGTCTGATACCATGGACAACCCACTGACAACTATGCTACAGAAGAAATCTATTTTATTTTTAACAATTTAATTTTTGCAGAGAAAGTTTTGGCCCTTTTCCTTGGATCTCTTTGATATCACTACTAATCTTTAATGTTTTCTTTAAAACGAACTGAAAAGCTATTAAAACAGTGTTACAATTACAAAGAGTTAACAGAATGTATATTTACACATTTAAATTACAAATAAGTGCATTTTTAAACCAGATCTTCCTCGCTTACCCACAAAGACCTTGTAATCAAGGTTCTGTGTTACAGCTGCTACAGTTAAGGTCACCTGTAACACCTAAAGCAATGTAAGGAGTGCAACTCCCAGCTCTGTGTTAGGTGTTTGTGAATTTTCAAACTGTTATAGAAGAAAGAATCCTGAAGTAAGGCCTTGGGAGACAAGACAGCATTCCAGTTTGCATTTAATAGATTTTATATAACTGCAGGGTTTGTTTAGAATTCTTTTAGGTGGCCTCTACCACCACATGATTCCATTTGCAGGAAGTGTGCCTGACCCCCAATCCTACTTCACCATACTTCAGAAATCTTCCAGAAATCAATACCTGTTAGAGCCATATGAATACCATCTCACAGTACCCAGTGTTCAGAGTTTATGTTATAAAAGGGCCACGTAGCCCCAAAAACCTCAGTTCCTTCTTTCTGGCAGCATAAGGACCTTTGCTCTACAATCAAAGCAATTTTGCTGTTTAAACAAATATTACCTGGTTCTTATTGTTGGATATTCCAATAGAGCATAATCTGTAAATCCACACACACAAATGCTTGCAACAAGACTGATGGAGAGGCTCTATCTAATATGTCTACTCAGACCATTTTTATTTAATTAAATATTTAATTTAGATTTTTAATTCATAACACTAACATTTTAAAATTTAAATTTTTACAAGTTATATTAGTTCAAGAAAACATTTTTATCTAAAAATTTCACATGATCTCTTGTAACTTTTTTTGTAGTCAGAGACCATGATTTTTCATGCCATGTTTCAGCAAGAAACAAGCATAAATGCCTAAACTATAAATCCCTGAAAATAAGGATCTAGAAAAGAAATGCTTTTGTAAACTGAACTAAAACCTACCAAGTGCAGATATAATAAAATTAAGTTCCTATCTAAAGAAAAAAATCCTCACATACCAAACTGCTATTCATTAACCAGTATTTATTTTGTGAATAATGCATAGCTACTACTTGTAAGATAAAAGATGTGGTGATCTTTCCCATACAGAAGCTTGTTTCACTACCTGTGAAAGAAAGAGGGGTTCAGATAAGGTGGAAAGTGCACGCTTCTGGATCTGACAAGTTTTATTGACAAGGGATGTAAGGAGACAGACAGAAACTGCACTTCACTGCATTCTAATCTTTTGTAGTTAGATCTTTGAGCTGCCATTTCACCTGTTCTACACTAATAAGTAATCTTACTGGATTTTCAGTTACTGAGTGGAGTACCGGGTGCCAAAAAGGACGGACAGCAATAGGTGTATTGATGTCATTTGAATATTTCACAGCATGACTATTCTAGAAATTGACAGTTTCTAAACAGTTAGTGATTCATTCTCTGCATAATGCCAGGTGCTCATTAGTCCCCAGGGATGCTTTGATCATAACATATATAAACGTTAAAGACAAATAATGAAACCACAGTTTGTGGCATATAGAACTTTTCCATTGTTTATTCTATTTCTATTGTTATTTTATGTAACAAAAGTGCTTTATAAGTACTAATGCAAATACTTTTGCTCGTCTTTCCTGCACAAAAAATTAAATTAATGTAGTGAATGGTGTTTAAAACTGTCTATGGCAAACTATAAATCATCACTGGTTTCATAAAAGTATTTTTTCCACTGTTTTTAACACTAGGGAAATCACATAGCTGGCAAACTTGAACCGTGAGCCTGTTCCAAAGAAAAATACTGCTGAACAGACCAATACTTTCTGGATTTGTTCATGACACATTTGTACACTTGCCACATTGAAGAGAAGAAAAAACTATTTGCATTGTTAGTCCCAGTTATAATTTCCAGCTGTGTCAAAACTTTAACAGTCTAAAAGCAGGAAATCCAAGAGGAAATTCCATCGTCAGTTCCCGGAGTTTTGTAACCCAAATGTTCTTCCAAAAGGAGATCTTATAGGAATTTGGTAGTGTTTGCTGTAACCTTACCTTATATCTTCAAGTAGATCACATTCTCCCTGATGCTTGGCCTGAAGTTTTGTCATCTGCTCAATCTGGATGTTTTTTAGCTCTTGTGTAACTTTCACCTACAAAAAAGAGAGATTACATATTTTATGTAGGGTCTAGCTGTCATTTCAATGACATCAAGCACCTCAGAGCTGTGTCCTGCTCTTAACAACAAATATGCATGTTTTCTTCTTCCAAACCTCTGATACTCCAGCCTATAACAAAAGAGGTTCAGCTTGAAACAAACAAGGGAGTTGGGGGAAAGAAGTAATCTACTGCAGACTTAACACAATAAAAACTATTTACACAATTATGAAATGTGCATTGATTAAATACTCCTACAACCGTTTCATGAACATGCTGCCTTTAAACCAGTCATCTGGTTGACAGTACATCAGATCAAAAGCCTCCCTCCTCCTTAACAGTATGACTTCAGAAAGGTTGTATCTTTTTTTAATAGCAGTATAATTATCTTCTGTATGTTTTCTAACCTTATGGCATTGAGGTTAAGGTTTCAGAAGCCTGGGAACCAGAGCTGGCAGCATGGGGGTAAAGGAGGGCGGCAGAGGCTGTTTTGACAAACATCAACCCCAGAAAAAGACTGACTGACTTGGCCACAGAAAGATGGATTTTTAAAACAAGAGATCTTGGCATTTAACACTTTCAGTGATTAAGATGCATGGATGCTGTTCCTTTTTTAGACTGCTACATGGATGCATCTAAAAAATGTGATGCATGCATGAAGGGGGAAATACATAACAGTTTCTGCTATGGGGGAGGGGAAGAGAGAAAGACAGGAAGGAGGTGAAGGAAAAGATCTTGCCATAAACCGCCCCTTTCTCTCAAAGCAAAACAATCCTCCAGATCTCATCTGCTAGCAACAGCTCCCCCTCCCCACAATCCCAACACCAAAAATAATCCCCCAGCAACAAGAACCCCCAATCCCAGCCCTACAGCAAGACAAGTTTTTCATCTCAGTTCCTTACAAGATACAGCAAAACATGCAAACCCTACGCTTGGATTAAGCAGAAAAGTGAGGGTTTTTTAAAACAATAAAAATGTTGAAACCTACAGTGTAAATAAAATTCATTGTGAAAAATACAACAGGCAAAGCTTAAAGCACACATGCAATACAAATAAAATGCCAAATGCAAACTAAAATCCCAAAAAACATAAATAAGAATCCTTCAAAGGAAGCAGAGTCCATCCTCAGAACAACAGAGGCAGAGACACTAGGAGAAGGAGATCAAGCAGTCCCCTAGCAGCTGGATGCTGTGGGCTGCTGGGGAGTCCGGAGAATGACAAGAGACAACAAACAGCAGCCTTTTGTTTACACAACACAAGTACCCCCTCCCAATAACCCTTACTCATATGCAACTCTCTCCACACGAGCACCCACAAACCATTCCCAACACACACAATTAACTCACTCTACCCCACTCCATACACCAACCCCCACCATACTCATAAAATAACCCTCAATGCCATCTATATAACTCCAACCCTCCACACCAAAGTAATATCTGAGTCCCCTTGTAAACTACTCTAACCCCAATATCCCAAACCAACCCAAACAACCCCCTCCTTACAACCCTCAAAACACAACTGTCCACCTACAACAACCCTCAGCTACACAATCCAAGCATACTCAATCACCTCAGTACCTCAAGACACCACTCCCTACCCTCGCCCCTCCTTCACAACCCCAAATCCCCCATACCCCAAGGTGCCTCCACACAACCCCCAAGGTGAATAAACTCTCCATCCCATTCCATACACCTCCCCCCAGTACAAACCAGGCCCTTCCCTAGCCTTCCCATATAGAAAAGCCCAAACCCTCCCATAGCCCAACCTGCCTCCGCACACAAACAACCTCCAACTCCTCACCCCCAATACACCCAAGCCCCACACCCCAATACAGCTAGTAGCACACTCACACCAACCCCCCACGTCTCAACACAACCACCCCCACAATCTCACATGCCCCCTGGACAGCTAATGCCCCTAGCCCAATACAGCCAAGGCCACCCCACACCCCAACCAGCCCAGCCCCCCAGAGCCCAGCCCCCCACCTCCAGTACAGCCAGTGCCCACAGCCCAGCCCCCGATACAGCCAGTGCCACCCCAGCCCCCGATACACTCAGCTGCCCGCCGCCCAGCCCCAATGCAGCCAGTGCCACCCCCCAGAGCCCAGCCCCCCACCTCCAGTACAGCCCCTGCCCACAGCCCCGATACACCCAACGCCCCCAATGCCACCAGCACGACCAGGGCCACCCCACCCCCCAGCACAGCCAACACCCCCACTACGGCCAGTGCCGCCCTCCCCCCCCGGCCCGGCCCAGCCCAGCCCAGCCCCCCCAATATAGCCAATGCCCCCCTCGGCTCCCACCTTCCTCGGCGGGGGCTGCATGGCGCTGCCGTCTCTCTCCGCATCAATCCCCGCTTCGCTCAGCAGCGGGACGCGGCCCCCGCGGCGGGGGGAGGAGCCGGAGCCGGGCTGCGGGGGGAGCAGGGAGAGAGGGGGGGAGGGGCAGCGCAGCGCGCGGCTCCCGGCGGTTGGGGGGGGGGTCGGTTCCCGCGGGCGGGGGAGGGGGCGGGGGGGTCGCTCCCTCACGCGAAGTCCATGGCCCGGCGGCGAAGCACCGAGCGGCTCTGGGGGGAGGCAGCAGGCGGGCGGCGAGTCCCTCCCAGCCCGCAGGAGGGAGGGGGAGGGGGAGGAGGGGGGGTTGGGAAGGCGGGGACCTCCTCGGCCACTCAGCCGGGAGCCGGGAAGGCGGCTCCGCAGCGCCCCGAGGCGGCGGCGGCCGGGAGGGAGGGAAGCGCCCAGGCCGGGGCTCCCTGAGGGCGGCAAGCGGGGAAATGGCGCCCCAGCGCGGTCGATGCCCCGCCTGGCAGGCCGCCGCCCCTCCCCCACCCCTGCTCCGGCAACCACCGAGAACAGTCCGCCCGCGCGGCCGGCTAGAGAGGGCAAAACCATAGAGAGAACGGGAGCCGGAGGGACGATGGGACACGCCCCCTGCCCGGAAGGGGCGGGGCCCCAGCTGCTTGCGCGCGCGAGATGAGGGCCGGCTGGGGGCGCGCGCTCGCTAGTCCTGGCTCCCCTCCGGGGGGGGGGGGTCACTTGGTTGCTACGAGGCGAGCGACCCGAGCTCGCGCTGAGCAGGGCAGGAGGCTGCGGCGCGTGGGCGGGCGGAGGTGCAGGTAGCCGCCGGTGCAGCCGCTGAGCTGCAGGAGACGTAGCAGCGGCAGCGCTGGGAAGGAGGGAGGGGTGGCAGGCTGCAGCTACCGAGTTATTCCAGGAAACCTAGCGATGGGACCGATGCCTACGGCGTGACCCGCCCGCTCGGCAAAGTGGCAGGGAGGGGATAGGCGGCCGGCACTGATTAGGGTGATCAGCTGTCCCGATATTATCACCCCTCCCCCGGCAAATACAAGTGCCCCGATTTCTCACACTGGCGATCCGGTCACCGAGCATGCAGAGCAGCACTGATTTTGCTCTCGTCCCGCCCAGCACCTTGCACTGCGGTTTGTCCGCCGGGGACCCGAGTTCTCCTGCAGGCCGCGCACTCAGCTCCACGAACATAAGAGTCATCCTGTCTGAAATGAGCTTTCAGGCTAAAGAGAGACACTTTGAATGGGGGGTGCACTGGGAATCCTGGTGCATGGGGTGAACTTAACTGTGGAAGGTGTTCAGATTTGTTTAGCAACAGGTAAATGAGGTATTGCCACTGGCTTCGGTGGGAGTGATCCATTGGAATGCAAGGTCTGAGATAGAGATGTGAAGGGCTTTTAAGGCATAGCTGTGTTTAAAGCTTAGGGTGCTGGAAATGGGATTCAAAAGGGGGGTGTCATGATTGATTAAATGAAAAACAGTCACTACTTCTGGATGGGGCCTGGCCATAGGGAGGCTTTCTTACTGAATCCCTCCCCGAGCTTCACCTATCTCCATTGTGTGTTCATGCTAGCAGGGGTCTGTGACTTTGGTGGCCCTTAAGTAGAAACAACAGCAGCGATCACTTACTGGTCTTTCAGCGTGATGTAGGAGAGTTGCCTGCTAAGCAACAGCTAGACTAGTGAATGATGTAGTGTTACCTGCACTCAATCTTCCCTAGCACGCCTGGCAACAGCTTCATTCAGACTGAGCTGGAGGTTCCCATCTTATTTCACTCACGGCCTCCAGCTGCTGTGGAACCTGTGCCAAGCTCCCTATGGTAGCAATGACGGGCCAGTTTGCCTCAAGTACATGCATTGAGGTACCTGAGCTGTACCTGAACTCAGCTCTTCAATGTCCAAGCTATTAATCTTACCCCTTTTGTCAATATGAAGTTAATTATGCAATAATTTGCAAAGTGCTATGTGATTCTTTACATAAAGTTGCTGTATAAACAGGGCTTTAAAACACTGCGAGAGTTAGGTATAAACAGGAGGTAGGGAGGCTTCCATCAGGAAGATAGAGGATCACTACCAGCTGCTGCTGTATATGTGACTGGATTCTTACCACGATGCTGATCCTTGCCTCTGCTTGAGGGCTCTATCTTCTGTTGGAATGGATAAGGAGCTCTCTATTTCCCAGGTCAGCCTTAGAACATCTGCATTGCTTGGGGGTATCTTTGC
Source organism: Emydura macquarii macquarii (assembly GCF_026122565.2). Classification (NCBI taxonomy): domain Eukaryota; kingdom Metazoa; phylum Chordata; order Testudines; family Chelidae; genus Emydura; species Emydura macquarii. Next base: position 5,918,316 of record NW_027133465.1, read on the forward strand.
TGTTCTTCCACGCTCCTAGGTGTTGTGAGGTGTAGTGATCCCCTTTGGTCATTTTGCATTATTTTTCTCACAGAAAAGCCCCTCTGGCACTGTTCAGGCCTTTCTCAAGGAGCAACAGAGTGAAATTGTCATGATCTATGTCAGTTCTGAACAACAGAAGTGAAAATGAGTTTTGTTCATTTTACTCTGCTGCTGCCTTTCAAGGCCATCATCCTGCAAGGTCCAGAGGCCCTGTGAGGAGCTGAGTGCCTTCAACTCCCAGGTTAATCAGGCCCACGCCTAAAGGGTGGCATCTCTCTGCTCCTTCCACCATGGACTCTGAGTGTTTGTGGAGAGTGCTAGTTCTTCTTGCTCCCTCAGTGCCTTGGAAACAGCACCTAAAGGGGAAATGATCACCCTGTTGGCTAGTTTCTGGTGTGTAAAAGTTTAAATGACAAAACATTCCCACCCTGCTGAAGTTTTATTTCTATTGCAGGTTTCTTTATTATTTATGGAGTGGGTCATTCCATCTGATGGGGGCGTTGGCCCCACAGTGGGCAGAGAAGGGGTCAGTAAAGCCCTACCGAAGCTGTACAAAGCAGCCAATAAGAGAGGGGATGTGAGGAGTGGCCAATCAGGACCCAAGGGGGCCATATAAAAAGAGCTGCAGGGAAGAACAGAGTCAGTAGCTGCCTGGAGCTTGAGGAGGGAGGACTGTCTCTTGAGTAGGCTGCAACTCTGTAGCGCCTTGGACAGAGCAGTGAAGGCAGGAGCTGAGAAGGAGCTCTGGATGGGCTGCTGAGATTGAAGAGGGTGCTTTAGCTGTGGAGAAGTGGCCTGGGGAATGGAGTGATAGAGGTACAGGGGTGCAGCAGGAGTCTGATCCACAGAGTCCCTGGGCTGGGACCTGGAGTGGTGGGTAGACCCAGCTCTCCTCCCTCCCAGACAGTGACACAGATGGAGGATGCTGTAGTTCCTGAGACACAGGCCATGGATGGAGGCTGTCTGCCTTGAGGTAATCCCCAAGATGGCCAGTAGGAGGCACCCGCCTCACAGTGAATGATGTGCACTGACAGTCACACTTAAAGTTGACACCTTTAGAACTGCTAACAAAAAGTAGCCTAGGGGCATCCTGGTTTTTAAGTAGAATAATGTGTTCTAATGTCCATATTAGTGATTGTTCATTTAGTATTGTCACTAGGTAAGGGAGTTCGTTTTTCCCTAGGAGACCTTAAATAATGTAATTCTAAATTATGGCACATCACTGTGTAGGGTTAGTGTTCTGGTTGAACACTGCATCTCACTGGTGTGAGATTCTCAAACTGTTTTTTGTCCAGTGGTCATCAGGGTAGCTAGTATTTCCTTCAAAAATTCAGAGGTCATCTTATGAGCTCTTCATCTCTTAGGGTGTTTCTCTTTAGGGGCTATTGTGTCACTCATCACAGAGAAAAGACAGGGAGGACTCTTATGATGAATATAAAAGATTGTGACTGCTGGACATAGGACCTAGAAGACTAGTGAGAACCACATGTACCGTTTAAGTCTAAGGACAGACTTGCCTACACATGACAAGTTCTCTCTCATCCCCAGCCGCCTTTATCACCCATGGAAGGGATTACAAACTACACCATAGGGGCACATGTGGTTCTGTTGCATGAGGTGGAGGCACTGGTTCAACATGGCACTGCTTTCCTTTCACTTTAGAGCGGAGCACTACTGTGTTTCCCCATCTTACAGCATTCAGGGAGGCTTGAGGGGCAGGTAGAGGTAGGGCTTTACAGACCTACTGGCTAAAATAGGGGTGGTTGAAGCATTTCCTGGAGATATGCTAGGCATTATCTAGGTTGTAAAGTGCTTTAGTGCGACACAAGTGCTAAGTATAATCATGATTTAATAAGTGCCTGTAGCACCACTCACATACTATGGCACTTAAAGTCAGGAAGAGAAAAACCACAAGAACGGTTTAGAGAATGCAAGAGTATTATTCAATTTGGATTTTAAAACAGCAACTGGCTTGGCCAGGATCTCTCTGCCCTTGTCTACATTAGACAAGTTAGTATCTAACTTAGAGCAACTACTTATATCAGTGCAGCTACGTGAATGGTAGCTACACTGCAAGTACTAGTGTAGAGAGGGCTCAGAAGTCTTACCCCACTCTTGAACAGTTTTTTCATGCCACAGGGATAAGACCACCTAAGCCTTATCCATGCCAGTTGTTCAGTACTGGAGCACCTATTAAAACATTGGAGTGATAGCAGGATTATCTTGAAAAGTAAGTACTGCTATCAAAGGAGAGGGAAAGACATTAGAGAGCTACCTGGTGAAACTAAAGGAAATAGTGGATAAAGTCAACAAGGACATCTCCTAGCCCCAGGTGTAAGACATCCCAGAGCCACGTACAGTGGCAGGATTTTTAAAAGGGCCATGTCATTTGTGACTAATACTAATCTTTGTAGTTACACAAGCTAACATGATGATGTCAATGTGATCAGCTGTTGGACATGAAGAAATCTACCTTCCCTAAATACATGCACACCATTACTGTATTCCTCACTTAGCTACGTTCAGGAAGATATTTTCATCTTTTTCTGAAACACTGAGTGCCAGAGCCCCAACCCTCCTTTGATGGGATGGCCCATAGTCCAATCAAGTATGTTAAATCTTATGTTCCTGTAAAATGCTAAACAGCTGTTGGATTTTTTAATTGATGACTTCCAACATGTGGGAGAAGTGATATCTTACATGGTAATTACCCAAAAACAAAACCCATGTTCTTTTACATGACACCTTCATCCAAGAGACATGTCCTGATTAAAACGGACTCACTCCTCTCACCTTTTTGTGCCAGGACATCTTATTTCTTTAGTGAATGAAATAATCCAAGTGAGAACTCATTTTGGGTTTTAGAAGTAGTCACATGCAAGAAATAATCCAAGTAGATAAAATGAACATCCTTGTTGCTGCCTGTCTTGTAGTTCTTTCCAGCTTATGTTTTACAAGGACTCTCCTTGTGTAGCTGATCAGCTGTGTGCAAACAAGCTTGTCGTCTGTACCCTAATGTGTAGTGCAACTTATGTACAGTACCTGTTGGCCTATGATATGGTCTCGAGGTTCTCAAACTGTGGTCCCAGGACTGCTCTCGGGCCACTGAATGTTTTCTGATGGACTGTGAAGTGCAGGCTGGTCACATGCTGACTCTTTGTTTCCAGCTGTGCAGAACAAAAACAGGTGCAAAGGGAATATGAAGACCCAGAGCATAGGCATGCACAGCACATTTCATTAGGGTGTGCACCCAGTGAATTTTCATTTCCATCTTTATCAGGGTGGATAACTGAATTCCAACGGCAGGCCACATTTGAATTACCTACCAACGGAATTCTCACTATGTCCTAGTGTCCGCTGCAAAAATCTCACGGCTCCTTCTTTTTCAGCATTAGCTCGCTGTGTCCATCCACAGAGAAATCGCATGCCCTCCACTCTTGGCAGCAGCTCTGCCCTCCAGCAAGAAACACAGCAAGATGGCGCCACGGGACACATCAAAAAGGATTGCAGGCCGGATAAAAAAAGGTTTGCGAGCCTTATGTTTGACACCCCTGCTTTAGGGTGTGCCTGGGTACACCCAGCACACCCTGTGTGCACACCTATGACCCAGAGTATGATCTAGCTCCACTACTACACACCCCTGCTGCCCAGGAGGGCAAAGCAATTATTGCAATAAAAATAGCTACAAATGTACAAATACTTCCATAGTATTATTCCATGTAAGTAGTTGCTTTAATTGCCCTCAGGATGTTATATGATCCCAAATGAGGGGGAAGCTGTCCATCAGCCAAATCCTACTAAGAGAAGATCCAGCCCATGAAAGAGGTGAGAGCTCTTGGTCTAATCCATTTCCCATTTTCAGGGGAGAGGGTCTCTACATAAGGAATTTGGAGCAAAAGCAGCTATGTTCAGCATCTCAACCTCTACACTGAAATAGTGGATCCCATTTCCCAACAGAGACTGATCTTCAAGACCAAACTTGGATCTCGTGGGTTTTTTTTCCCCAGCTAGTGGGGAAAAAGTTCATCCTGAAAGTGTTTATATACATCATACATAGATCTTTACAGGAATTACTTTAACTGTCAATAAGTTGCAGCCACTTATGTAATGGAAAGTGGCAAATGTTAAATAATTCACAGTCAGGAAGCAATGCAAAAGACGTAGCCAAAACACTGCTATTGCTGTAGACTTTCTTGCCAGTCTTTTAAAATATTTTGTGCTGCAACAATGAAAGATAATACACTAGGACCAATTGAATGTTCAGTAAACCATTGGCTACAAAGGCAGCAAGTGCATCAGTTTCCAGAAAGTGTTGATTTCTTGTTTTCACACAGCTTGTGGCTACACAAAGCTCATTGTTTAAAAGCAGACTGCCAAGTACTGTGCAAGAGACAAGAATGGTCTGTTTCTCCTGCTGGAGTTATTTCTCATTCTGAACTGCATTAAACAGCAGTGGAGCCATGGAACAAGTTATCTTGGCTATGTTAGTGATAGGAATAAAATGGCAGTTTACCAAAACGGCCTTGCCCCGTCCACTCTCCCCCCACAAATCTAGAAACCTAGCAAAGAACATTTGTAAATATTGCTGTAAATATGGTCTTTTTTTAATCTGCCATCTATGACATTGGGTGACCTTTAATTATTCTCCCCCTCATTTTCAAGTTTCCATTGGCTTCCATGCAGCTATGCTGATTTGCTCCAGCTGAGAATTTGACTCCTCGCCTACTTCAGTTCCCTGTCAGGAAGTAGTAGCCCTATTTTATGTTCTCCCACCCTTTTCTGACCTGTCCAAGTGGACTGTAGGCTCCTTGAGGTTGGAGCTGGCTCCCACCACGTGATGTATACTACTGAGCCCAAGGAGGCCTAATTGCAGTTGAGGCCATACATGTTACTGTAACATAAACAATCACAAGAAAAAAATTGAAACAAAGGAATTGGATCAGTCTTTTATCGAGATTAGAAAGTGAAAAGTGTTTTACCATGTCAAAATTCTTTATTTAAAAAAAAATATTCAATTTACAGCATGATTTGTATATAAATTGCATATTTTTATTCCCTTTCCCCAGAGTTACATCTTTAGATTGTAAACATGTCTAATCAGAGCTGTTTGTCCTTAATTGTTTGGAAAACAGCTAGCACAGCGTGAATGCTACTACAAATATAATAAATCAGAACCCAAAAAGCATTTAAGTACCTTAAAAAAGGTTAGAGATAGGCCTCAGTTAAAACCCCAAATCCAAACTCATTTGAATTTGGTAAAAATCTGGATCTGAATTTCACAACTGAGGTTAAAGTTTGTTTTGCTTCAAATATTTTTTGCTGTATTCCAACAGTCATTGTCAAACAAAAGAAACTAGGACCACAAATATCTCTTCTCTGCCCCATGTCCCACTGACCCATCAATCATAAGTATCTCCTCCCCCTCCCCCCCCCCCGGACTAACAAATACATAGCTGTAACAGCACATAATAGCTTTACTCACACAAGCTAAGATATTAGCACATGTCCAAACCCACAGCCGTGACTAGGCAAAAGTTGTTAAACAGATCTATCCTAAACAAGTGTATTTACCTCAATTTACATACAAGTAGTAAACAGGGTCCTTGAAACAGCAACAGGGGGAAAACCAGCTTCTCAAAGATGAAGGACAAACTGACACCTCTAGCTGATTGGTTGTCACACGTCAAGTGGCCATTTTTTGGCAACAAAGTGGAGCAAGAACAATTGATCTGCATTTTTTCAAGCAACAACATGGAACCTCTTTCACCATGAGACTCCATGTCTCTGTTCTCACAGCTGGAAGGAACTTCATCTAGGGGTAACCCACAGGAAAATGCATTTTAAAGAGTGAGTGGACTGTAAAAGTGAGTGGCAAAAGCACCTCAAGCTCTCTCTATCTTTCTCCTAAAACAACCAAGGAACTAGCCTTTTGACTTTGGGAGGGATCCTGACATGAAAATTTGGTTAGCAGTGTTGCTGGAAACGTGGTAAGGATTTCACCTCAAATCAGCCCACAACTCCCAGTCCCAAGCCAAGTACTGCTTCCTCTAACACTTGTTGCTGCTCTTCCCTGGGGCACTTCCCATATAGCCTCTTCTGCTTCACCCTTACCTCAGGGCTGAAGTGCTCAATTCCTCTTCTTCCTCACTGAATGCCAGTGCCACCAGAACAAGGTTCTGCCTTGTGACCCAGAAATGACCACCATTCCTTACTCTTCTAGTCCCAGCCAGGAACTGACTAACTCAGGCCTTGTGACACCTTTTATCTAAGCCTTCTGGGCTCTGGTTGGCTGCTTCTTCTCTGCAGCCTTTCTAGGCAGGCCTGGAGGACCCACCTTCACTGCTCCCTTTTCTGGGGCAGGGTGTGGCAGGATCAGGAGACCTCCAGCAGGGGACCTCAAAGGCCCAGTATACCACCTCACAATCCCTTACTACAGAAATAGGTTTTTTATTAATGACAAGGATCTGTTAGGATGAATTGTAGGGCTAGTTAAAAAGGAGGTGCTTCCAAAGGACTTTTACAATTTTGTAAATAATTATCTTTCATTTTTTATGATAATTACATCAAACCTGCATATGGCACTGCATCAGGCATCACAAAGTGAAGTTCCCAGATCTGCTCAATCCTGTGCATTCATGGTGCTCTGGGGCGGTGCCATCAGTGATGCCAGGAAGGTTCAAAGTGTGCAGACCTTTGCATGTCAATGGAGAGTTTGAGAGAATAGTATGCTAGGGTGTTGTTGTCCTTCCTGGCAACATAAAATACCACTTTTCAATGTAATGAATAATTGGAGGAAGGCCAGATTTCGGTGAGATTATGGCATTTCAGACAAAATCAAACCACTTTATGCTCAGGGTTTTGGGCTAACAATGCACATGGAATACCCCTAGCTGTTCCAAGTCTGCCTGTAAGAGGGTCCAGCTTTCAGACCCGTAAAGCAATACAGGTCTGATAGATCCTGAACTTTGTCTCAGCACAGAGACATTTTTGCATCCCGTAAGTGAGACATGGACTTCATGCAGGAGCCAGCAAGATCAATTTGTGGGAAGACATCCGGTTTGCTGTGACTGTTTGAACTCCGCTTGAACCACACAAGACATTTGTAATGAAAGTTGATATTTCAATGAAACTAGGCTGAATTTCAAGCAAACCTGGGCAGAATTCCAGGTGCCTGGGAGAGTTTTTTGCCTCCAGCAAAATGCAGTATTTTAGTTTCAACCTGGAAGCTGGAAAAAATTCAGCCATTTCAGAAGCATTGTGCTTTAAGATTTGGGGGTTTGTTTGCACTCAGAAATATAACATTAATACTGTAACTGAACTGTAGCCACCTAGGACTGTGTGGTTATCACTGTGCTGCACAACATAGCTTCTTGGAACCTCCTGACACTGGAGACTAAGGGCATGTTTACATAGCAAAGAAAGCCTGCAGCTGGCCCATGTCAGCAGACTCAGGCTTCTGGGGCGTGGGCTGCAGGGCTGTTTTTCAGCCCTGTAGACTTCCCACCTTGCAAGGTCTCAGAGCCCAGGCTCCAGCCTAAGCCCAGAAGTCTACACAGCAATAAAACAGCCCTGTGAGCCCAAATTGGCTGGCACAGGCCAGTCACGGGTGTCTAGTTGCTCTGTAGACAGACCCTAGGACTCAGTTGTCCCAGCTTCAAAAGCACAGGCCACTACCACTAAAGGAGCATTTAGTTTCACAGTATAAGGCCTCTGACACACAATTCCTATGCTGTCCTATTGAACAATTCCTATTCCATCCAGTAGATGGCACTGGTAATATAAACATTATTTATGTAGTTCCAGAGGGGTAGCCGTGTTAGTCTGTATACAGCAAAAATGAGAGTTCTGTGGCACTTTAAAGACTAACACATTTAATATTTGCAGGCATAAGCTTTCGAGAGACTTCAGCTCTCTTCTTCAGATGCAGTAATACAGAAAATAGGTAGCTGAGCCCCTCAGAATCTTTCATGTGTTTATCCTCACAGCCCCCTGTGAGGTTAGAGAAGTCCCATTAGCACCATATTAGAGATGGGGAACTGAGGTACAGGGAGGGTAAGTGACTTGCCCAAGTTCAAAGAGAAAGTCTGTAGCAGATCAGGGAATTGAACCACGATCTCAAATCCTAACCCCATTGCATAACCATTGGACCATTCTTCCTCTCACTAGCCATCTTACTTCAGTAATAGCACTGCTATAGCTCCTTCCACCAACAGACCTCCAAGCATTTTAGAGACAGAGAAGTTAAGTGCTTTGTCCAAGATCACAGAAGAAGTCAGTGCATGGATTAGAACTCAGAAGATGGAGCTTCTGGTTCCTTGTCCTGTGCACTCAGTATTAGATCACGATTCTCTTGTCTGTCACCTCCTACTTTTGTGTCAGCTACTGACAAATGTGGGCTGTGAACCAGAGCCTCCCAATACTAAAGATTCACATGCGTCCCTGCAAACTGAAATTGAAAAGTTTTGAGTAGCTCTAAAAATAGCGCAGGTGGAAGCTTGATGTTTAAATCTTTTTTTTTTTTTCCCCCTTCTCATTAAGGTTGGTTTGCTGGTTGCTTTGGGGGAAGATTTTTCTCAATGACGCTGATTACAATGGAGTCAGTCTAGATTTACGTGGTGTAACCAGGAGCAGAATTTGGCCCTTTAAAATATCTATTTAATTTTGAAGTTGTTGGTTTGCAAAATATATTAATAAACGCTACAGGCACAACAGAAGAAAATAAATGTAGGCTGAGATTTTCGAAGCCAACTAGAAGATTTTGATGCCCAAGTGTCCAATCCCCTTAGGCAACTTTGAAATTCCTAACTGTCATGTAAGTCAGATTGCTAGCTTCCTGGCCTCCCTGTTGTCCCTTTAATGTCTCCTAGGTGGCAGCATGACATACTGAAAATACAGCCGTGACCTTTGGATGAGGAGGTCTGCATTCTATTTCAGGCTCTGCCCCTGTATTCCCCACGTAACTTTTTAAAAAATTATATATAAAGGTTGACATCAGTTTCCCAACGAGGACACCCAGCGGATGTACTTAGACGGAAGAACAGACTGCAGACTGGCACTAAAAGAAAACATGGCAGGTTATGAACTGGATAAAAAAAAATTGTTGAACAACAGTTTTAAGTAGACACGCCTGCAACATTTTTCAAAGTATTTGTGCATCTCTAACTTACTACCCCATCACAGGGCATGAATTCATGTTTTAGGGCTGGATCGAATGTCTGCTGAAGTCAGTTGAAAGACTCTCATTGAATTCAGTGGTCTTTAGGTCAGACCCTTAGTGCTTTGTTATTGCTGCTTAATATGTTAAATATTGTACTGACATTTAAAGAAAGAAAAAAGCTGTAGAAACACATAATCAAGTGAAAATGCCCAATGAGCTTTACTTCCCAAAGTTCGTTGACTTGGTAGTGATGCCAACGTCAAGTGAAAGTCAGAAGGGCTGGGGATAGATGTGGTGTCTTTTTAAGGAGTCCTAGATACTACTCAACTCTCCCCCTACCAGTGTTTAAAGGTAGAGCTGATCAGACTCAGTTTAGAGTCATTATTTCTGCTCGATGATTGTGAGAGGTGAGATCCCTGATAAGCAGGTCTGGGGGTGGGGGGCTGAGCCTTAGAGCTGGTGTGGAGGCAGTGTTGCAGTGCAAGACGACACAGAGGATATTGCAGCAAGGTTCCCCACTCGCTACCAGTGAAATCCCTCAGAACTGGACGAGGCGGTAACACGGCATTGCAGGTAAAGGCAGAAGTGGCAGCAAGCAGTGGCAGATGCAGCAGCAATGGGGGGAGGAGCAGCAGAGGGGCTGCTTGATCTTTTCGGGGTTGGAGGTGAACCCACATGAATGCACTCCCGACTTCTGGGCTTTTGCTGACCTCAGACAACCAACTGTGAGGGGGGGGCAGTGGAGAGGAAGGGGAGTGGCTTGTTAAAAGGACATTTGTCCATTGAACTTTCACACCACAAGGTGGGACGTGAGGCAAAGCACACTGCCCAAGGTACTGGGGCTTGGGTGTCCATGTGTGATTGGCATACTTTTGGATCGTAATGGAGGGTTCCTTTTCCCTTTTAAATAGAAGTTTTCTGTCGTTCTATACAGACTCAGTGCTTGCGAGTAGGTCAGAGGAGCCCCATGACATTGAACCCAGCCCCTGTTGCTGCTGATGCCGTCTTGGCAGAAGGGTTTACAGAATCAAACCAACAAGCAAACAATGTGTTTTTAATAAGCTATAGAAAAAACCCACTTTGTTTACTGTATGTACAGTTTGTAAGCAATAATGTGTGGCACTGGATAGCATGTGATGTGAGGAACAGCTGCCAGGTAAGTATGCAACAAAGTGAAGTTGCCTTTGGAGAGCCAGGTCAGATTTCCCATGGACCCTTTTTATTTTATTAGTTGAAAACTGAATTTTTTTTTTTTTTGGCGGGGGGGGGGGGGGGAGGAGGAAGAGGGAGTTTGAAGAATACCAGATTCTCCTTTTTTCTTTAAATAAAAGCTTAGGTTCTGCAGTAAGAAGTGAATTCTGTAGCTGTGAAATCATGGAACACATGGGGTCTTGTCTTTAGGATTGACCCTGTTATGATGACAGATGCTGATGGCTGCCATCAGACAAGTAGACAGATCCATAGACAATCCAAGACCTCATTAAAGTCAATGGCTCTGCCAAGCACTCTCTTCCGGCTGAACAGAAAGAGCAAAGAAGTCCCCCTTCTCCCCTCATGTAGTAAGAAAAGCTGCAGACAAAGGTGCTGACAGCCCATTGCAGTAGGCCACCTGTCAGATCAGAGCTAAGCCGCATGAACTGAGCAGTTTACCTGGGTGCAAATGCTGGGGTTAGGACACGTAGCCTGTCACTGGTATCTTGGAGGCTGAAAGCCAGGACAAGGAGTTGAGAGCGTGAATTCAAAAGATAGCAAAAAGACAGGGCTTCTCGGTCACAAAGCTCACTGGAATGGTAGATGTGAGGATTTATGAGCAAGGAAATTGCCCACTGTTGTTTGTTTCCACTGTGTTCAGGGAAACAGGACTTTGTGCATGTTTTTTTTGTGGTAAATTAACAAGATTACACCAAGGATAGACCTGAGTCATATTACCTGATTTCTCCTCCTAATGGAAAAAACCCTGCAAGGCCTCGATTTTTAGCTAACCACTTGGGCCAAAGGGGCAACGCTCCAGACAGGGATGCTATATCCGTACTGCCCTTGGCCTACTGGACCATTCAAATCAAGACCCTAGTCCAAAGGCTGTGGTTAAGACCCTTTCCTATCCCTGAGTGAGGTCACTAGCGGTGCCTGCAAACAGAGTGGTCACCAGAACACATAGTAGAAACTGAAGCTGACAGCCTCTATATCTTTTGCTGTACTAACACCTCATGCAGACTTACACATCCCTGCGTCTGTTGGCTTTGTAGCCAGGAGCTCTCCCTATACTGCACATTACAATTTATGTGTTTTGTAATTAATATTGTGTTCTTCGTGGATCAAATACTGCAGACCTTACTCAGTAAGCTCCCAAGTTCCTGTCTTATTTTGTCTCCAAAAAAGGGTGTGTGTGTGTGTGTGTGTTTCCTTGCTTGAACTGCTGACAAGTATGTCAAGAACAGCTGGGCTCTGTTTCTATACGCAAGGGGCTGCATACGGAAAAAGAGACAGTGGAGTGTGGGGGCACCCCAAAGACCCATCTCACGGCCTTCTCCAAGGCCAACTCTGTGCTTAGATCATGATGGACAGAAGTCAATAGGTTTGAGGGCCAGTGCAGGATTGTCCCCTTTATATTAGCTCCTTGGGGCAGGAACCATATTTTTGCTTTGTATTTGTGCGGTGGTTAGCACCAGGGGGTCCTGGTCTGGGACCAGGGCTCCTAGGTGCTACTGCAATACAAATAATACATTTTCCTGTGCTTTTGACCATTGAATCATTATGGGGCTCCAACCACTTTCCCTTGGCGTTTATCCCCCAGTCTAATAAACCAAACTCTTAGAAACTCTCCCTGGTATACAGCTCAGGTTTAGTCTTACTTGGTTTTATCTTATAGTAGCCCCATCTCCTCGATTTAATCTGATCACTGTTCAAACCCCTTCATCCAGCGAGGGGGAATACATGAGACTAAGTGTGTTCTGATTAGTGTATGTTCTACACTGAAATAAATAAAATAAAAGCCAGCCACTGTGATACTTGGAGCAGCCAGGAAAATAATTTGTTAACTTGGTGGTTTTAAGGTAGTGGAATAATTTAATATGTTGCTTTGTCATTTTGCCTGTTTGCAGGGAAGACTAATTATATCCCTTCAGTCCTCAGGGATGGTAATCACAGCTCATTGACATTATATAGGAGCTGCTTTGCCTCTCCCTCACCACAGCATAAATCAGGACTTACTTCATTAGTCAGTGGTGTAACTGAGAGAATGGTCAGGGACCATGCAGTAGTAGCAGGACTCCGTTAGCTTATGAATGAAGTAATTAAACACCATGTCATTTCAGCAAAACATGTATGTATGTATATACAATTGTTGGCAATGACTGTGTAAATGAACGGCTTCTTTTATTTATAGAAATATTCGTGCAGCGAAATGCAGCTTCCAGAACAAGACTGAGACATAATTGCTTAGAGCAGGGGGTTCCAACCCTAATCTTCTCTGATTCTATGATAACGGCAGGGAAGTGGGGAGAAGCTTGTACTGTATGAACTGAGCCCATTCGTCTGAATGGCATGTTAACCTTAAAACTTAATGATGGTGTTCAGCAGTGAGTCAGATTCTGGATATTCACAGGTATGAATGGAAGCTGAATTCTGCCATAAATGCAAAATTCAGAGGTGAAGCTAAAGGAGTCTGAGATGGTTTAATTTACATCTTCTTCCAATCCCATTAGCCTGTAAACCCAGACTCCATTAGACACTTGGTTATTGAGATGTAATTTACACCTCCTTACATCATCTCTGAATTTGGTCCACTATTTCTGAATTTAAGGGAGTCTAAACAGGCTTGAGTAGAAGCTTGTCTACATACAAACTTGCACTAAAATAACTAAATCAGTTGCAATTCCAGCCACACACTGCTATTTCAGAGTAAGGGAACGTCTACACTAGAAAGTTTTGTCACAATAGCTATGTCTCTTAGGGGTGTGATTTTTATGACATAATTATGCCAGCGAAAGCCCCAGCATAGCTGCAGTTATACCGGCAGGTTTGCTGGTACTGCTTATTTCATGGCCAAACTGCTATAAGTTAAATCAGCAATTGTACTTTTTTACCAATATAAATCCATCTCCATTAGGTGGGTTTGCCAGTCTAGCAAAACAGGCAAATCTTCTCTGGTCTACATTAGGTCTTAAAGTGTCCTTTTTTAATTAGTTTCGATTGGCAAAAAAATAATTTAAGCTAAACTGAGGCAGGGCACTCAAAATAAGTGTCCACCAACAGGCATAACAAGAGGTGTGAATTACAACCAGTTTAGTTATTTTGGAGCATGTTTTTGTGTACACAAGCCTTTACCCTTTGGAAGAGTTGGAGGAAGGCATGAATTACACCATTTTAGGCTCTGTTAGATTCACTCAGTCTCACCTTTGTATGTGGCCCACTATACAACGTAGTTCTAATGCACCCCATACATTCCAGTATCTCAGCATTACTCCTGGTCTTTATCCCCAAAGAGGTACAGCATGGGCAAACACAGGCTTCAGTCTCTGGGACTAGCAAGGCTGCCCTAGATTAGGGTGACCAGATAACAAGTGTGAAAAATCAGGACATTTCTTTTTCAGGGGTAAGAAATATTGTTGCGTATATAAGACAAAGCCACTAATATCGGGATGTTACCGCTAATATTGGGATGTCTGGTCACCCTACCCTAGATTCACACACATTTAAAGCAAAAAGAAGTGTAAGGCCCACCCAGATCCTCAAGGATATTTAGGAGGGTTATAGTTTAGCCAGTCACGCTCCCTTCCCCCTTAATAAAGTGGGTCATCAATTTTGCCCAGCTTTTCAGCCCTCCTGTGTTGTGTTTAAGTATGACACATTGAAATGATGCACAGCACAGTTTGCCCACCTTTGGAAAGACATGTCTAGTAAATACCTTCTCCTTTGTGATCACACTAGCTGTTTTTCTATGGATGATAAATGCTGTGATTCATGGTATACAAACAGAGAAGCAGATAAAGACATGAATGTTCCTGCTGGAAGGTTGCAATATCACGCTACTTTATTTCTGAGAATTCAGTCACACACAAGAACCTACAAAGAGAGAGAAAACAGTCTGCTCCCTAAAGTAGCAAGGCAGAACTCACCCCATCTTGCTTTAAACTGGCTCTCTCCAGACTGACTCTGCTCAATACTGGCTCAGAGCCCACTTAGACAACAAGAAGGAGCAGGGATCCCCTCCCCCCCACTCTTAAAGCGATAGCTTGCAATTCCAACAACCCTCAATGTGTCACCGTAAACTGTGCGATTACTAACGCTTCGGAGGATAGAGCTAAAATTCAGAGGGATCTTGATAAATTGGAGAACTGGGCTCTAGACAAACAAAGATAAATGGAAGGCACTACATTTAGGGAAGAAATACTGAAAGCACAGATACAGAATGGGGGATAACTGGCTTAGCACCAGCACTGCTGAGAAGGATCTGGGAGTTGTGATAGATCACAACTTGTCAGCAATGTGATGCTGTTGCAAAATAAGCAAATGCAATTTTGGGTTGCATTAACAAAGGCATAGCATGCCAGTCACGGGAGGTGATAGTATCACTCAACTCGGCGCTGGTTAGGCCTCTGCTGGAGCAGTGTGGCCAATTTTGGTCACCAATGTTTAGAAAGGATGTAGAGAATCTGGAAAGGATCCAGAGGTGAAGTGACAAAGATGATCAAAGGATGGAATGCAAGCCCTATGAGCAAAGGGTGACGGATCTGGGTATGTTTAGTTCGCAAAAGAGGAGATTAAGGGGGGACATTTTAGCGTTCTTCGGACATTTGAAAGGCTGCCCTAAAAAAGATGGAGAAAAGTTGTTCTCTTGCCACAGAGGGCAGGCCAGGAGGCAGTGGGTTCAAACTACAGCCTAGGTGATTTAGATTAAATCTCAGGAAAAGCTTTCTAACTGTAGAACAGTAGGAACTGTAAGAATGGTAAAACGGCTTAGGGAGGTTGTGGAAGCTCCTTCATTGGAGGTTTTCAAAAGGAGGCTGGATAGCCGTCTGTCCTGGATGGTTTAGACCCAACAAATTCTGCATCTTGGCAGGGGGTTAGGCTAGATCACCCTTATGGTCCCTTCTAGCCCTATGGTTCTATGATGTCACAACAAAAACCAGCCACTTGTCTAAATTTGCCATGGTGATTAAACGGTTTCCTTATGTTGGGGAGGATGAAATGATATAACCTGATTATCTGGTTTTAGGGTTGTTTTTGCTACTAAAAGTAACTGCTGTACCTATGAAGTAAACACTTCCTCCGGAAGCTGGGAGGTCCTGAGAGAGAAGCCTCTTGTGTTACCGCATCAATGGTTACTACCTTTTGTTTCCTGGCAGCGTTGAGGAGCAGCTGTCTTTCCCACTATCCTGTCCAAGCCCCTGGATCACTCTCCTTGAATTTTGCGTCTCAGTTCCTTTACCCATGCCAGTTCTTACACCTACCAAAAGAAAACAGCAGACTACTGTCGCTCAAAATCTGAACAATTACAAACCACTTTCTTGAAGTTCTAGGCTCTCACCACAGGGGGGTACTATACTTACATGGACCCAAGTCCATGCTGATGCTGATAGCACCACACATCTCTGGCCTCAGCGGCTAGCTCCGGCCCAGCAGAAGGAACTTGGCTGTTTGAAATCACAGGAGGCTGCCTTGGCAGCCTTTTCTTTCCTTTCTTTGCTGCTCTCATGGGGTCACTCTCCCAAGTTTTTATTCCTCTCTGGGGTTTGAATGATCTCAGCCTCAAAGGGGAACGCAGCTGAAATCACCATGTTTTGCCTGATTTTGTGTCAAACCCATCACCCCCAGCTGTGGCTGGAGGAAGGGGCAGTCCTGAGCTCTGCCTCTGCTCTATCCCAGCCCCATAGACAATGCAATACTCAGTGGGCCCAATTCTTTGCAGGTGTAAATGAACTTCACCCACTGACTTCCATGGAGTTTTGCCCACTTACTCTAGCAGAGAATTTGGCCCAAGATGTCATTTACTGAGACCACCAGCTGTTTTAATTATTGCATTTCACTGCCTGCTTGGGTTTTTATATCAGACTCATAGAGAACTCCTGGACAAATGAAGATGCAGTTTGCTTGAACCATGATGCAGCCCAATCCTAAACCAGATGATGAATGGATTCAGAGTCCTGTAAGGGGACAGTCTATGCCAGTAGCAATTATAGATGTGGCCTGTAGTCCTCCATTAGTGGATCTACATGGGGCTGGCTGCTTTTTGGGAAACAGCAGCTTCTTCTTGCTATCTTTTGGAGCAAGAATTCAGTTTGCACTGGTCACCCAATCCCATTGCCAATCACTGATGGTTTTACTCCATTTGTCTCAGTTTACTGCCTTGGGCAGGTCCGTGGTAGCAGAGGAAATTGCTGTCTGTGTAATGGGGATCTTACACATGGAGTGACCGTCTTTTCCTTTCAAACAGGAAGCAGAATGTTTTGGGAAACTTCTGCTAACCAGAAGCAGGATCAGAATGGGAGAGAAGAAACTAATATACCACATTTGGATCTAGGTTTAGGTTTGAATTTCCACCCACCAAAGCTAGGATTGTTCTGGTTTGGCATATTCAGGCCCTGTATGTATAATACCAGCTGTGTAAACTGCTGTATACTGGTTCATCTTTCTGAATTTGCTACATAACTGAGTGCCAGAATACAATCTTTTGCAAATGATGTGACATGAAAATATATTGTTCTCCATTTATCTCAATAGGGTGTTAACACTGAAGCCTAATGAGGATCATTTGCAAAACCGAGCATTTAAGGGCAAAGAAATGAGCAGTTAATTAGAGACATTATACATTGTTCATGTAATAAATGAAGTATTCTTACAAAGGAAAAATAAGTATCCTTATCTTTGACCCAACATTAATCTGATTGTCACAGGGTGGCTGGCTCTTCTAAAGGGAGATAAGTCTCAGTCTACCTATGATGCACCTGATTTTCCTCCCCATTTGGAAAGAATAAATTAAGTCATGTGACAGATGGCCATGTGATGTGACTCAAGCAGGCCCGCTGTGGCCAGGGGGGCTATAGAAAAGCAGAGAACGGTGTGTGGACAGCTGGGGGATATGAATGAAGCGCTATCCAGGTGAAGTTGCAGGAGAGGGAGTCTCCTGTAGTGCTCCCTGAGGATGGGAGTCATGACTGGGTAGAAAGACCCAGATGGATATTTTGTTTCAGAGAGAAGGCAATGAGGGCAGGTCAGGCCTTGTGTCTTCTCCAGTGCTCAGGGTGCAGAGGAAGAGACAGGACCTCAGGCAGTGGTGTTGTCCTAACTCTGAAAGTACAGGAACTCCAGCATCAGACTCACAGCTGGGGGGTGTCTGGGCTTTGATTGTCACACCCCAAGGGGAGAACAGGGGATCTGAATCCCAAAGAGTAAGCAATTGAAACAACCGGGTGTATTCAATGTTATTGTGTATTGAAAGGTCAAGTAAGGTCTTTGATGAAGGCTTGTCATGTTCTGAACTCGATGGTCATAAGATATATACAGATGGTGGCTATGAATGTATGTATGTATCTAGACTACTATGCTCATGACTTGTGCTACAATTTAAGGTACAGCTCACAGCAGGGAGGGGCTGCTCCCAAGCCACTTGTTCACACAAAAGTAACTTCAAGTACCCATCTATTGTCCAGCCAGGAAGAGACAACAGGGGACCATTAAAGTTAATGGAAAGAAATTGCAACTGGGAAGAAAATCCCAATCTTTGAAAAACAATGAAAAGAGGGTGTTTCCCCCACGCTGTGGGGCCATGGCCATGAGTCATCATGCCAGGAAGGAGAAAGAAGGGGAGAAAAGAACTTTTAAAAACAGGCTTGGGTGCTAGGTCTGGGGCGTTTTGTCCAGAAGTTAAGTTAGACCCGCCCCTCAGTAGGACAGAGAGCTCACAAGCCAGCTTGACTCTCGTAGAACATCTTCCCACCTCCCCCACAAAACGTACCAGGTACCAGCCTGACACACATGAAGCATTTGCTCCCTCCCCAACCTCTCTCTCCCAGACTCAGAGGGGAGTCCTGGCCACCTCCCCCAGCCTCCCAACCCCCAGCTCAATTCCCCCAGACCTAGAGCCCTAACCCTGCAGCCTCCCCTCCACTCCCAGCTCCAGCAACAGCACTGCCATTCAGCTGAGTGCTCCAGCTGTGTGTGTGCGATCCAGCAGCTGCCTCATGTCACAGCAGGGGCGAAGTGCATGCACAGTGGCCAGAACTTCAATACGAGCCCTAACAAGTACCAGAACGGAGTTCTTACTCCACTGCCACAGTGACCTCAGGAGGTGAGACTATATCCAGCTTAAGGGTGGATGGAACATAAGAACAGCCACACTGGGTCAGACCAATGATCCATCTAGCTCAGTATCCTGTCTTCCGACAGTGACCAATGCCAGGTGCTTCAGAGGGAATGAACAGAACAGGTCATCATCAAGTGAATCATGAGCCATCCCTTTTGTGAAGTCCCACCTTTTGGCAGTCAGAGGCTTAAGGCTAGTCTACACTCAAAACTTACTGCTGCACAGCTGTGTCGGTATAGCTGTGCCACTGTAAGAGAGCTTGTGTAGCCATGTTATGTCAATTGTAGAGAGCTCTCCTGCCAACATAATAAAACCACCTAAAGGAGCAGCGGTAGCTATGTTGGAGGGAGAGCGTCTCCTGCCGACATAGCACTGCCCACGCAAGCACTTATACTGGCAAAATTTATGTCACTCAGGGGTGTGGGTTTTTTCACACCTCTGAGCAACAAAAGTTTTGCTGGCATAAGTGCCAACGTAGACAAAGCCTTAGGAACACCCAAAGCATGAGGTTATGTCCCAGCCCATCTTAGCTAATAGCCATTGGTGGACCTATCCTCCATGAACTTATCTAATTCTTTTTTGAACCCAGTTATGGTTTTGGCCTTCACAGCATCCCTTGACAAAGAGTTCCACAGGTTGACTGTGTGTTGTGTGAAGAAGTACTTCTTTTTGTTCATTTTAAATCTGCTGCCTATTAATTTCACTTGGTGACCTCTG
The DNA here is from genome assembly GCF_026122565.2 of Emydura macquarii macquarii. NCBI lineage: Eukaryota > Metazoa > Chordata > Testudines > Chelidae > Emydura > Emydura macquarii. The sequence goes on from NW_027133465.1 coordinate 5,937,515, forward strand.
GTTCTCGTGTTATGAGAAGAAGTAAATAACACTTCCTTAGTCACTTTCTCTACGCCATTCATGATTTTATAGACCTCTGTCATATCCCCCTTAAGTTATCTCTTTTCTAAGATGACCACTCCCAATTTTTTTAATCTCTCCTCATAAGGAAACTGTTTCATACCCCTAATAATTTTTGTTGCCCTTCTCTGTACCTTTTCCAATTCGAATATATCTTTTTTGAGATGGGACGATCAGAATTGTGCATAGTACCATGGATTTATATTATTTATTATTTATCCCTTTCTGAATTGTTCCTATCATACTGTTAGCTTTTCTGACTGCTGCTGCACATTGGGTGGATGTTTTCAGAGAACTAGCCAGGATGACTCCAAGATCTCTTTCTTGAGTGGTAACAGCTAATTTAGACCCCACCATTTTGTATGTATAGTTGGGATTATGTTTTCGTATTGTTGTGAAATGAGGTAGAACAGAGTGAAAGCAGATGCCAACACCTTCCCAGAGCTGATGGGCCTGTACCCCTCCCTCCCAAATTAACCAACGGATTCAAAATTTATATTATGGACCCTCGCAGATACTTGCCTCCTCTGGCATCTATCAGCCAGGATTTGCCTCAGAAGCAGGCAACACAAATAAAGTAAACTATAAACGATTTATTTAAACACAAAACCAGAGATACACACACACAGAGCATTAAGCTCATCACCCAAAGGTTTGCAGTTCTGGGTAACAGGAAAATAAACTAAACAGTCTTTAACTCATGCCTTTAAGGCAGGATAAGGTAAGTACACGAAGGTCAAGTGAGACAAGAAGATTCAGGAACCACAGCACAGGAGACGAACAGGAACTGAAGATTGGAACACAGGAACTGAAGAAGACACGCTGGAACCAGGAACCACAATGAAGACAAAGACACTGGCTGCTAAACTGCAACGAAGACACCCTGGGACTGGGCTGGAACCACGATGAAGGAGCAACAAAGGTAGGTCTCAGACGACCGCATGTGTTCTTCTTGAAACATCAGAGCCGGGCTGCCACCCGGGAGGCAAAACGGCATCTATCCAAGCTCACCAAAGGTCTTAAGTGTAGCCAGTCCAGCCAACCAGAGTGCTTCTCCTTCCCGCCTTTGCACCCAGCACTATTTCCTCTGCATATGGCACTACAGTGTTTTTCCATATGGCACTCAACTCTGTGCACTCGGCCCCTAACTTCGTGCACTCAGCGCTTAACTTTTGTGCCAGGCACTTCACTTTTGTGCACATGGTACTGAAGATTCAGCTGTTGAATTGCATGTGAGGCCTATCGAATCCTTAGGCTATGCTTCTCATGTCAATCACAAGTTAATGGTCCACCAAGCTCAGGGAGGGAGAACGATTTTTAAACATGGGCTCAGGTAACACAGTGTGCATTCCTTTGCATTTATCAACATTGAATTTCATCTGCCATTTTGTTGTCCAGTCACCCAGTTTAGTTAGATCCATTTGTAACTCTTCGCAGTCTGCTGTGGACTTGACTATCTTCAGTCATTTTGTATCATCCGCAAATTTTGCCGCCTCAATGTTCATGCCATGTTCCAGATCATGGATGACTATGTTGAACAGCACAGGTCCCAATACAGATCCTTGGAGGAACCTGTCATTTACCTCTCTCCACTATGAAAACTGTCCCTTTATTATTACCTTTTGTTTCCTATCTTTTAACCAGTTACTGATCCAGGAGAGGACATTCTCTTTTATCCCAAGACTTTTTGCGTATATTTTTGAACTTTAAGTTAATAAAACAGACCCTAAGAAGAGCTGTTGTTATTAGATGGATGAAAACCGTTTGTGTATGAAGTTCACTGAGGAGCCCATGAAGAAGGGAAACTGAAGCAGGGTTCTGCAGAGCCACCTCTAGCCTCGAGAAGGCATGCAGGAGGCGACTGACCCTGTTACACTTATTCTCTCACCAACAATCTCAATATAACACAACACAAAGCCTTTTTGTTAAAGAAAGGCAAAAGGTATCAGCTAGATCCTGGCCTGTGTTACTATTTCCCTGGCACAGAGGAAGCCTTGGCCAGTATAGAACCAGCACAGCTTGCAAATCTTCTGGACCCCTTTGGCATAACAGTCAGGCTAGGGGTAAGGGAGTCAGATGGCTGACCATCCCAGATAGTGGTTCATGAGGAAGGAAGTTGTGAAAAGGTAAAAAGACTCAGCTGGAAGTTTTGTTTTCCCCAGACAGTGTAATAACCCTTGGGAGGCTATTGCAAACTGGTGGAAATTAAGGAAGCCCCGAGGTTGCTCTAAATTACAGCAGGGGCTGAATCAGCCTCTGTCTGCTTAAAGCAGAATTTTGGCACAGCTGATCAAACTGCATATGTGTTCAGATTAATGCCATATACTGGGCTGGGAGGAATTTATTCGCCTGTCTGCTCATCAGATAGTTCTGGGTTGAAGAAAGAGGGGTAAGCACAGGTGCCACACCCCTTTCCATTCCTGCCCTGGTTAGCTGCAGCTTAATGAAGTAGTTGTGAGTAAATGCAAGCTGCTCTGCTTCATGTGTCATGCTATCCTGGCCTCTCCCATTCCCAGTCATAATATTTATGTTACCTGGTTGTGAGAGGAGGGATTAATTTCCTTGAGAGCACACTGCCGACAGCACACACAGCCAAGCGGAGATCCTTGGCAGGATTTTCAATGGGCTGGCAGCTCTCCAACTCTTTTGTGGGACACATAAAACGTTCCTGAATAGACAACTCCACCAAAAGGTGAGGGAATTGCAATTGACCAGACAAACTGGGAAGGGACAAAAAGTTTAGCTCTGGCTCCTGCTTTCACTGATAAAACCACAGGGGCATGATTGTTATTTATTTACTATTTCTACAGCACTGTAGGGCAGATGGTCCTTCATGGATTGAGCTAAGGAGACAGGACCAGACCCCCACGTGGTGTAAATCAGGTTAGCTCCATTGCAATTTACATCAGCTAAGATTCTGGGCCTGGGGAGCTGACAGTCAGAGGAAGACAAGCAGGTAGGGATGAGAAGGCTGAGGGTTACAGAAAAATAGGAGGAGATGCTGTTTGCTGCATGGATAACAGCCACTATCAGGGATTGAACCAGGGACTGCCAGAACGGAGCATCAGCAGCTAAAGTGCATGAGTTGAGGCTGTGACAGACACTTCGGTCAGCCTCTGTAACACGATCACAGAGGATATGCTACACGCCCCAGTGCCCTCAATTTCATCCTTTGGATAAATGAATCTATTTCACTTTAATGTATTCGAGGGAACCAAATCCGTCAGGAGGGCAGGCGCCGTGGATTGGAGGTCAGCATTGCAACAGTAACCAATAGCAGTGAGGCCTGAGGCGGGACTTGAAGGAAGGCAATCAGGCTGCATGACACGTGGGACCTTAGAGGGTGGGTGAGCACCGGGACAGTCTGAAAGTAAGAGTAGCCTTGTGTGTGAGAGAGAGAGAGACCAAGGGCATCTCAGCGCTCAGCAAGCTGGGACAGGACAGCATAGGAAAGGAGCAGGGGAGGGAGACTAGAGATGGGACATAAATGTTGGACTGGCTCAGATCAATGGTTCATGGAGTGCAGTAGCCTGTCTGACAAGGGCAAGTACCAGCTTCTTCAGAAGAAGATACAAGAAACCTCATGTTGCAAAGTTACGGATACAGAACAACTTACCGAGGAGTTTCTTCTTGTTCTAATTAGTGAGTGATTGGCTGATGCCTTGAGGTGAGGATTTATAATGCTTCCAAAAGAGAACCATGTCCTGTCTACACAGCTCTGGGTGTTCTCATTAGCCACGTAAATATCAAATCCGGTTCTGAATCCTATTAACTCCTTGGCCTCAGTTATATCTTGTGGCAGTGAGTTCTACAGGTGATCTCTGCCTTGTGCAACGAAAGGGTCTATTATCAGTTTTGAATGTATTGCCTTTCAGTTTTTTTTAACACTCCCCATCCCCCCGTTCTAGTGTTTTCAGAAACAGTATCTAGTCTGCCTTCGCTGCATCATTCATATCATGTCCCCTCTCCTTTGTCTTTTCTCTTTGCTAAACAGGGTAATTAGGTGTAACACACACCCTATGCCACGTATACGTGCAGATAAAAATGCAGTCAGACGTGCTCATTTACCTGTTGTGCACCATCCTTTAGGAAAAGCCGCTCTTACACAATTTACATTCCTCACTAGGAAATGGTGAGCAGCAGTTACATAAAGCTACTGCTTAGGACACAGTTATGAGAGGCACCCACAAACAAATCTCCATCCCAGGCCTTGATCTCCAACTCAGCCTTCTTGTTTGCCTCGAATGCTTGTAACCTTGGTGTAATCTTGGCCCCTGAACCTTCCTTCTCTCCTGCCCGCAGATCTGCCTATCATCACGTCGCAATGTAACCCATGTGCACCGCAGCCACTTGTCTGTCTCTGCTGAAATCCCTCTGGACATATTGCCAGTTCTCATCCTGGCTATGTAAATCCCTTCCCCTACTGTGGCTTCCCTTATGGCCAGCTCTCCAGATTCCAGCTAGTGCAGAATACTGGGGCCCACAATCTTCCACGAAGAAACTGCAACCACATCACCCCTGTCTTCAAACACCTCCCCTGGCTGACCCATACATACCAGAAATCTGCGTATCTCATAGTTCATCTCATTCTCCTCTCTTCACTGACCCGCCGTTGCTCTAGCTCAGCTCTAACCCCTGTCACCTCACACAAGCTCATCACTCTCACAGCAAGAACCTTCTCCTCTAGCGCTACGTAGTTGGGAACAGCCTTCATCTGCCTCCTTGCCTCACTGTCTCCTCCTCTTGTTTTGAATCTCAGCAAAAGACATCTTGTGGCCCTTGCCAGTGCATCTTAAATTCATAGAATCATAGAAGATGAGGGTTGGAAGGGTTCTCAGGAGGGTATCTAGTCCAACCTCCTGCTCAAAGCAGGACCAACCCCAACTAAATCATCCCAGCCAGGGCTTTGTCAAGCCACACCTTAAAAACCTCTAAGGATGGAGATTCCATCACCTCCCTAGGTAACCCATTCCAGTGCTTCACCACCCGCCTAGTGAAAAAGTTTTTCCTAATATCCAACCTAGACCTCCCCCACTGCATCTTGAGACGATTGCTCCTTGTTCTGTCACCTGCCACCACTGAGAACAGCCTAGCTCCATCCTCCCTGGAACCCCCTTTCAAGTAGTTGAAGGCTGCTATCAAATCCCCCCTCACTCTTCTCTGCTGCAGACTAAACAAGCCCAGTTCCCTCAGCCTCTCCTCATAAGTCATGTGCTCCAGATTCCTAATAATTTTTGTAACCCTCCGCTGGACTCTCTCCAACTTGTCCACATCCTTCCTGTAGTGGGGGGCCCAAAACTGGACAGAGCAGTACTCCACCGATGCCGAATAGAGAGGAATAATCACTTCCCTCAGTCTGCTGGCAATGCTCCTGCTAATGCAGCCCAATATTCCGTTAGTCTTCTTGGCAATAAGGGCACACTGTTGACTCATATCCAGCTTCTTGTCCACTTTAACCTCAATATCCTTTTCTCCCAAAGTGCTGCCTATCCAATCAGTCCCCAGTCTGTAGCTGTGCATGGGATTCTTCCGTCCTAAGTGCAGGACTCTGCACTTGTCCTTGTTGAACCTCATCAGATTTCTTTTGACCCAATCCTCTAATTTGTCTAGGTCAATCTGTATTCTCTCCCTACCTTCCGGGGTATCTACCAGTCCCCCTAGTTTAGTGTCATCCACAAACTTGCTGAGGATGCAATGCACTCCATCCTCCAGATCATTAATGAAGATGTTGAACAAAACCAGTCCCAGCACCGATCCATCAGGCACTCCGCTTGTTACCGGCTGCCAACTAGACATCAAGCCATTGATCACTACCCATTAAGCCTGATGATCAAGCCAGCTTTCTATCCATATTATAGTCCATTCATCCAACTCATCATAGGTGTGCGTATGGGGTGTGCCGGGTGTGCCCAAGCACACCGTAATCAGGGGTGTCAAACCTTCTTTATCTGGCCCGCGTACCTTTTACAGCAAGATGGCCCGTGGCACCATGTTTCCAGCTGATGCTGGAGGTAGAGCTGCCGCCGAAAGACTGGAGCGCGCGCGATTTCTCGGCGGACGGACACAGCGAGCTGCCGCCGAAAAAGGAGGAGCTGTGAGATATCGCAGCGGAGACTAGGACGTGGTGAGAATTCCACCGGCGGGAAATTCAAATGTGGCCAGCCGGTGGAATTGAGTTTGAAACCCCTGATAAAGATGAAAATGAAAATTCCCTGGGTGCACACACCGTAATGAAATGTACTGCGCATGCCTATGCAACCCATACGTCTTTAATTTGCTGATAAGAATACTGTAGGAGATTGTATCAAAAGCTTTGCTAAAGTCAAGGTATATCACATCAACTATTTTCTCCACATCCACAGAGTCAGTCATCTCATCATAGAAGGCAGTCAGGTTGGTCAGACGTGACTTGCCCTTGGTGAATCTATGCTGACCCTTCCTGATCACCTTCCTCTCTTCCAAGTGCATCTTGGAGTCATTGTGAATAGTTCTCTGAAAAAGCACACTCAATGTGCAGTAGCCGTCAAAAAAGCGAACATAATGTCGGGAATCATTAGGAAAGGGATAGATTATAAGGCAGAAAATACCATATTGCCACTTTATAAATCAATGGTACGCCCATATCTTGAATACTGTGTGCAGATCTGGTGGCCCGAGCTCAAAAAAGTTTTATTGCAATTGGAAAAGGTATATAAAAGGGCAATTAAAATGATTGGGGTATATAAAGTTTCCATATAAGGAGAGATTAATAAGCCTGGGACTTTTGAGCTTGGAAAAGAGATGACGAAAGGGGGATACAATAGAGTTCTATAAAATCATGACTGCTGTGGAGAAAGTGAATAAGGAAGTGTTATCTGCTCCTGATAACACAAAAACTAGGGTTCACCAAATGAAATGAAAAGGCAGCAGGTTTAAAACAAACAAAAGGAAGTATTTCTTCACACAACGCACAGTCAGCCTGTGGAACAGCTTGCCAGAGGATGTTGTGAAGGCCAAGACTATAACAAGGTTCCAAAAAGAACTAGATAAGTTCATGGAGGATAGGTCCACCAATGGCTATTAGCCAGGATAGGCAGGTAGTGCTGTTTGCCAAAAGCTGGGAACGGCCGATGAGATGGATCACTTGATGATCACCTGTTCTATTCATGCCCTCTGAAGCACCTGGCATTGGCCACTGTCAGAAGACAGGATACTGGGCTAGATGGGTATTGGTCTGACCCAGTATGGCCATTCTTATGTTCTTATGCTCTCCTTTTTGCAGCCTGCCCTGACCTTAGCATTTTTAGGGGGCTACCCTAGGCAGGTACGGGTCATACCTTCAAAGCAGATCATGGCACAACCCATCGCTGGGCATAACGCACTGAGAAGACAATGTGGTGAGAATTCCTAAACTGAGGAGAGCACCTACTGCAGAAATATTTAATGTGATTCTTACCTTTGTGCCTAGTGACCAGACCCCGCTGGGAGGGGGGTGCTAGTGGCGGAGGGATGAGTGGCCTTTGTGTGATTCTTGATGCTGCAGGTCCTTGAATAGTGCTGTGAAGAAAGTACAAGGTTCTTACACCCCAGCGCCAGTGTTCCAGGTTGGCTCAAGCAATGCTAAGCATCAGACATAGCTCTCTGCCCCAAGGATTAGAAAAATCAGGAGCCCCCAGCATGACCATACTCAAGAGTGCAGGGTACAAGGAGGGTGTGGGGAGGAGGGAGAATAGGTGCATGGGAGGAGTCATGGTCGTGAAACAGGATCCTCAGTGTATGAAACAGGCACTTAGCTATGTTCTGATGTCAGTGGCCTCTCTCCTCTTGTAGGCTGCTGTAACTTGGTGCCCGTCTAGAGCGCTCTAGGTAATACACGCTTGGGGTTCCCCCTCTCCTGCGCTGCACTTTTTACCTCACTCATGTACCCCAAACATCTGTGCTGTGTGGGATCAGCCCTTGAATGGTGAGTGACCCTTTTTATGGGCCCATCGGCTGCCATCAGTCAGAAACTGTCTTCCAAGAGCAAAATGCTGCCCTCACATGCACAGTCTGCACTTCTAACAGGAGCTGCACCCCAGTAGGCGAGGGTGGAGGAGATGACACCTCTTGGTAGTTTGCAGGTTAAGTCTGCCTCACGTTGGTTGGTCCCTGCCTCGCTTTGGTTGGTTTTTTCTTTTGGGGGAAAAAACCCTAGAGGAAATAGTGACCAGCAATGAGTTTATTTCTGTCTCAGGTTTGGCTTATCAGACCTGGCCAGTGCCTTGTGACGTGGAGAGGAGAGAAGTCTGGTCTGATCTTGCCTGTCTCAGCTCTAGCTCACAAGCTGTGCTGCTGTGCTGGGCCCAAAGAAGGCATGTGACTTTATGATACTCTTGTGATGAGTGCAGCAGAGTCTAGTGGCTTGAGCCGTGGATGGCAAATCAGGAAATCCTGAGTTCTAACCCTGGCTCTGGTACTGATCTGCCGTGTGAGCTCACGCAATCCTCTTAACTACCCCGTGCCTAGGTTTTCAAATCTGTAGGTTGGAGACAAGAATAGCTACTTCAAGGGGTGCTGTGAGGGATAACTGATGTTGGTGCCAAGGATGAATGGGTTACCTAGGGAGGTGGTGGAATCTCTATCTTTAGAGGTTTTTAAACTGCGGCTTGACAAAGCCCTGGCTAGGATGATTTAACTGAGGTTAGTCCTGCTTTGAGCAGACGGATGGACTAGATGACCTCCTGAGGTCCCTTCCAACTCTAATATTCTATGACTCTATGATGATGGCTGGTGAAATCACAAATACACATTGTCATGAAACTCACAGATCTCAAGAGCTGAATCTTTCTTAGCCCCTCAGTTCAGGGTCACAGAATATATATATATACTCAGGGATCAATTCTAATCCAGCTCCGTGCATTTAAACAGAAAGACACCGTATATGATAAGAGCCAGAGGGATGCAACTTTATTGGATGTGTATGCATATGTGGCTGGCACTAAAAACCCTAGAGAGGACCAACGGGCATGAAGAGAAATAATGGAGACCTGATCCAAAGTCTTGTAATCAATAGAAGGACTCTCACTGATCTCAAGGTGTGCTAGATCAGGTTTGGGGTGAATTTGTCTGACCTGTAAAGCCCAGTTATACAAAAAAGCGGTACTGTAAAAATCACATGATGTTCCTTTATGGAAGAGTCCTAGAGCATTTAATAGAAAATGATCCTTTTTTTTCTCCTCCTAGAGGTTTATTTTGTAGCATCCTGTGGAGTATAATAGAGCAGGGGTGGCCAAACTTACTGACTCTCTGAGTCACATACAACAATCTTGAAGTTTGAGAGCCACAGTGCGCCTGCCAGGCCTTAGGGCTTCAGCCCTGTGGCAGGGCTTGAGGCTTCTGCCCCGCAGGGCATGCCTGCCGGGGCTTGAGGCTACTGCCTCCCGTGGGGCAGAAGCCCCAAACCCCACCACCGGGCTAAAGCCCCGAACTCCTACCCCAGTCTGGTAGATGGAGTATGGGGCAGAGGCGTAGGGGGCTCCGCAAGCCACAGTTTGGCCACTCCTGTAATAGAGAAATGTGTCCCTGTTAGAGAATTCTACAGAATGGTTAAAAAACCTCTAATGAAGAGACCTTCTGTGCTATTACATTTTATAGCTTTTAGATTAACGTCTCTAGAATCCTGTTTAATTTCTATAGAACCCTAACGGTTTAATTCCTACTAAATTCTTTAGGACTTTTCCATAAAGGGAGGTGGCTCCAAAGTTACTGAGTCTGAATCACTGTTGTCCTGCCCCACATGTAGCCATTTACCCCCATGCAAAGTGGGTGTGAACTGTTATTCAATCAGAACGGTAACATTTTACACCTGCGGTGCCTTCTTTTGCAATGCTGTAACTGACTACAGATGAAGCAAGTTAACAGAGAATTGGATCCGCTATCTCTTTGGCCTGCTTTGCACTTAAGTTTTACCAGCATAGCTATGTTGGTTAGGGGTGTGATTTTTTTTTCTGACGTAGTTATACTGGTCAAAGTTCTAGTGTAGATGCAGTTATACCAGTACAAAGGTACTGTGTCCTGCTGTGGCTTCTTATAGTTCCCAAACCAAAATAAGCTCTACCATCTGAGCACTTTATACGGGTGTAACTGCATTTACACTGGGCAAGGTTTGCCATTTTAACCATGCTGGTATAATTAAAGAGACAAAACTTTTAAGTATAAACAAGCTGTTGGGCAAGCTCCGGGAAGCCAAGATAAAGCACTGGGAGTTAGGCTCCTAAATCCCTGTGAGGATCTGGCCCTTAGTGTCTGCAGATCAAATGTGCTCAGTTTGTAAGTAAAACAGATGGTATTTTGTAACTCCGATAGCCATGTCAGTTCAGCCTGGGCCTGAAAACTCAGTTCTGATCTTCCTGGCTCAACCACCACTCTTCTGTAATAAAGACCGATCAGTTGAATTTCAAGGGAACATTTTAGAGAGACAAGGTGGGTGAGGTAATATCTTTTATTGAGTCAACTTCTGTTGGTGAGAGACACAAGCATTGAGCCACACAGAGCTCTGCTGTGGGTCTGTGCGGCTCGAGGGCGTGTCTGTCTCACCAGCAGAAGTTGCTTCAATAAAAGATATTATCTCCCCTACCTTGCCTCTCTAATATCCTGGGACCGACATGGCTACAACTACACTGCAAGGGAAGATTATGGCATTGGCACAAGAATCCAGCTTGATCTCCCATTACTGAATTACCTCTGCTGAGATAGGCCAGAGATAGGTTAGTTTGGCCCCTGAACACACACAGAGGGGTCAGATCTGTTGGGTAAAATGTTGCCATTTTTACGAAGTCACTTGTATGAGTCTCAGTTGCTCTCACACTGAAAGGCCACCTCCAGTTCACCCCCCTGTAAAATGGTTACTTGATCCATCAGGTTAGGAAAGTCAAAGGTGGTCAGATGTGATGCTGGGTACATCACTCCCTTGTGTACCGTGGGCTATGAAGCTGATGGGCCTTAACCGCGTCAGGCTGATGAGGCTTTGGCTTGGTGGAACTTTGAGTTATGTGACCACTACCGCACATTAAGTGAAACGACCACAATGAAAACACTTGCCTTTTAAAAAGCAATGATCTTCTCTTTTCACTAGCACGGATGTATTGTTCATCCTTTTCTTCTGCTTTTTTCTTCTTTGGGAACAGCTAAGAGCTTGCAGTGCCAAGCAGTAAAGCAAGCACCCAAGTATGCTATTACACAACAGCTATTACTGAAAATGGGTTTAGTCCGTGAGTCAGAAGGGAAATGAAACAGGATTTTTTTTTAAACTATATCTTTATAAAGAATCTCTAACTTATTTAGTTCAGGGATTCACAACAGCAGCAAGTCTACTTGTGGCCATTAAAAGGGGGTATATTCATCAGTTAATGTACGTACGGTTTGTGTCTCCTGGATGTCACATGCCTTCAGCACATCCAAGAAGTGTGCATGTTGGCTGCGGAACACACACCCTGCACTGTATTGTTATACTTACAAACACGTTTTAACTAAGATCTGGTCTACACAGAGTGATTGAACTGGTATAATTATGCCGGATAGAAGTGAGGGGTTTGGGGACTGTAAAGGTGGGGAGTCAGGTTTGTTTTTTGTTTTGTTTTTCAACTGAAATAGTTGTGCCAGGACAATCACTAGTATGGATGCAGTTATGCTGTAGTAGCTATTGCCTTTGCTCCAGGAGAATATATCTATCAGTACAGGCACTCTTATACTTCTAACTATGTCCACAGTTGTACTGTGTGTCTGTAGGGAAGGCAGGTGTTAGGCTGCATTCTTTTAACTATGCTGGCATGGTTAAAGCGGTACAACTTGTGTTTAGACAAGGCCTAAATGACTTTTTTTTCCCCCTCAAAACACAGTTTTCCTCTTTTTGGTATGAACACTCCAAATAACTCCCCCAGGAGGCCCCATGGAGGACTGGCTGTCATGGGATTGTGCTGCAGGGAGAATCATTCATTTCCAGGCTGCCAGATTCAATCCACCCCAGCTCTGTAGTGAGTGAAAGTGCTGTGACACCACGAAAAGGGCAAGAGTGGCCACAGCCCAGCTACACGGGCACTAATCGGCACTTCCAAAAAGCACAGTTCCCTTCGTGCTTACGCCATGCATCACGAGTGGCTTCGCTGAAGTGAATGGAGCTGTAGTGGTGTGAGGGAAAGGAGAGGTACGCCCTGAGTGAGCAATGGATATCCAGGGGCTGACACCCTTTCGATGGATCCCCTGTCAACCCAGGGGTGAGGGAAACTTGTGCTACTGCTGCCTGTGCCATGCATCCTGAAATGAAGAGGACTCCACTCTCTGTAGCTGTCAATTGGCCACTGTTCCCCAGCCCCAGCATTGAGTGCCTGATCCTGCCCTGCTAAAGTCAGTGAGAGCTTTACCATTGACTGTAGTGAGTGCAGGGTCAAGCCCAAAGTGCATAACAAGTTGACTCTACTGGCATGCATGTGCTGTATTGCAGGATAGGCACGGTGGTGCACATGCTTTTAATTTGACATGTTATATTTATCCTTACTATTTGTGCTTTCACCGTCTTCTTTGATTGTCAGCCTCCCGACATTCTTCTGGACTTGCCAGTTGCCCAAGATGCCGATCCCACTCTAAGAGGCAAGGATTAAAAAAGAGAGATCTCTGACTGTGCATAGTAAATTCATCACAAGGGCTGGTGGTGAGCATCTGACTTATTTGCTGAGTTCTGTTTTGCCACTAATAATGGCGAGTCCTAAAATCAGGCCAGGACACAGCATGGTGCCTTGTGATGTGGAAATATCTTTAAACACAACGTATAATTAGCTTTTGGAACCCACTGCCACTGGATGTTATTTTAAAAAGTTATAGATGTTTATATGAGTAAGAATAGCATCTGCAGTTGCATTAACCAAGGAGAAACTTCCAAGCACTGCCAGTCATTATGCTTCAGGGCATGCTGAGGTCAGGAAATGAAAAATCCCCCTGGTTTAGAATTCCACAGTTATCAAGATGCAATAGCTGGGGGAAGGAGTTTTAAACCAGCTTTTGGAGCATCTTGCATTGCCTACAGTCAGATGCTAGATACTAGACTAGGTTCACTGCACCAGCAGGGAAGTTACTATGTTCCTAAAGAACACACCAGTTTGATGCTGGGTAGCTGCTGTCTGCAGGTGATAGATCTCCACATGGAGTCACTGCATAGAAATGGAGAGTCAATTTATTGTTGCCCTGCACATTGTGTATTCATTATTAATTATTATTCTTACAAAAGGACCTAGAGGCCAACAGAGATCAGGGCCCCATTTTGCTGGAGACTACATACATGTAGTTAGATATAATCCCTCGCCTGAAAAGTTTACAGGCAAAGGGTCAGGTGGGGACTCAGAGAGGAAGTGACTTTCCCAAGGTCATACAGCAGGTCAATGGCAGAGCCAGGAACAGAACCCAGATCTCTTGAGTCCCAGTTCCCTGGTCCATGCTGCTCCCAGCAGGGTCATGCAAAGGCAGGTTAAATGGCACCATCTTGGACTGGCAGTGCTTGGCCCCCACTTTGCAAGGATGTATATGGCCGCACATAATGCAGGGTGACAATAAACGAGGCCTGACTTGACCAGGTTAGCATCGGTTTTCCTTCCTGCTTTGACAGGCAGGTGGTTTACATGCTGCTCCCCCCCAGTGCAACCATTAGTCTTAGCTGGGGCCTGGACAGGACCTAAGTTGTAGTCATTTTCCGCTCCGTCCAAATGACTCTGCATCGTCTCTTTGTGGCTTGAGCGGCTGCGGGGGAGAGGATGCATCTTGTCCTGCACGTGAGGGCTCTGTGACCCGGGGCTCAGTTCTTCCCCATCGTTTTCTGCTTTAAACAGTCCCTCCAATAGGCTTTCTCCCTAGATGATACTCAACCCTGCCATGAGTGCAGGGGACTGGACTAGATGACCTCTCGAGGTCCCTTCCAGGCCTATGAGTCTATGACTCTCTTGCAGGAGCTGTACATCTGGCAGCTCCTGCCCCCAATCCACACCATCCTGTGCCCCAGCAGGTGGCAGGAAACCAGCAGCTCCCCACACCTCACTGTGTCTGAAGGATACCCCATTTAGCAGGGCCAGGTGTGGAGGGAGGGGAGAAACTGAGGCACCTTTCCGTTTCTGAAGCACCCATTTAGTCCTCTACTTCCCATCCAGCAGCGGCATCAACACCCCCTCCCCTCCCGATCCTTACCCCCCTGGAGATCTCCACTCAGCCAATCCACACCACCTCTGTCTGCTCCAGACTGACATTCAGCTCTCATCCAAGCCCCAGTGGGACTCGTTGGGTCTCTCCTGGGTTCAGGACAAATAACCACCAAGTTCTCCCTGGAGTGAAAATAAAAAGAAGCGATTTGGCTGTCACCCCCTTTAGGTGACAGGTATAGCGGGGCTGAGAGGTGACAGGTGTAGCAGGGCGAGGCTGATTCTCTCGTGGACAGAGAGGGGTTTGTACACCTCACCACAGTTCCACTTAGGGAAAGCCAGGTGCCCACACCTCATAGGTCTGATGATGCAGAGGCATGGACGCAATGTAGGAGCTTGACCACTAGGACCAGAACTGAGGCCTCCAGCCAACCCAGGCCACCTGAATGGCTTTAGGGGATGATGTATTTGTCTCTCTGCTGAAATGGGCTGACTGTGAGTTGGTGACTTCAAACCAGTGGGAGGCACGTAGGGGCAGAATCTGTTCTCCAGGCCTCTCACATGCCATCTAATTAGAGTGAAACCCTAGCCCCACAGAAGCCAAGGCCATATAGCGTAGCCATAGCAACTCCTGTGCCGCCGCCACCCTGCAGTAATGGCTCCCCTGGGCCCCAGACACAGGGTAACACCCACAAATACACTAGCTATCCCAAGCAGACCTCGGCTACATCCGGCCTGGCCTTGTGACACGCTGAACATCTTCCATTCTGACTGAAGGCAGTGGGAGTGGAGGGTGCCCAGCACGGCACCGCACAGGCTCGGGCCTTTATGCTGTTTCCATTCAGGGCAAGTCCATGGGCAGGGGAGGGGCGTAGAGAAGGAGAAAGAGGATAAATTGCAGAAAATCCTCAGTTCTTTATTTTTCTTGCCTGAATCAGATTTATGTGTCATTTCCTTGATCTGGAAATGAGGAAATGTCCTTTGTAGTCAGCAGACTGCTACCCTTTGCCAAGGCATTTGTCATTTCTGTAGTTCTCAGTAAACCTCTGTGGTTCTCATCCCTTTTTCCTCCTCCCCTCCAATCTTCTTTTAAAAAAAACATTCTCCATGTGCCTGTAAATCTGTTTCTTATCCTCATATCACTTACTCTTTAGTGACCCATCTCTGCTCTCCTGGACAGCTGGAGCAGGCTTGAGTCCTAATTGTCACCCTCAAGCTCTTTCAAGTCATTCATAGGTGACCTTGCAGAGCAGCTCCATCTTCTCTGCTGGTGTGGTTGAGTGATTCACACTACATCAGTAACAGAATAATAGCACTTTACATTAGCATGGAATCTTTCATCAAAGGATTTACCTGCGAATCAGAAAACAAGTTAGTGGCCGTGCTAGGAATAACACCAGAGAACTGGCATTGAGTTCCCTACTTTAGTCACATTTACCCACTCTCTTTACAGGCTTTTCTAGTCTCAAGAAAGTAAATCCGAATTAACTTTCAAAGTGGATTAGTTAAACCACATTAACTCCCTGTGTCGATACTCTTATTCAGAATTAAAGTGGTCTTAATTCAGTTTAGTATAATTCAGAATAAGGGCATCTATACAAGTGTTTTATGCAGTTTAACTAATCCACTGTAAATTCACATCTTTATTTAATTCAGATTAATTTTTCTGACTGTCCCCGTGTAGACAAGCCTTGGTGCCTTATTCTTTGGAGCTACTGAGGAGCTTAGAAATTTGAAAGTCACCATGAAAAATCGGGTAAAATAGTGCAAGCTTGTCCTCTTCCCATTCATTATAAAATACAGGGAAAACCTCTGAAAATGTAACTAGTTAACTTAATGAATAACTAATAAAACTTCGCCCTGCCACAGTGCTTTTTGTGCAAGGATCCTGCAGTGTTTTACTAACATGAACGAATATGAACCTGTCCTTACATCCCCACGGTAATGCTGATGTAATAATACTAGAGAAGCAGAACCCCCGTTTACCAGATGGGAAAACTAAGGCACAGAGTGATTAGATTGATTTCTCCCCGGTCTCACAGGGTCATTAGTGCAAACAGAAACAGTTCTGAGCCGTCGAGCAGGTGGATGTTGATTGGCTGATGGCATTGTTGGCTGGATGGCGTGCCAGTCAGAATCCTTAGAGCAAACAAACATTCCCAGAGTACAGCTGCACTGCAATTAAAAACCCATAGCTGGCGTGTGCTGGCTAAGGGGCTATATAACTGTGGTGTGGATGTTTGGGCTTGGACGGGGCCCCGGGTTCTAGGACCCTGTGAGGTGGGAGGGTCCCAGAGCTTAGGTTGCTGCCCAAGACCAAATGTCTACACTGCAGTGAAGCGGCCCCTTAGCCCGCGTCCCAAAAACCTGAGTCAGCTGGCACAGATCAGCCACAGATGTCTGATTGCAGTGTAGACATACCCTCAAAGGCCTCCTGAGAAATCTCGTTGGCTGCCAGTACTGGGAGTCACAGAACCAACTCAGTCTTGATTGAAGTAGGCACAGTTCCCACTGAAGACATTAGGCAATGTGCTCATTCATGTCTGGAAGGAATTTGGCCCATTAAAAATACTGTATAAACTACTGTGACAGGGCCAGAGCCTATGAAAGAGTGCTGGAGGGCTAGCCCCAGGCTCCATTCTTTGGAGCTAATTTAAGACAGTTGGGAGGCCACCTGGGGCCTATCAAAGAAGCTGCCCCAGCAGATAAAAGCCTCCACTTCAGGCAGTTCCCACCCAGAAAGGCTGAAGGGAGTTAACAGCGAGAGGAGAGGAGGCACAGACCAAAGCGAAGCGAAGTAAAGCAGAGCGGAGAAGAGCTGCCCTGCCCTGCTGCAGCGACAGCCGCGGGGCTCGGGCAATGCTGCGGCTACCACATACAGGCCGGGGGCCACGGACAGGCGACCCAGTCGGTCTCAGGGACTGAAGAGAATTTCGGGGGCCCCATTAAAAATACTGTATAAACTACAAAGCTCTGACGACAGGCCTAGCCTAAATTGGGGCATGTCCCATTGTCTTGCGTGGAGGTTGTTCCCATGTAAACCATGCTGAATCTGTTCCAGTAACATTGCCCTTCCCAGTCCTCTCTACCTGGTAGTTTATGTGCCAGGCTTGTGAAGAAACCACCTCCGCTGCCTGGCAGCAGATTTCCTGGATAGTTGACAAGATGTCCTAATAGTGAGATGAGCTGCTTGTGTAGCCATCTCACTGCTTGTGACTTTTAAAGCTGGACTGGACAAAACACCAGCTAGCCAAGGGAGAACAATCATATACTGGCAGGGAGATGGCCTTAGTCAGGCGGTCTTGGCCACCTTCACCATATTGGCCACCTTCACCATCAAGGACCCCAATTAGAGGGAGGTGGGTCCTGGTTTGGAAAAGTGTGTGCTAGTGTGGAAGAGGTTGGGAACCACTGGACTGGTCTAACAGGTCTTTACCTTCACTGATTTCTACATAGACAGCTTGACTGCAGCACATCTTGATCTTAGCTCCATTACGTTTGGCAGAGAACAGCAGGGACATTGAATTCAGAGCAGCTTTTAGAATCTTTTCTGCATGACCACAGTGGGTGCTGCCAACTGTGTGAGCCGGGCTGCTGACCCAGGAGAAATGGGAAGAAGCAGGGCATTGTGTCCCAAAATAGTTCATTCTGCATGAAGGAAAGGTCGCTGAAGCCTAACTTTTCGGGCCTTCAACTTCAAGAGAGCCAGAAAAATTCCTCCTGCAACAGGAAGGTGTGTGACTCACGCCTATTGAAATAAGAAGGACGGGTCATAGTAAAGCTTTGTTTTCCTTAAAGGCCTCTATCGAAGACAAAATTAAACCTATTTTCCCTTGTAAATATCTCTGCTTGTAAATATCTGTTCTGGGACTCTTCGTATCTGCTGATTTATTCAATCTAAACAACACTTGACAGGACGAATACTGCTCATAGTTCAGTTTAGGACTTTTCTCACACTTTCCTTTGCTGTGTGAAGCATCCAGACATGGGAAAAGGGGGCTTTTTAAAATCAAGTTAGCTAACAGGATTTGAAACACCCATTTCATGCCTTATCTAGTCTTGGGTAATAGGTGCATTTTCACTCAGAAAAAGGTCTGTTCTAACTACATATTAGCTCAGGGTACATCTCTACCACTGTAGTGTGGACACTTACTATAGCAACGGGTGGGGGTTTTCCACCACTGTACTTAATCCACCTCTCAGAGAGGCAGTAGCTACGTGGACAGCAGAATTCAATTTTCAGCTGAGATGGTTCTTAAAAGGCGCAACGACTGTTTCTTTTAATGTATAAATCCTTCCACTAAGAACTAGACTGAGACTAACTGGTTTCATATAGGCCACCAAACAGCTGTCAGATATTAGCAATTTGCCTCACAGAGAGTAAATTAAAGAACTCAATCTGTTTAGTTGACCAAAAAGAAGATCAAGAGGTGACTTGATTACAGAGTATAAATACCTTCATGGGGAGAAATACAGGCACTAACGGACTCTTAGCCTAGCAGAGAAAGGGATAACAAGAACCAATGGTTGTTTGTTAAAGGCAGACAAATTCAAAATAGAAATAAGGCACACATTTTTAACAGTGAGGGTGTTTAACCATTGGGACAAACTACCATGGGAAGTGGTGGATTTTCCATCTCTTGAAGTCTTCAAGTCAAGCTGGGAGGCCTTTCTGGAGAATATGCTTTAGTCAGACACAAGTGACTGAGGCCAATTCAGGGGTAACTGGGCAAAATGCTATGGCCTGTGCAACACATCTGTGCAGACTAGATGATCTAATGGTCCCTTCTGGCTTAAAAAATAAAATCTATGAAAACTTTCAGGCATTACTGTCAACCTTGCCTGTTTTGAACCAACGACCAAGGGTTGAAAGACCACTACATCCTGTTAAAAGTCTCCTAAACTAATGATCCTTTTTCTTTTACAGTCAATAAGGGCCTGATCCAAGGCACACTGAAGTCAAAGGAAAGCTCCTGATCTCTGGGCTTTGGATCAGGCCCTGATACACTCATAAATAGAAACACAAAGGCCACTGAATTCCTCAGTGGTGTTTCCGTTATTTATTTTTCCTGCAATGACTGTACTAGCTTCTAACTCATTTGTGTAGCAAAAGGACCTTTTATCTTCCTAATTCCCCCTATCGGGTGCTTGCTGGTGTGCAACAATAGAGCTGCTGGGATGTGTAATAGCATAGTTATTTCCTCTGTAGCTGATTGCAATGCCATGGAAAGTAAAAACTCAGCAACCCAACAGAAATGGGACAATGTGCTCTGACTTTCTCCCATGACCTCACTTTTAGAATGAACAAGATATAAACAGACATTCTTTTTATCCCCCATCTTTTCTTGTGTTTTCAGCAATGGATCCCCCATCACTGAGTGTGCACATGAGTGCATACACATCATAGGCTATAAAAAATCGAGGGGTCTAAAACGTAACCTAAGTCTCATGCTTTTAGATCCAGAGGTCATAGATTCAGTCCCTGCAGACGACCTGACCCAATCATCAGCAGGGCCTTTCTTTGCTATGACTAGCTGCACAGCCATATACCATATGGTCCTAGCCCTGAAGAGCTTACAGTCTTCTCAGACCAGACAAACACTAATGGATGGAGGACAGAGTTTTAAAAGTACATTTTTTAGGCCTTGTCTACACCAGGGATTTCAGCCATTGGTGGCTGGCCAGAAGTGTGTTGGAGAGGCTTTTGCAAGGACAGGAGATAGCATAAAGCCTGTCTTGTACTTGCAAGGTGAAAATATAGGGCTGAATTCTCAATTACACTAAGACCACTTTACACACTCTTGCAGTATAAAGCGGTGTCAAAGTGAGCATCACCCACTCTAAGACCCACCCACACTGCCAGAATGAGACCTTAGCATGCATGGAAAAAGTATATAGAGAAACTGGGCTTTCCAATATT
This sequence comes from Emydura macquarii macquarii, assembly GCF_026122565.2. Taxonomy (NCBI): domain Eukaryota; kingdom Metazoa; phylum Chordata; order Testudines; family Chelidae; genus Emydura; species Emydura macquarii. The sequence continues at coordinate 5,957,630 of NW_027133465.1, forward strand.
TCTCAGACAAGCATTAGAAACCTTACGTACCAGGAAATAACCATGAGCATTTGCCCAGGAAGGGTTGAATTCCTTATTCTGATAAACGTCACCTATCTGGTCAGCTTTACATTCCATCAAGAACTTTGCACTGATCTTGAAACACCAACGAGTCTTCTCCTGCCAACGAATGATCCGGAATGTGGAACTTGAAAGTATGAAAGAAGCACTGGCAACATTTTTGCTCCACTTCAGTAAACAATGTTGTTCTTGAAATACATTTAAAATTAGTCTGAATATTGGTTGCAATATTGCTCACTGGAATTCAATCTTTAACACTCAGGTTCTCAAATTTTTTGCACTCATGACCCCATTTTGAGACTTACTGTTTCCTGCGGCCACAGACAGCAACAAAGCAACAGAGCGACCAAGTACGTTGTTCAATGTTCTCTAATGCAACACATGGGCTTGCATGCTGTGACAGCTTCTCAAAATCCAATGGCGTGGTAGAAATTGCACATCTAATGTCCCATATGTGACGTCAACCGTAGATTGATACTAAGACTCGATGGACACAAAAGTCTCATCATATTTGCGAGCACGTCTCTTGCGGTCTTGTTTTTCGTTCCCAACCACAGCACTGGACTCGCAGCTGGAGGTTAAAGCAGATGCTCTGTGTCTAAATAAGTCCATCGTGCCTCTTTTCACAAATCAGAAAGAGGAATTCACTGTTCAGCAAATGAGGCCAGGACTTAGGAAGGCCCAGTGTGGTGATACCAGGGAAGCATGGAGACAGTGACACACAAAGATTCTTCATCGAGAGGAATTCACTGTTCAGCAAATGCCAACATGGTACTCAGCATGACATGACACACAAAGATTCTTCATCGAGTGCCAACATGGTACTCAGCATGACATAAAAGACGATATGGGCCCAGCCTGAGGGAACTTGCGCGCCACTGAAGATTCCCGTCTCAGAAAAGGCCAGCACAAGCTCCTACAAACTCGAGCAGAGAGGGTGTTTTGTTGATAAGCCTGCTCCCCACAGATAAGGAGCTTCTGGATTTAAGTCTCTCAGCTGGATGCGTGCACAGCCAGATGGTGCAAATGGCAAAATGGCATCTGCACAGCCAGCTCCGCCAACGTGTCTGGACCTGCTGCACAAACGCCGTTCCATGCAACGTGACCTGCCATGCACCGTACATGTTGAGGCCACCATTTGGTACATCAAAATGGTGGCCTCTTAGCGCAGCGCTTGTGGAGCTGGTCTAGACAGGTTAGGGGGCAGAAAGCATCCTCCTGTGGGGCGATGGACTTGTTGAACTCATGACTTCATCTGCCGATGGTGTGGCCCTGATGCACAGTTTGGGAACTGCTGCTTTAACAGCTGACGGGAATTGCAGAGAGCCACAAACGTTACATTGTGAGTAGGGCACCATGACACTGGGTCATTAGGGGTTGATGTTATGTCAGCAGGGCAATGTATCTTGCAGCATTACTGCTTTCCTGGTTTCTTCTTCCCATTGATCAAACGTGGCAAAACTAGACAGGATGGTCTCTCACACCACATCCTATATGTGTCGTGTCCCTATTGCAGATGGAGAGGTCTGCTGACGGGGCGATGGGTCAAAGGGGGCATTTACCCAGGGGTCTGGCGATTTTAAAAGGGCCTGGGCCATGGGTGGCAGGGGAAACTTCCCCTCGAAGAGGCTAGCTCCCTGTCCCGCCTCTTCTGCCCATGGCCCTGCCCCCTCTCCACCCCCACTCGGTCCCTGGCCCTGCCCCCTCCCCCACTCGGCCTGCTCACTGCCATGTCCCTCCCGCTTTCCCCCCTCCTCTCTTCCATATTCCACTTCCCCCACTTTTCCCCCCGCCACTGTTGCTAAGGGGTCGGGAGCCATTGACTGTTCTGCCCAGGGCCCTGGGATTGCTGTCAGTAGGCCTGCAGAGGGACAATGGCTGATGGATGCTTTTCCTTTTTTTTTTTCTTCTTCTTTTTTTTTTAAGTCAAGTATCTTGACTTTCCACACCTTTCCCTCTAGTTTATTTCAAGGGCATCACAATGGGTGTCCCTATATTTCTCTGAGGTGCGCTGTGCATTATGGCAGATTTAAAACTGCTCTCTTGTATGTTTGTACACTTAGAAGTGCCTTGCCCAAGCTGTAGATGCACCGCGGGTACCTTTCAAACCACACGCAGCCATAGAAAAGTGGTCCATAACAAATCCAAACCAAAGCCTAGCTTCCCCCATATCTTGAAGAAAACTCACTAATCAAACATAATGTTCACCACCCTGTTCCCTGCTGGCTCCCAAAACATCCTTTTCCTGCTCCCCAAAGGCCAAGAACAATAGCTACGCTCGGCGGGATGCCCAAGGGCTTTAAGTCTTGTCTACACAGCAGAGTTGCACCAGGTTAATTTAAACTAGCTTTTAAATGGATAGAGTTAAACTGGTGCCAACCCTTGGGTGGATACTCTTATTCCAGTATAACTAGATCAGCTTCAAGTCACACCTTAGGTTAAACGAGTGCAACGTTCCCGTGTAGACAAAGCTTTAGTCTATTTTGGACCAAGGCAGGGAGGGAGTGAATGCCAAAGTTCTTTTATAGAGAACACTATGCCTGTAGCCTTTTAAAACAAAAAGGCTCCAAGTTGAGCACCTTTGCTGATCTCAGATGTAACTGATGTAACTGGAGCTATCTGGTTTATCAAGAACGTAAGAACGGCCATATTGGAGTCAGACCAATGGTCCATCTAGTCCTGTATCCTGTCTTTGGTAACTTTTTGGTCAATTATAAAGGTATTATATCCTGTCCGTGTCTTGATTTTATTCGTCTGTGTCCCTAGTTAGTATATTGCCTGACTGCAGAAAGGCCTTGTCTGATTTGAAAAACTGGAGGATAGATTGGTGTCCTTTAGCTTTCCTGTATCCTGTCTTTTGACAGCAACCATGCCAGGTGCTTCAGAGGGAATGAACAGAACAGGCATTCACTGAGTGATCCATCCCCTGTCATCCACCCCAGCTTCTGGCCATCAAAAGCTGGGGACACCCAGAGCATGGGGTTGCATCCCTGACCCTGTTGGCAAATAGCCATTGATGGACCTAGCCTCCATGAATTTATCTCATTTGTTTTTGAACCCCATCACAGTTTTGGCCTTCACAGCATGCCCCCCGGCAACAAGTTCACGGGTTGACTGTGCGTTGTGTGTTTGTTTTAAATACGCTCTCTATTAATTTCATCGTGTGACTCCTGGTACAGCGCTTGTGTTATGTGAAAGAGTAAATAACACTTCCCGATTCACTTTCTCCACACCATTCATGCTTTTATAGACCTCTCTGTCTTATCCTCCCTTGGGTGTCTCTTTTCTAAGCTGAGCAGTCCCAGTCTTTTTAATCTCTCCTCATACGGAAGCTGTTCTATACCCCATATCATTATCGCTGCCCTTCTCTGCACCTTTTCCAATCCCAATATATCATTTTTTAGATGGGGTGACCAGAACTGCACACAATATTCCAGGTGGGGACAGACCAGGGATTTATATAGTGGCATCATGATAGTTTCTGTCTTATTATCTATCCCTTTCCCAATGGCTCCTAACATTCTATTCATTTTTTTGACTGCCGCTGCACATTGAGGGGATGTTTTTATTTGTATTACAGTAGAATTAGAGTGCATCTACACTGCAGCGTGGCGGTGTCATTTCCAGCTCAGGTAGCCTTACATGTGCTAGCTTTGATTTGATTAATAAGGTAGCCACCGCAGCATGGCAACTCTGACTAGCGGAGTGAGAACAGTTCTGTTCAAATCCTAGGTCCATATGTGGATGGCGGGCCGAAGCAGTGCCAGCTATGCAGCTATGTTTTATCAGCTTAGCTTGCAAAAAGAGTGCTGGGCACAACTTTTGGAATTGCTTTTTTAATGAGGGCTGGTCATAGTCTTCTGTTTGTAGCAAAAACAGAACTAAAAATGCTGACTAGGTTCCTGGCGTCGGATGAGAAGGGCCAACAGTTCCTCTTCCAACTTAATACAGTTTCCTGATAAAAGGAAGGAAGGAAAGCAGCAGAATATGGACCCGGGACTTCAGAAAAGCAGACTTTGACTCTCTCAGGCAACTGATGGGCAGGATTCTCTGGGAGGCTAACATGAGGGGGAAGGAGTCCAGGAGTATTTTAAAGAAACCTTATTGAGGGCACAGGAACAAACCATCCCAATGTGCAGAAAGACTAGCAAATATGGCAGGCGACCAGCTTGGCTTATCAGAGAAATCTTCTGTGAGCTTAAACACGAAAAGGAAGCTTACAAGAAGTGGAAGCTTGGACAAATGACTAGAGAAGAGTATAAAAATATTGCTTGAGAATGCAGGGATGTGAAGGATAACAAGAAGGGTTTCTTCAGGTATGTTAGAAACAAGAAGGTCAGGGAAAGTGCGGGGCCCTTGCTGAATGGAGGAGGCAACCCAGTGACAGATGATGTAGAAAAAGCTGAAGTACTCAATGTTTTTTTTGCCTTTGCCTTCACAGACAAGTTCAGCCCCAGCCTATTCCCCTGGGCAGCACTGTATGGGGAGCAGGCGAGCAGCCCTGACTGGTGAAAGAAGAGGTTCAGGACTATTTAGAAAAGCTGGACTTGCACAAGTCCATGGGGCCGGATGCAATGCATCCAAGGGTGCTAAGGGAGTTGACTGATGTAGTTGCAGAGCCATTGGCCATTATCTTTGACCACTTGTAGTGATATGGGGAGGTCCAGGATGACTGGAAAAAGGCAAATCTAGTGCCCATCTTTAAAAAAGGGAAGAAGGAGCAACCGAGGAACTACAGACTGGTCAGCCTCACCTCAGTCCCTGGAAAAATCATGGAGCAGGTCCTCAACGAATCCATTTTGAAGCACTTGGAGGAGAGGAAGGTGATCAGGGACAGTGACCATGGGCAAGACATGCCTGACCAACCTGATTGCCTTCTATGATGAGATGACTGGCTTGGTGGATGTGGGGAAAGTGGTGGACATGATGTACCTTGAATTTAACAAAGCTTTTCATACGCTCTCCCACAGTATTCCTGCCAGCAACTTAAAGAAGTATGGGTTGGATGAATGGACTATAAGGTGGATAGAAAGCTGGTTAGATCATCAGGCTCAATGAGTTATGATCAATAGTTCTGCAGAAGAGGACCTGGGGGTTACAGTGGACAAGAAACTGGATATGAGTCAGCAGCGTGCCCTTGTTGCCAAGAAGGCTAACAGCATATTGGGCTGCATTAATAGGAGCATTGCCAGCAGATGGAGGGAAGTGAATATTCTCCTCTGTTCAGCACTGGTGAGGCCTCATTTGGAGTACTGTGCCCAGTTTTGGGCCACCCACTACAGAAAGGATATGGACAAATTGAAAAGAGTCCAGAAGAGGGCAATGAAAATGATGAGGGGGCTGGAGCACATGACTTATGAGGAGAAGCTGAGCGAACTAGGCTTGTTTAGCCTGCAGAAGAGAAGAATGAGGGAGGATTGATAGCAGCCTTTAACCCCCTGAAAGGGGGTTCCAGGGAGGATGGAGCTAGGCTGTTCTCTGTGCAGAACAAGGAGCAATGGTCTCAAGTTGCAGTCTCAATGGTCTCAATGGTCTCAAGTTGGTCTCAAGTTGCAGTGGAGGAGGTCTAGGTTGGATATTAGGAAAATCTTTTTCACTAGGAGGGTGGTGAAGCACTGGAATGGGTTACCTAGGGAGGTGGTGGAATCTCCCTCCAGAGAGGTTTTTAAGGCCCAGCTTGACAAAGCCCTGGCTGGGATGATTTAGTTGAGGTTGGTCCTGCTTTGAGCAGGGGGTTGGACTAGATGACCCCCTGAGGTCCCTTCCAACCCTCATGTTCTATGATTCTAAGGGCATTTTCCTTTATTTAGCCAACGCCCCTGAAGTCCCTTCCAACCCTAATCTTCTATGATTCTTTCGATATTACGGATCTGTTTCACTGTAGCCCTGCAGTTAGGAACACTACTAAAAGGTGGTTGCCATCCACCCCAAGGTCAGAATGGCAGCATTTCACATCCCACTTTGCATTGATTTAAATAACCACAGGTGCTGGAGAATACACAATCAGATCTGTAAATCCCTCTGATTGGTCTGGAAGGTTGCCAAACACAGGGAAAAACAAACCAATACACCCTGCTGTACTATGTTGGCCGTGTAGCTTTATGAGTGTGTTTGGACTAAATCCACCATCTAACTGGATGACAGTTAGGATCAACTCTGAGATGAAATAAATACTGTCATTTCCCAGTGGGGCAGAGCTGTTGAAGTCAATGCAGTTTCACCAGCGCTGAATTTATTCCATTCTCTTTATTGGCCTTTTGAGAGTGTGTTTTGAATTCCTGAAAGTCCCACCTAAGTCTCCTGCACGGCAACTTTGGAACTTCCTGCAAAGCGGACAACTCAACCCGGAGATTTCGAAATCTTAAACACCCAGTGGTAGTCCGGAAAGGACAAGGCTAGACAAACAAGACGAGGCAAAAGAACAAGCCCAGTTTGTTTTCTGGCTTTCTGCCCCATGTCCATCAATTCTGACCTTTCCCTGAAAAATTCTGCACAAACCGTCAGGCCAAAGAGCAACATTTTCAAAGCTGGCTGCATAAACTGTGGCACTGAAATCAGGCAGGTCATTCAGGCCCAGCGCCCCGTTGCAGGAGAGCTGAGAGTCACACTTCCCCCCGGGTGAGCTCTGTGGGCAGAATTCTGCCTAGAGAATTCCTTCTGGACATCTGCTGCCAGGGGTGCAACATGCTGCCCTCCGGCACACCCAGCCAGCTCCACTGGCCGGGGCACAGAGAGGAGGGATCATGATCCTGCCTTCTCCCCACCCAGAGGGCTTGCAGCTCTGCCTGATGGCAGCAGTACAGGGTCGCAGGAGGCCCCTGGTGCCTTCCCCGCTCATCCCACATCACAGAGCAACCAGGCACAATCGAGTCCTAACTGCCTGGATCCTCAGAGGTGCTAAGCACCCACCGTTCCCACTGAGTCCATTCGGTCCTGCTGAGGGTCTCAGAGGTGGTTTGTGGACTGGACTACGACTCAGGAGACCTGAGTTTTATTCCTGGCTCTGCTACTAGCCTGCTGGGTGACTTCAGTCAAGTCACTTCACCACTTGATGCCTCAGTTTGCCCATCTGTAAAATGGGGATAATGATACTTGCCCTCCTTTGTAGTTGTGGGTCAGGACAAAGTCACAAAGTTCAGCTACCAGGTGTGCCATATCATCATCAGGGAAAACGTTCCTGATGGCTTGTAGTCCATCTTTGTGTGAAATGTTGGTGTAGAGAGCTTCTGCATCCATAGTGGCTAGGATGGTGTTTCCTGGGAGATCACAGATGGATTGTAGTTTTCTCAGAAAGTCAGTGGTATCACAAAGATAGCTAGGAGTGCTGGTGGCAGAGGGGCTGAGGAGAGAGTCCACATAGCCTGACAGTCCTGCTGTGAGAGTGCCAATGCCTGAGATGATGGGGCGTCCAGGATTCCCAGGTTTGTGGATCTTGGGTAGCAGATAGAATAACCCTGGTCAGGGCTCAGGGGATGTGTCTGTGTAGATTTGTTCCTGTGTTTCTTTAGGGAGTTTCTTAAGTAGATGTTGTAATTTCTTTTGGTGTTCCTCAGTGGGATCGGACAGTAGTGGCTTGTAGAATGTGGTGTTGGAGAGTTGTCTGGCAGCCTCCTGTTCATAATCTGACCTATTCATGACAACTACGGCACCTCCTTTGTCAGCCTCTTTGATTATAAAGTCAGAATTATTATTGAGGCTGTGGATGGCGTTGTGTTCTGCATGGCTGAGGTTATGGGGCAAGCGATGTTGCTTGTCTACAATCTCAGCTTGTGCACGTCAGTGGAAACACTCTATGTAAAAGTCTAGCCTGTTGTTTCGATTTCAGGAGGAGTCCATGCAGAATTCTTCTTCTTGTAGCATTGGTAGGAAGGTATCTGTGGGTTAGTGTGTTGTTCAGTGGTGTCGTGGAAGCAAGCACCTCTCCTTTACCTACGCTACATTGATGACATTTTCATCATCTGGACCCACGGGAAAGAATTCCACCAGGATTTCAATAATTTCCACCCCACCATCAACCTCAGCCTGAACCAGTCCACACAAGAAATCCACTTCCTGGACACTACAATACAAATAAGGGATGGTCACATTAATACCACCCTATACCGAACACCAACTGACCACAATATATATCTTCATGCTTCCAGCTTCCACCCTGGACACATCACACGATCCATTGTCTACAGCCAAGCCCTAAGATACAACCGGATTTGCTCCAATCCCTCAGACAGACAAACACCTACAGGATCGCCATAAAACATTCTTAAAACTACAATATCCACCTGGAGAGGTGAAGAAACAAATTGACAGAGCCAGACGAGTACCCAGAAGTCACCTGCTACAGGACAGACCCAACAAAGAAAACAACAGAACACCACTGGCCATCACCTACAGCCCCCAGCTAAAATCTCTCCAACACATCATTAAGGATCTACAACCTATCCTAGCAGATGATCCCTCACTCGCTCAAGCTGTGGTGGGCAGACCTATCCTTGCCTACAGACAGCCCCCCAACCTGAAGCAAATACTCACCAGCAACCATACACCATACAACAAGAACACTAACCCAGGAACATACCCCTGCAACAAACCCCATTGCCAGCTCTGCCCGCACATTGACTCTAGTGACACCATCACAGGTCCTAACCACATCAGCCACACCATCAGGAGCTCATTCACCTGCACATCTACTAATGTAATATATGCCACCATGTGCCAGCAATGCCCCTCTGCCATGTACATTGGCCAAACCGGACTGTCACTACGCAAAAGAATAAATGGAGACAAAGCAGACATAAAAAATGGTAACATCCATAAACCAGTCGGAGAGCACTTCGATCTCCCAGGACACTCTGTAGCTGACTTGAAAGTTGCCATACTTCTACAAAAAAACTTCAAAAACAGAGTTCAGCGAGAAACTGCAGAGCTGGAACTCATCTGCAAACGTGACACAATCAAACTGGGTCTGACTAGAGACTTGGAATGGTTATCTCATTACAAGTAATTGTCACTGTTCACACATTCTCAACTTCTGATCAAGGATGTGAATAGGCCTCATCTACTCTAACTGAATTTACTTTGCTAACACCTACCCGCCCCATTGTTGTTTCTTACCCTTGGATGTGTATATATTCCTCCTATCTGTGATTTCCATTTCATGCATCTGACAAAGTGGGTTGCAGCCCACAAAAGCTTATGCCCGCAGGAATTTGTTAGTCTTTAAGGTGCTACAGAACTCTCCTTGTTTTTGCTGTATACAGACTAACACGGCTACCCCTCTGGAACTTTTTACCAGTCTCAGAGTTCCTTGTGCATAAGCAAGAGGGAGGGACAGCTGGTGGAGGGGCATAGCAAAGCACTATAAGACAGAGGGAGCCAGGGCTGTTGCTTCTTCCTCTGGTAGGATTTGCAGGCCCAAAATATATGTGAGTGTCTCATTCACTCACAGTCACACACACACCCCATACTGCCATGTCTGGTGCTGGCTATAAATACAAATCAGGCAGCCAGAAACGTAAGGAGGTGAAAGGATGGGAACTAAGGGAAGCTAAAGGACACCAATCTATCCTCCAGTTTTTCAAATCAGACAAGGTCTTTCTGCAGTCAGGCAATATACTGACTAGGGAAGCAGGTGAACAAAATCAAGACACTGACAAGATATAATACCTTTATAATTGACAAAATAGTCAGCAAACTTGTCGGACTCTCAGGCTGGGTGTTATGTTAAACAAAAATTGCAAAGGCGGCGGGGAGGGGCGTTTTTCAGAAATGTAGAATTTGTAACAGTAATTTCAGAATTCAAACTCATGAGATTGTATGTATGGGATGAAAGATTGTGGTATGTGTGTGGGAGGGGGCCCGTGTTACAAGTTTATACTGGGCCAGAAAAAATTATGCTTGGGCCCTGCTGGTCAGACTTGGATCCTGAACGTGGATTTAGCCTAGCTCTGAGCACCTCAGATGGGAAAATGTTGGCTATGATTTCCAACCTGACAATGGGCATAGCTGCCGGCTTCCTGCCTTCACTCCCTCCATCAAAGCCCAAGTGGCCACAGAAACCCACCCTCCTTCCCCACGCAAGCGCAGCCTTTTCACAGCTGTCCACACTACCCACCACTCCCTTTCCTGCTCCAGAAATACAAAGAAAACGCAGACACATGCAACTTTCTGGAATGTGTGTGGGGGGTGGGTGGGGGGTGGTTTTGTTTTTAACATATTTAGAATGAAGGAAATGAAAGCGCAGCTCCAAAAAAAAAAAAAAAAAAGGGGGAAAAAAATACCCACCGAATAACTCAAACCTTGATGATTAATACAAATATTGTACTGAAAACTTGCTGACTCAAGGTGTGTGGAAAAGAACAGCTCTTGTGACATTTAGGTGTGTGTCTTTTTTTGATGATTATTTGTATTACCCCTAGCAGCGAGGGGCCACAGTCACAGAGAACAGCTCGTGGTGCTAGTGTAGAAAGACAAGTCCCTGCCCCAAAGAGTTTCGAATCTAAGTAGGTGGTGGAACATTCCACTATAAGTTCTTGTACTTATTAATAGGATGGCTTCAAGTGCAGCATGACCTCTAGGGGGAGGAAATATGCATTTAAAAAGAGCTCAGGCATGTTAATCATAGGTCGCTTGTGTAGCACCTGGATACCTGTTTACACAATAGACCTTAAAGAATGCTACAGGTCCAATCCCAAAGAGATGACTGGCCTCAATGGAGCTGTACCTGGGGCATTTTTAAAAGTCCTGAAATAAGTGTTTATTTTATTTGAATGCGTCTAGAAGGAAAATATCAAACCATTCAGTGCCATTAGGGCTACGGCTGTCTTCTCAGCTGCCCTGCATGTCTTCAAGGGACTTGCTATTGCATTTAAAATTGTGACACACACAAAGACGCATGCAAAGCTGAGGGTGGAACTTTCAAAAAAAGCCTTGGATGGCCTATCTGTGCTCCCACTGAAGTCAATGGGAAATGGTGGGGAGAAACTGAATGCGATTTGTGCTCTGAAACCCTTAGATGCTTTTGAAAATTTCCCCCTAGGTCAATACTGACTCAGGGAGCGTGTCCTCAGCACAGTCACAGCAGCGTTCTGGATTATTGAGCCCTGGATTCCCTTTAGTCAAAATCTGCTCATTTTATAAAGGCTGATGAGAACAAAGCTCAAGGTGTTGTGACTTAGGCGCTAATAGCTGTGAGTCTGGTTTATGTATCAGTCTTTTTTCAGGAGAAGTGATTCATATGCTGAATATTTCTGGAGCAGGGACAATAGGAAATAACGGATGTCAGATTCATTTCCATCCCTACCACGGGCTGTTCTTGAGAAGCTCTGTGGTCATTTCCACCAGAAAGACACATTCACACCTAAAGTAGGGCAAAGTATTTAGAGCAAACCCTCCATTGATGAATTCACATCTTCCTGATCTTCACAAATATGATCAAGTACACACTACCAGCTATAAAGACATCATATCCGGCCACCAGGGAATTCTCCCTATGTAGAGAGAATGCCTGAGTGATGTAGACTTGATAGAGTTGCTGTACTCCACCCTTCCTTGCAGACCCAGTTGTAGAGAGCCTGGTTGGGTCCAGAACAGCTCTGTGTTCCCAGCTGCCAAAACAGCTCATTGGGGTCACGATCAACAGGGCAAAAGTTGGAGCAGCATTGAGGCTGCTTTAATTTATACCGGGGCGTGGGCCAGTCATTGCACTGGGCAATTTCAAGAAGTATTTGCTATCCCTGCCCTGTGGCTGGTCTCCTATGTCACATGGCATTGTTTCTGCTTCCTGCCTGGATTGCTGAATTTTTTATAAACAAGAGGAGGACTTGACTCAGTGGTTCCATGTTTTTGTAAAAGCCATTGTGAAACTCCCGGTGTGAATATTCAGGCAAACGCATTTGTACAAGTAGTCTCAGCACTTTCCTCTTTCTCTGAACATTCCCACGGACAGAATAGGCTCATAACCCAAATCCAAGGGGTTGTGATTCCTATTGAAGGGAAGCTGTCATCTTTAGTTGAACACATGTTCACAACCAGGTCTCATTAGTACTAGCCCAACTTCAGTTGGGCCCAGGACTTTAAAAAGCAGCAAGGAGCAAAAATGGGATACACTGCAAACAGCGCTGAATTTCAGCGACTAATCCTAATTTTACTGAAGAAGAGTAAGGAAAGGATGACAAGTCTTTGAGGCTTTCCCCTTCTTATGCCACCTGAACAAATATTTAGCTCCAAATTCTTCGGTTAGCCTCAGCAGTATAAAGGGTGGTCCAGTGGCTAGGGCACTAGCTTAGAATTTAAAGACCTGTCTTAAAATCCCTTAGCATCTCTCTGTCTTATTTCCCCAGCTGTAGAATGTGGGCAGTAGCAGTGTGCTAGGAAACATACTTTGAAGATAGTGGGAACATAAGAACAGCCATACTGGGTCAGGTCCACTATCCTGTCTTCCAAAAGTGGCCAATGCCAGGTGTTTCAGAGGGAACGCACAGAACAGGGCAATTATTAAGTGATCCATCCCCTAGCGTCCACTCCCAGCTTCTGGCAGTCAGAGGTTTAAGGACATCCAGGGCCTGGGGTTGCATCCCTGACCACCTTGGCTAATAGCCATGATGGACCCATTGTTCATGGACTTATCTCATTCTTTTCTGAACCCTTCACAACATTCCCAGACAAGGAATTCCACAGGTTGACTGTGCGTTGTGGGAAGCAGTACTTCCTTTGGTTCGTTTTAACCTTGCTGCCTTACTCATTTCATTGGGTTACCCTTTGTTCTTGTGTTATGTGAAGGAGTAAATAAAACTTCCCTATTCACTTTTTTGACACCATTCATGATTTTATAGATCTTTATCATCTCCCCTCTTAGTCGTCTCTTTTCCAAGCTGAACAGTCTGTCTTTTTAATCTCTCCACACATGGAAGCTGTTCCAGACCCTTAATCATTTTTTGTTGCCCTTCTTTGTACCTTTTCCAATTCCAATATATCATTTCTGAGATGGGGTGACAAGAACTGCACGCAGTATTCCACGTGTGGCCGTACTGTGGATTTACATAGTGGCATTATGAGATTTTCTGTTTTATTATCTCCGCCTTTCCTAATGGGGAGCTTAGACGCTACAGTAATAAGGGCCACAAAATTACATGTAATTGTTAAAGCCAAAAGAGCTCCTTTAAATTTACAGCAGGGAAATGGAGAGAAGAATCCAGCCTCTAGACAACACAGCCCTCCCAGTAACTCTGCTCCAGTAATCCGGCTCAGTATCAAGTTCCATGTTGTGATGGTCTTTATATATCATCACTGCCAAGGTCATCTAGAAAGATGGGCTGGGGGAGGGACAAAAGCTGGTGTCCAGTTACAAACCCATAATGGGATGTGTATTTTTAAATCAATCATCTGATGCACCCACTCAAGCCAGTTCCATTGACTCCTGTTACACTTGCCTCATACGAACTCCCAAGCCTTGATGCTGCTGTGTATAAAATCACAGCCTTTTTATTCTTATTATTCTGGCTTTATTCTTAGTATTTTGACTTTCTTGTACTTGCATAAACAGACCTTTGCAGAGGTATTGGTCACCCTGCCTCGGAAAGGATATTGCAGAACTTGGAGGGTGTTCAGAGAAGAGCAATGAGGACAATCAAAGGCCTGGAAAAGTTCTCATGTGAAGAGCGATCGAAAAGACTGGTCCGGTTTACCTTAGAAAGGAGATGAATGAGGGTGGGCATGACGAGTGTATATAAAATAATAAATGGTCTAGGGAAGGTAGCGTGGGAGCTTCTGTTCCATCAGTCACATAACACACTAATAATGCACAGTCAATGAACTATTAGAGACCAGAATGAGACCTAACATGGGGGCAGGTAACCCCTCATCTTCTACTGTGGGGTTCTTATATTATCCTCTGAACCATCTGGCTCAGGATACTGGACTGGATGGACTTCAGGTTAGATCTCGTCTGGCAATCCTGTGTTCCTAAGTAGGTACTGAATGATATCCCCACCCCTCAGTCCTAATGGGAGAAGCAACTGGCAGGATGGGAGGCAAGTGGAAAGCTGTTGAACAATAAGATCCCATAGGCCCATTGAGAGAAGTGGCTGGAGGGGTGATGGGGAGACCAGATCCAGATGGGGAGTAGTAATTATTTTCTACTTCCACTGACTAAGTCCACTGACTTCATAGATTATAAATCCAGAAGGGACCATTGTGATCATCTAGTCTGACCTCCTGCATAACACAGGCCATAGGACTTCCCTGAATTAATTCCTGTTTGAACAAGAGCATCTCTCTTAGAAAAGCATCCAATCTTGATTGAAACATTTCTAGTGACGGCGAACCCACCCCAGCCGGGGTTGGGTAGTTTGTTCCGAAGCTTAATGCCTCTCGCTGTTACAAATTTGGACTTTATTTCTACTCTGAATTTGTCTAGTTTCAATTTCCTGCTGCGTGGTAGCTGCAGATGCACAGCGCCTCTGAAAACCAGGCCTGTGGTGTCTCAAAATGGAGGCACTCCAAATCAGAGGCTGCTTCTGAAAACAGAGGTCCAAGCGACTCTCTCATGGCTGCACAGAATAGAACGGGTCTCCTAACTCCCTAGGGACAACCCCTAGCTTGTCCGTCCTCCTCTATCATGCCTGGATGGCTGTGACCTGATGCTTTGCTTTTCCTACTGGAACAGATGGCCTCGGAAATTGGAAATAGGCCTTTCTTTTGGCTTGGACAATCGTTAGTGATTCATCCAGCGAAATATAGCAAATGCCAAAGTGGCACGCCCTGTGAATCCCGGCTAATAACTTCTTTGGCAGCTACCACTATTTGCTTTTGAATAATTGATCACAACACTCAGAGCATCCCGGCTATTTATTTCTTCCATGTAATTACTGTAGCTGGGTCCCTGGATGGTTGCTAAAAGTTAGAGGGAGTCAAAATAAAATTAGATCCAGCTGTAAAGTAGCACTGGGGGGGCTGACTTCCACCCACAAACAAACAGATGGGAAATATAAAGGGAAAGCTAAAAATCAGATGTGACACTCAAGTGTTCATTCATGCTTTTGTACGAACAAATGATGCCTTGATTTTGTGAATTTCCATGGCCTAGTGGCTCTGAGCGTGCCAATGTTATACTAGGTAATTAGCCCATCGCTGATGTGGGACTGCCAGCCGTCCATCAGGTGCTGTCTTTTGTTTTTGGAGGGGGCTTCAGGGAAGAGGCGGAGTGGGAGTGGGAAGAGGCAGAATGAGGGCGGGGCTTCAGGGAAGAGGCAGAGCGGGGGTGGGAAAAGGCAGAATGAGGACGGGGCTTCAGGGAAGAGGCGGAATGGGAGTGAGAAGAGGCAGAATGAGGGCGTGGCCTCGGGGAAGAGGAGGAGCAAGGGTGGGAAGAGGCGGAGGAAGAGGCGGAGCAAGAAGAGGCGCAATGCAGGTGGGGCAACTGGGGGGAAGAGGCCGAATGGGAGCAAGGCCTCAGGGCAGGGTGCTGGCGGGGCCACAGTCCAGGTTCTGGTGTCTCCCCCACTTCTCAGGAGCTTCTGGTGGCGGCGCTCCAAATGCGGCAGGCTGGTGCACCTCCAAAGGGAGGTGGCGTACCGAGGGGGAAAGCGGGGGAGGGCAGACCCCGGGCGCCAGCCTGCTGGGGAGGCATCAGGCCAGCCCCCCCACAGGTCAGGGCGTGAGGCCACTCTGCCCAAGCCAGCACTGGGCTGCGGGATTGGAGTGAGAGAGGTGGGCACCGTGCAGCGGGTAAGTGCAGGAGGGAGCAGCTGGGCTCTACCGCTGCAATGACCCACGGAAAGTCCTCCAAGCAGGAGGAGGTAAGTGGCATATCCCCACCCCCACAGGTATAGACCCCCCCCCTCCCCGGGACAGCTGGGGGGCGGTGCCATCTGGTGGGAGCCAGGGACTTCTCCTGTCCTGTGCGGGATCAGGCTGCGTGAGGCCTGGGGAAGAGGGGTGCAAATGCAGGCTTGTCCAACAGGCTGCGGAGACCCATGGTATAATAACGAGCAATGAGATACATTATGGAGGTTTTACATTTTCATCTGAAGTGACTGATGTTAGCCACGATAGAGGACACGGCTGTAAATGGACCATTGGTCTGCACCAGAAAGGTTAATCTTACGTTCCCGCACTCTGAAACCCAGTCACTTGGGACTCAACTGACAAGCACCAGAAAACGTACCGTAGAGAACACCCCTCCCTTAGCAAGGAGATGGGCTGGATGACCTACCAGATCCTTTTCTTCTCTCATGTCCGTGAATCTATTAGTCACGATCGACAAGGCAAAAAAACAAACAAACAAAAAATGCAGCCAAAATCATTTTTTAAAATGTCTTTTGCCCCATTATTGAAAAAACTAAAAGTTGGGCTGTCACTCCGCTAAACACCTAAGCTCAGATCCCAGAGGTACCTATGGCCTTGTCTACACTAAAAATATAGATGAACCTAGCTAGGTCACTAAGGGGTGTGATGAAGCCACATCTCTGAGGGGTGTAGTGAAGCCGACCTGCCCTCTGGTGCAGACAGAGCGCGGAAGAATTCTTCCGTCGACCTGGCTTCTGTCTCTCGGGGAGGTGGGCTAACTAAGGCGACAGGGGAACCCCTTATGTTGGCGTAGGTAATGTCCACACTGAAGCACTGCAGCCGTAGCCTTTCAAGTGCAGACTAGCCCTACCTCACATTGATTTCGACAGGAATTAGCCACCTTTGGGAATCTGGGCCACAGCTCCTCAGTCAGATGCCAAGGAGCGAATCTGGTGTGAAAACGCACATTAGATGAGGACCCCTGGGGAAAATAAATAAATAAATAACCTCAACGCCACACCCCGCATAAAGACACCCAACCTACCACTGCTTTACTGAATGTCTAGGCATCCATTAAAAAATCCCCTGACTGTTTTTTTTACCTCCTGGTGCTCACAAGTGACTGCTGAGATGACTAAAATAGAAGAGCTTCGAGGAAACATTTTTCTGTGTTTCAGTTTGTTTGCTTTGTTCCCTTGACAGGACTCCAGGTATGGTCCTCAGCATTGTTCTCCCTCTTCAGTCAGTTAGGGCTTGTCCGCACGGCTAGCCGGGTCCTGGCAAGACGGGGTGGGAATGTACACCACGCTAGCCTGCAGCGCCCCAATGAGCCACGTGGACCCTGCTCCCAGTGGCTAAAAGTCCCCTGGTGCTCTCTGACGTACGCCCACCGAAACACACTGCAGAACGTTGAGGGTGCGTCTGCACTGCAATAAAAAACCTGCAGCACCGAGCCTGGGTCAATTGACGCAGCCTTGCGGGGGTGCTTGGGCTCTGAGACCCTCCCCCCTTATGAGGTTTCAGACCCTGGGCTCCAGCCCAAGCCTGAACATCCACATGGCATTTTTAGCCCCGCTGCCTGAGTCCCATGAGCCCAAGTCAGCTGACCCAGACCAGCCGCGGCTGAACCACGGGTCTTTTATTGCAGTGTAGACGCACCCTTAGTGCGGGGTAGCAGGACCCAGGCAGGCTAGTAGGCTGTGCATTCACATCCCGCTTTGCCACACGCTCACTAGCCACATAACCAAGCCCTTAATCAGTTCCCCCTTGTTTGCGGGGGAGGGGAGGGGTCTTTCCCACAGCAACAGGGAGGGGAGGAAAATAGTTTAAAAAGTAGGAAAAACAGGTTTGTAAAACCTCAAAAATTGTCTTGGGAACTCAGGTAGGAGTAGTCACTGAAACGACTTTTACCCCTCCCCCCCCTTTTTTTTTTAAGTGACCACTATAGATTTCACGGAGTCCCTTTAAGGTTGAAAGTGCATTTTGGTGCTTGAGTATATCCCCCATTTCCTTCCCAGGAAAATGAAACTTGATTGCTATGGTGTACACATTGTAGGTGCGCCTGCACTAGCTCACATCTACTACCAATAAATCTTTTTAACTAGGTCTCTGAGCTCCCACACAGATTATATGTCTCGTACTCGGGTGCTGGTTGTATAATGTCACCCTAGCCAGTCCAGTTTGGTCTGGTTAGAGGAGGTTGTCCATCTGGTTCAATAGCATTTACACCTGTTTGTTCTCAATATGGGCTGGGACCAAAACCGCAACTCCAAATACCCCCGAACTGAGTATTGCCAGCCACAGCCATTCAAAAATCATGAGCCTTGCCCCCCAGAATCATGACATTGGCTTATAAAAAGTCACAAGATTTTAAAAAATAATCATTGTTGGATTATTTTTATTTGCCTTCTAGATTACCTTCAGGATACACTCCGGTCATGCTTTCCAGCCTTTCTCTGCAAGCACAAGGGCTAGAAACAACCTTTTCTTTAAATGAAAGCAGAGATTCTTTGAAAATAGCATGACCCCAGAAACTGGGACTTTAAGAAAAACACCAAATATCATGAGACTCATGATAAAATAATGAGAGTTGGCAACACGGTAAGCACTGCATACCTGCGAAAGTACGGCTGAGTGAATAATGGATTTTTCGGTTGAGGAGGTGGAACCGAAAAATCCAAAAAATTCCAGATCAATTGAAAGCAATTTTTTTTCCTGAAAATTTTCATTTAAACAGAAACAAAAAACAACAAAAATCATTTTGAGTGAACTAGAAATTAATTTCTTTTCAAGTATTCTTTTCAAGTGACTGTTTTGGGAGTTTTCTGCCCTTTTTTGGGTGTTTTTTTAACTGGCCAAATGTCAACTCGAAAACCTGTTTAGAACCAAAAAGTCAAAACAAAACATTTTGCTATAAAACATTGATTCTTTCGAATAACTTTTTTTTTCAACCAAAACCTTCTGCCAAATTTGACCTGGATTTGACAAATAGTTTTCAGGACTCAGAAAATGCTTTTATCAATGAAAACCTTGTTCACTGAAAAAAACATCATCCAGCTCTATGCATTCAAAATCAGAGGCTGATTCTGGATTCCACAGATCTGTATAATCCAAAACCCCAGCCCCAAAACACTCCCACTCTTTGTAGTTACAATTTTAGCTTGGACAATCTGCATTTTGCAAATGCTTTCGCGGTTCCGGGTCCATCTGAACAGCCAAGAAATCCTGCGTGTTCTAAATCTGGTTCCAGAATGGATGTCTGGAGCCCCTTTCCATGTGCTTCTGACTCCACCTTGCTCCGGTAAAGCACTCCGGAGAAAAGCCCACGAGGATTGTTTTTTGGTTTGCTGGCTTGCTTTTTACATCTTCTCATCATTCTCCTGCTAGGTCAGATCAATCGATCAAACTACAACAAAACTCTCATTTGCTCTGACAGCTGGAAACCGGTTTGATTCCCATTACTTATTATAGCAAGACTCGTGTGGGCTGGTTGGGGATGGCCTCACTCTCCTACCTGACTGCCTTACATTCTTCTGCACTGTCACTCCTCCTTTCTTTCCTCGCCAGTAGGCTTGGAAGAGCTGTGAAAGCAGAAGCAAGGAGTCTCCCCCCCTCCTGAACAAAGGGTGAGCTTGTCTTGGCAGCAGGCCCGGGGGTAGAAGCTGCTGCTGCCGCTTACAGTCCCAGCGTGTAGCTCTCACAAATCAAGGAGAGGAGTGTGATAGAGAAACATCAAAACCCCCACACCCCCAAAACAGCTGACGATGAAAGTGACCAGGAAGACAGCAACTTGAAGGCAGGAGGAAGAGGACAACGATTTCCCTAGAAACGTGGAGCAGCAAATCTGTGAGTGTGTGATTATAATTAGTTTTCTTTCTTTCTTCCTCTCTCTCTCTCTCTTTCTTCCTTCCTTCCTTCCCCTAGTCGGATTTGTCTGGGATTGACATTCACAAACTCAACAAGGGGTTACCAAAAAGTGACATTTATTTCCCGGTGTGTGTATGGTTTGGGGAGAAGAGTTAAACATTGTGCCGTGCTTGTGAGCACACACAACACACGCACACACCCCCTAATCACAGGGTGTAACTTGTTGCTGATTGTCTCTGTGTTGGTGTCTAACCCTGGAACCCTTTCTAAGAAGAGGATTTAGCAGAACAGAGCCCAGCTTTTGGTCTCGACACTCCCACTGCTGGTTGTGGGTCCTTGTTATTTATGAAGAGGAGTGACATGGTCAGCTGGGGGGCTGTGTCGAATGCCATGCCTTGAGTGAATGATATTTCCAAGTTCAGTCACGACGAGCAAGGTTTTAAAGCCCTCTCTGAAATGCACCCAGCAGAACAGAAAGACATTTAAAAACGCCCCTTTCACATTGACCTGCAGCCCGAGAAGCTCCCTGTGGCTGGGCTGTCATGATTCATTGTCAGACACAAGTTGGGGACCAGAGGAGGGAGGGAAGGACACAGCGTGGAGTTGCAAGGGGCTCTCTTCCAACACTGCAAACCTTGGGATTGGCTGTAAACATTTAGCCGGTTTCCAATCACTGGCAGATGACACACTCAGCCACAGCCATGTAAACCAGAAGGAGAAGCCCTGAAATCGGTGCGTGTCTCCAGGTTTACACCCGTGTAAATGAGAGGAGTAGGGCTCAGTGGGGCTGCAGTTTTGCACGGTTCATCACATGCATCTTCCCCCTCTTCCCCCCCACCCCAGGCTCTGCTATCTTGAAGAAAATAATAATAAAACTAAACACCGTGGTTGCTTATCAGCTTCATTTGCTCTGCTTGTCGTCTGTCAGTTTAAACCTGGCACTCTGCTAGGCAGGAAAGGGAAAGGTGGAGGAAAGGAGGCAGCTGGAGTGGGAAATGCAGGGGGAAGGTGCCTGAGCAGTGGGATCCCGGGAAATGGGAAATAGGGCAGCTGGAGGAGTAGATGAGTGAGCAGCTCCAGCCATTGGGCTGGCCTAGTGGGGCTCTGTTCCTGCTTTCCCTGAGAGAACAGGAGGAAGATGGAACAACCAACAGGATGAAGGGCAAGGAAGCCAACCTGTTTGTTTCCTCCATCTATGCGACCTTGTCATTAACTAGGATATTAAGCTTTTCAGGGCAGGGACTGTCTACACCACATTTGTGCAGCACCCAGCACATCCCTTTGATCTGTGAGGGGCTCTCAGTGTACCAGTGAAGAGGTCTCCAGATACCTGAGACCAGTTGAGCGTACCTAATGACTGTCCCATTGGCTGTTGCCAGGATTGAACCTATACCCTTCAGAGGAGAGGAGAGAAGAGGAGAGTAGTACCCGCTACAGCTGGAGCTAGAGGACCAACCCCCCTAATCAGCTGCTGCTGGGTGGGGCACATCTGTGCATCGGGCAACACAGAGAAACACGTAACTAGAGCTGGGCAAAGGAACTGATTTTTTTTTTTTTCTGTTGAAACTGAAATGTTTTGCAGGAATATATTTGTTGGGAAGGTTTTGTGGGTCCAGGATGTAACTTCAAGAGAGAGAGGCCCACTCCAGAATATCCTGGTTAGGGATCGGGGAAGGAAAGGTCACAGAGATGCCCAGAGCAGTCGAGGGGTTAGGGCCCTCCCGTGGGATGGGACCCAGCCTCAAGTTGCTGCTCTTTACTCCAAACCAGGCGGAGGCGGATGAAACAAACAAGACCGTGTCCCTCTTTAGTTATTGCAGCTGCTCAGTCCCGGAGTTCACCAAACCGCTCGGGTGCCAGGAGCGTCCAGATGTACCACAACTTGGAGGCAAGTTGGTGCTTCATCAGCTAGGCTTGTAGGTGCTAGCCCTGGTGGGTCCCAATTACTGCTCAGACACGTGGCTAAGGGAAAGGGTATGGCAGGAAAGGGAAGGGTTGCAAATACCCTAGGCAGAGAGGCTCAGACAATCGCCGTTCAAAGGGAGCAAGAACGGTTCTGGCGCGGCCCTGGGGCAGTCCATGTGAATGTCAGGGCTCAGACTTACGGCCTGCGTGCCCTCTCCAGTCTCATCTCTCCTCAAGCAAACAGGCGCTTTCAGGTTTCAGGCTAGGCTCACCTTAAGGGCTCGTCTTCACTGCAAGAGTTAGCACGAGTTACTGCCCTTGAGTTACTGCCCCGGAGTGAGCCCGGCTGGCGGGAGCACGGCCGCCCTGCGAAGCAGCCCTGGAGTGACGCAGGGGGCAGGCTGGAGCAGCAGAGTGACTGGAGCAGCTGCTGCTGCTGGGTTGTTGTAACTCCAGCTGTTGCATCTCCACTGCCTTCCTAGCCCTGGGGATCAGCATTCCTAAAGCTTCAGCGCCAGCCCCCTCCCGGCCAGCTGAGTCTAACGCCCCATTTCAGTCAAGCTAGAGATTTGTGGTTGGGAGTTAAGTCAGGGCTAACGCTCCAGTTCTGACTGGAGCTAACTGTGTTGTGAAGACACACCCTTAGTTGTGTCTCTCTCTCTGGGGCCCTGCCACAGGGTGTGCTCCTCCTTGCTGGGTAGCGCCTCCCCCTGGCTGGCCTGGGGATTAGCTTTCAGCCTGACGCCCTCTTCTTGCAGTTCCTCAGCCTGTTGTCTCGCTCTGTGGCCCCTTTCTGGCTCCTCGGGAGCTGCAGCATCTCATCCTCATGGCTTAGCCCTCCAGCCAAGTCACATGAGTCCCCTGCTTCCTCACTATCCCAGGCAGCCCTTACCTCCACTGCCCTGGCTGAGACACTCTCTCAGCGGCTTGAGGAAACAGACCCAGTCTGTAAGTTCACGGCCCGGATTGTGCCACTCAGTTAGTTAGGGCTGGAGGAACCAGGCCTGCCCTCGACTCTGGGTCCTAGTCCAGGGGCCCTCTCTCTAGCAGCCCAGGTCAGTATTAGCACGAACCTTCCTGCCACTCGCCTGGACTGCTTCCTACTTTGCCTATCCCAGGCTCGCATCCTCCACACTCCTAGCTAAACCCCTCTCTCCTGGGTCTGCTAGACAGACCCTTCTTCTTGGGGCCAAATCGCCTTCTCTCCCAGGTCCCAGGGAAAGCAACTGCTGCTCTCTTTCCTGTTGCCCCTTTTTGCTACCAGCTCCCTGGTTTTATAGAAGCACAGGGGAGCTCCCTTTGATTAGGGTTCTCCTCTTGGCCTAAATATCCCCCACCTTGCAGCCTGATAGGTTAACTGGCCCCTCTGGCCTACGTTAACCCCTTCAGGGCGAGTGTGGGAAGCACACCCCATCACAGGCCCCTCTACACTGGCTCCCTCCCAGTCTCTGCTGCTCTCCATAAGACCCACCCAGCTGTAACGTTCAGCAGCCACAGCTCTGCATACAGCTCCTGGGGGACTTTCTCTGCAGCTCCTGGCTCGCCACGCGGCTGCTGCTTCCCAGCAGAGCTTGGCCCTGCCTGGGTCAGGACCCTTCCCTGTACCTGGTCAGGGGGAAAGGGCAGTGCAGCGGGGAGGGTGCTGATGGGCGCTGTAGTCTCTTGCTGCGCAGATCCATCACACGTGCCCCTTATCCTGCTTTTGTTCCACACATGGCTATTCTAAGGTGTCTCTTCTTCTCATGCTTTTTCACAAAAAAAAAAAAAATCCAAAGTCCTTGTTTTCATTCCACACTCACATCCTCCTGTTTGATCAAACCCTCAATTATCTGAATGGCTCCGTGTCCCCAAAGTGGTTAGGCTAAATGGGCTCCTACGTTAGCCCACAGAACGTCTGCTAATTCATTATGAAAAAATAGTTAAAGTGCCATTCTCAGAAGAAATGACCAAGTGCCTGGTGTAATGCAGACGCTTAGCGTTGCTTGTCTTAAATTGTTTTGTCACTTACCTATTAATTTACCATATCCAGTCATTCAAACAGGGCTCCCCGCCGCCAGTGGGAATTAGCAATATCTTTTTATTAATAACCTCCTGCACGCAACCATATTAAAACCCACACTCCATTAGAACTTGCGGCCTACTTTCCTTCCCTAGGATGACTCTGCCGACGTACTTGCTTTTGCACCCCTCAACCTCTTTGCAGTTTTACACCAGTGTAATGTCGTCGGTTTCCAATGAGTTCATTTTAATTTATCCCAGCGTAAATGAGATCAGAACAAGGCCCATCATTTCTAACCAGTCTAATCAGTCATTAGTTTGCTGTTGATCAGGGACAAGCATTGAGCAAACGGACACAGTTTTGCTTAATTGGAACTTCTGGGTAAGCTACACGAGTCTGTGAATGCAGAGTCACTGGGGTTCCAATTTGCAGGGGCAGTTTTTGGCTGTGTCTTTTTTCTCTTGCTGCTCCAATTTTCTGTCCACTTTATTGCAAAATGACTTTGTCAATCTGCCATTTTCCCTGTGTTCAGAGGGAGCAGTTAATCTCATCCCAGCCCTGAACAACACCCCCCTCCCGCCCCATATAATTATATGATAACGTTCCAGAGGAGGTGTATTTTGCGATATAAAAAATCATCCACACTCAATAAAATGTTCAGGTATTTCACTTTAACCAATAAAGTTGATGGATCCTTCTTCCTCCTTTACGTACACACAGAGAGAACTTTGTCCTCCTTTCTCCCAACTTTATCAGTAAACATTCCAATTAAATTAAGCATATCGCAGCACCTCAAGGGTGAAAACTTTGTAAATCAATCTGTTTTGAGTCCTGAAACTGTTCCACGTCTCCTGTTCAGGTGAAAGGCCTAACCTACAGCAAGTGTTTATAGAGAACTGGAGAAGTAAGGCACTTAAGTATGTTTAACTGCTCCAGCAATAATTTACTTCTTCCTGTCCATACACAGGAGGAAATTATCTCTGGATAGTAACACAAGTGTAAAAAAAAAAAAAAAAAAAAAAAGGTTTAGCTGATCGCTCAAGCTACCACCATTTTTCTATTCAACTCCCTTTTTAATATTCACATCTCCCATGATGCCCACAGGAAGTATATGAATCCAAACATTATTAATAAATATTAATTTAAAAATAAAAATCAATCTGTGTGAGATTCCAGCTGTTTTCCAAAGAATAGTACTTTATACCATGATCAGTCCCACTGAAATCAGTGGAACTAAAGTAAGGTATCAGAGTATTAGAATCTGGCCTTAAACTATTTCTGTGGCAACTGTTTCCATGGTGTCGAAGCCTGACTATCAGTCACTTTATCCCAGCTTCCCCTGTTTCAGTCTATCACATTGTGAGGTCCGTATAGCAGGGACCATCTTCATGATGTGCTCTGTACAGCACCATGGGCATTGGCAGTGCGAAGTGACACCTGCACAAATTGTGCTTGTACCTTTTTTTACTTATGGAGAAAGAGGCCCCCAAAAGACATTTTTAATATTCCCCCTCCCCCCCATGTTATTTTTACTAGAGGTGGTTGAAAAATGGTAGTGGTGGTGGGGGGGGGAGGGGGAATCACCAAAATGTTTTTGATTTTTTTCTAATCAAAAAGTGTCCTCAAACTTTTAAAAATCTCAGCCAGCTCTACTCCGTGAGCAATGGCAAGAACTTTTTGCGAGTCCTACAGCCTATTCATTGTGAGCTCATTGAATCCAAGGGCAGTAAATCTTTAACACAGCTGCCTTTGCTCCAAAATGTAACTCAGACATTGAAGTTAAATAACATTATCCAAAAAAAAAAAAAAAAAGCTTTAAACAGATTGACTGCAAATCTTTCTCCCTTTCATTCTCTTAACTTTTGTACTATAATTTTAATCAGTCATCATAGAGTCTTCCAGGGTAGACAAAACCTGAATTTCTAACGTAGAAAACAAGCAGAATCCTGTCCCTAATTACATAATCTTTCCAGCCTTTGTTATCCATCACAAAGAAGCATGCAAGTTCAAAAGCCCAATTTCTCGCCCATTAATAATGTTTGCAAGTCTTACATGACACTCCCTACAGAATGGTTTGGTTTACAAAGCAGAGTTCTGACACGCAAGCTGAAAAGTGAATTTTCTTACGCAAGTAGGGGTGTGGGTAGGAAGTTTAGGAGATATACACTGAGGTCATCCCACCAGCAGTGACAGAAGGTGAAACGTTATAGAATAAGTATCAGTCAGAACAAGTGAAAGAGGAGCGTTGTTTTCACTGGTTCTATAGTTGAGTCAGTCTTAGAACCTACTGTGTTGTGAGTTTCCAAGACTCAAGCCTTCCAACTAAATTAAAATAAACCAGATTAAGGCCTCTTTGATTCTGCATGAGAGCGTCCACACAGGGGTTTAATGCACTTTAACTACTCCACTTTAAATTCATACCTTTAGTTAATTCAGATTAACTCTCTCCTGAGTGTCCCTGTGTAGACAAGAATCCTGCTGTCTGGTTCAGGACTTAGAATCAAAGGGTAAAATGTGTCAGATCCAGATACCTGGGGATTCCTGACCGCTGTTCTTCAATGCCCAGGCACCTGCAGGGTTGCACCCTCTCTCTGAAAGCATATCTGCACTTGCCCATGTTCTTCCAGCTTGCTGTGATTTCTGTGATGTATTCACCCCTGTAGGCGTGTATGTGGTTGCTTTTAGGTTTATTTTGCCAATCGCTTTTCAGATTTATCAGCTGATGAACAAGGGAAGAGGTGCAAAGTTAGGGGCGGTTTTCCCCCTGACACTTAATGTCTTGTGATCAAGTCAGAACAAGTGTTAGGAGAAGCAGCTCCAGAATCTGCCTGCCCAGACCTGTGGAGACTGAGTCAGCTCCTTTCCCTTTAGGGAGTAACAGGAAAAAATAACCACCACTTGGGAGAGGAAGGAAGGGGACGGCCTGGCATTCTGCTGTCATGGCCTGGCTCCACCGAGTGGTCCAACCGGGCTATTTAAGCCAGGAGGCACAGGAAGTTTGTCTGAGCAACACGGTGATTTCCTGTCATGGCAGCATCAGACCCTGCGTGTGCCCGCCTCCTGCACCCAGCCCTCTTCCTAGTTCCTGCTCTGCTCCTGTCTCATTCCTGCCTTCGCTCCTGTTCCCACCATGCTCCTGCTCTGTGCTTGATCCTGGCCTCTCCTCCAGTTCCTGCCCTTACGCCTCGCTTCCAATCACCAGTGACCTGTCCTGGCTGTGACCCTGGCCTCCGACTTCTGACCCTGACTCTGGCATTGGGTGTCTGACCTCAGCTTCGACTCCTCATTCTGATTCTGGCTCTGGTAACCGGCAGTTGACTCTGGTGCTGACCCTTGGTTTTGTTCCCCAATCTGGACGCCTGCTCCGCCTGCTGCAGCTGGCTCCTGCTCTGACCACTAGGCCAAACTGTCTACATTCCGCTTCATAACAGCGGGGAGGTACACCTGGAAACCCGGCCAGGCTCCTTGATTCAGTGCTGGCCTGGTCCTGGCACTGGAGCAGCTGTGCAGCTGCTCCGACTTACATCACCGGAGAGCTGATGTGACGGAACCCCGCTGTTTTTACAGGGCTAGCGCAAGCCGTGCTGGCCTACGTCTGTCGCTCCAGGCTGGGAGGCTCATCTACGTAAACCTCGGCACCTCCAGCCCAGCCTATACTGGGTGCAATTTGGCCAGACCCCTGGCTCTGAGCAGGAACCCTGCGTCTATTTTTGCACGCAGTTGTGTTGCCGTTACTGTGAGTTCAGTGACATTTGCAGAAAAGAATAGATAAAGGGTCCTGCCAGGAATCGAGCTGAGTTTTCCCTGCCCTTTTACGTGGCTATAGTAAATGAGTGACTTTGTGCTGTCTTCTGGTCTTAATTAACCAAACAAGATAGGAAATGCTGGATGCGGGAGCAGCAAAACTCTGGGTAATGTCTGGGGCACTTGAAAATGTGCTCTTAATCCATCATCTCAGCTGTGATTCAGTTCATCCTTCCCAGGCAGGTTCTGGAGCCACGACCAGAGCTTAAAGGCATGCGGCCTAGGGAAAAGCACCAGTGCAACCCCTGGGGTGGGTGAATGCCACCCAGCATAAAGCACATCAGTTCACAGTTCGGAAATTATATCTGCAATGTAAAGTCCCTGGAAAGCGTATTGACGTTTGGCCTGACGCATCCAGCCGCCGATGCACCTGATGTCTCCGTTGCGAGGAAGAGGATGTCTCTATTTCAGGCAGCTGAATGCAGGTCAGGGCAATGTCGGGAAAGGTTGTGTTATGTGAGAATCTTGTACTTTCCAGGTCATTCAGCTGTGTTGGTTTGCTCAGCTGCTCAGACTAAGCCGTATACAAAGTCCGTGAAGGCAAGACAATGGATTACAAGCACATTTCAAGTGCAACAGACTTTTACCCATAGACTTTCCCTGCTCCAACAACTCCACACCTTGTTTGGCTGATTATGGCCAGACGGCAAAAAGTCACTCGTTTACTAGAGCAGTGTCAATGACAAAACTGAGTTCACCAATACATAGACCAGAGCCAGGCTAGAGTGGCACACTTCAGATCCTGCTCTGAGCACATCAGAAGTCCAAGGGGTATTTGGATCTAGGGTTCTGGCTCAGTCCATTGCAGACGTGGGACCAACTGTGTCATCTGGCTTTGGATCAGAACATTCCCCAAATCTCAGGTATTTATTATATCACATTAGCACCTAGAGGCCCTCCCATAGCAGGAGTCAAGACAGTGAAAGGTTGGTTGGGGAAACTGAGGCACAGAGAGGTGACATGATTCCCTGTACCAGCAGTGCCCGCTGTCTGACAGAAACCCAGGGGCACTCTGAGGTCATCCCAGCACTGAAATGCAGGGGGGAGTCTCTGGAGCCGCCTGAAAGACGCTTGGCTGGAAGGAATGTTGTTCCCTGGCCTGTGTGAGATCAGCTGGCGGTCTCATTCCAGTTTGCAGGGGCAGCTGCCCACATCACACAAACCACCCCTGCTCTTGGCACTAAGTGGCCCCCTTGCCAGCAGCGTCAGCAAAGCAGCAGAGCATTGAAGAGAGCTACGGAGACTCAGCAACCCTCTCGGTCCCGGTGTTATTTCTGTCGTGCGGGGCGAGACAGGCCACCCAGGAACAGCTCTCTGTGCCGGAGGAATGTAGGGACGGTCGGGTGCAATACAGAACTCAGCGCTTATGGTGCCCCCTCTTCTGTGGGGAAACTGAGGGCTGCATTCTCCAGGCTACCCTGCTGCCCTCAGTTTCCCCAGCCTCCCCTGCTTCTCTCAGTTTCCCAGAGCCCTCCTCTGCTGCCCTCCCCCTCGCCTCCCTCCGGACATCTCCTGACTTCATAGCACACCCCTCGTCTCAGCGCCTGTTCTCCCGGGTCCCCTGGGAGCAGTGGGAGAGTTCTTCTAATCAGTAAAAAGGCTTGAGGAGTTTCACTAGAGCTGGGACCATGGGCAGTGGGGAGGCTAGATCCTTGGCCCCACCCACACCCCGCTCACCCTCGCTGCATCGCTTCTTCCCTCCTGCTCGGCCCGCCTTCTCTCTCCCACACCCTCCTTCTTCTGAGGTGGCGAGGACTGCGGGGGTGGGCTGAGTAGGGAAGGGGGAGGAGGGACAGGGCGAGCAGCAGGGGCTGCGATTGGGGGAGGAGAGGAGGGATGGATGTGGTGAGTGATGGCTGGGGGAGGAGGGAGGAAAAGAGGGATGCAGGGAGGAGAGGAGGAGTCGGCGAGCAGCGGCAGGGACACCCCCCCCCCCCCCCGAAAGGGGATGGAGGCTACTGGAGAGAGGAGCGGCCAGCGACGGGCGGCGAACGCTGAGCTTTTATGCCATGCAGGTTCCCGGGTGGCGAGGAGGCCGTATCTGCAGCTCAGCTTCCCGGGTTCATCAGTAATCTCCCTGGGAAGTCCAAGGGGACCCTGGAAGCTGATGTCACCTCCTCAGCCGCCCAGGAACCTGCGTGGTGCATAAATAAGCAAAACTAGGTGGCGGGTCGGCAGTGCCTGTGCCAGGGGAGGCTTAGCCTTCCCAGGCCTATTATACCCACCGCCCATGAGTGGGACCTGGACTCTCCCTGTGCTGAACATCTCAGTTCACCAACACCGTGCAGTGGCCCAGCAGAGCCCCAAACAAATATCCTGCTGGACGTGCTACAGCTGAGCGCTCTGCAGCGACCTCGTCTCCTCCCTGGAATTATTATTTGGCGGCTGCAATCCGGTCTAGCCAAGCCCCAGCGTTCTCACCAGCCATTTTTCAAGGCACGAAGCCCTCCAGGGAGTCGGGTCACTTTGCAGTCCTCATCAAGATGTGTCCTGGTTTCTGGCTGCCCACCTCGGCACAGTGGACTGTCTCTAAGAGGCCACCCAACTTCCGCTGCAGCACAGCTGTGCGAGAACAACTTGCACCGGGGAAAGGAAACTCATGCTCCTCTCATGGAGTTTCCTCGGGGGTGAACCTAGGACGGGGCTTGCCCTTTGTCGGACAATCAGTGGGTCCAGCCCCCCACAACCTGCAGATTCCTCCAGTTGCTGGTGGAACTCAGGGAATCCACGGGAGAGAAGGGCCATGTGCCTGGAGACCCTGTGTCTCTGCTCTGCTGCCAGGGCCTCGCCAATTGCTTCTGCCCTTGGAACTTCCCCTCCGCAGTTTTCTGCACTGCAGAAGGAGAGGCCAGAAGTTAGTTGTGCTTGGTAGGGCCGAGCCTGCTGCTAGCGTCCATGCTGACAGCAGGGAGAACAGGGCTTGGGACTCTGAGGTTTCCCCTTTGGTTTTTGTCCCTTCTGCCTGGGGAGGCAGAGGCAGCGATCTGGGGTTTCCTGCTTCATCTTTCTTCAGTGCTGCCTCGTACAGCCTTCTTCAGCGGGGAGACTCGGCAAACTCTTTTCAACTCGAGTGAGCCGGGACCAGTGTTTGATACACACGGGCCAGACACAGAGAACCAGGTTCGAGCGCTAGGCAACGCGCAACACGATGCCTGTGGCACGGGGCCTTTCCGAACCTTCCTGAATGCTTTCCTCAGGTAGCTGGCTGCATTCAGAACCACAGCCCGCATGCACACGTGTGCGCATACACACCCACGCACGCACACACGCAAACGCATGCACACCCACGCACGCACGCATGCAAACGCATGCACACCCACGCACGCATGCAAATGCGCATGCACACCCAAGCAAACGCGCATGCACGCCCACGCACGCAAACGCGCATGCACACGCACGCACGCACGCATGAACACGCATGCACACCCACGCACGCGTGCAAACATGCGTGCACACCCACGCACATGCACACAAAGCCCATTCAAATCAATGCAAAGATTAACATCAGCATTTGATGAGACCCTTAGAAATGCAAGTGTTCGTTTCCTTGTTCCTTGCCGGCCGGTCAGGCTGAAATGGTCATGCTCACTCACTGATTGCAACAACCCAGCTCATCCGGGGCATTTGAGCCAGTGCCCGCTGGTATAAAGTGGGGCTGCTGCAGCTAGGGCAGTCACTGCTTGAGCAATAATTCTCACCCTGGCTCTGACCTAGCTCCGCTCTGATCCCCCTTCGGGACACATTCCAAACGCAGCCTTGTCCCCAGGCATATGAAAGTGGGGCTGAGATAGTGACCGTAGTGGTGTGGGATTGCCCACCGAGGAGCGGCATTTGTAGTGGATTATTTTCAATGGGCATGCCTAGGATGTATTATAAAGGTACCTGGGGGGTCTGGATGAGCCCCCTTCGTCTGTCTGTTTAAGGCACTGCTGTTATGTCTGCCCCTTCCCAGTCGCTAACGTATTGATTCTCACAGCGCCCCTGTGAGGTAGGGCAGTCCCCATTTTACAGCTGGGGAAATGAGGTACAGGTGATTTACCCAAGGTCACACAGAAAGTCTGCGTCAGAAAAAGGAATTGACCCTGGTCTCCGGCTGGTGCTGGGCCATCTTTCCTCTCCTGATAGCATTTTTACATATGCAAATAAATGATAAACTTATGATCGCTCCTTACATCCCAAAGCACTTAATTGATTATTCGTTATTAGTATAAAATAGGGACTAAGCTAGCATCTCTCTTACAAGCATTTGCTCCATGAGGCCAGGAACAAGTCTACCTCTGGTTCTGCACAGTGCTTGGCACACTGGTGCTCCCCTGCTGATCGGGATTTTTGTGTGCTACGGTAATATAAATCTCCAATCAGAATGTCTTCCAAATGTCAATTGCTCTTCACTTGAGGCATGGAGTGGGGAAATGGATTGCCCAAAGCTTACGGGAGCTGTTGAAATGCAGCCACCTCTGGGGGTGAGGCTGACGGATGTTTAAGGGCACACAGCAACAGTGCCGATTTTCGGACAGGACACGAACAAAGAACACTGGAGCCAGCCAAACCTCAGCGCAGCATTTTAAAATACAGTCATTTAACATGATACTCCCAGAGGTGTCATCTAACAACACCAATGGCCTTTCTGCAGGTGGCCGGGTGGGGAAGGGGGTTGGAGCGTAGACGCTTTGGTAGAGCCTCTCCTTTGTTTGCTGTGCTTTGGTAGCAGGACAGCAAAGTGGGGAGCTTGTCTCCAAGGGCACATCAGCTTTCACTAAGCAGTCGGCAAAGCCCTCGTCCCGCAGTGCTTGGAGCCGGCCAGGCTTTGCTTGTGTTTGCATGGGAGGCCCCTTAGCGGCTGGGTCTGGATTATTGAAAAAGTGCCTCCTTGGCAAGAAGTGAGGTCTGAGAATGGGGCTCGCTCCTTTGTGCTCTGTTTCCAGAACCCTGCTGAACTCCACCGGTCCATCCCACATCCTGCCTTCCAGGACGCCCAGACAGTGCGGGGAGCCCCCCACAGAGCTGGGCTGCAGGGGGGTGCGTGCAGAATGCACAGCCCACGTATTGCCCCCTCCCTCCCTGCAGAAGAACTGGACCTGTTCCACCCGGTCTCCGGTTCCCCCCCCCGGTGACTGTGTGATCACTGGACAGACAAAGGCCTCTGTGCAGTTCTAGGAGTGGGATACTTAATGCACTCTGGGCCACTGAAGTATGTCCATCCATTTCAATGAGTTTCAGGCCACGCCCTC
The DNA here is from genome assembly GCF_026122565.2 of Emydura macquarii macquarii. Classification (NCBI taxonomy): domain Eukaryota; kingdom Metazoa; phylum Chordata; order Testudines; family Chelidae; genus Emydura; species Emydura macquarii. Next base: position 5,990,279 of record NW_027133465.1, read on the forward strand.
TAAACTCCCCAGGGTCAGGGGCTGACACCTTTGCTCACGCTGACTGGCACCTTCCTGTGCAGTTAGTTCCAGCGAAATGAATGGGTCTGGCCGCAGAGCGAGGGGCACGAGGGTATCTGAATCCTGCCCACGCTAAGCTCAGCACCAATGATGCACACGATCCCCCCCTCCACCCTTGTTTGGCCGTGGGCAGTCTTGCTCGAAAGCAGCCCACAGACCAGCTGCTGCCAAAGACTCGTCTCACCCCCTCTATCATTAGCGTCTGCTGGGTTTGTTTGTGTTGTACTGAGGCAGAAGGAGCATAGGCAGGCTCTGGCCATGCCACGCACGCAGCGCTGGGAGAGGAAGGGGCTGTCGGGGGTCGGCGCCACGATGCCACTTGTTCTTTTGCATCTGTCATAGGAACGTGTCTCCCAGTAGCTCTCGCCCGAGGGTGGATCTGAGCATGCAAATGCAAGCAAACTGTGTTCGCTGCGCCCTGCAAGCCTCTGTGGAGGTGCAGAGCAGTGGCCAATGACGAATCGTGGGGGAGAAAGCCTGAGCAGCGGAGGAAATGGCGGGGCTCTCACAGTAGGATCTGATTGTTCCACTGGAGAGGGCATTTAGGTGCCCTAGCCTAGAGAAATGAGAGGGGACTTGACAACAGCCAGAAGTAGGGAGGCTGTGCCTGTGGATGAAGCCAGTGCGGAGATGGCGCTCCTGCCCCTGTGGGAAGGTTAGGTGGGGACAGAAAGAAAAGGGGCAATAGGTGTCAGGAACTGGTGGAAGAGCATGAGACCCCCAGAAGGTGGCATAGATAGTGGGATCTGTGGGGGTGGATAAGGCTACGGAGGGTCACAGAGAGGGGGTCACATGAGTAGAAGGAGGTGGATAAGTCCGTGGAGAGTCCTGGAGACGAGGAGGGATTCTGAAACGGACAGGAAGATGCTGAAGGTTTCCCCATGACAAAGGAATGTTTCCCCATGACAAAGCGTTGGCTGGTTGGCTGGTACCTTCCAGGTACGTTGGAGAAGCTGAGTCGCTGGACAGTTCAGACAATTATTATTGTATAGCATCCACAAGTGCACTAGGTACTTCACAGGAGACGCATGAAAGAGTGCCCTGGATAGCTTTGAATCGAAACACTGTGCTTGCCAGGAGGGAATGTACCCCACCCTGGGAAGGGCAGGGCTGAGAAGGGGCCCAGGCTACTGATCAGACTCTGCGGATGTCAGTTGAGGCAGACTTACGTCTTGATGGTATGGGGGTTTTTTTATTATGTGCCTCATTTTTGCAGGGGACTATGCCGAGGTGAGAATCGTTAGGAGTGCATTGAATGCGGTAAGGGTGGAGTGCAGAGGAACCGATTTTGGGTGGCCATTGCATGGAGGAAGGCACAGAGATGCTAGACAAAAAGAGTATTGAGGCCAGTGTCCTTGGTGGAGCAGAGTGTGTGTGGGGGGAAAACACAAGGACAGCGGGTTAGAGACATAGACAGGAGGTGTACAGCCAAGGGCCTTGAAGGCAAGGAGAAGTATGAATAGGATGCACACCAGTACAGAGGCGTGACCCGGAGAGGGGGTTGGCTGGGGGCTTGAAGCAACAGACAAGAATTCTTTTGGATTGGGTGGCGTGGGGCAAGTTCAGCGTCAAAGGCACCCAAGAGGAGGAGATTTCAGGAGAAGGGCACGTTGAAATTTGCAGGGAAGGGCGTGGGGAGTTCAGCAAAGAAAGAAGCACACTCCTTGAAAGAAGAGGAGAAGGTGGCATGGCTGAGTTCTGTCCAAGGAGCAGTGCTGGTGGCCAGGGAGACGTGATGGTGGGCGCAGCAGTCAAGGTGGGTCAGATCAAAACAGCCTGGACTTTGGGAAAGTTGGGATCTGGATCTTAACTTTGCTGCTTGGGCCCAGCTCTCTTTGTAGGCAGATTCAGAGAGCCAGCAGCTGTGGAAGATAAGGCAAGTCCCTGAATGAGCAGCATCACCCAGATTAACCCCCCACACCCCTGCAAACTCTCACTTCTCCTGTCCAGACACGGCTCTGTACGGTCAGAGCTTTCTGAATGTTTTCTTTTGGTTACTGTGGGTTTTAACTGTGGTCTTAGAGGAGGAAGAAAACATGCAGGCTTTTTCTTGGTTCCCAGGGTTGCTAGTTCCTTATATGGGTTGGTGACTTTGACAATTCCACCAAATTATTGCAAATTAAAGCTGAGAAGACCCCACATTATCTGGTCTGTGTTTTACAGAGAGACTTTATGGAAAGGCTGTAAACTGAATGTGGGTTGTAGGTGTTTTTAGCCTTAAGCTCAAAGATCGAAGTAACACCATTTGCAGTTACCATGTCAGATTCTGCTCTCAGTGACACAGGTTTCATGGCAGTGAAGTCCATGGAATTACTCTGGATTCACACCTAACTGAGACTATGTTATTACAGTTATGGAAAAAGGTCCCAGCTATCCTCAGGGCTCTACTGTATTGTACAATCATACACAGAGAGACAGTCCCAGCTCTGAAGCGCTAGATTCCGCATAGGAAGGGAAACAAAACTGAGTTTCCAGGGCAGCGCTCTCTTGCAGCCCTTCTGGACACAACTCGCTCTGCTGCAGGTCTCCGCTGGTCTGGTTCCATCACGCCAAGGCCAGGGTTGTCAGGGTCAGCCACTCCGAGGTCGGGGCGTGGTGCCTTCAGTCCTACCCCGTTTCTGGGAAGGTTCAAAGGAACGAAAAGAAACAAAACTCAAAGCCAAGGTTCTCCCACAAACCTTCAGTGAAGCCCGCCTTGTCCTTCTAGCCAGGGCTTGTTTCCAGAACAGGCTGGGCTCCCGCCAGTTCCCTTCCCGCGACCTGATCTTCCCTTCCAGGAGGGTTGATCTGGCTGACAAGCGAGCGCCGTCTCAGGGCTGCAGCCAGCCTTCCCCACAAGAGAAGCAGAGCTCCAGCCTCTTCCTGGTCAGCACTCACCAGAGTAAGGCCCTCTCCTTTTATCTCCCCTCTCCATGCCTGACACTGGGGCAGGGCCAACTGGATCCACAGGCTTTCCCGAACCCTTTGAGTGCCAGTGTGGAGCCCGTCAGATTGCTTAACCCCCCTCCCTGCCAGTGTGGGGCCTCTGCTTCATCCCAAGGAGGTTAGTAGCTGAGCCAGGTTAGCTCGCCTTAGATCGGGATCAGTTCTCTTGGCTTCCCATCCAGGCCCCTATTCCCAAGACCACATTAGACCCTGTGAGCCAGCTGGACCAGAAACCAGCTGAACAGAACCATTTAAAAACTCCTCTCATCCTTGTGTTACTAATACATTCAACTGCGGTTTTATCCCAGTGTGTGTCTCTAACGTTACGCATCTACACTTGTACGTAAGCACCCCAATAACAGCAGGCTGGCTTTCAACCTCATCTACTGTTATTGCAAGAGCACCTCAAGCTTTCAGCCAAGACAGAGGCCCTATTATTACAGACAGGTGATCAGAGACAGTGTCTGCCCCTAAGAGCTTACGGGCCTGATTCTCATTTTCCCTAACGCTCCTTAGCACTGCTCTGGGCGTAGATAAAGCCAGGGCTCTCAGGTAGGTGTAAATGGGTGTGAAGTTACTACTTTAAGGCCCCTTTACACTGTCAGAGTAGCGTAAATGAGAATCAGGCCCATTGAAAATGTCCTTAGATTATTAGAACTGAAATGGTTTTAAGACATCACATCAACTTGTTCCAACGTAGCACTGCTGTTGTTCACATTCTGCATTGCCTGGAGCTTGGACAGTGACGTCCGTTTCACTTCCTGGGCCAGATTCTGCTCTTGGTGCTGGGTATAATTTCCACTGGAACCAATGGGAGCTGCATTTGTGTAGCCACAAGCAGCATTCAGCCTATTGTGTCTAGTCAGTTTCACTCTCTGCTTCCACCTGCATCAGGGCAAGGTTCCTGTGTTTGGGTGTCCAAAGTTTACACCCATGAAAGGCTGCCTCCTTCCCCATTTCTGAACAGTCCACTTCACTTCTATTGGGTGAACAGTCCACTTCACTTCTAGTCACATTGGGTTTGGGGACTGGTTTTTTTTTAAAACAGAACCTAAACTTGGAACCTAAACTCCCTCCTACTGTCCCTATAAAATTATTTAAGACAAACATGAAGCCCAACGGTCCTGGGTTTGGTAATCCTTGCTTTCCTGAGACCGAGGTGAACATGAATTTCACTGCACTCTAATTCTGTCACTCCCACGTTTAAGAGCTGGCCTGAAACGTAGTTTTATTGTAACATGGCCCTTTTTTGTTCCATGAAGGAAATAGGACTGACATAACAGACAGACGCTTTCAGCAACTAGTCCATCCTAATGTGTGTGTGTGTGTGTGTGTATACTGCAGTGTGTGCTCAGAACTGCTTCCAAAGCAGCATCCAGGAGATGGATTGCAAGCAGGATGTTTTCTCCTGAAAACACAGAGCTGTTTGTCTCCCACACACTGAATCATTTCCACTGAGCGCCCTGCAGGGCAGATGGAATAGTATTTACACCGATGTTCAGCTCTGAGAACTAATAAGGATTTTGTATCTGGTTAATTTCAGGACTTCCCTGGGAAGAATGTTAGACTAAACACACAAGTGCTTCAGAGTGACAATTGCCGATGTGTCTGTGCTGCTGAGGGCCAAGCAGTAATGGGTGGATCATAAGGAGGGAGCATGTGCTATGTGCCGCTGGATCTGAAGCCAGGAGACAGTCGACAGATGCTGATCTCAGATGCAATGGTGGCCATACAGAATAACTCCTATCTGTCTAGGTAAGCATACTGCATCCATCACCGTATCTGGATACACTAACAGAACTATATACATCCAAACAGGGCTGATAAACTCGATCCCTCCAGACACGTTGTGGAAGGAGGCATACATGTATCATAGACATGTGTGTATATGTGTTACCTGGGCTATGGAGTAGCTGTTGCCTGAAACCAAGTCCCAAGAGGCGGATCTTTGCTTTCATTCTGGAGGTGCTTTGATCTTGGGCCCGTTCCGACTTCTGGGTGGATGACGTCCCAAAGCCAAGAGCCTACTGCCAGGAATGCCACGCCCCTGGTCTCTGAAAGCTTTGCCAGCTAGAGCTGATGTCCACAGCTCGCAAAAGGAGAGGCAGTCTCAGAGGGCTATGGCCATTACGGGTGCATTAGCCTCCGGACTTTGCAGCTGGTCTGCTATTGCAGAGGTAGCCAGATGAGCGAGGGACGCACATGGGGGATGTGCTCCTGATATACTGCCCGGTACATTAGATAGACTGCTGCATGCTGGACGAGTTGGCATGTCCTGATGGGACTCACTTTCCTCCCTGCCCGGCAGATCAGACACAACCATCGGGGCTGGAGGTAATGAGCGTGTGGGTCACTGTGGGCTAGATCTTCAGCTGGCAGCAACGGGTGCAGCCTCCTGGCTAACCAAAGGCAGAAGGCAGCGTTGCGCTGTGGGTGTCTAGGAGCAATGAGGAGTCCAACAGGACCCTGACCCTGGGCACCAACTTTTTAAGTGCCCCGGAGGCAAAACCTGTGTATGGTTCCAGCCAGCTATTCATGGCATTTCCTTCTCTCCCTCTTGCCTGGGTTGACTTTTACCCAGCTGCTCTTCGTCCAAGGGCCTGTCTCATTCCGGGTCTGAAGTCAGCACTGACATAAAGGAGATGGATTTCCACGAGGCATGGCTGAGATCAACATTTGCCATCCCGCAAAGGGAGAACGCCGCGTTTCTCTGTTTCTCTCTGGTCCCTCCCCGCTGCCCTTTTCCCGGTCTCAGTCAGTGCTTGCACATACTGGCATTCTTGCCATCCCACTCCCAGTCGTTGCGCTGCCTCTGGGGAAAGGTCAGCCTGCTCCCTTTTCTTCCCTTGCGTTGCTTGGCTGTCACTCCCATGCGATGTCTTGGTGCATATGAAGTGGGCGGGTGTCAGACAGCCAGGAGCCCAAAGAGACACAGCAGGTTTTGTCTTAGGAATTTAGGACATTAGGTTAAACAGAGGAGGAGAAGGGGCAGCTCTCTAGTCCAGACCCAGCAACCAACTAGCTTCTTGTTGCAAAAAGCAATGTACATTAGGACCATACACCATTGTGAGCTGCTCTTGTTCTCCAGAACTGGTGTTGTTCTCCTGGCACTGGCCACTGTCGGAAGGCAGGATACGGGGCTAGCTGGACCATTGGTCTGACCCAGTGTGGCCGTTCTTACGTTGGATAATTATATGACCAAGCCCAACAGCAAGTCCAGGGTGGGCTCACTTTACAATATGTGGGTATGTAACTCTCTGCTCATCAGCTGAACTGCTCTCACATGGGGTGGGGAAAAAACGCAGGACCTTCAGCTCACAGTTTCCTATTTGTGCTAGTGGAGAATCTGCATTAGCAGCCGCTAGATCTAGCCATGGATACTTGAGCAGTTCCGATTCCAGCCAGCAGGGGGCAATGGCATGCAAATACCCCAGTTAATAACGACACCGACAAGCAATGCTATTTAATGCACACGCGTGTGGAGACCTCCAAGTGCTGTACAAAGGCGAATCATTTCCCCCACCTGTGAAATAGCCATACTCTATGAGAGACTGGAGTTCATGTTCCCTGGGCTGGGGAAGCAGGCCCCTAGGGGAGGGAGAAACTTACGACCAGGTCTCTCCAGCACGGGAGCGATGTTGAGGCTCTATCTCTGGGTACCTGTGTTGTGGACCAATGAGAAATGCAGTCCAGGAATCCACCCTTGTATGGATGTTAATACTGGCAACGTGTACACAGTGGTATACACAGTGTACAGGAATAGGGTAGCATCCCTTCAAATAGTTCGTGAGCCTTCTAGTGGCACCCACTGTGTTCTGTGTTTAGAAGCAGCCAGAGCAGCAGTTTGTATATAGTGTTGTATTGAATTACATGGAATCAGTGGGCCAAAGGTGTTATCATAATCCAGTCACTGTCCAGCATTACACAGTGTTAAACAAGGTCCGGGGTTTAATTTACAGAGCTATCAACCTCTTTAGTACTATGGCAAACACACCATTCAAAGTCCTTTTTACCTTGTATTAAATATACAGAAACCAGCTGCAACATTTGCAATGTGAAATAGTAAAGAAGGCTTTCATGTTACCAATATCCCTTGTTCCCTTTCTGTTTAGCTGGAAAGAGTTTGGGAAGGAAAAGCCCCCTGGTTTGACAGTCTCTTAGATGATATCCAAGAGGATAATAACTGCCCTACAGGGTAAAAGAGAAGCTGAGCTGAGCTGGAGCGGTTGTGGTTGCTCTTCTCGTTAAAGTCTGATCCTGTTTCATCTCAAGCGGTGTTGGGGAATCAGGACATCCTGTAGGACTAACACAGTGAGGGCCCAGGGTCAGAGGAGATGATAGGGGTGGCAGCCAGGAATGTGATGCTAACTCCAGTAGCTTTTGTCTCAGTCTGTTCTTCCCATTTACCTTCCAAAGTCTCTTTCTGTAAGGACCCCAAAAGGGAGTGGTGAGTGGAATAGCCCATCCCTCGTTATTTTGTCCCTTCCATAGGTCTAACATCCAACACACCAATTTTCGGTTCATTAATTTCCAGACCCACCTTTTCTTGTTTATTAAGTCCAACACCAACAGAGTCCTTGAATCATATCAGCAGGGCATTTTATTTAGACTAATTTAATCCGTCTCCCTTTTATACATTTTCCCGTCAACTTTTGTTCTTGTGACAGCTTATGCACTTTCACATACTTCTTGCAGTTGAGTAAAAGGTACGTTCGGTTACTACAAAGCAGCGACACCTGGCGTGTTTGTACCAAGGACCCAACTGCGACTGTTGGCTCCTTTACATTTTTGGTGTAAAGAGCAAGAGATACAACAGTGTGGAACCCGTCAGTGCTGAGGTGTGGGGCCAGATGTCCAGAGCAGATATGATCCTTCCTCATTTTACCAGATTGCTGATAGTTGTGGTTAAATGTAGCCCTATACTCTGTGTCCTACAAGACATGCATCAGATGAGAATGCCATTCTGGAGCTGGCGAGCAGAAATGATGCAGAGTGAGCAGCTGTTAGATACGATGTGCGCCAGCGGTGTCTGAGCACATCCACCTCCCAGGAAGCTGCACGCTTTTTCTCAGACACCTCTAGTTTACAGTACTCTTCTCGGGTGGTCTCGTTATCTCTCCTGCAATTCTGGACTGAATTCTCCTTCTCCACTCACCTTTCTGTCGTGGTAGGGGAGGCGCTCAGGGATGGCTGGAGACAAGACTCGACCACTTCTGCTGGCTGCACTCAGCTTCGTCTGAGCCTCCAGGGAGCAGAGCTCACATGGGCCATGGAGGTTTAGCGCCTGTGAGATGCAGCGCAGAAGTCGGGGCCGGGAGTGGGGCGACTAAGGTGGCTTTTAGCCATCTTCACGCCACCTCAAATCCTGGGCTGCTCCAGGCACTTTAGGAGCCCCCAGTGTCTTTTGGACAGCCCTGGGGGGCCTGTCTAAGTTAGGACAGCCTTCCAGGGCTGCTGTGTGGGAAGCAGTCCCAGCTGTGTCCCCTGCATGCCCCTTATGGCAGGGCTTGTCATGCCACGGGATTCCTTCCCTGAGCAGAACGGGGGGGGGGGGGAGGGGGGGGGGCTTAGGGCCTCTCAACATCACGTTTACATGGTGCGAAGGGGTCAGAGTGAGGGTGACAACGCTTACTTCAGCCTTTTCCAGAAGAAAAGCGTGACGGGAGAGGCTTGCTCTGGCTAGTGCTAGAGAAAATGACCGTGTGATACTTACCTACAGCTCCCCGCCCCTCTGTGTCCTGCTCCGAAAGCAAAGCCTGTTTACAGTGAAGCAGCTGCCCCGCCTTGTCCCGTCCCTGCCCGCGGGGCTCAGAGGCTGCAGATATTCCATCACACACGCATTAGCATGCAGCCATTCCCAGGCACTCCCAAAGCATGCGATCCACAGGCTGATTTTTCATGGGCGGTGGGCATAATAGCCTCCCCTGGCGCAGCCGCCGCCCTCCGCTGGATGCCTACGCTGTGGTGGTCCTGCTTCTTCCCTCCTCCACACCACCCTCCTTCCCCGCCACTTGCCACGCCTGGCCCATGGTGGGACTCAGAGCTCCTCTGGGTGACCTGGGCTCAGGACTGCTCTGGGTGTTGGCCCCGGGCTGGGGCTGCTCCAGGAGTCAGCCGGGCACCACTGGGGGCCGGGGCTGCTCTGGGTGCCGGCTGGGGTTCGGGGCTGCACCGGCAGGCTGGCCGGTGAGAACAGGGGATGGAGCCTGGGGCAAAGGGTTAGGGTACCGCTCGTCAGCCACCCAGCTCTGAAGGCAGGGCCACCACCAGCAGTGGCGCAGAAGGAAGGGTGGCACTACCATACCGTGGCACCCTGACTTCTGTGTTGCTGCTGGCTGCAGCGCTGCCTTCAGAGCCGTTTTCCCACCGCCCCTTTCAAAACCCTGGACATTTGTTCAGATTTCAAAAATCCACCCAGACAGAGATCGAAGGCCCCAAACAAGAGGTCATGTCCAGGAAAACCCAGACATGTTGTAACCCTACTTTACAATCGCTCTAGCACTTTAAAGGGACATTACTGTAAAGAGAAGCAGGTCCCTGGTTTTCAGAAATGAAGGCGGACGTCCTGTAAGCCACCAGATGCAAAGCAAAATGATACAGATGGGGGGAACTGAGGCACTAAAGCTCAGGGGCACCAAGGTATTTAGGTGCCTAATTCTCATTGACTAAGCACCTTCAAGGATCTGGGCTTAAGTGACATTTCCAAGGTCACACAGAGAGACTGTGGCAGAGCAGGGACTTGAACCCAGATCTCCCCTGTCCCTAGCTAGGGCCCTTATCCTGGTGCTGCTTTGCTGTTCTCCTTTCAGTTGAATTAACACTTTTCTCTCAGTCAGAGAACTTTCCCCCTCTGATTCCTTATTCCTTAATATCAAAGAACGACCAGGAATAATACTCAGGGCTTGCACTTTATATTTGCAAATCACTGGGCAAACTTTAAGCAGAGGAATGAGCCAGCAGGTTCATTACTGTTTTATTCGTAATAGATTATTTCTGAGCCCCCAGCCAGAGACGAGATGCTTCACAGAAACAGACACGCAGTGGTGAGATATAGATAAATAAGCAAAGACACTGCCCCTGCCCTGTGGCATGCACAGTCTAAATTCAGACATGACACAACCAGTGGGGTAATCAACCACTAGAAAGGGGAAGACAAGTCAAAATAGAACAGGCTTCAGAGTCATGAAGGTACAAGTGTACAGCAGCAGCACAGCTACAGAGCTGCAGATGCTTCCCACACGGACAGAAGGGGTTTTTCCATCGGACAGAAGGGGTTTTTCCATCACTGTAAGTACTCCACCTCTCCGAGAGGCAGGAGCTAGATCAACAGAAGAATTCTTCCATTAGCCAGGCTGCATCTGCAGTGGGGAATAGGTTGACCTCACTGTGATGCACAGGGGGCAAAATTTTTCACATCCCTGAGCAATTGTAATGCGTGGGAGTTGCGGGGGAGTGGAAGGCAGTTCCCATCCATGGTCCAAGTGCCTGCAAGAGGTTTGTTGTGCATTTTGTGTCTTGCCTAATTGCCTAGGTTGCCATAGCAAGAGAGCGTAGCTTGTTGCCATAGCAATAGAGTTAGACTATTAGGGGATAGCTCAGCCAGTCCTGGCTGGTTTTAGTGTGAGTTCCAAAAAGAGGCTCCCTGTTTTGCATCTCTCTGTGATCCTGTGCTGGTTTCTCTCTCTGAATGCAAGCAATTAGATCGCGGGGAGATGCAGTCCAGTAGGAAGGCATGGGGAAGCGGCTGGTGGGGTCAGGTGAGGAAGCAGCAAAGCAGTCAGTCCAAGTAGCAACCAGCAGGCAATGGCTTGTTGCTCAGATAGGGCTAGCTGCAACGCAGGAAGACCCTGTGGCCAATCAGGAAGCAGGTCACGGAAGCCTGGAAGCTGGCCCACTGAAGTCGGTGACTTCCCTGTACTCCCATGAGGCCTGATGGCCAGGGCTGCATGCCAAGAAATCTGATGAGGTTCAACAAGGACAAGTGCAGAATCCTGCACTTAGGACGGAAGAATCCCATGCACAGCTACAGACTGGGGGCAGCCTGGCTAGGCAGCCGTTCTGCAGAAAAGGACCTGGGGCTTACAGTGGACAAGAAGCCAGACATGAGCCAACAGTGTGCCCTTGTTGCCGAGAACGCTAATTGCCTATTGGGCTGCATTAGTAGGAGCATTGCCAGCAGATGGAGGGAAGTGATTATTCCCCTCTATTCAGCATTGGTGAGGCCGCATTTGGAGTACTGTGTCTGGTTTTGGGCCCCCCACTACAGAAAGGATGTGGATAAATTGGAAAGAGTCCAGCGGAGGGCAACAAAAATGTTTAGGGGACTGGGTTTATTTAGTCTGCAGAAGAGAAGAGTGAGGGGGGGATTTGATAGCAGCCTTCAACTACCTTGTGACCAGTCCGTGCCTAAGATAGCCACCTGAAAATGCCAAGGTCAGGGCAGACTGTAAAAGGAGAGCAGATTCTCCCAACACTGGTGAGTGACACTAAAGTCAGACTTCCCAACCAGCCACAAACAGTGCTTCTGATTCCCCACACTGGTTATCAAGAAGCTAAAATAAAAGTACACACCGCCCCCTTTACTGCATTTCAGTCTCTGGCTCCCAGTAGGCCACTAGGTCCAGTAAAGAGATCAGTTATTTAAAACTCTATGCTCTTTACCAAAAAGGTTCTCCTGACCCCAAATAGTCAGCCACAGTACCAGATCAATAGAAGTTTGGCTCTTACCCAAAATACCATGCTGCCAGCCAATCCTTTAGTAACTAAAACTAAAGGTTTATTATAAAAGGAAAGAAACAAACAATAAGAGAAATGTTAAAGGATTAAAGCAATCAGACACATACAATTGATTTGAAAGTCCATATATATCAGGTTTTTAGTAGACTTGTGGAGTTTGCAGGCTTGTATAATCCCTCTGGTGCATATCCAGTACCTGGATGGGTCTCAGTCCTTTGTTTCACAGCTTCAGGTGTAGATGAATAGTTGATCCAGAGGTAGGTAGGTGAAGACTGACGACTGAAGACAAAATAGATGTGGTGCAGCTGCCTTTTATGTCCCTTGGCCTTTGCCATGCTGCTTGTGGAAATGTACAGGAACAAGATGGAGTCCAGGGTCACATGAGTAAGTCCTGGTGACTCATCGAGTATGTCCCTGGCTTCTCCCCCTGGGGCCATTGTACCTGTGAGTTTCCTTAATGGGCCATTAAGCAGGCTAGTATTGCAGCCATCCTGTCTGGGGTGTCACCCAGAAACACAACACATGTTGAAATACAGATATATTCTAACATATTCATAACTCCCAATACACATATAACACATGAGCATAAACGTATCATCTTACTTAGTACATTATAGCCTTTCTAACAGTGCCTGACACGGCATATCTCACATGAATTATTATTATGATTTTGACATATTGATGTTAAATAATATCACAAATGGCCCCCCTAATCCAGCCAGTGTCACATACCTGAAAGGAGGTACCAGGAAGGATGGAGCTAGCTCCTCTCAGTGATGGCAGATGACAGAACAAGGAGCAATGGTCTCAGGTTGCAGTGGGGGAGGTCTAGGTTGGATATTAGGAAAAACGTTTTCACTAGAAGAGTGGTGAAGCACTGGAATGGGTTACCTAGGGAGGTGGTAGAAACTCCATCTTTAGAGGTTTTTAAGTTGTGGCTTGACAAAGCCCTGACTGGGATGGTTTAGTTGGGGTTGGTCCTGCTTTGAGCAGGGGGTTGGACTAGATACCACCTGAGGTCCCTGCCATCCCTCATCTTCTATAATTCTATGATAAATACGTACAAACATACCCTAAATTGTCACAACATGAATCCAGGATCTGGGGCTTGCAGAAAAGCAACAACTGTCATGAGACTTGTAACAAAATCACAAGAGTTAACAACATTTGATGTGAGAACTGGTCTTTCTTGAGTACTGCAAACCTTCCTGATGCATTGTTTGGAGCATTTTTTTAGATCTAGTGCTTTGCTTGGCCCATGATTTCCTTCTTGAATTTTTTTTTAAGTCCACTGCCAGCTCTGGGGTTCCAGCCAAGCTCTTTGCTCTCTGGCTTCAGAAATCCAAAACGAGAAGGAAAGGAACAGGCTTGAAACATGTTTTTCATGTCTCTTGTAGACCATCTGAGCACTTTGAAGCAAATCCTCTCCTTACATCGAGAGGGAACTAGCTTCTGTCACTAGGGCTGTTGGGTAAAATAACATGCAATGCCCTGAAGCAGTTTGTCAGACGGAAACGAAACCATGTGCATGGAAAGCAGAACCACACTGGATGGGTGAAAGGGAGGATGCAGCTTAGTTCCTTGTGTTTAGTTTCCAAAGTTATATCTGGCATTTTTTGCAGATGTTACTGAACAAGATAACCTGTGTGTGTGTGTGTGTGTGTGTTTTCCTCCTAAGTTTCCTGGAAGCATAAGCATTTGGCAGTTCTTTTTGTGGTATGGCTCAAGAACTTATTGAAAACTAGTGAAAAATGGAGCGAGGTTTTAATGGGCGATCCAGTCGATCCCCCGATATATGTGCACATGGAATTCTTACAGGCTGGACAGTCGATGGTTCAGGAGACTGAAAATTAGATCTGAAGCCTTTTGTCTGTCGGGCACTCACCCAAATTCAACCCCAATGGTTCAAACCTGCCGTTATTACTCTATGATGGCTGGCTGGTGGCCATGGGGAATCAATAGGTCCATTGCCTCGTGGAAAGTAGACCACGCCTCAAAGAAAACCACCATATATGCACTGATTGTCAGCAGTGCTGCGACAGTAGGCAGAGGAATCCTGGACACAGAGACTGAATTAATCTCTCGTCTCTTCCCTCCAGATCAGAGTTGAGGCCTCTACGTGGGGAAGCTGGCCCTTCTGCTGTCTCCACTCTTCCTGTCCTGGGCTCCTGTCTCTAGTGCTGTCGAATCTGGCGTCTTTCACCAGCACTTACACTCATTTGAAATAAAAGCACAAATTAAAATTTCAGGGCTGGATGAAACAAACCTTAGCAGCTGTTCATCCACCCTCTCTTGTAACTTAGTTAGCAGCAAGCCCTAACCAAACCAAACCAAACCAAATCAGTAATAATAATATGGGTAAGGCAATCAGCCAACCAGCCAGAGTGAATGTACTCCTCTGCCCATCAGAATAAGCAACTCCCATCTTGAGAGCCTAAAAGCAGAACCAAGATAACCAGGATGGTTTGGGTTTAAGGACACGTCCTCCTGCTCGGAGACAGGTTCCTTTCTGACACTTATCCCGGCGTAGCTGGATATGCTTGATGCCTTAGGACCCATCTATACTAGGAAAAGAGCCAAAGCATGTTACAACCTTGCTCTTTATCAGTGTTTGCAATCTGATCTATGACACAATCCCGGAACGTCGTTATCACAGGGATTTTGTCCCTTCCACGCAGGCAAGCTCAAACTTGGTTCCTCAGGCTGGGCAGTTTCCTAGTGTGGACAGGCCCTTCACTAGTGTAGATGGACCTATAGCAGAGGGACGCTGTGGCTGGCTGAACCCTGGGTGAAGTTCTCCAGGCCTGAGGATGGAAACGTGACTGTCCCCCTCACAGCAAAAGTGAAGCCCCGTCTGCTTCCACTTGCCTGCCTTCCCACAACTCAGAAAAGCACCTTCCTAGAGTTAATCATTAAAAAGAAAACCTGCCTCCCACGCCCTAATAGAGTGATTAAAGGAAAGAACACCACACCTCCTTCTGGCAGCATTCTGCTTATAATTCACAGTTCTCTTAGTATCCAGATACCATCTGTCGCAATGTGTGAATATGAATCCTTCGTGGGAGAGAGATTCAAAGTCATGAAGTCACTTGGAGGGAGAGGCAGAGAGAGGGTTCAGACCCTCCCTAGAGGGCAGCCCCCCCAATACAGCGCACATATAGGGGGCAGGAAGAGGGACTTAAACACACCCAGAGGGACATAGTCCCCCAAAAATCCTGGCACATCCACTGTAATCTTATAAGATTTTTTCTTGATGCAATCAGTTCCCTTTCCTGTGTTTTCACCAGTGGTTGATGAGGTTGCACCATTCACATCGCTTGGACACATCCCATTGCATGTTGGCCTCAGAACCGACCAGTTTTTCTGGTATGCTTGTGTAACTCAGAGACCAGATTCTCCATGGGCTTGGAGAGGAAAAGTGATCTTGTAATTAAGGCACTAACCTAGGCCCTCAGAAACTCTCTGTTCAATTAATAGCCATGCCGTTGGCTTCACGTGTGACCGTAGGCAAGTTTATTAATCTCTCTGTGCCTCGGGTCCCCATTTGCAAAATGAGGATAATAAAATTCCCTTTATCTGTTTAAATTGTGAGGTCTTCAGGGCAGGGCCTGTTTCTCAAGATGAATACGTACAGCCCCTAGCACAACGGAGCCCCGATCTCAGTTGGGGCCTGCAAGTGCTACCGTCATATAAATAATAATCATTAAAATGTGTCTCGTGTTCTGCTCCGTGACTGTCTCACTGCAGTGCCAATATTTTCTCCTCCCGCCGCATTTACTCTCACATTTCAATGAGCCAACTCTGTGTTCGCTGACTGTTTGCTCTCTGTTTTCCAGGGCAATGGAGAGCTTCACGGTTCTGCGCTCCTGGAACGCGAGCGGCAACTCCTCCGACTGCAGCGTGGAAGACAACACGTACAAGTGCAAATTCGACGAGGAGTTCAAGTACATTCTGCTGCCGGTCTCCTACGGCATCGTGTGTGTGGTAGGACTTTGTCTCAATCTGCTGGCCCTCTATGTCTTCCTCTTCAGGATCAAGACCTGGAACGCCTCCACCACGTACATGTTCAACCTGGCTGTGTCAGACACGCTCTATGTGGTTTCCCTGCCCTTGCTGGTGTATTACTACGCCATGGAAGACAACTGGCCCTTCAGTGTGGGCTTGTGTAAAATCGTCCGTTTCCTGTTCTACACCAACCTCTACTGCAGCATCCTCTTCCTGCTCTGCATCAGTGTCCACCGTTTCCTGGGCATCTGCTTCCCGCTGAAGTCGCTGCAGTGGGGCCGCGTCCGCTACGCGCGGAGGGTGTCGGGGATGGTCTGGCTGGTCATCATCGCGTGCCAGTCGCCGGTGCTCTTTTTTGTCACCACCAGCGTCAGGTGCGATACCATCACCTGCCATGACACGTCGAGCAAGGAACTCTTCGGCGAGTTCGTCATCTACAGCTCGGTGATGCTGGTGCTGCTGTTCTGCATCCCTTTCCTGACCATCATCGTGTGCTACTGCCTGATGGCACGGAAGCTCCTGCAGCCCACCCGGGGGACCTCCCGGATGTCCAGGTCCAAAAAGAAGTCGGTCAAGATGATCATCATTGTCCTGGTGGTCTTCATCATCTGCTTCCTTCCTTTCCATGTCACTCGCACCTTGTACTATTCCTTCCGGAGCTGGGACCTTAGCTGCGGGACCCTCAATGCCATTAACTTAGCCTACAAAGTGACCAGGCCGTTAGCTAGCACCAACAGCTGCTTGGATCCCATTTTGTACTTCTTAGTATTCCAAAGGTTTGTGAAGTTTACAGGCAACAAAATGCCGGTAAAAGTTCCAGAACAGACAGCCGTGGAGGAAACTCCCAGCAGCAACATGGGAACCAGCAACAACATCGATATGACAGCCAAATTGTGAAGTCCTGACCTGTTACGTTTCCGTCCCGCCAGGTTGCAGACTATTCTGTCTCCCTGGGGGAAGGACTTCTCCACCGTGGGAGGGGGAGTCTGGCATGCCGCCATTGCGCATGTGTAACCCACTGGGGAGGGTGTCAAAGCCCCACTCTGTGCTGAGCTGCAGAGGATCCGAGTCCTTACAACCCGCAGCTCATGCTTTCAGCTCTGACGGTCCCGGGTCCCTTCGGCGTGCCAGCCCAGGTGAGGGCTGTCCTGCATGTAGCTAAATCAGAGAATCAGAGAAGGTGAGGGTTGGGAGGGACCTCAGGAGGTGTCTAGTCCAACCCCCTGCTCAAAGCAGCACCAACCTCAGCTAAACCACCCCAGCCAGGGCTCTGTCAAGTCTGGCCTTAAAAACCACTAAGGATGGAGATTCCACCACCTCCCTAGGTAACCCATTCCAGTGCTTCACCACCCGTCTAGTGAAAAACTTGTTCCTAACGTCCAACCTAGATCTCCCCCACTGCAACTTGAGACCATTGTTCCTCGTTCTGTCATCTGCCACCACCGAGAACAGCCTAGCTCCATCCTTCCTGGAACCCTCCCTTCAGCTAGTTAAAGGCTGCTATCAAATCCTCCCTCACTCTTCTCTTCTGCAGACTAAATAAACCCAGTTCCCTCAGCCTCTCCTCATAAGTCCTGTGCTCCAGCCTGCTAATCATTTTTGTTGGCCTCCGCTGGACTCTCTCCAACTTATCCACATCCTTTTTGTAGTGGAGGGCCCAAAACTGGACACAATACTCCAAATGAAGCCTCACCAGTGCTGAATAGAGGGGAATAATCACTTCCCTTGATTTGCTGGCAATGCTCCTACTAATGCAGCCCAATATGCCGTTAGCCTTCTTGGCAACCAGGACACACTGTTGACTCATATCCAGCTTCTTGTCCACTGTAACCCCCAGGTCCTTTTCTGCAGAACTGTTGCCTAACCAGGCGGTCCCCAGTCTGTAGCTGTGCTTGGGATTCTTCTGTCGTAAGTGGAGGACTCTGCACTTGTCCTTGTTGAACCTCATCAGATTTCTTTTGGCCCAATACTCCAATTTGTCTAGGTCACTCTGTATCCTATCCCTACACTCCAGCATATCTACCACTCCCTCCAGCTTAGTGTCATCTGCAAAGTTGCTGAGGGAGCAATCCACTCCCTCCTCCAGATCATTCCTTAGACTTCAGGTGTTGGTGGTGTCCTCCTTCAGCCGGCATGGTTCAACAAGATGTACCTACCTGTATGTCCCCACTTTAATAAGTTCTTGGAACAAAGGTGTTGCTGCAATGACATATAATAATCCCATATGCATGTCCTCATTCAGCTACCTACTCATCTACCCAATCCTGAATGGTGTCTATCCAACAGCTAGCAAAGACGGCCCAGCACATGGTTGTCAGTCCAAAGAAGTGACAAAGTCTGGTTAAAAAATATATATATATATTAGCGTTTTTTCTAAAACAAAATTTTTCAAAAACCCCACAAAACCCCAAAGCCACCTGTCGACATTATTGACATTTTCTGCTTTTCACCACATTTTCTGCCATATTTTCTGTTGATGTTTTTAATCAAAAATTATTGGCAAGAAAACACAGTTTTCGGTAACTGACAAATGTAAATTATTTTGATAAAAGATGTCAATACGAACATGGATTTAAAATATAACAGAAAATGGATCCCTGAGAAATGGAAACAACTTAGACGTTTTTCACGAAACCATTTTCCCATTTTTCACCCATCCCTGATGCATCTATTGGGGAAGCTTTTATCTTTCATACTAGGGATGGGAGACTTTTCCCCTTGCTCCAAACCAGCGGGACGGCTCAGCAGAAAAATACAGCTACAATCAGCAAAGTCTTTTCCTCCTGGGGGAATGTTTAGCACAAGAAAGAAAAGTAAGTAGATATAGACAGAAAGGAAACAGAACGCCAGCAAGGGGTTCTACCCAGTTTTATGGATTGTCCAGATCTTCCCAAAGGCAATCACCCTCCTTTGTCTCCCCAGTGTTGTTCACCATGGACTCAACAGTAATGCCCTACCCTATCACACTCAAATTCTAAAGACTTTTAGAAAATCAGAAGGCCTCCAAATTGCGGCCTTTACTAATTACCTAATCTGCACTTTAATTTTGGATGGGGTTCCTTTTTAAATATTTATCCTTTCACTAGTGATTCATCTTTCCTGAAAAAGCGATACGGCCTTTCATATCATATACCTAGCTAGATAATCCAGGTCTGGAATGTAAGCAACGATGTGTACAGTACCTGGGAAACGTTATTCTAGCATGGAGGCGACAGCACTCTGCAACTTTTAGCAATATGCCAGGCGCTGAAGAGCTGCATGTAACTGATAACGGGCCTGATTCTGCCACTTGTACTCAATACTGAGTCTGATTCAACCAGTAGTCCCATGAATGGCCATGGGTCAGATCCTCAGCTGGTGTAAATCAGCATAGCATTCTTAAAGCCAGCGGTCTTCACTAGAAAATTAGGCAGTGTTCGACCATGACTGAGAGGAGTCAGGTTCAGTAACATGACGTTAAACCCTACTTTGCAATCAGTGGGCTAGTCATCACTGCCAAGTTAACTCATGTTATAACTTGAGTGTAGCCGCTAACTCAAGTCCTACCTACATACACAAATCCTTAGCTCCAGTGTGGTGGTGCTTTTAATTTGAGTTTGCTAGGCCAGTAAGGTGTATGAGCTAAAACTTGAGTTAGCACATCTCGTCAGCTTCCAACGTTACCACTCTGTAGTGTGGATCCAGGTTAGCCCACTCAGTCCTCCAGTGCCTTCCCACAATTCCCTCAGTATGCCCAGAAAGGACAGACAAGTTCACCCACAATTCACTGGGAAAGAATTCCTAGAGTGTCTCAGCTTACTGGAGTGCAGAGTACCATGGGACGTGGCCCGAGAAGTCTTAGCACCACACATGAGTGAGAGCAGCGGCAGTGTGGACACAGCAGATTAAGTGTTATTTCACAGTGTGGCCGCTCTCACTCAAGGTAGCCTAACTCAGTGTGGATGCCTTGAGTACTCTGCAGTGAAGACGGACTAGGGACAAGTTGTATTTAATATCATGTTCGCTGGTCATGGTTATCCCTAGAGTTCCAGTCGGTTTTAACCATGACAAGCTGAAATGAGGTTAACATGGCTTGCCCCTGATTACCACAATCTGTATTGAAGCAGGTTGGTCCAGTGAATAGGACAGTGCCTAGAGAGTCAGGAAAGCTGGGTTCTGTTCCTATCTCTTCTACTGATATGGCCTGGATTATACAGGAGGTCTGTCTAATGGTCCTTTCTGGCCTTAAAAGCTATGAGTACATAGTGGAGTTTATCTGTTAGTTAACATGACTCCTCAAAGTCATGGTTTAACATGACCTAATTGTCTATTGAAGACAAGGCCAATAGTGCTATGCTGATTTACACCATCTGAGGTTCTGCTCCTATGGAACTAGTAGAGGATTACAGCACTACTCAGTGTGAGTAAAGTTGCCAGGATCTTGCCCGTCATTGTTAAAATAAATGTGCACCCTCCCTAATGTTTGCTTGTACTGATATCTTCCCTATTGGAATTTTTAGTGGGTTCAGTTCCCAAGCAAAACAACCTGTGCACTGATCAGATTTGCCTACACCCTTCCAAGGTTCACACGCTTATCAACGGAGACGTTTGAAGCTAGACTGAAGAAAGCATTAGAAGGTGCAAGGTCTAGCTGAGCTGATCAGTCTTTCTAGGTCTTGAAAACTGTCCGACCCAAGCACAAAATTCCTTGCCCGCCCGTACCACCATAATGGTGATGAAAAATGAGTGATATTTACTGACCCCTAGCAAAACAAAACTGCTTGTCCCAGAAAAGTGGGGGAATAGAATTCTGCAAGAGCAGACCTGGCTGCATATTAGATAACACTTTGCCCCCATCTAAACCCACTCCTAAGAATAAGACCTCTCAGTTTCTCCTGTCCCTAGTTTTTACACCTGCGCGTGGTTTACTGGAGATAAAGACACCCGGCTGTGAACGATCATGTGTGATACACGCAAGAGTCCGAGCCAGTGCCTAGGAGTGGGATCTTCCAAATGCATACGTGACCTAGTCTTTCAATGGGATTTGTGCTCACGACTCACTTGGGCATGATTAAAAATCCCACTTGCTATATTTCTTTCTGATCTAGCGGTGGCCCAGCATGAGATATGAGTGAACAAAGTTATTTGGGTTCAGACCAACTGGAGAGGTACTGACTAGAAGTTTTTATTTTTGTTTTTGAAACTACTTATACTAACTTATACTAAAAAAAGATAACGTTTGTTTTTGTGACAATACAGCATATTTTTATTTTTGTAATATGTAATGATCTTGTATCGCTTATGATAAAGTAAGTGTATTTCTGTTATTATTTATTATTTTATTATTATTATTCTGCAGTCTGGTCAAACCTGGGTCAGTGTCAGAAGCAATGAGGAAGAGGAGTCTAGCATAATGACTGAATTGTTTAACTTGTTAGGCAGGTTTTTAAGGCCATGGACATGTTCAGGTTTGCAAATGTCACCCGAGTACCACTGAGAAATAAGGATTCCTTCTGGATGATATCTGGTTTTGCACTATCTTGTTATGGTCTCCTCTTCCCACCAACTTCAGATGTTTTCTGGGAGGTCCAAAAGACCCAGCTCACTGGGGAATCTCACTACTGCTAAAAAGACCCTAAGCTTTCTCCTTTGTCTTTTGAAGTCAATGGTAAAACTCTCATTGGGTCAGGCTCCCTGTACTTGACAGGTGCTGTTCTTTTGCCTTAGAGATGGGTCCAAGCCAAAACCCAGGCACTTTCGGGGTCTTTGGAAACTAGATTGTGCCAATGGCTCTTGTCTTTATAACTGGCCAACCCAAATCTCTGGATTCGAAATGCCACAAATGGAGCCCTGGTGTGACAGGGTGTCCCAGGCCCTTTGAGGCCCCGTGCTGAAGATCTTGCAATCCTACCCCACCTGGCCCCAGGAAAAGGAGCAGTGAAGGTGGGTCCTCCAGGCTTGCCTAGAAAGGCTGCAAGGAAGCAGCCAATCAGAGAGCAGCAGGCTCAGTTAAAAGCAGCTGCAGGGCTTTGGTAGGACATTTGCTGGCTGGGACCAGGAGAGTGAAGAAGGACTAGGTGGCTGTGAAACTCCCCAGGTAAAGAGGCTGGGGAGAAGCCCTGTTCAAGCAGGGATAGGACTGTGAGGCTTCCCAGGTGCAGAGGCCTGGGAGAACAAACCCTGGCTAAAAGGGGGCAGAGACTGTTACAAGCCCCTCCCCCCCCAATTTTCCAGTGGAATCAATGCGGCAGTCTAGCCCCTCTGGTTCCTCAGGGGATGGCCAGGTGAGCTACTGTGAGATGTGAGCCTGGAAATGCTGGGAGCCCTGGCTTCCCTGTAGCATGCCTGGTGGGCAGCTGCAGAGCTGGTGCTTTCCAAGGATTCCCGGCTCCTCATAGCCCATTGAGCAGGCTGCTGCGGGGTCAGGCTCCCACGCTCCCCAGCTCTTCAGCAGTCTGCCTGGCCAGTTGCTAAACCCCTGAGGCGCACGCTCCATTTCGAAAACCCCCAAATGCCCTGCTGTTGGAACGAGTCTGAAACAAAATACCGTGTATAGCCAAGGTGCTGTTTTCCACTGTTCCTCCTTAGTGCCCAGGGACACATACAGGACACAAATAATTGGTATCTCTCTTGACGGTTAACCATACAAAGGACCCTTGTGCAGATTCCGAGCGCCAGGCCCCTTGGGCTTCAAAACTTACAAGGAAGGTTTTTTTGTAGGAGGTTTCTGGTGCTTCCAGCCTACTGGAAGAAGTACAAGGTTGGCCTTTCAGCACATGGTTTTTCGGCACCTCTAGTCCTAGCTGGAATCCGATAGAGACCAGAAAGAAAAGCAATGACGAAAATTAAATGAATTTTTTTGATCCTCTAGATAGGTTGGGTTCATGCTTTGGGGTGAAGGTTTGGGGATGGTCTCATTGTGCCTGATGTGGAGTTGATGCTCATAACAGGATTATTAATAGGGGCTGTTTGAATGTTAATATATGTCTGATCAGCACAGCAGGCCCTCTGGTTGAACAGTACGCTTTCCCGTTCCCCGCTCTCTCATTTCTTCTTCTCTTCCTCATTCTGCAGCTGTTGGTGTTCAGAGCTATTGCAGAGGCAGAGAAGGAAGTTCACTCCGTTCAGCAAAAGAGCTGTGTAAAAATTGCTCCATGCAATGTAGGCTGAAGGAGGTGCCTTGAGAAATGCACCGACTGACTCACCTGGTTGGAATGTAGGATCTGGGGTCATTGCACATACCAAGGCAATGTGTCAGCTAGGACTCTCTGTCTGTGTGTGAAGAGATACAATCTGTAACCCGTTCACTCCCAGTGTGATACATGTAGGATACTGTCATCCTGGGGCAGCCAGTTACTGATCAAGTTTCAGGTTAGTGTCCTACAGAGGAAAGAATCTGGTTCCCTGGACTGAAATCCAAAGGGAAAGAGAGCCCCACAAACTGCTCAAGGACTAGGGAGGAGTTAAAGTAACAATCAGCGACCCTCCAGGAGCCATGTTGCTGGTGCCGGAGTCCCTGAAGCGCTGGTGTTTTGAGTATGGTGTAAATGCTCAGATGGACAGATTAGTTTTGGTAACTTGTGCTGCGCAGCGGTGACCTGGCATTGCCAGGTGTCACACCAACGTGGTTCTTTTCATTTTATTCCTGTAACTGAAGGTCAAAGGTCTCCAAGCTGTCTATGGGATTTAGAGCTGCATCTTCTGGATGACATTAACGGAAGATGTATCTAAATCCCCTTACCAATAACTCAATGGCAGATGTATCTGTAAATTCCCTTGACGGTTTCAAAAATTTCAACCACGGCTCTAACTTCTGTTAAGGCGTCTAGTCCTCCCTGCATCTCTTTGCCCTGTTAGCGAATAGGCCCGATTCCCTTTGCTCAGCTTCATACAACTGAACCTGCAGACAATCCGGCATCATTACCAATCCTGCATAATTCTTCTCCTGTCTTGGGTCCCGGTCCTGCTCAAGGGCCAACTTCCCATTAAATGCAGTGGGGTGAGGAGTGGGCGCTTGGGGCGGAATTCCCAAATCTGGCCACCTATTGATTTAGGTCCCCGACTGGCGCATGTCTTTGAGAGGGGCTGAATATGCACAGCTTCCAGTGGAGCTAATGCAGGTGCCTGACCATGGAGTTAGCTACGTAACTTTAGCCCCGATTCACTGATTATCATCCCATCCTCACAAGCCCCAACTCTCCTCCCATTAAAGCCAATGGGAGTTTTGCTGAGTCACCACCGAGGAAAGCGGTTTAGAAACCCCCTAGAGATCAGATTCTAGATTGGTGAACAGACTCGGTTTAAATGGAAAGGGATGATGAGAGATGGGGTCAAGTGCTCTAGAAGATCAGCTCCCCCACGGTAGTGTTATGATCCAGCCCCATCAGCTTGCTTTTGCATGCAGGTCTGATGTTCGTATGAGGCGTTATTTAAAGACTCACTCGGTTCTAACTTACAGCTTGGCTCGTTGCTGGAAGCTGCAGGCTCACTGGCCGTGGGGCAACCTGCTCAGTCCATAGGCTTGATGTAAGGATTTGTAGCCGGATCAAAAGTTTGGCTTTGCATCTGGTCAAAGCCCCCCCGTCTGGGGCCACCTCTTGTGAGCAGACCTGCAGAGAGACTCATTTTAGTGGCTTTTCATGCTTTGGTCTCCCATCTGAAGTAGGGAACAGGAGCAGCCCTTTAGCACATGATACAGAAACAGGCAACAACTAAGGAGCTGTAAGCTGACCCACAAGCACTGCCTGGGTGGGAAGGGGACTGTGCATTAGGGCAGGGGAGAGACCAAATTTCGACACTGCCTGGGAAATCCCCCGCCCTGCTCCATTCTTTGTCAGGCAGCATTTAGTCACGGTCTGATGCCTGCTATTTCAGAAACACTTGGGATGGGGCCTCTACCAGAGCCCTGTGTCTGACCACACCCCAATATCGGCTAGTTTACACCAGGAACAGCTAACACTTCAAACACTTCCCTTGTTAGTGGGCTGGAAGGTGGTACCGTGTCACAACTGTTCAGTTGCATATGTGAAATGAGCTGTCAGGTCTCAGCCTAGTTCTCAATGGATAAAACCAAACACCGTCATTGGTTCCCCTGTTAAACACATAGGGATTGCTAGATTGGATCAGATCCCATCTCCATTCTAATCCAGGATTTGTCTCCAGCAGTGGCAAGTACCCACTTCTTCAGAGGAAGGCGCAATAAACCCCGCGGATAGGCAGGTATGCATTAACCTTTCCACAGGGCAAATTTCTTCCTGACCCTCATCAAAGAGGGTTGGCTTTTGCCCTGAAGCATGAAGGTTTACACCCCTTCCAAAACTCTTGGGTTTTTAAAATCTTTGCTCATCTAACTCTAGGTATTCTGGTTATCCATAGAAACAACTAATCATTTTCTGGAGCTTTAAGCCACAATTATATGTTGTGGCAATGAGTTCTGCAGGATAATTGCACGTTGTGGGGAAAAAAATATTTCTTTTTCATCAGTTTTATAGCTGCTCCTTTTTAATTTCATTGACTGTCCTCTTGCTCTTTAATTATGAGAGCATATCCTGATCTGTCTTTTCTCTCCCATTCATTGTTTGGCACGGCTGGCTGACAGGATTTTTTTAAACAAAAGATCAGCAACAAATGGCGTTTTGAAAAAATAGAAACTTTTCACAAGAATGTTGTTTTCTTCCAAAAATTTCATTTTGGGGACAAAATACGGAAATAAAAAAGGCACTGTTTCGCTGGGAAATAAAAACCCCTTTTCCCCCCCCATTTTTACTTTTTCCCATCTCTTTGCAGTGCAAAAAAGAGAGAGAGAGAGAGAGAGAGAGAGACTTGTACCCTACCAAAACAAAATTAAAGGTTTGATTTTTTTTTAGTATTAAAAAATTTATCTATAATTTTATATTTCTATTGTATTTACATTTTTGGTTTCACAAACTGAATTTTTAAATGAAACAAATTTTTTTGCAACTTTTTTTTTGTGCAAAATCTATTCCCCTTTTTGTGCCCAACTATATTTCTTTGAGTACCTGTATCCTGTCCCCTCTTACTAGCAGCTTCAGTAGCGAGGTCAAGGGGGGATGGTGGAGTTGCTTTACCTGCCCCAGAAGTGGTATATTCCCAGAGGGTCAGTGTGGTAAGAGCTTGCTTTGCTGATGCCTGGGCTAGGTCTGTTCTGAGGATGCCCAGAACAGTCTCTTGAGCTGTCAGGCTCCGACATTTCACCAGAAACTAAACTCACGCACCAAAAATATAAACATTAGATTTCTACAAAAGGAATTGGGGGGCGGGGTGAATTAACTAGCTGAAACCAAAGGGCTCAATCCTGAGATGCTGCTGTCCATAGGAATTGAGAGTGCCCAACAGGCTCTGGACTAAAGAGATCTGTTGTGATTACCCTACCGTCTGGCAACGAGTGAGCCGTCTCCAGCGTGAGAGAGGATTGTGGTCTGGTGTAGTGTGAGCATGACTTTGGGATCAAAGGACTCATGGAGGTGTAGCTGTGCCTCTCCCACTTCTGAGCTGTCCAATGGTTAGAGCAAAGGCCTGGTAATCAGTATTCCTGGTTCTATTCCCAGCTCTTCCAATGAATGATGTGGTGCAAGTCACCTGAGCGTGTCTCCGCCTCGCACAAAATCGTGGATGTTCTCTCAACAAAAATGGCAAGCCTCTGCCACGCTGAGAGTGTCCCAATTAACCGAAGTGAAACTGGGGCAGGGTTCCTCCTTCAGCAAGGGAAGCAGGACCTGCCCTGTGTAATGTGCTCCTTCTCCACGTGCAATCCTACATCTAGGTCATGCCTGACGCAGGCGGTATGGTGACCCGTCTGCTGGGAGGATGCAGATCTGTGCCCCGATTCTGAGCTGTGCCCAAACTAGGCTCCACAGGGGTGGAGAAAAGCACCTGGATTCTGGGCCAGGCTGGCCCCACTGCAGAGCTGCTCTCCGGGAGGAAAGGAGATCTGACTGGTGCTCCAGCTACCCACGGCATGCAGAACGGGCCCGGAGGGAGGTTGCATACAGTTGCTATCCTGGCTGCATCGGGGGTTACCTTAATGCAAAGTGGATTCCCAGGTAGCCAAATGAAACGGCTGTCTGTCTGCTTTGCACTGCTGGAGTGGTGTGAAGCAGTCAGAGATGGGACCAGAATCTGGTCCCTGATCTGTAACTATTCCTCATTCTGTTTGACATCTCTCCTTTTGGACCCAGCCTTCCCGCTGCCGCAGTAGCGTGTCAGCAAGCTGTTGACATTAGAAATGTCTCCTTGTGAAGTCTGGTGCTACAGATCAGTTTATTTAAGGCTAATGAACAGATTCCACATAATCGACACCCTTCTCTTAGCACATCCTTCCGTGCTGTCCCTCAGGTCTGTAATACCCTCCCTGCCCTCTCTCCTTATTCAGAGAAATCCTAATCCCTTGCTTTTTCTGCAGGACACACATTAACTCATGGTAGTGACAAAACTCTCTAGCCTAGTGTCATCACTCTGTATCTACTCATATTGCCTTCATCCATCCTGAGCACCTGACATTCAATGACTCTTTTGTGAGATAGGGAAGTGCCATTACCCCCCTTTTACAGTTAGGGAAACTGAGGCCCAGGTTAAGTTAAGCGTCTTGTCCAAGGCTACCCAACCGATCCGTGACACAGCCAAGAACAGAACCCAGGTCTCCTGACCACCAGGCCAGCTCCCGCTCCACTAAACCATCCTTCCTATATCGATCTTGTGCTGTTTACCCCCTTAGCTCGTCTGTGCGGAAGGCAGGACTTTCTCAGGGGCCAGTCTGAGACTCTGGAATGTATTCCCCAAGAAGCAAGGTCCATCACAAACCTCCCCACCTTCTGCTCCAAGTGCAAGTCTGTAAAATGTATGAATAATGAAAAATGGCTGAGTGGGCCAGCAAACTCCCCCCGGCCCCAGCAGCAGCCCCTAAATAATGGTACCTTCCCCACCCCAGACAAAAGAGGAAAACAAGGGGAAAGCGCTCCACAGCCCCAAAGGGCCCTTCCTCCTGAGAGGCGGACATGGGAGCAGGCAGCTGCAGAGCTTGGAGAGCACATCCAAGGGGATTGAGGAGAAAGGGAAGGGGAACTGAGACGCCTTACAGGGGGAAGGGGTTGCTGACGCAGCAGCGTGTGCTCCTACTAAATGGAACGTCTGTTGGGGACAGATGGAGGAATGGGTAAGAAGGTGATGTGCCTATCATACGGACTCATATGGCTGCTCATCTGTGCTCTCCCATCTGTCTCTATCCACTCCTTGTCTCTTGTCCTAGACTTAGTGTCAGCTCTTTGGGGCGGGAGCTGTCCTTTTGTTCTGTGATGTACAGCACCTGGCACACTCTGGTCCTGGCCCAGGACTGGCCCTCCGAAGGTCTACGTTAATACAAACAATACATCGTAAGGATGTCAGGCAGTACAAAACTGTGACAAAGGGCTCTTCAGTCTAGCAGATAAAGGTGTAACATGATCCAGTGGCTGGAAGCTTGAAGCTAGACCAATTAAGACTGGCCGTAAGGCACAGGTTTTTAACAGTGAGAGGAATTGACCATTGGAATATGTTACCGAGGGCTGTGGGGCAATCTTTAAATCAAGCGTGGCTGCGTTTCTAAGATGTTTTCAGGGCTCGGAGGGTTAAGAAGGAAGAAGAACGAACACGTTCCTGGAATCTCTAACTCCTGTCACTGGGGAGTATTTCCAGCCTTTACTGTAAGCATTCAGGCTCCTAGTTACAGTACATGTTCGGCACGTCGGAGATGCAGGGATAACTGCTGGGAACCTACAGGAGAGGAACTGTTAGGAGCAGCAGAAGCCTTGCAGGAAGATAAATAAAATCTCTCGTCAAATATCTAGGGTCAAATTCTGTTAGTTACACTGGTGTCAATCCAGAGTGACTCCAGTGCATTCATTTCAGTTTGCTGGCGTGACCAAGGGAAGAATGAGGCCCATAGGGCTGAGTTTTTATACTTGCAAAGCAAGCTGTGAAATTTCAAGGGTCAGGTTTTTTTTCTCAGTGTGACTCAGCTAGCAAATATTACTAAAGGGAGATTGGCCAGTTGCCCCTTGAGTTTTCACCTGTTTGGGCCAAACCAGCTGTAGTAGAATCTGGGGTGTTGTGTCCAAATGATAATACAGAGGACAACTGAGTAGATGAGGTTGATACTGGGATTCTGCTATGCTGTAGAATAGGCTGTGGTCCTCTCTTTAGTCTTCAAATACGGCAAAGATAGCCTGTCTATTTATTGTAGCAATAATAGGACTTTGGGATATGTTGTGCCCATATTCACTTATGGGAAATAGCATATTGTCTGGCTAAATGAGCATGAATACAGATGCTCAGGTTTAAATTTTGCTACAGACTGGACATGCGTTTTTCCTTCTCTGTGTGTCTCCAATCCCTCTGTTTATATGTGTTCTTTGAAAACTTACATCAGGAAAATGGTTTTGCTTAAATGATGCCTGAGCTTTCTTTCATTACCAGTCTTCTGTTTAGATCCTTTTCTTGTAGTTGTTGTGTATTGCTTTGGCAAGTATGAAATTTAATAAAGTTACAAAAGCAAAGCAAGTGTCAAATTTGTTGCTATTGGTAAAGGTACCAAAGGATGCAAGAGCATCGTTATCCCTGAACTATAGTTAAGTGTGTTGTAGTTTTGTGGAAAAAATACTTGACCATTAGGTGGCAGCACTAAAAAGAGGAAATCACCCCAGCAAACTATAAATTCTGGATGTACAAGAGGACGGGGAATACAGATGGATCCTGTGCTTTGGAATGAGCCGCCTTTCAAAGCATCCAGGGAAACCAGACATCACTTCTTTCAAGAGTGTTCTGACTTTTTTTTAAGTGAATGGTTCTGAATGGATATCCCTGGCAACTGAATTCCCGTGTTTATCCATAATGTCTTTGCAAAGAAACTGCAGCACTGGGCATCTGTTTCACAAAGAAACTTTCAGCATTTGTCTTACACTGATTGGCTCTGAGACCTGAAACTTGTCTGTCCTAGTTAGTTTTGAGATGATGAGAGATCTTTGCTTTGGGAATTTCAGGGTAATGTGGTCCTTGTTAGAAACTTTAGGTTTTGTGATTTTTGTCACGCACATCAATGATTTTAGAAACCAGGTCCACAAATTCTCTTGAAGAGTATCTGCTAAGCCTCTTGCTCGAGTAGTGATCCAACACTGGCAGCTTTCTAAAATCCAGATCTTGTGCTGATGTCTCTAGTGCAGAGACACTAACGGGGTATAAATCACTAGAGCTTTTCCAGTGCCCCAGTAAAAAAGATCAATGGCTATTTTATCTCTTGTGTCCTAAGTGTCATGAATGTTACTGTAACTCAGGGAATGTTCCCGATGAAATAGCAACTCAGATACTGCAGTGATGAGGGCCAGGTTATTGCCTAGACAGATACCAGCCTGTTCAGAAACTTTGTAACGGTACAAATGATTAAAACCCTGTACGTGTCCACCCATTGTCTCCTCCCTCCTGCCCCTCCAACTCCCCTCACCCCATCAGTGGTTTCCAATATTAGCATGGCTACCAATCTGAAATGTTTACTTCACTGGCTGAGATGTTGCACCTGGGCACAATGGGTCAAATCCATCCTTGACAACTGGAGTTACACCTGCTAACACCCAGGATGGATCTGGCCTTGGAAGAGGAGGTATTCCTTTATCTGGGAGTATGTTAACGAAAGAGCTAATGATGGAGGAGGAATACCTGTGCAGATGCTCAGAGGAATTGTCTTGGGCAATAAAACGATACGGGATGGAAACAAAGGGCATGTGTGCCACACACACACCCACACTCTTAATTACAGCAATAAAGCTGTGTTGATATTGTGTGTGTGTCGGCTTAAACTGATCTTCCTAGATAAGACGTGTGGACAAAAGAACACAGCTCTATAAAACACGTCTGTCTTTTAGCTTGGTATTACTGTTTGTTCAAGTACCCGTTTCGTGCTGCCCCAAGACACAATACAAACAGCTCCTGTCCCAAAGAGCTTCGAAAGGAATTGGTACAGAAGGAAAGGGTAACAGCAGGGACTAGATGGGCAAAGACAGTCTTGCACAGACAGATAGCAATGGCCCACTTCTGCTCTCTGATTCCAGGGGCGTGGGCCCAGCACATCATGTCACATAATGACACGCGCAGTGGGAGAGTTTGGAATCAGAAGCAGCAATGGGGTGGATATAGCAGATACCCACGCAGAGCCTTTTTCTCAAACCAGTGATGCCTTCACATACTGGAGACTCAAAAGAGGATCAAGCCCAGTTCTAGTTCCAAAAGTTTGGGGGCGAGGCCATTTAGTTTACATGAGCCTGTTCTCCCAGACCTTATTATGAGTTGTTGTTATTATGCGCTCTGTTATTTGTCTGATGCCATCCACGTGCACTGCAGGAATTAGGTGCATTGAAACATGGCAGTTGTAGTTAATATAGTAGCAAGTGGAGGAAATCACTCTTCCTTGGTCTGTCTTGTCTAGCTAGGCTGCAAACTCTTCAGGGCAGGGACTCGATGAGTTTGTACAGCCCTGATCTTAGTGAGGGCCTGAGGATACTACCACAATAAACATTTGTTTATAAAGACTAGAAGTGCATTGTCTCTTCCAAACAGTGATCTGGTCAAAACTTCTGGATCCAACTCTGAGCTCTCCCACAATTTCAGAGATGGGCCGGACTCAGGGTTTTGATCCCAGCCAATCATCTTATTTTACCTCATTAGGGCCACTTTTGATCTCCTTTAGAGCAGCATGAATCAGGAGCAAGTCTGCTGAGGACAGTGGAGCTACCCAGCTGCACCTGAGATCAGCTGTTCTCTTGTCCTGTTAAATGCTGCTCCTTTTTGTGTTGAATGTACAGCTGTGCCTCACCTGCCTCTGTCCAGGAGGCGGGTTGAGGACAGAGCACACCAATAGCCTAGAGATTATTTCCACGTTGACAGAGAGGAGTGCTCTGTATTGTATGATGCAGCTGTTCAAGAACAAGCTGAAATTCCATTACACGTTCTGTTCTATGGACCTATCTCGTGGGATTTCCTGATCAGCCGATTTCTGCCTTCCAAGCTAAGAACCAGCCAGTGCTCTGTTAAATGTCCCTTCTTCCACAGGCGCCAAGCCCATTACAGAACCCTCTGGTGGCAGGCCGGCAGCGTTTGGGTGGGGTGTGGAGTTCAGCAGCATAAAGAGAGTCTGCATTCTGGCACGCAGGGGGTGAATGGAGATGGGCCGAGGAACCCAACCCCTGAAGAGCGGGAAACTCATGAGACCTGCAGTAGGAATGGGAAAAAGGATCCTTCTCCCCTTCCCAGCCCTGTGCATTTCCCTACTACTCAGCCCGGTCACATGGACTGTGTGCAGGGGTGAGTGAGGTCGTGCCCTTAGAAGCACAATCAAGTTGATCATTTATTTTTAAGAGGCGGCCAGGCTAAAATGCCAGAGGCCTAATTCTTATTTACGCCAAGGCACTTCACACCACTCCGGCGGTGTAAAGGGCCCTTCGTTTGGGAGCAGACGGCATTTATGGTCTCGTTAAGGCCCTTTGCACTGCTAAAGTTGTGTGATGTGTAAATAAGAATCAGGACCTATGTGTGGAAAGATGCTTCACTTGTGAGTAAAACTTTGGTTTAAGACTGAAAGCGCTTTTAAAATTTAATTTTATGTGGCTCTGTTTATGCCGCTCGTCTGCACTCGCTCTGCAGTTCTTTCAGCTCAGATGTCAGCCTCCTGCGAGATCCCTGGCCAAAGTTCTCCTGTAGCAATGGGAAATTAGGCCCACCCATTTCTAGTGTAAATTAATCTCTTTTTTGGGGGGGGTAAAGAAATGTTGAAGTGATCCATCGAGAGTATACCATTTCCACGTTGCTGACTTGCATGATTTCATTGTGAATCTTCTGATATCTGGTGTTTAAAAAGACCCAGCTCCTGGAACCTAGTGACACCGGAGGATTTCAACTTCCATTTAAAAACAAACAAACAGTCTATGCTAATGATGGGTAACTGATCCATCAAATGGAGATGGAACACTTTGATCAAAGTGTCTTTGAGTTGATGAGAACGAAAGCATGACAGACGTGACAGCCCATCAGCATTGCTGTGGTGGGCGGCTTTACAGAATTGAATAATACAGGAAGGAACGGGCTGAGAGTAGCTTTGCCCATCATTGCTACAGGCAGCAGCTGATGATGGAATTCCATGTTTTGTTCCAAAAACTGAAAGTAATGGGCAAGATCCAGCAGCCAGGTGAAATGTCGTCCCTACAGATAGGTAATGGAACTTCCAAATTCCAAAGATAATGCTGAGAACTTCTTGCTCTGTTTGCGCATAGTTCTTCTCAGTAGTCAGTGTTTGTGCTACAAAGGCCACTGGTTTCTCCATGCCATTAGAAAAACGTGGGGAAGAACTGCACTAACTTCACATGGTGAAGCATCACCAGCCAATTGCAATGGTAGCGAAGCATAAAAATGCATAAGAACTTCAGCTGATGTCAACAGTTTCTTTGCTTCCTTAAATGCACACTCACTCTTTAGTCCATTTCCATTTTTTCCTTGCCTTTAACAGTTAGTGCAAAGGTGCCAATACTGTTGCCAGAATTACGCACAAGTTTACCGTAGTTAAGCAGTCCTAAGAATGAACATAACCGTGACACGTTCTCTGCTGGTGGTGCTTCAAAAATCACCTTTTTTCTCTGGCGATTTCCTTAAGCCTCTGACATCAATTACATGTCCAAGGCATTCCAGTGAAGGTCTGAAAAACTGACATTTGTCTCAACTTACTCTCAGTCCATCCAAATTTCAAAGATGACCCCCTCAATCCATTCCTTTAATAAGGATGTCAACCAAAGACCCTAGAACTTCCTTAAGTCCCTTCAGAATTT
This sequence comes from Emydura macquarii macquarii, assembly GCF_026122565.2. NCBI lineage: Eukaryota > Metazoa > Chordata > Testudines > Chelidae > Emydura > Emydura macquarii. The sequence goes on from NW_027133465.1 coordinate 6,023,842, forward strand.
CATCTATGGCTTTCTGGAAGAGAGAAGGTGTTGATGTGATACCAAAAGGCAACCTGTTGGAACAAAATAAGCCTTTTTGTGTGTTGAGTGTGAGAGATCTGGCATCTCGTAAATATATCTTCATCTGTAGGTATGCATTGAGCAAATCCAATTTACTGAAACACTGTACATGACTAAGAGTAACAAACAAATCTTCAATAAGAGGTAGTGAATGCTGGTCTGCACAGAAAACCTGTGGATTCAGTGTCACTTTGAAATCTCCACAAATTTAGACTGAGCCATCCTTCTTCATCCCTGATACGACAGGGGTAGCCCTCTCACCATGTGAAACTAGTGACAAGACTCTGAGGTTCACTAAATGGTCCAAATCAGCTTCCACCAGAGGCTTCAGAGCAAAAGGGCTTTCACTGGTACATTGCTCATCTGTCCAAGCACTTTTTTTTGAAAAGCTTTGACGTCTGTCCTGTATCTTGTGCAGATTTCGCGGTGCGTTTGATTGTCTTGATCTTGGTCCAATTCACTTGAGCTTCTCAAGCCAAGATCTGCCAGATAAGGATTCATGCTTTCCTTCAATCACGTAGAAGGGTAAAACGACTGATTGTCCATCTGGCTGAACTTTCACCTGGAGTATCTCTTTTGGGACTCATTTTTCTCCAGTATATAAGCTCTTCAAAACCATGGAGGTTTCTTTCAGGGGAGCTTGTGACAGTCTTCTGATAGATACAGAAATCAGTGAAAAAGCAGCTCCAGTATCAAGCTTCACTCTTGTAGGAAGTCCTTCGATCAAGGGTGTGACTCAGATGCCATCTCTGATTCCAGCTTCCAATAGCATGTTTAGTGCTAGGTCTTGGTCAGTGTCACTAGAGCTTTTGTCTTTTCACACCTTATTAATTCCCAGCTTCGATCCTTTCTTCATTCTTCATAGGTGTTTTCCAGGATGTTACTCTGTGTTGCTGGTTGTTGAACTGTGTGATGGGTCACAGCTATCTGTCCTTTCTTCTGGCACTTTCTGCAAATAACTTGGTGTACCCGGTAATCCTGAGGATTCTTCCCTGTGCGCTCCATTGCAACTGCTACTTCAACAGCCTTCTTGAATGTAGGCGCTGATGGCCAGTAATGTTTTCTGGACCCAGTCAATGCGCAACCAGAAACTAACTGATCATGCAGGGCACCACTTAATGTTTGTCCAAACTGACAATGCTCTGAAACTTCCTTAAGGCAGCAACAAATTGTGCTACTGACTCTCCACTTTCCTGATGTCACTGGTGAAACTGATATCGCTCTGCTATCATCGATGGAGTAGGAGAAAAATGTTCCTGCATTGCTGCAGAGATTGTGACATACGTGGCAGTTCCAGGCACAGTTGGAGACAGTGGGTCACATGGCAGTCTTCTGTAACCAGGTCATAATTACACTGGACCATGACTGCGGGTATGTCTGTACTTAGAGCTGGAGGTGTAATTCCCAACTCCAGGAGACCTACCTGCACTATGGTGGCAGGAGGGGCTGACTGTCCCAAGTACGTGCCTAGTCTTGGATGGCACTTTGGACTGTCCCAAGTATGTGTCTAGCTCTTTCCACTGCTCACACCATGGTTACACTCTATTTGTAGGGTGCTAGTGTGGGTATATCTCCTTGGATTGAGAATTATACTCCCAGTTCGAAGTGTAGAAATACCCTGGGGCTCCTAGAAGCTGCAGCAATACAAATAGTCAACATTATTTTTGCTGTGTGCAGAGACCCCCTAACTATGCTGGTGCAAATAGTTTGGCCAATCTTCCTTTCTCCCAGCTTTCTTTGGTGGAGCATCCCAGAGTGCATTGCTCCACGGGCTGCACCTACGTGCATTTCTTCTGGGCACTTTATCTCCTACTGAGGCATTATGGGATAGCTGCCCAGATTTTCCCGTAATGCGTACAACACAGTTGAAGCAAGGTTGGTGGGGATGCACAAATCCACTTGTCACGTAGTTCTGCTGTGGGAAAAAAGCTGCTTTTTTGCTACAGTTAGACCATGTTTGTGGCTGTGACACGGGGTGGAATGTGAATGACCATTCATAATATTACTGCTCCCAATATTACAGAATTGCAATAAATACTGTACGGGATATGCCAGGCAAGGTACCGATGGAGAAGCCATGACTTGCAAAGATTGATAAGTTCATATGTAAGTATCAGTTTTGTATTATACGTGCTAAATACGTAGGGCATATTTTGTATTTCAAACTTGTGCCGTGTTTCTGGGTGACGCCCCCAGACAGGCTGGTAGAGCAGCACTAAACCTGCTTAATGGCCCATCAAGGGAACTCAAATGTACTATCAATCCAGGGAAAGAACCCAGGGACTGCACCTTATGAATCATCAGGACATGTGTAAGAACATGGCCAAGGACGGAGGACTCTGAGGCTTTTCCAGGCCATGTGCTGTGTGGATGTGTTTGGGACAAGCCACGTGGCAAAGGGACATGAAAGGCAGCTGCACCACATCCATCTAGTCTTCATTCTTGCTTCGTATCGCTGGGTCAACTCGTCTGCAACTGAAGCTGTGAAACAAAGGACTGAGACCCATCCAGGTCCTGGATGTACACCAGAGGGGCTATACAAGCCTGCAAACTCCACAGCTCTACTGCGAATCTGATATATATGGAATTTGAAGTCATTTGTGTGTATCCGATTGTTTTGACTATTTAACATCTCTCTTCTTCTTTGTTTCTTTCCTTTAGTAACTAAAACTAAAAAGGTTTATTAGAAAAGAATTGGCTGGCAGCGTGGTATTTTGGGCAAGATCCAAACTTATATTGATCTGGCAATGTGGCTGACCCTTTGGGGATCAGGAGAACCTTTTGGTAAAGGGAACAGAGTTTTAAATAACTTTTTACTGGACCGAGTTGCTGACTGGAAGCTTGAGACTGAAATGCAATAAAGAGGTTTGTGTATTTCAGTGTGGGAAATCAGGAGCACTGTTTGTGACTGGTCGGGGAATCTAACTGCAGTGTTACCCACCAGTTCTGGGAGAATCTGCTCTCCTTTTGCAGCCTGCCCTGACCATGACATTTTCAGGTGGGTTACCCTAGACACAGGCGGGTCACAGTGGTAACCATTTCAGATGAGTTTCTTGTTCTGGTTACGAAAACATGATTGTCCTGTCAGCACAAATTTTCCTTCTTCTACCCATTTTCCCTGGGTATCCTTATACTGTCAGTAGCTACGTGTGGGTGGGTGTAATCTAGATCTACTAATATCTGAACACTTCCCTCTCTGTGTAGGGCAGCTTCTTACCAACCCAGTTAGTAAGTTAAGCTCCCAAGCTGAGGAAGCGAGTTAAGGAAACTTTTTCAGAGTTTTATTGCCAGGTATTTCAATCCCTTTCAGAGGATCTGTTTGAATTACCAGTGGACTGAAATTGCTGGCTATAAGCAACAATGAAGAGGTTTCTCTTTCAGTGTGCTCCAACTCTTTGTTTTATGCCACAAAATATTTTGCAGGACTACAGCAACAAAGGTGTTGTGCCATGGTGCGTGTTTGAGAAAGAGGTGTGGGGTGAATGCAAGTCACGTGATGGGCTGGTTGGGTGCTTGTTTGTTAGTCCATTGCAAAGAGTCCATTTCAATGTTATAAGCAAACACTATTCCAGGTGTTTTCTTTTGATGATTGGGGGGAGGAGGGTGGTGGAATGCAGTTTACACCTCTTTGTAACTTACTATTTATGTACTTATATAGCTCCTATCACCATAGCGCACACAAAACATTGGTTAACTCTCAGGTCAGGTAGGGATGGGGAAACTGTGGCAACAAGCGTTTAAGGCCAAGATTCTAAAAAATTATGCCTATAATTTGTTGCCTTAGTCTCCATTTAGGCAGCCCAAAGGGCTTGTCTATAGAATATAGAGTTTTTCTGCATTAACTAGACCAGTAGTGTCTCAATAACAACAAAACTAGTTTGGATGCAGATCTACCAGTATGAAAGTGCTTAGACCAGTATCACTTAGTCTAGGTTGGGAACTGAAATAAACATTGTTGGTAAAACTGCACTTGCAACAGGGCTTCTACCAGTGTTAGTGTGTCAGGAAAAAATAACCACACCTCTCACCGACATCGTTACACTGAAAACTTTTCAGTGGAAACCAGCCCTAACGATGGGGTCTGATCTGTCAAAAGGGTGGAGCACCCAGCAGCTGCCCTTCAAGTCAACCCAAGTGCCAGGTCCGTTGCAGCCTCAAGCTCTGATTTTTGCAGACCCAGTGGGAAATCAGCTAGTTTGTCTGCACTTCTTTGCGGGGCAGAGGGGGTTGTAGGAATCCAAGGAAGGATGGTTTTGTGATTAAGTCCTGGAACCTCCAGAGATGTGGGGCCCTAGCTCTGCTACTGACTGTGTGACATCATCTCTGTGGGCCTTAGTTCCCCATCTGGATAAAGGAGATAAAATCCTTCCTACTTCCTGCTGTTTTGTTTTTGTCTTGTCTGTGTAGCCTGCTGCACATACGCAACTTTACACTCGGAGTGTTCCCATTGATGTCCATGGAACCACACACAATGCATACAGTTAAGCACCTGATTAAGTCTGTGCAAGACCATGGCTATAGGTTGTAAACTCTTTGGGGCAGGTGCGGTCTCTTACTGCATGACTGTACAGCGCCTAGCGCAGTGGGGTCCAGATCTCAGCTGTGGTCTCTTGGTGCTACTACACTACAAATAATCATCATAACCAACCACTGCAGCCCTCCCACATCCTCCCAGCACTACTCCTTAATGCAGTGATAAAATGCGTACAGTGACTGTTCCATGGTACAGCCCATAATTAACTTCAGATGCAGTGTTTCTGAATTTGGTAAAATCCATAATCCTTTAGTGAGTAGCTACAGCTGGCCAGTATATTGCGGTCTGCCATCCATTCATTGAGAGGGCCTGTAACTGATGATCTCATTCCTGTATTACTAGAAACTATCCTAACATAACACAGCAACGGATGAACCGCAGTTTTTGCCAAGTAAATATCAGGTGACAGTGAGCAGCCCCGGCGCTCTGTTCCCATCTGCTATTTGGAAATCGAATCATGTGGGTTGTCTTGCTGGGTGGTCTTGCAGCGCAAGCTATGAAACTTGCTTGCGGAGGCCTGTTTCTGCCCTTTTCAGGGGCCTGTGTTTTGGGGGGTCTGGCCTGAAATACAAAGAACCTACAATGTTGTTCGAAAGGTCCAGCTTCTACTCCCAAAGGATGAAAGTCACTCCTGTGCAGCGCTGCAGCAGGAAGCTGCTGCACCTCTGCTCTCCTGTTGAAGTCTTGTTTGGATGGCTAAGTGGTGCCTCCACCCTCTGCACAGGGGGAATCGCACTCAAATGTTATTCCTGCAACTCTCTGCTCCAGAGGTGTTGGCAGCAGCACAGGCGGGAGTTAGATAGCAAGCAGTCCCTCTTAAAACTTAGGAATGCCAGTGACTTGAGCACCCAGCCAGAAGTGCTGGGATCATTTAAAGGCACTAGGCAGCCCTTCCCCACGTGCAAGCGGCGAAACAAGGAAAACATCGAGGGCAGACAGGAGCCTACCATCCACGTGGGGAAACAGCAACAAGCTAAATGAATGATGATCGATCAGGCCTTCTCCTATGGTGACTGACCCCGTTAACTCCGTTCCCTACCCATGGCCATGAATGTCACTAGGCAAATGTCCCTTTAACGTTCCTTTTCCTGTCCGCTAAAGCCCAGCCATGGGTTTGTCTCTGTGTGTTGCGTAGTTCCAGCGGCCTGAGGTACACGAGCAGTCGTGTCTCCAGCCCCTAGCAAAGCTCTGCCTGCTCCTGTTCTGAGGCCCCTCCACCTCACCTAGCTATCGTGATGTCAGCGTTATTTAGGAGTGATGTAGGACGGGGCCTCACCAGGCTTCACTCAGCTCTGTTGCCGCAGTGAAGAGCCTGTCACGCTGTCTGAAGTGGCTCACGAGCGCCAGCCTCAGGGCAAACACCCCCAATTGGCTGTATATTTCATCAGTAGATTTCACCAACCCAGTAACGAGAAGAGTGAGGGGCGGATTTGATAGCAGCCTTCAACTACCTGAAAGGGGGTTCCAGGGAGGATGGAGCTAGGCTGTTCTCAGTGATGGCAGATGACAGAACAAGGAGCAATGGTCTCAAGTTGCAGTGGGGGAGGTTTAGGTTGGACATTAGGGAAAACTTTTTCCCTAGGAGGGTGGTGAAGCACTGGAATGGGTTACCTAGGGAGGTGGTGGAATCTCCATCTTTAGAGGTTTTTAAGCTGAGGCTTGACAAAGCCCTGGCTGGGATGATTTAGTTGGGGTCCTGATTTGAGCAGGGGGTTGGACTAGATACCTCCTCAGATCCCTGCCAATCCCAGTCTTTTATGATTTACAACAAGGTAGAAGCTGTTTTCTCCCATTCTCATTTCACTCTCCCATTACCCAACCAGTTTGGCAGTTGTTTACAGTTACGGTGGCTCCTAAAGTGTCACTGGAGGGATTCTGGGTAGAAAGTGTATGCAGATGAAGCAGCTCTGAAGCCATTCTTCTTCAGTTCACCAAAAAAATGGGAGCAGAGAGCTCCTTACCCTCCAGACATTCAGGCCACAGGGCTCACATTGCTACTATTAATTATTTGGATTGTGGTAGCCCCTAGGAGTGCCAGTCAGCACCAGAGCCCCCATTGTGCTCGGTGCTGTACAAACCCAGAACAAAAAGATGGACCCTGTCCCAGAACACTTACAGTCTAAACAGGATTTCCATCTGAAGGATGTGGGGCTAAATATGGCCCATGGTGTAAGCAAATGCTTCTCCTTTTGACGTTACTGGAGTCGCACCTGCTTACACAAGGGCTCAATTTGTCCCTTAACATTTAAAGGGACAGTGTCTGTATTTTTTTTAAAAAATACCATGTCCCTTTTACCAATAACTAAAGCTCAGAATCATTGATTATGTTCTAGCTATTCTGTGTGCGGTTTGCCTGAGAAGTGATTTTTACTTGATTATTTTGAAGCGGGTTAGAACACAGTTGATATACACTGCGCATAACCTATTCCATCTGGAAGGAGAAATCAGTGATAGAAATGCAAGAAGTCTGCTCCAATACAAGGAAAAAGGCTTTATTGACTCATTATGGAGCTGATAAAGCATTTATAAAAACCAGCCCATTAGGCTGCTAGTGAGCGATAAAGCAATTAATTTCCAATGCGAGCAAATGTTTACCCTGAAAGACACACATTGATTTTTATCTAATCTCGAATTTAATGAATAGTTTGATTTAATAACACTTCAAAGGATTTGGTTCCTATTTATCATATTCAAATCCAGAGCAGGCAAAGAGGCTAAGGTTTGGTTATTTCTATCCCATCTAGTGTGGTTTTGTGGTTTTATGGTGACAATCACAAGATGTTCTCGGAACTGTAGAACTGCTTTATGAAGACGATCTTTTTCTGTAATTAAAGAAAATCAAAGGCGAGGTAAAGGTGCTGGCCCTGGAGAATTAATCCCACAGGCCAGGAACAGCATGGCGTATGTCTACACAGCAATCACAGGCAGTGGTTGCAGCTTGTGTAGACATACCTGAGCTAGCTTTACTCTAGCTAGCTCAGATATCCAGAATCGCTAATTCCTTGTGAAAATCTCAGCCTCCCTTGAGTCTGTCCTTGACTTCTCTATCTAACTGCTTATTATTGCCTCAGTGCCGGAGGCTGCCAGCGACGGTGGTGTGGGGTGGTGGATTTTATGATGTGGAGCATTGTCCACTGTGAACTGGATTAAGACTTTCAACGCCGGAATTTCCTTTAAATGATGTCATGGTCTGCCATTACACACCGCACACCTTCAGTGCAAGATCACCATATCCTTTTCAACAACACCAAATGCTCAGGGCATCTTTACGGAATTTAATTTAAACACAATCAGAGACTTTCCTCTTCCCCTTCTAAAGTTCCATGTGGCCATTTATGTGGCTGTGAAGGTGCAAATCTGATTTAAAAAAAACAAGTCAAGAGTTTGCTATTCACTTCTCCCCTCCTGACCCAAGTCTATTCTCAAGCAACCAAGAGCTGCTCTAAAAACCAAATGTAACAATCTGGTGTGCATGTGCACGCGCGCGCGTGTGTGTGTGTGTGTGTGTGTGTGTGTGTGTGTGAATGTACTGAGAGAGCAAGACCTAGACCACGGATGGACCCTCAGATCTGTACAAATATGTGACCATGTTGCCCTCTAGTGGTTGCAGCCTATAAGCAGCACAGTTGGTATAGCTAAGCGAGATGTTTCATGTCAGACAGAGTATGTCTACACGAGGGTGACCAGACGTCCCGATTATTATCGGGACCATCCTGATATTAGATTTGTCTTATATATGCAACTACATACCCCCCTCCCTCAGCAAAAAAAGTCACAATTTTTCACACTTGCTATCTGGTCACACTAATTTACACTACAATTGACAACCTCAGTCTGGCGGGGCCCGGGCTAAGGGGCTGCTTAATTGCGGTGTAAATGTTCAGACTCAGGCTGGAGCCCAGGCTCTAGGACCCAGCATGGTGGGAGGATCCCAGAGCTCAAATGTCCCCACTGCTGTTAAATAACCCCTTAGCTTGAGCCTCATGAGTCCTAGTCAGCTGGCCCTGGCCAGCCGCAGGCGTCTCTTTGCATGGTCGACACATCCTGAGAGACAAGGGCCTCCAGGGAAAGTTGAGAATAGGAACCTTTGAAGGTGGTGGTGGCTCATGTGTGACCAAGCACTTGCACCACGGTGGCCAAGGTGAGGGAATATCTTTTTTCCCTGGGGCTGGAATTTGTGTTGTCATCCTCAGGTGGGCCCAGCTGCCTCGGTGCTCCATCTGCCCTTCTGTCATTTGCTGGCTCTTTTATTCCAGTGAATTGCAGCATTACAGGGCATCTCAGATCACACTCCATAAGGCCCGGCATGGTAGCACGCTCGAGTCCCATAACGAAGGGTGGCCAGCTGAATCAGCGGCAGAGCTGAGTTATTTCTCTGAAGCCGATGGACGTTGTATACACATGGCTGCTAGGACAATCAGTCCCAGGCATTAGCTACAGAACCATCGCCTCTGTTTTGGCTATGCCAGAATATGTGGTAGGGGGATTGGAGCATGGCTTTATCAGCCTGAATGTCAACCCGTTGGCGGTAGGAGTAGCAGGATCAAAGCACATTACAGAGGTGTGACCAGTATCACCCTATTTGAAAGAAATACCAGTAAAGTCACTCCAATGAAAAATTCCCACCCAGCTCTGCCCACAACCCCCTTAGCTTGAGGGGAGAGGAAATTATATTGGCTTGAAAGGAAAGGCTAGTGCAGCTTTTACCTTGCCTCCAAAAAGCTGCCATGGGGGCTCTCCCACAGTCCGTGCGGTAGAATGCCGACGCACCGAAATGAATGCCTCTGGTACAACACGGGGAAGGCAATAATCGTTCTGTTGTGCAGTATTCGCTTTCCCGGAAGAATCTCACCGATTGACACCCGCTGAGGATCTGGTCCATATGGGAACATTCAGGTTAGCCTCGGTATTTATAGTCCGAACGATCAGGGCGTGCGCTGACAGTGCCCTCATCCCCCTCTGGGCGGGCAGTGCCCCATGCCATGCTCTCCAGCCAACGGCCTTTCAGGTTCACTGCTGTAGCCAGCAGACCACAGATGCACGATGGTCTTGCAGACACACAGGCTCCGCCTTATTAGTCCGAGAGGGACACTTCTTTTCCCTCTGCCCAGAAGGAAGCCCAGCTCAGCTGGCTCAGTGCCAAGAAGTTAGATTTCCATTTGAATACCTGTGGATCCTAGGCTCAGACTTGCGTATGTTAACAATGACATAGCCCCGGGTGTGCCGCTGACGGGATATTGCTGTGTTCCACACCACAGCCACTTGGCTAGAACTCAGGCCCTTGTGCTCCCAAACCACAGGAACTTGAGGTAAAGGAGAATCACCCTTAGTTTTTAGCGGTACAGGGTTTATGACACACAGCTGAGCTGGGCAGTACCAACAGGAGGTGGCAGAGGATATAACCAAGCCAGTTATAAATCTTACGTCATGATGACATTCAATCTTATCAATTAATTGATAGAAACTTCCAGTGTAAGAATGAAACCCAGTGAAAAATATTCTAGGCAGTGCACCCAATTCAGCACGCATCATTTCTGTAGAGCCACAAAGAACTGGAGTTCTGTCTTTCTTCTTCGTACTCCCACCTCTTCTGCTCTGTAGAATGTCTTACTTTTAATAGTCTGTTGTTTTAATAATTCCTAACTCTTATATAGCACCTTTCATCAGCAGATCTCAAAGTGCTTTACACAAGGAGGTTGGTATCATTATCCCCATCTTAGCGACAGGGAAACTGAGCATGGAGAGGTGAAGTGACTTGCTCAAGGTCACTCAGAAGGCAAGTAGCAGAGCCATGGTATTTGCTAGCAGCGAATATCTCCAACAGCCAGTGATGGGGCACTAGATGGGAAGGGCTCTGAGTTACTACAGAGAATTCTTTCCCAGGTAGCTGCCAGCTGGGTCTTGTCCAAATGCTCAGGGTCTAACTGATCACTATATGTGGGGTCGGGAAGGAATTTTCACCCGGGTCAGACTGGCAGAGACACTGGGAGTTTTTTTCCTTCCTCTGCAGCATGGGGCAGGTTTAAACTAATGTAAATGGTGGATTCTCTGTAACTTTAAGTCTTTAAATCATGATTTGAGGACTTCAGTAACTCAGCCAGAGGTTAGGGGTCTGTTACAGGAGTGGGTGGGTGAGGGTCTGTGGCCTGTGTAGTGCAGGAGTCAGATTAGATGATCATGATGGTTTCTTCTGATCTTAAAGTCTATGAGTCTATAACCCAGGTCTCCTGAGTCCCAGTCCATGTTCTAGCCACTAGGCCAAGTGCAAGGACTAAAAGCAGTTTAACATCTGCTTTGGTAACAGGATGACCCTGGCTCGGTCATTGGAAGTGAGGATTGAACCCAGCACCTCTGGATCTTAATAAATAAATAAATACAAACCCCGCAAGCTTCTACTGTCTGAGCAAAACAACTCAGCTCTGTTACCAAAGAGGTGATGGTGTGCTCATAACCTCAGTGTGGTTCAGAGAGGAACCGAGTCCGTCTGCGTGAGCTTGGGTTATACTTGCGGGCCCTGAGCTCCCTATTCATATGTAACTGGCCTCCAGCTGGACTTTAGAACTTAACAGAAAGCACATTAGGCATTGGATGAGGCTCCAGCATGGCCCCATCCCACGGCACATGCTTCAGTAAAATCACCTTTAATTACAGAAGCCTGTTTCCTGACTGTTATTTCTGGATGCATTTCAGTTTCTAACTCTCACTGAGATAAAGTAACACAGCAATGCCCCAGGGCCTGGGAAGGTGAGTGTTGGCATGAAGCGCGATCCAGATATGGAAAGGAAGCGATGGTATCTGGGAGGGAGGTGAGACGTTGGGGCTCGCTCAGCGTCAGCAAGTACCTTTGCTGTTTGCTCAGCCGTGGGATGACCAGTCAATGAAGCGAAGGGTGGTTGCCCGGGTGGTTTAGCAGCTATGCGGTGTATCAATGGGTGGCTGGTGTTGGTTGTTTTCTGAGCCGTGTTTTACTTACTCACAGCAGCTTACTGGTCTCTACTAATGAACTACTCTGATGGGTGGTTCTTCCTAGCGTTAATCGCATCAAATGAGGTCCGCTGTACAAGTGCTCTGTTCTCTAGCACGCCACGTGTCTCCCTTTATGACATCCCGCCACTTCTTCTTGGGTCTCTGGCTTTTTCCTTCAGGCTTGGTCTGTTGGACTCTCTTACACGCAGCTGCCAGGGCTGTGCTTTACAGGGGCAAGCCATCTGAGCCTGCTCTCTCTCTCATTTTGTGTGTATGGGTGTTGCTTTGAGGTTGTCTCGAAGGCCATGTCTACACTACAGACCTTACAGTGGTACGCTCCGTAAAGTCTTCCGTGTAGCCGCGCTAGGCCGATGAGAGGCCGCTCTTCTGTCAGCATAATTAAGCTGATCCCAACAAGCAGCGGTAGCTATGTCGGCGGGAGAGCATCCACCCCGGACCGACAAAAGTTTCACCGACAAAAATGCTAGTGTAGACATAACCTAACATGCACGTTCTTCCGGTGTATGTAGAGTTGTTGTAGCCATGTTGGTCCCGGGGCATTAGACAGACAATGTGAGTGAGGTGATATTTTTTATGGGACCAGCTTCTGTTGGTGAGAGCAGGGCCCCCACATGGGGAGGAAAAAGGGTTACACTTTACCAGGGGTCCAGGGGGACCCGGCCCAGGCTGCAACCCACATTATGTGTGTGGGAGGGGGCCCGTGTTACAAGTTTGTAGTGGGCCTGAAAAAATTATGCTTGGGCCCTGGGTGAGAGAGAGACGCTTTTGAGCTACACAGAGCTCTTGGGGTCTGGGACAGGTACTGCGAGTGTCACTGCTAAACACAAGATTGAACAGATAGTTTAGCGTAAGTAGTTAGCACCATTCGAGGTGAAGTGGGCCGTTAACACCCCTGTAGTCACAGGATAAAAACGGGGGTTAATGGGCCACAGATTGTTGAAATAAATCAGAAATCCAGTGTCTTTATTAAGACCATGACTTTTCGTGGCTAGCAAAGTTATGAATTTAAGCTCTCAGGCTGGTCTTTTGAAAAGCTGGGTGAAAGACCTTTTCCAGATCAATGAACCCCATGTTGATGTTTTTCCATTTCTCTCTACATTTTTCAACAGTTGTCTACCTTCCTGTCATCAAGCCATATTGATTTATGCTGGTATCTCTCAATCTCTTATCAATGACTCTCTCCCACAGTTTCATTGTATGATTCATCAGCTTTCTACCTCCAATTTGTGCAGTTCCTAGTTTTCCTTTATATATAGGCACCAGGATACTTTTCCTCTACACCAGGGGTTCTCAAACTTTTTTTTGCTGGGACCTCCTTTGAAAATATTTCAGGCTGTGATGATCCCCCCCCGCCCCCCAAAAAAAAAAAAAAACCTGATGACCCCACCCCATGTTATGTCATTCTATCCCCCTCCTGTGTCATACCACCCTTACTTCTGTACAGCTGCTGGGCGCGGCGCTGCCTTCAGAACACCCGGCCAGTAGCCGCTGTTCTCTGGCCACCCAGCTCTGAAGGACTCTGACTGTCAGCCATGTACAGGGCTGACAGCCACAGCTCTGGCAGGGGTGGAGGCTGACAGCTCGCGACCTTCCCCCCCCCCCCCCCCATAATAACCTCATGACCCCTTGAAGGGTCCCGACCCCCAGTCTGAGAGCCCCTGCCCTACACGTTTGGTTTCTTCTCCATTTCATGATTGAAGAGGGATGTCAGCAGATGGAGCCATCTAGTCCAAGGTTTTCCATGCTGCAGTCGGGGGTTTGTCTGGGCCCAGGGCCTTATTAATTTTCATTTCATTTACCGCATCTGCCACTTCATCTGGTGTGATAAGCTCCAAAGTTCATCATTGTGAAGTCACGTTGTTTTCTTCATCTAAAAGCTGCTGTGCTTAGGAATCTCACACAAAATTATTATGGTAATGCCTCGGAAACCCAGCTGAGACAGGCGCTCCATTGTACTAGGCGCTGTACATACACATCACTGCCCTGAAGTTCTTCCAATCAAAACAGACATGAGAGGCAAAATCAGCTGGGGAAAGAGAGGCACAGAAGGGGGAAGTGACTTGCCCATGCTTACACAGCCAGTCAATTATAGGAGTGGGCGAGGTTCTGTGGCCTGCGTTGTGCAGGAGATCAGACTAGATCTTCTGACATTGGAGTCTGAGTCTGTGAGTCAATGGGAGGGCTGGGAACAGAATCCAGATCTTCACTTTGTAGGTGGATTAAGCTAAACGGCACAAAGGCACTCTTAGCATCTCCCACCTCCACGGGGAGCTATTGCAGAATAGCTATTGCACATTAAATTCCCACTCTATCTTATTTTGCAGTCTCTTCCTTGTGTAAACAAGCCCTTCTGAGTGTATCACAAACCATCAGAAAGGGAGTCTGACCTGCAATGTGAATCACCCCATTATAAGAGGAAGGATGCTGTTGTGGTTAAGACACTGGAATGTGTTTTATAGGAAGGTCACCCATCCACATACTGCCCAGGAGGCAGATCCCATCCCACTCGGATGCTATGATCACAGCAAAAGTGGTGAGGTTATAGTGAGAAAGAAAAACACAACAGAGCAGCGTTGATGCATTTCCCGGTGTCAGTTTGTTGGGTTTTTTCTTTAACTGTCCTGAAAATACCTGAGGGTCATAGATTACTGGAACCAAACTCTGCTGTCCTGCAGCCTGTGACCTTCCCTCCAAGTTCCATGACCTCATTATCAGCCCCAAACCCTGGCAATAATTCACGCTGTTATTGGCTGCTCCTTGCAAACAGACGACTTGCTGTGTTAGAGAAGAGACACATGGGACCATACACATTGCTTCCTCTTTTTCCAAGGCGATAAATCCATATCAGGATGTTTATTATAGGGGAAGAGTGACAATGGCAGAATGACCTGGTCTCCTTGCATCACATGGGGATGTCCTTGAGCCGTGCTGTAAGAAGGGGTGTGTGGAATGACGGGAAAATGATGCTTTCGCAGAGACTTTTGCAATGTTACCAGTCTCCATTGTTTCAAAATCATGAATCAGGTCCCCCAGAATCATGACTGGCTTAAAAATCATACGGGTTTTTTTTTGTTTGTTTGTTTAAAAAAATAATGAATGGTGGATTTTTTTTCTTTGTCTTCTGGTTTCTGAGACAGTGGGTCACATTCAGGTCATGATTTCAAGTTTTTCTCTGCAGCCAGCCGGGTTACAAACTTACTTTTTTCTTAATATAAAAGCTGACAATTCAAGGAGCTGGGACTTTAAGAAAAACGCAAGATTAAAAAAAAATCGCTGAAGCTGGCAACACTGTTAACTTCTTGGATCCCAGTTATCAGAGAGGTGCATAAAAGAGTTACCTGGATTTTTTTAAAAAAAAACCAAACTTCCTTGTTGTGCTATTTATTTCTGATCCACGCTGTGCATTTTGGCAGCTTTTCTTGCTCTCTCCTGGGAATTTTAGATAATCTCCTTGTGTATTTAATCAAAATAATACGCCTAGAATTCACTCTTTGACCCAACATCTGGTCCCCCACCCGATTGTTGCTCCAGTTCCTTTTCCAAGCGTGCTGCTTCTGCAAAGAACTCAAACCTGTATCAGTAAGATGCTCTTATTACAAGCTATTTCATGTACTGCGTGCTGGGTAACACCATGAAAGTAACTTGGTTCTTTGTGAAGAGAACTATGGACAGAGCTGTTACACTGCAGCTAGCATTGACCATGTGCAGTGCATGGAGAAGATGGTCTGCTGGATGCCTCTTCCAAATTCCTCCCTCCTGCAACCTGTGCTCCTTCCCCTAACTTCCATGCTGACTAGATCAGGATATTTATGCTGCTTCCCTAAATACGGGGCGAGGGTAGCCTGGGATGAGCCCCAGAGAGACTGTGTCTCTTGCAGGCCACAGGGACTGCTCCATGAGCACTGGAAAGGGGCAAGAGGTTGAACTACCTGCTCCATCACCACTGGAGCACCCACTTTTGGGGCTGGTGCAAGAAGTTGGGGTGAAGAAAGTGCCCCCCTGCTTCCCAGCCCTCCTGTTCCCTTTGCATTGTGTTAGTGCCCAGGATGTGGGCAGTCATGCCTAGTGGTTGGAGCAAGAGCCAGCCCTAGGGGTTGGAGCAGGAGTTGGCAGCCAGGAATTTGGAGCCGAGGGTCAGAACTGGGTTATCTGAGGGCAGGGACTGGGTCACCCTGTGTGTCTAAAGTGCTTAGTACCAGGGGGTCTGACTGCAGCTGGAACCTCTGGATGCTACTGTAATACAAGTAATAAATCCTGAGCTATAGGAGAAGCTGCTGGCACCTCCCCTCATTTAATGAACATTTTAGTTAATCCAAAAATGCCATAAGAAAACACACAAAGTCCAATAATAAGACAAACACCTAGTTCTTATCATCCAGTCTAGCA
Source organism: Emydura macquarii macquarii (assembly GCF_026122565.2). Taxonomy (NCBI): domain Eukaryota; kingdom Metazoa; phylum Chordata; order Testudines; family Chelidae; genus Emydura; species Emydura macquarii. The sequence continues at coordinate 6,039,809 of NW_027133465.1, forward strand.
CTTGCCCCACTGCTTTCAGTATTCTGGAAAGCGTATTGCCAACCACACACACACAAAAATGGTCAGCCCGGCTCAAACTATGCGAGTTTGAGAAATGATGAGAATTTTTTTTAAAGCTGGGGTTTTATTTATTTATTTTATTTTGCCTTCTGGTTTCTCAGCCTTCAGGTTCCACTCACATCATGTTTTCAAGCTTTCCCCCACAACCGTGAGAACTAGAAGCTTGGTATTTTTTAATGAAGGCTGAAAGTCTTCCATAATCCCATGACTCCAGCAGTTTGGGGCTTTAAGAAAAATCCAAATAGCCTGAGAGTTGGCAACAAAATTCTCAGTGCAAATTTAAAACTAGAAATAAGAAATCTGAGGAATGTGAACATTAAAAAAGAAATATTTGCTTTGAATTACAGTTTGTGAGATCACCTAAATAATAAGAAAGCTTTGAAACTTGTGTAGCATCAGGGCTATTTCCGCTCTCTCTCTCTCTCTGCTCTTTAATCTCATGTTTCCCAACCCATGCCTGACAACATCAGAAGAGAAGAGTGAGGGGGGATTTGATAGCAGCCTTTAATTACCTGAAGGGGGGTTCCAGGGAGGATGGATGAATGATGAATGATGATCGATCAGGCCTTCTCCTATGGTGACTGACCCCGTTAACTCCGTTCCCTACCCATGGCCGCGAATGTCCACTAGGCAAATGTCCCTTTAACGTTCCTCTTCCTGTCCGCTAAAGCCCAGCCATGGGTTTGTCTCTGTGTGTTGCGTAGTCCCAGCGGCCTGAGGTACACGTGAGCAGTCGTGTCTCCGGCCCCTAGCAAAGCTCTGCCTGCTCCTGTTCGGAGGCCCCTCCACCTCACCCAGCTATTGGGATGTCAGCGTTATTTAGGAGTGATGTAGGACGGGGCCTCACCAGGCTTCACTCAGCTCTGTTGCCGCAGTGAAGAGCCTGTCACGCTGTCTGAAGTGGCTCACGAGCGCCAGCCTCAGGGCAGACACCCCCAATTGGCTGTATATTTCATCAGTAGATTTCACCAACCCAGTAACAAGAAGAGTGAGGGGGGGATTTGGTAGCAGCCTTCAACTACCTGAAAGGGGGTTCCAGGGAGGATGGAGCTAGGCTGTTCTCAGTGGTAGTAGATGACAGAACTAGGAGCAATGGTCTCAAGTTGCAGTGCAGGAGGTCTAGGTTGGATATTAGGAAAAGCTTTTTCCCTAGGAGGGTGGTGAAGCACTGGAATGAGTTACCTAGGGAGGTGGTGGAATCTCCATCCTTGGAGGTTTTCAAGGCCCGGCTTGACAAAGCCCTGGCTGGGATAACTTAGTTGGGGCTGGTCCTGCTTTGAGCAGGGGGTTGGGCTAAATGACTTCCTGAGGTCCCTTCCGACCCTAGTCTTCTGTGATTGTATGATACCTTGGGAGTGTTGTTTCAATAACAAATGAAGCCCTGTGGAAAGTGGCCTGACCCAGACTCTGGGCTGGGTACCAGTCCTTCCTTGGCTGGGGAGACAGTCTACAAAGCTGTTGCAGAAGTGATTGCTAACTATTATCTGTATTACTGTAGCACATAAGAGCCCTAGTCATGCACCTGGGCCCCCTTGTGCTAGGTGCTGTACAAACTCTCTTCATAGACTCTGCTTCTCCAACCATTACTAATGGTCAGGTACTTGCAAACTTTGATTAATGAGATCCATACTGGATGGCAGCCACCTGGTGTTTGTTAGGGAATAAAAGCACAGCCCTTGCATTTCACACAGAGGAAAACTGACCAGGGATAATCGGTTTCTCTCTGCATCGGGCTCTTAAAGCCAAAGCACAGCTGGCCGTAAAAGCAAACTGAGTGATCTAATGGACTATTACAGCTATTTAAGGCTTTTTGGTTAGCAAGTGATCCACAGCACTGGGGTAAAGTCATGCTTCTTCGGGGGGAGGTGGCTGGGTGTTTGCAAGTGTTGCCAGCTCTTGTGATTTTTATCATCTCTTGCTATATTTGGTGTTTTTTTCTTAAAGCCTCAGCACTCAGGGTCCTGTAATTATGGGAGAATCTCAATTGTCGTTTAAAAAAACAAGAGGCAAGTCCTCATGGCTGAAGAAAAGCATGAAACTATAAAGGGAGCCCAGCCTAAAGGCAAACCAAAACCCACCACTCAGAAGGCAAATAAAATGAACCCAAAAGGTTTTTTAAAATCTCATGATTTTTGGAGCCCGACTTGTCGTTTTTTCTGTGTGGGATTGGCCGTGCTGCTCCATGCACCCCCACAGCTTACACTAATTGCAACTTGTGTTTATTTTCTCTCTCAGCTGTTCAGTACTGTTAACACCCAGTTCTCTGGGTGCTGGCTGCAGTGCGTAGCACAGGGCTCCCCGTAACACTCCCTCGCCCCTCAGCCAGAAGGGACGTGTTCTAAGCACACACTTTTGTGTTACAAAGAAGGAACGAACCTCCCAGTGTGTTATCTGAGCAGCTCCAGCTGGGGGTCCCCTGGGGCTGTACAATACCATATCTCCCAGGGAACAACACATTCCATGTGTTTATAAACTGCGAATGCTGTTTCTTTGCCAGCCAGGGCTGGTGCCTTGGTCAGTGACACACACACAAAACCCAGATTCCCAGCAAAGGGAAAATAAACTGAACCAAGGAGTTAAACTATCGAAATCGGCGCTCTCGTTCCCCCTTGTTTTATTCCTCTAGTTTTCCCTGCTCTCAGCGGATCACTTCCAATTCCCCTGCAGGTTCTGACCTCTAGTAGATCTCCTTGTAAATTAATCCTATTGGCAGACAGCAGAAGCAAGTGTTAACGAGGTAAATTCAATCAGGGTGGATGAGGCCATTCACAACAGTTGATGGGAAGGTGGGAATGTCAATAGAGGGAACATTCTTTTTTGTAGTGGGCTGGCCACTCCCAGGCTCTGTTCAGACCTAGTCTGATAGTGTCAAGTTTGCATATGAGTTGCAGCTCCGCAGTTTCGAGCTGAACTTTGTTTCTGAAGTTTTTTTGTTGAAATATGGCAACTTTCAAGTCTGTCACTGAGTGTCCAGGGAGACTGAAGTGCTCTCCCACTGGTTTTTGAATGTTACCATTCCCGATGTCTGATTTCTGTCTATTTATTCTTTTACGTAAAGACAGTCCGGACAGAATAAATGGACACTTGCCCTCCTCACTGTGATGTAACTCACCCATCCTTGCATGTGTGTATATACCTGCCCAACTGAAATTTCCATCTCATGCGTCCGACGAAGTGGGTTTCTGCCCACGAAAGCTTATGCCAAAATAATGTGTTAGTCTTTAAGGTGCCACAGGACTCTTGCTGTTTTGCTAAAAACAGACTAACAAGGCTACCCCTCTGGAACTTAAATACACCCAGTTACTTAGAGGCATGACTAGAACTCTGACCCTGTGACTGTTTCTCCTGTACCCCAATCACAGGCCTGTCCTTCCTCTCCAAAGGCCATAACAAAGCTGAGAACCCCCCGTCTCCCTCAAACAGTGCTCTGGGAATGGCTGGAGTGGATAATTCTAGTCGCTTTTCGGTGTTTTGTATTAAAACAGCTAACAAACAGGCCAAAAAGACAACCCATTAGCTTATTGATCTGCTTTCCTGGGTAGAGGCTGATGTTGGGGGGCAGTGGAGAGGGGGTTCCGTGGCTGGCTGTTTACACTTTGAAGCGTTCACTTGAAGGTCTGTTCACTAGGGTATCTTGAGGTCCACGGGTTTCAAAGGAAGGTCAGATGGAAGCCACAGGTAAGTCTCGAGGACAAGTTCACCCTCGGGCTCTACTTGGACGAGACTCATTCCATTCCAGAGCAGCAATAATCGTAGGGTAGTTGTCTAGGTGTGCTTCAGACCATACTGGGGGCTCAGGACCTGGTGCTGCAGCGTGTCCTGACCCACTCTACTCTTCCTAGATTGCTAGCTAGGAGGGCTGGTCTTGGGAAGAGTCTGGCCAGTGGGGAAAGGGAATCCTCCAGCCCTCTAAGACATTTAGAGAAGAATTGTCTTTAAACCCTTTGCAGTAGAAATGGGGTGTGAGAGCTGGCTCAGCATCTTCTACGGAGCAAGGCTCCGGGCTTTCTTGAATTGAGCCTCCCCCCTTGCTATCCCCAGTGGGCGAAAGGTGGTGTTCAGATGTGTGGAGTTGTGGAGTAAAACTGTTGTTGAAAGAAAGCCCAGGACGGAGTCGAAGGAATGGTGAGAACTGGGTTTGTTTGGGCGAAAGGAATGGCTGATAAGGGCTTTTCAAGGTTCCGGCCGAGGTTATAGCATTGTTATAGCAACAGACCTGAATCTCTAAGACGAGAGGAAGTGCCCTGATATGGATACCCCAGAGCTTTCCAAGCAGAGGACCTTGAGGCTCTGGGGGTCTGCAGAGCATGTGCTGGTTGCATGCTGCGTGCTCCATCCCCCTTATCGCTAGCTGCGAAACTGCACTGCCGTAGTTAACCATCCATTGGAGCCAAGACTTTCAGAAGCGACTAATGAATAATGATTTAGGTGCCTTGAAGGGGCCTGATTTTCAGAAAGGGCTGAGAAAAGGCTTTGAAAATCACCCAACATCACTCGAGACTTCTACAAATCCTGGCTTGACAGCTTCCCGAACGTTACCTTGCCTTTCCACACAAGTGATTGCTGTAGCTGTTCTCCGACTGAGACTTGGGAGGGAAATGGCTATGTGACGGGCTCCCTCTATTAAGATGTGGTCCATGCTCTGAAAATGTTTGAGAACCCCGAGACTGTTGTTATGGCAGTTCCTAGGAGCTTCAGTCAGAGCTCTGGGCCCCTTGTGCTAGGTGCTGTACAGGCACGTAACAAAACAGTCCCTGCCCCAGAGAGCTTAAAGTCTATGACACAACAATGGATTTGGGAGGGGTGGGTTAAAATGAACAGGGTGCCATGGGAGTCACGGCTGCTGCCGCTGTCTGTCATTTCTTTGGGTTCCATATAACACAGAAATATAAAGACACAGAGGACAGAGGAGAGGGGAATTGTAATGTTCCTTAAGATCTGGAGTCAAGGAATGAATGGTAGTTCTCTAACATGTTATTAAATAGGGGCCTGAACCTTGCATTTCCATTATCCCAGCACACATCGTGTTCCGGTCGATTAGAGCAGTGTCTTACTGAGTTAAGTCTGATTTGGTAACAAGAATTACCAGGGCCTCGCCCCCCACCTGCTGCCTTGATCACTTAATCCTTATCTATTGATGTTTGAGCCCTTCGTTCCGCCTGAGTAGCATTATCCCTCTGTCTAAATGCTGCCTGATACACTTGTTAATCCACAGCCCGCAAACAGTCAATGCATTAATGAGCAAGCTGAGCAATGCTTGGTAGATGTTCAATGAAGATAAACCTAGCAGCATAAATAACCCTGTGTGCAGATTTCATGGGCCGAGGGCTCTTGTGGTAATTTCAGGGCTGGGGGCAGTCTGGAATGGTCTCCAAAAGTTGTTGTCCTGTATGCAAACTGTTGCCCTCTGCTGGATGGACTCATGCTTGTTCAAGTGTGCTTGAGTATATTGCCCTCTGGTATCTGGAGGGCTGCAAGGAGAATAAAAGCCATACTACTAGTGACAGAGAGAAGTGATTCTCTTTGGCAGATACCTGGAGCTTTGGAGTCAAAGGGCCTGAGGGCTGGTCCCTGCTGCAGCAGAGGAGAATAATACTGACAGTTCTGCCCTGTGGTCCATTATTATCTCCATTATGCAGCTGGGGCAGCTAAGACCCAGAGGGATTGTTATTTGCCACAAGCCACCCAAGAAGCCCCTGTCCAAGTTGGAACACAGCTCTCCAGGATTTTTGTCCTCTTCCCCATGGATGCTACGCCATTTACCAAGAAGTACCAAGAGATATGTATGGCAACGCTGCACAGGAAGAGCAAGCCTGTGCCTGAAAAGGGCATAAGTCATTCTCGGAGGTATAAACAGGGGACTATCAAGTAGACGCAGGGAAGTGAATTTGCCTTTGTGCAGGATATTCACATACGCCTGTTACTAGAATACGTGTGTCCAGTTTTGGGGGTCCACACTTCAAAACGGATGTGGAAATAGTGGCGAGAGTTCAATGGAAGGCCAGAAACATGATCCAGGAGCCTGGAAAACAAGCCTTCTGATGTGTCTGGAAGTGGAAGTTAGTCTAATTTAGGCGCAATTTCCCAGCAGTGTGGATGGTTTAACACTGGAACAATTTACCAGGGAACATGGTCTTGGAGTCTTTAAAATGAGATGGGATCTCTTTCTGAAAGCTATGCTTTAATCTTTAACCCAGCTTCTGGGGAAAGTGCTGAGAGGGCAGAGGGGACTGGACTTGAAGGTCCTTTTTGGCTTTGGAGTCTATGAATCAATGAATTCTCCTGTTCATTCCCTCCCTTTATGGGCCATGGGAAGAAGTGATAGCTCTGCATCACTTATGCTCATAACACTTGCAGCTCTGCATTAAGGCAATAGTTATGATCAAATGTCATGCTTCTCGGCTTCAGCTGGTTGCCTGCGGTGGTCAGGAAGGTTTTTTTTTCTCCTAATGAACAATTCGCCACATATATTCTGGGGGGCAGAGCTGCCTTTCTCTGAAGCAGGTATTGACCACCAGCTGACACACTGAATGGGGTGATCTGAGGTGGTACAAAGAATCATCTTATTTTGATGCCTGGCTGGTGTGTCGTGCTCACATGCTCTGGGTCTGATTGTCAGATTTGGGGTCAGGAAGGCATTTTCTCCCAGGCAGACCTGCCAAGTTTCAAAGGCCCATCCTGCTTTGACCCATAAACCTCCTGTCCTGGTTGAAGTGGCTCCTGACCCACAGGGCTGGCTGGGCTTGGCTCCCTGTTCTGGGTGTTGCAACCCGCTCCTCCTCCCCTTCCTGCTCTCCAGTTCGCTCCTTGTTCCCAGCTGTGCCCTGCCATAGGCCTTTCCCAGCCCTTCCTCTCTCTGAGCCCAGCACGCACTCCCTGCTCATGCCAATGGATTGAGCCCAGCCAGCCCTGTGGGACAGGAGCCGCTGCTGAGGATGAGTTTGGGATGGGTTTGCTCTGCAAATTCCCCCCCCCACCCGTCTTTCCCCCCCCCCGTCTTCCCCCTCCGTCATCTTCTTTAGCCACCTGAAACATTGGGAGGTATGCCCCGGTCAGAATGGGCACTGGACCTTGGAGATTTTCCACCTTGTGGCATGGGGCACAAGTCACCTACTAGGATCATCTGGGTGTATCCCACCTAATCAATTCCCTGACATTGCAGGAGCCTCAGGCATTGGCGGCACCTCGGATTCTCCTATTCTCTGCCTGAACCACACAACAGTTTAGTCTCCTGAGGCCAGAATTGCTTTAGTCTAACCTAAGTTACTGGGCTCAACACAGGGTAATGGGGTGAAATTTAATGGCCTGTGCTATACAGGAGGTCAGATTATGGTCCCTTCTAGACATAAACTCTATGAAATTAAGGCGCTGTCTTAGGACACAGGATCTCAGTTCAATTCTAGGCTCTGTTACGGATTGTCTCCTGTCCTTGGTTTGCCTCGTCTATTTAAATTGTAAGCTTTCAGGGCAGGGACTGTCTTTTATTAGCTTGGCAGAGTTTGATTTTTTTTTTTGTATCATTATGACGCACAGTATTGATGTGTATTTTTAAACCTTTTTTTAATTGTTATCAATTTAATTTTTCACAGTTCCAGGAAACTGGTGGGGTGTCAGACAGTTATTATTTAATGACAGTAGAGGTTGAGATTCAAAAAGTTAAATCTTTATAACCATTATAACACAAAGTGTCAACATCATATGTCAAAATATACACAGTAAATAGCCTTATATCAAATTTGAATATATTCTCATGCAGTGTTTTTCTTACTCTGCTTAGCTGTAAATTTCAGTTATTTTTGATGGAAATATTTTTGAATTGGTTTCTATGTGTGCAGTGAAATTTGATGTTTACTGACGTTTAATGATAAATCTAATCCTTCCAAGCCTACTTTTACTATTTATATGAACATCTCCGAGCACAATGGGTGTGCCTGTCAGAGCCTCTAGGTGTTATCGCAATACAGATAATAATTACACCAGTGCAACTCCATTGGACCCAGCCATGCTGGTCTGGTGTAAATAAAAGCAAAATTTGGTCCCCAGTGTCTTAGAATAGAAATTCAATGGAAAATGAGGACCTGTAAATAACAAGCCAAAAGGAAATACGGTCAAAGAAATCTGTCAGCACAACAGATCTTAACTACACAAACATCACATCATCCAACTGTCCTGGCATCAGGAACAAGGACAGAATTACGGTCAAAATTACTGGCTTTCCTCAAACTATTTTAAGGCTACCTATTAATTGAAATGAACAAACGTTACTCATCTCTCATGGAAATAGATGTTTTTTTCCTTTTAAAAAGTGCAGCATTGCGCTATCGTCTTCCATGCAGAGACAGGCAAGCGTCATGGAGCAAAGAGAACGTAAGTTAGAGATGAAAAAAACCAAAAAACCCCACCTCTAACCTTCCCTGTGGTACTTTGGGAAAGTGCAGCTATGAAATCTGAAAGGTGTGATCCAGGCGCAGCTCTGTATCCTAGGTACTTGTATGGCCTCCATCCAGATAGTATGTGAACACCTTCCAAGTCCCCTATGAGATGGGGAAACACCATATCTCGATTTTTACAGATGGGGAACTGAGACACAGAGAGACACAGGCTATGTCTACACTCCGGCAGTGCAGGATCGATTTTGCGGGTTCGATTGAGCGGCAGTAAAGACTCGCTCAATTGAGCCCAGAAGTTGACTCTGTAAATCCACCCCGGCAAGTAGCGTAGCGCTGTGTCGCGGGGAGGGCATTTCCCATCGCGCAGTGCAGTGGAGACGCTGCGGTAAGTAGATGTTAGGAAATCGATGGGAGATACAGTAACTTGTGTATGTAGTTTGTGTATATCCCGTCGACTGCCGCCGAAATCCGTGGCCAGTGTAGACCAGTCTTAAGGCTCCTAATTGCCATTGATTCTACCGATGTCAGGAAATCTATGGTAAGGTTGGGAATATAACCGAGTTCCGGCCCAGTGTCTTAACCACTACACCACTTAATTTCACTTTAGTTTATAACCAATGTGAACTGTGCTAAGAAGTCACTGCCCAGTTGAAAGCCAGTCCATTTCAATAAGCACTTTCAAGACTTTTCACATCCCACACCTGTCCCTACACCCTCCCACTGCCAGTTTTTGTGGCTTGAACAGTTCTGTGTCGCTCTGATTTATTTTAGGCTCTTCTCTCTCCTGTTGCTATGTGAGAGACTCAAATACACGAAAGGGGAAACTGACTCCAGTGAAATAAGGGCACGGGGGAGCAAATGTGCACTCAGCCAAATTGCACTCAGCTACCCCAGCCATCAAAAATATCCATTGAACTCCACGGGGAGGTCAGCCAAAACTGCTGAGCGCTGCCCGATTTGGGGTTGAAAAATGCCGAGAAGCTGTAAGTCGCTCCAGGGCTGTCTGAACCTGAGCCATTTGCCTGCTTTCAATCCAAAAGCTTAGCAAATTCCACTAAAAAGAATTGATGGAAATTCTGCTCTAGCTAAAGCAGACTTTAATCTTTAAGTGCCTCTAATTTGGGCCTAGGAGATCCTCCAGTGATGATCATCGGCAGTATATAGAACTGTGACAGGGTGTACTTGCACCGCATTGGACAGGCAGGGGTTAACCCCACTCTCTGGGCTGAGGAAACCACACCCTCTTGCCCCTGCTGAGCATGCTCCAACTGCTGCATCAGTATAAAAAGGAACCGCACAGGCAAACCTGCTCAGTTCAATCAAGGGGGAGACAGACCGCTGAAGAGGAAGGATGCCTGTTGTAGGCCCTGTCCCAGGAACTGCTGCAGCCCCAGACTGCGGATGCCCAGAACTCTGCAGATGCCCGAAAGGCTGAGAATCTCCAGAAGTTACGTGTGTGACACTGTCTGGATTAGGGGGAACCGTCTATGATATTATTTAACATCAATATTTCAAAATTAAAATTATTTGTGTGAATTATGCCATGTCACGGTACTGTTGGAAAGGTTATAATTTGCTAAAATCAATACGCACATTGATATATACATATATGTATCAGTGTTCTACGTTAAGTTCTAAATAGGAATGATACATTGGTATTTCATCTTATGCCGTGTTTCTGGATGACACCCCAGATAGGCTGGTAACAGCACTAAGCCTGTTTAATGGCCCGTTAGGGGAAGTCACAGATACAATGAGCCCAGGGAGAGAAGATAGAGCTACACCTTATGAGTCACCAGGTCATGTGTAAGAACAGGGACAGGGGACTCTGAGACTTTTCCAGGGCATGTGCTGTGTGGATGTTCTTGGGACAAGCCACGTGGCAAAGGGACATGAAAGGCAGCTGCACCACATCCATCTTGTCTTCATTCCTGCTTTCTATCTCTGGGTCAACTTGTCTGCAACTGAAGCTGTGAAACAAAGGACTGAGACCCATCCAGGTCCTGGATGTACACCAGAGGGGCTATACAAGCCTGCAAACTCCACAGCTCTACTGAGAATCTGATATATATGGACTTTACAGTCATTCGTATGTATGTGATTGCTTTGACCATTTAACATTTCTCTTTGTTTCTTTCCTTTTATAATAAACCTTTAGTTTTGATTACTAAAGGATTGGCTGGCAGCGTGATATTTTGGGCAAGATCCAAACTTACATTGATCTGGCAACGTGGCTGACCCTCTAGGGTCAGGAGAACATTTTGGTAAAGGGAACAGAGTTTTAAATAACTGATCTCTTTACTGGACCTAGTGGCTGACTGGGAGCCAGAGACTGAAATGCAGTAAAGGAGGCTGTGTATTATTTTGATTTAGCTTCTTGATAACCAGTGTGGGAGATCAGAAACACTGTTTGTAACTGGTTGGGAGTCTGACTTCAGTGTCACCCACCAGTTCTGGGCAAATCTGCTCCCCTTTTGCAGCCTGCCCTGACCATGACATTTTCAGGGGGCTACCCTAGATACAGACGGGTCACAACGCACACTGAGGCGCCCTGAGACCCTGAAGACTCATTGATTACAGCTTCAGGAGACAGGGTAGGAAGTGGCCAGAAATGGGGACTAGCTATTGAGTGGTGAGGTGTCAGTGTGTTGCTGTTGGATCCCCACTGACCCAGTGGCAGAACCTCTACCCCTGTTAGGGCCATGGACTGGGACCCAGTGGAGCAGGGAGGGCCTGGGTCCCCTTACCCTGGCTGCCCTCCACAGCTAGGTGGTGGCCTACCCCATCTGGCCACTAGGCCATGTGTCCCTGAAGACCAAGGTCGCCACATTGACTCTGGCCATGCAGCCCTGAAAGCAAGGGCTGCCATGTGGCCTCCAGCTGCTAGGCTGCACTGCCTGGAAAGGAGAGGCTGCCACATTACCTGGGACCACTAGTCCCTACTACCAGTGGACTGAGGACACCCCAGCAGACCCAGTCGTGGGGCTAAAGTGCCCCACCCCACCCCAAAGAGGTGACAGGGAGTGCTTGCCCCATGACAGGAGCCATAATTCTCCCCTGCATGTTCGTTCTGAGGACCACTCCATAACAGTTTCTCTCATTGAATCATTTCCCCTCTCAGCATCCAGCCTCCCATTGTTTGATTCCCCAAAACCTTGTCTACACTATGCAAGAACACACTGAAGCAAACCATTGGCCACAGCGCCTGGAGCTTACGATTGACATAACGACCTGCAGCCGCGCACAACAGTTACGCCAGCCTTTCGCAAACATGGATGGTCAGGATTGGTTTCCAGCTCATGGGATGAGGTCTTTCGCTCAGGCCCAGCTAAACTAGGGTCATCTACAATGGTTTCTCCCCGGTGCAGACAGGAAGGCGCAAGCGCTGCAGTTGTACTGATCCATCTAACTCCGCTCCACAGCAGGTAAATGGCAAACTTAGAAATAAAAGCGAGGGCGTTACCCGATCTCCCGGTCCAATGCTCTAATTGCTAGAAGCTACTCCCTGCCTGTCTGCAGCTCCTATTAAGGTTTGCTGAAAGAGTTATCATCAGGGACCAAGGGGGGACTGAATCCCCTCACAAAGGAAAGGGCTGCTAATAGAATCTGCCGACCTGTGTGCTTCGGGAGAGTCATTCAATCTGTCTTTGCATACTCTAGGATCTTGTTTCTGGTCTTTACATGGAACAATACACAGAACTTGGCTGAGGTAATGGATTGTGTGTTTGCTTTGGAGCAGGGCCATTCCTAGTGAATCGTAAACTGTTTATTGTGTGTTTAATGTATTAATTCCTGCTCTACAGAAGATCAAACAAGGGAGTTAACCTATAATCCAGATCCATTTAATGAAATCAACTGGTGAAAGGCAGTTTACAGTTAACACTGTCACACAAACCATTGAGTTGATCATCGCAACGTTCCTTAAGCAGGTTGATAATGTAACAGATATGTGGACTTCATGGTCCTCATGAGGCTACCGAGGATGACTATGGCAACGTGCATGGACCTTGGAAGGAGGAGCTCATGTTGCAGGAGGGACGATCGTGGAGGAGGCACCAGGCAGTCAGTCTGTGTGCACAGGGCTAGACCGCTCGCGGCAGCTGTAGCATCGCTGTAAATACTTCTCTTCATAAGGAGCCGGTTTAGTTGACCAGCATAGCGTCCTCTCATGTTATTACCCAGCACGCAGTACCTGAAAGAGTGACCACTCAGTAACTCCCAGCATCATCAGGGCTGGAACTGCTCCAAAAGCACAGCCCCCGCCGCTTGAGCTAAGGGGGGGATCCCTATTAGCGGTGAACAGGCATAATAACCTGGTCCAGTCCCCCTCCCTGGGCAGATGCTAGCCTGTTGTGAGTGGACCCAACCCCTGGAACCCACTTCTAAGCCTGCTGGGTCTGGGAGTGACTGGTTACTGCTCTTGGCTCCGGGTCTCTCAGATGCAGACCCCCTCTGCCCCCGGGCGGTGGGACCCTGCAGTCGCCTTAGATCCCAAAACAGTGCCACATCCCTCCTAAGCCCCCAGTTGCTTAGACACATTCCCAAAGGTCCACCTGGCTGGGGGAGGTTTGGTTTCTAGTTAACCTCTTTATGGACAATGTAATAGGAAAGAAAGGAACACCGGCTTAGCAAAGGCGTTTGGTGTACACACATGCTTTACCCTGAACAAAGCACATTGGAGAATGACCGATCTTTGAAAAGCAACATAATCCTGCATGCAGCTCACCAACTCTGGTCTCGCCCCTCCTTTGAGTACTGGGTTTGGCCAGCGTCCTTAGGCCAGGCAGCCATTCTTGCCTCCTTAGCCTGGTATTCTTGCAAGTGCTGCTGGGCGGCTCTTTGCTGAGAGAAGCACCCCTCTCTTAAAACAGTCTTTCTCCCCCTTTTCCCCATGTGCTTCCGCTGGGTTCGAGCCACATACCTGCTTCTGTGCAGAGGGTTCTTCAAAGTCTGTGACCCTAGCAGTAGAAAACCCATTGCTTCAGCAGAGAAGCGTCATTCGGAGCCGATGGCCCTGGGTGGCTCCATCACAGCTTTTTAGACATAGTCTTTCCACCAGGTGTCAAGGGCCTGCTACAAAAGGGATGCTCTAATCCATAATGTATTTGGGAAAAAGCCAGATGATGCAGTCATAGTATACAAGGATGATGATGATGACACTCTTTCCATTTCAGTAGAGCACTGGTTCCCAACCTTTTTTCATTTGCGGACCCCTAAACGTTTTTGAATGGTGGTATGGACCCATTTGGAAATCGATTGTCTGTATATATAGTTGAATTCTGTTCAGTCAATTTTCAGTCTGTCTTTCATGGACCCCTTAGACATAGGTCCATGTCCACAGGCCATGGGTTGAAAACCACTGCAGTAGAGGATGTTAAATAGCTGCTACTAAATTTAGACATTTTAAAATCAGCAGGTCCAGATAACTTGCATCCAAGAGTTTTAGAAGAGCTGGCTGAGGACCTCACTGGACCACTAATGTGGCTTTTCAGTATACCTTGGAATACTGGGGAAATTCCAGAAGATTGGAAGAAAGCTAAAGTTGTGGCAATATTTTAAACGGGTAAATGGTATGACCCAGATAACTATAGATCTGTCAGTCTATCCCAGTCAAGCTAATAGAATAGCTGATACAGATTGTCACATTACCCTCTTATAATTCTTTATTAATTTAATCCTGTACCTCAAAGTTACACCCTGGAACCCCCATATTCGCCACTGTCATATAATTACTATATGTTTTATACAATGCATGCCTTGTGAGGTATCATCTGAAAAGTCTTGATCTGATGAACATTAATATCCTGTTGGATGGATGTGTTATCATTGTATGTGGAGGTATGAAATATTACTGCGTGTGTTATTGAAATATGTTATGAGGTTGGGAGATGCCCACAGTCAACCTTTCAATGGCAACGAAGGACCAGCCAGACATATGTTGATGGCCCATTAAAAGGGAATCCACTGTCTCAGTGGCCATCCCAGAGACTTCTCGGAGAGAGGGCACATAGGCAATAGGGACTGCCTGACCCCCATGTCGCAGCTTGGATCTTTCAAGCAGCTAGGAAAAGGTATAAAAAGAGAGACCGTGACATCAACATTTGGCCTCTCTCCCCCCATCTCAACACTTGGAGAAAAGTCTGTAGGACAAAGACTTTGAACTGGGGAAGGGTGGTCCCAGGCTGAAGGGAATATAGTCCCAGCCTGTGTATTAAGAATCTGTAACCTGCTTGTCTCTACCATCTGTCAGGGTGAGACACTGCTGGATTCAAATCCTGCTTAGTTCATAGAACTTAGACTGCGAATTTATATTTATTTCTTAAGTAATCAACTTTGATCTCCAGGCTTGCAAGTTATAATCACTTAAAATCTATCCTCCTGTAGTTAATACGTCTGTTTTATATTTTACCTAAAACAGTGCGTTTGGTTGAAGTGCTTGGGAAATCTCAGCTCAGGTTAACCCTTTTGTTGGAATGGCAAACTAGGTAATGAGTTTACACTGGCCAGGCTTCTGACTGGTGCAAGATGATACAGTTCTGGGGTGCAAGGCTAGGGAGCTGGGGGGAACTGGCTGGAGCCTCTCTATTGCTGGTTCATGAGTGGCTGGGAGATCATTCATGTATCACGGTTGGGTGTGTCCTTTCCTCTGGTTGTCTGTCTGTGTAAGGGGTTTGTAGCTTGACATCAGCACCATAGTGTGAGAGGCAGCCCAGGCTGGTGAGCTTGGACAGGGCTCAGTGATCCCACAATCCAGGCTGCACCCTGGGGACCCCGTCACAGGTAATATAATTAAGGCCAATCGGCCTGGGTTTATGGAAGAGAGGTCCTGTCAAAATCAGTTGATGTCTTTTGTGGATGCGCTTACAAGTTCAAGTGAAGAGGGTGCCAGGGTTGAGGCAATAGTCTGTGGGCTCATCCACATGGGCCAGCAGTTCGCACTCCAGGGCAGAGGGGTGGTGTGAAGAAGGAGCACTCCTGAGTGCCGCTCTCCCTCCCCTGCCTGGCCCCATTCACCCCTCCAACCCCACCCCTGAGCATGGCTTTCCCTCCCCCACCCTGCTCCACTCACCACCCCCACAACACAGCTCTCCTCCCCCACCCTGCCCTACTTACCCCCCTCCCCCTGAGCACGGCTATCCCTCCCCCGCCCCAGGGTGGATAAAAATCAATGATTTTTTTTTTTAAATAAAAAAAATTGGATTTTTAAAAAATTTAAATCAATTTTTTTTATTTTTCTTTTTAAACCATCAATGAAATGCTAAATGTCTCTCATTTAAAAAATAGTTACAATTAAATCTCATCACAAACATGCTAAACCTACACTTACAGTCTCATAAAATGTATAATGGTTCTAGTCTGTCCAACCTAACTACCAGCTCTTGCTTCTTGAAAGGTCTGGGCTTTCAGTTTCGTTTCAGTTTCTGTTTCTCAGCAGACTAAAGTCACATGAGCAAAAAAAGACACAGGCTGGATCGGATTGTTGTTGTTCTGTGCTCATGTGGTGGTGGAGCTGCGCCAAGCAAGGCAGAAGAGTTAGTTAAGACACTGTCTTAAAGACAGAGACAAAGGACGGAGGCAGTGTAGAAAGGAACAGTGGAGTGCACGGGAAAGAAAAAGGGAAGACATTATTCAACTGCATCTGAGGAAGTGAGCTGAAGCTCACGAAAGCTTATGCCCGCTGAAATTAAAAGGTAAATAAGGGTGTACATGGGGCACAGCGTGTCACACCCCCCCCCCAAATACATTCTGCATCCCAAGGGGCACCCGCCCCCAGTTTGAGAACCTCTGCCCTAAGGTAACACAACTGATAAATAATAAGTCAACGTCAGTCTTGGTGTAAGTGGCTGGAACATTACTAGCTTCTTCAGTGGAGTGGCGACAACAGCACGGAATCTGGCTAATGGGTGCACATATTAGTGTTCAGAATGCATCGCATTAATGGCTAAATGGGAGATTTACTGCGGCCCACACGAGGAGCAGGACTAGGCCCTACAGTTTATAAAGAGAGGAAAGAAATGGCATCCAGTTTTAATCTCCTTTTTTTTTTTATTTTAATGGTTTGTTATTGTTTAGTCTCTATAAAAAAAAAATTCCAAGGATCCAAGAATAGAGAATTGGGCAAAATAGTAATAGGAAGGAAATAACAATTCCTATTATTATCGGTGGGTTAGATTAAATGTAACCCACAAGTTATTTCTATTTATTCCAGAGCTGCTTTAATCAACCCAAATGTTCAGCTGTTAGGATAAAGCCAAGGCAGGAAGGACAGCCCGGTGGTTAGGATGCTAGTTGTGAAACTGGCAGATATGATTAATTTCTCTGCTTTGCCACTAACTTCCTACGTGACCTTGGGCAAGTCACTTAAACTGTGTCCACACTGCAAAACCACAGGGCGTGGACGTGAGTTAGGCTTTGACCCATTCCTCAAGCAGGGCCCTCCGACTTAGATCCTGAGCCCTTACTGACCTGAGTCAGACTGATGTGTGTGTGGACAGAAGCAGGGCTTGGGCTCAAACCTGAGTCAGAGTCCTGTCTTAGTGTGCAGTGTAGACTTACCCTCAGTCTCTCTGTGCTTCATTGTCTCATCTGTTTAATGGTGATATAGCACTGCCCTATCTCACAGGGTTGCTGTGAGGATAAATACATTAAAGATTATGAGGCGCCCAGATATTTCGGTGATGGGAGATGTATAAAGACCTTAAATAGAAACCTATGGGCTTGTCTACACTTGAAATGCTACAGCTGCATCACTGTAGCACTTCAGTGCAGACACTGCCTATGCTGATGGGAAGGGTTCTCCTGTTGGCATAGGTAATACACTTCACCAAGTGGCGGTAGGTAGTTGGAAAGAAGAATTCTTCCATCAACCTACCGCTGTCTACACTGGGGATTACGTTGGCTTAACTACACCTCTCCAGGGTATGAATTTTTCACGCTCCTGAGTGACGTAGTTAAGCCCACTTAATTTTCAAATGTAGACCAGTCCTTGATCTTCGTTAGCCAAGGGATGCTGTCAGATTAACCATTGTGTCTTTTTTTTTAAATGTGTTTTCTTCCTTGTGTTAATAATAACAATGCCAGTTACTAAGACTAAAAGAACACTAAAAAAATCAGACTTTGTCTCTAATTAGACTGTTTGTATTAGTCTCTGCCTCAAGGATCTTACAACCCAACTAAACAGTTTGTAAAAATAATTTATTTCCTTCAGAAAATATGAGGTATAGGCCTAAACTCTCTTGGCTTTATATTTTTTAAGGGTCACCTTTCTTGTGGAGAAAAGCAGAATGGCGCAAATGATGGATCTTATAGCGATTTTTATTCTCCTAAAAGGTCCCTTGGGTTATAATTTGTTATTAAGACCTATGGTCAGTCACACATTGATAATACACTGTAGATCTGGTGAGAGATTATAGTTATGGCCCGTTCATAGAAGTCAATTGCAATTCTCTACGGGGCAGGGCTCATACTCAACAGGCATGTCTGTGCTATCTGTGGGAACGAGACAATCTTGTTTTGCAGTGGAAACCCTCATGCAGAGAAAAATTTGTACAAAGCATTTTAAACAAGATAGACTTGTTCCAACCTGCTTAGTTCAGAAATACTGCAGGGCTAAAGAATGTGGACTCCGCTCTCTCAGTCCGACGCTAATATGCAAAGACTAGAGGGCAGATGAGCTCCTGCAGAGAAGACATGGGATAGGGGACAGGGCTTGACCTTGCAGAGTTCCCTACTAACTGATGGGAGGGGCTTTGGCCCAGATCCACAAAGGGACTTTTATGCTTAAATTCCAATTGTAGGCATCACTGAGATCCACAAAACTCCTGTCTGGCTGCCATGTAATCCTCCAGGTGACTACATTTCTTCTGTAAAAGTCCCCAAGGCCTCTCAGCAGCTCACACCTAACTCCAGTGTGATCCTCCAACCAGGTGAAGATAGACCTTGCCCATCTGCAGGGCCCAGTCCAATAGGTGTGTTCTGGGCATGCCCAATTCCACACTGATGGCTGGGGGGGGGGGGGGGGGAAGGAGGTGACTCCTTCAAAACCTGGATCCCAGGGGTGAGGTTACTCAGCAGGGAGGGGGAGACCCCCTCTGCTTGATGAGCAGGGATTTGAACAGGGGGTGGCTCCTATCTTTCAAGCGAGTGCCCTAAGCACGGGGCTATAGAGTCATTCTCCTGCTCCTGCTGGCCCAGGGCCTATTTAATTGTTATTTGTACACAATGGAACAGGGAAGGGTGCGGCCGGAGATCATGCCGGCTCTCCTGCATATCAGCTGATGCGGCTGGAATTTTCACACCCCTGAGCGCTGAAGCTACGTTGCCCTACCTTGCGAGTGCAGACTAAGCCTTAGAACTGTTAATGTTTTGTGAGTGTGCACGTGCAGGAAAGGGAGCGCTCAGCGTAAGGCGGCAGGTGAGAGCATCAGGAAAGCTTCTCTGTGCAAATGGTTAGCAAGATGGGCTGTGCAACTGGCTGGTCCTGGCAAGCAGCTCTCAAAGAAAAGTACCGTGCCCTACAGGATAGTCCTTTGCCTATAGCACCTTCTGTCTGTTCCAGTCATTAATTCATTTAGCCCCACTGCATGCTTGGAAGCTGGGGAATGTCCCCGTGTTACAGAGGGGGAAACTCGGCACAGACCGCGTAAGTGACCTGTCCAAAGTTGTACAAGAAACCCAGGAGGTCAGCAGCCCTCAGTGATGAAAGAACAGGTTCAGGATTATTTAGAAAGGCTGGACATGCACAAGTCCATGGGGCCGGATGCAATGCGTCCGAGGGTGCTGAGGGAGTTGGCTGATGTAATTGCAGAGCCATTGGCCATTATCTTTGAAAACTCGTGGCGATTGGGGGAGGTCCCAGATGATTGGAAAAAGGCAAATATAGTGCCCATCTTCAAAAAAAGTGGAGGAGGATCCAGGGAACTACAGACCGGTCAGCCTCACCTCAGTCCTTGGAAAAATCATGGAGCAGGTCCTCAAGGAATCCATTTTGAGGCACTTGGAAGAGAGGAAGGTGATCAGGAACAGTCAACATGGATTCACCAAGGGAAAGTCATGCCTGAACAACCTGATTGCCTTCTATGAAGAGGTGACTGGCTCAGTGGATGTGGGGAAAGCGGTGGACGTGATATACCTTGACTTTAGCAAAGCTTTTGATATGGTCTCTCACAATATTCTTATCAGCAAGTTAAAGACGTATGGGTTGGATGAATGGACTATAAGGTGGATAGAGAACTGGCTAGATCGTCAGGCTCAACGGGTAGTGATCAATGGCTCCATGTCTGGTTGGCAGCCGGTCACAAGCGGAGTGCCCCAGGGGTCGGTGCTGGGGCCGGTTTTGTTCAACATCTTCATCAATGATCTGGAGGATGGGGTGGATTGCACCCTCAGCAGGTTTGCAGATGACACTTGCTTGGCTTTACCCCCACAAGTAGTGACCCTGGTGTCAATGGCCCAGTGTGCGTCGCACCTTGCGGTGCTAAATGGGGAGGTCCCACCAGAGAGCAGAGTCATAGAATCATAGAAGATGAGGGTTGGAAGGGACCTCAGGAGGTCATCTAGTCCAACCCCCTGCTCAAAGCAGGACCAACCCCAACTAAATCATCCCAGCCAGGGCTTTGTCAAGCTGCACCTTAAAAACCTCTAAGGCTGGAATCTGTCCTGTTCAGCAGATAGACAAGTTCCAGGTTTTGCAAGGGTTTGTAGACACAAAATTTTAGCAGCTTCATTATTTTCAGGTCTTAGCACTGGACGTGCTGTCAAA
This sequence comes from Emydura macquarii macquarii, assembly GCF_026122565.2. Classification (NCBI taxonomy): domain Eukaryota; kingdom Metazoa; phylum Chordata; order Testudines; family Chelidae; genus Emydura; species Emydura macquarii. Next base: position 6,060,020 of record NW_027133465.1, read on the forward strand.
GGGGCTTAGTTTCCTGCCCCTTGATGGATCCCTTAGCAAACCACCTTCATGTTTAATGTGTGGGAGAGGATGTCAACACAAGAGAAGCCATCAAGCCTCTCCTCGTGAAATGCTGTTTGCTTTAAATAAACAAGACTGCAGGAAAAGGCTATTTACCAGCTGAGCAGCACTTGTCTCCGAGCCAAGGAGCAGCCCTTAGCTTAGAGAAGGCAAATTTCAACAACGTTAGCAGAGAGGCCAAACGTGTCATAAGAACATGGGAAGAGTCATACTGGTTCAGGCCACTGGTCCATCTAGCCCAGTTTGACGGCACCCGATGCCCAATGCTTTAGAGGGATTGAACAGAACATGGCAATTTCAAGTGATCCATCATCCCCTGTCATTCAGTTCCAGCTTCTAGCAGTAGGAAATTTAGGGACACCCAGAGCATGGGTTTGCGTCCCTGCCCATCTTGGCTAATAGCCATTGCTGGACCTATCCTCCGTGAACGTATCTAGTTCTTTTTGGAACCCAGTTATACTTTTGGCCTTCACAGCATCCCCTGCCAACGAGCTCCACTTCTCTGGAGCGTCCACTGGCGGCGCGCCAAAGGCAGCAGGCCGATGCGCTTCCAAAGGGAGGCGTGCCACGTCCCGCTGCCCACGCTGTGGCTCGCGGGTGCTGAGCACCCCCCTGTTTTTTTCCACAGCAGGACTTGCTTGAGCCCCGGAGCACACACGGAGCCGGCACCTGTGAGAAATACTGTAAACCATGGAAGGTGGATGCGTGTTTGCTTGTACCTGAATCATTGATGCACAGTGACAGTTGTGAAACCCCATGAGATACAAAGGGCGGCTGTGTTTATGATATTGCTCCACAGCCCCTCGGGCATGACATTCAGGAAGTAACAGCGCAATCCTCACCGAGTCGGGTGTTTGTTCAGCCGCATCCCTTGTCACGTGGACATATGTGGGCTCGCTCGGTCACATGACATGTTTTGGCCAGTTGGATGCAGCGTGGTGTCGCTGGGGAGCATTCTGAGGGCTGCAAACCAAGTCATGTCATAACGGCTCCAAGTCCCTCCTCAGCTAGCTGGTGGCAAGTTTTTCTACTCTGTGTTTGTACAGCACCTGGCGCAATGGGGCCCTGGTCCATGACTGGGGCTCTGAGATGCTATAACAATACAAATCATAATGATCAGTTAATTTAGGCAACGGGTTTGGGGTGCCAGCATTGTAGCCCCATGGGGCATCTCATGTGAGTAAAATTACTCACGTGTGTAAGTACGTGTAACTTGTCACTCTGCTTCTGTGTTCTGAGTCTGCCGCGGCAGGGGCCACAGAGGAGAGGAGCCTGCTACAGTCCCCTGTTAGGTGGCTTACTCCTCAAGCTGTCGCTGCTTCTGCTCTTAACATTGGAGACCCTGGGTCCGGTTCCCACGGACGCCCCTCGGGAGGGTTGTTCCAGTCAAAGGCCGGCAAGCTCAGTGACCAGATATGACCTGGCTAGGGCTGGAAACTGAAGCAGCCCCAACCAGATTTAAGCTACCTGGCCGTTAACAGTCATCTGTCAACAGGATCCTAGTTCTCCATATATGAACTGCCTTGTTTGATGAACTACTGAAATATTTGCGTTAAAAAAAAGAAGCCTGGCGTCGTTCTTTCCAGTATTTACATTACAGGCTAACCCGGGCTGCCACAGACCAGCTACCTCACGACTCCGCTGTGAGTTAATCATAATTCATTGCCCCAGAACTTCTCTGCTGCAAAGATAAGGTTGTCTAGCAGGCATCTCACAGCCTTCCAGAACCTCAGAGGCACCTGCCCTGAAACCTCTGCACACCAGGGAATGCAGAGTTACGCTACGCACCAGCCCCACAGCCTTGCCCTGCCCCCTGGCAGTAAGTAGGTTCCCACCAAACCTACCCCATAGTAAACAGACAGGAGAAAAGGCTACAGAAATGTGCCATTTTACGTATTGGGTTGTGTCCGACAGAACTGTATTCTCTTTCATCTGCATGCGCTTTGACTGTCCTCCATCCTTTGATCAAACGGCCCCACGTTTACACCACGAGCCCTTCTTGTGGCACTCCACTTTGACAGTCTCCCTGGGCATGTGGCGTTGAGAGCACTTTGCGTGTTAAAATCAGCTACTTACTGGAGGGGCTGTGATCAGAGGAGCCACTTGGGCAAATGCCTCCAAATTAGCAGAGAAAAGCATAACAAGGACCAATGGCTGGAAACTAAAGCCCGGCACCGTTCAATTAGAAATACCGCACCAGCGTTTAACAGTGGGGGTGATTAACCATCGCAATAAACTACCAAGGGACGTGGTGGGTTCTCCATCTCTTGATGTCTTCAGATCAAGACTGGCTGCCTTTCTGGAAGATCTGTTTTAACCACATATAAGCTGTTGGGCTCAATATAGGAATCACTGGATGAGATTTAATGGCCTGTGATATGCAGAAGGTGGGGCTTGATAATCTAATCATCTCTCTTGGCCTTAAATCCTATGACTCTCTTGGCACCAACTGTGCCCCTGGCCTTGATGAGACACAGCTGGTTTCAAAGCCACGGGAACACACGTGTGGATTTTAGAGCACCTTGCAATGTTGGTTTTGACTAGAAAAGTTCTGCTATTGGGGCAAAAGTTTGCAGCTCCCCTCTCCTGGAGCAAAATGTAGGCAAACAGGAAGAACGTGCGCAGCAGACACAGTCAGAAATCTGCCAAAGGCAGGACATGAACTCAGAATCAATGAGCCTAGCTCCTGATGGCTCCAGCAAATTGTCCCGTGAGCCTCCGACATGCCTGCTGCCCATCGCAGACAGCAGCTCTGCAGCCCATGCAAAAATCACTCTCTCTAGGTCAAGCCGCGTTGGAGGGGCATCTTTCACCAAACCTAACAGTGGGGGCCAGACACCAGTTGAGTTGAGAGGTGAGGAGAAGTCATGCAAGACTTGGAGCATCAGGCGTGAGCAAAAAAAACCAAAAAAAAAAACCTAACAAGAACCACAAGATTTTGATGCCACGTGATTTTTTAAGGCATCAAATGACCTCAAAGTTAGACCCCTACCCCCAGCCTGTGCCCTGAGGAAGTGCAGTACATTTCAAGGCAAGCGGCAGGTGCCTGTGGATTTTAGTGCACTTAGAAAAACGGGCTGTTAAACACTCAGCTTGTCTCTGCCTTAACTGTAGGGGTGCCACTGCCCCACGGGAATGGCCGAACTCTACCCTCCCTGCAGTTAATGGCCAAAGCCCCATTGACTTCAGCAGAATCAAGCCATATGTTTTTGCATTAACTGACTCTCTCTTGGGACTTTTAGCATGACCCTCCTTCTGTCCCCCAAATCCATTGTTCTGAATTTGTTACATGAACACAAGGGGACACTGTCCTCTCTGGGCTCTGTGACAATCACACCACTCTTATGGTGCCTTATATACAAGTCCAGAATTGTCCCTTGGAGCCAGCCAGCCCCTCCAGTAATAGGGCTCATACCACAAACTCCACATCATCCAGGTTAGGTGTCTTGGCTTCTGACCACCTATATAGTAATTGTATGAATCTCACAAACTGTGTTTGTCCCAGATCCCATGGGGAGTCTGGTCTGTGTTTGTCCAATCTCAGGGAACCATGTCCCAAACTCTTTCCCTCCTACTAGTCCCAGTGTGCAATTTCTAATCGAGCCATTCATTTCAGCTACACCCAGGCACACGTTCCCCAGCAATAAAGGCAGACAGCAGCTCAGCTCCGTTCAGGGAGTGAACATTAGCTCTCTTTCAGTCAACCAACGAGCAGGATCTCTCCAGCCTCTCAACATAGCATCTGATCAGTAAATTCATAGCTTTGAAGGCCAGCAGGGACAACTGGATCTAGTGTGACCTCCTGTATAACACAGGCTAGACAATCTTACCCACTTACTCCTGTATTGAGCACATCATTTGTTTTTGACTAAACCATGTCTTCCAAAGAAGCATCCGGTCCTGAGTTCGAGACTTCAAGACATGGAGGATACACCACTTCCCTTGGTCCTTTGTTTCAAGGATTAATCACCAGCACAGTTCTAATTGGAATATCTCTGGCTTCGGCTTGCAGTCATTGGTTCTAGTTCTACCTTTCCCTGCTAAATTAAAGTAATCAGTATTTTCTCCCTGTGAAGGTACTTATACATCACAATCGAGTCACCTCTCAGTCTGCTTTTGGGTAAAATAAACAGAGCGAGCTCCTGAGGTCTCTCCCTCGAAGGCATTCTTTCCAGGCGGGGGTCATTCGCACGGTGCTTCTCCGTGCCCCCTCCAACTTTTCAACACTTGGTGTAATCAGGTTTAACTGGGCCAATTCCTACTGAAATCTATGAGCATTTTGCCATGGACTTTGGTGGGACCAGAATTTGGTCTGCTGAGTTTGACCGTGTAAATTACATGCCAGGGTGTTGTGGTGAAAGGCTCTGTATTAAAACCTTTATCAGAGTGAGATGAGGAAGAAGAATCCCAGGCACTGCTACAGACTGAGGGCTGACGGGCTAGGCAGCAGTTCTGCAGAAAAGGACCTGGGGGTTACAGTGGATAAGAAGCTGGATATGAGTCAGCAGTGTGCCCTGGTTGCCAAGAAGGCTAATGGCATATTGGGCTGCATTAGTAGGAGCATTGCCAGCAGATCGTGGGAAGTGATTATTCCCCTCTATTCGGCACTGGTGAGGCCACATTTGGAGTATTGTGTCCAGTTTTGGGCCCCCCATTACAGGAAGGATGTGGAAAAATTGGAAAGAGTCCAGTGGAGGGCAACAGAAATGATTAGGGGACTGGAGCACATGACTTATGAGGAGAGGCTGAGGGGACTGGGCTTGTTTAGTCTGCAGAAGAGAAGAATGAGGGGGGATTTGATAGCAGCCTTTAACTACCTGAAAGGGGGTTCCAGGGAGGATGGAGCTAGGCTGTTCTCAGTGGTGGCAGATGACAGAACAAGGAGCAATGGTCTCAAGTTGCAGTGGGGGAGGTCTAGGTTGGATATTAGGAAAAACATTTTCCCTAAGAGGGTGGTGAAGCACTGGAATGGGTTACCTAGGGAGGTGGTGGAATCTCCATCCTTGGAGGCTTTTAAAGCTTGACAAAACGATGGTTTAGTTGGGGTTGATCCTGCCTTGAGCAGAGGGTTGGACTAGACACCTCCTGAGGTCCCTTCCAACCCTCATCTTCTCTGATTCTAGGAGGAAACTAAAAGAAGATGTAAGTCACGCCAGCTTGGACTCCCTCTGTCTCCATCTCCCCTCTCTGCAGTAGATCTGCACCATCGGTAGTTTACATCCCTGTTGGAAAAGAAAAGACAATGCTGCTATTTACTCCTTAGACGTTCAAGACAAATCAAGGAATCCGACCGAAGCCACGGTGCCAATACCTCTTAGCGTATCTTTATGAGCCAAAGCTTCTGAACAGAGAGTGGTTCCCTGCCTGAATGTACCTAGGCCGTCAAAAGCTGCGACCCACAGGGACTGGACTCTCCCTGTTATGGTTTCAGCTCTTTGTTTGTGGAGTTATTGAAATATTTGCAATTTAAGAAAGAAAAATCTGGGCCTGGTGACTATTTTTAGATTTGTTTACAAGATGCTGCCAAGGCTACTGAGGTTATGTCCTGGACAGCGAGTGTGTGTTCTAGTCATGCAGCAAAAATAGAGAGTCCATCCTGGACGGATGTCTGACCATTACACTCAGTCCTCAGCTCTGGCCAAACGCTTGCTGCTCTTTATTGTTTCTGTCTCTCTGAGGGGTTTATACTGCTGTTCAGCACGTGTAGTATCTGGGTGCCTGCCAGCTAAAATCCATAGCAAAGTCCCAAATATCTACAGCGCACACTACGTCTGGGCTCTGACTCAAGTTTAAGTCCAAGTCCCCCCTTCCGTGCACACACATCAGTCTGGCTTGGGAGAGCAAGCACCAGGTCCTAGGACTCTGTTAGTGGGGTAGGTCACAGCCTGAGTCCCATTGTCACTTGCCTCCGAGCCCGGTCATTTTTGCAGTGTGGACACAGGTCACACCAGAGACCCTGGTCGGAAGGTCTGCACAGCACAGTATGGATGCGTTAGCATGGCTGTGAGACCTGGGCCCAGCAATGTTAAACCCAAGAACTTGGAAGCACTGAGTCCACCAGCCTGAGGCCCACAGACGCAGGCTGAGTGCGCAGTGTAGATGTGCTCTTGGGTTTGTCTCCCATTTGGGGCGGTGCAGCATGTAAAGGCTCCGACGAAGATGGAGTCCCCGTTACACTTGGCGTTATAAAAACATGGAGTTGGACGGTGCCTGCCTGAAGAGCTTGGTCCAAACAGACAAGACAAAGGGCGGGAGAAATGCAGGAGCAGGCCCCCCATTTTATGTGTGGGGAGTTGAGGTGCGGACAGATCAAGGGACGTGCCCAAGGTTACCCCAGTGTGTGCTCCTGCCACATTGGTAAGCGCCGGGGGGAGGCCTGGGTCAGGGCTTATGCACTCTTGGAGAGTCTCCTGTTTAGGTAGAGGAAGAATTGGTGGTGGTGGTGGTTTAACAGCAGCCCTCTTCTCCCCGGAGTCAGCAAGAACCAACGTACCAGCATGTTGTTGGAAGAGGCCTTGACCACGGGGAATCATCAAAGAGATGCTTTTCATAAGAGCAGGGGCTTTTTTCCTATGTCCTGGTCAGACTGCAAACCTGCCCTGTGTGAACGCACAGCCTTGCCGGGTGGTGTCAGACAGCGGCAGGAAAGTGAGCCCTATCGGCTCCTTGTCTAAGCTGCAGGGGTGTACCGAATTCGAATTAGTTAATGTTTGCAAAGCACTGTGGGAGCCTCCAGTGAAAAGCAGCAGGAATGACCGACGTTTTATTATTGCATTATTCCTTATTCATTCCCCAGTGTGGTTGGGAGGGCAAAGGGATGCTTGTCAGAGTCATTAAGAATCTCAAATGGAAGATGAGTGAGGGGGGATTTGTTAGCGGCCTTCAACTACCTGAAGGGGGGTTCCATAGAGGATGGAGCTAGGCTGTTCTCGGTGGTGGCAGATGACAGAACAAGGAGCAATGGTCTCAAGTTGCAGTGGGAGAGGTCTAGGTTGGATATTAGGAAAAGCTTTTTCCCTAGGAGGGTGGTGAAGCACTGGAATGGGATACCTAGGGAGGTGGTAGAATCTCCATCCTTGGATGCTTTTAAGGCCCAGCTTGACAAAGCCCTGCCTGGGATGGTTTAGTTGGGGTTGATCCTGCTTTGAGCAGGGGGTTGGACTAGATGACCTCCTGAGGTCCCTTCCAACCCTCATTTCCTATGATTCTATGACAAGTGCACATTGTTATGATTATACTCAATATAGCTTAATGAGCAGAACTCACCCTTAGAAAACCTGGAGATTGGGTACCAACCTTAGGGAATGTTTTGCCTGTCAGGTTACTTTTTATGCCTAATGAACCGAGCAGCAAATTAGTCTTTTCTGTCCACCACTCAAAGATGTTGCGGAGAAGACCATCCTGTGTTTCTGTGGTTCTGACCCATAGTAAGAAAAAGGCAAATTCTTTGAATAAGCAGTGCTCTGACCTGCCTTTCTTCTTTTCACTCTTCCAGCGGATTCATACATTTGTGACATGCTCTGAGACTCTTGAATGGAAACCACAGGTGCCTGACTCGGCTAAGGAGCAAACTGTTCATTTGGAATTCAGGGGCTTACAAAGCAGGGCAAAATCCCTGCCCAGATCGGTGGGTCATTAGCTAACACACAGGCTCTGGGTTGCCTTAAGAGGGAGTTGATTGGGCCATGAGGTGGGGCTAGACCTGAGACTGGCAATTGAAAGGAGGAAATTGGGACTGGTTGAGTGAGAAGCCTGGGAAACAAGGCGAGAGAACCAGTATGTTCTCATGTACCGTAAGACTTTATCATAGTGTATATTCACAAGGGGGGCAAATTAAGGCTGCAAAGCAACCTTGATCCTGACATTTCCTAACATCTGAGTGCTTGACTTTGCAACCTCAGTAATGTTCTTTTAGCGTAGCTTTCAGTGCACGCAGCGCTGCCAAGAGAATGGAGTGATGGGTCAAACCACGAAGCGTGTTCTGTGCAAACTGCGGCACGAATTCCGGCCCATGCACCTCTCCAATAGAGAAGCCGGGACAATGAACCACGGGTATCTATTGCCAACTTCTAATCCTGGGTGGCACAGAAAAGGCCTGGCCATGAATAAAGGAAGTTGCAGATCAAACATTTGCTGGTGTTGCAGGGCATGACGTTGCTACTTGATGATGACACACCTGGCCCAGGAAATGCCAGCGGAGGCTCTTGTCCAATCACTGAAGCATTCCTGAAAGGTACTATTAATCCCTTTCTTCTACAAATCCAGATGTTTAATTCCTCTTGAATCTGAGTACATGTGAAAGGCCCCCAGGTAAGCCCAGCAATGGGGCTGTGCGAAGGCGGGAGTTTAAACTGAGGGCAAAGCACCTGCTGCCAGTAGAAAAGGGGTCTCCACCCTGCTCCTAAAGCGGCAGCTAGGGGATGGACACGGTAACTGCACCAATAGCTCTAAGCCACTGCCGAGGTATATCAGCCCCTATTCCAGCCCAGAGGCTGTAAGAGATAGGAAGGACATCCCAATGATGAGGGTGCGAGCTATCGGCTTCCTGTGTGGCGGCTGGCAAGTCAGTTAATGGGCTCTGTGTGTCTCGGCTCCCGCCTGTCAGATTGGGAGTGTTGCATTTGCCTTCTGCGCTGGTGTGTTCGGAGAATAAATACATTGAAGCCTGGGAGAGGCTCAGATACCAGGGTGATGGGGGCTGGACAAGAACCAGAGATAGAAAGAAAACGTGCAAAGGGAAACATGGGCTGAGTGTGAAAAACCAATTTCCATCAGGGAGACCCGTTGGACTGTGGAACAAGCTCCCAAGGGGAGGGCTGGAAGCTTTGCTCCCTTGAGATGTGTCTGTGCAGTAGGGAATAATCCTGTCTTGGGGCCTGAGCCAAAACCTGCTGAAGTCGGGGGAGTCTTTTCATTGACTCCAGCGGGTTTGGAGCCGGCGGAGGGTCTTGTCCGTCTAGCATCTACGAGTACTACTCAGATCCCCACCGTGACTGCACCCATGGGCCTTCCGCTTGAACTAAGGGAGCGTAGGGCCTATGACGCTCAATAGCTCAGTCCTGGTCCCTTCCAGTAGTGGGCAGTGGTGTGTACACCACAGCAAATCACAACACATTACAGGACACAAGCTTCCTGGGTTTTCCCCAGTGCCACCCTCTTTTCTAATTTGTAAGCACTATCCTCTGTGTCCCCCGCATTCAATAACATGCTTTTGTCTCAGCAAACGTCTTGGTTTTGATCCACTATCGACCCTCCTTCTCTTTGTCCATATTATCAATTGGACTGGACGTTCCCGACGACAGGGATGTGACAGGAAAACGCCTACTGGCCGGAGCGGATTGTGTCCACAGCTCCCTTCTCTACACAGACACTAGGCTGACGCCCCTAAGTTTTGGTGGATTTGGATTTAGATGGTAGCCTGTCCAGAGCAGGGCCCTTTTCTTTATACCTACCTGTAAAGTGCCCAGCATCTCTCAGTGCCAAGCAACGAATCCATCACAATAATGGCCTTCTGACACTGCCCTCCCGAAGAATAGCAGTGTATTGGCAGCTCTTTCCTTGCTCTTCCGGGAGCTCAGGGAAAAGCACATGAACCAGGATAGCTGCAGGGTTAAAAGGTGTCCTAATTTTTCAAACGGCTGCTGAAAAGACCAGGTCTTTCTGACTTCCCCATTGATTTCCCTTCTTCTTCACCTGCTCTCCATCTAATGCAGGCCCCCTGGTCCTCGTTAGGCCTCAGAATATTGCGCTGCACTCATAGTTGGTATTGGGCTAATGCTTCCGAAACCAATGTAGGTGGCATGAATCCATGTGTTCCAGCTAAGCTGGTGATCAAACTAAGGCTTCTGATGCCCTCCTGTGCTTCCTTCCACCCTTCTATTTTCAAAGCACGGCACGTATGGTAGCTAATTAAGCCTCCCATCACCGCAGCGAGGTTGGTAATCACGAAGCTGCACACCTGACAGATGGGGAAAGCGAGACACAGAGCAACATCTGCCCCCTCCAGTGCAAACATCCATTCCAGCTTCCCCCCAGGTGGGGGTTGGGGTGGCTGGGCCCCCTTCCAGCCCTGTGGAGCTCAGGATAGATGAGGAAAGGCAATGAAGGATGCTCACATGGATGTTCTCAGGACCAAGGTTGGGAAAATGTTGTCCCCTTTGGTTTTTTCCTCCATTCATCTTATGCTTTTTTTCGTCCTATCCTACTTTCCCCAGTGTCCCCACCCCTTATTCCCTCTCTTCTCTCGTCTCACTCTTTCAACAGATCAAGGTCATCTGGAGACCAGATCAAGGTAATCTGGAGCGCTAGCCACAGCTCATAAATCAACCCCATCCCCACTGCACTTGTGGCCCCACCCGTCCTTGAGTTTCAGAGTTAAGAAGAATGAGGCAGTTCACAACTCTTGGAGCCACCGCGTCAGGCTGCCTGCAGACTCAGGCAGGCACGCGTTACACCCACGTCACCCCATCAAGCTTTTCTTTGCATCCGTGAGGGCTAGAAACAGGGTGGTTGTTTTTTTTTAAATAGCCAAGAGCTGGAATTCTGATTTCATCATGTGACTCCAGGAGCTGGCGCTCTAAGCATGGGTCTGTAGTGCCTGTACCTGAATCCAGCCCCGGGCTAGATAATACACCCTCCCCACCTCCAGCTGTGGGTGATGGCTTGAGGGTGCTGCCTTGGCCTCTGGTTGAGTGTCCAGCTTTGCGGGGATGGTAGCGGCAGCGTCCGCTTCCTCCACTTTACCCCATCTTTGTACCACAGCCCTGGCTCAGGGGTGAGAAAGTCATTGGCTCCTTGCATCATCAGCACCGATGGCCAGTTGCCGTGGATGTGCCCCCCTCTCTCCCCTGTTGCTGAAGTAGGCTGGATGATGACCTTAATGAGGAAGGATCCACAGCCAAGTACCAATCACTCTCCCACCGTCCCAGGAGACTGGCTCCCCAGCAGTGTGTTAGCATCTGTTGCCACCACTGAAGAATGCTTCGGTACTTGCTCTCCTGAATTAGGCAAGTCAGATTTGCTGCTGCCGTGTCAAACCTCTGCCTACAGCACTCGCTGTACCTTCAGGGCTGCCAAGCAAGCGCTCTGTAATCCGAGGGGACGAGACGTGGGGCTGAGGGACAGACACGGGGCGCTGGCTAATGTGTACGTGCTCTAGGCTCCAGGCTGATGTGCTACTAGTTTGTTTCCTCCGGTGCATCATCCTTTCAGGCTTCATTTCATGCTATCTTAATAGTAACGCTCTCTCGCACCTGTCTTCAATAGTCCTGAGAGGTGCCACCTGCGATCCCAGCCCCTAGGTGCTGAATGGACACAATAAAAAACAGGCTCTGCCCTGAGAAGCTTCCAATCCAAGTTGGCAAGACAGGTTGGACTATAATCCTCCTTTACAGATGGGGAACTGAGACACACAGAGAATGCAACTACATGGCATCTGTGTGAATTGAACCAGTTCCCCTGGCTCCCAGCCCAGGGCCAGAACCACAAGTGTCATTATCCTCATTTCACAGAGATGAAAACCCAGGCGCAAAGTGGCTCAGTGACTTTCCTGAGGTCAAAGCTGAGAGGAGAACTCGGGCGTCCTAACCGGTAGATCAAGCTATTCCTCTGATTGCCAGGGTGACCCTGAGTCCATAGGATGGAGGGGGCAGTGGTTATCTCCTGGTTATAACTCTGGAGCAGTTATTGTGCAATAGGAAAAAAATCTCAGCTGCTGGAGATCCGGTTCTGGTGATTTAGCCAAAGAAGACAAATGATTGAGGAAATCGTAATGAGTGGCCTGGAAGTTATTTTAAATATTTCCCTGGCTGGAAACACAGAAAACAACACAGAAGGCACCTGCAGAATGTGACCCCTTTAAACCCCAGGGAGGCTGGGAAACTGGCTGGAAAAATAGACCAGTCAGGGGGTAAGTAGCTACAGTGGTATCATTTAACTTCCTCTGAGTTGAGGGACTCCAATGAGCTGTGGCTATGGCTGGGGAGGGGAGAGTCATCCTACTCCTGGAAAGCCATGGCGATCGTCCAGCTGATGCTATCCACGTTAGCTTCCTCTAGATGCCAGTCCCCACGGATAACACCCCCTCCCAGAGGTGGCTCTGGAGCAGCCACTTTATTAGGGAGCTGGGGCTAAACACTTGGGGGCAGCAACCACGCCTGGATGGTGCCTGGCATAATTCTGGGTGCCCAGTGAATCACTATAATGGGGGCTGACAGGAGTCCAGGGTTCACGCACTGGTTGGCTGTATGAATGAACAGTGTGTGGGGAAGATGAGACTGTAAGCTAGGGAAAGGTCAGATGACCTCGCTCAGTGCACCAGGAGGGTGATACACGGCAGAGGAGCCTCATCTAAGCAGGGAGAGAGGAAGAATCCATCATCTTGCATTACAAAACCAGACACATTAGAGCGTGCATCATTTGCGTTTTAGGGCTATGCCGGGCAGGCTTGCAGGTCCCACGTGGGGCTTGGGAAGCGCATGGCCACTGGGATATGGACCTGCTATTGGTACTCACACTAGCTGGATCGAAGCTAGCTCATATACGGCTAAGCACTCTGCAGTCAACACCTCCGACTACAGTGTAGACGCACCCTGAGACTCTGTGGGTGGGGGGACGTATTGCGTCTCTGTTGTTGCGGCCCCAGCTGTTTAAACTTCTCTCCTTCCCCGAAACACTCAGTCCTGTTGGACCAAATTCAGATCCGGGGTGAGAAGCTGCAGCTCAACTGAAGTCAATTCTCCTTCTGTCACCAGGCCTTTCCTGTCTTTGCACTCCACTTCAGGGAATGTTGCTCCTGCATGTTCCCGTGAAGTCACAGCTTTCAGCAGAACTGGGATAATGAAAGCAAATTGACATACCAGGTCAGTCATGTTGGTTCACCCCCAACGAAGTGTGTCAACTGGCAGTGCGGCCTAGTGGAGAAAGCACTAGACCAGAAGCCCCGCGTTCTGTTCCCAGGGCTGCCGCTGCCCTGTGGGATGATCTTGGGCAAGTCACTTTGCTGCTTTGTGCCTCAGTTTCTGTATCTATGAAATAGGGATAATGATCCTGACCTCCTTTGTAAAGCACGGTGAGATGTCTGGATGATAAGAGCTACATATTAATATTGTTATACCCACAGGCAACCACTGGAATCTCAGGGGAATCTCGAGGTGGGGGTGCATTCCCAGGAGCTAAGATGATGTAACACAGCCCAAAGGGACACACAGTGCAAATACAGGTTGCTAGCAACCCTGTAGCTATTCCAGTGTTTGGAATGGGCTGGGATTCCTCGCCCCTTTCAGGGCACCAAGCTGCATCTCGGCTGAATATTTCAGTGAATCACGTCTGCTCAGAGCAGGTGACTTATTCAATGTGCTTTGAGTCGCTTGGCTGGCTAATCTTGGGGTGCACTTGCTCTGCAGATTTTATCCTGTGGGAGTTTTGTTATCACATGGCCTAAAAGAACAAAATCAAATTGTGTTGGGCAGGCAGGAGTGTTGTGGTCTGGAGAGGACAGAGCATACTGAAACGGCACAGTGGCCCTCAGGGATTGGAAATAGGATACAGTGCAGAATGGCTGTAAGTTAATTAGGTGCCTAAATACTTTTGAGGCTCTAGGCTTAAGTGACTTGCTCAGGTCACACAGGAAGTCTGTGGCAGAGAAGGGAACTGGACCCAGGTCTCTGGAGTCCCAGGTTCATGCCCTATTCATTGAACCAAGCTTACTCCCTATTAGGGACAGTTTTGTGCCTGCTGGCACATGGCGTTACCCCTTCCTGTCACAGCTGGGCTAGCTGTGCCCCAGCGCAGCTCACCCAAAACAGCCAGGCAGCAAACCTGCCTCCTGCTCTCCCTGGGTATTTCCGAGGGGTTAGGGCCAGGGGTGCTGGAACGGTTTCTATAGTTGGGGGGAGCGGGGATGCTGAGAACCATTGAACCAGGCTGTAAACGCTGTATATAATGGAAAGCACTTTGAGCCGGAGGGGGCAGCAGCCTCCCCCCCCGCCCCGCACCCCTAGTTTCAGTACCTGTGGTTGGAATAGCTTTCATCTCTGCCGGGGGCTCTAGCGGGGGCTGCTGAGGGACTTTGAACTCACATCAGGGGGCATCTTTCCATTGATCTTTCCTTTGACTTGACTGGGCTTTGGGATGGGCCCTCATTTAGGGGACAGAAAGAGAGGAGGGGCAATACTGGGCAAATCGTGCGGGGCCAGGTTGCCTAAAGATAGAAATGACACGCACCAGCTGACTTGCGTAGATTTAATTTTGGACCGAAGCAAATCCTGGAGACAGCAATGCAGTATGACCAAAGGAAATGGCTCTGCACAGCCAGAAAGCAGATCAGGATGTGCCTGTGTGGCGAAAGGAAGCCTGTGAAAAGACTAGGGCATTAATCATGTGTGTGTTTGGGGAGGGGGGTGGAGGCCCGGCAGAGTCCCCTTCCTCCCTGGAGACCACAGCTCTCATGGCTGGACTCCTTAAGAAAGGACGTTTGGCAGGTCTGCCTGGTACACAGAGCACATCCGTCCCCTCTCCCCCCGGAAATAAGATCGGAGTTGAAGCTGGTGAGCATTTAGGGCCCAGAGCCATGACAAGCCTAACTGAGGGCTGCAATGCCATCTCAAAGCTAATCACCGCCGTGTCTAGCTACCGCTGAGGGAAATTTGCGAACAGCAAATGGGAAGGTCTTAAATTAACTCCAAACAAATAACTAACAATGAGAGGCAAATCTGTCATCTTGGCAGGTTGAAGTTTCTTTCATTTAGGTTTGAAGTCTTTGGGGAAAGGACCTGTGGTGGTCGGGCTCTCTAGAGATCCCGGCACGCCTGTGGACAGAATTTTCAAATGTGGGTGTCTTAAAGTTGAGGTCGGCAGTACTGGTGGATAGGGCATTGGACTGGGAGCCAGGAGACCTACTCCTGGCTCTGCCACTGAGTTGCCGACTGACCTTGGGCAAGTCACCTCACCTCTTTGTGACTCTTATCTCCCTTCCGACCCTTTATCTGTCTTGTCAAATTAGATTGTAAATTCTATGGAGTGGAGAGTGTCGCTCACTATGTATTTGTACAGCGCCTAGCACAGTGGGGCCAGGATCTTGCTGGGGTCCTCTCAGCACTGCTGTAATACAAGTAATAACAAAGCTGGGCACCTAAATAAGAGTGGCCTGGTTTTCAAAGGATCTGCTCACCCGACTCTCGTCAGGCAGTGGGAGCTGCAGATGTCATGAAAGTACGACCATTTATTCAGATGCCTAACCGGGAAGTCCAAGGCCTAACTTTTGGCACTTAAGCTTGAAAATGTTCTCTTATATAAATAGTAATACATGTCACACACCCCGGCAGTGCATGGGGAACAGAATTAAAATACGTTTGTAACAAGAGAAGAGAAGTGACCTTGCCTCTGCTTTGATTGTCTCCTGTGTTTGGCCTGGGCTGTGAATTTCCTTTGCCATAGCCTGTTTCATCCTATAGAGACAGACTCCAGCATCCCTCCTGTTGATGGAAATACTGAACCAGTTTGACAGGTGTTTCTTAAATGTTGTGAGAATTCAGGTTTCCATCCTGAATGTTGCATTAGTGATCTAAAATTAGAACAAACCACTGCCCTTTTCCTTTAAAACAATCCTGAGAGATAGGGCTGAATGGTGTGAGTGAATGCATGTGCCGGGCAACTGAAGGCAGCAGATTGTGCTTGTTTACGCTTTGATGTGCTATTTGTATGATGCTAGTGTCTAGTGGATAGGGCACTGGACTAGGGTGCTAGAGATCTGAGTTCTCAGATGTGCCACTGGCCCGCTGGCTGACCTTGGCCAAGTCACATCTCTGTGCCTCAGTTTCCCCTCTCACATTCTTTCTGTCTTGTCAATTTCGGATGTGTGCTCTTCAGGGCAGGAACTGTAGCTCACTGTGTTTATATGGTGCCCAGCACAACAGCACCATGATCTCAGTTAGGGCCTTCAGATGCTACTGTAATACAAATAAATAATAATAGCAGGACGGGGCGCTCACGAGACGTTGTACAGACACATAGTAAAATAAGTTCCCTTTCCCAAGAAAGGAATCCCAGAAACGATGGGTAACTACCACACAAACACTGCATAAATACAAAAGAAGCCTGTGGGAATGATGGATATTCTAGAAACAGAACAGGAGACGAATGACATAACTCACATGCCTTGTGCATGGCAAAATGGCTTTATTTCAAATACCTCCCCATGGGCAAGCTTCTAAACCAGGAGCTGTGCATGTTCTGAAGCTCCAGCTTCTTTAAACTGCTACCTAATCAGGAACCAGAATGGATATGAATCCCCTCCCGTTTGCACCAGTGCTAAATTCGAAGTGTCTGTGTTGAAGTCAGTGACTGGAGTTATCGTGGTATAAATCTGGCTTGTAAGACCCAACGCTAATTAACAATCTTCCAAAACTGATGTGATGAAACAATGACCATCGCGGCCATGCTTAATATCATCATTACCGGGAAAAAACCCAACCCCCCCACCCATTATAAAACAAACTTCAGTTGTACAAAATGAGCATAGGGAGGTAAAATACAAAGCATGATGCATTATCAAACACTAAGGCGGTGTTTCTCAATTGGTGTTCCACGGAACCCTGGGGTTCCGCGGGAACACTGTTGGGGTTCCGCGAGAAAGTGACATTGTGCCGCCGAGAGCAGCTGTTCTCCGCGCCGCCGAAAAAGGGAAGATGTCCCGGATTTTTCGGCGGAGGGTATCGAGTATGAGTGTAATTTAATTGAGAAACGCTGGTATATAATTTGCTTATTTCGACATTTTTTTTTGGCCCCATATGTAAAAATACTGTTAAGAGTTTGGGGGGGTTCCGCAATTATTTATCGAGTTCAAAAGGGTTCCGTGGCCAAATTTAATTGAGAAACGCTGCCCTAAGGCAAACAAGGGGCTTAGATCACAGTGGGCAAATAGCCAATGATCCTTTTACTATAATTATAGAAAATATACTGCTGGATCAACAGAAAATAAAGCAAATCCAAAGTCTCACCAGGCCAAATTCATCCACTCAATCAATCCACTCACACCAGGAATTAATTTATTTCATTAATGGCCTCCTGGGAGACAAAATAAAAACCTGAGGTATTGGGTCTGGATTCTCAAAGGAAGTTAAGCACCTAACTCAATTAATTTCATTTGGACTTAGGCACCTAAACACCTGTGAGGATCTGATCCTTGGTCTTTAACTTTATCCAATCACCTCTCCCACGAAGGTCATTTGCCACTCCTTGCCTCAGTTTTCCCATCAGTGAAATGGGGATAACGATATTGACCTCCTTTGTGAAGTGCTTTGAGACCTACTGATGCAAAGCGCTAGGTAAGAGCTAGCTATTATTAAATCTTTCAATCCCCATTGCTTATGAAAAGGAGGGGGGGTCACTGAGAAGCCCTATTTTAACCATTGTAAAGCAATGGACCATTGGACCAGAGGCCTTCAAACTCTCACCCACATGATTAGCTTGTACCAGCTGAATATTCCCATTGACCAGTTGTGTGTGAGTCAGAGTGTGCAGGGCCAGGATCTATCAGCCAGTGGCGTGCCTCCAGATTCACTCTTGTGTAATTGAGATCAGAATGTGAGCCACGTTCTCTAGTCTCAGTTAGTGTCTGTGTCTTCTGCAGAGTTAACTCAAGTTATCGCCACTCGAGTTAACCTAGCTGGAGTGAGCACGGCCACACTGCAAAATAACACTTCAGCGGCTGTGTCCACACAGCACACTGTACTCACTCGTGAGAACGTCTGGTTCCGTGCATTACAGCAAACTGAGATGCTGTCTGAATGCTTTCCTAGTGAATTGTGGGAGAACTTGGCTGGCCTTCTGGGACACCGAGGGGGAACTGTAGGAAGGCACTGGAGGACTAGCAGATCTTGAGTGGAGCCAGCCTGCATCCACACTACAGAGCGGTTGTGTTAGCAAATGGTGAGCTGTGCTGACTCGAGCTTTAACCAGCCAATTCAAGGTAAAAGTACCATCACACGCGCACGAAGGGTTCGTGTGTGTGTGGACGGGACTTGAGTTAGGGGCAACGCTTCAGTTATGACTTGAGTTAAATTTGCAGTCAAGACAAGCGCTTTGGTACCACAATCTAGACAGCAAAATAACAAAGCCACCACATGCACATTACAATCACTGAGGGGTCAAGGAAGCAGAATTTAGATCAAGATCAGCTTAGTGTTCAGGGTTCAGCCAGTGCTAAGAGTTGTTGTTATTATACAATAGCACGTAGCAGTCCTAGTTGAGACTGGGGTCCCATTCTGCCGGGCACTGCACATATACATACTGAGAGAGAAGCGCTTATGATCTAGATAGACAAGACAGACAAAAGGTGGGAGGGAGGGAGCATTATCCCTGCTTTACAGATGGGAAACTGAGGCAGAGAGAGACTGAGGCCTGGTCTACAATACAAACTTAGGTCAACGGAAGCCACCTTATGTCGGCCTAATAATGTATGTGTCTACGCTACCAGGTCTCTTCCACCGACCTAACTCGTCTGTAATGTCCACTTAATCACTCCACCTCTGTGAGAGGTGTAGCACTTAAATTGATGGGTCGATAGAGAGGCAATGTGGATGCAGCATTGTGCAAGTCGGCTGAATTGGACTCCAGGAGGCGTCCCACAATGCTCTGCTGTGACTGCTCTGGAGATTGTTTTCAACTCTGTGGCACAGCCAGGTACACAGGAAACAGCCTCTCCCCTGTTAAAGCCCTGGGAAATGTTGACTCCCCCGTTTCCTATTTGATCAGCGAGGAGAGTTTGCCAGCCCAGCTGATCACGATGACTCAATGTCCCACATGCTCTCCAGCCTGCAGGACACAGGAGATGGTGGATCTTATCGGTCTGTGGGGAGAAGCGTCTGTGCAGGCACAGCTCCGATCCAGCCATAGGAATGGAGACATCTGTGAAAACATCATGTGGGGCATGGGGGACAAAGGCTACACCCGGGACATGCAGCAGTGCCACCTGAAAATCAAACTTCGGCAGGCCTGCCAGAAGGCAAGGGAGGTAAACGGTCCTTCTGGTTCTGCACCGCAGACGTGCCGCTCCTACCACGAGCTGCATGGGATTGTCAGCAGCGATCCCACCGCTACCACCAAACGCAGACTCCTCCCAGGACTCTGAGTCATTGTGGCCTGAGGAGGACATTCTGGATGAGCAAGAGGAGGAGGAGGCGAATGGGAGACAGGCGAACAGGGGGATCCATTCTCCCCAAGAGCTATTGTTAACCCCAGAGCAGTCCAGCCGGTTGCATGACAGCCTGGTGGCCAACCGGGATGCCGGGGAAGGCACCTCTGGTGAGCATTCAGTTCTAGTCAAACTGTAGGGATTACACGCTGTAGCCGGGAGGTGTGACACTGGGGGTTGGAACCCAGGAATGCAGCATCTGACCGGAAGCAGGTAGGCGGGACTAGGCCTTTAAAACCCAGGCCTGCCCACTCAGTCCGGCACCAGCAGCTGAGGGAGAAGGACGCTTCTCCCTTGGTGCTCGAGCCTATGGCCGCACCCGACCGCTCCACGGAGGAGAGGCTGCCGGAGCTACCCAGTGCCGGGGGTCCTGAGGACCTGGAGAAGCTGCCTGAACTGGACAAGCCAGAGGAGACCCCCGGCTCCTACAACCCGGAGGAGAGGCTGCCGGAGCTACCCACTGCCGGGGGCCCTGAGGACCTGGAGGAGCTGCCCGAGCTGCCAGAAGAGACGCACGGACCCTGGGACCTAGAAGAAGTGCCCTTCACAGATGACCCCGAACAGTTCCCGGACCAGTCGTCAAGCGACGAGAAGCCGGGGTACGGCCCAGGAGACCAGGTACTCAAGGCAGAGGTGGGAGGAAGTAGCCCAGGGAAGTTGACTACGGTCTGGCTGAGCTTGCACTCGCTCTGAGTCAGCGCGTTTTGGCCGCAGCCCCGCTGACACCCCGTCACTGCCAGGGCCTGGGCTGGGACGCAGTGGAGACGGTTGGGCCTGCGTCCCCCTCCCCCTTCCTACTCCAACCTAGGGGTGAACGCCAGTTGGGGGCTAGAGCCTGTCCCTTGCTGCCTGCCGTGCCCTGCCGAAGGGCCGAGTGTGGACTAGCTACTCGCCCTGCTGAGGGCTACAGACTGCTTCCCTGCTGCCTGCCCCGCCCTGCCGACGGGCCAGCGCCTTGGACCATTTCCTTGCCCGCTCGGGCCATAGACTGCTACTCGCCCTGCCCAGGGCTCAAGACTGTGTTCCCCCAGTGCCGGCCTGCCCTGCCAGAGGACTAGCCCGGAGACCATTGCCTCGCCCTGCTGAGGGCTGAAGGCTGATTCCCACTGCCGGCCCGTCCCTGGCTGGGGGCCGGGCCCTAGACTGTTTGCCGGCCCTGTGAGGGCGAGAGACTATTCCCCTGAAGGAGCAGCCTGAACCCAAGGCTCGCCCTACTAATGGCCGGAGGTGGCCCCTTTAATTTGGGCTCCCCGAAGGGCGTAGGCGCCGGGAGGTGTGGCCTCCCTCTGAGACTGACACCGAGGGAGAGCCACCGGCGCGGCTGCTACAGGGGATTGTCTACACATGCTCTTATATTTTACGTGTAATATGAAGAAAAAGTGCGGTGCAGTGGGTATCTGCTTCCCCGTGGCCGCTCTGGCTGTGCAGAATGTTGCTCCCCAGAAAAAATTGTTTATGTGCCCGGGGATGGTCTGGGAATCCTCCATGGAGATCTCCAGGAAACTTTCCTGGAGGTTCTCTGCAATCCTTTGCAGAAGGTTTCTGGGGAGGGCTGCTTTATTTCTTCCACCACCATAGGACACTTTCCCACGCCACCCCAGTATTAACTCTTCTGGCATCACTGTGGTACACAGCATAGCAGCATAAGGACCAGGTCTGTACCCAGACGCTTGCAGCATCTGCTTCCTTGCTGCCTCTGTTACCCCCAGACTAATATCTCATAGGGCCACCTAGGGCAGATGGTGGAAGTTTCCATTACAAGTGCTTATTCGGCAAACAATAAAGCATGTGATCCCCGACCCATGGCGATTTCTGGATCCCTCAACCACTGTTTCCCTAACATACCAATGGTTTGTTTGGCAGGGATTGGCATTGATCTCAGAATCTGCAAGTCCAGGAAGACTACTACCAGCAGCATTAAGGGAAGGGGGGGGGGGGAGTTCCTGTGTTTTCTCATGGGTGCAAACTCCTGGAAAGCGGTCCTCCGCATCTGAAAGTTCTGCAGCCACTGCTCATCAGCCCATAGCTGCATAACGATGAGATCCCGCCAGTTGGTGCTTGTTTCCCGGGACCAGAAACTGTGCGCCACCGTGGTCAGCTACTGCGCGACTGCCAGCAGCAAGAGGGAATTGTTTCCTTCTATGGCTTGCAGCAGGGCTGCTCAAATGCCATCGCAATGTTCTGGGCAGCGGCTCCTGTCTCGGCTCTGGAAATACTGCAGGATGAGGCGCGACGGGTTTGTGATGCTCACAGCAAGAGTGCACAGCTGGGCGGGGTCCATGCTTCTCAGGCGATGGCGGATGCGCAGCTCAGCCAGGCTTTCGAATACAGGCACGAAAAATGATGGACTCTTTGTCATTGATACCAGGGGAGGGAGGAAGGAAACAGCAATGATGGGAGGCTGAAGCCATGTTCCCATTCCTCCCTGTGACAATGTTTTGGTTCCATGAAGCTTTGCAAGCCATTCCCAAAACCCTGTGCGGCTAGTTGCACTGTGGGATAGCTACCCACGGTGCATTGCTCTGTGCGTCGATGCAAGCGCAGTAAGTGAGGATGCACTCCACCGTTACAATGAACACGACGTGGACACGCCTGACCGACTTTATCACTGCGGCAGCTGGATGTCGACTTAAATTAAGTCAACTTCACTTTGTAGTGTAGACATGCCCTGAGTGATTTGCCCAAGATCACACAGGGAATCTGCTGCAGAGCTGGGAACCGAATCCAGGTTTCTGGAGTCCTAGCCCGGTGCCTTACCTATACCGTGTTTTTGGGGTTCAGTTGTGACTACACTGAAGTAGCTCAAGCTGTTTTCAAAGATTCGGGCCCCATGCAAACCAGAAGCATGGGCTCCCGTATAGTTTTGGATCTCACACAGAACCACTGTGGTTCAGATCTGGGCGTTCATGGCTGGTGAAACAAACAAACAACAACCCTGAGATTAGAAGGGAGTTGGACTGGGTTCAAAGTCCTGATCTGTGCCCATCTGTAATTGCAAATAAAATCTGGAAGAGGAAATTTCTTTTGATTCTCCAAAGTGCTGGCAGGGCTGCCAAGTGAGCTGTATAAACTATAATATAATAAAAGGGATAACTCTCGGGACCAAGGATTAAGCCTTGTTTGATTCCATTCCAAAAATCACTGGATTTACTGTGATTACCACATTCAGCCTAAATAATCAGTCTCTGACTTGTATTTTTTCTTCAAAGGAAGCAGGAAAATATGGGGAAATTCCCCAAGACTTGAGCTTGTTTCAAAGGATACAAAGATAAGACATTGGGTCTGGCTTTATTATGTCAGTAACTGCTGTCTCGTTAAATGACAGAACTTGAGGGCTAATAACTTTGGGGTTGATTTTCAAAAGCGTGGGATTTTTGAAGCACCAAGGCCACGTGACTCTCCATCGAATTTGAATTCCGTAAGAGCTTTTTGATGATCTCCCCCTTTATTTCTGTAGTTATCCAGTCACTGTCAATTAAAAAAATCAAAGTCCCAACAACTTTAAGCAATCTTCCATTTGTACTGAAGTCAGGGCTGTGAAAAAAAACATTTTATGGGGGGTCCCATCAAGAAACCCAACCTAGTGGTATTTTTGGGTATTTTATTGGGTTTTTCTGGTTTTTACATGACCTTTTTACTTATATATACATATGCAAAGCACTAGACATATTCAATCTGTGAATGAAAATTTTAATTACTCTGAAAAGATAAGAGGGAAATGATGGAACCTTCAATGTTTTTGTTAGGCATATTAGGAAACAATAAGGAAGTTACAGTCCTGCATAAAAGCCTAAAAGGGAAGGAGAGGGGGTGGAATCATTTGGTGACTGGGAAAGGGGAGGTGGTTGGTAGTTAGAATCCACTGTCATTGCATGTTGACGAGATGGAAGTGTGTGAATTGTGAGCTCTTGGAGGGCTTGGTTTGCTGGAATTTAGAAATTTCTGCTGGGAAGGATACCTGATAAACAAGTCCTATAGAAAGCTGTTTAGCTAATATTACCTCTAGTCTTCAGAGTGTTGAACTCAGTAGGTGATTGTTTCTCATTCCAGCAGCAGTAACTGTGAGAGCTGCTGATCAATACTGCAAATAAGTGATTAGCGTTCATTGATTTACTAAACATCACTGTATGAATTTCTTACCCAGCATAAAAGAGGTAATTAGTCTGTTCTTCCAGTGAGCAATTCATTCACAGTCTAAAAGATATCATTCCTGTTATCAAGTTCTCCCTGATATTCTAAATTCTTTAATCATTTTTTTCCTTTAAACACTTAAATATTTCCTTTTCCTCCTTGGTGTTTATACTTTTCAACTATCTGTCCCCTTCTTGGCTATCTTTGGCAACACAGAGAAATTAATTCAGATTAAGATAGGGTGTGAATTGAAAGAGGAATACATATGCCTGGTTAACTTCCTATGTGGATGCTCTTATTCTGGAATAAGAGTGCTTTATTGTGAATTATGTTAATCCCTGGATTAATCCACTGGAATAAATTAATTCAGAGTAAGGCACTTTTATTCCAGAATAAGAGCATCCCCACAGGAAGTTAATCAGAAACAGCTATTCTAGGATAACTCCCTGGGCAGACAAGATGAGATAAATAACAGATATTTCATTATTTTCATCTTTCTCTAAACAAATTAATGACCTTAGTCCCCAGATAACGTTTGATGTTTTAACTCCCTCTAATTTTTCACATGCTTCTGTTTATGAGGAGGACGGGTCTGAACTTCTTATGCCAGCTGTTATATCATCAGCATCTGAAAGCACAGCAAGACAAGATGTTGGTGTGTGTAGAGTTCTCTGTCACATTGGCCTTTCTGGCTGCCATATTGCATTGTAAATTTAAATTTCTTGCTCTCCAGGGTTGGTCCTGCTCTGAGCAGGGGATTGGACTAGATGACCTCCTGAGGTCCCTTCCAACCCTAATCTTCTATGATTTTATGATTCTATGATTCCAGTCACCCTTAGCCTTAGCCAGGCTACTTCTTCCCATGGTATATCTGCATTTCAGATTCTCTTTCCACAGATGGAATAGCTGTAATTTCCCAAGCTCAACCTCATTTTGCTATTTCCTGCCCATATTTCTAACCTCTCTGTTATCTCTTTGTGCTTCCTGACACTGGCAACATCTCCCTGGGTTATCATTGTTAGCTAACTGAGGACCAGATTCTGTGCTCTGACTCGTGTGAGGAGTAGTTTACTCCTTTAGTAGTCCCATTTAAATCAGAACGGCTCCTTCTTTATCACGCCATTTTATCCCTCTTCCAGATAGCTGGATGATGGAGCAACAGGTTAGGCTGTAAGAAAATTGCAGGCTGTGATTTCATTGCGGATCCAGAAGTTCTGTGGTTTGCGTTACACAGGGGATCAGACTAGATGATCATGATGATCCCTTTTGGCTTTAAACTCTATGAATCTATGAACACACACCACAACTTTTTAGAGTTGCCATAAACTCAAATGGGGCTGCGACCCCATGGGCCAGGTCGCAATGCCACTTACTCAGATTTGGCTGGGACGCCCCTCTGTCATGTTTGCCTTCGAGAGCCCAGCGGGATACACTGCGTCTCGTCTGCCTTGCTGCCCTGCTTTGGAAAGCAGGATGCATGCCTGGAACCGCAACTTTCACAAGCAGTGGCTGCAACTTTTTAAACCCCTCCCCCCAAAATCCAACTCTCCCACAGCCTTCTCTAAAGGTCTTTTCCATCTCTAACTCATAGGATCAACCAAATGTGAACTAGGGACTGGAGCTAGCTCTGGGGCTCCTCCTTAGACCCCTGCCCCCGCTCGAGACCTGCTGTCCATCGCTACTCTTTATGTTTGCTTTCCTTCAGTCCAGAAAACCAATTTCAAGCCAGGCTAATTTGATTTATTTTTGCCAGATAGATGCTATGAAATGCTTTACTGAAATCCAAATGTAATTTCACCTCCATTACCCGGGTCATTCGTTTTGAATCGAGGGGCAGGCTCTATCTTGCTGCACAGAACGGCACAGCTCAGTGGGAGGGGAGGCAAAGGTGACCAGGGCTAGTAAAGGGAGATGATGAAGGGGGTCTTCTGTCATCCCTGTGCTCCTCCTGCTCTTGAAGAATTCTTCCTTGGCCCCTGGCGGTGCACAGGGACTGGGTGTAAGAACCATAATTGGTCTCCAAGCTTGACTGGCAAGACCTGTTCATTAAGGGGGGGATAGCGGCATCCCCCCATGCCTCGGTGGAACACTGACCAATGTACAGCTGGACTCAGTCTGGCTCAGCCACACGTTAAAACAGGTACCAGTATGATAAGAATGTGGTTTTTAGACTTTATTGAATGCCTGTGAGTGGCTGCCTGCATTAATCTCACTTACAATCGCCACATCCCCTCTTGTAAGGTAATATCCGAACAGTTGTACTGTGAGCCTCCATGACCATGAAAATCACCAGACAGGAGAGAGCCAACTAGTGCAAAGTGCCGATCTGCAACACAAGGGGCTATGTCCTGCCCAATAGGAAAGGTCCATCAACACCAGCTGGACTATTATGGGACATTAAAGGGGACAAAAGACTTTGTTGCTCTGCTCTCCACCTCCCCCCCCCCCCATCAAGATGAGTCATGCAAGTGGATTCCCTCATCATCTGAGTTTTGCAGCTCAGAGCACATGGCAGGACTGGAGGGGGATAAAAACCCCAAACAGAAGAAACTGAGAAGCAAGAGGTCTGCAGCTGTTTTGCCTGGGTTAGCCCTAACGGATATATAGAGCTTGCTTATTATAGAAGCTTGTATTACCTTTTGAAATTTAAGATTGTAACTTATTTGTGTATCTATGTTTACCTGCTTTAACTTTGTAAATAATTCTCGTGTCCTTTTCCTATTAATAAATCTGTATATAGTTTATTATAGGACTGACTACATGCCTTGTCTTTGGTGTGAGATCTAAGGTCCAATTGACCGGGGGTAAGTGACTGGTCCTTTTGAACTCAGAATATTGTTGTGATTCTTGGTGTCAGGGACCACCTATCATAAAGGTGTGCTCAGCTGGGTGGCAAGACAGATCGGAGTACTAAGGGGACTGTAACTCCATGTTAAGGCTGTTATAGTGCCTGAGGAGTTTCCACTTGATAATTGGTGGGGGAAATCTAAGTATAGAACTCAGCACCAATTTGGGTTTTGTGCCCTGGTTCTGAACATTTCTGTAGGCAGTACTGCAGCCAGGTCAGATCCAGGATATTAGAAAGACAAGGTGGGTGAGGTAATATTGTTTATTGGACCAACTTCTGTTGGTGAGAGAGACAAGCCTTCAAGCTTACACAGAGCTCCTCTTCATGGTCCCGCGCTTATGCTAAACAATTGGTTCCACCTTGTATTTAGCTGGGACACTCTGAGTACCTTTCCCAGACCTGAAGAAGAGCTCTGTGTAAGCTTGAAAGTTTCACTCTCTCTCTCTCTCTCTCATCAATGGAAGGTGGTCCAAAAATGATATCACTTCACCCACGTTGTCTCGCTGGTTCTTAGCAGTCTGCCCTGAGGTCGGTGCTCATGCTCTTGAGTCACTGCAGGCAGCTTGCCAAAGGGCTTGCTCCAACTGCCACTGAGGTCAACAGAAAGACTCCAGATAGCTAAGCACAAATCCTCAAAGGTATTTAGGTGCCTAACTCCCATTGATTACAATAGCAGGTAGGTGACTCATCACCTTTTGAAGATCTGGGCCATAGTGACTTTTCTCTTACCATTTTGCTCTGTTACTAAAGCTTGAAGTTAGATTTACAAAACGACAATTGCCAGGATCTCCTCTTTGCCCCTTCTCCGAAAACCAGTAGCACATTTACCTAGTCCTAGAGCCACCATGACTTTTCAGAAGTAGTCTGCTGTTTGGTAAGTTTGTTGGCTGGCTCCCTATTTAAAATAAACACAAGGAATT
Source organism: Emydura macquarii macquarii (assembly GCF_026122565.2). Taxonomy (NCBI): domain Eukaryota; kingdom Metazoa; phylum Chordata; order Testudines; family Chelidae; genus Emydura; species Emydura macquarii. Next base: position 6,087,171 of record NW_027133465.1, read on the forward strand.
ACTTCTTCATGCAATGCACAATCAACCCGTGGAGCTCGTTGCGAGGGGATGTTGTGAAGGCCAAAACTATAACAGGGTTAAAAAAAAAAGATTAAGTAAGTTGATGGAGGATAGGTCCATCAATGGCTATTAGCCAAGAGGGTCACAGACACAACCTCATGTGCTTGGTGTCCCTATTCTCTGATTGCCAGAAGCTGGGAGGATGATGGGACAGATCACTTGATGATTACCTGTAATGTTTATTCCCTCTGAAGCAGGCCACTACCAGAAGACAGGATACGGGGCTAAGTGGACCATTGGTCTGACCCAAGGCGGAGGATTCGTGGTTTGATATCCCGGTTAGCGTGAAAAGAGCAGCCGGACGAGGAAGTACCTTACACTATTAGTTTATTTAAGCAGCACTCAAACTGTGAAAGTTACAAATCTTAGGCGATCATTACAACACTCAGCTGCTGGGGATATAAATCAGGCGCTTACCACAATAAGGGAGGGGGAAGCCCATTACCCCCCTGTAAGCGGACTACAACCAGGGAGCAAGCCTGCCACGCAGCACCCGCTGGATCCTCTACAGGTCTGTGGAGAGCTTCAGGGCCGGGCAGCACCCAGGGGGTCCCAATATACTTCTTCCCCCCACTTCTAGCAATAAGCTCATTGGTTATGTCTCAATCCACTTGGGGACTGGGTCCTAACATTTGTTCTCTCTGCTATTGGCACTTAGCTAGGGCCCAATCCGCTATAAGCTGTGGTTACTTGTGTTCGTCTCTAGCTGCTCTATTTCAAACTCAGATCTAGGTCATGGTGCGGTTAACATATTTCCTGAGTTTATGCCCAGGTCATGAGGCACGTAGCTTTGCTTGGGAGGCCGACCTTTGCTCCTGGGGCCTACTTATTAATTCTTATGCGAACTCAGGCCTAGTCTTGTCACTATGCCGCCCCCGCGTCACAAAATTCTTCCACTCCTTACAATAGGAGAGGGTGTTAATGTTAGTATACAGCTGTGTGCAGTATCTAGTGGCAATCCCCATCGCAGAAGGCCGGGACCCAGCAGGTCCACAATGCACAAGCACCTTGCGGGAAAGGTCACTGAAGAAGGGGGAGAGCCATAGTGGCTCATAAAGGTCCCCTGGAGTGCTGGGTGTTGCCTTAATGATGGAAGAGGAGGGGATGGGTGCTAAGGTAATCCACCGGGGAGTGCATGTTACAGGTCTCCCTCCCTGCGGAGAGACAGAGGATATGAGTCTGTTACAGCCCCCAGCAAGAGAAGATTGACTCTCTAGCTCAAGTTGTAGCAGCTCATGCTTTTTGACGTCTCTGGTTCAATCCTTGGTGTGTCAGCCTAGACAGCAGTGGTCCCAGTAATGTCTGCAGTTGCTCAGTGAGATAGGAGGAAAGAAAAGCAAGCAAAGCCCAGCTGGATCTGAATGACCTGCAGGTCAGTGGGGGCAGCTGGCATGTCTGGATCATGGGCATCGAGCTCTCTGCAAGGGGACGAGACCGGAATAGGCTGAGCAGGGAGGGTCCCGGTGTTCATGGCTTGGGGAGTTTTGAGTTTGTGACAACTTGACAAACGTGAGTAATAATGTGTTTTTAAAGAGTGACTTTTCTACATGCCTGGAGTCTGAGAAGAGACGCGTCGGATACACAGAAATCAAGAAACCTACAGACACGACAGACATTGATCACTACAAAGATGAACTGGAGACAGGTGTTTAAATTAAGCTCCTGATTCTATTGTTTCACTGCACAACACTTTTAATGAAAAGGGACACGCCCATTTCCTGTGTTTAAACAATGTATAGTGAGGATCCTTAGCTCTGATTCTCTCACTTACTTTAGCCCCCTAGAACTCAGTGACGCTGTCCCTAGTTTGCACTGTAGTCAGGCCACCTGCCCCAGGAGCCAGTTCTCTCTCTCTGTTCTCAGTTACACAGGCTCTGTTTTCTGGTATGTAAACATCCCGGCCTCGTGTATTTGACTGCACCACATCAGAGGCTTGAGATTAGTGTCAGTCTTGGAGTTTCCCTGCTGGGCTGCTACCAGTGGCAGCCTGAAGCCACTGGCTGCCTTTGCATCGTGCCCATAATTTGTGGTTGTGCTAGTGCCTTTCTTTCAGAAAGACAGCTGGTCATGATGTAGGGACTTCAAGTGACGAAGAATCCATCACATCCCTAGGCAAATTCTTCCAAACGTTTGAGGAGCTGAATCCAAACCGCCGCTTAGAAGAACTTGGTCTCAGCTGTGATTAGTGCTGCCCACGTCCCCTGTTCATATGACTGTTGTTGGTCATGCATATCAAGGCCAGAAGGGACTTGTGATCATCTAGTCTGTGCTTCTGCATAACACAGGCTACAGAATTTCACCCAGTTATTGCAGCCAGGTAATGCATCTCTTCCCGGCTGTGGTTTGCATTATCCTTGGTTGAATATGTTGTGACACACTAGGCTATTTACCTCCCTTCCCTTTGCAGTTTGGAGGAATTTGTGTGTCCTGCCAGGCATTTCACAACAGAGTCACAGAGGACAACTGCCTCTCAGTACCTCAGCCTCCGGGCAATTACAATCAGTACCCAGGCTTGCCAAAGAGTGGATCTATATACTCATCTTGGAAAAATAAACAGTGGGTGCATAGTCTGTATACCCTCCAGCTCCGTGGGAGAGAGATGAGCTGCATATAAGTCTCTTGGGGGAGCGAAGTGAGGCTGACTATGAGGAAGAATTTCCTGACAGAGAGATGTATGGAATAGTTTCCCAAGGGAATGGGTTAGAAACACCATCCCTGGAGACATATAAAACTAGACTGGATCAAACTCTAGGGAACAGTCAGCAGGGAAGATCTTATACGTCTTTCCCATTGCTGTCATCCCATGATTTAATTGTGCATTTAATGCATTGTGCCTTTATTAATTATTGTGCCTTTGGGGGGAATTAAGTTATTGCAGATTTAATGGTGCATTTGATAAAACACTGAAACATTTAATAAATCTCTGATGCCCTGGTCTCTCCCCTCCTCTCTTCTTCCCCTGGTAAAATCCAGCTGTTTTGCAAATGAACTGTTTCTTCCCACTCCTTCCAGGTAAAATGCAGCTGTTTTATAAAAGCACTGCTCCTCCTCCCCACTTACCAGTAAACTCAAGCTGTTTTATAGATGCACTGCCCTCCCCCAATTACTGGTAAAATCCAGTTGTTTTGCCGATATTTTGCCACACCTACTCTCCCAATCCACCTGTTGAACAGGTGCATTGCCACACCTACCCCTTACCCTCCAATCCAGCTGTTTTGCAGGTGCATTGCCACACCCTACCCGCTGACCCCCTCTCCCCCAAACCCAGTTACTTTGCAGATGCACTGCCACACCTACACCCTGTCCCCTAAAACGCATCTACTTTGCCGGTGCATTGCCACATCTCACTCCCCATCCAGCTGTTTTGCAGGGGGCATTGCCACACCTACCTTCTATCCCCCCCGCCCAATCCAGCTGTTTTGCAGGGGGCATCGCCACACCTAGCCCCCCCAAAAAAACCCGCTGCTCTGCAGATGCACTTGCCCCTTCCCACCCTTCTTTGCACCCCCAGCTGGCCCCCGCCGCGCGTGCCACGAGCCCCAAGCCCAGCACTGGGGGGGAGGAGGAGGAGGGCGGCCAGGCAGGGGGCGGCCCCTGCCCGGTTCGTGCCCGCCGGACTAGCGCGCTGCCCCTGCACCGAGCCGCGCGCCGCTCCGCGCCCAGGTGCGGGGGCGGAGGGGGGCGCGCGAGGGAAGGCGCCGCCTGGCAGCGCCCCAAGGGGGTGGGGTCGCGCGCGGGCAGCGGGGCCGGAGGAGGCGCCGCGCGGGGCCGGAGCTCGCAGGTTGCGAGGCAGAGCGAGCCCCACGCCCGGCTCGGGCTCCCCCTTCGCAGGGATCTGCAGGCGGGGACCCCCCCGCCCCACGCCAGGACGCGCAGCCGGTAAGTGCCCCCCCCCCCCTTCCTCGTCTCGCCGTCTCCCTGCTCTTCGCTCCGCATCTGCTGCGGCGTGGAAGGGTTCACACACGCGGGCGGGCGATCCGGAGCAACCTCCCCGCGGAGCGAGGGAAGGGCCGCGGAGGTGCATTGCTGCAGGCGAGCTGAGCCGGGCTGGCGGCAGGCTTGGCTCGGGCAGGTGCTGCCGGCTGGGTTTTAAAGCGCTGCCGGCCGGGCACAGACCCACCCGGCTGCAGCCACATGCCTGGGCGTCGCGTCCAGCCTCTGCCCGGGGCCACTCGCCGGCTCCGCGTGCAGCAACTTGCTGCCGTTGGGGGGCGGGCGGGTCTCTGCTCTGGGTTTGCACCGGGGGCGGCTGGGGCTCCTAGGCGCGGTGCTCGTACGAAGAGTGAGGCCTTGGCAGGGTGCACGCCCCCCTGTGATTTCTCTTCCTTGCATCTGACCCAGTGGGCTCCAGCCCACCAAAGTTTCTGCCTGCAGCAATGAAATGTGTTAGTCTTTGAAGTGCTCCAGGACTCTCCTTGTTTCCCGGGCACACAGTTTGCCTCTGTCCTGACTTGGAGGGGGCTGGTGGAGGCCTGTTTTGTGGTGGGCTGCATTACTCCCCTTCAGACAATATCCGCGAGCAGGCAGATGAACGAGGTCTAAGCCATGTTTTATTCAGCCAACCTTCCTGTGTGCTTCGGGTGCATTCCTGGTCTCAGTTTCCCCTGCTTTTTCTGGGCTGCAATGGGCTGGGTTTGCATTTTCTTGTGGGATGGGAGGGTTTTTCTGGGGGCAGATGTTTAGCGTTGAGGTTTGTAAGAGCGTAGGGCTGGAAGGGACCTCCTGGATCATGAGTGCAGCACCCGCCCGGCTATCAAACCCTGTGACGTAATCCCATTCATAAATTGATCAAGGTCCATCTTAAAACCAGTCAGGGTGTTTGCCCCCACTGCTGCTATTGGGAGGCTGTTGCAGATACTCATTCCTCCGATGGTTAGGATTTCTCATCTCATCTTCCAGTTTCTCCTCTGAATTTACTCATGGCCAGGTTCGTATCCATTTTTTCTTGTGCCAACATATTCTTTTAGTTTAAGTAGCTCTTCTCCCTTCCTGCTGTTTTACCCCCCTGGTTGTAGAGAGGCGAGGGTCTGATCAATAGACCCGTTCCATGAATGTGAATAAATATTTACAAGAATTTACTGATCTGCAGGACCCTGAGCGTTTTTGTACAGTAAGTAAGATCACATCCATGGGTTTGTTAATAATGTTTGCCTCTTACGTAGCACTTTTCAAAGTGCTTTTAAAATATTAATAGTCTGTTTATTTTCAATATCTGAACGTAGGGTGTTGCTGGAAACTATCTGGTAAGTTGGAAGCATTTTCCTGTCAGGCTATTTTTACTGACGATCTTTTTGAAATGGATGTGACTGACGGGCCCTTTCGGTGATTTAACTCCCTCTCACTTTCTCTGAGTGGTAGTGAATTTATTGACACAGGGATAGCGCCCTTTGTGCGTGTGATGGCCTGACCAGATTTTGGCAGGCGTTCAAGTTGTTTAGATCAATGTGATGTTGCTCCCAGGACGGGGTCTTTTCTGCTACAGGCTATTCACTGCTGGGGACCTGTCCAGGGAACTAGTCCGTGTCTTGTACCAGGGTTGGACAACATGAAGCATTGTCATTCATTTAATTATTGCAAACGGGATGGTCCCAGTTCCAGCTGCAGAGTTCTGTCTGAGCAACTGCCTTGTGCACTGGGATCTCTGCTGGGGAGTGTGGGGGGGGGAGGCGGGTGAGAAGGAATCCCACTCCATACTCCAGAGGCATTTTGGCTGCAGTAGGGAATGATGACTTCTGCATACCCTTTCCCTGATGTGGGGCAGGAATGAGTAGCAGGAGACAGACGGGAGCTGCTGGGTGCTGAGAAAATCTGTCCAGCAGTCATGGATACATCTGGTTTCCTCCTGCATGCTGGAGAGAGTTGTGGAGTGGCGTGTAGGGGCTCTGGAGCCAGGGCACGACATCCCAGCCCCCCCTGTAACAGGATAGCTGACCCATTCCACGGAACTGGGCTCAGAGTGCCCACTGGGTCCAGTTGCTCCGTGTTTGGGCCAGTTGAGAGGGAAGGGCAGAACCGGGGAGGCTAGAAGGGGCCTGGTGAGAAGAAGACGCAGAATGTTAGCAATGGCTCTGTCGGACAGCAGAAAGGCAGGAGAGGAGAGCCGCCATAGAGAGAAGCGGGCTCCTGGGGGAATGCAGGAGAGGAGTAAGAAAGATTTGCTGGTTGCTGTCCCCAAGACTGGAGAGGGCTGAAAGAAGGGGGAGCAGCTGGGAGTTGGGGGGTTACCTGCTACTGTCTCCTTACTGAAGAACTGGACCCTCAGACACAGTGAAAGGAGGATACTCCCAGCAGAGAGACCGTGGGCGTCCCCCGGGAAGCCCAAGATTGTATACTAGAAGGACGGGTAGGGGTGGCTGTCCTGACAGAGGAGGACTAATAAAGAATACAGGTAGAGGGGAAGACACTGGCGGGAGGTGAGAACGAAGCTGTGATTTCAGGGACTACTTGCCGTGGGGTGGCATGGCCTGTGCGGTGGGATGGCTGCACTGTGTTTGGTTAACAGTTACATCGATGGACTTGAGAACTTGCTTCCATGGAGTTATTGGGGACTCGTATGGGAAACTGAGGCAAGGGGTAACTTGCGGGGCTGCCCTGAGGGGGTGTTGGCCTGGAGGCCGACTTGTTGAGAAGCCTGCTACACACCCCTTCTTTAGAAGCACACTGGGTCAGGCTGCTTCATGGCCACTGTATATGCTGGGGTGGGGGCCAATATTTGTCCCTCCAAGTATAAACCGTGACGGGATCGTACTGCAAGTGACTCTATTTCCCAGGGAACGAATCACAGAAATTGGTTCATTTAGTCCAGGCCCCCTTGCTGTGCCCCGACTAAGTACTAGCTAGGCCGTTCTGGCAGGTGTTTGTCTAATGTGTTCTTAAAAAACGCCGAGGACGGAGATTCCACAGCCTCCCTAGGTAACTTGTTACAGTGCTTCGCCACCTTTACAGTTAGGAAGTGAATGATTAAACACCGCACACCGGCCACCTGCTATTTCTCGTTGATCTGTGAAGGCAGAGGGAAGCGAAGGTCCTGATCCTGTGCTCTGTAGACAGCCGAAAGTCCCATTGGCTTTGAGTTTTGCCTGAGCAAGAAGTGCAGAATTGGGCTCTGAGACTGCAAGAAACCAGCTCTAAATACGTAAAGGGACGTATGGAAAGAATTAGATGCTGCTGAGGGTCGCCACCTAGGGTGAGTCTGCTGGACCATGGTGGTGTTGATAGAAGTCCATATGATCCAGATGGTGATTGTCAGTTGTATGCATTTGTTCTGTTGTTTAGACCCACACTTGGAAATACTGATATAATAATAATACCTGCCTCTTACGTGGCACTTCACAGAGGAGACCAGTGTCATTATCCCCATGATACAAAGGGAGAAACGGAGGCACAGGAAGATGAAGGGACTTGTCCAAGGTCAGCCAGCGGCAGAGCCAGGAATAAAATCTAGAACTCTTTTGTCCTAGCCCAGCGCCTCGTCCACTAGACCGCGCTGCCTCAAGCATATCAGTGGAATCTGGTCAGTGACCTTTGCTATGGTAAGGTCCTGTTTCAAGATGAACACAGCTGGATTGCCCAGGCCTGGCATTGTGGAATGCCGAGGGACAGATCCACTTGGAAACCAAACCTCCAACAAAGACCCCGATCCAGCAATCTCATGTGCAGGGGCAGACGCTGGCACTCCCGTACAGCTCCACTGAGGTGGAGTGGCTCTGTCCAAGTGCAAGAGTCTGCCCTGCACGGGACCTTGTAGGCTCTAGCAAACTTGTCTTGCAGCTTTTCTGTTCAGTGTATTCAGGGCAGTGCGGCTGCTTCACAGGGATGACGTGGAACCCGACTCCCTCTAAGATAAAGTCTGTACAGCCCCTAGCACAACTGGTCCCTGCCCTTGTTGATAATGGGGCACTGGGTGCTACAGTGATAAACACACACTCAGATCCCAACCTGAGTAGTGGGTGTGTGCACACGAGCTTTTAAACTGTCCATTGACGTCAAAAATCCAGCAAAGCTGCAGCCAGACAGCAATTTTGGGCCCAATTCTGGAAAGTCCAGAGCACTTTCTGAGAGGTACAACGTGCCTTCAGCTCCCTTTAAAGCAGCTGGTCCTACGCTATTGCGGCCTATGGGAGTTTGCCATTAGCTTCTGTGAGCTCAGGATTGGACCTGAAAGTTAATGAGTGTTGTAGCTGCAAGACAAGTGAATGCATGAGCTAAGTAAAGTCATAAAGTCCTGTCATTTCCCGCCTTGTTTCTTTGTGCCAAGGGAGTGACAGGTGAATGGCCGCCTCCTCTTTCACTCCCCCCACCCTGCACAAACAGCGTCATTCTCTCTGTCCCAAGTCTTTTGGAAAACTGCCCCGCTGAATGGTGCCTGTTGTGAGTAGCGGGGGGCCAAGCTGGGAGTTGGAAGGTATGATTCAGAGAGACCATCAGCATCATTAAAACAGATGGTAGGTTTATGAGACTGTGTGCTTAGTGTTTAGACTTTATGAAATGCTTGTAAGTTGCTGAATGTATTAATCTCACTTATAACATCTGTACCCCGTGTTCTAAAGTTCTACTGCGTGTTTGCATTGTAAACTCTGTAACTGTGGAACTCACCAAACAGGAAAGAAGCATTAATTAATGTAAAATGCTGGCTTCCTACAGAAGGTGTTAGGTCCTGCCCACTGAAAAGGCCCATTGAAACTAAATGAGCCATGGTGAAACATCAAAGAACAAAGATTTTGTTAACTGCTCTCCCCTTGAAGAGGAGATGTGCACGAGGACTCGTCCCATCAACTCGAACTCTGGGGAAAGGGAATAGAAGTCCCTGACAAGAAGAAAATGTATCTCTGTGCTGCTTGGACTTTGAGAGGGCAAGATTTCCAAGCATAAACGAAGGATCTCCAGTTGCTTAGCCTGAGTTAGCCCTGGAGGACATATAGTGCTTGCATATTACAGCAGCCTCTATTACTTTTTGGAACCTAATACTGAACTGATTTGTGTGTGTCTGTTTACCTGCTTTAGCCTTATAAATAACTCATTTCTTTTTCTTAGTTAAATCTTTAGTTAGTTTATTATTGGATTGGCTACAAATGTTGTCTTTGGTGTAGGATCTAAGGGGTAAGTGACCTGGGGTAAGTGATCAGTCCTCTGGGACTGGGAGTAACCTGAATATTGTTGTGATTTTGGTGTAATGGACCATCTATCACAAAGGCAAGCTTACCTGGGTGGCAAGATAGACCAGAGTACCATGAGGCCTGTCTGTGACTCCATGTTAAGGCTGTTATAGCGCTTGATGAGTTCACACTTGATACTTGGTTGGTGAAAGCGAAGTCTAGAATTCACAACCAGTTTGGGGTTTGTGCCCTGCTTCTTAACAGTCTGCCCTGATGCTGGTGCACACGCGTGTGAGTCACTGCCGGCAGCTTGACAGCCCCGTCTCACAGATGTCCAGAAATGCATTCGGATCCCAGAGTATCCACTTCGTTGGTTGAGCCTTTGACCTCTGCCCTCCCAGGAACTCCATGAGTTAAATTTGCAGAATTTCCCAGAGTTAGTTACTTGTGGGGTGGGATGGCCTGAGCCACAGATAACAAATCATACTTAATGACTACAGGGAGAATACAAAATGGAAAGCGAGTTCCTCTTATTAACTGCCTATTGTCCAAGCACAGGCATCGTCTAATAACAACGTCTAGCTCTTACATAGCATGCTGCGTCAGTAGCTCTCAACGCTCTTTAAAAAGAAGGTCATTATCATTTTACCCAATGGGGAAACTGAGGCACACAGAGAAAGAACCATAAGGTTAGAAGGGACTGCAAAGGTCATCTAGTCTAACCCCTGCCAAGATGCAGGATTTGTTGTGTCTAAAGCATCAGACGTGTGGCTATCCAGCCTCCTTTTGAAAGCCTCCAGTGAAGGACCTTCAGCGAGTGACTTAATCAAGGTCACCCAGCAGGTCATTGGCAGAGCCAGGAATAGAACCCAGAACTATAACGGGGTTCAAAAAATAACTAGATAAGTTCACGGAGGATAGGTCAATCAATGGCTATTAGCCAGGATAGGCAGGGATTGCTGTTGGCCAAAGACTGGGAATGGCTGACGGGATGGATCACTTGATGATTACCTGTTCTGTTCATTCCCTCTGAAGCACCTGGCATTGGCCACTGTCAGACAACAGGATGCTGGGCTAGATGGACCATTGGTCTGACCCGGTATGGCCGCTCTTATGTTCTTAGGTTACCTGAGTGGTGCTTGAGTGCTCTGTCCACTAGGCAACACTGTCTCCTGATGCAGTTATTCATCCAGTGAAAACAAAGGCACTAAACTTGAATCAGGAGACCTTAGTGCTAGGGGAGCTTTATAAATAGTGGCTGGCTATTATCAACTTCAAAACAAACCAGCAAGGAAATACATGTTCTCCCCCATTCAAAGAACAGTACAAACTTTTTAGAGGATATATTTTACCAGAAATGCCAAATGTCAGAATCTGTTCTCCAGTAAAATCCTTTTTGACTCAGTTGTACAGTGAGGTTGAGGGTGGGGGCAGAGGGAAGGCAATATAATTCTTCATTTTAAAAATAGAATACAAAGTTTACGGTGGTGGAAGAATTATAGAAAATAGTAACGTGCAAGACTATATTTGTAGTTCACGCCTGTGTATGTCATAAACACCTGGATTAGAATGCAATACAAATACAGGTAGATGCAGTTTCTCGTAAATTTCAACTAACCCGTGTGTGATAGGGTTTTTTCAACCTTTATTTAAGGGTGACCAGGAAAGGAAAGGAAGATTGGGTTCTCATTTTCTGCTTCTTTTTGATTATATAAAGAAGCCTTGACTTTTTAAATAGAAGCTTATTTTTCTGTCTAAGGTATGTAAATCGGCCCCCATTACTGCAGTATCTGAACACCTCACAATCTTTTCATGTGTTTATCCTCGCAACACCACTATGAGATACAGAATAGTTATCGCTGTTTACAGATGGGGACCTGAGGCCCAGAGAGATTAAGTGACTTGCCTGAGGTCACATAGGAAGTCTGTGGCGGAGCAGGGGATTGAACCGAGATCTCCTAATCCCAGCCTAGCACCCTACCTATTGGATCATCCTTCCTTTTCTGCTTGGTGGGTTTTAAAAAATTTTCTTTACAAATACCAGGAACATTGAGTTTTGTCTTCCCTGTATCCACTGAAGATCTCCTTGGGAGATGAGAGAAGTGTGTGTGGAGCTTTCTCAGGCCTTAAGTGCAGCAGCAGAGCAGAGCAGTTGACTTTTTAACAGAGATGTGTTCTCCTTGTGGTGTCAAGCATTTGACTAAAAATTGAGGGTAAGCAAACTAACAAAAACTTTTTAACAGGCTGACTCAGTATCCCTTCCCTTCTCAGATACTCAGGTTCCACTTCCCTAGTACTTGTCATAAACCTACCAGTTCTCTAGTCATCCATAGAGCTTTCCAGGAAAAAAACCAGAGTAGACAAGACCTGAAGTTTTAATATTAAAAAAAACCCAGACTTTTTTTAAGGGAGGAGACACAACTTCACTCTACACACAGTCTTTATACAGAAAAAAATGTTCACAAACTCCAAAGTGTCCGATTTTGCAGGACACCTACTTGCCCAACTCAATTCTGCCCTGATTTACCCCTGGTGTGATTCCACTGCTGTCAATGTAAGTGCAGGGTGTGCTCTGTAGAATTTTAAAATTGAAACCTTTCTGAGAACTGACCTAGCTTTTTGAAGTCGCCTCTCAAAACAAGTTGGGAATTTCCAATTCTTTGTGTGTGTATCTCTCTCTGGGTTCTTTTTCCGCATCTCCTGTATCATAGACATTCAACCGGTTTGACTGGTTTAATGGCACAGTCCCCGTGTAATCAAGACAGCAGAAGCTGAGGGACGAGATTGCTCTGGGGAATGGCAACAGGTTAGAAATCTCTTCCCCATTCAAATCAACAGCTTCAGTCCAGCCCAAGCCCTCAATTTTGCAAAGGCATCAAGGCCAGTGTGGCTGTTCTTGGCAGTGATGGTCCATGCTTGCACTAGCTCTCGCAGGATCAGGACCCAAGGCGGCAGTGACTGCAAAAGGTTACGGTCTCTGGCAGCTGTTCTGTGTCCTGTGTGAGCTGTATGGGTGCATCTTGGAACACTATTGTCCACATCACAGAAATCACCCCCCCCCCCCCCCGCAGTACCTGGTGGGAGCTGCTGGGAAGGGCAATTGAGTGCATCTATTTTAAAGGGTTTGCTTGTCACAGACTTAGGTGCTGTTGTTGCTGTATTCAGCTGCACAAAGAAGGCAGCTGCTGTGATGAGAGAACTTGCATTCCCTCTTCATGTATCCCTCTGTCAGCAAAGGTACTGCCAGGGTCTGACCTGTGTTGTTGTGGCTGTGTTATTAGTGAGACAAGGTGGGTGAGGTAATATCTTTAATGGGACCAACTTCTGTGGGTCGAGGTAGCACGGAAGCTTGAAGTCGATCCCCTGAAAGATATTGCTTCACCCACCTTGTCTCCCCAGACCCTGCCTGGTCATGGACCTCGCTTTACCACTATGCCACGGGAGCACCAGGCAATGCACTGCTGGCAGAGGCGCTCAATGCCGTTTGAGGAGCAGCTTCTGCACAGCTAGGACAGAGAAACAAAGGAGACTGTCTCTGCATTTTATCCACGTCTGTTTCCTGGTTTTGCCCCAGTCCCGCTCCAGCGTGGGGGGCCTGGAACTATTTGCCATTTTAAAATATACAGTGTAGCTTATGCGTATGCAGCCGAATCTCAGCTCCTGGGCACAGCCCGTGCAAACAGGCTGGAGCAAAGCGGCATGGCTTCGGATTGGGAGAAACAGAAGTCTCTCTTCCAGGCCTCAGGGCTGCAGTAGACTCTACACCTCAGAAGGCCACAGAAAGGAAGGATGGGTCAGCAGTGGAGGCACTAGTCTAGGACCGGGGAGAATTTGGTTGAGTTCCCCATTCTGCTACAGACTTCTTGTGTGACACTGGGCAAGTCACTTCGGGTGTGTCTACACTGGCGGCTGACCCATGCCAGCTGACTTGGGCTCGGGTTAAGGGGCTGTTAAATTGTGGTGTAGACATTCAGGCTTGGGCTGGAGCCTGAGCTCCAAGGCCCTGCAAGACAGGAGTGTCTCTCTTAGCCTGAATGTCTCCACCACAGTTACACAGCTCCTTACCCAAGTCAGCTGGCATAGGCCAGCCATGGGTGTGTAATTGCAGCGTAGACATACTCAAAGTCTCTCTGTGCCTCAGTTCCCCGTCTGTGCTCTGGGGACAGTAGCAATGCCCTACCTCCCAGGGGCGTTGTGAGAATAAATACACTTACAGTTGCAAGGTGCTTAGATGCTAAGGTAAAGGAGACCCTGTAAGTACTTTAGATAGCTGCTGCCTGTGGGGGAGTTTGGCCAATGAGTAGAACTGGCTGGGAAATCCTGGGTTTGCCCCCTGAAAAATTTTGATGACTTTTTTTCCCCCCCATCAAAATTGGTCTTTGAATCCTTTTGTGAAATTTGCTGCTTTGGGTAAATCACATGAGGCCGGGTTTTCTAAAGGTGCTGAGTGCTCCCAACTCCCATTGAAACTAACGGGAGATGTGGATAATCAGAACCTTTGAGAAATTCATTGTTTTGCAGTCTCCATTCCACCATCTGTCAGCCGGGCATAGTAACGCTCTCCTCCCTGAGATGGGGTGTTGTGAAGCCAGATTACTTAGCTGATGTTAGTCTAACCCTTCTGCCACCTGGAGTGGGCAGTGACAAGGACACGTAAAGGTTCCATACGACAAAGAACTGGCGTAAGCCCTCACCCAGTGAACTGGGAAAATTACAAACACCACCCCCTGGGCACCTCTAAGGGGAAATATTTCCCCTCTCCCAAGTCTGTGTGTGGAAAACAAACTTTTAATAAAAATGGGGAAAAGCAACCTGACATTAACTTTGGGAAAACGCCACAAGCAGGATTCATAAGCTCATCACTAGATGTCCAGGGAGAGCTCATTCAGACCCTGCTGACATATGTAAAGATCTTTGGACATAAAAGGGGCTTCTTAATGGCCCTAAGGGAGCAACTGGTCTCAGCATAAAATAAACATTCCTGTTTGTGTGTTGAAAAGTTGATCGTTTGTGGTTATGCCAGATCTACCTGACCTGCCACACTGTGAAGAGTAAAGAAATAGGGACAAAGGGAAAAGAAAACAGGCGGGGTGACGGAAGAGGAAAGTGGGAAAGTGAAATCTCTCCCCAAAACTCACTTTTGCTGTGATACTTGCAGACCTCTCCAAGCTAATTGCATAGCTGGCATGTTGTGACTGCTGCTTGTGACGCTGATCATAGAATCATAGAAACGTAGGACTGGAAGGGACCTCGAGAAGTCTTCAAGTCCAGCCCCCTGTGCTGAAGCAGGGCTAAGTATACACAGACCATCCCTGACCAGTGTTTGTCCAACCTGTTCTTAAACACCACCGTGGCAGGGTCAGGCTAGATGGCTACCAGAGAGTGCTAGAAAGCCAATATATCAGCCCCAGGCCCAGCAAGTCCCTTTTCCCCTGGTAGCTGAGCAGGGATTACTCTGTTAATCAACACACGTGGAGCCAACCAAGAGCCCACCCAGGACTTGTTGAAAGCCTCCCCTCCAGAGAAAGGGCGTGGCTGGAGTTGTGGGAGCGAGGCGAGCTACCAGAGAGTGTGTGAGCAGGCAAGATGCTGTCAGAAACCAGGAGGGTTACGGAGAAGGAGCAGGACGCTGGCAGAAGAGAACCCTGCAGGTACAAAGACTGGGGGAAGGAAAAACCCTGGCCGAAGAGGGCAAAGGCCCTTTCCCAGGCCTGGAGGCCTGAGGGAAAAGACCCTGCCAGAAGGGGAAGATAGCACTGGATATTTGGTTCAGCACTACCACGCCCAGTGGGGTTCTCCAAGGTCAAGAGCCTCCCCTGGCAAGGAGGCGGGAAGGGCCCCTGTCCGAGCAGGGTATGGACATGAAGTCAAGGGGCACGGGGAAGTAACCCAGGAAGCTAGCAGCTTTCCTGAAGCCACAGCACGAGGCTGCTACTCGTAGGGTCCCTGGATTGGGGCCCGGAGTTGAGGTAGGACCGGGCCCTTCCCCACCAGCCATTCACTGGAGGGGCAAGAGCCCCAGTGAAGAGGCAAGGGCCTGTGAGAACCAGAGACAGGACTGGGACCCAGCAGGGAGCTGCCACCTTAGAGAGGCTGTATTACCCTCCCCCACCACTAGAGGTGGAAGAACACGAAGGGGTAAAGCAGTTCCCTGACCTACTGCTAGAAGGAAGCGCTGGACCCTCCGAGGGAGAGGAAGAGCTTTGTCACACCACCAGTCATGCAGATGCGACAGTCTCCCTTGGAAGTTTGTTCCAGAGTTTAACTACCTTTATTGTTAGAAAGCTTTTCCTAATATCGAACCTAAATCTTCCTTGCTGCCGATTACGCCCATTACGTCTTGTTCTACCTTCAGTGGGCAGGAAACACTTGATAACCATCCTCTTTAGAATGGCTCAGAACATGAGACTCCTGGGGCAATTCTGCACCAAAAAATTAAAAAAATCTGCACACAATATTTTAAAATTCTGCATATTTTATTTGTCAAAATAACACAATATAATCATGCCAGTTTCAGTTTTGGTACTTTATTTCAAAATACCCGTCAGCAGGTATGTCTGTAACAATACAGACAACAAAAAATGACTCAGCCCTGGTCTACACTGACCCGGCGATTCGGCAGCAGTTGACGGGAGTCACGCAAACTACGCAGAGGAGCTTGCGTAACTCCCATCGCCTGCTGTGCTTCCCTTCTGCACGCCGTCTTCGCTGCACTGCGCTGACAGGCACCGTGTTCCTATCAACGCAGCGCTACGCCACTTGCAGGGGTGGTTTTACTCAGTTGACTTCCTGATTGATTGAGTGGGTCTACACTGACCGCTCCATTGCTCCAGAAAGATTGATCTGGCGGTGGTGACGACTTTGCTGCTGTCCATATAGACGTACCCTCAGAAAATGTTGCTCGGCTGGGGCTCCTGCTGTCAGCCCTGCCAGACGCAGAACTCCCCGTCAGCCCACGGGTCGCTGGGGCTGTCGTTTATCCATATCCTTCCTAAAGCGTGGTGCCCAGAATTGGACGCAGTACCCCAGCCGAGCCCTCACCAGCGCCAAGTAAAGCGGAACAATTACCTGCTCTGTCTTACACACAGCACTCCTGTTCGTACATCCCAGAATGATATGAGCCTTATTCGGAACCGCGTTGCATTGTCTGATATTCAGTTGATGATCCGCTATAACCCCAGATCCTTTTCACCAGTACAACGGCCTAGCCACTTATTCCACATCGTGCAGTTGTGCATTTGATTTTTCCTTCCTCGGTGAAGTGCTTTGCACTTATCTTTATTGAATTTCAGCTTGTTGATTTCAGGCCAATTTTCCAATTTATCAAGGTCGTTTTGACTTCTAATCCTGCCGTTTAAAGTGCTTGCAACCCCTCTCTGCTTGGTGTTGCAAATTTTATAAGCAAACTCTCCATTCCATTATCCGAGTCATTAAAGAAATATTAAATTGTAGCATAATCATCATCATCATAGGTATCCTCCTCATCTTGCTGTTACCTTGGACTCAGCCTACCTGTCTGTATCCGCCTGTTGCGTCTCAGCTTATGCTTTGATGGTACACTCTTTGGGGTATGGTCTGTCTTTGGTGGGTGTACGGCACCTAGCACAACAGGGCCCGGATCCCCGAATCTGGCCTCTGTGTACTCTGCTACTTTAGTACACATATCCATAAGGCCCGTTTTATAGATGGAGCACCGTGGCCCAGAGAGATGAAGTGACTTGCCCAAAGTCCTATGGGGAGTGTGACAGTGCCAGGAACAGAATTCTCTAATTTTCAGCAGCCTCTAAAGAGGGAATACTCTTTGTATGACACCGTCCACCATGTATAATGTATGCGAGGGTTGCATCTATGCTACAACTATGCTGGATTGTGTTAGGTTTTGGCTCAGGCCTCGGATTTCGTCTGTGTTATTTGGATGGAGACTCTGGACACGGAAATGATAGTCAGGAATAGTGAGGCTCTATGCTGGTGATTTACAGGAATGATTATGTCTGGCTTCCCGAAAGTGCGGCAGACAGCTTCACAGAAACCAAGAGAGACACAGTGTGTGCCCTGATGATCTTGCAGCCTTGGTTTGGACACAAGTGAGGGTCATTAGCAAACACAGGGGGGACAAGGATCACAGTGATCAGGCCACCTGGTTTCCTCAGAAGACTGGGACATGTGATGGATCAGATAAGTTAGATTTATTAACTTCTGGTGGGTGACATGTCCCAGTGGAGCGTTCTGGAGAGGTTTCCGTTTACAAGCGCTTCGCAGGAGGGCGTTCCAGGGATAGGAGTTATTGTGGGAACAGGAACTAGGCCTGATTTTCAGAAGTGCTGAGCACACAGAAGAACTCCTGCTAAAGTCTGAGGATACTGTAGATGCTCAGCCTCTCTGAAAATCAACACCCACCGAGGCAGGAGTCATAAGGGGAATTGGGGATGGATTGGAGGGGGCAAGATGAGAACGGAGACAGTGCTGGGAATCCAAGCTTCGCCCTAAGCCGTGTCCAATGCTGATCCCAAATACAATGAGATTTAGCTCCTCGCACAATGATTTCACTCAGCCGTTCACACTGAGCTATTCAGACTGGAAAGAAAGACCAATTTAGCTGGGCAGAATGACAGTGGGCGTCTGTTGTGTGAACTGCACTGGGCAGCGTCTGGCAGCAAACGGCAGCAAGGTCTCAGGGTGCTATTACAGTAGCAAGCAGGCGGGAAGGGAGACCAAGAGGAGTGAAAGAGAATGGCATGTTTACAGGACTGCATCAATACCTGGCACTGTGACAGCCCTGCAGAGGGACGGTGTCAGCGAGGATGGATAGCAGACAGTGGTAAGCAGCTTAATCCAGGTAAGCAGTCCTGCCGAAGTCAGTGGAAGTTCTGTATGGCAAGGACTCATGGGGTTGAGACCATGTTTTGTTTCTTTATTTAAATACACAGGACCACGTCCTAGGCTTGTGTAAATCAGTGTCACTCCAGTGAAGTTAATGAAACTACTTGGATTTGTATCAGCAGGGGATCTGGCTCTTGAAGGGTTTGGGAAAGGCTGACCTGAGAAAGCAATAGAGATCAGGATTTACAGCAAGGGATGCGGACCTAGGAGCCCTGGGTGTTCTGCCTGGCTGAGATACTGACCTGCTGTGTGATCTCAAGCATGCCACGCTCTGCACCTCCATTGCCCCTTCTTCAAAGTGACGATAATGATGACGCTTGGCTGACATATAGTGTGGTTTGCTGCATCTAATGAATATTTGCCGAGCTCTTTGAGATCCTGAAATGATGCAAAGTATTACATGTTAACAATGATCACAACGTTTCGAAATAATAGTCCCCGGAGGCTGGAGAATTACAAGCTACTCAGGAAGAGAGGTTTATGACCACTCTATTGGGTAAGAAAATACAAGTGGTATTTTCTCTCTTCCTTGAGAATTAAATGTAACAAAACTGTTATCTGTTCCTCGGGAAGCAGAGGGGAGTCAAACAGGTGCTCAACTCACTGAATCAGAATTCTGTGCATTGTAAGGTCCTGGGACTGTGGGTTTTGTTCAATGTATGTACAGCACCTAGCGTAAGGAGGTCCTGGTCTGTGATTGGGACTCCTAGGTGTTTCTGCAACACAAATAATAAACAATACACGTGCCACTGCAGCAAGTGGGCGTTGTTCAATGGCCATTACTAGTCGGATAACAATCACTGAGAGAAGATAAGGATCCATGGGCCCAGCTCAAAGCCGCCGTCTCATTCTGCTCGTGACCTGGGATCCTAAAATCTCAAGAAAAACCACAGGTTCTGCAATTGTAAATTGCTGCAATTTTTGCTGTTCTGCAAAATCTAAGACTTCACTTGAGGACATGCAAGGGATGGAGGCGGGGAGGTGTGTAAGGTACGTACAGGGCCTGATCCCCCCTCCACCCCCCAATCCTGGATTTCATGTTGTTATAAATCCACTGACTTCAGCACCGTGAGTGGAAGGAGGGTCAGGCCTGTTGTCCGCAGCTTTTTTTTGCCTTCCTGCTGTGTTCATTTCTCTCTCCCAGGCTAAACAAATCCGTGTACTCTTGCCTTGTTAACCTAGCCTATCAGGAAACAATCCACGGAGCAAGGGGAGGTCATTTCCACAGTTCCTGCTGTCCAGTGGGAGGCCCCTTCACCTGGGCACTGGCCAGAGGAACCGTGAGCAGACACTTCCAGGCAGAGGAGAGGTTGTTTCCCAGTATGCCTTTCCTCAATAGCAGAGAATTCCCTGCCCCATTCTCTAACCTTCCAGGCAGGGGAAGTGCCTCCTCAGCCCACCAGCATCCTGTTGACATGTACATGGAGCTAATCTCATTTGCGTCTGGCTTTGCAGGAGACTTGAGAGGAATGCAGGAGTTGGGGGGGTGGGAAGGGAGTCGATCACTGTCACAGGCGGTTAAAGGAAAGCGGAGAGCGGGCAGGCAGCCTGAGATATCATCGTTACATTGGGTGAAAATGTATAGGGTTGCCACATTTCTAATGCCCGGTAACCAGACCCCCGAGGCCCTGCCCCCTGCTCTGCTGCTTTTCCCCTGAAAGGCCCATCCCTGCTTGCCCCACATGAGCTGTGTGAGCAGCCTGGCCCCGGACTGTCTGGATGAAAACCGTCACTGCAGCTGGCATTCCGCTCGGCTATTCTACCCTTGCTCCAGAGGTTTTATTTTGCTGGACAGTTCCCTGGTTAATTTTGGCACCACCGTAGCAGATATCATAACATGGCCCTCTCGCTCAGGTTTGCACAGCATTTATCATAACCTGCTGGAGGGAGGGAATTCTGAGCCACTGGAGGCCAGCGTTCCATGCTGGGATTTTCCCTTCATGTTACGAAGCGGACTGCATTCGGAGCCTTAAACCATCTCTCATGGCTTGTCCGCATGACGCCACAGTCTGGATTACGGGGGTGTGAATTGTGGAGCGCTCTAACTGCCCCATGCAGACCCTGCTGGCACGAACTGAAAGGTGCCTACTTCACTTCGATGTCGTCCCGTTTCAAACAGGACTGCGTTCACATACACTAGGTGCAAAATTACTTGTCAGTGCTCTGAAAATTCATTCTGTATGCAAAGAGCTGCGACTTCGGGGAGGACACAGTGTATTTTTCATATGTAACAAAGAGATTGAATCCCTGCTTTATGTGCAAAATGGAACTCCGCTTCATGACCTGCACCTTCATAAGAAGAGCTATTCACTCGGAAGGATCCCAGTGTACTTTAATATAGACACAGGAGTCCTCTTACTTGTCCCTGATGTGCAGCTGCCTCTGGGGAGCAACACAGCTGTTGTTCCAATGGAGTAATGTTACACAAGAGTTTAGAAGAGGAAGTGAAGAATAGCCACATTCAGCTGAAACTGCAGAGGGATTTCAGGTAGCAGAATGAAAATAAACAGCCGTTTAAGAAGAATATATTAAATGACAAATCCCTGGGCTTTTTTCTGCCTCATTAAATTGAATATTGAACCAGACTTAGTTCAGGGCGATAGAGCCTGTGGCGTTTTTCAACCTAATGGAGTTTTGGAGGGATTGAATGTGGGAGCAGATGAGTAAACCTGACCCATTTGTTCTTCCTTTCTTGTGGCCGTGAGATTGTTCTGTGGATTCTAGGGCATGTATTAAATGAATTTCTTCTTCAAAGAGCGGTTATTCTCCTTCTTCATGTGCCCCTGTAGTTAGAGCTCCAGATAACTGAATGAAATCTTACAGCTGGGGATGTTTGTTTATTTTTGGAGCTGCTTTGAGAGGAAAGCAGAGCTATGTCTGATGTACTGTGCCAGTGCTCGGCGATCAGACATACATCGCAGTCTACATGGTGTAATTTCATTCATTTTTCAGTGCAGCTGGGACACTGATCCTGGAAGATGCCATCTGCCACAGGCTCTCTCACCTGCAGATGAGGGAGCTCAGCGTGTTGCAGCATTGGGCTCTTACCTCATTCTTTTTAAATTTCATCTCACTAAAAGATGAGATCAATTGACTAAATTAGGTCCAAAAATACATGGGGAGGGGGGTTAGGGGATGGTTACAAAACTTAATATTAATAGAAATGAGTCGTGGTGGTGGTGTGGGGCGCGGGGGAGAGGGGGGAAGTGGTTACATTTCAGTGGAAAAGTTTCGTGTTTAGTTTTTATTTTCTAAAAGAAGAATTTAATGCACTCTCCAGCAATCCTCTGAACCCATCTCAGCAACCTTCGGGGTGGCCTTAACTGCTTAATCATGAACCATGCGGGATTGTCCCAGAATGCACGCATACAAAAGCAGTCTGGCAGCACGGACATGAGCCATGGCTGTGTCATGGGGAGGGAAAAACACAGCTGGATGAACAGAACCTGTTGGTATGTGTATTGTGCCTAAGCCCAAGTTGGAGGCCAGGACCCCATTGTGCTAGGTGCTGTACAGTCACAGAACAAAAAAGACCGAGAGGGGCGAGTGTCACAAACCGATTGTGATTCGAGGCTGAGATTTTTCACAGCTGCCTAGGAGACTTGGGTGCCCCCTGCCCATTCATCTTAATGAGAATTAAGTGTCCAGATCCCTTTGACGGCTTTGAAGCTGTCAACCCTAGCATGGGCGTGACCCACTGCTGTGTGTTACAGGGACTTCTCTGTGCCCAATCCACAGCGCGTATGACTCTGGTACAGCCCCAGCTAAGGAGCCTGAATCTGCAGCTCGATCTGATGCAGCTGGAGCTAGTGCGTTTAGCTCAGGAGGTCCATGGTGTGTCGGCCAAGATGGCAGGCATCCCTAGTGCGGGGCCATGGCTGTGTCCCGATGGCTCGTTATGGTGTGCACGCAAACTGTAGACTCTTACCAACCCCCCACCCCCAAGGATGATGTTCCCCTTCCTGACCTGGCCCATTCGTCGCTCTGCTAAAAGGCCCTCATAAAATGTAGGATGCTTTTCATTTTTCAGCCTTGATTTCTTTTTAAAAACATGATTGCGATGTTTGTTTTTGCATTCTCGGCTCTGGGCTGGCTCCGGAATCCACGGCCTGAAGCTCTGAATTTTGCCCCTCAGGAGCTCAGCTCAAGGGCGTGGGTGGGGAGAAGACGGCCTCTCAAAATGTGACCCCCACCAGCTTACAGTGACATCTAGACTAGTCCATCAGCTCCGAACAGGCAGAGTGCCCCAGCCCAATCCTCTGTCGGTCTGTCCACTCCCCCAGCATGATCCCTGCACGAGTCCCATTCCTCCCACTGGGAGTATCCGGGATCAGAGGTATTCCCCAGGAGATGGTTAAGCAACTAAGGGGCTGCATCAGAGGCCGGGACTGGGCCCCAGGACTGAGGTCCACGTGGCTCCAAAGGCCTGGGAGTCACTGTGCTGGATCAGCTGCTAGGATTATGTTTTCGAGCCCTTTGGTATGAATCCTTCAACTTTTCCATTCCTCGTTGGCCATCGTCAGCACTAAAAGCAGCTTATCTCTTGAATAGCAGCGGCATGACGTCACTGTAGCAGGTAACGAATGAGTGACTGTAGCCCACAGGCTCATATGCTCGCAGGCGGTCTCGCAAGATGTGCTAAATACCCAGGCTCAGTGTCTGGTGCCGGGGGAAGGCAGGAGTGTGGTATGATGCCATGCCAATCTCTGGATCAGGTTAGCAAGCTCTAGTGAGATTCTCACCCCTGCTCTGCTCTCTCACGAGACAGACGGACCGCGTGTGCGGACGGGACTAAACAACCTACTCGCCCCCAGAGGGGTCGCTCCGCCCCAGCCATTATGGGCCGCATTCTCCAGCCAGCTGAAATTACTGTCCAGGCCACCACTCGCAACACAATACCCCTGCTGGGCCATCGGCACCAGGGACCGAACCTGGGACGTCTGGATCTAAAAGCAAGAGCCTCTACCGCCGGAGCTAAAAGAGCCCACTCTACTCTAGCAAGCTCCTCAATCTCCACCTATGGCCCTGCCACTCCTACAGTGGGCCAGCACTTCACCCGGCGTGGCAGTGGGTCACACTCGCACCTGTGTCGTATTCACACCTGTGCAGGGCAGGTGCCGAACATTACCAGGTGGGCATGGTGACAGCGTGAGGTGCCACGCAATGGAGAATCAGGCATGGGGTTGGAGGTAGGCAGGACCGGGCGGCTGCCGCCTGGCTTCCCAAAAAGCCAGTGGCTGCTACTCAAGCCTGGTGTCCCAAAAAGCCAGTGGCTGCCGTTCAGCTTCCCAGGACTGGGGCAGCTGCGTCTACCTCCCAGCTGGGACTGGGCGGGAAGCAGGTAGCTGCAACCTGGCTTCCCCAGAAATCAGCAACTGCCACTCACCTCCCTTCACTGGATTTTTCGCTGCGTACCCCCTGCCTGTGTCTCACGTACCCCTGGGGGTACGCGTACCACAGGTTGAGAAACTATGTGCTAGAGAATATCTCCCATCTGGATTTAAAGACTCCAAGGGATAGAGGAATTTACCGCATCCGTTGGTAATCAGTTTCAATGCTAAAATGCTTCTAGTTTGAAGTTTGCTCATTTCCAGCATGCCCTGATGTTGAACTTTTGGGAACAGAGAGGCTTTTTAAAACTTCTTTATTCAAATTAAAAAAACAAAAAGCAACATTTATCCCGTTTAGTGACAAGAGACAGCCGCAGCACACTTGCGATTGCTTTGATGTGACTATAAAAGGGACATCTGTTTCGAATAAATCAGCTGGAGGTTGTGTTAAAAATATTTACTGACATCAATGTTTACCTTGTAAATGTAACTAACTTGCTGAGAACAGAAAGGGCAAGAAAAATTATTTTCTGTTTACTGTCCTAGCCGAGGTTGTTCTACATGTTGTCGTAGAAATATAGCACTGCAAGGGCCCTCGAGAGGTCATCTTGTCCTTGTGCTGAGGCAAGACCAAGTAAACCTAGACCATTCCTGACAGGTGTTTGTCTAACCTGTTCTTAAAAACCTCCAGTGACGGGGATTCCATAATCTCCCTCAGAAGCCTATTCTAGAATTTAACAACCCTTATCATTAGTGAGCTTTTCCTAGTATCTAATCTAAATCTCCCTTTACTCCCATTACTTCTTGTCCTATCTTCAGTGGACATGGAGAACAATTGATCCCTGTCCTCTTTATAACAGCCCTGAACATATTTGAAGACTTTGAAGATAATATTTGAAGATAATATTCATATTATCAGCTCCAACCCCACCTCCCCATCATCGTCTTTCTTAAGACTAGGTTCCGATAGCTGGCAGCAGAAGAATGAAAAACTAAATTAAAGACCAGATGGTATCCGCCCAAGAGTTCTGAAGGAACTCAAATGTGAAATTGCAGAACTACTAACTGTGGTATGTAACCTATCCTTTAAATCAGCTTTGGTAGCAGATGACTGGAGGATAGCTAATGCGACGTCAGTTTTTTAAAAAGGCTCAAGAGGCAATCCTGGCAATTACAGGCCAGTAAGCCTAACTGCAGTACCAGGCAAACTGGTTAAAACTATAGTAAAGAACAGAATTATCAGACACTAGATGAACGTGATTTGTTGGGGAATAGTCAACATGGTTTTTGTATAGAGAAATCATGCCTCACCAGTCTACTAGAATTATTTGAGAGGGTCAACAAGCATGGGGACAAAGGTGATCCGGTGGATAGCGTACTTAGATTTTCAGAAAGCCTTTGACAAGGTCCCTCACCAAAGGCAATTAAGCTGTCATGGGATAAGAGGGAAGATCCTCTCTTGAACCAGTAATTGGTTAAAAGATAGGAAACAAAGGGTAGGAATAAATGGTCAGTTTTCAGAACAAAGAGAGGTAAATAGTGGTGTCCCCCAGGGGGTCTGTACTGGGACTAGTACTGTTCAACATATTCATAAATGATCTGGAAAAAGGGATAAACAGTGAGGTGGCAAAATTTGCAGATGATACAAAACTACTCAAGATAGTTAAGTCCGAAGCAGACTGCGAAGAGTTACAAAGGGATCTCTCAAACCTGGGTGACTGGGCAACAAAATGGCAGATGAAATTCAATGTTGATAAATGCAAAGTAATGCACATTGGAAAACATAATCCCAACTATGCATGTAAAATGATGGCGTCTAAATTAGCTGTTACCACTCAAGAAAGAGATCTTGGAGTCACTGTGGATAGCTCTCTGTCTTTCACAACTCCTAGGGCACAAGGTAGCAAGTTGCATACTGGGATAGTTGCCCACTGCGCATTGCTCTCAATGTCAATGCTAGAGCACCAACTGTGGATGTGCTTCAGGTGACACATTGAGTGCGGTGTGGACAGGCACAAGCGTTGTATTTACAGCGCTTTTTGATCATCGCTGTAACTTCTGTCGACAAAACGTTCTAGTGTAGATAAGGCCTGGGACTTTTAAGCTGGGAAAAGAGACAACTAAGGAGGGGTATGATAGAGGTCTATAAAATCATGACTGGTGTGGAGAAAGTAAATAAGGAAGTGTTATTTACTCCTTCTCATAACATTAAAACTAGGGGTCACCAAATGAAATTAATAGACACCAGGTTTAAAACGAACAAAAGGAAGTATTTCTTCACACAACACACTGTCAACCTGTGGAATTCCTTGCCAGAGGATGTTGTGAAGGCCAAGACTATAACGGGGTTCAAAAAAGAACTGGATAAATTCGTGGAGGATAGGTCCATCAATGGCTATTAGCCAAGAGAGGCAGGGATTGCTGTTTGCCAGAGACTAGGAATGGGTGACAGAATGGATCACTTGATGATTGCCTGTTCTATTCATTCCCTCTGAAGCACCTGGCATTGGCCACTGTCGGAAGACAGGATACTGGGCTAGATGGAACATTGGTCTGACCGAGTATGGCTGTTCTTATGTTCACATGATTGGGAACTGGGAGACCTGTGTTCAATTTCCAGCCCTGCATCAGATTTCCTGTGTGAACTCAGGCAAGTCTCTTAGGATATGTTTACACTTTGAACTGGTTGTGTGTTTCCCAGCTGGAGGAGATGTACCTGTGATAGCTCTGATCAAGCTAACGTGCTAAAATAGGTTGTGTCTGCACTAGGAGTTAGGGATGTGATTTCCTTAGAATCATAGAAGATTAAGGATGGAGGGGATCTCAGGAGGTGTCTAGTCCAATCCCCTGCTCAAAGCAGGACCAACCCCAACTAAATCATCCCAGTCAGGGCTTTGTCAGGCCAGGCCTTAAAAACCTCTAAGGATGGAGATTCCACCACCTCCCTAGGTAACCCATTCCAGTGCTTCACCACCCTCCTAGGGAAAAAGTTTTCCTAATACCCAACCTAGACCTCCCCCACTGCAACTTGAGACCATTGCGCCTTGTTCTGTCATCTGCCACCACTGAGAATAGCCTAGCTCCATCCTCCCTGGAACATCCTTTCAGGTAGTTAAAGGCTGCTATCAAATCCCCTCTCACTCTTTTCTTCTGCAGAGTAAACAAGGCCAGTTCCCTCAGCCTCACCTCATAAGTCATGTGCTCCAGCCCCCTAATCATTTTTGTTGCCCTCTGCTGGACTCTTTCCAATTTGTCCACATCCTTTTTGTAGTGGAGAGCCCAAAATTTGACACAGTACTCCAAATGCGGCCTCACCAGTGCCGAATAGAGGGGAATAATCACTTCCCTCAATCTGCTGGCAATGCTCCTACTAATGCAGCCCAATATGCCGTTAGCCTTCTTGACAACAAGGGCACACTGCTGACTCCACTGTAACTCCCAGGTCCTTTTCTGCTGAACTGCTGCCTAGCCAGTCAGTCCCCAGTCCGTAGCTGTGCATGGGATTCTTCTGTCCTAAGTGCAGGAGTCTGCACTTGTCCTTGTTGAACTTCATCAGATTTCTTTTGGCCCAATCCTCCAATATTTCTAGGTCTGTCTGTCTGTATTCTCTCTCTACCCTCCAGCATATCTACCACTCCCCGCATCTTAGTGTCATCTGCAAACTTGCTGAGGGTGCAATCCTCCCCATCCTCCAGAACATTAATGAAGATGTTGAAGAAAACCAGCTTCATGACTGGCACCTGGGGAAACTCCGCTTGATACCAGCTGCCAACTAGACCATGAGCCATTGATCACTACTCGTTGAGCCCGATGATCTAGCCAGCTTTCTATTCATCTTATAGTCCATATGCTATATACTCTACATAGTCAACGTATACTTCTTTAACTTGATGGCAAACATACTGTGGGAGACCGTATCAAGAGGCTTGCTAAATTCAAGGTATAACATGTCCACCACTTTCCCCACATCCACATCCACAGAATCAGTCATCTCATCATAGAAGGCAATCAGGTTGGTCAGGGAGGACTTTCCCTTGGTGAATCTATGCTGGCAGTTCCTGATCTCCTTCCTCTCTTCCAAGTGCCTCAAAATGGATTCGTTGAGGACCTGCTCCATGATTTTTCCAGCGACTGAGGTGAGACTGACTGGTTGCTCCTCCTACCCTTGTTTTGAAGATGGGCACTATATTTGCCTTTTTCCAGCCATCCGGGACCTCCCCCAATCGCCATGAGCTTTCAAAGATAATGGCCAATGGCTCTGCAATCACATCAGCCAACTCCCTCAGCACCCCCGGATGCATTGCATCCAGCCCCATGGACTTGTTCATGTCCAGCTTTTCTAAATAGTCTTGGACCTGTTCCTTTAGCACTGCAGGATGTTCGCCTCCTCCCCATTCTGTGCTGCCCAGTGCAGCAGTCTGGGAGCTGACCTTGTCTGTGAAGACAGAGGGGAAAAAAGCATTGAATACTTCAGCTTTTTCCACATTATCTGTCACCAAGTTGCCTCCCCCATTCTGTAAGGGGCCCACACTTTCCCTGACCACCTTCTTGTTGCTAACATGCCTGTAGAAACCTTTTTGTTACCTTTCATGTCCCTTGCTAGCTGCAACTCCAATTGTGCTTTAGCCTCTCTGATTTCACCCCTGCCTGCTCGGGCAGTGTTTTTATACTATTCCCTAGACATCTGACCAAGCTTCCACTTCTTGTAAGCTTCCTTTTTGTGTTTAAGCTCACCGAAGATTTCTCTGTTAAGCCAAGTTGGTCACCTGCCATATTTACTATTCTTTCTGCACATTGGGATGGTTTGTTCCTGTGCCCTTAATAAAGTTTCTGTAAAATACAGCCAGTTCTCTTGGACTCCTTTCCCCCTCATATTAGCCTCCCAGGGGATCCTGCCCATCAACTCCCTGAGGGAGGCAAAATCTGCTTTTCTGAAGTCCATGGTCTGTATTCTGCTGCTCTCCTTTTTTCCTTTTGTCAAGATCCTGAATTTGACCATCTCATGGTCACTGCTGCCTAAGTTGTGCCACCCATTTCTACTTCCCCTACCAAATCTTCCCTGTTTGTGAGCAGCAGATCAAGACGCGCTTGGCTTGGGGCTGAACGGCGGGGTTGTCCAGCCGGAATGCCAGCCCAGCACTTCAGGGCAGAGCACACTGCATGCAGGACGCTGTTTTGCTTCGCCCCACTAGCGTGACCTCAGATGCCTGGAGGTTGCCACTTTGCTCTGTCTCCATTCATGTGACCTCACGTGCATGCTGATGGGGGTGAAGCACGCTGCAAAAAGGCGACCTCACACGCACGGTGCATGCAAGGTTGTGGCACTGGGACTAGGCCTATGCCGTTCCCATATCTCCAGATTTAGGGCTACCCCACTACTGCTGAATAAGTACTTGGACAGGCAATTGGGTCTTGTGGATGAGCAACAGGACTGGGCAGCAGGATATACAGATTGTATACCCCACTTTGCTACTGACCTACTGGGTGACCTTGGTCAAGTCACGTCATCACCCCATGCCTCGGTTTCCGCTCCCACCCTTTGTCTTGTCTTTTAGACTATCAGCTCTTTGGATCAGGAGGCATCTCTCACTGTGTGTTTCTGCTGTGCAGTGTCCAGGACAATGGGACCCAGATCTTGGGTGGGGCCTCTCAGACAAACAGATATTCTGTCATTCCCTGTCCCTGGCTCTGAATACACAGCTCCTTCCACCAGAGGATTTCCAAGCACTTTGTTTTATAGGAATGAACACAGCCTTACTTATACCCCTGTGAGGGTTGGGTCCCTGGGTTATAAATTAGGAAGCTGAGGCACAGAGAGATTAAATGAGTGATTTCCCCCCCCCCCCCCATGAGAAGCTGAGTGCCCACAGCTGCCTTTGATTTCAGCTCAAGTTGCAGGTACCCGAAATCGCTGAAAATTGAGCCATAGGTGACTTGTCCAAGGTCATCTGGCAAGTCTGTGGCAGGCCAAGCCTAGAACCTGCCTTTCTCAGGTTTAACCACAAATCTATTAGATCACCGCATCACTCTTGTATCTGAGCATCTGCTAAACTTGAAATATATTTATCATCCCAACAACCATGCATTGTTATCCCCATTGTACAGATGGGGAGCTGAGGCATAGAGAGGCCAAGTAACTTGCATACAAGGCACCTGTGAGAGCAGGGAATTGAAACTGTGTTTTTCAGGTCTTAGGTTAGTGCCCTAACCATTCTCCCATCCTTCCCTTCCGATCATCATGTTCTGTGTCTTCATTTAGTTGTGTTCTCCTTCTGTCTGAGTAGCCTGAGCCGTCAGGGTTTTGTGGAAAACAGGTCTCCCCTAGCACATTGACCTACATCGATAAGTAGATGCAAAAATCTGCCTGGGTGACTTAAAAAATGACTAATCACCATTATCAAGAATAATTTGTTCTCACTTTTGCCAACTCTTGTGATTTTGATTCTGAGGCTTGTGATCATTGGTGAGTTTCTTAAAGCCTCAGCTGCTGAGATCAGGTGATTTATGGGCGATCTCCACGTTTATTTTAAAAGAAGTACGTTTCTAGCCCTTGGAGTTGCGGAGAAAAGGTTGAAAATGTGAATCCTCAAGGCTCAAATCCCGTAGGCGCATGAAAAAAACCCCAGACTATTACTGTTTGCCTCATTGTTTTTAAAGCCAGTCTTATGATTTCAGGGGCCTGACTCATGACTGGTACGTGCCTGGAGAATGTGGTTTCTATTGCAGAGCCACAAATGTGGACATGTAAAAGTGAGAACATCCGATTCTTGTGTAGAGCCGGAGTTAATTTGGGCCCAAAATGAGGAAGTGTGACAGACAAGCAGCAAGAGTGAAACCTACCAGATTTCCTCTACCACTCATAAGCAGCAGGCCAGCGCTGGAAGATGGATAGCTGCCAGCATGTGACAAGGAGAATTCTCCCACTACACAGGTTGTTTCTCTGTCCCCTTTCCCCACCCACCCACATATCTGCCAAGCAGTTGGGTGCACTTCTGTTACATTTCAGGAACATCAACAGTGCCAGACTGGATCAGACCCACCATTTAGCCCAGCACTCTGTCTCTGACAGTAGCCGGCACCAGATGCTTCCAGGGAAGATGCAAGAACCTTCCAGGGGGGAGATGTGGAATAACCTGCCCCCTGCCTAGCTCTTATCCTGGTCTCTAGCAGAGATTGGCTGAGCCCCGATGCATAAAACTTACTTTCCCTTTCCAAACTGATTGATTGATTGCCATTTGTATCAATAACTCTGGATATTCTTGATCTCCGTATAAATGTCCAATCCCTTTAGATTCCCTTCTTAGAGGGAGAGAAGAAAAATCCCCTAAAACTCTCCAGAGTGCCCCTAAAACAGCTCCCAGGCTCCTGGTTTAGTTGAAAAGCTTCTCTTGGGGGGGGGGACCTCTTGAGGGGGAGACCATAAGGCTCCCCTGTGCCTTATGAATCTCCTTTGTCCCCACCGGGGCTTTTCTTCCCCTTACCTTCCTGGCTTCCCTCTTTATACCCATAGAAAGCAGGCTCCTCTCTTGGCTGATCAGTCTCCCTCCGCCAAGGGCTTCTCTCAGCTGCAAGCAACTGGCCACCCGCTCTGCCCCCCTGGAGCTGTCCCAGCCCCACACGGTTGTGGCATTTCTGCTCCACATGGGGCTGTGGCTGTGGGAGGGAGGAGAGGGATTTGGCACAGTTTGGAGAAAGTCTTCTCCTTCCCCATACAAATATCTGCCTGTGAATACGAGTGATATTGACAAATCTGTCCTGGGCAAAGTCCTTTTTTTTTTTTTTTTTTTTTTTTGTGATGAGGTGAGGCCAGGATTGAATCCCTTTTCTGCCAACCCATCTGCCCCCAGCAAATTCCACAGGGCCCAAAGAGAATCCCCTGGTGCCCTCTTTTGACACGGGGCCTCCAAATCCTTGGTAGGTTAGAGGGTGGCAATAACTTCCTGATTTGAAGCAGGACCCCGATGTGTTAGGTGCTGTAAAAAACAGGACAAAAAGTCAGTCCCTGCCCCAGAGAACTGGCAGTCTGTGGTTTGATTGTGGTAGGGTAGTGGGTAGATCAGGTGCTAGGTGCTGTGTGCGCTAGGTGCTGTGCGACCATAGAACAAAGACAATCCCTGCCCTGAAGATGTTACAATCAGCCAATTATTTGCCAAAGAGGGAGTCGTGTTACAGTTCATCTGTTCTGTCCATCTGTCTGACACTTAGATTGGCAGCTGTCTGGGGCAGGTGCTGCCTGCGTTGTCAGTACTTGTCTGTACCCTGCCTAACAGCCTGGAGCTGTGACTGGGTTCCTAGCTGCAAACGTAATTCGAATAACACCAATACAGTTGGGATTCACAGAGCAAATGCATCTTGGGGAGGCCTCCGGCCAAGAGGAAAGTCGTGTCCAATTAAGTAAATGTCCATAAAAAGCAGGGCTGCCAAGCTGTGAGACTAGCGGTGATTTTTGGTTTTAGAGCTTCATCGAAACGCACTGCAGATTCCTTCGCTGCTGGAGCGAGACATGCCGTTGCCTTCAGAATAACGCAGAGACCTCCCTCTGAATGTACCTTCCACTGCTTACGCCCACAGCTGCAGATGGCTCAAGCAATGTGGCTGGGTCGGTAATGCGCTGGATGAGGAGTTAGGAAATCTGGATTCCATTCCTGGCTCCACCATAGATGCTCTGTGTGAGCTGGGGGCAAGTCACTGAATCCACTCACTTCCCTATCTGTAAAATGGGGATAATGATGATACATTTCCTCCCACCCTTTATCTGTCTTGACTATTTCGTTTGTAAGCTCCTTGGGGGCAGAGACTGTCTCTCACTATGCATATGTACAGCAGCTAGCACACTGGAGCCGGGAGCGCTGTTACTATAAGACAGATAGTAATTGGAGAGCTGCACTAGGGGCCAGTTTTGTACAATGACTTCTCCAGCATAACAGGCTAACCCAGCACACACAGAAACGTTTTGAGATGACGCGGGTCTCTGACTGATGGAGAGGCTCCGCGAGAACCCCTCTGATGC
Source organism: Emydura macquarii macquarii (assembly GCF_026122565.2). Classification (NCBI taxonomy): domain Eukaryota; kingdom Metazoa; phylum Chordata; order Testudines; family Chelidae; genus Emydura; species Emydura macquarii. The sequence continues at coordinate 6,119,546 of NW_027133465.1, forward strand.
CTTACGGCAGCAGCAGCATTAAGGGGGGTGTAAAGACGAATGGTTTTCAGACAGCTAATCATGGCACTCCGCCCAGGGGCGCGGCAGGGCACAGAAGGCAGGGATTCCCAATACATTTGAGTCTGTGGAGGGGAGATCTGTAATGCGCCAGAATCTGTGACCATTGGAGGGAGAGGAGGACCCTGCCTCTGGCTCCATCACCAAATGTGTGGCATAATGTGGAGGGCGAGGTACTCACGCCGCACGTCATGCTTTAAATAACCCGATCTGCCCAGCTGGGAGTGTTCTTCCTTAGCTGGGGACAGCACGTCCCCATGGGCTGCCAGATCTGGCGTTGCCAAGTTTGTGTTTTCTCCTTGCTGTCGTGCAGAGGCTGTGAACAAACGGAGCCTGTGGCTCTTGCACAGGAGTGTCATCAAGAGGAAGGAGGTGGTGGGCGAGGTAGGAAGCTCCCGAGAGTCTGTGGTTGCAGTTAATATCGTACACGCCAGGGCTCTGCACAGCCATGGCTTTTGCCAGGCAGCCGTGTGCACCAGCAAGCACCGTCTATGACCCCCCCATTGCCTGCGTGGCACCGAGGGGCAAGACTCACAGCCGTGGCATTGGGTGGCCCAGTTAGAGTGGGCAGCGAGTCCCGTCCCTAGCCCCAGCACAGCTTAGGAAGCCTCATCGTCAGCCAACGCCCTCCGTTGATTTGAGGACATTGACACACTGAACTCAGTCGCACTCGCTTTACGGCACTGCCTGCTCCTGGGTCACGGCCCTTGCTGGGTTGCTCCCCTGAGCCAGTGGGCTCTGCCGAGAAGCAGTAGCAGGTCATAGAAGATGAGGGTTGGCAGGGACCTCAGAAGTTGTCTAGTGCAACCTGCTGCTTACAGCAGGACCAACCCCAACTCAATCATCCCAGCCAGGGCTTTGTCAAGCCGCACCTTTAAAATTCTCTAATGATGGAGATTCCACCACCTCCCTCGGTAACCCATTCCAGTGCTTCACCAGCCTCCTAGGGAAAAAGTTTTTCCTAATATCCAACCTAGACCTCCCCCACTGCAACTTGAGACTGTTGCTCCTTGTTCTGTCATCTGCCACCACTGAGAACAACCTAGCTCCATCCTCTCTGGAACGCCCTTTCAGGTAGTTAAAGGCTGCTAACAAATCCCCCCTCACTCTTCTCTTCTGCAGACTAAACAAGCCCAATTCCTTCAGCCTCTCCTCATAAGTCTTGTGCTCCATCCTGCTAATCATTTTTGTTGCCCTCCGCTGGACTCTTTCCAATTTCTCCACATCCTTCCTGTAGTGGGGGGCCCAAAACTGGACACAATACTCCAAATGTGGCCTCACCAGTGCTGAATAGAGGGGAATAATCACTTCCCTCGATCTGCCGGCAGTGCTCCTACTAATGCAGCCCAATATGCCGTTAGCCTTCTTGGCAACCAGTGCACTCTGCTGACTCATATCCAGCTTCTTGTTCCCTGTAACCCTCAGGTCCTTTTCTGCAGAACTGCTGCCTAGCCCGTCAATCCCCAGTCTGTAGCTGTGCATGGGATTCTAAGTGCAGGACTCTGCACTTGTCCTTGTTGAACCTCATCAGATTTCTTTTGGCCCAATCCTCCAGTTTGCCTAGGTCACTCTGTATCCTATCCCTACCCTCCAGCATATCTACCGCTCATGTGATTCATGTGGGTGGATGACTTCCTAGTCCTCCAGGACAACAGCTCTCAAATGGGTGGCTTCCCCTTGTGAGACAGCAGCACATGTGGACAAGAGCAGCCGTGATCATCCACAGATGTCTCAACCTGTCACCGTTCCACGAGTGGGAGGGGCTTGGCCTGGCCCAGCATCTGCTCTCCTCCCAGCTCAGCTTGGCAGTGTAACGGGCCACACAGTTCTGCACTTGCTTCTGCCTCCCTCCCAGTGCTCAGGGAATTGCTACTTGGTCCGTCCCATTCTGCCCCCAGCTATCCAGCAGCAGCATCCAGGAGCCAGAGGATGCAGCAGCCGCCTGCGGGGCCAGGAAGGTCTGCCACTGTGACTCCAGAAGCAGAAACCCCATACGCCTCCGTGGAAAGGGGGGAGAAGCTTTTAAACAGTATCCATGGTCCTTCGTGCAGGTGGCTGTTGCTGGGGCGTTGTAGGATAGCTTCCCAGAATGCACTGCTGAAAACACAGCCGGGGGGCCAGGTGTAACCTGCTTGTGATGGTAGGAAAGCGGCTGTGTGGACACACCCCGACCCGTGCGCTGTCCTAGCTGTGCTGCGGACAGTGCCTTGGGGATCGATCAGTAGGAGGAGCTCTTCCTTCTCAGTCAGTACTGAGCCAGCAAGTTAGGGGGCGGCGTTTCTCAAGGGGGAGCCCAGCACCCTGAGCAGAACCCGCCAAGAGCTGCCTTCAGGCTCGGATCGGGTTTCACGCAGGACTTGTCTGCAAACAGAACCGTTCAGTTCAGGGCAAGCTGGGTGTGACTGTACCCTGCTGCAGCAGCCTGTCGCGACCTCACTGTCTGTGTACCTTGCGGTGCACTGTTTCTCTGGCCTAAATTTAATCCGCTCCATGTGCCATCCAACCGCCAACATAACAACGTTTACTTCCAAGTCTTGAGACTAAAGCAGGTGGAGCAGACCCTGTAAATGGAAGCAACGTTATTGACGATCCACCAATAGCTGCCAAAAAAGCACTGGCTGATTTTGATGCATGAGAGAATCTACGTGAGGCTGAAGGACTAGGAGATGTAACATTTTGTTTTCTGTGAAGAGGTTTTTAATAACTTTGCCTATCCAGTTTAAATTGACCAACTTGGGGCTAAAACCACATTTATCACAGGTCAGTACAGACCTGTAGGAATACATAATTATTGAAAGAAGATGGACATGCATGACACCCAGTTTACAGTAAGAAACCATATTGTTTTTATAAGCCTCAGTTATGTATGGTGTAACGTTTCCGGTCAACTTTACCTCTGCTCATTGCGGTTAAGAAGTGTCTTGCAGGGGAGGGTTCTTGGACTTTGAGGTTAAGAGGTTAGAGGACAATATCCAGTTTGTCACACTGTGGGTAACCCAATTCTTAGGTGTCATAGTGTGTTGCATTTTTCAGTGCTAGTGGGAAGAGAGTGGAGTTGTTCAGAACTTGCTTTCGGGCTTCTCTACTACGTACACATGAACGTTAGTTTGTGGCAAGCAGGGGCATGAATCTTACACATACATACACACTAGGGATGTCACAGGATAAACGTTTAAACCGTGAGCAGCACCGTTTAGTGAATTAATCAAACGTTTAAACGGGGGGGGAGGAGGGGAGAGGAAGGCTCCTCGGTGAGAGTAGGAGCTGTCCAGCTGCAAGTGGCTCAGAGTCCCAGAGGGGTAGCCGTGTTAGTCTGCATACAGCAAAAACGACGAGTTCTGTGGCTCAGAGTGTGCTGGGAGGAGGAGCCGCTGGGCTTAGTCATTAACTGAGCAACTCAGTCATTAACTGAGCAACTCAGTCATTAACACACAAATCATCAACTCCCCCCAGCCATCAACTCATGAACACATCGACTCAGACTTTTTATGCATTTTTAACCATTCTTAACCATTTTATTTTTAACTTTTAAACAATTCAAACTATTTACAAAGCTGGAATTTAATGCAAGAATTTTTATGCATCTTGAACCATTTTTAACCCTTTTCCCTTTAACTTAGACAATAAAAACCATTTCTAAAGCTGGAATGCAATGTGTGTGTGTCATTACTGAAGCAAACAAAGGTTCAAGCGGGTCATTGCAGTACATCAGCAAACGCTTACCAGGCTGACCTGCACATCTTTTGGTGTCCCCTCCAAGAGCCAAACCCACATGATTCTGCTCCGCTTCCCTTCCCCCCAGCTGACCGTCACAGTGGAACATTAGAACGTTTAAACAGATTGCTCATTAACCTAATTTTTACATCCCTAATACATACATAGGCATAGGCATGCACAAGCCTGCTGTGGACTGAGGGCTTGTTTACATGGGGACATCCAGGAAAATGAATCTGAATTCACTAAAGGAGTGAATTTGAAGTGGGTTAGTTAAATTGCATTAATTTTAGAACTATGGTATAACTTTATGAGAATCCATTAGGAGCCTCAGACTGGGCTAGAGGGATGAGTGCTAAAGGAGATCTGGTGTTGCAGGCATTGGGAAATGATCTGCAGCAGTGTATGTTAAAAATGTCATTTAATCTGTACATTTGAGTTTTACTTCTATACTTCTGAAACTCTGAACTTCTTGTACGTAACTGAAGTCTTGTATTCCTCTACAATTGCTCTCTTCTTTATGAAAGATGTTAATTGATAACGGAACCTTTACTATTGAAGTTTGGAATTCCTCACTTGTTCTCAAGTCTGTCAATTAACTGTGAAATAAGTAGGAAGAATGATTTGATTAAAATGAAGACACTTATATTGCTACTAGCAATTCTGGTTAACTGTTTTGTAGTCAGTTTATGCTTTCATAAACAATTAACAGCTATGATTTGCTGCTTAAAGATCTTGAAATCGGTGCTGATGATGATGTCTCGTCAAGAACTGCATCCGTCTTTTTGCTGTCTGTAGAAAAAATGGGCTATTTGCTCCTTACATTAAATGTGAACACTGTTCATTGTTAACAGTTTGAACAGGAAGATACCTTCACAGTCATTATCAGCCACATGCACTTTGATCATCAACCTGTTACAATTAAACAAGGTGTTACAGTCAGACTGATTGTTCATGCGCTTTGATCAAGCCTCAACAAGAGGTGATCAAAGAGTTACAGTCAAACAGTTTGTTAATGCACTTTGCTTGGACTAGATCAAGCTGTTCATGTGTGCATTAGCAGGGTGCCCGAGGATAGTTAATCCACGACTAATATGCAGGAACTTTTCGGGTCAAGTCGGAAGCAACTCCACTTTTTTGGGCTTGCATCCTTGTTGGGATTGCTTCCGGTCTACTTGGGTTTGGGTTGGGCATCAAAATTAAGCCCAAGCAGACCTCTAGCTGAAGGTGTAGTCTGTAGGGAGAGGTATAAAACTTAGTTATCACTAATGATCCTGTGGCACTTTTGGCATGTCCTTGCCAAATCTGAATCGGTCAATTACACTCTGCCGTCCTGCAAAAACCCCTGTATTTCACAGCAATCCATTGTTCTTCATTTACTGGCCTAAATTGCTGTGTAGTGTTGCTGTGCACTGTTGCAGCTTTTCATCTCCGAGGTGGCTGCGTTTCTAGGAATTATTTTGGGGAAGTTTGAGGCCTGTGTTACGCATCAGGCCAGACGAGATGATCACAATGGTTCCCTTCTGGCTGTGGAATCTATGGTGGGTGATGTTATTCTTGTGTAGGATCAAATTCTGCTCTGTTACACCAGTGCAACCCACTGACTAAAATGGAAGCAGGATTTGGCCCATGGTTTAAGTCTAAAAGATGCTTGGAGATCATCTGGTAGTAAAGTATTCATTTATAAAAGAGGGTCATTATTGAAACACAGTCACCAGCTTTCTGGATGAGCTGCACTGGATAGTGCTGCCTGTACTTAGCCAAAATCACCTCAGGACTCCCGGGCTGAGTCCCACTCAGTCTGCTGCTAGAGCGTGGAAGGTTGGGGCTGGAAATCTGAACCCATTCCATTACTCGTAATTGGGAACAAAAATGTTGTGGAACTCCACACGAGCTCTGCCCCTGGCTGGCTGGACCTGCTACCAAAGTCAGAAGTGAAACATAACAACCTTGATGAGTTATGGGTCTGTTGTATGTGGGGTGGGTGGGTTGGCTGGTTGGTTTGTTTTAAAATGAAAACTTAAATTCTGCAGCAACTACAGGAGTCCCCAGTTAAGTGTGGCCGTGCTGTGTGATCTCCCTAGTCTCTTCCTCGGCAATTCAGAACATAGCTTGCCTACTAGGTCGTCCATCCTAGATGTGTATATTTTGGTTTTTTGCAGAAATTCTGCTTTCTTTCTATCAAGGATAGGCTCTGGCTGTATCGCTGGCTTGTTTTTTTCCCCTATTCAGCAACTTCTGGGAAGCTTCTCAAGTAAAGACATTTTGGAGCCATTCGTTCACATGAACGGCAAAAATTCTGAACATCTGGTGTCAAACATGGACTCTCTCTGTCGGGGGTAACTTACTCATGGGAAAGATTAAGTTGTTTGCTGAGCTGTTTAGTGCTTTTCAGAACAAAATCCTGGAAGATGCCAACTGCATTTTAATATGGTGCAGGGAACACTTGGAATGACTGCTCTTAAAAAAGATCTTCAATTAGAGCCTGAAAGCGTTGGGGAGCATGGGGGATGTGTGCTTTCCGTTGCTACAAAGGCGAGAATAAGCTTCCCCTTCTTTGACTTCTGGCAGGAGAGTAGAATCTGGACAAACCCTTTCCCTTTCCGTAGCTTATTGTAGCAAACTAACCTTATTATATGAATGCTTGGTCTTTTTTCATTGTCTTTCCATCTGTTTCTAAATCTTTCACTCTTCACAAAATATTACTGTTTATTTGCAATCCAGTAGAGGCCCCAGCCAACATCAGAGACCCATTGTGCTAGGTGCTGTACAGACACATAAGGGACAGTCCCTTTCCCAAAGAGCTCATGATGTAAATAGATAAGACAGTCCAAGTGTTATCTCTGGACCCGGAAGAGCCGGAGATAGGGAGATAGACACAGAGGGAGCTGATACAAACACAGCTGTCTGCTGTACTTGTTTTATTGGTCCAGCTGCAAAACAAAGGATAACACAGAAGTGAGGCTTTCCACTGGGGGGGATCGAGTGCTCAGATGTTTAAAGGGACAGGATGTCAAACAAAGGATGGGAGAAAAGAAGTTATTCCCATTTTACAGACTGGGAATCTTGATTTTTTGCTGCATGTATGTCCTTATGGGGAAGTCCCGTAGAACGGAATACAAAATACCTTTCTTTCTTTTTTTTGTTTTTCCTATAGAATTAATAGATAGTTTGATCCCTTTGACAAAGCCATGAAAAGGATCTAATTATTCACTGTCTTCAACAGGGGTTTAGAGACGTTTGTATAGAAACCTATATGTTTCATCCCTACTTATGGGACTAGACGGGGGCCTCAGGAAACCTGGATTCTAATTGCCACGGAGCTACTGGCTGATCTTCGGCAAGGCATTGCACTGCTCTGTGTCTCATTTTCCCCATATCTAGAATGGGAATAATGATACTGACCTCCATTGTAAAGTGCTTTGAGATCTACAGGTGCATAGCTCTATGTAAGAGCTGGGTGTACTCAATTCGATGGGTCTTTTCTGTAAGGTGCTCTACGCCGGTGTAGGAAGCAGGTTGAACGTACTGTATTTGCATGCCAGGCCCTTCACAAGAATAGACAAAATACAGCCTCTGCCCTGGAGGTCTTTCCATCTCAAGTCACATATGGTGCGAGTGAGGGTCTAAGTTGGGGAGCGTAGAGAGAGCACAATAATAAGCTGAAATGGTTACTAAACCCCTGACGTATCCATTGCAGTCAATGGGACGACTCGCAAGCTTTTAACTATTTCCAGGTGACAGGGCAAAAATGATTTTTTTCTGAGGGATCTGCATGGGAAGAGAAAGATGGTCCAGTCAGCAGGTGTAGGGAGATTGTGGGCCAAGCAGGCAACTTCCCAGGGTAACTGCAGAAGCTCAGCCTGGCACCGCATGCTTTGTATAGCGCTGCGTAGCTTGTGGCTGCAGGTGCAGTCAATGGAATACGCATGATTTTGGTGTGACCCACAAAAATGATAGTTTTCGAAAGCTGGTTGTACCTCTAATATGTTTAGAAACTAGAGGAAACTCCCTGCCGAATGTTACCACTTCTAAAGTCAGTCCTGTGCTGGGACCTCAACTTCCACCTTTCTTTTTAATCCCATGGTTTGCAAATGAAAATGGCAGCTTTTAAAAATATTCACCAGCAAGTAATCTGTAATTTGAGAACGACTTTATAGCTGCTTGATGCCTCCTGTAGCTTTACATGGAGAAGTTATTCTTTATTCCCCTACTTAAATAATTGTGTAGCGTTGGCCTGTGTAGAATAGTGCCACGTTCCACCTCAGAGGTAGCTGCATGTCAGTGGTGGGTGAGTGATCTTGGCTGTAAATGGTCTGTAAAGCCCTTTCAAGCTCCTTCAGGATGAAACATGGTAATATAAATATAGGCGGTGATCGTTGTTGATGGGCTAAATTCTTCACTGGCGTAACTCCATTGAGGTCAGTGCTTAATTTGGCCCATTATTCTTGCAAAAGGAAAGGGAAGTCAGATGGCAAGGCCACGCCTTTCAGAAGTGACTGCTGAGTTTGGGTGCCCTACCTGAGACACCTTAAAGGGGCCTGACTTCAGAGGGTGGGTGCTCAATCAGGCCCCTTTAATAATACCTCCTACTGAGCACTTGTTATCTGTAGCTCTCAAAGTACTATACAAAAGAGGTCGGTATCATTATCCCCATTTAACAGATGGGGAAACCGAGGCACAGAGCTGAAGTCATTTGTACGCTCTCACCCCGCAGGCTGGTGGCAGAGCCAGGAATAGAGCTGAGTCCCAATCCAGTGCTCTATCCACTAGGCCACATTGCCTAGCCTCTCGCAATCTGGTTACATATCACATCTTGTGTTCCCCAGGACTTTTTTTTTTTTTTTTTTTTAACTCCGTTAAAAAAAAAAAAAATGTTAGAGTGAAAAGTTCATTTGCCTTCCTGGAATTACTCAGCAAACTCTTCCTAAATTAAACAAATGGTGTGGCAACGCAACATGCCCATTGTACAAAGGTACTCTATAAAACAGAGCAGAGATTTAGCTACTGAAATATTTAACAGACAAATACATTTGCTTTCCCCATTGGCTTTCAAATGCAGGCATTTCGCAAACGAGAGCCCTGCTTGGTTGGCCAGATGCCTGGGGTAGCTCATAGGCTGGCGGATGTCTCTCTTATGCAGCTTTTTTTTCCAAGGGGCAGCAGCAGGTGACCTCATTTCCCTCCCTTCCAATTCCGTTCTCCCCCCCCCCCCCACCCCTGGGTCCCTACTTGTCCCCTTTCAAGCCCTCCCTGTAAAATTCTCTTATTTCTGAGTCCAGGCCACAATCTCCCCATGCAGCAGCTAAGCTGCTACCTCTGATGCATGTAGAGAGACAAGGTGGGTGAGGTAATATCTTTCATTGGACCGCTTCCATTGGTGCAAGAGCCAAGCTTTCGAGCTAACAGAGCTCTGCATCAGGTCTGGGAAAGGCTTTCAGAGTGTCACAGCTAAACACGAGATTGAACAGACAGCTCAGCATAAGTAGTTAGTGCTTGACGGACCCTTGAAGATATTTGACACCTATAGGCAGCAAAAGAGGGCAGCAAAGAAGTTATTCTGCCTGCAGCACCAGGCCATCTGGGTGCCCTGATTTTGCCATGAATCAGGCTTTTCCGGTTTTCTGATTTTTCACCAAAACTGGTAGGTGGTGCCCACTGATGCCTGAAACCTTCCCTGAAATTGATTGGGTGCGACGTGCCAGAGTTATTGCATTACAGACAAACAGAAAAAAGCCATCACACTGAGTACTAGCCCTCACTTTTCCAGGCCAGCTAACCCACCAGCACCTCCTGCTGCAGCTCCTACATGCTGCTGGAGGGGTCACCTGTCCAAGTGCTTGACCCAGCCTCGCTTGTGAGAGGAGATCTGGCTCGATTTCTCAGCTCAAGGTGCAATGACCAGAGGTCATTATAGCACCGTAAGTCAACTGTTCCATAGGCAAATGTCATGTAACTGACCTGATACATTACAGCCCAATGCCATTGAGGTGGTGGGTCGGTCACAACCCTGATCTTTGGTAATTAACGAGACTGTCTGTTTTATCCTTTCTTTGTCCCCTTGAGACACTTAAGCATCCTAAAAGGGAGAAAAGATAGGACCAGAGGACAGAGAGATCCAGTTCTAGCAATGTCGTCTCTAGAACTCCATCCTGAGAGAGAGGGCTTAATAATCAGGGTTGTAAGATCTTCGTAGAGCAATAAAATTAATGTTAGACGCATCTTCATTAATCTCACAGCCAGTTAGATCGGGGTTGGCCAAAATGGCCCAGAATTATCAATTGGAGGTGAGTCTAGAACTTCTGCTCTTCTGGTTTCCTGTTATCATCATTATCTATTAGGGGCTGGAAATGAAAACCAGGGATCACTTGCGAGCTCTGAATCTCAGCTTTCCAATGCATGTAGCCCTGGCAAGTCCTGCAGTATTGGATTGCCAAATGTCTTGCTGACTATCTTGCACTTTTGTCCTATCTCTAGTCTACTTTGATCTTGGCTACTGTCTTGTGAACTGCTAGAGCTCAGTACCAGAACTGTATGGGGACAGAGAGCTATAACTATGTCCTGTCTGAGTTCATGGAACTTAGATTGCTAATGGGGTAAAGCACAGAGCTCCCTGTTGTCAGTTGTTGGCTGTGTGTGTGTTCTCCCAGTGTGTTGCTGCTCTGTACACCACTCCACGATTGAATTATTCAATAAGACCACAGATACTTTGAGCAACAAAGGCACGCGGCCAGGTTTATCATCAAATGAGCACAGCAGAAACCTCTCTCTACATTCTATAAGTACACTTAATATTAACACTTAATGTGCCCCTGACAATGGACCAGCTCAGTAAACGGCAGGAGTTTCCGTTCCTCACTCGGCTAGACAAAGATGCTTCCTCTGAGACCCTCTTTTATACACTGATACAAGTAAGTTGCGTATTCCCCTCTGACGTGTGTGGTTGCCACCTCCTGACGTGGCAAGGTACCACTCTTGACATGGTGTGATACTACTCAGTGCCTTGTACCGGATGGTTCAGTCAAAACATCTCTGTTCATCATATTAACAAGACATTTCTATCCATTGTAGTGTCCTTTGGAGAGGTCAGTAAGACCTCGTTATCTTTGGAGTATTGGGATGTCCTAGTACCTTTCTGGAATATGCTTGTGCCTAGTACTTCTTTGGAATGTGTGTTTTAATACCAGCAAGTTATTGTGAGTCTGCCAGCTTTCACAGCATGACTTCTGCTAACTTTGCTTTGTACCATTACTTTAGCTCAGGCCTCGTACCTGGCCTGTTAGGGTAGGCCTCAGGCCTCATACCTGGCCTGTTAGGGTAGGCCTCATGTCTCAGGCTCTTACTTTCTACTACACTTCTGATCGCTAGTGATTCATGAGGTATTGGCTGTTGTAAATGAAGTGGTGGGAAGGGAAAGTGTGGTGATGAGCATTGTTGATTCTCATGATCTGGACCAACTGTAGAAACCCTCTGGCAAGGGATGAATGTGAATGCTTTTAGAGCTGATAAACTTCCCTAAGCATTTGTCCTGGGAGTGATCAGAAAGGAAAGGCCTAGCTCCCAATGGGGTGTATGAAAGAGGATGGAACAATTGATCACAGAACAATGAGATGACATATTCTGTGATGCACTTGATGCTATTTGGGATTAATTACACAAGGCAAGAGGACACCTGTCATTTAATCTCCTTTAAGAACCAGGGTCGTCTTGAAACCTAAATGAAAACAGGTCAGTCTTATGGTTCTGTCTTTGATTGTGATTAGAGCTGGATGAGAAGCAGTTTTCCTGTCCCATGAAAAGGAGATTTCAACATTTTTTACATTCCACATCAGGGAAATGCAACCTAGATGGAGCTACTATAAGATGGGTCCATAACTGGTTGAAAAATCATTCCCAGAGATTAGTTAGTGGTTCACAGACAAGTGGAAGGGTATATCAAGTGGAGTCCCTCAGGGATCAGTTATGGGTCCGGTTCTATTCAATATCTTCTTCAGTGATTTAGATAATAGCATAGAAAGTACACTTATAAAATTTGCAGACAATATCAAGCTGAGAGTAGTTGCAAGTGTTCTGGAGGATAAGATTAAAATTCAAAATGATCTGGACAATCTGGAGAAATGATCTGACGTAAATAAGATAAAATTCAGTAAGGATAAATGCAAAGTGCTCCAGTTAGGAAGGAACAATCAGTTGCACACACACAAAATGGGAAATGACTGTGTAGGAAGGAGCACTGCAGAAAGGGATCTGGGGGGTCATAGTGGATCAGAAGCTAAATATGAGTCAACAGTGTCACACAGTTGCAAAAAAATCAAACCTCGTTCTGGGATGCATTAGCAGGGGTGTTGTAAGCAAGACAGGAGAAGTGATTCTTCCTCTCTACTCTGCACTGATTAGGCCTTAGCTGGAGTATTGTGTCCAGTTCTGGGCACCACATTTCAGGAAAGATTTGGAGAAAGTCCAGAGAAGAGCAACAAAAATTATTAAAGGTCTAGAAAACATGCCTATGAGGAAAGACTGAAAAAATTGGGGTTGTTTAATCTTGTAAAGAGAAGACTGAGAGGGGACATGATAACAGTTTTCAAGTGCATAAAAGGTTGTTATAAGGAGAAGGGAGAAAAATTGTTCTCTTTAACCTCTGAGGATAGGACAAGAAGCCATGGGCTTAAATTGCATCCAGGGCAGTTTAGGTTGGACATTAGGAAAAACTTCCTAACTGTCGGTGGTTAATCACAGGAATAAACTGCCTGGGGAGGTTGTGGAATCTCTGTCTAACCAGCTCTTAAAAATCTCCAGTGACGAACACCTGTCAGGGATGGTCTAGTTAATACTTAGTCCTGCCTTGAGTGCAGGGGACTGGACTAGATGACCTCTTGAGGTCCCTGCCAGTCCTACATTTCTAGGATTCTATGAAACGAAAACCATGGGTTTTTTTGCGCAAAAAACAAGAGTGAGAGAGAGAAACCCCAGAATAACCAATAGGCAGGTGGTCAGGGCACTCAACTGGGATTTGGGAGGCCCAGATCCCTGCACTGCCTGATTGAGAGGGAGTGCCCTGACCAGCGGTCTGTTGGCTATTCTGGGTGGGGGGATGGTGTGCCTGAGTGTCTGTGTGTCCCGTCTCTTTCTCGTTGAGATCAGAAATTCCATTCTGGAGCTGATAAACCTTCCCGGTGAGTGTTGTGTCAAGCCTGAGATCTTCCCCCAGTACGTGTCAGTTTCAACGAATTGGCGTTTCCCTTTGTAAAACCATTCTGTCCAAAAATTCCCGACCAGCTCTAACGGTGATCCCTACAAGCCAAGGAGGGGAGGGGAGGGGCCGGTTCTTACATGGGGGGGGACCACGCAAAGTGCTAGAGGGGGCGCTGTTGGTTGTACTCCCCGCTTCAGCTCACTGTCATCTCAAACTCCCAGCACGGTGCGAGGGACAGCCGCCTTGCTGGAGATGCCGTCTTTTGGATGAGCAGAAGTAACAGGGCTCTCCTGACGTGCGGCTGTCCGGAAGGATCCCCTGGCACTCCTTGTCAAAGGGTATCCCAGGTCAAACCCCAGCTGAGGTCGTTGTGTTCTGCCTATACAAACCCCTCCCCTGCAGGGTCACTTGGATAGGGTTTTCTTCACTTCCAACTCTCTAAAGCGTTGTGTAGTGTTGCTGTCAAACAGCTGCTGCGTTTCAGTGGTGTCTAGAGAGAGCTCTGGTGTAATGTGGAGAGCAGCTTTAAGTGCGTTGTGGGGAACCGTAGGACAATGCAGTTGTTGTTTGGGATTTCAGTCAAAACCCTGCATTGTTCTGCTCAGCCTCCCGCGCGCGGTAACCGAACGCTGTGGAATTCACGAGCCTCGTATTCCTCTGCTGACGAGCAGGAAACGAGAGGCAGTAGATTCTACCCTTGGCACGTGCGGGACATTAATCCCCACATGTTTAGGGAAGGGGCTGGAGTCGTTCTCTGGCTCCCGGGCCCGTCTGGTGTGTTATCAGACTGCTCATTTTCTGCGCTCCCTCCCCCACCTCTGGCACGGCACTGGCATGTATTAATATGGCAGGTTTGAATGATTAACCGGCACAGCATGGTGGCATTTGACATCATGGTTCTCCAGCATCCCAGTCCGGCTCTCCCTCCCCACACCTGGATCCTGGCTAAGGTGTGGGCTAACCGGGTCCTTGCTTTTTCCCCAGAGTATGATATTTGCTAGTCCAGCCTTTGCCCACCCATTAATCTTCTACCATCATTTTTTCCCTCTCCTAATACAAACCCATCTTCCCCACCCCGGGCCAGTCTTGAACACAAACAATGCAAGCGACTGCTTTGCTGACTTCGGCTTGGAGCACGTGCAACTAGAAAGGGGAAAGCAGTGTTGGGCAAATCCTTCTCTCGATCATACCTAGCAGCACCAAGGAAATCAGTGCAATTGAATGCACTTCTCAGAGGGCAATATTTGACCAGTGCCTCTCTGCCTTCTCTGCTTACTGACTCCTCTCTGGAAGCTAGTGAGCAGTCAGAAGCCAACTGCGGCTTGTCTCTTTTCAGACAAGGAGGGTGAGGTAATAACTTTTAGTGGACCAACTTCTGTCGGTGAAAGTGACAAGCTGCCGCGCTTCTGCAAAGCTGATCTCTTTCACCAGCAGATGTTAGTCCACCTTGTCTCTCTAACGTCCTGGGACCAACATGGCTACAAGACATGATCTGTAAGAGGCAGTTTTCAGCAGCAAAAGCAGCCACCTTTGGTAGAGCTGCATGAGCGACAAGGCATCTAAAGTTCTGCAGAAAAGGACCTGGGGGTTACAATGGATAGGAAGCTGGATATGAGTCAGCAGTGTGCCCTGGTTGCCAAGAAGGCTAACGGCATATTGGGCTGCATTAGTAGGAGCATTGCCAGTAGATGGAGGGAAGTGATTATTCCTCTCTATTCGGCATTGGTGAGGCCACATTTGGAGTATTGTGTCCAGTTTTGAGCCCCCCACCACAGAAAGGATGTGGACAAGTTGGAGAGAGTCCAGTGGAGGGCAACAAAAATGATTAGCAGGATGGAGCACAAGACTTATGAGGAAAGGCTAAGGGAACTGGGCTTGTTTAGTCTGCAGAAGAGAAGAGTGAGGGAGGATTTGACAGCAGCCTTTAACTACCTGAAAGGGGGTTCCAGGGAGGATGGAGCTAGGCTGTTCTCAGTGGTAGTAGATGACAGAACAAGGTGCAACGGTCTCAAGTTGCAGTGGGGGAGGTCTAGGTTGGATATTAGGAAAAACTTTTTCCCTAGGAGGGTGGTGAAGCACTGGAATGGGTTACCTAGGGAGGTGGTGGAATCTCCACCTTTAGAGGTTTTTAAGCTGCGGCTTGACAAAACCCTGGCTGGGATGATATAGCTGAGGTTAGTCCTGCTTTGAGCAGGGGGTTGGACTAGACGACCTCCTGAGGTCCCTGCCAACTCTAATCTTCTATGATTCTAAATACCACCCAGGCGAAAACCTTACACCTCAAAAATCCCTACATCCTTGGGTGAGAACCTCAGGAAATGTTGGCCCAATTCCACCGTGAAACATCATGGATTAAAAATGCAGCAGATCTGGAAGTACCAAGTGAGGCAGCTCTGATTTTAGGTGTATTGAAGAAGAGCCTCTCCTGGGGCCCCCACCCCTTTTTCCCAGAATACTGTTAATTTCTTTCATTCCTATCTCTCTTTCCCCTCCCATCCAGTTAAGGCGAGGATCTTGTCTTCCAGCCAGCTAGTGAAGGTTTTTTCTAGCCAGCTGGCTGCCTCCTATTCTCTCTGCTTTGGGGTTGGGACTCAGAGCATGGGCAGGTTTCTGGTTATGGTTTAGGGGGAGGGTTGTTTATTGCTCCAGTCAAATACCCAACATACACTCCAGTTTATGGTGCCTGATGAAATGTGGTGCTCTGGACAGCTGCTTCTGAAAAATCACTTTGCTTTTTATCGGAGGTGGGCTTGATCCATCCCACCCCACAGCCGATCCCATCACCTTGGGAGTATTTAGTTCAGATCTGAATTTTACGTGCTGGGCCATTTCTGTTGTTGTGTTCTTTCTGCATAATGTGTGTTTGCCTTGGAGAACTCATTGCCTTTTTTTGCTGTTTGATTTGTTTGGCATATTCCCCTCCAAAGGGAAAATCGTTTGCAACAGAAATGCTTCCAAAGAGGAAACTCTATCACTCTCGGTTCTTGAAAGAGTCTGTCCTGGCTGCATTCGACCCTCCCAACAGTTTCCCTCTTGTAACAAATCTCACAGTGCTATGGGCCCAAAACAACTGCTCCTCTTTTCAGGACACTGACGTGTGCGTTGCAGTGAAAGCAGGGAGCCGAAGAGCAACACTGAACCCTGCTCTTGCTGCGTTGCTTGGTGAGGCAGGATGGTCCAGGGCTTAGGGCACTAGTTGAGGACTTGGGTTCAAATCCCTGCTCTGCCACAGATCTCCTGTGTGACATTGGGCAAGTTACTTAGCTTCTCCGGGCCTCAGTTCCCCATCTGTACAATGGGGATAATAATTCTGTCCTACCTCACGGGTTTTGTGAGGGTAAATACATTAGAGATTAGGAGGAGCTCAGATACTACAGTAATGGAGGCTATGTAAATCTCTTAGCTCGGTGCAGCACCATGGAGTTTGGTTTTAGTTGCCCCTGCTTACAGGGTGAAATAGCCAGAGGAGGGACCCAACATGAGGCCTGCTTAAGCCCCACAGGCCTTATACTAGGTCCTCTACATGGGGGTGAATTTGAATGGTGCCTATTCCACAGGAGTGAATATCACCTGTAGTGATCACTCAGCCCTACGTTCGACAGCCCTTTCCAAAAGCCACTCTGGGTTGGTGCGAATGTGTCTCCCCCGTCGCTGATGAGCGGGATACTTGACTCTCATCAGTGGCGTACCATGGGTCTCCGGCACCCAGGGGCCAATGCTTACATTTGCGCTCACCCCAGGCCTCGTGCGTCCCCCATGCAGGACAGCACCAGACATGCATGCCCATGCACCAGACAGCACCGTCCCCAGCTGCCCCGGGGAGGGGGGAGTCTGTACCTGCGTGGGGGGGGAGGTGCACCCTCCACATTCTTCCTCCTGTGCCCCAGGGACTTTCTGGCACTCGGGGCGGCGGCCGCTGGGCCTCCCCCCCCCAACTTGCACTTACCTGCCACGCAGTGCCCGCATCTCCTGCTCAGTGCCTCCTGCACCCCTCGCCCCCCTGCACATCGTGGAGGACCTGACTGGTGCCACCCCCCAGGCTGGCATCCAGGGGCCTGGCCCCATCGGTACGCCACTGACTCTAATGGTCAGCTTGACAGTCCATTCTTTCTTCCCGGGGCAGGAAAGAATTTTGCCCCTTCTCAAGAGCCACGTGGCCCCAGATTAGGTACGGTGCAGCTTCTGGGCATGGCCATCGGAGACAGTGAAGATGTGCCTAGCGGGATGCCTTCCCTCCTAGCCAAACTGATACTTTACTTCCACGCCTAGGTCGCAGTAGGTAGTTGGGTGAGTCTGGGTATGGTGAATAGGCTGATACAACGGCCAATTAAAAAGAAATTGATTTGTTTTAGGGTAGCATCTAGAAGCCCCACCTGAGATCGCGGCCCCTTTGTGCTAGGCACTGTACAAACACCTAGTGAGCAACAGTCCTTGAATGAAGGAGATTATCAGCCAAATAGACAAAGGGTGGATTGGGGAAACTGAGGCACAGAGCGAGGCAATGAGGTCAGTGGCAGAGCTGGGGACAAAAACCAGGTCTCCTGTGTCAAAGAGGGGAGAACATTGGGGGTGGGCAGCAGTCTGAACAACACCAGCCTTGTTCTTTCAAGCTCCACCAATCTCTGCTCCTCCGTGGGACGGTGGGAGGGGATTTCTTTTCTTCTCTTTGCCTTTGGTCGAGGGGCCGAAATCCTCTACGGCGGAAGAGGAGAAGTGGGTTAACCCTGAGGAGCTCAGGCAGCTGCGTGCGGCCTCTGAGATGTGTGATCTGGAGGTACCTGCCAAACTGGGGACAATGACTGGGCCTAGATACCCCTTACGAAAGGCAGGAGTGAATGGCTTCCTGGTGCCCCAGGCCAGGGAAAGCTTTGCCGGCTTGGAAGGTGATGCGGAAAAGTACGTGTCAGAAGCTGCACATGTGCTGGCCATAGGCCCCTGCCATGTTAATTTCCAAAGACTCTCTGTGCTCTATATTCCGCAAACCCCTATCTCCAAGAGTCACTAACTGCCAGGCAGGTGCAGAGTGTCCACCAGCAATAACCCCACCTAACCCCGGCGCCGTTGCAGAGAGAGAGCATGCACCCATCCAAGGGCCAAGCCCAAGGGAAGTGAAACAGGAGGGCCTGATCCTGTGAGGTTCTGAGCACCTGCAGCTCCAGCTGTCTTCCAAATGAGGGTGCTCAGCAACTCACAGAGTCGGGTACAAAAGGTCTGACTTTTTTTTTTTCCTCCACCCGCAGGCGCTCAGCCCCTGCGTTGATTTCGATGGCAGCTCTGGAGATCAGGCCGCCCTGGGTTAGATGCCGAGCAGTTGATACAAGTGCCTAAGTTTAGGCTCCCAGGTTAAAAGGTTTCTTCCAAGCTACTGGGACCAGCGGATGAGTTCAGCAGGCTGGTGAGAATGGGCACACGATGGCAATGTGGAAATCTCTCCAGCTGGCTCCATCCACCCACGAGCTAGCAGTCGAGTGCCTAGGGGTATTGGAGACGGGAAAGCAGGCAGCAGGGTGCAGGCTGGAGAACTGATCAAACCCATCTAAGGGTAATGACACACAGGCCAGCCAGGGCCCTCTGACGCTCAGGGCCATGGGCACGTTACTGGATTGCCCAAGGCAGTGACCTGGCTTACGCTCAGGTCTTTCCCACTTAATGAAGATTAATCACGTGGTCCTGAGCCATGAAGTCAATGGAAAGGCTCCCGTGATGGGATCTGGCCCATGGGCATAGACTCATTGCACACGCGCCCCCTGATCAGACATGCCCATAGATGTAGGAAGAGGAGAGCAGCTGGCTCCGGTCAGCAAGGGCTCTGCTGCCCTTAGCCCTGCCCATACCCTCACACGGCAGAGGGACAGAACAGTGACTGCTGTAGGAGTGCCGCTTTCCACCGGCCCCCCACAAACCCCAGCCGTATCCCGCGTGAGCCACCCCCATGGGGTGCCACAGGGCGCTTGGGCAGGGCCACGCAGTTAGCGCTGCGTCTGCCATGCAGCCTGACTCCCATCCAAACCACTGCAGGGGAGAATCACTACACGCTTACATGATTGCTGATTGTTCCTGCTAATGGAGTGTAGCCCTTGGGACAAAGATCCCCCTCGCACTCTTGCATAATAAGAGAAACTAACACCCTGGCTTGTTTACAGTTTATTTGTTACACTGCAAGAAGGCATTTTCCTGAGAGTAAAGGCTTCTGTGCTTAGAGATCTAGCTGTATGTTCAGAACCTCTGGCTCACCGGATGTCAGTGGGCATGAAGGGCGAGCAGAATGCAGAGCTGGGGCAGTGTACTCAAAGGAGGGGGGGTGTGGACAGGACAGGACATGATCCCGCTAAAATGCAAACACCACTTCATTCTCCAGGGGCCCACCGCCAGACCTTTTTCTTGAGACCTCTCGCTGCCCGATGCAACTGCAGAGCCACGGGAAATATTGCTGCTGCCTTCCACCCTGGAAGGTGCTGCATTTCGCTGGCGAGTGAAACAATCTCTTGCCTGGGCCTGATCCTGCAGGACTGACTCACCCGGGGCTCCACCGTGAGCCCTATTAAGTGCCCACACTGAGGGAGTGTCAAAAGCCACCTACCCAGATGGTGAGTAGCCACTGGTCTGCTTGCTGTTTTGGCTGTGGCTGTCTAGATTAGGTGCTTATCTGGCCCCCACTCTTTTAGAGTCTGAGCTCCTCACCCCTTTTTAAATGTATTTACCCTCACTCCACTCCTTCAAGGCAGGGCAGGGCAGTTATCCCCATTGCACAGCTGGGGAACTGAGGCCCAGAGAGACTAAGTAACTTGCCCAAGATCACACAGGAAGTCTGTGGCAGAGCTGGGAATTGAACCCAACTCTTCTGAGTGCCTGGAAAGTGCCTTAACCACTGGGCCATCCTGCCTCTTGCTGTGCTTACCTGCGTTACTCGTCTGAGGCTGGTAGCACTCTGCTGAAAACCGTGGCGTTACCTATCAACAGAAATGCAGTAACGTGGTGGTGAGTCACACCCACTATGCTGAGCTCCATCTCGAGCTCCTTCCTTCCAAGAATCTCCAAATATTCTTCCCCGGCTAATCCCGTTCGCAGGTGTGATGTAACGCAGCTCCCCCTCATTTCCCTCGTGGAGGGGTATGAAAAGTTCACTTGCCCCATGTGACCTATTGACGCCACGCTCACCCTTGTCCTGCCACAGTGAATACTCGCGTTTCAAAACTCTCTCTTTCCTCCTGTTGCTGTTCTAAAAAGGAAATGGGGATTTTGGACGTTTTTTGGCTTTTGCAACCGCGGCTCTGTAAATATTCTGTGATCTTGGCTGTATGGCCATTGTCGTCACTGTTTAAACTCTCTTCGAACTCCTTGGCCTGCACATCAGGTCCTGTGGTTTGCTCTCCAGATTGGCGTCCCATTTCCAAAGTGCTGAATCACTAGCGAGGTTTATTTGTTGAGTGAAATATCAATACACAAAAAAGGCGAGACATGCACTACATTGCCTCCAGAGACTCCATTAAGGACAGCGTTGCTGCTCTTTCCTGCCACATGGCTGCTGCTTTGATATTAAGCAATTATTGATCTAGTCAGTGCTGGGGTTTCCAGGACCATGAACAATCCTCTCTGTAAAGGGATGTGGGACCCGGGCTCTTTCAACACAGATGGCAATCCGTCATGCACTCAGTTTGCATTGCCTTCACCATATCGCTGTTTGTGCGACTGCAGTTGCTTCATTTCAGTGGGAAAAATTTCCATGCTTGCAGCTCAAAACTAGTCTGCAGCTCACAGGCAGTGGAGAAGGGTCCCGGGCTTATGGCCGTGTGCTGGGACGCAGGAGATCTGGCTACAGTTCCCGGTGCTTTCTCTCACCTTGGGTTTGTCGTTATTGGTCACCGCTGTCTTTGTGGAGCCATAACCCCAGTGCAAAGTGAGCGTGAAGTGAACATGTTCTGATCTGGTTGCACTTCACACCCACATTGTGCTGGCCCTCACAGCAGGGCAAGAGAAAACCAGGCTCCTTGTGCCTCAGTTCCCCAATTTTAGCATGGGAGGGTTACTCCTTTCCCATCTCGCAGGGATGTTACACAGACATTTGTGATGACTGTAAGATTCTCAGGGACTGGAGCACCAGGAGCCAAGCTAGGACCTAGCTAGAGAGGTCTGTAGCAGTGCCAGTGTCTGCACTCTGGGAACAAAGAAAGCTACACTTCACGCAGGTGGAATTCCCATTATTAAGTTTAATACCGACAGCGTGCTCGGTGCTGTACAATACACACAAATAACAACCATCCCTGCCACAAAGAGCTTACTGCCTAAAAGGCAGGTGGGAGAATGGGATACCCAGAGGCTGGAGATCAGTTACGTGGCATTTCCTCTCCCAACCTATTCTATGGTGATGGACACCAATGGTGGAACCTGGTTGGCCTCACTGTTAATCAACTTGCTTCTTCTGGACAATAGGGAAGCAGTGGGTTTTGTGCAGAGACTTTGCGTTTAAAGAAGGTTGTGGTGTTTTGTGAACTGGGATTGGGGGGGTCATCCCACAGATGAAAGTGGTGTGGGAGAAGAAGACGAATGAAGCATTGAAGTTGGCATCATGGGTGCAGTAGAGAAGCAGGTGGGATGAGACGGGAGCTGAGGTCCCGAGGCAGGCCAAGGTGGAGCTGTGTAGGGCCTTGAAGGTCTTTAAACTGATTGCGTGGGGCAAGCAGAGGGATGTGAGGGGGGCAGAGGGGTTTCACAGAGTCAGACCGATGGGTTGGGAAGAACATTGTGGCAGCTGTCAGTAGACCGAAGGAGGTGATGGAGTTTTCTAGGGAAGCCGGACAGGAGAAGATGTTCGCAGTAATCGAGAGGGGAGGCTCTCATGGCCTGGACAAGCATTTCCACCAAGACAGAGAGGAAGGATCAGTTCTTGTGTATCTTGTGGAAGAAGAAGCATCAGGATTGGACGTGTCCTGGATGTGTGGGGAG
This sequence comes from Emydura macquarii macquarii, assembly GCF_026122565.2. Lineage (NCBI taxonomy): Eukaryota > Metazoa > Chordata > Testudines > Chelidae > Emydura > Emydura macquarii. The sequence continues at coordinate 6,141,453 of NW_027133465.1, forward strand.
CAGGAAGAGCTCAAAGGTGACCCCACAAGTTGAGATGGGGTGAAAGGAGAAGGAGAACAGGGAAGAAGAGAGAGTTTAAGAGAGAGAAGAGATCTCTGCTTTGGTCGTGTGTTAAGCTTCTCCTCCTTTTGTATAGCTGTGTCCCACCAGCAGAGGCAGCTGGCTGGAGTTCTTCTCATTCCCACTGTTTTTTACGAGCTGCCTCACTCTTCTGTGCAATGAAAAGAGTGAGCACCTGGAGAAGCAGCCAGAACCGAGGAGGACTCATGGATTCTAAGACCAGAAGGACCCATTGTGATCATCTAGGGATCTCCTGTATAGCACAGGCCACAGAACTTCCCCCAAAATAATGCCTAGAGCAGATCTCTTAGAAAACATCCAGTCTTGATTTAAAAATTGTCAGTAATGGTGACTCCACTACAATGTAAGTTGTTCCAATGGTTAATTACTCTCATCATTAAAAGTTTACAATTTATTTCCAGTCTGAATTTGTCTATCTTCAATTTCTAGCCATTGGATTGGGTTACACCTTCGTCTGCTAGATTGAAGAGTGTTTGAAGATTGAAGATTAAATATTTGTTCCCCATGTAGGCATTGATAGACTAATCAGTTCATCCCTTAATCTTCTCTTTGTCAAAATAAGTAGACTGAGCTCTTTGAGTCTGTCACTATAAGGCATGTTTTCTAATCCTTTATCATTCTTCTCTGAACCTTCTCCAATTTATCAACATCCTTCTAGAACTGTGGGCAGCAGAACTGGACACAGTATTTTGGCAGTGGTTGCACCGGTGCCAAATGCAAAGATAAAATAACCTCTCTGCTCCTACTCGAGATTCCCCTCTTTGTGCATCCAAGCATCACATTTGACCACAGCGTCACACTGGGAGCCCATGTTCAGCTGATTATCCACCACAACCCCCAAATCTTTTTCTGACTCACTGCTTTCCAGAATAGAATCCCCTGTAAGTATGGCCGGTGTTCCATGTTCCTAGATGTGTACATTTACATTTAGCCACATTAAAACACATATTGTTTGCTTGTCAGTGACCTCTCCTCTTCATTATTTACCACTCCCCCAATTTTTGCGTTATCTGCAAACTTTATCAGTGATGATTTTATGGCTTCTTCCTGGTCATAGATAAAGAGGTTAAATACTGTAGGGCCAAGAATGGACCCCACTGAAAACACTCCCACTTGATGATGATTCCCCATTTACCGCTACGTTTTGAGACCTATCAGTTAGCCAGTTTTTAATCCATTTAATGTGTGCCATGTTAATTTTGTGCCATGTTATATATTTCTAGTTTTTTAATCAAAATGTCATGCGGCACCAAGTCAAATGCCTTACAGAAATCTAAATATATGACATCAACACAAAGGCGACGTGTGGAGAGGGGATGCAGGTCCCCCCCATTTGCTGCTTGGCCTGTTACGGTGCATGCTCAGTAACATGGCTGAAGCCGGCTGCCCTTGCTCTGCTCCTCTTCCCCCCGGCCCCAGCAGCAGGCATGAGTCGTCTCTGTGCCAACACCGTTACCTGTATCAACCAAACTTGTAATCTCATCAAAAAAGATATTGTTAGTTGACAAAGTCTATTTCCCATAAACCCATGTTGATTTGCATTAATTACATTACCCTCGTTTAGTTCATTATTAATCAAGTCCAGTATCAGTTGTTCCATTATTTTGCCTGGGATCAATGTAGTCTGATAGGCCTATAAATATCTGGATCGTCCCGTTTACCCTTTGTAAAAATGGGCACAACATTAGCTTTCTTCTGGAACTTCCCCAGTGCTCCAAGACATTAACAATCCAGTGTGCTCCTCAGGCAGCTTTTTAAAAAGTCGAGGATTTAAGTTAGGCAGACCTTCTGATTTGAAAACTTTAGTGGCTTCTCTTTAACAGTTTCCAGGGATACAAGTGGAATGGAAAGAGTGTCATCATCACTATCACTTTTTTTCCTGCCAAATACAGAACAGAAACATTTCCCCAAATACAGAACAGAAACCTAGTGACAGAGGAAGTGGAGAAAGCTGAGATACTCAATGCTTTTTTTGCTTCTATCTTCACAGACAAGGGCAGCTCCCAGACTGCTGCACTGGGCAGCACAATATGAGAAGGAGGCGAGCAGCCCTCAGTGGTGAAAGAACAGGTCCAGGATTATTTAGAAAGGCTGGACATGCACAAGTCCATGGGGCCGGATGCAATGCATCCGAGGGTGCTGAGGGAGTTGGCTGATGTGATTGCAGAGCCTTTGCCATTATCTCTGAAAACTCGTGGTGATTGAGGGAGGTCCCAGATGATTGGAAAAAGGCAAATCTAGTGCCCATCTTTAAAAAAGGGAAGAAGGAGGATGCAGGGAACTACAGACCAGTCAGCCTCACCTCAGTCCCCGGAAAAATCATGGAGCAGGTGCTCAAGAAATCCATTTTGAAGCACTTGGAAGAGAGGAAAGTGATTGGGAACAGTCAGCCTGGATTCACCAAGAGCAAGTCATTCCTGACCAACCTGATTGCTTTCTATGATGAAGTGACTGACTCTGTGGATGAGGGGAAAGCGGTGATACCTTGAATTTAGCAAAGCTTTTGATACGGTCTCCCACAGTATCCTTATCAGCAAGTTAAAGATGTATGGGATGGATGAATGGACTGTACAATGGATAGAGAACTGGCTAGATCATCAGGCTCAACGAGTAGTGATCAATGGCTCCATGTCTAGCTGGCAACCGGTTACAAGCAGAGTGCCCCAGGGGTCGGTGCTGGGGCCAGTTTTGTTCAACAACTTCGTTAATGATCTGGAGGATGGGGTAGATTGCACCCTCAGCAAGTTTGCAGATGACACTAAGCTAGGGGGAGTGGTAGATACAGTGGAGGGCAGGAATAGGATACAGAGTGACCTAGACAAATTGGAGGATTGGGCCAAAAGAAATCTGATGAGATTCAACAAGGACAAGTGCAGAGTCCTCCACTTAGGAAGGAAGAATCCCATGCACAGCTATAGACTGGGGACCAACGAGCTGCAGAAAAGTTCTGCAGAAAAGGACCTGGGGGTTACAGTGGACAAGAAGCTGGATCTGAGTCAGCAGTGTGCCCTGGTTGCCAAGAAGGCTAATAGCATATTAGGCTGCATTAGTAGGAGCATTGCCAGTAGATTGAGGGAAGTGATTATTTCTCTCTATTTGGTACTGATGAGGCCACATTTGGAGTATTGTGTCCAGTTTTGGTGCCCCCCCTACCCCCCTCACTACAGGAAGGATGTGGATAAATTGGAGAGAGTCCAGCAGATGGCAACAAAAATGATTAGGGGGCTGAAGCACATGACTTATGAGGAGAGGCTGAGGGAACTGGTCTTATTTAGCTTGCAGAAGAGAAGTATGAGGGGGGATTTGACAGCAGCCTTTAACTTCCTGAAGGGGGGTTCCAGGGAGGATGGGGCTAGGCTGTTTTCAATGGTGGCAGATGACAGAACAAGGAGCAATGGTCTCAAGTTGCAGTGGGGGAGGTCTAGGTTGGATGTTAGGGAAAACATTTTCCCTAGGAGGGTGGTGAAGCACTGGAATGGGTTACCTAGGGAGGTGGTGGAATCTCCATCGTTAGAGGTATTTAAGGCCCAGATTGACAAAGCCCTGGCTGGGATGGTTTAGTTGGTATTGGTCCTGCCTTTTCTGCGTTATTACTGATAATTCTACCATTTCCATCTAGCAATGGACCGGTACCATTGTCAGGATTCTTTTTGTTCCTAATATATTTTTAAAAACCTCCATCTTATTGTCCTTAACTCTGCTGGCCTTAGATTTTTCCTTGCGTCCCTTAGCTTCTCTGGTCAATTTTCTACATTTCCTAACTTCTAATTTATGTTCATTAGTATCAGCTCCCGCATCTTCTATTTGTCATATTTTATTTTTTACAGCTGCCTTCACTTCCCCTCTAAACCCGGCTGGTTTATTTAATCAGCCTTCTTCCTCAGTTCTTAGACTGTGGCTTTTGTGGCATCAGTAAAGTGTTCATAAATGATTCCCAATTAACACTAAGATTTTTCTAATTAAATTCTTCCTCCTGGTTGATTTGGCTCATAACTGTCAGCATTGTGAAATTAAAGCACCAAGTGTTTATATTACTGGGATGGGCTTTGTTCCGCTTGCACATCATAAATGTGATCAAGTTGCGATCACTTGGACCTAAGCTGCCGTTAACTTTTAGTTCTGTGAGCAGTTCCTCTGCATCTGTTAGGACAAGGTATAAATATAAAATCCTCCCCATTGGCTGAAACACTTTTTGAGTTAGGAAATTGTCATCTTTAATGCTCAGAAATTCCAGGGGTGTTTTAGTAGTGCAGGCATGAGACCCCCTGCATATATCACTCACATTAAAGTCCCCCATGACCACACAGTTTTTCCCCCTAAATGTTGTAGGTAGAGGTGTAAGAAAGCGATCGTGCTGTTTCCTCGTGTGGTTTGAAGGTCTGCGGCAGACACAACTAAGACCCCCTCTTGTGCTTTATCTGGTAGGACATTGATCCATAAGCATTCAAGATCATTTTCCTCTGAGTCATCTGTGACTCGGAAACAGGGAATGCCTGTTTGACGTAGAACGCCACTCCCCTTCCCCTTCAGCCCCCTTGAGCCTTCTGAAATAGATTATAACCATTGGACCGGTGCACCTACTAGCCCAACACAAGCCGTCAGCCACTGGTCTGTGAACTACCAGTAGAGCAGGTGTCCGTGGCCAGGCGCCATTGCTCTACACACTAGATCCACGCTTTGTCCCTCTGTAGGGTGACTTGTATAGCCTAGTATAACTCCTGTGCTGCTGGAGCCAGGTCCCTTCCAAAGACAGCCGTGCCGTGGAGCCTGCTAGACAAGTCTGGCCTCATTAATCTCACACCGCTGCTCTCTGGCCACGTCAGGTGTGGATCCAATTTTAATTTGAAACAAACAAACGCAATGGGCCAAACCCAATGTCGTCGTCGTCGTCCCCCCCCGATCCATCCCCTGCTGTCTGCTCTAGTGCAGATCTCTAACAGTGCAGCCAGTGCTGCAGTGCTCTCCGCACCAGTTTTCCGGTGCTGTCCTAGATCCTCTTCTCTGTGTCCAGGATGTGGTTGCTGGACTTCACTGGCAGGTCAGATTTGCTGATCCTGTCATTCTTGGGTTTGTTCCTCGCTCTGGCAGCCAAGACATCCATCGGTTGACTTTCCGGTTCTGCTTTTATTTCCAGCCCTTCGCAGCCTATATAACCGTCTCCTCTGGCTGAGCTCCTTGTGTTGTTCCCCCACCGCCCCAGCCCTCAACCGGCGCAGGACAGAATATTCAGCCAGGACCATCTGCCCCCTTGAGCTGAGCTGGAGGGATACTGTGTTCTGCAAGCATGGGGGTGAGATGTTTGCTCTTTGGATAGCACCCACCACCACCAACCAAGCGCCCCGTCCCATCAGCCTCCCTGAAAATTGCCATGGTAAGTGATGGACTGTGTGTGAGATGCATGAGGCTCCCAAAGGCAGCAGCGGAAGACCCAATTGCTTGGCACTTTTAAAAAGCGGCTTGGTCAAAACTCTAGAAAATTGCTGTTCTGGGAGGGAAGGGATCTATCTGGGAGATGGAAAGGAACCTCTCTGGAGGCTGGGGAGCAAGGCAGTGAGGTGGGGGTCAGCTGGGATGGGCCCTTTTGGAGATGTGTTCACAAACCTGAATCTGCAGGAGCCTCTTTGCTTCCGACCATCGTGAACCGAACTCCAGGTCCAGCTTGTGATTCCTATCACAAATCAAACCCTGTAGGGTTGTCGGCTCTATTCTTCCCTCCCCAGCCACAACCTGAGCTCCCCTGGGCTTCTGACAGCTGGCCTGTGATCTCTTCCTTTCTTACTTTGGTAATAGGGTGATGTGGGGTGGCGGGCATAAGTGTCTAATCTAAATAAATCGATGTCTAAGCAGATGGTCCAGGTGTGAGAGTGCTCTCCTGCAACTCGGGAGACCGGGCGTCAATTCCCACGTCTGCCAGAGCCTTCCTATGGCACCTTGGGGAATTGTCTCTTTGTGCCTCAGTTTCTCCTGGTATAAAATAAGGATAATGCTTTTCTACCTCACAGGAGAGTGATGGAGATAAATGCACTGAAAGACTGTGAGGTGCATGGATAGGAGCCGTGTAAGATTCATATATAGATAGGTGCTGCAGGAGATGAATTAGCTATTGCTTGTAAAATGCTTAAAAGACAGAAAGCATTGTGCTGGTGTCTTCTATTCCTGACTGCCTGGATCACTGTATTTGCAACACTTAATCATCTCTAGCGACTTGTATGTAATAGACGCATTCAAACAACGCTGTTGATGCAAAGTATGCAGTGCATTAAACCTGAGCGCCTTGAACTTTTGCATGCAAACATCGGTACTGTTAGACCTCTCTGTGAACTAGCTGATTCATCTTGGCCAGATGTGTGTATTTTATAAACCTCGGGGGGGCAGGGAAAGAAACTAGCTCTAAATGTGCCTAGTTTAGTTTGGTCATTTAGGGCTCAATCCAACTCTAACTGAAATCAATGGAAATCTTTGTGTGGGTGAGAGAGAGAGAGAAAGAGAGAGAGAGATTTCAAATCTTCGGCTTTTCTTCCACATGGGATGTTTTGGATCCAGTGGTAGCTTTGAAAGTGTGTTGAGGTTACAAGACTCGGTGCTCTAATTGATTAGGCTGATGGCTACTGAGACCAATGTTATGACTGATGTATGCACACACCTGTCTCTACTCTGCCTTTCTATTATATGTATTACAGTAGCCCTTAGGGACTAAATCCTAAAGGGGGAGCTCCCTAGGGGCAGGGACTATCTGTGTTTATTTCTGTGCCTAGCTCAGTGGGCCCTGATCCCTGACTAACCCTGGACTAATCACAGCTGCTTGGTCGCCCTCGCTGTGTTGGACCGTAGCTTGTTTTTCCCGGTTATGCTGAGCACCCATGAAGCAGTATTCCTCACCGGAGCCCTTTGCAAATCTTAGAGCGAGAGAATCCCGATGCTAGAGGAAGGATTCCAGTTACAGCGCATTGGGACTAAAGACAGCGACCAGGCCCAAAGGGGCAGCAGGTCCAGTAAGGTCAGTAGATTTACACTAGAGAAGGAATTGGCCCCTTAATTTGAATCATTACAATGGAAACAAAAAGCCAGGTGGCTGGGGAGCGCTTGCTGGTCGTTCATCGCCATCTGAGACGCGCCATCTAGTGGGCCCGTGCGTGGAGCGCATCCCTAGCCGTGCACGCTGCATCCATTGACATGGAGCCTGAGCCGCCTTGCGCCAGTGTAACTCCGTGGGTTGAGTTGTTCCTGATGTACGCCAGCAGAGCAGTGCCATGGGCTCAGGGGCAAAGCAGATTGTTCCCCCGCCGGCGGTACCCGGATGACATCCTGAATTCCTGGCGCCTGGCTGTGGAAGGTACGGCCGGGCAGGTGCCTTTCCTTTTAGCCCCCATCCTTTGCTCACAACCTGCGGGTGTTTTCCGATCTCCTGGGGCTCCAGACGAATCGTTCCCATCTACGTTCAGCTAGACTGGTGCCTGCCTGGGTTTTCAGTACGGCTCTCCCTCCCCTCCCCGGGATCCGTGCCTCTCTCAGCTCTCGCCGCAGCGGCTCTGTGGGGTGTAAGCGAGCGCAGTGTGCGGCTGCCCCCCAATTTGTCAGCGTCATGCACAGAACACGTATAGTGCTGGTGCTCCAGAGGCTGCACTGGCTTTCTGCTCGTTCTCCTGGGCGATTCACTCGGCTGGGTTTATTTTATCCAGGACCAGCTGCACGGGAGCTCCCAGTTTGCTGCGGTAGCAAAGAGGGCTAACGTCTTCAATGTACAAAAGGGGGAATCTCGAGCAGGAGCTGCTGTTTCCTCTGCCGACAGCACTGCTGGGACCATTGCGTCCGCGTCTGCGGTCCACGCTTCAAAACCAGCGTCGAAATGGGAGCGGGTTCAGAGAAGAGCCGCAGAAAGTATTTGTGGCCCATGGAGTGACTCCAGGAGCCCCTGAACAGAAAGGCGAGAGGGAATTGAATGACAATATAAACATCTCCCCAGGGAGAAGCTGTCTGATACTAGAGGGCTTTTTAACCTAGCCTAGGACCATGGGGCTGGCAGGGACTGCCTGGATTATTGTGTCCAGTCCCTGTGCAGTCGACCTGGGCTGAGCCATCGTCTTGTTACATCTCTGCCCCAGATCCCCTCTGGAACCACCCCTCCTGTGTGAGCTGCTGTTATCCGCAGGAGCAGAGCTGACTCCTGGAGGTCCTTTGAGTCTAATTACCTCCGGTCACTGGCTCCGCTGCTCAGGTCCAGCTACAGGCCCCTGACAGAGAAACTCTTTGAGGCTATGTCTACATTAGCACTTTTGTTGGTGAAAAATCCGCCCCCCGAGCGACATAAATCACACTGACAGAGCAGCGCTACGTCAGCAGGAGAGTGTCTCCCGCCACTCATGGGGGTGGTTTAATGATGTCGATGGGGGAGCTCTCTCCCGTCCGCCTAGAGCAGCTACACGGCTGATCTGACAGTGGCGCAGCAGCAGCGGGACAGCTGTGTCGCTGTGAGCTCTCTAGTGTAGATATGGCCTTGGTCTCCTCTCATTAGAGAATAAATAATAATGCCTAGCTCTTATATAGTGCTTTTCATCAGGAGATCTCAGCCTCTCCATTTCCCAGACAAAGGTATAAGAAGATCTAATATTGTATGCTGAAGTCAGCAAAGTTCAAACGGGAATGGAGATGCAAATTTTTAACAGTGGAATAGATTAGCAATGGGTGTGGTGAATTCTCTATCACTTGGGATCTTCTTGACATCAAGGCTGGATGTCTTTCTAAAAGGTACCCTTGTTCACCAGTACATTTTTGGGACAGAAGGAGGAATCACTGCATGGGTTTCTTTGGCTCAGTTGTGCAGTAGGTCAGACTAGGTGACCATAATGGTCCTTTTTAGCCAGGAAATTGTTGACCCTGTAAATAATTTGCATTCCAGCTATGTCAGAGACAGTCACAGAAGAGCTCCGATACCCTGGTGAGGGGCTCAGTAAAAGAGCTTGCATAGAACAGGACAGATGTTCTACTGATGTCAGCCGGGAAGCTTTATCTAACTGCCCCTAGACAGGATTTTCTCAGCTAGAAGGCCCTTGGATTCATCTTCCCTAGCTAGCATCGACAGTGCACAAGTCCGTTGACTTCCAGGGCATGGTGTATAGCTTGTCTGCTCATTCAGGCCATTACCCGAAGGGGGGAATTCTCAGGAGGATCTGGAGCTGGTTGGGGAAGTGAGTCTATTTAGCCTCTTTATTTTTAATTTGCAGATGTGTGGTACGGGCCAGATTGTTTGGCCATCATTCTTGATGGATGGGTTAGACACCGAGATGATGCCCAGTGCCTGGGATATTTAGTGCCAATTAATTGGTTTTGGCTTAATTTCCTGAGCACTTCAGTGGGAACCCAGCACCTTCGTAAGACTCTTTGTTTGTGTTCAGTCCCAACTGTTGTGTGGTGCACGTGAAATAAATCCTGACACAACCAAATAAGTGTGATTCAGGCAGTAGACTGGAAAACGATACAGAGAAGGCATAAAAACCCAGGGTCTCACGTGCCCAAGGTATACAGTCACCTGAAGACCAGATCTTCAGAAGAAGTAGGTGCCTGTTGCATTGAGCTCCTCTGAAAATCTGGGTCCAGTTGTGGGGGCCGAGCCCTTTGAAAATTCTGGCCTAATTAATCCCATTTCAAGAGATAGCAGCTCTGTGAATCTTTAGAGTCCAACAGTGTAGATTAGAATCCAGATGAAGGGACTGGATCCCATGAGTTACACCAGATGTGATTGGATCATGGGACATTTATATAATCAAGAGTTAATATTCCAGGGGGATAGGCTGGTGTTGATAAAAAAAAAAAAGGGGGGGAGTTTTGAGCAGCTGGGGGGTAGGGTATTTGGATTCAGCTATATGCAATGTTTTATCCTGGGAGAAGAATCTTCCCTTTACTAACCCGTCTTTAGTCCCCTTCACAACTATGCTGTGTCTTTTCTTTTTAAGGGTAAAGTATGAAAATGGGGAGGTTTTGAAAGGGCTCTGGCAAGATATTTTTCATAGAATCATAGAAGATGAGGGTTGGAAGAGACCTCAGGAGGTATCTAGTCCAACCCCCTGCTCAGCGCAGGACCAACCCCAACTAAACCATCCCAGCCAGGGTTTTGTCAAGCTGGGCCTTAAAAACCTCTAAGGATGGAGACTCTACCACCTCCCTAGGTAACCCATTCCAGTGCTTCACCACCCTCCTAGGGAAAAAAGTTTTTCCTAATATCCAACCTAGACCTCCCTCACATTTTTCACATGTTTTACTGTTCTATTCCTTTTTAAAATAACCTTGGAAGCAGGCACATGCTTCCATGCTGGACTGGTGGCATTTTCCCATCACACACACGTACTGGCTTGTTGCTGTAAGTTCGTTCAGGAGTTCTTGGCTGCTGGTTGATGCAATGAGTGGGGGTGTGTGTTAAAATCAGCATTAGGACCTGATCCTGCAAGAGCAACTGTATGGATGGACCCTTGCGCCTGTGACTTCAACAGGTGTCTACATGGGCACGAAGGCCCACTTGGAGGCAGGGGGAACTCAGATAAGGGCTTTAAAGAGTTCCTGTTTAAAAAGAGTCTGGAGATCTGGGGCCTGACCTAGAAACGTGCTGGCATTGAAGTTAGTGGAGCTATGCCATTTTGCACCTGGTGAGAATCTGATTCATGAAGTCAGTGACGCTACGCCCATTCCCAGCAGCTGAGGATCTGGCCCAGCGTTTGTAAAGCCCGGGATGGACATTGCTGCAGAGGTGTAATGTAATGCTGGCTACAGCTGATGCTGACACGGTATTTAATTCCGCTAGCGTCACTGTGGGATGAGCCATCGTTGGCACTGCACAATGCGCTGTGTGCGTGTTTTATGCCGTCTGTCTTCTCCAGATCCACTCCTCGCTGGGTCAACAAGGGCCCAATCCCTCTGCACTGCAGCAGCCTTTGAAAGTACAGCTTGCTAACCTGACCAGGGGAAAACCGGTGCAAAAAGGACTCTGTCAGGAGATCAGTCCTATTCCCTGCTCTCCTGCTGCATCCGCATGTGAAGTCCCATGTTTTCTAAAGTGGCATCGAACTTCAGGTGCCCAATTTTGGACACCTGGGACCTGATTTTTAGAATGACTTAACTGCTAGACTTCAGCTGGAGATATGGAACCCCTGAAAATTAGACCCTGAGCACCTCAAATTGAGCACCCAGAATTAGAGGCCACTTATGAAAACATGGACATTACCTGCCTCAGTGTCCCCACCTCAGGTCTGTCAGGCCTGGTCCCAGAGGTGTAACTGACATGCATCAGAAATGTATACTCAGGCAATATTAAAGTGCTAAGAGATCCATGCTAAATGACATTTTTGTTTGAGTTTTCACAAAAAGTTGAGTAACAATTAGACGTCTAACAATGCATGTCAGTGAAATGGAACTCAGGAAATACAACCCAGATGGAGCTACTATAAGGTGGGTGCATAACTGTTTGGAAAACTGCTCCCAGAGTGTAGTTATCAGTGGTTCACAGTCAAGTTGGAAGGGCATAACGAGTGGGGTCCCTCAGTGATCAGTTCTGGGTCCGGTCCTGTTCAATATCTTCTTCAGTGATTAAGATAATGGCTAAGGTGAAGATTTTGTCCGGGTTGTTTTTAGTAAAAATCAGGGACAGGTCACGGGCAATAAACAGAAATTCACGGAAGCCCCATGACCCGTCCCTGAGTTTTACTAAAAAATAACCAGGGCAAAGTGGGGCAGACGGGACGATGAGAACCCGAGACCTGCTGTGGGAGGGGAGTGCAGGAGGCTGGGCTGCTGCCCCAGCTTGGGGCTCCAGGGTCTCTCCACCGCCTACAGCAGCTCGGAGCTCCGGGGTACCTCTGCCGCCTGCAGTCCTTCTGCCGCCCATGGTGGCTCAGAACTCCAGGGACTCCCCGTCACTCAGGGTCCCCCGCCACCTCCGGTGGCTCAGACGTCCAAGGTCCTCCCGCTGCCCACAGCAGCTTGCCGCTCTGGGTCTGGCAGCTCAGAGGTCTGGATCACCCGCCGCTCAGAGTGGCTTAGAGCTGTGGGGGCCCTGCCACCCAACAGGTCCCCACCCTCTTTGGCTCCAGAGCCCCTGACAGCTCCAGCCCTGCCTCACCTGGGCCGAAGCGGAAAACATCATGGAGATCTCTGGAACTCTGAGTCAATAACTTCCGTGATCTCCGTGACATAATCTCATCCTTAATAACGGCATAGAGAATACACTTATAAAGTGCGTGGACGATACCAAGCTGGGCGGGCTTGCAAGTGCTTTGGAGGATAGGATTGAAATTCAAAATGATCTGGACAAATTGGAGACATGGTCTGAAGTAAATAAGATGAAATTCAGTAAGAACAAATGCAAAGTGCCCCACTGAGGAAGGAACAATCAGTTTCACACCTACAAACCGGGAAATAACTGCTGAGCCGAGGAAGGAGCGCTGCAGAAAAGGATCCGGGGGTCATAGGGGATTCCAAGCTAAATATGAGTCAACAGTGTCACACTGCTGCAAAAAAAAAAGCAAACCTCATTCTGGGATGTATTAGCAGGGGTGTTGTAAGCAAGACACGAGAAGTAATTCTTCCGCTCCTACTCCATGCTCATAAGGCCTCAGCTGGAGTATTGAGTCCAGTTCTGGGCACCACATTTCAGGTAAGATGATAACAGTTTTCAAGTACATAAAAGGTTGTTACAAGGAGGAGGGAGAAAAATTATTCTCTTTAACCTCTGAGGATAGGACAAGAAGCAATGGGCTTAAACTGCAGCAAGGGTGGTTTAGGTTGGACATTAGGAAAAACTTCCTAACTGTCAGGGTAGTTAAATACTGGAATGAATTGCCTGGGGAGGTTGTGGAATCTCCATCGTTAGAGATTTTTAAGAGCAGGTTAGATAGATGCCTGTCAGGGATGGTCTAGATAATACTCAGTCCTGCCTTGAGTGCAAGGGACTGGACTAGAAAACCAGTCCTATGATTTTATGCATGGATGGAGCAAGAGAAGAGCAAAATTTCATTCTTATTGTTACAAAACCCCTGATGTACCATGCTGCATTGCAGAACTACTGATCTAAACTGTCTAGCAGCAGGCGCTGTGTTCTATGCTGGATAGGCAAGCATTTTCTGTTCCCTTTTCTGTGATGATTTGTTGCTCTGCTTGAATGATAAAAGGAAGTCTTACTGAAACAACAGAAAAATTACTTAGGAAACTCTCAGCACTGGCCATATTTTCGGGGGCTGAGTAACTGACTTTTCTTCCACAAACTGGGATTGATAAGCTGTGTGCTACAAAGCCTGCGATTAGAAAAAAAATGCTTAGAAATCTGAAGATGGTAAAGGAGCGGCTTTTATATTTTGTGCCTGGAAAATAATCTTCATGGGTAATTTGTTCAAAATACTGGTAAGCCATCAGTCTGTTTATCTATTTTTATGTTTGATATTCCACTCCACAGGTGTGAGAAGTGGCTTCTGTGCTAATACTGAGGATTCAGGGTAACATTTTCAAAAGCACCTGAAATGACCCAGGAGCTGCAGGGTATGTCTGCAGAGCAAAAAAACAAAAAACCGCACAGCAGTGAGTTCAGAGCCCATCTCAACAGACCCGGGTTTGCAGGGTTCACGCTGTGAGGCCAAAAGTTATTGTGTAGACGTAATCTGCTATTTGTAGCCTGCGGCCCAAGTCTGATTCACGTGACCTGGGCTCTGAGACTCGCTGCAGTGGGTCTTTTTTTCTCTGGGTAGATGTACTCTAAGTCCCACTGAAAGGCAGTTTGCTGGGAGCGGGGTGGTCGTACCTAATATATGTAGATCCATTATTGAAAATCCTTGGGGCATGGGCGCCCGACTCACTTAGGAGCTTTTAAAAATCGCACCCACCGTGCATACCTCTGTAGATCTGAAAGTGCTTTATAAGGGAAGTATCTTTCTCCCTGTGTAACAGATGTGAAAACTGTGGCACATAGCAATCAAGTGACTTGGCGGAGGGCACACAGTGAGTCAGTTGTAGAACATGGCATAGAACCCAGCACTACATGACCTCCTAGGTGTTAGTTTTTGGTCGTAAACTGGTTAGTGTTGCTCTGTGTTGACCAGCTGCCACGTTCCACCCAAGAGGTGGCTGCATAGTGGTGGTGGCTGAGGTAAAGAGCTCTAGTATCCAACAGGCTGTAAGGTGCTCAGGAAATGTAAGTTAATTACTTGTGCTTTACTCTGAGATGGTGGTGCCCGGGTGTTATTCAAATAACAAATACCACAGGATCTTTTTCAGGGGATAAGGCAACAAGCCACGTTTATTGTGAATACAGAAATTTGGTAAATAGTATCAATAAAAAAAAGTATCAACATTGTAACATCATCAATATTGTTCTTCACTTAGTGAAATAGAATCAATAATGTAAACACTAGGAAAACAGTATCAACATTGTATCAATACTACAATTACAGAGATTCTTGTTAATAAAATATACTTCGTTGACACATGTTTCAGTTGTACTTCCATTCACACTCACACAGACTGACAGGCACACACAGGCAGGGAGACAGACAAACATACATAGGGGTCTCACAGATGTTATAGTTACCAGCCTCTTGGTGCTCGTGGTAGTCACTGGCCAGGTGACTGTAGCACGAGGGTGAGGAGCAAGTTTCTGCCGATGCGCACCGGTACTCCTGGCTGGTTGGTGATGTAGACCCGAACCTCCAGCCTTCATCTTTCTGTCCCATTTTATAGAGAAAAGACCCCATGTAAGTCTATGGGTTTTTGCTCTGTCATGCTGCATCTGCATTTGGTGTGATCCTTAATCACCCACATTGTTGCAAGCCTGATCAGATTTTGTCCTTTGAACTGGGCTGGCTCCAAAGTTATCAGGGTGGGCTCCTCTTCGGCCAGTTGAGTGGTAAAAGTTATTATCTTCGCTCCTTCCTTCCTTCCTCAAAGGTTTTAGGTGAGGCTGGTGTTTTCTTCGTGTCTGTTTCGATATCCCTTACTCAGACCAGTTGTTCAATCACTCTCCCTGTCTACACCCACCTCAATTGCTCAGCCATTCACACTCCAGTCACTCAATGCCAATTCCTAGCTGAAGAATTCACATATTTTTTTAAAGCAAACATTATTTCATTTTTGCCAGTGTCTTTCACAATTAGGTAGGTATATGTAATTACATTTCACAGTGTGGCTTTTTATACTTAAAATAGGGTGTTTACAACTATATTGAAAGTGGGTAAAATAGATAGATAGAATGGTCAATGGAGTGATTTTACAAACAATCTTAAAACCAATAGAATTATAGAAAGTAAAGACAGACTTGAATTATTGTGCAGTAAATGGATATTTAAAAAAGGCTGAAGTGAACATTTCAAAGAGTAGAACAATACCAGTCAGCTGAGGTTTTAACTTTTGATCAAAGTTACAGTGTGTCGGGCTGAAGTGCCTCTTGGTAGGAAGAGAGGGGGGAGGGTGTTTGTGGCTCTGTTCTTTCATGTATTTCAGGATTGGGCCAACACGGGTGATGTCAATTCAGCCACAAAGCCCTTTCTTTCCAGTGTTCTTTTGACAAAGCTTTATTAACAAAATGACGAGGAGGCTTCCTATGACCCCGCTGCAGCTTTGGGGACACTTTCACCACTCCCAGAGCTTTGCTATTGGGATTTAGCCTGGACAAAGCAAGTGGGAACCAGGATGCCTTCCAGACCCCTCGAGATGCATGGGGGAAGGAGCATACCAGCAAGGGGCTGTCCTGTGTCTGAGCAGGCAGGGCAGATGCTAGCAGGACTGGGATCTCAAAGGACTGCTGCAAAAATAGGAAACATTTCCCCCACCCCCCAAAATCTCTTCTGTTTCTCCAAAGAACCTTTAACTGGTTTGGAATTTTCCAACCAGCTGAGCTTTCTCATCACCAGCTAACAGCAGGAGGCAGACAGACCTCTAAAGGGCATTGGCTAGCAAAGCCTGGACTCTGTTCCTGAAACTTTTCCGTCCTGTCAAGAGGCCCCCACCGAGACTGGAGCCCCATCATGCCAGGCGCAGGCGCTGTATGTACTCGTAGGTCCCTGCCCTAGAGAGCTAACAGTCTAACCAGACCAAGGATTAGAGGCGAAAGAGCAGTACAGAGAGGTGATATGATTTGCCCGTGGTCCATGGCAGAGCTGGGAATAGAGCCTCACGTTTGCTGCTGCTTCATCGGCTGCCCTGTGCACCAGGGCAGTCTGCTGCTGGACCAAGCATAGAACCGTGTCATTGCAGAATTGTATTTCTAGTCTCTCTCTTTTCTATCCCTAGGTATTTATCCTGCCCTCTTCACCACAGTGTCTGAGCACCTCCAGTCGCGTGTTAAGCGACAACGCCGAGTCAATGTGTGCAATTCATTGCCCGGAGATGATGTGAAGGCCAAAAAGATAAACCGGGTTCAAAAAAGAACGAGGTAAGTTCGTGGAGCATAGGTCCATCAATGGCTGTTAGCCAAGTTGGTCAGGGACCGTAACCCCATGCTCTGGGTGTCAGTCAGCTGATCCGGGCCAGCGATGGTCATGCCACGGGGCTTTTATTGCAGTGCAGACGTACCCTTCCAGTGCAAGATTCTTATTACCGGGGAGTCAAACAGACTGGAGCAGGGTAATGCTTTTGACATACAGACAGTGCCTTCCACCGGAGGATCTCCAAGCGCTTTGCAATCCTTAGTGCGTGTAGTGGGGTGATCAGCTGTCCCAATTTTATAGGGACAGCCAAGATATTCAGGGCTTTGTCTTATATAGGCGCAGGGGGGCTGGAACAGGTTTTATAGTGGGGGTGCTTGGAGCCATTGAACCAACCTGTAAACCCTGGATATGATGGAAACCACTTCAAGCCACCCATCGTTCCAGCATCTCTGAATAGGCACCTATTACCCCCCATCCCTGATCCTGAATTTTCACACTTGGGATCTGGTCGCCCTGGTGTGAGGCCTCACTAAGCCCCTGGGAGAAGTGAGCAGTCGTAGCGGCTTTCTGTAGAGGGGCAAAGTGAGACTCGGAGAGGTGGCGTGATCTGCTGATGGCCCCCCAGCACGCAGCAGCCGAGAAGAGAAGCCAGACCCCTGGGCTCGTGCTCCGAGAAGAGAGCCCCCGGCTCTCCGCTCCCCACGTGGCCCCTCGTCAGTCGCTGGGAGTGCGTGTGCTGAGGACGCTGATCGTGGGCATGAGCGGCTTGGGGAGTCTAAACTCCAAGAGGAGCCTGCAGTGCGGGGGAGGAGGCTGAGCGGGGAGCAAGGCGGGGGACGGAGCAGTGCGGGCAGTGCGGGCAGGGGGCCGCGGGGGAGGAGGTGGAACGGGGGTGGGAAGAAGCGAAGCGAGAGCAGAGAGGCAAGAAGAGCGAGCAGCATGGGTGGGCAGGGGGCGGGGCCTGGGGCGGAGCAGGTGTGGAGCATGGGCGGGGCCTCGGGGGAGGAGACCAAGCAGGGGCGGGGCCTCCGGGTGGAACCCCCAAGGGAAGGTAATTACTGCAGTGGCTTAGGGCTGTAGTGTAGACGTGCCCTCAGTGAAATTCACCCCATGGGGCTGGTGGACTCTACCCAGCCCTGCTCCTTCTGGGCTGCAGGATGAGGAGTGCACTGGATCTCCCCATTCGGGCCCCTTCTCTGTAACCCCCTGGTCCCTCCTCCAACTCCAGGCTGCTGGGGGACGGTCTCCATTGCCCTTCCTGCCCCCCTCCATGCTGCTTGGAGAGGAACCCCCCTGGCAGCTGGGGAGAGGATCTGTGTTGTCCGTCCCCACCCTCCTGCTGGAGAAAGGCACTTCATTCCGCCACCCTCCCCACTCTCGGGGGGCAGGGCAGGGAGGGGGACAGCCCCACCTCTGCACAAATAAGCTTCATTATGCCATCTGCCTCTTGGAGCTGCTCCCCCCAGTGGGGGATTCTGTGCTGCAGGCGTCTCTAATCCTGGAGGGGGCGAAAGGGACTGAAAGGGTGCTTTCCCCACCCTGGGAGCCTGCACCCTGCAGAGAGGGGCGATGAGCGGCTGGGGGAAGGGGGCCAAGGCCGGAGGGGCTGGGTCAGTCGGCTGGGCAGATGTGGCGCTGTGACTGCAACGAGCTGAGCTATTGCAATGCTGGTGCTGCCGGTTCCTCTTTTGATTCCAGCCTCTCTAGTGGCCATGTGTTGGCCTTTGATCTCCCTCCCCGACAGCACATGACTTACCCGGGCCCAGGAGGAAACGAAAACGAGAAGGAAACCAATGAGCGGAAGAGCGCGTGGCTGCGGCCCAAGTTACTATTCTCCTCCTGGGCCGAGAACATTTGGCATTTCGAGAACTGGCCTCTGCAGTTGTCAGACTGGAGCAGGAGAGGCTGGGACCCCCGGGAGTCAGGCTGACCCTCTAGCTTCTGAACCTGGGCACAACAGCAGCTGAGATCTGAAGAGGGAAGTAAATAGGGCGAGTTTTTAAATCCCTAGTGGCCGTTCCGTGCAGCTCCCCGACTCAGGTTCAATTCCCAGCTCTGCCACTGACTCCCTGTGTGACCCTAGGCAAGTCACCTAGTCTTCTGGTCCCCGTTCCCATCTGTGCAATGGAGATAACAGTGCTGCCCTGCCTCACAGGCGGAGGTGAAGATGAGATGTTAAAGAGGCACTCAGCTGCTCTGGCGATGAGGGCTTGCTAAGCCCTTGACACAGCTAGGACTACAATGCCAACCCTCCCTCCCTCTCCAGACCCCTCTTGGGTGGACAGGATCTTTGTGGGCTTTAACGGATGGGTTCCGTCTGATGGCCAGCGGGTGTTTGCGACCCTGTGTGGAGCTCAGGGATTCCTCCCAGCAACCCTCCTTCCGTTTTAGGGCAGCACCGGTCCAAACCCCAAGTGTAGATCGACAAAGCGACTGTTGCACATCACTCCAGTTTCAGGCCACCATTGCAATTCATGGGGTGTAGTGGCTTTGTCTGTGCCTATGGATGGCCCCGAAGTCCCCAGTATAGACCAGCCCTAAGCCGTGCTTCGGACCAGTTAATGAGCTTCCATGGTAATGAGACAACCCAGCGTGGCTCACGTACGAGGGCTGTGTGTGTTCCCAAGGCTCCGTCGGCTGGCAGGAAAAATAAAGCAGGTGACACAGTTTTCAATCATCGCTGAAATGTAGCTAGATTGCGGGGGCATCCAGGAATCTCCAGGGCTGTGCTGATCCCATGGCAGCCACTCATTCACAAATCCCTTCTGATGGGTGCAAATAATTTCAGCCTTTGCCTGGAGCCAGATTCTACCATGGTAGCCTGCAAGAACTCCACAGCAGCTCCATTGGCTATTACTCTGGATGTATACCAAGGGAACCGAGAGCAGAATTTAGTCCACTGTGTATAAAATTATATGGAGATACACTTACGGCAAAATGCTTTAACTTGAAGTGCCTTAACAAAAGTGGCCTAATTTTCAGAGCTGAGCAGAACCTATAACTCACTCTGATTTCACAGGGAATGCTCAGCAATTCTGAAATTCGAACTTCAGACCCACTGCAGTCACTGGTGGCGTTCTATATTGTATAGTATTTTATCCTATACGATATAAAAACATATATTTTTATGCATGCGTGTGTGCGTGTACATAGGTATATGCGTATCTCAGAATATCAGCAGTATAGTCAATGAGAAGAAAGTTGAAACTGTCTGGTTAATTTCACTGTTACCTGATATGATAGGAAGTGGCACCACACAAAACTTGCAAAGGAACTGTACAAGGAAATCATCCGAGGCAGAGGAGTCAGCCCTGTTAGATGAGAGTCCAACATACGGCTTATAGGCCAGATCTGTTCTCCATTGTGTAGTCCCATAGCCTGCCCCACGCAGTCAGATGCTCCATATCTTAGCTTGAATTTTAAACAAAACGTAAGTTTGTAGCTTTCATGGCTGCTGAGAGACCCTTCCCAATGCAAATCAAATGTAACTGATGCAGTGATGCCTGCCTGAGTCTGCAGACAGCCTGAGACAATGGCTCAGAGGGGTAAACTCTCTGCCTTCTATTCCTTTAACTGGAGTATCAACTTTTAAGTGTGCATTTCTGATCTCCCATAGTTAAGAAAGATGAATTCAAAGTGGAACAGGTGCAGAGAAGGGCTACTAGGATGATCCGAGGCGTGGAAAATCTACTTTATGAGAGGAGACTCAGAGAGCTTGGCTTGTTTAGCCTAAAACCAAAAGAACGCTGAGGGGAGATTTGATTGCTTGCTATAAATACATCAGAGGGAGAAATACCAGGGAGGGAGAAGAGTTATTTACGTTCAGGGCCAATGTGGACACAAGACCAAATGCATATAAGTTGGCCATGAACAAGTTTAGGCTTGAAATTAGACAAAGGTTCCTAACCATCAGAGGAGTGACATTCTGGAACAGCCTTCCAGGGGGAGCAGATGGGGCAAAAAACCTAGCTGGCTTGAAGACTGAGCTTGATAAGTTGATGGAGGGGATGGGATGGGATGATGAGACTGCCTGCGATGGTGTGTGGCCCATCTGCGACTGCTAGCAGCAAATCTCCAGTGGCCGGTGATGGGACACTAGGTGGGGAGGTTCTGAGTTACTACAGAGAATTCTTTCCCAGGTGTCTGGTGGTGAGTCTTGCCCACATGCTCAGGGTTTAGCTGATCACCATGTTTGGGGTCAGGAAGGAATTTTCCCCCAGGTCAGATTGGCAGAGACCGTGCGGGTTTTCTGCAGCATGGTGCACAGGTCGCTTGCAGGTTTAAATGAGTGTAAATGGAGAATTCGCTGTAACTTGAAGTCTTTAAACCATGATTTGAGGACCTCAGTAACTCGGTCACAGGTTAGGGGTCTATTACAGGAGTGGGTGGGTGAGGTTCTGTGGCCTGCGATGTGCAGGAGGTCAGACACTAGATGACCATGATGGTCCCTTCTGAATCAGTGTCCACATTAATCACTGACCAGTTTAGTGGGTAGGGTGGGAGCTGCTGCAGGAGGGGAAATGCAGAAAGAAGGACAGAGGAGACTCCGAGAGAGCAGGAAGAAGGAGAGAAACAGAAAGGAGGATGGGGAAAGAAGAGAAACAAAGGGCAGGAGCAGTAGTGGCCAAAAGGGGAGCAAACTTTTCTCTCTGATGATGACTGCGGCAGGAACTCCCAGTGGTAAGAGTAAATGGATCTTTAGTCGCTACAAACAGGGTGTACTCTCCCCTCAGTCTGTGTGCAACCCTCCTCCGGACATCAGTGAGTATGCAGCATGCACTGTGGGGAGTATTAGCCCAGAAACTATACTCCAGCCCCATGCGCCGTAATTACCCTAGAATTCCACCATCTCTACTAAATGCATTTGACACCGAGGCTCTCATCCATCTCCATGGGCCAGGGCAGGATAGGTACCTGTATTCCTCGTACGCTGCCTGCTCTAGTTTTAAATGTCTCACGCAGTCGAGTTTCTTTCCCTTGTCCTTGGGAGTCTATTCCACGGCCCATTGCAGCTCACCGTTAGGAAGTTCCTGCTGATATTCAACCTAGATTCTCCTTGGCTAATTGTTCATAAATCTTCCTGTCCGCGTTGGCTTCTTGCTCTCGGTTTAACTAGCAAACAACGCTCTTGAGATGAACAAGCAGGTATCTCGGGGGTTATTTTTATTTCTGTAAATACATCCCCCTTCCAATGGGTTCTTCTATTCCTTTGTGTTTTACCTGCGATATATTCCTAGATAATGAACCAGAGCACCTACCGGCCCCAACCAGGATCAGTGCCCTGTTGCGCCAAGCGCCGCGTAACCATATAGAGAGACTGTCCCCGCCCCAAAAGACAGTCTAAATAAGACAACGCAGACAGACCAAGGGAGGAAAACAGGGGGGAAGTGATTGGCCCAGGATCACACCGTGGGTTAGTGGCAGGGCTGGGAATAAAAGCCAGGTCTCCTGATGCCCCGTCAGCCAATGGTCTCTGTGTTTGGCTAGAGGTTGTAAACCTCACGCTGGTGGCTTTGTCAGGAATTCTCCCAGTGAAGCTCAGATTGCAGCAGCAGCTGGTTTGCTCCAACGTTGCTGCTTTTTGACCCCCTCGTTCTCGCCTGGCTTGACCAAGACATGAGGCAGTCCGATGTCCTTCCACTGTGAGCTTTCCCAGCCCGGCAAGATATTGAGCTCCCTCTAGATGCTTGGGAAGTTGCGGATGGGGCCCACGGAGCCGAGCGTCGCACTGTCATTAGTTCGGCCCACTAACCACGCAGCCCCCGTGCCCGCGGGACTGGTCGGAGCATGATTGCAGTGCAGACCACGCCGAGGCTGCCTCATCTGTGGGCTTGGACCCAAGTCGCTGCGGCTCCAGCAGGAATGGGTTTGATGCAGAGCATCGGGCCCGCTTGCCTTCTTGCGCCTTTGACGATCCTTCCCAGACGCCGGAGTCATAAGTCACCAGGGGACCTTCCGCCTCAGCCCGGTGTCTCTTATGATTCAGTAGCTATACAGTTATCGTTAGCACAACAGCCTGACACACGTGGGGGGAATGGAGGGGGAACTTTTCTGCCACTGCCGCTCTGCCCACCCCACTACCTACACCTGTCTTGGCAAGACAGCGAATCTTCACCCCCCTCCTTCCTTGCTCCTGTCACATTCACTGGGAGGCCGGCCCGCGTGGGGCCTCAGTAGCGGTGCTGTGTATGGGCAGTGTGGCTCCTGTGTCCGCTCCGTGGTGGCTGGATCAAGCCCTTCAGTAGGGATCTAGTTACTCTAGCCAAGGTTATGCTGCCTGTCACTCGTCAAGCGTTTGTACCCATTGGCTGTTTCTGGAAGGAAGGAAGGTATCTGTCTGTCTTGGAAGGACCTGAGGGTGTTTTATTGTTAAGGGATCTAATAATTTCCTCTTCTGATCATAGTAACCCATCCCTTCCAACGATTTGCTCCTCTTGTTGTTGGCTGTGTTGTGGCCCAGGACATGAGAGAGAAGGTGGGGGAGGTGATATCTGTGATTGAACCAGCTTCTGTTGGTAAGAGAGACAAGCTTTTGAGTGACACAGAGCTCTGCTTTAGGTCTGGGAAAGATACTCCAGCATCACAGTTTTATGGTGTCATGGTAAAGCTGTAAATCTCTGCCCAGAATAAAGGCCAGCAATTCCTTCCCATAGGCACAATGGATGTATGATAGTGAGTTGGCACTTCGCTGCATGGTTACACAAGACAGGGTCCTGCGTCTTAACTGGGAAGAGTGTGTTAGGTTTGTGAGACAGCAGGGTTAGGGGGCAGCTGGGGAGTGGTCCCTATTGGGTTCTGGGAAGATGAAAACCAATTACCTTGTCACCCGTGGGGGAACGCTGTTGACAATGCGATTGCTCCATAGCTGACCTCTCTCAGCCCTCGGCCACAAAGGAAACCTGCACAACAACTTCCAAAGACGAGCCCGGGGGCTTAAATCCATAACTCTGCTAGACACCAAAACTCCACCCACTGCTAAAGGCCCCTCCCCCAGACTAAGGGGCGGAGTCACTGGGCCCAGGACTCAATGGATTGCGAGGGACAACGAATGAGAAAACAGGAACGGGCGTGGGGATCAAAGGGTCAAACGCAGGGAACCGGAAGGGGACACTGAGCAGAGAACCCCGGACAGCGCCCGCTGCTCCTCAGAGGTGTCCCGGGAGCCAGCGGATGCTGCCCAGAGGAACTCTGCCCGGATGCGTGAACGGCTCACTGGAGCAGCTAGGCACTTAACACATGTTGCAAGAGTCCCTTCAAGGTGAAGTGGGCAGTTAACCCCCGCTAGAGGCACAGGCCAAAGAATGATAGTGGGTTACAGCTTGTTATAACGGGCCATAAATCCATAAATATCTATTAAGTCCATGATTTTTGATGTCTAGCAGAGTTATGGATTTAAGCCCCCGGGCCCGTCTCTGGAAGGTGCTGTGCAGGCCGAGGGCTGAGAGAGGTCAGCTATGGAGCGATCGCTTTGTCAACAGCGTTCCCCCACGGGTGACAGGGTGTTTTTCTCTATCATCAGGTGGTTGGTTTCATCCACATAGTCCCTGGGGCATGTAGTGCCCTGGGTGAAATACAGCACATGTTGTGATGGGCATTTTTAGGACTCCTGCAGCTTAAAAGGTGTGTTGTGGGGGGGATGGACCCTCGGGGCCGTTGAGACATGCGTGCAGGTTTTGCACCTGTGGTTTACGACAGGGTCTGCTGCCCCTTTGTGTTGGCGTGTCCTGGTCTGCGGGGAGCTGGCTTCTGAAGAGGAGGTCGGGGCGTTGTTTGAAAGCCAAAAGTGGGGGTGAAGGGGGCTGGGAAAGATTTATTTCAGGATGGGATCCCCACTGAGCATGGGTTGTAGCTGTTTGACGATACCCCATCTGGGTTCCAGTGTGGGGTGGTAGGTGACAGCTAGGAGTGTGCGGTTGGAGGGTTCCCCCCCCCTGTAGTGTAGCCGGTTCTCTCGGGGTACTTGGATGGCCCCATGCCCTTGTGTGGCGAAGATGGTTTGAAGCATGTTAAGCTGTGTATCCCGGACTTTCTCCTCGGCACATGTTCTGGGGTGTCTGAGTGCCTGGCTGCAGGGTTCAGAGTGGGTGCGGGGGAACGGTGAAGCATCAGATAGTTCTTGTGGCACTTTCTGTATGCGCAGCACTTTACTGCACTAAGGCCTTTTCTAAACTAGGGGTTCACACTGTAACCCCCTACAGCTGGAGTGGCAGCAAAGCCACAGTGCAGACGGGGCACTGAGATCTTCCCTGGCTGGTACCTGGACTGGGTGCAGTGAGTCGCGTGCCAGTGCTGTTAATGCATTGGATAAGCGTTGTCACAAGGCAATCATAACGAGCCATTGCCAGCACTTGGGCAGGGCCACGTAGCATCTCCATGCGGGCTCAGTTTCCTACTACGTATTAGGGACCATGTTCCCAGTTGACGGTAGCTCAGCTGACTTCAGTGGAGCTATGCTGCTGCTGATTTATGCCAGGTGAGTGTTTATATTACACAAGTGCCCAGAGACCCGGGTCAGGATCAGCCACCCGCTGTACCGGGCCCTGTATGAACACAGAGGTAGACACGGTCCCTGCCCCCAGAGAGTCTAAAATCTGGATCTCCCAAAGGGCTTTATACACTGGATTGAATTTGCTTGCAGAGCAGGCTAATACTAACGGTGGAGGGAAAGAGGCGGAGACGTGTTTTCAGGTGTGGTTTGAAAGTAGGGGAAGATACAGATGCATGGCAAGATGACAGCAGCTGCGAGGGAGAAGGCGCTTGCGCCAACAGGGCGGGAATGGGAAGGAGGGGGATTGTCGGGTGGTTACAGCACTGGACTGGGAGCCAGGATAGCTAGGGTCGATTTGTGACTGACACAGACTCACCATGTGGCCTTGGGTGCATAGCTTAATCTCTGTTGGTCTCAAATCCCCATCTGTAAAATGGGGGGGGGGCAGGGGACTAACACTGCCTTTCTCCCACCTTTTGTCTCTCGTCTATTTTCATCGGATGCACCTCAGTGCAGGGCCTTGCTATGGATTTGTACAGCACCTAGCACAACGGGGCTCTGGTCTCGCGTGGGGTCTCTAGGCCCCAGAGTGGTATTAATACATGAGGGCAAGGGAGGAGGCTGGTGCTAGATGAATGAGGAACAGAATGGGAAGAGACAAGGTCCATAAAGGAGATTGACGCAAGGGGGGGGCAATACTGTGCAGTCCGGGGCTGAGTGGTAAGGGGGAGAGGGGGTGGCAGACAGGAGAGCAGCGTCACTACGTCAAAGCGAGAGGTCTTTCCAGAAGCTATGTTCTAGCCCAGCGAGTCGTTTGGAGTTGAATGCCGGACTCTCTAGGTGAAATCCTCGGGCTGGGGGTTACGCAGGAGCTCAGCCTTAGATGATCACGTGGGTGGGTTCCGGCCCTCAGATCTATGAGCTGGCCCTTGAACTGAATGAAAGTTGAGGAGGGTGAGGTGGCTGTGCTCCTTGGTTGAAGGGCAGCGTGGTGTTTCGCGTGGCTGTGCGTGCCGGTGTACCAACGTGGCACCGGGTTCCTGCCATGTAACCAGTTCCTGACTGTCCCGTTGCATTTTGCTTGCAGGCTCTTCTGACCTGGAAGAGGGTCTAGGGAGATGGAGAACGGCACAGCTGGGAAGACCAACTCCTGCACCTTCCATGAGGAGTTCAAGCAGATCCTGCTCCCCCTCGTCTACTCTGTGGTCTTTGTGGTGGGGCTCCCCCTGAACTTCATCGTCATCGTGCAGATCTGGCTCTCCAGGAAGTCTCTGACCCGCAGCGCCATCTACATGCTGAACCTGGCCACGGCCGACCTGCTCTACGTGTGCTCCCTGCCGCTGCTCATCTACAACTACACGCAGAAGGACTACTGGCCCTTCGGGGATTTCACCTGCAAGTTCGTCCGCTTCCAGTTCTACAGCAACCTGCACGGCAGCATCTTCTTCCTCACCTGCATCAGCATCCAGCGCTACCTGGGCATCTGCCACCCGCTGTCTTCCTGGCACAAGAAGAAGGGCAAAAGGTTCACCTGGATGGTGTGCGGGGGGGTGTGGGTCATTGTCATCGCCCAGTGCCTGCCCACCTTCGTCTTCGCCTCCACGGGCACCCAGAGGAACCGGACCGTCTGCTATGACCTGAGTCCCCCGAACCGCTCCGCCAGCTACTTCCCCTACGGCATGACGCTGACGGTCACGGGGTTCCTCCTCCCCTTCGTCTCCATCCTGGCGTGCTACTGCTGCATGACCAAGATCCTCTGCCAGAAGGACGAGATGATCGGCCTGGCCGTGCGCAAGAAGAAGGACAAGGCCATCCGGATGATCATCATCGTGGTCATCGTCTTCGCCATCAGCTTCTTCCCCTTCCACCTGACCAAGACCATCTACCTGATCATCCGCTCCTCGGAGGGCGTGCCCTGCCTGGCCTTGCAAACCTTCGCCATCGCCTACAAGTGCACCAGGCCCTTTGCCAGCATGAACAGCGTCCTGGACCCCATCCTCTTCTACTTCACCCAGCGCAAGTTCCGGGAGAACACGCGCTATCTGCTGGACAAAGTGAGCTCCAAGTGGCGGCACGACGTGTGCGCCACCTACAAATCGTAGGCTCCAGGGAAAGGAGATAGGGGGGCAGAGCACTCTGCTGCCTGGGGGCAGAGGACTGAGTGGCCATGGCTTTTAAGGCAGCAGTGAGGCATCGCAGCCGGCCCTGCTTTCCCCACCAACAGGGGGAGAGAGAGCAGGAGGCAGGGGCTGATGGTCCTGAGCACAGAGCTGGGAGCCAGGAGTTTGAGTTCTAATCCCAGTTCTGGCTGTGGGTGGGTCACTTGGCTGCTCTGTGCCTCAGTTTCCCCACCTGCGGAATGGAGAACAATACCCTGTAAATAATAGGTAAAACAATGCCGACCTGCCTCACGTTGGTCAGGGCCCAGGAAGTGCTTTGAGGATGGACTGCGCCAAGAACAGTTTTAGCCTTAAAATTGCAGCAAGCAGCCTGAGCTGGGGGAGGGTCCGGTACAGATGGAAAGAGGGTAGCGCGACTATTGGGAGCAGGCTTTGGGGCTGGGCTGGGCGGAGTCTGAACGCAGCATTAGTACTGTTACTGCGGGGCATTGCAGCTGTCACAATGCCCGCAGATTGACTGCACTCACTATTAACCACTATAACCACTGAGGAACTGACAGTCCTTGCCACAGATCTCGGACCGGCAACGCCGTAGGCTTGGCAGTGAACTGGGCTCTTGACGATGATAACAAGGGGCCACACTCGACACCAGTGCAGTTGCGGCACAGATGGGTCTGTCCTGACGGGTTTCATTCGGAATGCAGTTTCCAGTGGATCTGGGAAATCCTTTATTAGCAAGGAGCGCGCTTCCTCTGCAGTGCTCCTGCTTCCCGCAAAGTTGGCTTACAACTATCTATATTATGTGGGCAAAAATCTCTCCCCACCTGAGTTCCCAACAGAGGTGATCACCTCTGAGAACCAGTGGTTCATGAATGGGGGGGGATCAACTGCTGCTTGTCAATACATGAATTATAGGGATCTGGTCAACTTATCCACCAGCTGGTGTTTTTTCAGTCTTTGCCGCGGTAATTCAGCTGAGTTGCCCCAGCAGAAAGTTGCTTTATTTAATGCAAGGAAAACCCACACTGGGAATTCAGAGAAGACAGCAGGTCTCTTGGGACCACATGAGTCTACAAAAGGATCGATGGATATGGGAGGGTAGGAAAAAGGAAATCTAGTGGGTACAGTCTTAATGGCTGTCAGCAATGAGGACACAGTCATGAAGCTAACTTGTCTGTGCAGTCTGATTCTATTCTATCTAGATCGTCCTACACTCTCATCACCGTAATATCTGAGCACCACCTTCCTGGTTTCTCCTGTTTAAAGATTCATCAGTTGCCTGGCTGGATCTAGTAGGGCTCTGAAGTGTTTATTTTATTTTATTTTTGTGCATGCTCATTAGAAAAGAATTCTCACATCATTTCCAGTCTTTTGAGCTAAGATCTAGTTTGGGGACGTTTGTTCTTGTGGGTTTTTTTTTTTTTTTAAAGGAACTAGAAACCAGAATATTTGAAAAGAATTTCTGAGGTTGCTGCAGTGTTTTTAATGACATGCTGGCTTAGTGTGTGAGAGCATGTCTCCCTCTCGTGGCTGATCCCAGCTATAAGTCTGCTACGTAATTTAGCTCATGCAGTAGAGATCCGTGTTTTGAAGATCACAGGTCAGTCCCCACTGGAGTTAGCATATGTGTGGCCATATCTCATTACAGGCTGCTCTGGGCTTTTTAAGCAAGTTATCTCTGTTGTGATACCTCACCGAATAACATTTAATGGGTGGGGGTAGGAGTGGAAGAAATTATTGGAATCACTGTCAATATTTGCTCCTGTGCTGGTTCAGGGTTAGCAGAGGAAACTAACCAGTCACTATGCACAGGGTATGGAATAAGGGTTGAAGAATTTAACTGAACAAAGGTGGAGTCAACATATTGGGCCCAAAGCCAGCGCTGGTGTAATCTAGCACAGCTCTGATCAAATCACTTGGAAGGTTGTGGCGTTGCACCTGCTAACAGTGGGGGTGAATTTGACGCGGTGGGAAAGTATAGGTGCTGTGGTGCCATCTGATGATGGGCGCATTTGAAATCAGACTTGAGACAAGTAGCCAGACCTCTCCTAGGCACCTTACTGCTCAGTGTAGCACCGTCTGCCTACCAGCACAGCCATATCGTAGCCACTCGTGACGTCGTCATCTGATCTCTTTGTGGGATGACTGCCATCTTGGCCGATTGTGGTGGGGCGCCTGCCCCTGACTGGCCATGAAAGGGTTAAGAGGGCCGTTGGCCAGGCTGTGTGAAAGGCATTCAATAGGGAGGAGCTGCGTGGCAGCCAATCAGGGCCCAGGAAGCCGGTATAAAAGGGAGCTGCAGTGCAGCAGAGCAAGGGACAGTGCCTCCCAGGAGCTCGAAGAGGGTGGACTGGCAGCACCCTGGACAGGGCAGTGGCTGGCTGCTGGGACTCAGCAGATCCAAAGGCCCTGAAGCAAAGGCGGAGAAGGTACTGGGGCTGCGGGGAAGTGGCCCAGGAAAATTGACAGAGGGAGACGCAGTGGAAGGCTGCCACACACATAGGGTCCCTGGACTTAGAGTAGTGGGCGGGCCTAGGTCCCCTCCGCACCCCCGATCGCCACAGGACTGAGTGCGAGACACCGCAGACGGGCGTCTGCCTGGCTGAGAGCTGATCCCTAGATAACCAGTAGGAGGCGCCACGGCGGTGAGTCGGACCCTGCTACACCGATATACCAGGAACTGAACCAGCGATCTCCAGAGCTAAAAGCACAAGCGCCTACAGCGTCGGGTAAAGAACCCGAGTCCACTAGCTCGTGGCTGTGAGAACTATCACTGCGGATCAGCACAGCGGGGACCTGTTTAAAAAAAAAAATGCACGCACGCACGCACACGCTGGATGACACTTACGCCACACACGGTGGACTTGTGTCCACACAACAGCTATTTTCCCAACACAGCCACGCTCTGCTTCATTTAACATGGCTTCTGCTGATACCATTTGCTGTGCTTATCTTCCTCTAGACCCCACCTACCCCTCCTCTTCTCCAACCCACGAACCCCTCCAGCCCTCGCATCTCTCCCACTCTTGTGCCCCGGCAGCTCCCTCCCTCCCCCTCTCTAACCAGAGAAGTGTAGGACCAGAAGGGACCTCAGGAGGTCATCTAGTCTAACCCCTGCACCCAAGGCAGGACTAATAACCGCCCCGGGTCTTTCCTGACAGGGGTTTGTCTAAACTGTTCTTAAAACCCTCTAGGGACAGAAATCCCACCACCGTTGTCATGGGCAGCACTCTAGTCATTTGCACTGAAGAATAATCCCGCTTCCCCGACAGGAGTCCCTTTCCCATGAAGCTCTGCACACAACTCATTTGAATAACCCTCATCCCTGTATCCCTTGTTCTCCTGCTCTTTGTTAAACTCGCCTGAAATTGTCAGTCCTTTGTGGCAAAGACTGTGTCGTCTTCTGTGTATGTACAGCACCTAGCACACTGGGGCCCTGAATGAGACTTTGGGGCACTTCCAAAATCCAAATAAATGGTATGTGAATCCACCACTACCACAGTGTACCAGTGCATTCTGGGAAAGCTATCCCATAGTGCCTCAGCAGGCGATCAAGTGCCCAGACTGGCGCCAGCAGCACGTGCTGCAATGCCTTCTGGGACGCCCTACCACACATAACTGGGAGGGAGCAGGCCTGGCATGTGGGGTGCCCTGGGCACTACAGAAGAAACATTTGTGCCAAGGCAGTTCTAGGAAAGCGCCCCTGGGCTGGACTAGGATTTGGGCAGGGGTGGCACTGCTGCCATGCTTACTAACCAAGTGTGAGCGGTGGAGGCAAGCCAATAAGGCAATTGTCTGATTACAAAGTCCATTCGATGTTGGAGTGTGGCCGTTGTAGGGTCAAAGGCAAAGCGCCCACTGAGCCGATAGGCGATCCATGGCCACCCTGTAACTGTCAAACCTGTAACTCTCAGCCCTGCACTGGACACGCTCTAGATCTGAGCCAGCAGTTCCTGCCCACCTAAAGGTCCCATTGAACACGCATCTGACCTTGCCCAGGAGGAACGTGAGGATTAAATCCCCGCCGTTCAGTGCATGTGTTTTCAGAAGCAGTAGAGGGATCTTTCATGGAGTAACCATGGTGTGACCAGCTCATCCTGAGATGTAAATGTACAGTCCAGAATTCACCGTTAGGGCCTGACCCGAAGCCCATTGATGTATGTAAGTAAAACTTCCCCTGACTCAATGGACTTTGGATTGGGGCATTTCTTCCAGTTGAATCTGGTATTTGAAAAGCTCCCAGGGAGAGTTCTAATGCAGCTATTTGGCCTGGAGTAACCCCCCTCCCCCCAACCTGGTGCCTCCCAAAAGTGGCCCTGTGTCCAGTGTTGAATGACTGGTGATCAGGCCTTTTTATCCTTGTACCGATCACTGGGTCTGACCCACATTTGCTTGGGAGCAGCACCTCTGCATGGGCCAAATCCATGCTTGGAGTAAATAGGACCACGTCCACCATAGTTCATCAGCAGGCAAAACTCCCATGTGCGTTAGTGAGTCTAGTACAGTGATACTCAGACCTCAGGGGTTCAGGAGCCAAATTAGCAATCAGCGTTATCCAAAAGAGCCACAGGGGTGTGAATTTATTGTTTCATTTACAATTGTACATATATATGTTTATATATAATGTAATTCTCACAGCAGAATGACTGACCAAATATTCTAGAACTGGCTAATAACAAAGTAAAAGCATCCTGGTTGGTTGGTAATTAAATCACCCAGTGTTTTAATATCAAAGAGCTGTGGGAGACACGTTAAAAAGACACTTGAATCTCCTGAGCCTCAGTCTGAGTGTCGCTGCTCTGGTAGAGAGGACACTGCCTGGGGACTCAGGAGAGCTGGCTTCCAGTCCCGGCTCTGCCACTGAACTGCTGCGTGACCTTGAGCAAGTCACTTCATCTCTCTGTGCTTCTGTTTCCTCTCCCACCCTTTGGCTGTCTTCTCTGTTCAGACTGTAAGTGCCTCAGGACAGGGAATGTGTCTCACTATTACCTTTATACAGCACCTAGCATAGTGGGGCCATGATCTTAACTAAAGCCCCTAAGTGCTACAGTGAGACCAAGAACAATAACTAGCTGAAGGGCTGTGCTGGCACACAGGGATAATTCAGAAACTCATGCATGTAAAAAAAAGCTGGAAACGGCTGAGAGCTTAAAAATTTGACAGTAACAGACTGCGAATCCTAGTGCCGCCTGGACATGGCGATAGTCTAAATACAAAGAGCTCTCAGCCAGGCTGCTCCCATCACTTCACACTGACTCAGCAGGGATTCTGGGCTTCATTGTGACACCCAGACAGATTGACAGCTCTGCAATCTTCTTGTCTAGCTAAAGTTGTCCCTGCCTACTCTAGGCCTGGATTTGGTCTGTGAGGAGAAGGTCCAGCAGAGATTCCTGTAAAGAAAGATCATAGACATGTAGCTGAGTGTCAGTTTAGAACTCAAAGCCAGGATTTCATTTTGTCCATTTCTTGTTTTATTTACAAACATCCTCTGAACTATAGGGTCCCAATGAGCCCTTAATAGCAGTAAATGGGGTCATAGCACTGCCCTGTGCTGGAGGAACTGCCCTGGGACTGGATTTCAATTGAATTTGTGGGCTGGGTGACTTTTATTCCACTAAATCAATGGTTTTCAACCTTCTTTCATTTTCAGACCCTTAAAAAATTTTGAATAGAGGTGCGGACCCCTTTGGAAATCTTCGACATAGTCTGCAGACCCCCAGGGGTCCATGGACCACAGGTTGAAAACCACTGCACTAAATTAACTCTAGGGATGAAATGACCAGCAGGCTGCATTTATTACTAGAAACTAACTGGGCTGAGAACTCGTGCTGTTGTGTTTGGGTCCCTGACTTGCCCTAGTCTCTTTAGCTGCCTCTTAATCAATGCAGCAAATACTCACTGGTCTTTTCTGAACACAGATGTTCTGGGCCTGATTCTCTCACATCGTCACTGGTGTAAATCAGGAATAACCACGTTTATTGGCACAACTCCACAGGCTTCAGTGGCTTTGTATTGACCGGCGGAGTTGTGTACGGGAGTTCTGGATCGGGTCTCGTGTATCTTAGGTTTGGCTTGTCTGTGGCAAACAGCTTCAATGTAATGTTAAGAGTGGTCACAACCCCACATGGGTTTAAGCAAACCTCACGATGAGTTATGCTATGTAAATATAGCATATTGTGCAAGTCTAGAAAGATGCAGTATCCTGCAATATAAAAAAACAACCCTGAGCTGCGGACCGGAAAACCAATTCCCACCCCTGCCTGCTTTCACTGTTTGACCATAACCAAACCACCTCCTTTAAGAGAGGGAAGATCAAAAACAAGGTATAAATCTGAACAATATAACATGCCAAGGAAGCTGTACATCAAATTCTGTCTACCTGTGTCCAGCCCAGGGCGCACTGAGCGTAAAAAACTTCCTTGCAGCTGTGAGCAGGAAGCCTGGACAGACAGCGTGGGGTGAAGAAGAGGAGGGAGAAATGTGGGTGACCAGCTGCGTGGGAAGGAGGAAGAATGAACAGGCTCTTTAAATTTTAAACAGATCCATGTAGGGATTTATTTTCCCACTAGTTTTGTAAATTGCATCGAGGGTGGATTTATTTTCCATGCTCTGCTTTGCATTGTTCCGTTCCCCAGACATAGAAAAAAACAACAAATCCTGAATCTGATTGCAGACTCTGCTGCCATATTCCTGTCCTCTGGGATAGTTTTCTCTCTCTCTGTTGTTTTTTTCCAAGCTGCTAGACTTTTTTTTTTAAAGAAAAAAAAAAATGGGCAGGATTTTACTTTCTGCTACTAATATCTGATCCTGCCTGATGATGCGCCAGATCAGGAGAGCTTCACGTAGATCCAGACTGGAGTTAGGCCTGAGCCATGAAATTCTGACCTGAATTGTAAGACAAAATCTCCCATGAAACACAGAGCCCGATCCAAAGCCCTTTGAAATAAATGGGAATCTTTACACTGAATTGAATGGGCTTTGGATCGGACCCATGTGGAACAATGAGATGGGGAGCAATGAGATGATGGAGATTTTAACCTTCATCCGACGCATCTGCTTGGAGACAGTGTACCAGCTCAGATGGGCCTGTCCCTGCTGGAGATCAGCCCAAGCTGCACACTTCTGGCCCTTTCTGTTTAGGCTCATCTCTGCTTCTGCAAGGTGATGGTCTCATGCCCCTAGAAGCTGTAGACATTCCTCTCTTTCCCTTGTCATGCTGATGATGCGGCTGTGGTACAATGGCATGACAGCACGAGATGGACAGACATGGGTAGCGCTTTGTATTCCTCGATACCGCCAGCAACGCTCTCGCTGCCCGCCCTCGGAAGCCCTTGCCGCTCTTGGTGTGTGCTTTGGAGCATGTCTCTTGGATCGGTTCAGCCTTTGCATCGCTGGTGAGCTTTCCAGTGCGCACACCAGGCGTGTCGGCCGTTCGGCGACTCTGGCTTGGGTGTGGTGACTTCGCCGGCACCGTACGGCTGGCGGGGCCCTTTTACCATATTCCGCGCAGATATAATTTTGTGGCATTGAGATTATGATAAATTATTGTATTGTCCTGTCAGTTACTAACAGAAATAAAATGGCGGTTCCTGCACGTCGGTTTCAGTGTGGTTCTGTTGGTGCTCTGTGACGCTCTCCGAGTGAACGACAGTATGGCCTTGGAAAAGGGGCCATGGACGGCAGAGAGTGCACCAAGACCCAAGACGCTCGCTGAGAAAGGTTGAAAGAGTTGTTTTCATTTTTGATCGACTCGAAGAGGCCTCCAGGCCCCCTCTAAGGGCCTGATAAAGCTGAGTGGAGATGCTATTGCACAGACATCACTGAAATGCAGCCACTTCTAGGATAGAAGGCAGTACACAGCAGAGATTTACAGCATGGTGCATAAAACGGAGATTGGAGGAGGGGGCAGGAGGGGATTTTGGCCAAACGCATTAGGGCAAACCTTTTTCTCTTGCAAAAAAAAAAAGCTCCTGGTTCTAGTATCTTCACACAGAATCTCAGCTTTTAAAGAACCTCCGGTCCCAAGCCTTCTGTCATTGAAGTCAAAGGGAATATAGCTGGCTTCTTCCATCATAAAAGACTGGGAGGTTGCATAGGGGTTAGTGAGGCCTTAGTTTGTCCCTGGCAGAATTTATATTCTAAATGATAATTCACAAGAAGTGGGGGGAGAGGAGCCCTTCTCAGATCCCAGGTTGAGTTTGTGGCACTGGCTTTTAGAGAAAAAACAATTTGTTTGTACATGTGATCTAAGCCCATTTGCTCTGGAGTCTCTGAGCCAGGCCAGAAGCATAGAGCCTCTCAATGCCATTGTTATACTTCAGAATAGAGCTGCACATTAAGATATTTGTGTCTGTGTACCAGCGCCCTCTGCTGGACAGAATTAGAACCACTTAACTGCATGTCATAAGCCTCATACTGCGGTAGCTAATAGAGATTCTCCTTCAGTTCTTGGAGTAGGAGGCCTGTGCTTTTGAAGCAGAAAGATCTGAATTCAATGCCCACCGCTGCTGTGAAGCTCTGAATGGCCATGACACGGAACATAGGGCTGAACGAAGTACCTAGGAAACCACAGACATTTCAATATTAACGAAATAGCTGAAACTGGTTAATGGGGGCAGTTTCGCACTAGATGTCTCCCATGGGGTCTGGGAGAGGAATGCCTTTTTGCACCCTGAAAATCCTGGGGTTTCTGGCTGTACAGGGAGAGGCTGGGCAGAATGTGGAGTTTCAAACTGAAATCCTAGTTTTAATTTTTAATCACTTTGAAAGAACAAGTGCAAGAGCTGGTTTCGTCCATAGAGGACAACAGCTAAGGCCTTGTCCACACTAGCTCTGCTGTTACAGTAGCAAATTCTCCTAGTGACAACGCTGCTTGTACTGGCAAGAGTTCTGTTGCAGGTATAGCTTGTACCAACTCCCGCAGCAAAATCTGCTCTACAGCAACAGGACGTTTTGCCGATATAAGTGCATCTACACTGGGACTTGACATGACTAGGACGGTCTCCCCCCTTCTACCTGCCACCGCTGTGTTGGCAAAATGTTGACGTGTAGCCCAGACTTCAGAGCCAGGAGGGTGATTTTTAAGGTCTAACTAAGTGGATTTGAATCCAAGGGGAATGGGAGCCCCTGGGGTGAAGCCCTGTTTGCCCATGGACCAGTGCGTTCCACCCTCCCCACAGCCCTGCCAGAGTGCATCAGCCCAGGTGGAAGGCGCTATATAGACGGTGACTGAATCTCCATTACTCATGCATGCCTTGGCCTCTCTCCTGAGCATGCAGCTATGGACACCAGTCCTGGCCCGGGCCCCCTCCCTGTTTGCTAAGCACCTTCTCTCTCTTTCTATGCTTTGTCAAACCTGCTTCTTTCTTGGATCCTTTCCAGGTTGTTCCCTTTCCCAGGAGGGCCTCCCACACACGTCATACCCAAACCATTGCTTTGTTGTTAAAAGTATAAGCTCCGGAGGGTGATGACCAGGTCTGTCTCTCCGTGGGTGCTGGAAGCTGCCAGGAATATAGAAATAACAATACCAGCTCCTGGGGTGCAATATTTGGAGGGGGAAGGCGCCACGTCCCACCGCTGAGCCAACCGTTTCCCCGGGAGGAATGCTCCATTGAATAGCAGGTTAACACGCAAACGGCGGCTGGAGGAAACTTATGGAAGAGAATCTTATTTGTTGAGGCCTGCTGGGCAACCGAAGCCCCTGTGCTAGAACAGTGGAGTCTGCTTAAAACGGGCACGGTTCATTAATGCGGAGCAGACTTGTATAGTTCAGAAGCTCCTTAGTGACGAACTGCAAGCTGGGAATCCTCTAATGCCACAGCTCTGCACGTGAGGCTGCCCGTGTTCTCCCACAGTGCCCGTCCTCCGGACAGCACGTCAGGCCTGTTTGCGACGGACGTGAACCTCATATTACCCAAGGATGACTTTGGATTGCTGCTCATTTTTTGCTATGCATCATCATTAGCAGCAGCGAGATTGGGGGGGGATGGGGGGGAGGGTTCGTTCAAGTGACAGGCCTACTCTGCTGTCTAAAACACGGACATTGCTGTCAAACGCGTGTGGCCATCCGGCCAATACCTGACACTGCCACGTTAGCGAGGGGGCTAGGCTTACAAGGCAGGAGAGCCGCAGTATTGGCGCTGCTGTGCTCTGAGTCAGTGCCATGGGTACTGTTGGGTAACCCCTTGGCCCAACTTGCAGATACAGGATGGAGTGGCTCCATGTGAATCCCCAGCAAACCTTCCTTAGAAAGTACTGGGAACTGACTAAGCCCGAGGGCCCCAGTTATCCATTATAGCTGGTTCCCAGCGGGTGCATGGCACAGACACTCAATGAGTTACTGATTAAAGGCTGGATGAGAATGGAGCTGGGCTGTAGTAACCCTCCCCATGCTTGCTAATGGGTTTTCGACCCTGCTGGCTTTTGGTTAAAATGTAACTAAAGCACAGCTCACACTGCAGGTTTGATTTCTTTTGTTTAAAAGGTGCAATCTTCATAACAAGCGTCTCATCTAAAAGATGTCAGCGGCAGCGCATGAGCGGGCAGGAGAATGTTTGAGGGGCAGCAAACACAGAGATGCTCTCTGATTGCATTGCACTTGTATTGTCCTGTGTATGGGATCATCTTTGTTGTGGCAAAGCATTGAGATTAGGGGGACATACAGAGTAACTGTCATCTATGGGACTCCTGTCCCATAAGATAACTCTTCTGGATAAGGGGTCCACGATCAAGCCCTGAGTTAGTGACAGGGCCAGGACTAGAACCCAGAAGTCCTGCTACTCTAGACCACACTCCCTCCAGTTGTGTTGAAAGCAGCACCACAACTACCATTGACTTTAAGGGGCAGAGGATTGAGCCATTGCAATGATTCATGGATTTGGATTTAGGCGTTCGAAGGAAAGATTAAGCAGAATTATCCTAAGACACCAAAGCGGGAGGGGGGACCCTGACAGTGAAAACCTCTCTCTCTTTCCCAATTACTGTCTAAGCATAAGAAAATCTACCCAAGGTTTGACAATGCCCACGTAAGAGCCGTCACTTTTTCCTGGATCCAGTAGGGGGCGCAATATAGCCAGGTTTGGAAAGATGCTGGATAAAGGTCTATTGTGTCTAGAACTCACAATATTTTGATAGTAAAAGCAAAGCGCTGCAGAGTATGAAGAAGTAATTGGGTTGTGTCCCTCTAGCAGGTTACCCAGGCCTCTTGTCCATCTCCATCCAGCGGCTCAACCTGGAGCATGTCAGGGCTCCAGGAACGAGGGGCATGAATTCTGCCCCCCTCACCACTTCTCCACGCCATGTAGTGGGTGCGGACAGCACAGATGGCCACTGTCTGGCTGGGTTAGAGAGGTAAGTGCAGCCCCATGGCTGACCAATTCTTAAAACAGAAGGGTGGGGACAAAGTTTCCATTTACATACTCTGTAAGCACTTTGGAGCGGGGCCGGCCTCCTCCCATGTGTTTGTACAGCACCTAGCACAATGGGGCCCTGATCACCGCTATGGCCCTGAGGCACTATTGTAATCCCAGATGCCCCCTTCCTTCTCAGAGGAAGGCGGTGGAGACAGTGTGCAGCTATTCCCGTTTCCAGGGGATCTGCACAGGCCTGCAGCATGGGTGATGCACGCCCACTGCACTCCTGCTCCATCTCCTGCCCACGATGCAGATCATAAACTTCAAGGGAACCCTTGCCTTCACTGGATCCTGGCATCAGAGGGATGGCTGGGCCTGCCCCAGCACTCCCTTACCATGGGGGGCTGCACATCAGCTGCTCTGCCAACACCAGCCCATGCCAGTGGGGGCCCCCCCCGTGTATGCAAGGGGCTGCCTTGGTGATGGTAAATTTCACATAGTTACCAGGCCTTTTATGCCACTAGAATGAGGAGGTGGTAGCAGAGGGATGGGACCCGGAGCCGCTCCTTCTTCTGCTCTCTCCCGTGCTTAGTCATCTATCCAGGCCACTGCCCCGTCATCTCACTGCTTCTACCCTTTCCGAGCCTTATCTCACCGCATATCAGCCAGGGCAACCAACAAGAATTTCCCTGTTCACTTCAAGGGGAAGTCCAAGCCCAGAGGGAACTCGTGTGCCAACCAACCAACAACAGGCATCAAATGAAAATAAAGTCTATAGACCAAATCCTGGTTATCGCAGTCAGTGGCCACGGCCGAAGGGCTCCTTGTTAGCTGCCTAAGTATGGATTTAGGGGCCCAACTTTGGGCTCCCTTTTCCAAAACCTTGGCCATGATTTTTGTGTCCTTTAGAAAGAGACATTATGATTATTTATGATTCCTCTTGTAGTGATGCCAACAAGTGCCAGTCGTGGAGTAGGACCCCACCAGGCCAGGCACTGGACAAACACAGAACAAAGACGATCCCTGCCCCAGGGAATTTACAATCTAAGCAGATGATTGTTATGATATTAATTTGCATGATGGCAGCACTCGGGCTTGGGGGGGGGGGGGCTGTGCAAACATATAGCAAAAGGGAATCCAGGCCCGCCCTGAAAAGCTGACTGTGCACTTATAAAAGAGCCGTTTTAAAAAGGCCCAGGCAGAGTTCATTGCTGGTTGAAAAAATGGGAGTGGGGGGAGGATCATGAAACTGTTGTCAATGTTTTTTTCCTGACTCTTCACTGCACTTGAAAACTTTGCTGAAGAATGCCATCCGCCTTTCAAAAACCTGAAGAATCACTGCTTTCTCTGCTGTCTCTCCAGGCCAGATCGGAGCCAAAAACCACCCAGCCTTTTGATTGGTTGTGTGTGTAAGGGAAATCCACTCCATAAAAACAAGCAAAAGGCGTGAAAATATTTAAATTCTTGCCTTGTCTTCCTGAAAAGTTCAGAGGGGAGTTAAAAAAAAGGGGGGAAGAAGTTTGATCTCCAGTCAAACCGCATATATATATATATATATATATAATTTTTTAATTTATACTATATATATAAATATATTATATATATAGCCAAAGCAGCTCCAAAAGATTTAACACGTGAATCCATTGCAAAATAAAGGGCATACAGTGGACTCCGATGCAATAATCATTACCGTATTTCCTCTCTCCTCGTTTTCTGGTCAAATTACCCAAGCCATGTTGCCAGACTTTCCTTCAGAGACCACCCCCTCATTTCAAGAGACCACGCCTCTGGGGGGAAAGTTTATTTGACTGCAGCAGCAACAACAACAAAAGGGGGGGTAGGAAGGAATTAACCCCCCCCCCAATCATCATTTTAAGAAAGGCGAGGAGGATTTGTCTCCGTGGTGCCAGGCGAGCGGGCCGGGTCTGCCCCAGCGATGCCTCGGCGTTTCGTGCGGGGGCAGAGAGGCAGGTCCGGCAGCAGGGGCTGAAGAAGTCGGATTCGGAAATGGGGCCGCTTCCTTTCCCCGAACCGGCTCGGCCGCCGCAGCGGGGGAGGAGCCGCTGAAGTTTTTGGGGTGCCTCGCACCGGACCCGGAGCAAAGGGCTGGAGATACCGGCCGCCAGCCCGGGGGGGCTTTGGGGGGCCGGCGCCTTCGCCAGCCCCGGATTTGCCGTGGGGAAGTGGAAGTTGCCTCCAACTTCGCCCGGCCGCCGCGGGGGGCCATGGCCGGCTGAAGGCGGCGGGACGCTGCGCTGGGCTGGCCGGAGGCGCTCAGGGCTCGGAGCCCGGGGGAGGAGAGGCGGGGAGGCGGCGGCGGCGGCGGCGTGGGGAGCGGGGGAGGGAGGCAGGGCGGGCAGGGGCTGGCTGGCTGGGTGGGCTGGGAGCGCGGTGTATAAACAATGGCGGAGGGGGAGGCCGAGGGGAGGGCGCCCCTCTACCGGCGCGGGGCGGCGGAGGACGAAGGAGCCGGCGGCGGGCCCGGCTGGTGCCAGCAGCAGGACCCGGAGCTGGAGCTGCCGCCGCGCCGCTGGCGATCGCCCTCCAGAGCCGCCGCCGCCGCCTCCTCCTCCTCCTCCAGCGGCCTCGCCTCCTGCCGGAAAGTTTCCAAGCTCTCGGCCGCCGCCGCCCGCCCGCGCCCCTCCCCGGAGCTCCGGGGCAGCGCCCTGCGCAGCCTGTCCCCCTCCGTGCGCCAGCTCTCCCGCCGCTTCGACGCTGCTGCCGCCGCCGCCGGGGCCGTTCCCCCCCCGCCGCTGCCGGGCGAGGAGGAGCCGGGCGAGGACGGGGCCACCTGCTGCCCGCCCCAGCCGCCGCGGAAGAGGCCGGCCCGCCGCCGGCCGGCGCCCGATGAGGAGGGCGGCCCCGGGCCCGGGCTGAGCGAGCCCCCCGCGGCGGGGGAGGCCGGGCTGGAGCCGGGCGAGCTCTGGCCCAGCGTCAGCGAGATGCGCAAACTCTTCGGCGAGAGCTTTCGGCGGCCGCCCCCCGGCCGGAGCGGCGAGCCGCGGGGCCCGGAGGAGGACGGGGGGAGCTCGGCCGCCGGGGCCGGAGGGGGGGCGCCGCCGCCCCGCCAGGGCCCCGAGAGCCCCCCGCCGGCCCGGAGCGGGGAGGAGGAGGAAGAGCGGCTCCGCGCCGGCCCCAGACAGCCCCCGCCGCCCCCGCCGCCCCGCAGCTGCATCCCCTACCCCGGCCTGCGAGCGCCCCGGCTGCCCGGCTGCGCTTCGCCCGGCGCGGCCGAGGCCAGGAGGCAGCAGCCGCCGCCGCCGCCTTGGGATAGTTTACATTCCTGGCATAGTTCTGCCAAACCGCCGGCCGCCCCCCCGCCGCCCTACCCCGGCGGCAGCCTCCGCCGAGAAGAGCGCTCCGGCCGCCAGGCCTGGCTGCCCGCTCCCAGCGACCCCGGCAGGGATGGCCCCAGGGCGCTGGAGAGGTCCTCGGGGAGCGAGGAGGAGGAGGAGGAAGAGGAAGGGAGCCACCTGGAGACCCCCAGGAAACGTGCCCTCCGCAGGAAGAAGAAGGAGCCCTGCCTTTGGGACCATGAGTCGGACAGCGAGGGGCTAGCAGGCCTGGAGCCCGTGCCCGGGCGGCCCCCGAGGACTCACGAGGTCCTGGCTCACCGACCGCCACCGGCGAACGATGGGGCCACGCCGGCCTCGGCGGCGAAGAGGCTGGCGGCAGCCAACGGCGGTGGCGCCAGCACCTTTGCCGCTCTGCCAGGGGACGCCAACGGGGCGGACAGCGCCGAGGGGCATTGGCAGTACCCGAGGGGCACGTCCGAAGGCGGATCCGCTGCTCAGTTCCCTCTGGCCACAGTGCCACCCGTGCCCCTGGTTGCCCGCGTCTCCAAAGTGAACATCCCGCCTTTTGTGCCCAGCCCTTGCGGGTCGAGAAGCAGCAGCCGGTACTCGAGCACCGAGACGCTGAAGGACGAGGACCACTTTGGGTCCTGCTGGCCCAGCCAAAACTGGAGCTTCCAGGGGGGCCTCGGCATGTACAGATCCCCCAGCTTCGGCCAAAGCGACAGCCTCGCCAGGCTGCAGCAGCAGGTCCGGGTGCGGCCAAAGCTGCCCGGGGGCATCAGCAAAGTGAACCAGGACCCTTCCAGTGAGCGTCCGCCCCACCGGGGACCCGAGGCCGAGCAAGCCAAGCACAGGAAGTCCATGTCCAATCCCGACATAGCCACTGAGACGCTGACTCTCCTCAGCTTCCTGAAATCGGATTTCTCCGAGCTGAAGGTGAGGAAGAAAGGCGGCAGGATCAGTGACCCGGAGGAAGGGACCTTCACCAGCAGCAAGCATGAGAACTACCAGAGCCCAGCTGCGCACCAGACGGGAGGCAGAGGCCGAGGAGCGGCACAAACCCCGAACCGGTGGGCGCTAGGCGGCCGCCCAACCCTCAAAGACCTCACTGCGACCTTACGCCGGGCCAAGTCATTCACCTACTCTGACAAACCGGCGCCGCGCAGGATGTTCTTCCAGAGCTCCATGAAGCAAAGCTTTTCAGAGCTTTTCCTTCCCAGCAGCAGTGACCATGACGGCACGCTTTCGGACGGTGACGCTGGCCAGAGAGGGGAAGGTGAGGTGCTCCCGGTCGTCATCCAGGACCAGTACATTCAGGAAGCCCGGCAAGTCTTCGAGAAGATAAGTCAGATGGGCTCCCAGCATGACAATGGCTTTGCCTCCGATGAGAAGGACCGCGCAGGTGTGAAATGCGGGGGGCGGTTTACAGAGAACCAGCAGGAAGCCAACGCGGCCCGGCTGGGGAGCAAAGAGCGCGAGCAGCGCCTGAAGACAGCAGAGTCCGAAGAAAACCTCTCGTGCGGGAAGTCCATGGAGGAGCTCTCCGGTCATGAGTCTAGCATGACCGACGAAGGCATCGTGACGGAGCCTGAGCTGGGTCCCACCGGCGCTGCTTACGGGGATCTCTGTCCGGCCGTGGCAGCCTGGACGCCGACCAACGGCGGCCTTGGGGAGGGCGACGCCGACCGAGTGAACAGCAAAGAGAATCCTCTCCCTGGACTCGCGGTTAGAGTGAACCATGAGGGCGCTGCTGTGGACGATGCCCTTCCTGGTAAAGCCATGGCCCAAGGGGCTGTAGAGGCGCCGTTGACGCCAAGCGCCCTCCGGCGCCGACGGAAGTTTCCCTCAGTTGGTAACAACGGGTCCGATTCCAGCAATGGCGACTCCAGCGGCGAGGCCTACAGGTCCCTGAGCGACCCCATGCCCCACAGGAGGTGCTCGGTCACGGAAGAGGCCGAGAATTTCTCAGTGGACAGTAATCTCCTCGGGTCCCTGAACTCCAAGCCCGGCATCCC
The DNA here is from genome assembly GCF_026122565.2 of Emydura macquarii macquarii. NCBI lineage: Eukaryota > Metazoa > Chordata > Testudines > Chelidae > Emydura > Emydura macquarii. The sequence goes on from NW_027133465.1 coordinate 6,185,201, forward strand.
AGAGTCCTTGGCCATCGCTCGGTCCGAGTGCACCGGCAGCGCCGCCAGCGACCTGTCCGTCTGTAGCGACGGAGTCCGAGATTACAGCACGGTGATCCAGAACATCGTCAGCCAGCCCGGCGCCATGGACAAGGTGATCGATGAGCGGGGCAATGGGAAGACGGTCAAGAAGAAATCGTTCAGTGACCCCAGCCGCCGCAGTGAGCTGGCCAGCGCAGGCTTTGAGGGCCCCAGCGAGCCCATCAGTGAGATGGAGCAGACCATCCCGCCATCCAGCAGCGAACCCATCCTCTCTGAGCAAAGGGACCAGGTGGGGGAACTGGAGGCGCTGGGCCAGCAGGTTAGGAAGCTGAGCTCTCAGTCTGAGCACGTCCTACCTGCACAGCCGGGAGGCGACAAGGTGGGAGAGGCCGCTCAAGGCTATAGTTTTGACCCCAAGCTGGCGGAAGTCCTGTCCCCCAGGATCATCCGGCGCAGTTCCAAGAAGCGCACCAACCGGGAGAATCACGAGGCTGCATCGTCTGCCATGACTCCTGCTGCTACCCTGAGTCGATCAAGGCCTGCATCCAAGCATGTCCGGCACACCAGCGAGCCTTCCACCTTCATCCCCATCTCAGCGCCCGAGCCTCACGCATCACTCAATCAAAACGTCCACGTAACTACGCCAGAAGCCTCACATAGCCCCATTAAATCCTACCCTGTGCTCCAGGCTCCGTCCTTGGAGGATGTCACCAAGCAATACATGTTGACTCTTAACTCAGGGGACTTGACTTCTGGTGGCACTGTGGATTTGCCCAGGTCTTCGCCTGCCACGCCGACTACGTCAGAGCCCAAACTACTGAGATGTCCAAAGCAGCAGGAGGAACACGGCCCCGGCAGCATGAAGAGCAAGCCTCAAGTGGTAAGTGCTATGAGTTTGAAGGTGCTCTACCTTCGGCCCTGATCCAAAAGCCACTGAAGACAATGGGAGTTTTTTCATTGTCTTCAGTGGATTTTGGATTTGACTCTTTGGGGGGGGGGGGCCAAATTCACCTTCCATAACACTGTTGTAAATCTGGAGTAACTCCACTGACTTAATTGATAAATGAGATCAGAATCCGGCCCTTAATGAGCTGTGACAGAAGCTCCAAGCCCTTTTATGCAGGGGCAAACTCCCATTGATGTCAATGTCTGAATTCAGACTCCGTTATATTGGGTAAAAGAGGCAGGTTTTGGCCTCATTTTGGTGGGTGACTGTTTCCTTGCTTTCAAATTCAGTCCTACTGTTTTTTCTCTCTGGGGATGCTACATAAGCTCTCCATAAACTGTTCTTCTCGTGGCTGGTGGTGATTGGTTGGTTGTTAGTTGTTTTGTTTTGGTTTTTTTGCCTTGAATGTTGACCAAAAGTTGCCTTTTCCTCTATAGGGAACATACAGAGCCTTTTTCTTTCATTATTATTCCTGATATTCTGTCCATTTTACTGTAGCCCAAGAGCACATCCATTGTTTTAAAAATATTTATATATATCTTGAAATTCCTACACGTGGGAATCTATATAGCAGGAATAAATGCAGCTATTTTTTCCCTACAGCTGAGATCCTTTCTGCCGCTAAAAAAACAGGCACAAAAAGTTTGTTGCATGATATTAATAATAACCAAGGGCAGCATCCTGATTCCGTAGTAATTAATGAGGATTTTGCCTTTGGCATCAGTGGAAATAGAATTGGGGCCAATGTTACTACCAGACTGCAAACTGGTATTCAGGGAAGTTGATTTCTAGATACAAACCAGCGCATCCCTATGGTCTGGTCTGTTTGTCCCCTTCCTGGCTGAAATCTCTGTCGGTGTGGAATGTTCTGTTAAATACCCTTTTGTTACTCTGATCTGTTTGATTTAAATATTGAGTAGATTAAGATGTCTGATGTGTTTGGAGGATTATTTTGTTTTTTAAACTGCATTGGGTGCAGAAAGATTTTTCCAGTTGGCATAGTAGAATTTGGAGAGGACCCCCAGTCTAGATTGGGTCACATGGCTTTCGATGGTAGCAGGGGGCTGAGAAATCTGGATAGAGGTGTCTTCTGAAGGGTGCTTTGAAACAGTATTAAAACAGAATACACAATGTGGCTCAGATTTGCAACTGACTTGATCTAAAGTTCCCTTGAAGTTGCATAAGCAAGTTTTTTGTTTCTTCTTTCACTCCTTTAATGAGAAACGATCATGGTGGAGCCTGGTGTTGCACTCTGACTCGTGTCACTTTTTACCTAGTCAAATCTCTTCTTTTGAGGTGGTGGAGGGGGGTCCTTTTGCACGGTTTGTTTACTAAAGCTGAATGCTGTGTTCACCAGAGCACAAACTATCGACTAAATTGGTGACAACTGTTTTCTTGCTCCATTGTATTTGCCCCTCGTCATGTGTCTTTTTGAACTTTTCTTTCAATGGTTTTCTTGCAAAGGCTTGTGGGTTTTATTTGTTTAATGTGCTACTAGAATTCTAAGAGCCTGACCATGCCTTACTGATTTATGTGATCTTTACTCATCGGGGTAAAGCAGGTAGCGTGGAGAGAGTGCTACCAATGCAGTGCTTTCACTGTTACCTTTGTCTTATTCCAGCTCACCAATCCTTCTCCCTCCCCCCATTTCTTTGCTTTTCACCACCTGTTGTCTCTCATCATATGCTTAGATTGTAAGTTCTGTGGGGCAGAGACTGGCTTTTGTACAGTCCCGGTATGCAGAGGCTGTGATTGGGACCTCCAAAGTGTCACCACCCTAAATAATAGTCCGGTGGAAGGTCTATACAACAGGGCCTCGTGGTGACTGTCTCGTTCAGTTTGAAAAATGGGCAGGTTGGAAATCTCACATCCTGCATGAAACGTCGTTGGGTCTAGCGCTGCAGTGAGCAGTTCATTGGCCTGCGCTGTCCGCGGTTGAACAGCTCCTTGTGGCTAACCGTGGGCTAGATCCTTAGCTGGTGGAAATGGGGATGCAGAGCTGTTCGTACCGAGAAGCATGGGGGGGAAGGTAACAGTCTTGTCACGTTGAAAAGAGTTTACCACTGTGCTGGTGGGGATTTCTTGAGGCTGGGAGAACATATCGCCCAGTCCCTTGTTGAAAAGTTAGCAGCAGCCAAACCGCTGGGTTGGGGTAGACCATTGTCTGTAATCCCGAAAGGCCAGTTGTTTCTCGACAGAGTGAGGAACTGACACTTCTCTCTTTCCGAGTAACCTGCCTGGGAAGAGCCAAGGATTCTTAAGTCTTGTCAGATGTTTTGTTTGATCTTGGCAAGTGCTGAGGTTTGTTCTGTTTCTTTGGCAATAGATGGAAGGGAGCAGGGCTGGTATCTGCGCTAATAGGAGCAGTATGTTTGTTTTTCTGAAAGAGACCAGGGGAGCCGGCGCTCCGTTGGCCAGTGTCTCATTGAGAGAAGTGTGTGTGTGTTTGTGTGTGTGTGCGCGCGCGTGCATGAAAGAGAGAAGGATGGATGGGTGACTACATAGGATTCTTACTGGATATTAATTTTCACTTGAGTCGGGCTCAAACCAAAACCCCGCATCCAAACATCCTGGTACCTCAGAGTTTGGATCTGGATCCAGATCCAGATTTGCACCTGGCCCCTGGACTATAACGAGTCTGAACCAAAACACCCCTGTCCTTTGTCGCTTGGGCCTTCCTCTGAAATTTACCAACAGCTCAGCAGCTCGGTTCAGTCATTTGAGTTTTGTTTTAAGGACAAGTTTGCCTTGAGCTGAATCCGAAAGAAGTCTGTCTCCAGCCTCTTCTCCTCCCTCCCCCACCTCATCATCCTCCACTTCTTGTGTTCTCCAGTATTAAATTCCTGCCACTTTCCTTTGTCAGGACTCGTTCCAAATTATATCTGTATGTTGGTCTGATTCCTAGTGATTGTTTAATATAAGGGACCTGCAAGGGGGGAGTAGGCCAGGCTGCTACAAACAACCGTCTGAGACACATGATCTTATCTCCCAGCACTGTCTGGAGATTTCAGATTGGAGAGTTTGTTTTGGGATCGAACTTCGCTCTTTGACTCGAATAGAAAAAGGTTCCTTCACTCTCTCCTGGCGGTTACAGGCTGGATCCTGCTAGGTGCCGAGCACCGCCGACACCCTGTGAAGTCAGAGGAGATTAAGGGCACCCAGCGCTTCCCGCGTTCAGGCACCAGACCCAGCAATGAAATTCCCTTTTTTCATAATATTAGCAAGAGATCAGGGCCAAATGCCCCGTTGCGGCTCTTTGTGCTGGCTCTTAGGAGACCGTTCCTATCCCAGCTGCTTATCCTTCAATGGCCCATGGTAAAATTCATTATATCTTTCATTACAAGGCGCTGCAGAGACTTTAGGGATAGGTAAAGGAGCCACAAGGAGTGATCTGGGGCCGAGGTCCAGGAGGCATTTAGGGTCCCAGCTTCCTTACCTTTGTGGATCTGGGCCATAGTCTCCAGCCTTTGGACTAGCTGATAATAATAAAGCTCATTTTCTAAGCACTGTACAGACTTTGAACCCAGTCTATTGTTCCCTGAGTCCCCAATATGCAGGATTGGGCCCTCCAACTAATTAAGCCTCAGAACAGCGCTGTGAGGCTGCCTGGGGGAGCATTATTATCCCCATTTTACAGATGGGGAAAACAGAGATTTGTTCGAGGCCCAGAGGGAGTCCAGTGCCATAACCAAGTTGAGAGAGCAAGGATTCCTGGGGCCCAGGTCTGTGCTCCAGCCATTGGAATCTCATCCTCCGTCTCCACTTTCCACTTTCTTCTTTTCCGGCATTTATTGCTTTTAATTTCCTCCCCCTCCTGGGCACTGTTGCCCAACTGCTTGTGTGGCTGCGGGTGAAAACCCCCTGACAACGAGAGCAATTTGCACCAAATCTGCCGTGTGGCTCTGCTGCCGTCTCTTGCCCCTGAACTCAGTGCTGTGCTCAGGCGGGCACCGCACATCTTGGGCCGAGTGGGCACGGCCAGGAGGGAAGCAGGTTGGAGAGAACGCCGAGGCGGCCTTACGTGAAACAGCCAGGGGCTGCTTTAAGGGCTCTCCACGTCCCCTCCCGTGTCTCTTGCGGGAGAGTGGTGCAGGGGGACTGGGTAGTGACGCCAGCGGAAGTGCTGGGAGGGAGGTTCCAGCAGGCCTGGGTGAGGCCCGTGACCAAGAGAAGTGAGAAGAGGAGGTGAAACGGTGAGCTGGGCTTTTAAGGAGATCAAGTGCCTGCTCTGACCTGGGCCAGGAAATAAAAGGCAGGTCTCCTCGCCTAGTAGGTGGGAGATTTGGTATCTGGGCGGCATTCTGGGTCAGTGGACCAAGCGGGGACTAGGAATGGGCCTTGCGAGGGGTCCAGGAGTCAGGCCAAAGTCGGAAGATGGTCTGGAGCGAAGTGAAGCAGGGTGGGGGTCTGTGGTGTAGGGCCCTGGGCCAGCATTGGAGCAGAGCAAGAGTTGGGGTCTCCGATGGTGCCCCCTATAGGAGAAGGAAAACCCTACAAGCCAGCGTGGGAAGCTGGGGGCTTGAGAGGCCAGTGCCTGTGAGGTTGGTGAGAGTGATGCTGGAATACTGTGTCCGGTTCTGGGGTGCACATCTTAAAAAGGATGTTGGGAAACTTGGAATGGGGGCTGCGGTGAGCCACAAGAATGATGTCAGGTCTGGAAAAAATGCCTCTCGGGGAAAGACAAGAATCTTAAAAAGAAGATGGAGATGTGGCTTGATTAATGTATGAGCCCCTTCATGGGGAGAACATACTGGGGACTAAAGGGCTCTTTAATCCAGGGGAGAAAGGCAGAACAAGAACTGATGGCCAGAAGCTGAAACCAGACAAATTCAGAGCAGAAATGAAACACAAATGTGAACCATGACTGGACAATGAATCACTAGTACCAAGGGAAGCAGTGGATTCGCCATCTCGTGATGGCTTCGATTGAGAGTGGCTGTCGTACTGGAAGGTCTGCTTTAGCCAAACACAAGTTATTGGGCTTAACGTGGGGGTGACAGGGTAGAATTCTAGGGCCTGGGATATATACAGGTGGTCGGACTCAGACCAGGTGATCTGATGATCATGTCTGGCCTTAGAAATCTTTGCATGCTGTCGGACCTGAGCAAAGGGAAAAGCAGACAGACCCTCTGCAAAGTGACTGTGTAAACAGGACCCCAGCTTACTCCAGTATAGTTTGCTGGCGGTAATGACACACACACCACGTTTGTATTGTCTTTTCCTCCTCTCAGCCCTGCAGAGCCAGCGCAGCTAGGAGAGAGCGAGCCGGGGTGAAATGCTGGCCCTGAAATCCTGGCTTCACCCCTGGATTCTTGTCCTCCTCCTGCCCCCTCGGCAGAGCCGTTTGCTGCATCCCACTCAGCCAGCCCTTTTTACAGTGGGGCTGCAGGGGAGTGGAGGAGCCGTGACAGCCGGTAACGATCCGTGCGATGAAACGAGCGCAGACCGAGCTGGCAGAGACAAAGCAAATCCTTGAGCTCGTTTGACCCGGAGGCTGCTGAGACACAGCACACGAGGAGCTGCTTGATGCCATGCTGGGTCCCACTTCTCAGCGCAGAATTGGACTTTTAAAAATTGCTGTGCGAAGGGGCCTGGATGGGAGGGTGCCTCTCTCCAGCGGTGATTGACAGCCCCCTCTCCAGCTGTGCCTCATTTCCCCATAGTCCTGTCCTAGCACTTTGGGGGCTCTGCTTTTCCTCCCCTCTCTCACAAACCCGCTCTGCCCCCTCTTGCAAACAATGAAAATATGGAGCTGTTCAAGAAGAGAAGGCTTCCTCTTTCAGTCTCCCTCCTGCATTCGGTTTAGTTGTCTGGATCCAGTGGGATCCAGTCTAGAGAGACAAATGTCCCCGCTCAGATTCTTACAGGGGTAGGAGCTGAGTTACTGCAGGTTTGGGAGCTTGTGCCTTGAGAAGCTGCGGCACAAGTTCAGTTCACCCCTATGGAGTTTGCACAGTAGCTGCCCTGATGCAAAATCCCCCAGTGCAGACAAGCCCTGCGTTTGGATGATCTCTCAGGACTCTCTCCAGTGTGGGTTTATTTGCTGGTTTTTTTAATGAAGTTTTCCCGTGACTCCCTGAAGCGTTTCAATAGACGGATTTCCTGAATTGCCTGTTGCACCACTTCTTATGCTGCTGCTCGCCAGGCCCCGTGATTGCTGTCTGCAGGATGCTTCTGTGCCCTGACATGCTTATGGAGCTAGATGGCAGCCGTCAGATCAGGGAGGGAGCCATCAATCTTGAAACAATGCTCGCAGGTCCAGAGGTTCGGATGTTTTCCCGGTGTTGGGGGAAGCAATTAGTTACTCAGGGGCAACTTGGAATGAGGAGCTAAAGGGGAACTGCAAATAGAGATAAGGAGTTGGTGTTTACAGTGCTTGAGCAATGTGTGCTGAGTCCTGGCTGGCCAGGCTAAGGCAGGCAGAATGAAACACCCCCATCAGGTTAAGAGGAGCATCCTGCACAGCTAGCCAAGAACTCCCCTTTAATTTTTCCCTTTAGGATCCCCCCATTGTGAAGATAGGTATGATGATCCAGAACCTCACAGTTATTTAGGTGCCTGAAATCAATGGGAGTTAAGTTCCAGAGTTAAGTTCCAATGGGAGTTAGGTGCCTAACCACCTTGAAGGATCTGGGCCCATGTTACCCATGGGAGCAATTTGGCAGCCAAAGTGTTATAATATTAATAGCTACCCCATCTAGTGGGCAGTCCATATAGAAGATAATGGCCTACTACTGCTAGCTCATGGAGTTACTCCTTTTGTCCAGGTGGTCGGGGAGCTGTGCTGTGTCACTGATGGTCTTATGTACAGATGGTGGTGACGGCGGTGTACATGATTGATGTGATCCCGGGGTTTCTGGATGTCTGAGCTAACTCAGGCTTATCTGTGCTTTTGTCCTATTGTCCATCGAGTGCTATCCAGCCCCTACCTATGGAACCGGGCAGTGGATAGCTACAGGGGTGGAAGGAATCCGAGTGCGGGGAGTGTGTGTATGGGACAGTGTAACGGCTCGGGGAGTTGGTGTAGGGTCAGCTGTTGTGTTGTGCTGGGAGCAGGTCAAAGGAAGGCACTGCAGAGTGTGTGTGTGTGTGTGTGTGTGTGAAGGGGAGGCCCTTTTTCATTTTTGCAGGAAAATTGGTTCAAGCTAAAATCAGCAAGAGAACGTTGTTATTTACTGAAGTGATTTTTTTTTGTTGTTGTTGAAGGGGTAGCATACCACTCTGTTTCTCTTGATGCCTCAGACTAGATAAATAGAAAATCCCACACCCTAGATTCTGTACAACACAACTGTCTGCACCTAGCAACGTAGTCGGCAAACATCAGTTTGCCTGGAGTTGGATTACTCACCGTGTTTGTGGGTTTTTTTCCCCCTCGGTTTTTTTTATTATTTGTGAAAAATAATTTGAAGAATGCAGTGTGATGAGCGTAAGTCCGAATGCTGATTCATTAGATGCGCCCCCACAACTGTTTGGGCGGAAGAGAAATTGGAAGAGAAAATCGCAGCTACTGTGTGTTTGCCGGAGTGTGTTTGTTCAGCCTTCCTGGGAGTCGTTTCATTTCATTATGAGCTGGTTGGTTGTAGTGCAATTCCCTGAAGTTATTGACTAGTTTTCTTTGCAAATGAGTGTGATTTGTGCTACTGGAAATCTTGCTGATAACAGGGCTTTTCATCTGAGAATCTGCGTGCTTCATAAATATTAATTCAGCTTCACATCAGTTGCTATCCTCATTTTTCAGAAACGGGGGCACCAAGAGACGGAGTGATTAGGCCCTAGTGGCACAGTGAGTCTGTTGGGAATAGGACCCAGGAGTCCTAAGTGACAGTCCAGTCATTAGACAGTACTATGCTACGTGGTTTGATAGGTTGCGGCTAAGGAAGTCTGAGATCCTAATGCTAAAGATGGCGATTTTTCCTAAACATAAGAGTGACCTTAACCTTGCATTCTGAAAAGCATGTTTTAGGAAGTAACTATGCGCACACTCCAGTACATTCAAATCTGTCTGCTTTCCCCAAGTGCTCACATGCTAACACAGTCAGCAAGCGTGAGCACTGGGAAAGCACTCTGGCATCCTACTGATTGAGAAACCAAGTTCAAATCGACAAGTATGACCACTGGACGGGGGTGGAGGGGAATAGGCGCCTATATAAGACAAAGCCATGAATATCGGGACTGTGCCTATAAAATCGGGACATCTGGTCACCCTATCTGGGAGGTGGTATGGCCTAGTGGGCAGAACAGGTGTCTGAGCATCAGGATTCCCATCTTTCATCCCAGTTCTGCTCCTGTGTGATTTGGAGCAAAGCACTTATCCTCTCCGTACCTCAGCTTCCTCACATGTAAAGTAGGAAATAATAAAATTGGCCTCCCAGGCGATTAATTAATGTTTGTAAGAGGCTGTGAGATCCTGGGTGAAACGTGCCATTTAAATGCAAAGTATTATCCTTTGCCAGCACAGCCTGTTATTAGCAACACAGAGATTATTTAGGCTCAGACACATCGTCCAAGTATTTCCAGAGTTTTGTTCAAAGATGCATTCATGGTTCTTCTCAAGATAAAGGACCCGCACTTGCACAGAGAAATTAGTTGGCGAGGTGTAAGCTATCGGCAGTGGTGTGGGTGTTCCAGTAGGGGACACCACAGAACCCCAGGTGTCTGAGGGCACTGTGCGGATGGAAGTGCTGGTCTTCAGACAGAATGTGAAATGGAGATCCTGGCCAGTAAAGATCCTATGGTGGACTTCTGGCCCTCCAGCCAAATTCAGATGCAAGTGAGTCCTTTCTGCCTACCTAGGTCCTTCCTTTGATTTTGATACAATATCCTTCACTTCCTGTCCTAAACTTGTTCCCCCCACCCCCGGTTTTGTTGGACGTCTTCCCTCCAAGAATTGACCAGGCTTAGTCTTGTTTAGCTTGGGAATGTTGGATCTTGCCTGGCCAGCTGTATGGACCAGTCATTGCTGTGAGGGAACTTTTAGGAGAATAGTGTCCTGAAATCACCTTCGGTCTCCTCTGGCGCAGTGGTTCTGTACTAGTAGCGGAAGTGGACTCCTAAGAAGTTGACATTTCCCCTGACTTCCTCATGGGAAGGGGAGCTGCCAGAGGAAGACAGTTGCCTTTGATGTTGCTGCTTTGTCAGATCATTATTGGTTAAATATGTTGTGGGTTTTTCCCCATACAGAGAGAGAGTTTCTCCTTAACACATGTTGACAGTGAAATCTCAATTAACATGATTCAGTTGCTGATAATGGAAACTATATATCTGGTAGGTTTCCAACCAGTCTGTAGAGGTTTTTGGGATTGTTGCTTTAACGGGTTTAAAGGTGATTTGCAAAAGAAAAAAAAAAATTGGTTTATGTCCCCTTCAAACTTAATGAAATCGTGACACTCACAAATCAAGCTGAATAAACGAAAGGGCTTTTTATATTCATTTTAAAAAGATATATATAGAAATAACAAACGTAACAAAATATACATAAACGTCTCATAATACTGATTAACGGTTGGCTACCTAAATCTTAGCTATGCTTTAAACATTTAATGATATGTAATATGAATGGTGAAAATATACATCAATTATTGGCATTATACAATTTAAAAACAAACAAAATTTGCTTATGAAAATCCAACAAGTTGCCGAAAAATTCTGAAAGTGAGAGAAAGACTAGAAGGCGCATTCAGAGGACAGGGATAGAGATGGGAAGGGAAGGAAGTGGTATTTCTGTTATGGTATATAACATTAAAGCAGCTTGTACACCCTACTTACTATTTTCAAGCGATGACGGCATGTGTGGCAGAGGCAGTCCCTGCCCAAGCGTTGTACGGTCTAAGCAAGACAGAGTGTAGACAGGACACAGAGGAGGAAAGAACTGGAGCGTATGGGCCAGAACTCGGCAGGTGTAAATCAGTAGAGGTTCACTGATTGACACTGGCTGTGCTTTAGCCCCTGTGTATTTGCTAGGACGCATGACATCATCCTGGTGCAGCCGAGGTGGAGGGTGCAGTTAAAGATTGAGGCTGCCATATTGACTGGAGTGGGTTACACCAGGGGTAAACCTGTGCTGCACCCCATGTAACCCTCTTGACTTCAGCAGGGGTGGCAGGATTGAAACTGATGGCAGAGTTTGGCTCTGTGTCTCTCTGAAAAGCATGGAGCAGAAACTCCAACTTGCTGCCAGGGACGGGGAAAGCGGGGCAGGGATCGAAGGAGCGCTCCTTACCTCGTTTGAACTTTCAGGCTGCCGGACTAAGCAAAGTGGGTGCAAATTTTTCCTTTTAAGGGCAAAATTTCAGCTGTATCTTTGAATATCTCTCCTGCCTTTTAGTCTCTTTGTGCCGCAGCCATAACATAACTTAAAACAGTATTTTATTTCCCTTTGATTTATTATATATTGGAGCAGGATGCTGGGATGTTTTACTGCAGATGGCACCAGACGGGAATTGAGAGGGGTTGGAGGGAGCTCTGGAATGGAGTTGCTTTAATTACAGGACAAAATGCCCAGGACCGGATATAACTTGGCACCGTAGTTCTGGCTCCAAGTAGAAATTTACATGCTCCATGACCTGTGGATAAGAAATGTTTGGTGTTTTTTTTTTTTTTTTTTTTTTTGTAACTCAATAAAAAGGGCCAGGGTTGTTCTGTACAGTGTCGACTCAGATTGCAAGTGATTCGGCTGACGGCTTTGGAGCACGTTAATTTGTTAATCACTCGGTCAGCCCTGGCAGCAGGAGCCTGGGAGAGTGGAACTGGGCATTTTCTTCCTGTAAACCCCAGTGTCAAGGGGGGTTTTCAACCAGGGCTGAGTTCCCCCGGGTTGAAACGTTGGTTGATGAGAGCTCAGCCCGGGAGTGAAAAGCTTATGAAAATCAGTTTTCTGACCACTGGATAAATGGCTGGTCGCTGTGGTTGTCCCTGTTTTATACAGACGGGACAGGACCTGAACTAGTGTAAATTGTCCTCGCTTCATTGACGTCAGTGGAGTAATAACGAAGCGATGCCAGGTGGGGATCTGGCCCCAGATCTTCCAAAGGACCCAGGGCTGTATGTATCAGGGACTTGTGCCAGTGTCCAGTGAAGTCAGTGGGAGCCATTGGCTTCCCAGAGCTTCGGGTCATGATCTAAGTGTTCAGTACCTGCATTCAGGGCCAGGCTTTGTAAAAACTCAGCTCTTGTGTAGCCACCTGTGTAAGGGCAGGATCGGTAACAGAGCTCAGCACCCAGTGTGTGGGTGTGTGAAGCCTGGCTCAGTGTGGGTGTGTGAAGCCTGGCAGAGTGTGTGTGTGAAGCCTGGCAGGCAGTGGGGTGTGTGTGGGGGGTGTGTGTGTGTGTGTGTGAAGCCTGGCAGGGAGTGGTGTGTGTGTGTGTGTGTGTGTGTGTGTGTGTGTGTGTGTGTGTGTGTGTGTAAAGCCTGGCAGGGAGTGCGGTGTGTGTGTGTGTGTGTGCAAAGCCTGGCAGACAGCGGGGGATGTGTGTGTGTGTGTAAAGCCTGGCAGGGAGTGTGTGTGTGTGTGTGCGAAGCCTGGCAGGGAGCGGGGGGTGTGTGTGTGTGCGAAGCCTGGCAGGGTGGTGTGTGTGTGTGTGTGTGTGTGTGTGTGTGTGTGTGTGTGTGTGTGAAGCCTGGCAGAGAGTGGGGTGTGTGTGTGTGTAAGCCTGGCAGTTTGGTTCTGGGAGTCACAGACGCTCAGCGTCTTGCAGACGGGAATCGTACCAGTCACCCCGATTTCAAGGAGGGGCAGCCGTTTGTACTGATGGCTCTTCGCCCGGCTCCCTAGCCCGATTTGGGCAGAACAGCACGGGCCGCGCTGAGTACAGAGCCCTTCACCTAGTTGCGCTGACTGAGCTGCACGTTGTTTCTGTACCGGGCACTGGCTTCCAGCCACTCGCCATGTGGTTCTTCTCAAAGTGCCAGGCACCCACCCTGACAGTGCGGGGGGCGGGCTGGTCCGACGAGGTTCTGGGAGTCACGGATGCGCAGCATCTCACAGGAGGTACCTGTCATATGGCAGCATCAGGGCCGTGCTCCGCCCCTGTGGCAGTGCCTTTGAATTCCACGTTGTACGGTGGAATACCGTGTGGGGAGAATCCTTCCCTCTTCTCCAGGCAAGGATATTTGCATTCCTAGCCAGCTGCAGTCCCTGGGCCCTGCTCTTTGGATCTGCCTTTCATCTCAGCCTTCGGCTAGAGCAGTGGCTGACTTATAAACTTGAAACCCACTCCTGATCTGACCCCTCCACTTGATGGATGTCCGAAGAAAGATCTCCCTTCCTACCCTGTCCCTTCTACTCATCTGCCGACTGCCAGGAAGCCATGTCTGTGCTTCACCCCTCCCCCTGATGCTGTTATTTCTTCAGTGGCTATCGGTCGCTCAGAGCTTTCCCACGTAGCAGCAGGATTAAACTAAACGGGCTGTGAGAGCAGCAGTGAAACTAGCCGGAGTCTTGTTAAAATCACACTGCGGCTGCCTGGGATGCACTGAGCAGCCGCGGGGGCACGGCGTTTCTCTGTCTGCAGACTCAGAAGGACAGCTCTGCATTGGGTCTCATTCAGACAGGGGTCTTTGCAACCGTTACAGGTTAGGATTTTTTATTTTTTTTGGTAAATGGACATTTGTTTGGTAGAAATTGACGGCTGAGACCCCACCACTTCCCAGAGAAAGTTCCTTCCTCCCCCCGGGCAGGCAGGTTCCTGGATCATTTAAACCCTGAGGAACACGTTGGGGAGCAGGACATGGCCGGTTCGGCGCTGGGTGGCACCAGGGTTATGTTGGCGTAACAGAATGGAGAATCAGGCCCGAGAGTTTTCCCCGCACTGCACTGTTTTGTTTAGATGATTATTCATCAGGCATTAGTCCCCTGCAATACTGATCTGTGACGCTGCCCCAGTCCCTGCAGTTTCCCCAGTGTAACGTCATCGATCATGGTGGAATTGCCAGTGAGTAACTGGGAGGAATTCTCCATGAGAAACGGAGGTAACTCATTTTGTTAACCTTGTGCCCGGGGCTGCTGCCACGTTGGTAAAAACTGGCTTTTTTTCCCCTTTAAACCAGTGGTTCCCAACCTGTCGCCCAGGGGCCAGAAGTGGCCCACGGGGTCTTTTAGAGTGGCCACCACTCCCCTCTAAGGACCCAGGCGGAGCGCCCTGCTGAGGGGCTACAAGACCAGTGCAAGCTCCTCGCCGCAGCCAAGGGGACGGGAGATCAGCGCTCCCCTCCCCCTGGCTGTAGCAGGAGCATGGCAAAGCGCTTCGCTCCAGTCCCTAGGCGCTGGGGTCCCTGCTGGAGCCAGAGGCAGGGGAGCACCAATTTCCCATCCCCCTGGCTGCAGGAGGGAGCCACTGCCTAGGGACACAAGTGGAGCGCACGGGGCTGCAGGACACATGTGGTTTCCCTGCTGCAGCCAGGGAGGTGGGAGATCAGCGGGGACGGAGGCAGCCTCCTCCTTGAACTCCTTCCGTCTGGCTGCAGTGGAGGGAGGGGGGGCTACTGGTGGAGACTGGTGGCCCTTCAGGGTTGTAAAAATGATATCTGTGGCCCTTGAGCTAATAAGGTTGGGAACCCCTGATCTAAACCATTCTTTGATGTCCCATATAGCCATACATCGCTACAAATGATGACTGACAACGTGTAACGGTCTCGTTCTGCAGCATCTAGCTGAGATTAGTTCTGCTGTGAGCAGAGGGTTGGACTAGGTGACCTCCTGAGGTCCCTTCCAACTCTAATATTCTGTGATTCTATGATCCTGGGCGCTTTCCAATACTTCAGCAGATTTTTCCCTCCCCCCAAAAGACCGAACTTCTAAAGAATCCCTGAATCAGAAAAACTCCTCCTTTTGTTAAAAAATGTGCATAGGGATTTTATTTGGATGAAGCGCAGTTAATTCTACAATGCAAGTGTTGTTTATCCTACGGGACAAGGCTTTCACTCAGGCATGTACCATGTAGGCCATGAGATGAAATAGCACTTTCAAAGACAAAAACAGAAGCAGAGGGAGAGGGAGAGAAATCTTTTGCTGATTCGCTGTCTCGAACATCAGAAAACAAACACATATGCACAAAATAGCGAGGGTGCAAAATAACATTACAGAGCTCAGGCGCAATTCGGATCCCAGGTCTCTGCAGATAAGTAAAGCCAGTGTTACAGGAAGGGCTGTGTTTGGTGAGGGCAGCCATCTGACTTGTATGTATTAGAGTAGGACATACTGAGATCTGGTCTGCATTGTGCTAGGTGCTGTACATGTATGTAGTCAGATGCAGTCCCGTCTCTAAAGAGCTTGCAATCTAAATAGGCTGTGGGCAGATTATTACCCTAATGTTACAGATGGGCAATTGAGACCCAGAGAGATTGAACGGACTCGTCCGTGGTCATGCAGAAAGTCTGGCAGAGCCAGAACGCAGCTTTCTGCCGTGAACTGGGGCTGGATGGAAAATTGAGCGTGATCCTTGACATGCTGTGTTTGTTGACTTAAGCAGGAGCCATATTAAATGGAAGAATACCGACTCCAATAGCACCTGTCAGGATCAGACCAGTCATGGGAATGTAGGCACTGCAAAATCTGTTCCACTCCGTGCTTGGGCCTCCTCTTCCCCTGAAGGACAAGAGGGAGTTCAGAGAAGAGTGACAAGAACTATCAAGGGCCTGGAAAAACTCTCCGATGAGAAGCGAGTGAAAACCCTGGGACTGTTACCTTAAAAAGGAGATGAACGGGAAGGGATGTGATGAAAGTCTATAAAATACTGAATGGCCTAGAGAAGGGAGATTGGGAGCTTCCGGTTTCTCTGCCTAACAAGGGGGCATTCAGTGACTGTCCAAACTCAGAACTGATCAAAGGAAATACTTTTTCCACACAGTGTATAATTAGGCTGTGGAACTCATTGCCACATGATGTTGTTGCCTCCGAGAACTTAACCAGCATCAAAAAGGAATTGGACCTTTATATGGCTACCCAGAATGTCCAGGGCTATAATAGCTAACGCCCCCAAAACTTTTGGAAGGGTTATTAAACTTTATGCCTCAGGGTTTAGTCAATCCCTAGCTACTAGAGACCAGGACGAGACCGGATGTTGGGGGCAGATTCTCCCACATTTGCTACTGTGGGATTCGAACACCTTTCTCAAAGCATCTGGCCCAGGCCACTGTCAGAGAGAGGATACTGAGATCCCTCAGGTCTGAGCCAATCTGGGCATGTTGTTGGGTGGGACAGAGTGGGATGATTTCAGACTTGTGCTTTGACTCCCGTGCGTCTGTGTTCGAAACGTCACGGATTTCTGCCTCTCACTGTGAACGTCTGTTTGGATTTGGCCTGTCAGGGACGTCCCTTTCTCCGATCGCTCTCCGACCTCCTTTTCTTTGCCGTCTTGATTGGGTGGGGGAACTTTGGAGGAGACTCTCTGGGGTCAGAGTCCCAGGAATCAAACAGTTGAGTAAAATGCATGCTGTTCCCGCTGCCTGCAGCTGCGCGGCAGACTCAGTAAGCGGGGAGTTAAGTCTCCTGTAGCCATCTGACTGCGCTACACAGCTGTCGGCCGCCCTCTGGCATTTTTGCAAGTTTCTTTTTTAGCTTTCGTCCCTGCTCCCGATTTGATAGCATTTGCCTCTTGCACCGAAACCGTTCTTCCCCCTTGCACCGCTCTGGGGTGATGTGGCTACAGAAAAGGCCTGTCTGAGTTAGAGGAGCAGGAATCTCATCCTCCTGTGTTCTCACCCTCCTGAGGGGAAGGATGGGCTTGTGGTTAAAGCACAGAATGGGCTGTCAGGAGACATGGGTTGTGAGTCACCATGTGACTTTGGAGAAGTCGTTTAATCTCTCCTGCCTCCGGTTGCAATACTCATGGGGGGGATTAACCGCTCACTGTGTGTAAAGAGCTTGGTCATCTTCAGGGCGAAGCTGCTATAAAGTGCTAAGAATTGTTACAGACCACGCTCTGACCATGAATCTCTCTGGCCTTGGGCAAGCTGTTTAATACCGTCATTGCCCGGCATCTGTAAACAGGCTGGCAGTGTTCTCCCTAGCTCCGAGGGGTGCTCTTCACTAGACTTTTTTTTTTTTTTTTAGCTTGAGTTAATTGATTTCCTAGATTCCTTAGGGACCATTGTGAACATCTACACTGACCTCCTGCTTGACACAGGCCAGAGAATTTCCCTGAAATAGATCACCAATGCCATTTTTGTCTTACTAGGAAAAAAAATGACATCAAACCCAAGTGTAGACAGTGCGGTTTGTGTTTTTAACATGCGTTAGCAGGTAGGGATCCACCCTAGCGTTTACCTTGACCAGCTAATGGGGGCTAAAGCTAAAAATTGCCTTGTCTACACTAGCGCTTTAACACGTGTTAGCTGACACGTGCCAACATCACGCCTTCAAGGTACATCTACACTGCAGTGAAGGGTGGTTGTTATGTGGGTAGATGTGCCTGTGTTGGCTCTAATCTAACTAGCAGAGGACCCTTAGCAATGTAGATGTGATGGTGGCACGGGCTTTATTACGGGCCAGCAACCTGAGTACCCAGGATCCTGGTGGGCTTCTAGTCTAGTTGCTGGTCTGTACTGAAGCCCATGTTGGCATGTCTATGCTGCTACTGTTATCCGCGTTAGCTAGACTAAAGCCACCCTGGGTACACCCCTGCCACAACCATGCCATCATTTCCAGTGTAGACATAACCTCAAATCCTTATTTAAACAAGGCCCCAGCGTATACACAGGGTGGTCTGTAGGGTAAACTACAAGCGGGCGTAGCTTGGAGCAACCCTGCACGGAGCGTCTGTGCAAGTCACTCCAAACGTGGTTATCTACCTTGAGTTAACCGGCAAAAACGTCTCGTGAAGACGAGCCCTGGGTGGTCGTATGCCTCCTGCTGGCTGTGTGCACGGGTAGGCGAGACGTTCGCCCCGTGTAAAGCCTTCTTGTTCTGCATTTTCTTGTCCTTCACATTTGGAGCCAGACACAGAAAGCCATTGAGACAGACACAGCTGGGGGGTGGGTGGGTGTGTCTGAAGCCCTTAAAGAGTAACTGGATTTTATTTTGATTTAGCAAGAGTTTATACGCAGGCAGGGGCCAGATTTTGTTCTGTGTTACACCAGTGACTTCAGAGGCCTTTCCCCAGTGTAACTGAGATAAGAATGGTCAGTAGCTGAGCGTTGCTGGTAGGTTGTCCTGCCATACCTTCCTCCTCGTGGATTCTCTAGCGATTGGAAAGGGAAGCAGGTGACTCCTACAGAGTGACTCGAGCAGCATGGCTTGATCCTGGAGCAATATTCTGTCTGGCACGTTTAGGGGAATGTGCTGTCACAGCCTTTGCACCCTGACTGCTGGCTTTCTTTTCCCGCTGGGCCTTTTGTTCTTGCATAACTCTGTGTTCCCTTCCCTCTGATAGCTGCATGTGAATAGCTTGCTGGTTACACAGAGGTCTGCGCATCTGAGCGCTTTGTTCTTCGGAAGCATGCCTACCAAGGGCTATCTTCTGCTGTCCTCAAAGTCAGGAGCAGTTTGATCCACTGCTTGAAAGGGGACTAGGATTTGGCCCTGATGGGTGGACGGGGTTGAGTCTGATCTTGCAATCTTTTCTCACTCACAGAGAGCAGCGGTTCCATTGTCTCACCTGAGTAAGTGTTGCAAGGTGGATGCTTTCTGTCGGTGTGTGTGGATTCCAGTGTTGATTACTAGCTCGCAGGAGATGGGTTTGTGTTTCACAACATATATAGGATGGCACTGGGTCTGGCTTCTCTGAAACCCAGATCCACAGCTGTGGAGTTTCCAGAGATGATTGGGCTAACAGGCTCTCCAGGGCACTTGATGATAGTTTCAGCCCTGCAGGGAAAACCTGTTGATATGGTTTTAAAAGCCTGTCTGTCTCCCCCCTTTGCATGTCAGTGTAAGCTCTCTGGAGCAGGGACCACGTCTGGCACAATAAAGCGCCAATCCTGACTGGGGCCTCTGGGCTCTATTACAATATAGATCTTAATTAATACTCAGAATAAATTCCAGTCGAATGGGCGTAACGCTCCCCCCACCCCTTTGAAAAGGAACCCTTCCCTTTGCACCTTGTCAAGTTCACAACGATAGAGGATAACATTTTCCAGGATGCACAGGGTTGAATTCAGTGGGAGCAGAGTTTAGCAAGGGAGCGTGTATGGATTTCATGCAAGCTGGAAACTGGGACACAGCCACCTTTTAAGTTGCATTGGCCCCATCGTAGTCATGTTCCTCGGTTAATTTGAACCAGCAACTTTAGCTTTAAAAGGAAAAAACAACGAGGTTTACTGTCTGCTACTGACATTTTATGTCACCAGAGGTTAAAAGCTTGGCATCGGCCTGGCATACCAATACTCTGCTGTCATGGGTAGGTGTGGAGCGTAAATCACGGCCACTCTGTCACCAAGAAAACATCTGGGCCCTTTTTTCTTCACTCATGCAGATGTGCAAATTGTGATCACATGGACAAATGGCCATTCCAAACCCAGAAGATCTCTGGATCCCACATTGCTACAGATGGAGCCATCCAAGTAGTATGTTTTGGGTCTAGATCAGGGCTAAGATCCAGATTTTGGAAGTGCCGGGGATCCAGGGTGTTGGGTTTGCCCATTGTGGAGACAAGGGCAAGCTACAAAGTTGGGGTCTGGATCAGAACTTTCCTCAAAGCATGGTGGGGTTTGGATCTGGGATTTCGGCTTGGACCCATCTGAGTGCAGTCGCAAATCACCCGTAGTTCCTCACTATTCGTGTTCCGGCCAGAAGCGCAGCTCTGCTTTTCACATGGGTGCTAGGAGCTGTATATAAATGTGAAACTGTGTATTTCTTTCTACAAGTCCAGACCCATCGTGCTGGCCCTGCTGATGACTCTCAGGAACTGATTCCCACTCGGGTTAGAGCTTTCCGTGCCAGTTGTGTGATGTCATTCTGAGCCTGGACCTTGGGTGAGGCTGTGCTGTAAGAAAGGGCAGCCTGGATTATCTGATCCCCCTGTCGGACAAAACGAGGTCCTGTTCCCCCAGTCTCTGTTAGATCCGGCCGGAAGGACCCACCGAAAGGTTAGGAGACAGAGGAGCATCCTCTTCAGGAGAGATGTTGGGGGGCCCGTGGAACTGACAGGGCATAAGGCCCCCAGGATTGTGTCTCCCACAGACGGAGTCTCCCTACAGCTGTTCAACAGCAGGGCCTGTGAAGGAGCCAGCAGTGCTGAGGCAGGGCTCCCATCTGCTAGGATATCCCTGGGCTGCCTCCCTGCATCTCACCCCCCAGGGAGTCCCTTGTGTCCCGTGCCCAGCAGAGGAGCTGATGCCGGATGCACAGGAGGGTGGCACGGGGGATGAAGACAGTGTTCCTGCCACTTCTCACGGGCACCAGGAGTTACACCTATGTGCATGTAGTGGAGGGGAGATTTCTGCCCATTGAAAACTCTTAAACGTGTAGTTTTACCATAGCCTCCAGAGCTGCCATTGTGCTAGGCGCTGTACAAACATACTGAGATAGTCTCTGTCCCAAAGGAAGGCTCATTATCCCCATTTCACAGATGGGGAGATGAACCAGAGAGAGATTAAGTGACTTGCCCATGATCACACATGGAGTCTGTGGCAGAGCCAGGAAACAAACCCAGATCTCCTGGTTCTCAGTCCTTCAGCACAAGATCATCCTTCCTTTCTGAAGTCCTTTATTTTCCCTAACCCGTTCGTTCATTGTCCCCTGTGACGTTGTGATAATCAAGATGGTGCTGCAGCTCTGTGCTGACATGCGTGACTGCAGCATTTCCATCTGTGTTTTGTTGGATAGTACAGTATAGTCTGACCTTGCTTTGCAGAGCTTCTTTGGTCTGAGCTGTGATTCCCCCACCCCTACGTGCTTTGCAGAGGGAAGTTACAGCAGAGGAAGAAAGAAATGAAGGAAAAGGCTGCTTTCCACTGAGCTCTGGAAAGCAATGGACAGTCAGTGATGCAGAGAGCTACAGAGAATGGATTTCAGCTCTGGGTACAAAAAAATCCCAGCAGTATTCTCGGGTAGTGGTCCCAAACCCGACAGCATGCGTTAGTGTTAACACAGCGTTTGGGACTATTACGTTATGGCTAGCCAGAGCTGCGGGGGAGAAGGTTCTCATGCTGGCAGTGGTGTGATTTTCATAGAATCATAGAAGATTAGGGGTGGGAGGGACCTCAGGAGGTATCTAGTCCAACCCTCTGCTCAAAGCAGGACCAACCCCAACTAATTCATCCCAGCCAGGGCTTGGTCAAGCCGCACCTTTAAAATTCTCTAATGATGGAGATTCCCTCACCTCCTTAGGTAACCCCTTCCAGTGCTTCGCCACCATCCCAGTGAAAAGGTTTTCACTTTTTCCTAGTGAAAAGGTTTTTCACCTAGACCTCCCCCACTGCAGCTTGAGACCATTGCTCCTAGTTCTGTCATCTGCCACCACTGAGAACAGCCTAGCTCCATCCTCCCTGGAATCTGCCTTCAGGTAGTTGAAGGCTGCTATCCAGTCCCCCTTCATTCTTCTCTTCTGCAGAGGGCCTCTTTTGCAGAGGGACAGGCTGGAATCCGGTGTTAGACAAGCTGAAGGAGTGAGAAAGGAAGTAAAGAGAAACGAGATCCATTAGGAAAACTTTTCCCCTTAGCACAGGCTCCGCTGATGATATTAAAAATAACTGTTTAAACGTGGCTGTGGCTAACACGTTCTAACGTGGTTGAGGGTCGCCCAGGGGGACAGAATACAAACCATGTTAGGAAACCATGCGTTCGCCTTGAAGATGCTATGCGCAGAACAGGTACATTATTATTAATCGTTATTGTCATATGTCTTGCAGTTGTGGCTAGAGGTCCCAAGATCAAGGCCCCACCGTGCTGGATGCTGTACGCTCAGACAGCGAGAGACTGCGGCTGTCCCCAGAGCTTACAGTCTAACTAAACGAGCCATACCAGGGGTGGGACAAAGGAAGTATTATCATCCCTCTTTTGCAGACGGGGCACTGATGCTTAGAGTGATATGCCCAGGGTTACACTGGCAGTCAGGGGAGACATGGAGAATTGAGCCCAGAACTCATCAGTTCCAGACCTGCGCTCTAGCCACAAGGCAGATCTTCCTGTCTGCATTGGGTGATATTGATACAGAAGTCAGGGCCTTCGATTCTCTGGGGCTAGTGCAGAACTGGGCCATCTGGGGTTCTCAAGAGAGAAGGAACTCACTTAGCCCTATGAGATCAATTAAAAACAATACGCGGCCAGTGAACATCTGGCCCCCATTGTGCCAGGCGCTGTACAAACGCAGGACCAAACGGCAGTCTGTGCCCTTAGGAGAGTACAGTCTAAGTGATGGGTGCACTAGAAATTCCTGGGAAGACAGACCCGATGCTGAAATGTTTGGAATTGCAAACACTAAAAGGGATGTTTTTAAAAATAAATTTCCACTAGAATTTTTAAAAATCGCGGGAATATAGCCATTGTTGAGACTTTGTAAAAGGTTGGTTTTGCCAGACCTACGCGGTGGGCCGGATTTCACCGTTCTGGGCCCCTTCGGTACACCTCAGAAAAGAAACGCCATGGTCAGAGAGCACCAGCCTTGACAGACAAAACCCCCTCAGCCGGCTCTGGCCTGAGGGAAAGCTAGAGGGAGTTACTGCACAGGAACTTGCTCTTGGGTGAGACTGTCTCAGAAATGAAAACTGCCGAAAACCAGGGAACTGGGCACGGAGCAGGACAAACCTGCATGATTGCTCAGGGCCCTGCACGGTGCAGAGTCGCCTGACGTGTGTTTGCCGCGTTCCAGTTGTAGCCTGCGCCTCGATTGTGGAGTAGCAGTGGGATCAGGGCCTCAGCGCCGGCGCAGGGGGAATAAACCAGAAAAGAGCTAGACCTTGTAATCATCCAGTGCCTCCCCAGCTAGTGCCAACCGGGGGCTGCCTCCCTGGCAGATTTTCCACCCACAGACCCTTCTGCCGGAGACTGTGCTGACACCCGACAGGACAACCCCTGAGTGAAGCTGCACCTGGGGGTGTGATTATAACTGACTCCTCCTGCTAGCTGCTTTTCTTGTTAGAGCCCTCAGGCCTGAAATCGTGCATTGAGTTACCTCCTGTGCGACGCCGGTGTGATTGCACTGGGTGTGCATGGGTGCGGGAAGTGGCTGTCAGTTACACCAGGCTGAAGCTGGGAACGATGCCACCAAAGTCAGAAAAGTTGCACGTCGCCTCTAAACGGGGCCCTACGTTGGGGAGAGCGAAGGGATCCAGGGGACATCAGGACCAGCTGCTTCACTCTATGGCGAGGTTGTTAAGGCATGATGGGAGCTTGGATCATTTGGAGGGAGTGGCAGGTTTGTGGTTAAAGAGGGCCGGCTCCAAAAGCCATTGTGAGAGCACTGGAGGTTCTCCAGTGCTGCTGTCTGTGGGACTGTTAGCATGGGCTGAGCTGCCGGCACAGAAAACAAAGTCAGCAGCATGAACTCCAGGAGCCAGCACTGCAAAGATGATCTTGTTCAGTTATAAGCTACGGGGGAAAGGCTGAGCTACGGCTGAGTCCGTGTGCGATTCGGGGGGAAGAGAAGGGACAATTTATAGCACTTGCTCTCCGAAGAGCGGGCACTAAGGGCTGTGGCTGCTCCCTCACCGGGTGGATAAATGGATCAGCATGTAAGTTTGTCTTCCATGGAGGGGAACTGAATCTGCGTCTGGTGGGGGGGATGGAATCGGCCGAGAGCTGAGTGTAGCGTGTGGGAGTTCTTGTTTTCCCACGGGGCTTGCAGTCGAAGGCGTTCTGTTGGGAAGGTGAAGTGGAATCGCACAGGCAGGCGTTTAGATTGGTCCTGCGTGTCCTCTAACCCCGCACCAGCAGGCCTAGCGCCACACGCCAGATGGGGACTGAACAAGCAGAGTTCCGCTTTGCAATGGCCATGTGATCACAGGCTGTGTTGCCGGCTGTCTGGCAGTGATTGGAGGGGAGACCTCCAGGGAAAAGCCAAGGTGATGCAGGAATTGACCCTGGCAGTTGAGGAGGTGTCGTCACTTTTCTCTGGGCGCTGGTACTGACCCAGTGACCTGGCATGGTGTTCTGGGGGGGGGGGGGGGGGGAGGGGGCTGTGCTGACAGAGCTGCTACCTCCCAAGTGAGCCAAAAAGTCAAGGTCCAAAGAGACCAACGGCGCTTTTTCCAAGGAGTGATCACCCTGGTCATTTTCAACATGGGGAGCAGCGCAGTGCAGCCAAGAGTTCGGGGGCCTCTGGTTTGGGGGTTCCCAGCTTGAGTCACCTGCAGGGAGAGCTGCTCAGCTCTTTCTGTAAAAAGGCCCCTCTAAGGTCTCTCAAGGTGGGCACCCAGAATCGTGCTGTAGCTAAAATGACCTCTGCAGTTTTAACAGGATATGAAAATTCTGAACTTCTCCCCTCGGCTGTGGTGTAGTGGGACAGTGGGATGTTGAATGGCTGTGCCACGCTCAGAGGTGGCTGCATTGCAGCAGTGGGTGAAGTAATTGCTTTATCTATAAAGCCTGTGAAATGCTTTGCGGTGAGAAGTTCAGTAGACGTGGAAGGGGACAGCAAAAGATTACTGGGGGCCACATGCAATAGGCTGTGGTATTTGCTGCAGTCCAATAATTAAGGCTCTAGGAAAAAGGTTCAATGAGAAATAAAGGTAGACAGCCGCAGCCTGCATCTGAACTGAGGGCATTTCCCGGCTCTCGGTCGTCTCCCCGCCCCAGTGCCCACAATGATGAGGATGTCTGCTTAACATCTCACCTGCCAGGCTTCTCCTCCCCCAGCACTGACCTGCAGGGCCCCCCGCCCCTACTGAATTGTTGATCCCTGGAGGTCTCCCAGCTGAGGGCTGATCCAGCCAGCCCCTGCTGCTCTGTGGTGGGCTATAAGTTATTACCCGGTGCTAACCCCCATGGGGCAGAGCAGACAAAGTGGGGTGATTTATGGAGCAGCTTGTTCTCCATGTTCATCTCCGTGCGGGTTGAAAATCGTTGTTGCCGTACACCAGCTCCTGAGAGGAGAATAGACCCTGGAAAGCCTCACATCCAGGCTGCCAGCTGGGCCAAGGACCGGTCCCTGAGTCCCTCCCTGACACAATTTAGGAAGGCACTAAGCCGGTCTCTGGCATCATAAAGGTTGAGAAGCAATGCTCTAACTAAGGAAGGCATATGGCCCCCATTCCCCTAGTATCTGAGCACCTTGGAATCCTTACCGTATTTATCCTTACTCCTGTAAAGTAGGGCAGAGCTATTATCCCCATTGCGCAGCTGGGGAACTGAGGCACAGTGAGATTAAGGGCTTGTCTAGACATGAAAACAAATCTGAAATAACAGGGCGTGGTTTAAAGTGGGCTAAGTATTCCTGGCTAATTTATTCCCAAATAAAAATGGATTAAGAGCATCCACACCCATGGCGTTAATCAGAAAGAGGCATTCCCGAATCGCTCCCCACAGCCTGAGTGACTTGCCCAGGGTCACACGGGAAGGCTGTGGCAGAGCAGAGACTCAAACCCACGTCCCTGGCTCGTACCTTAACCACTGGCCCCTCTTTGCCGTGGCCGTTCTGCGGAGGTTGTTTAAGGGTAGTACCACAAACGCTGGCCGCGCTGCGATGCTCCTGCTGCCTGGAGCTCAACAAAGGGGCCTCACTTTTCACAGCTCCTCTGGACTGACCTTTGGCAGCCACAAATATTCCTCAGAGGTATCACAGCAAATCCTCCAAAGCCGGCTGTTCTGAAGCTAAAAGGCAGCTTTATCTCTGCTCCCATTCCTGGGTAAGCCCGCTGTAAATGCCTCTTTTATAACGTGCACCTGGCTGTGGCCGACAGATTCCTTCCAGCCTGAACCCAGCCATCCAGAGAGGCCATGTTACCTTCCTGGAAGCTGGTGGATGGGGGGAGGAGAAAGCCTCTGGCAGAGCCGGCTCTCCTCCTCCTCCAAACAGCTGTCCCCACGCGGAGGAGAAAGGAAGGCGCGCGCCAGCTCCTGGAGGGCTCAGCCGTTCTCAGGGCATGGCTGGTCCTGAGCCATGGAAACCTCAGCAGACGGCAGAGCGGGGCAGAAATAGATCAGTGGGAATGCGGCGTGTTTGCGAGGGACTGAGTGTACCAGGAGGGGGTTGGTTTGCAGGAAGATCCCACTGCCGCCCCACGCCCGGCTTCGCCCTCCTGCTCACCCAGGGGGTGGATTAGCATTTCGAGCCAGCTAAGCCAGGGGTTCCCAACCTTTTTGGCTCGAGGGCCACAAATATCATTTTTACAACCCAGAAGGGCCACCAGTCTCCGCCAGCGGCCCCCCCGCTCCCCTCACGCTGCAGCCGGCCGGAAGGAGTTCTCGCTGATCTCCCGTTGCAGCAGGGAAGCCGCACGCGGCCTGTAGCCCTGTGCGTTCCACCTGGGACCCTAGGCAGTGGCTCCCTTCTGCGGCCAGCGGGGGTGGGAAGCCGCAGGCCACTTTGTAAGTCCCCACGGGCCACAGGTTGGGAACCACGGAGCTAAACCCATCCGGCTACAGCCGCTCACCTGCCGGGGTACAGCAGCAGCCGGCCTGCAGCTCAGGGGTGCTTCCCCGCCAGCCTCCCTACAATGAGGGCCACCAGCTGGAATTCCTTTAGTGCCGGCGGGTTCTCAAGAAGGCCACAGTGGCCGCCAGACCCAGCGCTGGGCGAGGGAGGGGGATAAGCAGAGCAACATGGCAGCTTTTGATGTCCTGCCGTCAAACTCCCCTTACATCTGCCCCACCTCCCATCACGTGCTACGCTCCTGCCCCCCGTGCGAAGGGGAAAGGAGGTGCTTTCGGGAGGGAGTGGGGGATTAGAAGAGACAGGCCAGAAAGGCTTTCCCAGGCAGAAAGGGCTGCAGGGGAGAAGGCCCTTGCACCGATGGGGTGTGATTGTGTGAAGAGACAGAGACAAGGCTGGGGTGGGGGGAGCAGGGAAGGTCTCGTTGGTAAGGCGCTGGCGTGGGGCTGAGGAGAGCTGCGTTCAATGCCTCTCTCTGCCACAGACTCCGCGTGTGTCCCAGGGCAACGCTTCATCTCTCCGGTTATGACAAACTGGGCAACTCGCTGCCTCAGTTTCCCCTCAGCAAAGGAGGGATTATACTACTTCCTTTTCCTGCTCTCTCTGTTTAGACAGCCGGTTCTGCGGGACAGGGCCTGTCTCTCCTTACTGTGTGTGTGTTGGTGGACTAGCTAACACAACGGGGCCCTTTCTCTCTCACGCGAATGGCTTCTGTAAAGTGACATGCTGTAGATGCGGCTGTAAGGTCTGTGAGCCCTGACCGAAACTGGGATGTCCAGGCCCTGCTCTGACACAAAGGATAGCCTCAGGGATGAGCAGTAAAGTGGTCTCTTCCACTAGATTCCCTGGGTCTGATGCTGATCTACACAGAGGTCTCTTTCACTGCCAGAGAAGCATAAAGGGACCTTCGTATAAATGAGAATTAGGCCCCCTGAGACCTATTTACTCCCATTTGCCACTGGCTAACGGAGTCTGAGTCTCAGTGAACATCCACGGAGGTCAGGGCTGCCTGATCTGCCAGTCTCTTAGGGCTAGTCTGGGCTAGACGCGCCGCGGCAGGGCAGAAGACGCTGTAATAAAACCACCCCCGCGAGAGGCGGTAGAAGCTCTCCCACTGACCCAGTGTTGTCGGTGTAACCTACGCGGCTTAGGGGAATGGCTTATTCACACCCCTAAGTGATACCGACATCCAGGGTCGTGGGTACAAGTCCTGCTCCACCCCCTCTGCTCGGTGGGCCCATCCGTGACATAAGTCTAAATGCAGAAGGGTCGCGGGGCCGATAAAGGTGTCACATACAGGCGAAAGGTCTGTTTTACACCAGTGTACCCTCGCATTGGAATTTGGCCCTGGTCCCTGGCGGGTACAGGAACAAGTGCCTGAGTTGGAAAAGCACGGAGTGCAAGATATAAGTTTTAGGGGCTTGGGTTTTTTATTTTGTAATGCACTTTGAAACTCTGAGCCATGGCCCATCTCAGGGTCAGAGCGAAGTCGGACGCAAGCGGAGGATGTCCGCCTGCCCAGGGGGTGCCGGGGACTCGCAAGCTGAATCACTAGGTGCCGTTCAGGAGTGGTGGCTAGGCAGCTTGTTTGGAAAGTCGCAGCGCCCCTTTGTCTCCAGGATCGTCCCTTTCCCTTTAGGGATGAAAAATAACACCTCCCTGGGTCAGATCCAGGCAAAGGCTAAGTGTAAAGGGCTGTTTGCCAGTGAGTGGTGGAGCAAAAAAGGCTAGCGGCTGGTTTTTCTCCTGGTGAAATGATGTTAGTAGGTATGCAGGAGTGTGAAGGGGGAAGCAGCGTGTGGGGCAGTTCTGTACCACTCTCTCTCTGTGTAATTATCACCTCGGCTGCTATCTCAACGACATCCACTGGACCCAACCCCAGTGTTTTTTACTGGCTTAGTGTGTGAGAGCATGTCTCCCTCTAGCTGCCAGACCCTGTGACCACAAGAGCTGTGGGTTTTTAGATACCCTGGTGATAAGTGTAGTTTAAAATAGTCCCAGAATTACTGCCAGGATGTCATTGAGTCTAGACAGTGAAATGGGTCTGCAAACGCTCTCTGTGTGGAGGGAGCCCCCCGTTGGCCTCATAAGAATATAAGAATGGCCACACTGGGTCAGACCAATGGTCCAGCTAGCCCGGTGTCCTGTCTTCTGACAGTGGCCAATGCCAGGTGCCTCGGAGGGAATGAACAGGACAGGGAATCATCAAATGATCCATCCCGTTAGGTATTTCCAGCCTCTGGCAAACAGCAATCCCCGCCTGTCCTGGCTGATAGCCATTGATGGATCTATCCTCCATGAACTTAGCTAGTTCTTTTTTGAACCCCGTTCTAGTTTTGGCCTTCACAACATCCTCTGGCAAGGAGTTCCACAGGTTGACTGTGCATTACGTGAAGAAATACTTCCTTCCTTTTGTTTGTTTTAAACCTGCTGTCTATTAATTTAATTTGGTGATCCCTAGTTCTTGTGTTAGCGGAAGGGGTAAATAATACTTCCTTATTTACTTTCTCCACACCAGTCATGATCTTATAGATCTCTGTCATATCCCCCCTTAGTCGTTTCTTTTCCAAGCTGAAAAGTCCCATTAATCTCTCCTCATATGGAAGCTTCTCCATACCCTTGATCATTATAGTTGCCCTTTTCACAACCTTTTCGAATTCCAATATATCCTTTTTGAGATGGGAGGACCAGATCTGCACACAATATTCCAGATGTGGGCGTACCATGGATTTATAAAGAGGCAATACGATATTTTCTGTCTTATTATCTATCCCTTTCTGATTGACTGATTCTGTGAGCTTTTGTGACTGCCACTGCACATTGAGTGGATGTTTTCAGAGAACTATCCACAATGACTCCAAGATCTCTTTCTTGAGTGGCAACAGCTGATTTAGCCTCAGAGTGAGTCCCATCCAAGTGGGCTTCTCAGGATTGGACCCTGAGGAACAGATTGTCATTTAATGGCCCATAAGACGCCTGGCTTGCAATTTCTCTCTTGCAGATCCACTGCAGTATGTGTGGGTGCACAGGTGCAAACTGAGGGCAGAATGCAGCCCGTTGCGTTTCCAATGACACACCGCAAATCACTTATTATGGCAATAGTATCTGGAGGCCAATATAGTGGCTGTAGTGTTCTAGGTGTGGTATAAAACACACTAGAGAGACAGTTCGGGCCCTGAAGAATTTACAGTCTAGATAGATGAGAAGGAGGGGAAACAGAGGCCCAGAGTGTTGATGGTCAAAAAGCAAGTCAGTGGTAGAGATAGATCTCCTGGGACCGTACCAACAGTTTTGGAAGGATCAGATTTTTATCAGTATATGTCGATAACCGTCGATTTCACCATACACACAAATGGAGGAGAAAATATTTCCATCAATAATAATCAAAATACATATATGCAAAGTAAGAAAAATGCTGCTTGAGAACTTAGATACTATTTATTTTGTATCAACGTCTGACGTTGACAATTTGTGGTTTAGTGCTTATAAAACTTGTTGAATCTCAATGTTGCCTGTCATTACATAATGATTGTCTCCCACTGCCATTGTCTGACCCTCCCATAACTTCCCTTAGCTTCCGAAATTTAAATGGATAAAAGTCCAGAAAAAAAAAAAAAGCTTAAAATTTTAAATGTTTTAAAAATCCAGGGGGAAAAAAATGCTAAAAATGCTAAATTTTGTGCAGCTGTGAAAGTTTTAAATCAAGAAACATCTAAAAAAAAAAAAGACTTGAAAATAAACATCTATATTATACATCAAAATTATTTAAAAAAAAAAAAATCAAATTTTGCCAAGTCATCCACTAGAGAAAGCCACCTCCTTGATATGGCAGAATAGCGGAGAATATTGTTCCCCTTGAACCACATGCAAACTTGGGCACAGAAGAGGTGAACTAGCATCGAAACAGGGCTTTGGTGCTTTCCTTCTGCCTGCCTAGCATCAGACTTGTTACTATAATCTTCAGGCCAAAGGCTCAGCTGGCATAACTCTACTGGCTACAATGGAGTTAGATTGCACAGTTTTCATTGGAGTCCTCAGTGATTAGACTGGAAAGCACCCAACCTTAATTGCCCAGGGCTTTGTTGTACTTTGTGTATGGTTTAAAAGCCAACCCACCTTTTAGGGTGTTTCCACTCCACCCCCTCTGCAAAAACCATCAGCAAATTCATTGGAAAGAATCTCAGATGGTTTCTGTCTCCTGCCGGCATCTCCCTTAAAATCGGACCTCAAGCATGTGGCTTACTAAGTTTTTCATAGGTTTAACATGCACTTATCTGGCTTACTCAAAGCTCTTTACAGATATTAATGAATTAATCCCTACCAGCCTGGTGTGTCTGTGCGAAATCTGCCCAGGGTTTTCTCTGTGCAACTTCACTGGAATCAGTGATGGATCCTGTGATGTAGTAATATGGGCACATGGGCCAACGTTTTAAGAAGTGATCCCTCCTTTTGGGAGACTTTCCGAAGGGTTGAGCACCCCCGGATCCCACCGATTTCAGGTGGAGTTAGGATGCTCAGTACTTCTGCAAATCAGGCCCCAGGGATCTCAAACTGGACACCCAAATATGGAAGCAAACAAAATTAGTGGCTGCTTCTGAAAAACATTGGCCTTAAAGTTTTGGATGTCCTCTATTGGTAATTCAGTGAGCTGGGACTCAAGGGAGCTGGTTTCTACTCCCAACTCTGCCACTTGGACTGCTGGGTGACCTTGAGCAAGTCACTTTGACTTTCTGTGCCTCAGTTTCCCCCATCTGTAAAATGGGGATGCTACTGACATTGTTTGTAAAGCTTTAGATCTGCTGCTGAAAAGAGCAAGATATTAACATGAATACCCGGAAATTCCCGTTGGACTAGATCATCCAGAATCCAACTGGAAGTTGGGTGTGTCTGTGTTTGGAGGATAGAAAACAAAGCCTGGTGGATGGCTGGCAACTAACCGCATGGCCTGTCTTTTTGCTTACAGAAACATTAATCCCATAGGTTTAAAATCCAGCACAGACCCCTTCTGATTCGATGTGAATTAAAACACTCTTTTCTGGGATTCGGTAGCTCCTTTATTCCAACCAGTCAGTAGAGACATGAATTATATTCATAGACTGTGTATAGTTTCCATCTTCAATTCAATAATTAAGCCTCACAACATCTCTAGGAAGCAGTGGGGCCATGCTATATCCATTTTATTGATGGGTAAACCGAGGCAAAAGGGTTAAGGCCAGCATTTTCAAACTTAGGCACCTAAAACCATATATAGGTACTGAACCTAGTGACCTTATTTTCAGATCTGTTGAGCACATACAGCATCTGTTGACTTGGATGAGAGCTGGGTTTGGAAATCAGGCTATTTATTTAGGTGCCTGATTATGGATGTAGGTTTCTAACTTTAGACCACCGAGTTTGGCCAAGTTGAGTGGCTTCTTCAAGGACACCCAGAACGTTAGTGCTGGACTCAGGAGTCGAATCTCGCTGTCTCTAATGCACCTATCATTATATTCTGTGAACATTTCAAGGCCTGATTCCTTACTCATCCTGTACATCTTCCTTGTCCATTTCAATGCCATCAGAGGAGGAGGAGGAGGAGAAACCAACCCCCCCTCCCCAACTCTTTGTCACTCCTGTTGCAAGAAACTGCACGCTCTCCCTAAACAAGACCTCCGACAGATCACAGCTGTCCTGCCCAGTGGACTATTTTTACCATCTAAACCAACATTCTCATTGTTCTGCGGTTGCGTGGGTGGAACAGAAAGTACTATATATTTTGTTCCCTCTGTGGCTGATTTCTGTTTTCACTCCAAGCCATGAAAACAGCCCCACAGCTCCTCCTTTCTGCAAAGAGAGCTTCTGCCATTGGAGTGAAAACAAACCCCAAACAAGGGGGGGGGTCCTTTTGTTTTTCCTGGGGCCATAAAATACTTGACACGTGGGATCAAGGAGAAGAGCCTGGGCTCTGTGGAGGGGCACGGGGCACTTTTGGAGCCCCTGCATGAAGTAAACAAACACTTGTTTCCTCCTCATCTCCACCGCCTTTGCTTCTTGTTTTTATGCCTGCAACTGGGCAGATGTTTTCCACGGGTGAGAAGGGAACAGGGAGTCACTGAAGTAAGATAGCAAGGCTGAGACTGGAATCGGGGGCTGTGTAGTCTGGTGGCTAAGAGGCTGGACTGCAAGTTGGAGGTGCTGGTTCTGTTCCCAGCTCTGGATAACCTGGGGTTTCATTTCACCCCCCGTTTCCCTTGCCACCCTTTATTGGTCTCTTCTATTTAGATTGTAAGATTGGCAGTGTGTAAGACCAGAAGGGACAATGATTCGATGATTCTAATCTGACTTCTCATACGTCACAGGCCATAACATGACACCCAGTGACCGCTGGCCTGACCCCCAATCATGTGTGTCGCGTGAAAGCGTCTCTTCCAGAAAGACAGCCAGTCTTGATCTGAAACCATCAAGGGCACGTCTACACTGCAAAAAACCAACCCCCCCCCAAAACCCTGCAGCACTGGATCTGAGCCCAGGCCCACTCACTCGGGTTCACCAGGCTTGCACTCGAGGGCTAAGAATAGCCGTGTAGACGTTCCCTCTCGGGCAGGAGCTCAAGCTCTGAGACCCACCGCTCTTGCCAGGTCTCAGAGAATGGCTGGACTGCTATTTTTAGCCCCATTGCAGGAGCCCTGCAAGCCGGAGTCAGTTGACCTGGGCTCTGAGATTCGCTGCCCTGGGTGGTTGTTTTTTGTTGAAGTGTAGACAGACATACCTCAAGCGATGGAGAATCCACCACTTCCCTTGGTGGTTGTTCCAGGGGTTAATGATCCTCGGTTAAAAAGTGGTGCCTTCTTTGTGGTTTGAATTTGTTCTGTGGGGCAGAGATTGTCTCTTACTATGCGTATGCACAGTGCCTCACCCTGATTTCAACTGGGGCCTGGAGGGACGACTGTAAAACCAATAATAAATACTCTAAGAAGAATCCTTGGCCAAAAGATCTGTGCAAACACGTCCCCCCAGCAGCTTCAGTAAGAACCTGGCTTTGTTAAAGGCCTATGTTTAATCAGGTAGCAAACGCCGGAGCGAGGTGCTGGATAGTTCTCAGCCGCCCTGCGATGCAGGGGCTTTTTGATAACTCTGTCTCTTAATTGGAAACATACTGTTTGAAGAGCTCTTATCTGTGCAGAAATCACCTTCCCTTCAAAGGGCTGCTCTGCATGAAACTAAGCTCAGCTCTGCTTTGATTCTGCAGAGGGGAGCGGGCATTCGGTGCAGGGGGCAGCCGGACTCGCCTGCTTTCATTCTGCCCCCGTCGCCGGCAGGGGAGCTTTGCTTTGCTTTGCATGTTCTAAGACTCCTCGCTGCATTAGGCCTTGGCTGCGTTCTCTCTGTTTTGCTGGTCTCTCAGATTTAGCAGGAGTGGAGCTTCTGTCTGTACTACAGTCTTCCTTCCATCTACTACCAGTGCGGGTCCGATGGGGAAGCTGGGTGCAAAAGCTCCTGGGGTCTTAACCAGCGTCCTCTCCCCTTGCCCAGAGCAGATCGAGAAGCCGTGGGCTCTAGTTCTCCTCTTACTGCTGATTTATACCAGCGTGAATAACTCGGCTGAAGACAGTGGAGTTACACCGGTGTAAATGGTGCAGAACTAGTGTAAGTAAGGAGAGAACTAGACCCTTGCCTTGTAGGTCTGAGGAAGGATGGTCCAGTGTTAGGACACTAGCTTGAGGTATGGTTTCAATTCCTTCCCTTGCCACCGACTTCCAGTGTGACCTTGGGCAAGTTACTTAGTCTCTCTTGGCCTCATTTCCCCATCTGAAAAAGGGGATGGGAGCACTGCCCTGCCTCACAGGGCTGTGGGGAGGATGAATGCGTTTAAAGAAAGACTGCTCAGGTACTACAGTAATCGGAGTCATATGAGTAGGGTAGAGAGAAGCCCATGGGATCGTATCCAGAGTTGGTATAAATCAGAGTAGCTCCATTGTGTTACATGATAAATGGCCATCGGTGTTAATAGGAGCAGGACAGGTTCTGGGCTTGCAAGAAACATCCTATAATGAAGAGGGTCCAGACCCCACAACCCAGAGTGGACCCCACAGGAAGGAAATTACCTAGTTTATCGCTAGTGGCTCTCACAGGTTCCATCGTGCCCTGAAACAGACCTGGCCAAATTCTGCTCCCCCTTGCAGCACTCTGAAGCTGGATTGGACATTGATGGACTTCGCCCAGATTGGTGGCGTAACTGAGATCAGCATTCGGCCCACGGTGGGGTAAAAAGAGTGCCCGGGCAGAGCACGTTCCGAAGGGGGAGCTCGTGCCGGGAACTTTCCCGGCGTACCTGCCCGCGGTTGCTGATTGCAGGTGGCTGTCGTTGCATGGGTGGGATAGACTGGGAACATTTGGCTGTGTTCAGGAGCCCTCAGGTTTGTACTTCCAGCTGTGTGGTCTAGTGCTTGTAAGCTGTGCTGGAATGGAGAGCGTTTAATAACACTGGCAGGTCTGCAGGCTGTTTTTACGACTCTGGCTCTGCTGCTGCGTTTATCCCGCTTTATTTCTTTGTTGCCGTATTTAGGTATATTTTTTTTTAAAAGCGCAGACCGGCAAAGAGCTTTCGATGTGGCAGGATCTAGAGCTCATCACCCATAGATCTCAAAGCACTTCACCAAGAAGAGAAACATCAGTCTTCTCCTTTCACAGCTGGAGAAAGACAGGCAGCGCCGCATGCCCGCAGCCACTGGCAGATCGGAGAGCAGAACTCGCGCCTTCTCCCTACCAGGCTTGTGCTCTGTACGTTGGCCTTTGCATGGCAGGCATCCTATAATAACGCTGTTAGGGAATCTAATACAGTCCACGGTGCCTTTCCCCCAAAATCTCCAAGCATGGCTTTCCTGGGCGGATTCAACATAAACCTGCAGGGAGGCGTTAACAATTCCTTGCAGTTCATCTTTACCCTGCGGGTGCTTTAGAACCCTCCTTCCTGGCAGCCACTGAAAGAGCCGAGCAGTGATTCGAGAGCGTCTCGAAGGGCTGACCCGTTGAGCGATGACGTTCCCAACCTATTTAAAGCCAGTCTGCATTTGGAGGGAGGAGGCTAAGAGACAGAGGGAGGCATGTGGTTAGCTGCGTGTGAAGTCTGCTGTGTACTGGCTGTGCTGGACCATTGGTTTCTTGTGGATGGGATGTCGGATGGGCCATCGTTACAGAGGCCATAAGTCCTACTATTGGGACCGGCCACACGCAGGCTCCCTTAGCTCACATGGCCCAGGCTTGTGTTCCTGGAGCAGACGTCCCAAGTTCTGTCCCTGGTGCAGCTACGGGGGAGAGAGAAGACGGAGCTGAAGGCATCCAGCTGCAGATTGCTACCAGCTTGTGTCTAATCCGTTCCCTTTTCCCCACTGTGCCGAGAACGCACAAACATAGATCACAAGTGACGGAAAGCGAATGGAGCGGCAAAGACGCTCTCCACCCAGGACAGCACTAACTAATCAAAGGGACCCACGTGAGCCAGGGAATCCGTTACACTCCTTTTCCAGCTGCACAAACAGAGGGTTCGTGACACATCCGAAGTCCCGCAGCAATTGAGTGGCAGAGGCAGGAACAAAACCCAACAGTCCTTCCTCTCAAGCCTGTGGTGGGCCATGCAGTCATTTGCCGTTTCTGGATTAGTTGTCCTGGGTCCACGCTAACCCACTGGTGTAGGGGTGCGGCTTGTCTCTGCTCACTGAGCATTGATCGTAAACAGCCGGTGTTCTTTGGGAAGCTGATGGCATTGCAAAGATCCGGCACCGATGCATTTGTGTAGGAGCAGCGTCTCATGGACGGGCCCCGGGAGTGGGACTCAGAACATCAGGATTCAGTTTCCAGCTCAGACCCAGACTCTCTGTGGGACCTGGGGCAAGTCACTTAATCCTCACGATGCCTCGGCCCCCCTTTGTTTAAAAAATCTGGGATTTGTACTTCCCCAGGGGTGCAGTGGGGATAAAATCCATGAATGACGAGGCGGCGCGGAACGCACGTGCGTCCCTCGGTGGATGGATACGTGGTTCCTGACTGCCGCAGCTGACACAGTTCAGCCCCGTCCTCACACTCATTGCACTGTCGGTGTCGGCCCATCAGCGGCGGGTGGAGCTCCTCCTGATTTACACCAGCGTGAGCAAGAGGAGAATCAGGCACGTTCCTTTCAGAAACGTCGCCCCAGGGCAGAACGGGCCAGACATACTGGCTCCCAGTTCAACCCTGGTTAAGCTGCTGTTAACTGCTTGGAAGTCAGTAGAGGTGCATCGTCTTACCCCAGAGCTGTGTCTGCCCCTGCGGCTTTATCGGTGCAGATACGGGAGAGCATTCTAGGGCTTTACATGCACCCAGTCCTGCAGGGAGAATGTTGTTGGGGGAGGGGATTAGATTTCTAAACTAAGCCCCCTTTATGGGTCCCTTTATGACTCCAGAGACTTTAAAGGGGCCCTGGGGCTAGAGGGCTGTAGCCTTTGTCTGCATGCTCCCCTAGAAAAGCCGGGTTTGGCAGGAAACAAAGGAAGCAGGGAAGGTCAGGCTGTTGGCTGAATGCTGCATGCAGAGACTCGGATGCTCCGGTTTTATCAGGACAATGGGAGGACAGGCTGAACGCTTGTTCTCGCTGCAGCTTTTTGGGTATTTCCTTCCACGTGAAGACACGGGGGGAAGTGGACTTTTCCTCCCAAGCGTGTAGGTGCACAGGGAGGTCTGCGGACGTGCGAACATCTCTCGGTGTGTTTCTGCACCTCTGTGTGTAGGGGCCTGTGGTGAATGAGGCAAGGAACTGCTGTGCAAAGTGTGTGACGATGCACCACCGTGTGTGTGGACATGCGTGCGTGTTTGTGTGTGCGTGCACCTCTGAAAGGGAGCACGCCCTTATGCCGGGACCTGCTGTACATGCGTGTGAGCATGCGTGTGCTGAGCTGTGTGGTCTTCTGTTCAGGTGGTTACACTGCTGTGGGTTTGTGGGTGTGCGTGCACGTGTTGAGCTGTGTCTGGGTGTGCAGATTGCTGTGCGTGCATGTGTGTGCTCTGTGTGTGTCCCTGGAAATGGAGGAGGAAGGGCAGGAGATCTGAAGGTGAGGTGGCTGGGACTTAATCCTGAAGCGATAGAGGGGTGGGATGAAAATGACAGAGCCAAACCAGCACTTCCCGATCACCTGGACAAGTTTGGCCTAACTCCTGTGGTCGGTTCACGACCAGAGAGCTGCCCACCTCGTACACAGCACAGAGCCCAGATGCCACCCACCTGGCCATTTCTCCCTGGCCCTCCTTTCTTGTGTGTTTTTAACAGCGAGGCCATGTCTACGCTACAAAATGAAATCGACCTCAGTTACGGCACCGTTTAGCCACCACGGCAATTACTGCAGTTTTTCCACGGCCGCTCTACCCTCCTTCTGCCGGCGGTGTGGGTTCTCACCAAGAGCGCTTGCATCGACTTACGTGGAGAATTGTGGGGAGCTGATCTCCCGAGCCTGCTGCCCCGGGCTAACCGCTGCAGCCCCGGCTGTCAAAGGCAACAACAGGCGACGTAAGCGATGCAGCGTCTGCCTGGACACTGCGTCGACCTCACTACTTTGACCGCGCCTCTCGCGGAGGCGGAGTTATTAGCTTGGTGTAGTGGGCGACATTGGCAGGAGAACGGTGGCGCTGTAGATGCTTACAGAGTGAAATTGACGTAAGCTGCCTTATGTCGACCTAACGGTGTAGTGTGGACCAGGCCTTAGGAAGAAATGATAAAAATGTCCTTAATTTCTAGCAGGCCCTAATTCCCTGTGCGCAGAGAGGTATTAGAAGGGAACATGAAGGGGTTTAAATCAGCAGCTACATCCCTGCGGAGGAGCCTTGGGCTCTAGATTATTTTTCCAAATTCAAATGAAGCCTAAAAAGTGGAAGTTTCTGGTGCAATGAGGCTGAAATTTGGCTGGGCCAATGCCAGATTTGGGGGGACTGAGCCACTTGGCTCTGGCTTGCCCCTTCCTTCCTGTCCAGCACATTATCGATGACTGCTGATTATTTGTTATATAAAAGCATCCAGGCTGCGGCATCATTGGGCACCTACCACTAAATTCAAGACCGGCCCGGCCCGGCCCGGCAGCAGATGCAGTTGGTACATCTGCTGAACTAACACCACCTGTGCCAGTGTGGACTGGCACTGAACTTCTCCTCCTGGCTCTGCAACTGACTTGCTGTGTGATGGTGGGCAAGCCTCTTTTTCCCCTTGCTTCCTTTGGCTGTCTTGACTCTCTACACTGTCAGTTCTTCGGGGGCAGGGGACCGCTTGTACAGCACCTAGCACAGCGGAGTCCTGATCGGTTTGTGCCTACAGGTGCGATCGTAGTATAAATAAATAAAGAATCGTAATCATTCGACAGTGGTTAAAAAAATGCTGAGAGCTACCATTGATTTCTCGGCAGTGCAGCTCCTCCGGTGAGATTGCACTGATGGAGATGTAACCCATAGGTCTCCGCATGTATGCGCCCCCCTATGTGCCTGCCCCACAGCAGATAGGTTACAGCTCCTAGGCGGCGAGCCGAACTCTGTAGCTCAGGCTGTAGAGACTGATGCTTGTAGGTCTGGAAGTCCTTCGTTCCATCCTCAGCGTTGGCCGAGATGGGGGTCGTCGCGTAGACAAGGCCTTGATGATGGAGGGTCACTGTCTGTGGAGCCTGGATTTGGGCTGTAGGGAGTAAGACCCTTGACTCTGCTTTTCTATGCTGCTCTCCCCAGTGGGGAAACGCTCCATGACTCATGCTTAAAAGTTCACCGCCTCTTCTCTCCGTAGCACACCCTGCGGGGCTGGTCTGTCCATTCCCAGCGGAGCTGCGGTCTTCACTCAAAGCCTCTTTATTTCCTCCACTGAGATCTAAGACAACAAGCCCCTCAGGACCCTGGAGGGGAGGGGAAAGAAGAGGAGGGGGGTCAGCCCTGACTCTCTCTCTGCTGTTTCCTGTAACGAGGCTTGGTGACCCTACGCTCTGAGTCCTTGAAATTTGATCGTGAGACTGTCAAGCCGATACCTTGCCTGGAAAGGGCTCCCCTTATGTTGTCCTGGCCAATCAGTGTGCATGGATGGATCTGTCCAAACAGAAAACCAGCCGTTCGCTTCTCCTCTTCAACCCCTCCCCACTCTGATAAAGCTCTGAGGCCAGGTCTACACTAAAAAGTGATGTTGACCCAGCTCCGTGGCTCAGGGGTGTAAAAAACTCCACATCCCTGGGTGACGTCATTAAACCCACCTGACCCCGGGGTAGATAGCACTAGGTCAGTGGAAGAATCCTTCCGTTAAGTAACTACCACCTCTCGGGGAGGTGGATTAGTTATGCTGATGGGAGAACCCCTCCTTCAGTGTCTACACTGCAGTGTATTACCACTGCAGACAAGCCCTGAGGTTTGCTCCCAGTGGGACTGTTTCTTGGACTCTCTTGGTTACCATGGTGAAAAAGGAGTGAGGAATTTCGAGGGGAAAGGCTAGGAGAAATGAGCCTCTCGCTATTTATAGAGTGTTTACTTTCTGGTCTTTGGGAATTGTGGACTGGCCAATGAAAGAGAGAGAGAAAATCGCTATCGGTTTCTGTAACTTACCCTGCTTTCAAACGGCGGCCTGTCATTGCTTGAATGGAGAGCGGCTGGAATTGCTCCATTGCACAGATGAGGGCAGGGGTCGTTGGTAGATAAATAAAGCCACTGGGGCCAAAAAATATATATATATATATTTTTAAAGGAGCATAGGACCTGCTACATTAGATCGGACCAGCGCTCTGTCTCACTCAGACAGTGACTGGTACTAGTTGCTTCAGAGGAAGGCTGAAGTGAGAAACGCTGGGAAAGTTTCCTCGTGGTCCCCGGTAGTAGTTTGAGATCGGTTTATGCACTGAAGCAGGAGGGTTTATATAGCTTCTTCAAAACTTCTTGTTTGTTTATTTTTTAATCCTCATTGTAACTGGGGATATTTTTGTTATGTGTAGAAATAGCCAATCCTTTCCTTAAAGCCGCTAAGCTCTTGACCTCAATGATTTCCCATGGCAGTGAGTTCCACAGGCCACCTTTTAACTCCACGAATCGCACAGATCTTCCAGGACAAGCTAGTAGAGTCTTTCTGTCCTATTGTGATTATTAGTTAAGCCCATCTGCGTGGCCAGCGCTGTAGAAGACAGAAATAAAGTGTGCCCCCAAAGACTTTAGGAACTGATTTTCATAGGTATTTAACCCAGGAGCGGTATTTGCTCAGCACCTCTGAAAAAAATCAGGCCTGTCTCATCCAGAAGCCTGACATAGAAAAGAGCAAGATGTGCTTGGAGACCAAAACTTAGATAACTTAGCTCGATTCTCCACTGCATCTGAGCTCTGTGTAGTGTGTAGCTCTGCGTAGTGTGAGGGGGACTGACTCCCGATTTTCAGCTGCAAGGGGGCAGCTGTAATTTAAGCCACAGATGCAAAGTCCCTTGCCAATAGAGAATCAGGCATAGCTGAACCTTGATAAACTATGCCACCTTCCGGCTGCAGAGATTTCCCCTCCCTCCCCTTATGCCAGAGATGGGGTTCCAGTGTAGGAGGCAGCGATTCCCCCATACAGTTGGAATTCTCGGCGCACGTCTCTGTTCACATTAGATTCACTTTACACAGCACAAATATCACAAGGCTGAAGTCTGTGGGTTGGCGAATCCAGCCCAGAAGGGTTATATCATTTCCTCTTGTCCGCTTAGTATGAATGTTGGCGTGGAGAGGGCAGTTGTTTGATGTGGGCTAGCCTCTCTGTCATAATACTTATCCCTTCTCTAGTGCTAAACAAACTCTGAGGCTGTTTTTTTCAAAATTTAGGACACTTGGACACCCGATTCCCGTTCGAATTAGGTGCCCAGACTGGAAGTTAATTGGGCGCATAGACACAAATTCTTGGTTCAATAGACGGGTAATCGGGTGAATTTTTGTGGCCTGGATTATGCAGGTCAGACTAGATGATGATCTAATGGTCTCTGTTGGCCTTCTTTAAAAAAACAACAGAGCTATGACTCTATAAGCCCTGGGGATCTTTGGAAATCTCAGCCCAAGTAACTATTTTCAGCCCAAATAACTTTCCTTCCCCTCTATTCAATTTGTCTTTCTCAAGATCAGCTGGATTACTTGGTAAGATTTCCCCAGCTGGGCAGAGGAGTTTCTGTTTGTGCAACACATGTTCTCTTGCCCTTTGGCATTTGCCAAAGAAAACATGGAGGGAGCTGTTTGATGAAAAGACTGGCATCTACCAGACTGGAATAAGGTTTCCTGCCTTAAAAAAAAAAAAAAAACAAAAAACCAGCAGGGGTGAGCAGGAGGCTAACTGGACCTTACCCAGTTTGCCCTGCTTTAGGGCTTCTTGATCTTAAACCTTTTGCAGATGTCCCAATTCTATCCACGGGGACTCTGAAGAGCAGGATGGGTTGGTTTTGTATTCAGTCCCTTACGAGTTCCAGGCTGAAAATACGGTTTCTGTGTGCGCTCTCATTTTAAATGCTCCGGTGAGGGGATTTTGATGGCTCAGGGTATCAGTACTGGGAGATGGGGCTCCTCACCTCTCAGGTCAGTAGAGACTGAAAGATGTTGCCACCGTTCGGCTGTGCAGTGGCTTTATGCAGCTGACCCCAGCTCTCGCTCGACAGGTGTCTGCATTAGCAATGGAGCTTGCCGGCCATCTCAGGACCCAAGCACAGCCGGGGTGCGGAGATCTGCCTCTCAGCTCTGCAATGCCAGAACTGAAGGCCGCTGGGCAGCGCGGTGTGTGGAAAACGGGAAAAGCAATAGCGTACTCTGCTCTGCTCGCCCTTCGCTCTCTGGGGCTGGCTCTGC
Organism: Emydura macquarii macquarii; assembly: GCF_026122565.2. NCBI lineage: Eukaryota > Metazoa > Chordata > Testudines > Chelidae > Emydura > Emydura macquarii. The sequence goes on from NW_027133465.1 coordinate 6,227,442, forward strand.
GGCCCTTTCTGTAGGCTGTAGGTCTTTCGCAGGCTGCCTGCATGGGGCGCAGTTTCACCCTGCATGGGTTTTTACATGTCAGAGTGACTTTAGATTTGGAGCCCTAAACACCAGCGTTCCCCTTTCTCTTTCACTCCGGTCTAGTTTTGCTCCCTTTTGTGCATCAGCAGAGGGTGTTAGGTCTGTTCTGGTGTCTAGCTGGCTCGTCTAACAGGAGTCCTGCTATGGCCTGCCCCAAATCAAACCCAACAGCAGAAACGTTCACATCGGGACCCAAAGGCCCTCGACTGGACCTTTCTTTCTGAGCCAGTGCAGAGAACCGGGTACTGGGCCCTCTGCTGGCGTTAATCATCCTGGCCCCATGTGAACCAGACCCAGGTACGCCAGCTTCCCTGGCACGGAAGTGGATGGAACCAGCAGGGACTGAAAGGCCATTGCTTGCATCTGGGACAAAGCCCGGGAGAAGAGACGTGTAACAGGGTCCACTCTCTGCTGACTGCCCCCCCGTGGCCTCGCTGGGTTAGCTCCCCCTGCCCATGATCACTCCAGCACAGGGGTGGTTTCTCCGCCGGGTCGCCATCCTTGGTCCACTCCGTCCAGGGGCCCAGACTAGAAGTCTAAAAACATCTTTAGCAGTGAGCAGTTCTTCCGCCCTCTCTGGGGCTCTTCCTTACAGCTTACAGCCCCCTCGTGGGACTCGACAGCCCTTTCCATGGGTTCGTAGGACCCCTTCCTTGGGGCTGGTGGGGGAACCCAGCACCACTCATGACTCTAGGTTCTCCCAGGGCCCTGCACTGGACAGCTGGGTCTCCTTGAACTTTTGCGTCAGCTTTCCCTAGGCCACGTCTCACCTCTCTCCACAAACTCCCCTCTGGGTCTCTCAGTCGCTTCGCTAGTGAGTCAGGGTCTCTCCTCACTCTTTCCCTGGCAGTTTCCTTTCCTGCTCGAAGCCTTTCCCCCTGCAGTCACCTTCTTGTTCCCAGCCATAGCTGCAGTCTCCTGCTACACAGGAATCACCTGATTCCTCTTGGGTGGGGCCCATCCTTGGAATCAGGGTTGGCTTAGCCCCAGGCTCTCCAGCCCGCAGGGCAAGTTGCCCTGTTACAGGACTGCAGGGAACAGGTCTATGTGAGCCCCCTGGGGGAACAGATTGGATGAACTACCTGGCCTTTTCCATTCCTAATGTCTGCCTTTGTTTCTGGAGAGGGACCTGCACATCTGAAACCCAAAAGCACATCCTTGGGCAGCTGCATTCTTGCCCCGAGATCTTTGGTCGCTTTGAAAGAATGTGAATTTTTTAATGGTGGCTTTTGAGTTTTCATTGTTCGAAGGGACCCTTTTTCTCTTTTCCATGCACTTGCAAAAGAGAAGCCTATACGAAGTTACCCTAAACCAAAGGGAAGCACAGTGATCTGAGCTCCTATGGGGGACACATCTGTGCTGTTACTAGGGGGAGCTAACTTTTTCAGACGCAAATCAGTGTTTGTTATTAACGTAAATGAATCGATCTGGCCTTGTAACAATCCTGTATCACAGGGAAATGTGGACTCAATTTTTGCAGATGGGGAAACAGAGGCACAGAGAGGCTAAATGGCTTGCCCAAAGCCATTTGAATATTCTTGAGGAATTAGGGAGTCTCGGGGTTTAGTGAAAAGTTTTTATGTGTATTTCCGTAGCATCTAGGTGTATGATTGAGAGCCTCAAAACTCTGTCTGTTTTAAGTACTTATGTAGTCTGCATAACTATGATATTCAAGCACCTCACAATCTTTACCATTATCCTATTCGACAGATGGGAAACTGAGGCATGCAGAGGCTAATTGATGTTTCTAAGGTCACACAGAGCATCTGTGGCAGAGTAGGGCGTTGAACCCAGGCCACAGACAAGTGCCCTAAACACTCCTCCCTGTCTCTTGCTAGACTACTTCTTGTTAAGATACTTGAAAGGGCCACAAACTGCCACTATGCCACAGAGCTGAGACTGGAGCCCAGCTCGCCTGTCTCTAACCACTAGACCATGCTGCCTCCTGTGTGGCTGATGTTCTCTGTATTATCGCCCCTTTCCCAATACAGTGGATGGTTTTCCTGGTAGCAGCCTTTTGGGGTAGTTACTTTGCGTCACTTTGTCATATGAAAATCAGGATCAGGAGGTAATTTGGGGGGGAGGGTTGTTTTTAAGCCACTTTTCCTTCCAGCCGGAACAGTGAATGACAAGGGCCGGGGGTTTTATTCTTGTTTTCATGGCATCAGAAGCAGCCCCCGTGGGGCCGTCAGAGTCCCTGAGGTTGGCTGTCCGGTGACTGAGGTGAGCATGTAGGATTCTGCTCCGCCTCTCTGCTAGGACAAATGAAACGAGGAGGCTGGTTCAAATCTGGCTCAGGCACTGAGGGGTGCTGCTCTCCTGAAGTAAGGTGGCGCCTCACAGTCTGGTTTCTGGGGCAGAGGCGCCGGCACGGCTGGCCACCCTGCTTGGCACTGTCTGTGGGGAGGCCCACAGCTCTCTGAGCCCTGCAGTGTGAACTGAGGGAATTGATCTGCTGGCTCGTTACTGAACCCCGTTGTCACCTGCCAATCCCCTCCGGCACAGGAAAGGGAGCTGATGTTCAGGAGGAAGCCGGAGGCTGCAGTCTGGAGGCTGGATAGGGCCATCAGTAGCCATGGCAGGTGGCTAGGCCTGAATGAGACCCGAGTTGTGGGGCAAAGGGACTGGTCTCTGGCCGAGCGGTCTGTGGGCCAGTGTGCAATTGACTCAGGAGAGGAGTGGCTGGGGGTGAGTAGATCAGAACTGGGAGTAAGAATAATGATCTTTATTCCTGGTACTAGTCCCAGGGGACCCCACTACCGTGCTGCGGGGTGTCTGGGACCGGGTGCTCCCTGAGTTTATCAGCTCCTGTTTGTAAGGTAAAGCCATCATGCCCAGGAGCACCTGCTACAGGAACCATCCTCTTACCCAGCTTTTGGGTGGTCTCAGGCACCCCTGAGGGACCCCTGCCCCAGATGTGTGGGGCCCCCAGCACGCGCCTAGATCCTGGTGTACCCCAGCCGTTTCTGGCTGGAATTCAAGAATCTACGACATACACCCTTGGGATGTCCTCTCTCGCCTTGCCGGGGTCCTACGGCTGAGATCAGCTCCCAACGGCCCAATCCAAGTCTCATCAGACCCATCGGAGAGACCCCTATTGACCTTGATTGGAGCGGGGGCCTGAATGTAAGGGGGCTGCTGGCGGGGCTGCTACTTGGACCTGGCTGGCCGGAGCGTTGATCTGTTTAGCTGCGGGGTGGTGCCGCAGGAGACTCTTGCTGGCATGTGGGGCTTCCTGAGAGCGGGGGAGTGTTAATCTATTTATTGGGGGGCCCGGGGTGATAGCCGTTAAGGGCAGGCTGATCAGTTTATGGCCTAGGAGGTTGATGAGTTCAGACATTGCTGAAGGCTCCCAGAACGCAGGGTGGGCATCTGCCATCAATAACATGGGCGAACGCTTCGGGGTGCTCGGATCAGAGACGTCCCTAGGCAGATCAAAGGTCCCGTACAAACTGGGTGGGGAAAGCGCCACGGATTCCGTGAAGTCCGCTCGGGGCTTTGCTCCTGCCGACGGAAGATGCCCAGATGCTGCGGTGAGGGAAGCGAGACAAAGGCCTACGGCTGGCAGACGAACGCCGTTACAAATACCGCGCCTGCGACGCGTGGTGGTTAGGACCGATTTCCTTCATCTCGCTGCGCGTTCTCAACCTTTTCTCCACCCCCCCACAGCCCTGAGCAGCGGGAAGCCGAAGCTGTTTGTTTGCCTGGCAGGCGTCCCTGAGTTTTTAAGAAGGCCAAGGTCTTTGGGGGGGACTGGGAGGGGAGTGAGGGGCCTGGTCTTGGCTGGGGGTGGGGGTGGAGCGGAGGAAATCTTCCCCTTTCGGACCGGTGGCCACTGGCCTGTCTCGCCCCCATGCTGCTCAGGTTCGCAGGGGGCCAGGGCGCGCTTTCTGGCCAGGGATGACAGGATGGGCGGGAGGGGAGAGCGGGGCCAGCCTGTTTCTGTGTGACCTAATCCTTTGGAAAGCGCCGCTCTGGGCCTGGGGCCTGCATGACTAAAACTGAGGCAAAAACCTTCCATATTTGGTGAAAGCCGTTCTCCGGCCTGATTCCGAATTCGCTGACGGGCTCGCTCCCCCCCCCCAGCAGGCCTTTAACTCTCTGGGAGCAGCGGGCGCCTGTGTTAACCCTTTTCCTGCTGTCTCGCTCTTGATGCACCCACCCTGCTAGTGGCCGGGGAGGTAAAGGGAACAGCAGGAACAAGGGTGGGAGAGAGCCACCCCTCCCGTCTGTGTGCTAGTCGGTGCGTGGGGAGCACGGGGCGGGTGGTGGCTAATCCGATGTGGATCTCGATTCACAGGACGGTACAGCTTTCCCTGTGCTGGGGTGGGGCTGGGAGGGGATGGCTGAGGGGATGTGTCTGCTTTAAAATCCCTAGGGTCCCTGGGACACTGGCCAGGGCAGGCCAGGGCTGGGAGGTGGCGCTGAGCATGCTGTCTGTCAGGTACCTGGCAGGCCGGTTCCTGCTCACCTGCCCAGGGTCTCGCCATCCGAGGGGTCAGGAAGGAATTTTCCCCCAGGTCAGATTGGCTGATGGGGGGTTTTTGCCTTCCGCTGCAGCATGGACTGTGGGGCCCTGGCCTGGGTGATCCGGATATATCTCACTTAATCGCTTCGCTGCCAGCGCACAGGCCGTGGCTCTGGGCACCTCGGTGCCTCGGTTCTCTGCCTGGGGCACGTAACAGTCTAGTATGCCGAGGGCTGTAATACCTTGGTCTCATTTCGGTGGTCGGGTTGAGGGTGCGAATGCCGGGCGGTGTCTCGTGGCCTGTGTTATACGGGAGGCCAGACTAGACTGCCTGCTGGTCCCTTGTGGGTTTAATGTCTCTGGGTGCGTCTACACTGCAATAAAAACCCCACGACAGCGAGTATCAGAGCCTGGGTCACTTCGTGGGGCTCACGCTAGGGGGCTAAAAATAGCTGTGTAGCTGTCAGACCCTCCCCCGCTCGCCGGATTTCAGAGCCCAGGCTCCAGCGCGAGAGGGAACACCTACACTCTTGTTTTCAGCCCCATAACAAGGCTGAGTCAGCTGCCCCAGGCTTTGAGAGTCACTGCCGCGGGCCTTTCATTGCCGTGTAGACACACCCTGTGACGCTAAGCAGGAGTGTGAAGTCTGGCAGGGTCAGCACGTAGCTCTTCACCCGTCCACGGTGGAAGACCCCAGGTCTGATGCTGATCGGGTGTCAGGGAAGGGAGACTGAACCCCAGGATGTTTTTTTACTGGAGGGTTGCTAGGATATGACTTTGAAAAAAAAGAAGAAGCTGCTGCTGTCTGCTGTGCATGGACGTTGAATCTCCTTGGGCACTTGGGGTTTATCCCAGCATCCCCTGCCAAAATCCATCTCTCCCCCAGCGCCACTCTTTGCCTGCTCCTCCTCCTCCCCTCTTCCCCCCCGAAATGGCTGGAGGCATCCCGGGCAAACTGCTCCGTGCAGGGGGAGCCCAGAGGGTGCATGGAAGCCCACTGACGTCAGCACGGCTCGGTGCAGGCACAGGGGTCGGTGTGAGCGTAATGGCTGTCAGCAGCGGGGCCGGGGTTGTTAATGCTTTGTGTGTGGGGATGGGAAGCGTTCAGTGGTTTGGGGAGAGGGAGAAAGGTGCTCTGCAGTAGCAAAGATAGTCTTGTGGCTGTAGCGCCGAGCCAGGAGGCAGGAGAGCTGAATTCCAGCGCTGACTCCCACGGCGTGGTCTTGGGCAAGACATCTGTTTTATCTTGGGCTCTTTGGGACAGTGGGAAAAATTGTCAAAAGCACCTAAGTGACTTAGATTCCTGAGTACCGTTGTCAAAAAGAAACTGGGGTATGTGAGATCCTAGGTCTCATTGATCTGCCTGGGCCTGCCTGTAATGCCACGACTACGTTCTCTATCTGAAACACAATAATCCATAGTGACAGGCAACAGGGGCAGTCAGGTTTTTTTGGTAAATGTCCAGATTTCTTGGGCAAGGTATAGTCAAGGTCCAGACTCCAGATAAACAGCCACTGCGTGGCATCCCGTGACTCCTTCTTGGGGCATTGCAGGCATTTCTCTTCTCATGTCCCCCTCTGGATCCTTAGTTTGTCTCTGATCTAAACCCCACAATAACAATCATGGTAATAAGAAGTAAATAAAAAGATTCCGCAGTCTGTTCAAACGTGCCTGGCGGTCTGGATTTGGCCCGCGGGCCTCCTGTTGACTAACCCTGATATACAACATCTTACAGCCTGCAGTAGATGGCTTCTTGTAGTGTGTTTTACTCCGGGTTTGCCAGAAACCAGCCATCTATATGCTAATTCCACAGTAAATGGTTCTTACACAACATACTATTGATCAAGCCTACCAGATATAATGAAAACATACTGGTTTAGGCTGAGTGCCCTCCACTCCCATTGACTTCAGCGGGAATTGGAACTGCTCAGCACTGTGCAGGATCATGCCCATCTGTAGGTCACCTAAATGGGAGGCAGCATGGCTTAATGGCTAGAGCTGGGACTCAGGAGACCTGGGTTCTATTTCTCGCTCTACCTGCTGGGAAACCTTGGCGAAGTTATTTCACCTTTCTGTCCTCAGTTTCCCCATCTGTAAAATGGAGATAATGTTTCCTTTGCAAAGTGTTTTGTGACCTACTGCTGGAAAGTACTATCTGAGATCTAGGAATTATTATTAAGGTCTTGATCCTGCCAGTCGCTCCGCTGCGAAGTATGTTAGGTCAGCTTACAGCATCGCAGTAATTACTGATGCAGCTGATGTCCACATTACCCTCCTTGGGGCGGTGATGATGCGTGTCCTCACCAGGAGCATTTCCACCGATCTAAGGGGGCATTGTGGGGGACCGAGAACCCGGGCTCTCAGCTCCTGGCAGCTCCCTGCTGGAAGCCCAGCTGTCCTATAGGCTCCTGCCCCCCATCCCCCTCATCTCCCCACTCCCCGCCAGGAGTGGGCTTCAGCCGCCTGGGCTTCTCGCCCCTGCTCCCAGCTGGGAGTGAGCTCCAGCCACCCAGCTCTCCAGGGAAGTGGGGGGTAGCTGGGCTGTAGCTGCCTGACTTTCTTGTCAATTTCACAGCTCCAGCAGAGCTGCGAAATTGACAAGAATGACAGATCACAGCTGATGTAAGGAACACAGGGCTTGTCTTCACTTACCTGGAGATTCGGGGGCAGTCGACCAGAGTTACGCAAACTATGGAAAAAACGTGCGTAACTCCTGTCAACTTCTCTGCTTCTGTTCTGTGCGCCGTCTTCACTGCACTGCGCCGACGGGAACCGCGTTCCCCTCAAGGCAGCGCTACCCCACTTGAGAAGGTGGTTTTAATACCTCGATTTCTGGATCGACCGAGCGGGTCTTCACTGACCGCTCAGTCGATCCAGAGAAGTCGATTTGACAGCAGCGAATTGAAGACATAGCCACAGTGTCCCTTGCCCTAACTGCACCGACATAAGTCCTGCGACACTTGTTGAGGTGCTTTTATGATGTCTGCCTAGCAGGGGAGTTCTGTTGGCAGAAGGAGCATTTCAGGGTGTGCACCTCCACTGTTCTGTCGACAAAAGCTGACTTTAGTAGACCAAACTTTCTAGTGTAGACCAGGCCTAAGTTAGTAAAGAGATATACTGGGCCAATATGACAGGAAAATAGAGTATATGTACACGAATGGGGGGAAATGTATGTCAAAGATTCTCTGTGTAATGTTTTGGAGAGAATATATTTCTAGTCACTCAAGTACAATGTTGGGTGCAGTATAAATGACTAGATAAAGAGAATATTGAAATTTTTACACTACTATAGGGCTGACCACACCCACCTCCATGGGTTTTGGTAATGGTTGAGTCCAGGGAATGCTAGTTTATTAATTTTAGTGCTTGGTTCTTTTCAGGTCAGCTCTTGAACAGTATTTCTCAAATCAGGACACTTGCTTATTCTTAACCACCCTCCAGTTTATTAATTCACCTAGAACCACATAAGTACACAATCAGCGTTTGCCAGTCAAATGTAGACACTAGCAGTGTTCTAGCTGATAACGGTTGATATTTGAGTAGTTATCATGTCTCCATGCGCTCCTACATTCATAGATATGTAGGGCTGGAAGGGACCTCAAGAGACCATCTGGTCCAGCCCCCATGCTGGAGCAGGACCCAGTAACTTAGACCAATGATTCCCAAACTTTATTGGTTCATGTTCCACCTCTTAAAAAAATTGTGTTTTGCATATTTAAGGATACCAGAAGATAACAACAAGAAGAACATTATTTTTAATTAAAACCACACAGGAAAAGCCCTGCTGCCGGTTGGATGTTTGTTTTATAAGCTTTAATTTCTTAGAGAAACAAGACAAAGAAGGAACATCTTTTTTTGTTGAATGTGCAGTTTGATTTCCAGGGCAGTTCTTTGGTGCTAACCCCTGTTCTCTCTGAGTAACTCAGTCAGTCCTTTTGTATAAGCCTTTAGTTCATTTGCAAGCAGGAATTTTATGGGTTCAAATGCTATAAAAGTTGCTTTTTTCTCATGCTTAGAGTTATGCTTGGTCTGTGCCTTCCTGGCTGCAAAATCAAACTCAGGGATGAATCATGGAATCGCAGCAATCAGAGACGGGAAAGACCAGCTAGGTCATCTACTTCCATACTGCCCTCACTCATTCCCCTCTCACTAATGCAGACTTGTTCCCTTCAATTGATGGTCTAGGATCCCATGGCATAGTGTTATATTTATAAAATAAACGGCAGGATTTTATTTAGGGGAACAAGGAAATACACCACGTTTATTGCGCATACAAAAATTTTAAAAAGCAATTGTCTGCACACTCTTACACACACACACACAAGATTTTACAAAGATGAAGTATAGTTACCAGCCTTTGTCGCTTGTGTTAGTCTACTGGCGAGGTGGCTAAGACATGAGGGAGGGAGCAGGAGTCTGCCGGTGCGCACTGATGCTCCTGGCGGATGATTGTAGAACCAGACTTAAAGTTTTTATTCTAGGGGTTTTTTTTTATTATAGGGGTAAACTCTTATGCCACTCTAGGGGTTCTGCTTTGTTATGCTGCATTTGCATTTGGGTGTGATTATTAATTATTTATGTTTTGTAAGCATGACCATTGTTGTTATTTTTGATAGCTTATTTTGTTTTTGTTTTTTGAGGTGGATTTTATGGTTATTAGGGTGGACAGTTTTTGGCCATTTGGGTAAAAGTTATTTTTATTTTTTTGAATATTTGAGGCTGGTGCTTTTTTGTTTTGTTTTGTTATTTTTTGGTTTTATATATATATTTTATTTATTTATTTATATTTTAATTTTTTAATATTTATTTAAAATTTGTAATGGGAAGGCAAGTGTTTTTTTAGACACAACAACTTTTTTTATTTAAAACATTTATTATTATTACAAAATATTTGTATTTACTATTGAATGTTTTTGTGTTAGAACATTGGCTGATGTTACTTTGAGCAGTGATTTTAAAACATGCATTTTAACAATAGCAACAGTTTTCTAGAACAATTTTTGGTAACTTTACAAACAGGATCATTAATGAGCAGATGGTAGTTTTGGACAATTTATTAATAGTGAACGGATTATTCTACATCCCCAAAACGCAAAGCCTTACAGAAACTGCTGTGGTGGTTTGTCGCATATTAAAAGAATAAGGGTATTTCACATAGAATCAATATAACAGAATTAAGCGTTGGGCCTACAAGAGTCAGGCATAGGCCATCTTTTGCTGATCGCTGACCAATACATTTTCTCTCTTCTGTTAAATTCATAAAGTCCCAGTTGACGGTTAGGACTTGAAATCTTTACTTTGTCTTTATTCAACAAAACTCTCATGAAAGTCAGATTCTCAGCTGCTGTTGATCAGAATAGCTTCATGGAAGTCAGTGGAGCTAAGCGAATTTACACCAGCCAAGGGTATGGCCCAGTGAGTGGTTGCATTATAGTAGCACCAAGAGGGCCGAGGCAAGATCAGGTGCCATCGTGCTAGGTGCTGTACAAATGTAGAAGGAGACAGTACCTGTCCCGATGAGCTTAGAGTCTAACTAGAAAGAGGAGTAGGAGAAAAGAAGTATTATTGTCCCCATTTTACAGATGGGGCCCTGAGACACAGAGAGACTAAGTGACTTGACCAGTCATGCAGGAAATCTGTGGTAGAGGTAGGAAATGAACGCAGGTCTTCTGAACTCTCGTTTAGTGGCTCAACCATAAGACCACAACGATAAAGACCTCCATGGTGGTACGGGATTAGTCGGATAAGAACTGGTAGTGCATTAGTGTCTGATCCCTGCTGCTCCTTTTTGGATTGATGTGGCTGACCCTGCCACTTACTTGAAGCCGTTTTTGGGTGGTTTTTAAAGTAGGGCTTGATCTTTGCTGGCAGGAGGGGTCAGAATTTGGCTGTGGAATCTCAGGATTCCTCACTCTGCCTAGCTGGAGTCTCCGCCTTGGAGACTGAGGCACTTTGTATTCCCTGGTGGAAAAGGGTGAAGCTGCCCTGGCTTCCTTTCCCAGCTTGGGCCTGGAAGGCAGCTGTGCCCGGGGCTGCTGGAAAGCTGTCTTTATAAATGGACGCTTCTGTACACAAAAACAGAGCTTTTGTGCAGTCCGGGAGCCTGGGAAAAACCACGGACAAATCAAAAGCAAACATATACTGCCGGAGGGCTGCGGGTAAACACAGGAGTATTATTAGTAACCCAGGCCGCGCAGAATTACAGAGCGGCTGATTTATGCTCTGATTTTTTCTCTAAAGAGGTTACGCCTTGGAGAGTGACTTGGAGTCTTCTTACCCGTGGGAGAACAGCAGCCTGGATACTCAGCTCTTGCATCTCGGCGCGGAGACCCAGAGGCTTTCACGATGCTCGTGCATCATCAGCCCAGCAAAAGCCTGCCCGGGCACCGTGACCTTTGCTCTGCTTTTCACAGGAACTGGCTCGGCTCCTGCTTAAGCAATGACTGCGCTAACATCTCTGGAGCTGTGCGTGATACTGAACAGCAGGTGGCTGTTATAGACAAGCCGTATCCCTCCCTAGCAAGGATTGGCCCTTCTGTAGCACTTTGTGGCCGAGGCAAGGACGGACTTTGGGCTGTGAATCAGAGGATCGTGCTGAGTTCTAATTCTGCCATTGTCGATTTCTTGGCGTGGGGCATTGGACACGTGTCTGTATCTTTGTTTTCCCCCGTGTCGGAGGGTGACAGTGCTGATACTGTCCCGCCTACCTCTCACCGGGGTGAGCGAGGATAGATTCATTGATATTTGTGCTGTGCGTTGATTGTATAGACAAACTCAATAATATGAAGAATCCCAAAGCACTTTACAGCTAGCAATTTAAGAGGCTCACCTGCCTTATAGGGCAGGGGAGTACTGCCTCTGTTTTCGAGATGGGCAGACTGAGGGAAAGTTTAGATAAAATACCGGGGTCACGTAACAGTGGCAAAATCCGATATCTGACATACCTCTTCCCCCTGCTCTAACCACTAGACAATCCATCATCATGGACTTACTCAGAGAGTCGTAGGTACTTCTATGAGCCCTGTCATGATTACCAGGCTAGCTGCCTTGTGGTTCCCTCTGTGGGGCTCTCACCGCAGGTGCGGTCCCCTCTCGGCGTGGTTCTCTTCATGACCCGAAAGTGTTTTACCCAGAGGTGTCCAAGCTGTAGTGAGTGTTTTATTTCCTGCTGTTGGCATATGGACAGACAGGAAGCATCTCCTAGAGCAGTCAGACAGACAGATGGCATATACAGCAATCAGAAATTAATACAGACCTGCACGATTCTCCCACTCTTAGACCAGGCGCTGCGGTAGAGGCCCCAGGGTGCTAACCGCGATTACTTCAGCAGGCCTTAGATTCAGCCCCTACAGAGCTGCCCGTGGTGTCTGCAGAGGGACCTGGCAGTCTTTTTACAACAAAGTATCGCTTATTCTGAACAGTGTGGTAAGGTTCCCACCCATCGTCTGAGAGAACACCAATAAACCAGCCATGCAGGCTTGTCTCCCCGGATCTCACCATCTCCTGGGTGTTCTCCAGGTAGCCCAACTTCTTCAGACTTCCCCCACAGCGCCTCTGTCTGCGTCAGCCTGTTTCCCCCAGCTAACTCCCGACAACTGACTGTAGCGAGTGACTTTTTAACGGTTTAGTTCTTTTGATCTTAGGCTCTCAACCCCAGGAAAGAAAGTCTTTTACCTTTGCTGGAGCCACCGCAGGTAGGCCCTTTAGACGGATAGCCCCGTCATTACTGTTCTTTTATTCCCTGGCTTTGGCTTAACTCCATATGGACAGACAGGAACCATCTCCTAGAGCAATCGGACCATCATATGGCATATAAAGCAATCAGAAATGAGTACAGACCAGCCTCATGCCCTTCACACCCCCCATTAGCACAGTCTTTAATGTATTTATCTTCCCAGCCGCCCTGTGATGCAGGGCAGTGCTGTTATCTCCCTTGTGAAGGTGCGGAATGAGGTCCAGAAAAACTAAATGACCTGCCTAAGGTCACGCAGGAAGTCTGTCGCAGAACAGAGAATTGTGCCTAAATCTCCTAAATTCCTCACTAGTGCTCAAATCACTGAACCCTCTGTCCTCATGCAGGGGTGGACGGTTGCAGGTATCAATGTTAGGTTCAAGGGGATAGGCAGGAAGGCGTGTGGGGGTGTGGAGGAGAACCTGATCTTGCATTGCCGCCATGTGGCTCCCAAGTTACTCATGGCCAATGCGGTGGGCAGAGATGCAGAAGCGGAACCAAGCCTGTTAGTGGGTCCTGAGGACTAATTTTGTCACTTGTAGACGTTTGGGATTTTATAACGAGGGTCTTCTAATGACATGGGTTTGCATTTATGGATGGTTTTTAAACTCTGGAACTTTATTTTCACGAAGTGTTTTGTCTAGGAATTTCCTTAGATTTTTTTTTTTAACATAGAAGTAGTCCGTTTCAGTGAACTAGACTAATAATAATACCTCCCCTTTATCATCCATACTTCTCAAAGTGCTTTACAAAGGAGGGCAATTCCGTTGTTCCCATTTTGCAGCTGGAGAAACTGAGGCATAGAGCTGGACTGCAATTTGACCAGTGTTATACAGCAGGCCAGTGACAGAACCAGGACTAGAACCCAGGTCTCAGCCCAGTGTGCTAGCCACTAGGTCACACTGCTTCATGCTCGAGTTAAATTGTGCCTGCAAATCTGTAGTTGCCTTGAACCATTGAGAGCTCTGAGAGATTCTATGGCTAGATTCTTCACTAAAGGCATTCAGCACAAAGTGGTCTTAAACCAGCTGGAGGTAGCCAATGAGAATAATAAATATATGCTAACCTAACATGGAAGCAGAATATCGCCACAAAATCTCACCACCTCTTCCTATCATGCTCCTCTCCATGGTGAAACTGACCACTGGGCAGAGGGCCAAGGTGCTACTTAAGCCCTGTATTGATTCATCTTAAAAGCTATATTAAACCTATTCAAATGTTACATTTAAAAATGTCCCAGGATTTAATGTATCCAAGCTAATCTCCGTCCAGAAACCAAACTGTTGAGGAAATATGGAACTGGATGTAGCATCGTCATCCAAGCTATTTAGGTTAACATAAGCCACATCATTACTAACCACCAGCTCTATAAACCCTAAAAACAGCTCATGTAATTAACCTCAAACTTCCCTCCAAAAAGAGAAATCTCCTCTGTCCTTAAAGTTAGCAGAAAACAGATTTTTGTTAAGAAAGCTAGATGGGGGTAAAAATCAGGCTTGTAATGAATATAATTTGGTTACTTTTTAAATTATGGAGATTCCATAGGTAAACTTCCCTGTAGGGAATAATCCTTCATTGTCAAGCATTTAGCTTGCAAGACCTTGGAGGCAGTGTCTGTCTTTATATATGTGTATAAAGTGCATAGCACAGTGGGGCCCTGGTCCCTGATCGGGGCCTCTTTCATGAGTATCAGCAGGAGGTGCTGTTGCACATAGTCCTCTGAATTCTTTTACTTGGCGTGTGAGCGAGTTTTGACACTTGGGGAGACATGCTGTGGTGTTAGATTTGCGTTAGGTGAGGTTTTTATGTAGAGGCAATTTGGGGGGCTGTGTGAGTAGCAGCAGAGTTTGTGCTCCGCTTTGGGGTCTGATTAGAGTCCATTCTTGGCGCAGAGGTCCTCCCTGGGGGCCAGGCATTGGTGTTGGGCTGAGATTACTGGAAGAAGGGATAGCCCTGCATGCTCTCTGCCTGCTTCATTTTCAGATCAGTGTATAGGTGCTAATAAAGCAAGTGACAGTGCTGATTCCACAGTGCCGATGGCCAAAGATTAAATGAACCAGCAAGTCTTTTCTGTGCAGTCTCCAATGTACATGATTCTGTGGATACTTCAGCAGACAAGGGGATAGACCAGGACAGGTGACCTAATTGATCTTCCTCTCCTCTGATGTCTCTTGTGATAGGGTCAGTGATCTAACCCTTCATTCCCTGCTGGAAAAGTTTTAATGTCATTCCACCTGAACTCAGAAAGGTCTGCTCCGTGCTGGTCCTGCGCACAGTCATCATCTTTTCGTTGGCTTATTAAAAATAATCCTCTCCCTCTAGTGCCATCGGCCGTGACGCTTGCTAGGAGTGAGCGTGCGATCCCATCAACCTGATGTCAAGTCTGCGGGAACTTCAGGCGGGAGCCAAGTCGTGTAAGCAGGGCTGACGAGGGAGGTTAACACCAAAGACAGAGAGGTCTCATCCAGAGCCTGCTTAAAGCCAGGCTAAGCAGAGAAACAAGAGACACTTTCTGGCAGCTGCGTTGATGTCCCTGCCGCTGCCAGGCCTTTGGGACTGTTCACGTTAAAGTAGAGGTTTTACCGTCCCTATTCATTGTTCATCACAAAGCTAAACAAAACGATGAGTAGTCCGGAGAAGATAGATTGTGCCCGTCTAGTTCTTCTCTCTCTCATATTACAAGGCCCAGGGGGACATGCAATATATTCTGGGGGGTCCTATAACTTCTCCTCCATCCCAACATCACCTCCCCAGTCACAGACCATTTTCCTTGCCTGGAGGGGCAGAGTTCACAATAGCCTCCCAATCTGCCATTACATCTCATCTGTACCATGACGTGAGGCGAGCGGCAGGGGCGCTGATGCTTGTAGTGGTCCATGGTCTCCCAGCCAGCGCCAGTTGCAATGACTGTTCTGCACCAGAGCACCGGCCTTTTTATCGAGGAAGCTGGTGCCCAATTTGAGTGTTCTCCCCCAACCCTGTAAGAAAGTGAGTGGGCCAGATTCTGAGCCCAGTCCCCTGGGTATAAATCTGGAGTAACACCACTGACGTTAAAGCCATGAGGCCCCATTTCTGCTCTCAGTTACGCTGCTGTGAATCTGGAGTGACTCTGCGGAAGTCAGTGTCCGTTCCCCCCCCCGGGATGTTTGGCAAAACCGTATTAAAGGGGAAACCGCCACCGGTGCTGGGTGAGATCATTGGCTGGACTCGTGTGCATTTCACATCAAAAGGTTCCATGATGCTTTTCACACGGGCAGGGGTGCGAATTCAGGCGTCCTGGTCAAAATCCCAGGATAAATATTGTGGCTTTAATCCCTACACATCCCAGCTGTGATTATGCAGAAATCGCATGGGACAACCTGTGCCCTGAGGAGCGTAAAAAGATGTATGGTGGAAGGATATACATTCGGATGGAGAATCAGGAGTCGAACCCAGGTGTCTGAGGTCCTAGTCCACTGCCATAGCCCCTAGGTCATATTGCTGCCCATGGACATAGTAATTGCCTATTAGGTGATTCCATGCAGTCAGCCTGCATTCCCAATCTTGTATGCAGTGTAGTTGCAGCCGTGCGGGTCCCAGGAGATGGGAGAGACAAGGTGCGTAAGGTGAGAGACAAGGTTGGTCTCTCTCACCAACAGAATAGCCCATAGACCGGTTCAATAAAAGAGATCGCCTTGAACACTGTGTCTCTCTCCCTTCCCGTTTGCAGCTGGTGATTAGTCGTGTTTACTGCATGTCTGGCAGTAGCTGTGACAGGGTCAGGGCCACGTGCCGCACAAGAACAGAATACGAGGGGTCCTGCCTGGAAGGTCTGACACCGCGATTAAGACAAGATGCAGTCAGTGGGTGCCATGAAGAGTCAGGTGGAGAGAAATGGGTCGGAGCATTCGAGGAGACATTCTGCCCTGCGCTGATTGGATGTTTGCTCCTGCACAGTCACTTCCCCTCGGCTTCATTCCTCCCACTCTTCACATCGGCTTGCCTTCCTTCCTCTTCCTCCCCGCCTTCATCAGCGCCTCTCTTCTTTATCTCATCCCTGCCTAACAACCACTTCCAGCCAAAAATAAAGAAAACCCACCAAGGAAAAAACACAGCATCGCAGATCATCACTTGGATCCTTCCACCATCTCTTTCCCCCACCTCCTCCCACCTTCTGTCTGTCTTGCCCGTGTAGATTATCGCTCTTTGGGACAGGGGCTGGCTCTCGTTCTGTGTCAGCACAATGGGGCCCTGATCTCAGCGGGTGTCTAGGCGCTACCCTCGTGTTAATAATAGGCCATTTTGAATCAAATATAAATAAGACCCACCAGCCATCTACCTACCAGCCCTCAGAGGTCCCCCTTTGACATCACTATAGAAGTGGGTCTCGGGGAGGTGTTTACAAAAGGAACTAGGGAGGGACTTTAAGGATGAATTCACGGGGCCTGTTCCACCTGCAGGGGTTGTCAAAAGAGAAAGCAGGGACGTGCCAGGGAGAGAAGCTGACAGGTGTGTGATGGAGGTGTTGGGGGAGACGTGATAAAATACAAGGGAGGGTTGGTGAAGAGGAGCTTAGCTGCAAAAGGTTTAAGGTGAGGACAAGAAGCTTGCATTTGAAATGGCGGAGAGGTAGGAGCCTCATAAGGAAGGGGGCATTCTTCATTTCCTGATTTCAACTCTTAGGTAATGCAGCAGCGTGTTAAACATCTGCCACGTTCCACCCTAGGGGCGGCTGAAATTTACCAGTATGGGAAGTGATTCTCAGGTAGGAGAACAACACCTTAGGGGGTCTTTCTGGATCAAATGCCTTATATAAATGTGAGATTATTATTTATCATGCACCTGGGGGGCTAGATTCATGTCTGTTGCAACTTCGCTAAAGTCTCTGGCATTACGCCACAGATACATTGGACCCTCGCTATTTATTTAGAAGATGAAGAGGCCGGAATTTGTTTGCATTTGAGGTATCCCAGGCATTGAAGAGAGCAATGAGCAAACAGACTTCCTTGCTCTAAACGTCTGAGCGCTCTAAATAAGGAGGGAAATCTCCAACTGTCCTGACACTTTGGCACCTCTATTTTTGCAGCATTTTATTGCCGTCTGGGAAAATCTGACTCTTGCCTGCGAAAGATTAACCACTCTAGGGCTGATTTTGGTTTTTCCCCCTTTGCTGTATTTATTGCTAATTCCCCCCCTCCCCCAATCTGCCTTGCTTTGGTGTTAATTGATTTAAGATATGCTCTGATTTTTTTTTGCTTGTGTTATAAGCGTTCAGCTGCCCCAGACAGGCTGTGCAGTGACCAGTTTGCCAGACGCTGTCCTCCCCAAAAGCAGTTAGGGTCTGGCACAGCGTTCGGAGGGCACTCACCCAACACCCTGCAAGCATCATAAATCAGGAGGGGAGAGATGAGAGCCTGAACCACAAACTAGGCTGTGACTCTCTCCTTCCTAAGTACAAGCTCGGGCGTGTCGGGTCATTAATGACGGCTGCAATCAATCCACTGAGCTGGAATTACATCGGACCGTGCCGTCTATCCAGACTCAACGCGGGGTCCCCGGCGGGGCCGAACGTGAGCTGGTCCTAACAAGGGCTACGCAGAGCTGCAGCCTCTGCAGGATGTCTGGAGGTCAGCCTGCTCCCGACTAGTGGAAAAATTAGGTGGAAGTTTTGGTGATCAAGGAGGTGGTTTCAAATATAAGGACGGCACTTTATGAAAGGAGCTGGACTTCACCCCCTACAGGAGGCGTCTTGTAACCCCACCTTCCTTTGTGGACAAGGAGGCCACCACTGAAGAACGCCGGACCCAGACTTGAGCACCTCTGGCCTCTCCTCCTGAGGACCTGGCTGGACCCTGGCATCTCCAGTGCACATAGTTGTGTGTGGACGGGGGTAGCTGAACCACAGTGTATGGGAGCCCAGCCCAGCCTGGCCATGAATAACTTGCTGGGTATGAAATAGCAGCAGCGGCCTGGACTGAGTCCCCTGTTCTGCCCCCTGTGAATGGTGAGTAACTAGCTCTGCTCCTCCACGTGCTAAGCAAGAGGACTGTGTTTCAGGATAGACCAGAGCGGCAGTCAGCGAATCCAGCACAGACTTGGGATCCCAGAAGGGAGCAACACTGGGGGGGGGGGGCTTGATCCTACAAGCTACCCTGGCCCCAAAGCAGGTACTTAAGTGCTTTTGCTGGGTCAAAGTTAGAGCGCTCAGCACCTTGCAGGATTTAGCCCTGGGTGTCTCAGCTAGACGCTGGCATAGCACCACGGGAACGCAGTCGAGGTGCTTGCAGAAGAAAGGAGCCATCTGAATCGAGAATCGGTTGGGGCTGGGGATGGGGGGAGTTTTGTGCTGTCAAAATGGGCTATTTACCTTTTGGAGAAAAGGGCCACTGCCGCCTCTGTATCCTGGGTTCGGCCAGCCTTGGAAAGGAGTGATCCAACTCTTTTACCAACGTACAAGCCAACAGACGGTCTAACCTCCCCATCCCCCCCACCCTTTCCTAGTGTTTCATTTGGCTTCTAATTAGCCGCCTCTGCGGCCAGCGTTGGAGTGCAGTGGCAACAGCACGATTTCTGCCAAGAGGTGGAAATTTTCCCGATTCTCTTGTCATTCACTGATGACTTTGGCCTGCATCCAGGATTTCTCATTGGCCCTCTTCATCCTTCATTGTACTGAGTTAGACAGTTTGCCTTTTCCAGGCTGGGAACTCCTCTGCAGCCTTGGCTTCTCTGCGGCTGCTTGAAGCAGGCCCTTTTGAAGTCTACTGTTGGCTCTTATAGATTGATTCTGCATCTGGAACTCTGGTGGTTTTTTTCCTTTTGTTTGACTTGAAAGGACGGGAGCTCAGATAAAGAACGTGAAAATAGAAAGCACCTCGCTGCTTTCTTGTAGCGCCTCACTGACTTACAGCACCTTGATTATTGGAGCTTAAAAATCAAGTTATCACTGTTCAGTTTGTTTGTTTGTTTGCTTGCATTTCACTCTGTTTGGGCAGTGAAACTAGACAGGTCAGTTTCACTCTCTGACTCTGGTTCTTCTCAGTGGTCAGCACCTTGTGTGGTCATTTACACCTGTGCAAAATGAGCACCCAGTGGTTTTACCTGCTCTGATGCAAATCAACACCGGTGCGCTGATGTCGGTGGGGCCATGCTGCCTTACACCAGATGAAGCGCTGACCCCAGCCTTCTGATGCGGTAGCGTTTTACAGCTGTTTCATATCTGCTCTGCCCAGGTGTGAAGGACCACACAGTGGTCAAGGCAGGGGAGAATCAGCCCCTCTGTTTCAAGTCAGTTTCTCAGTTCCAAAAATAAAAGTTAACTGCCATATAACCCAATAACATAGAAGAGTTTAGTAACCACCCTCTTTATTTAACAATTGGCCTCTAAACTATCCAGAATTCCCTGCCAGCTGCCCCTTTACACCAGACATAGCAAAATGTTCTTGCTTGGGGTTCGTAGCTCTTCTGTTTGTTTGGTGGACAGGTAAAATCACAGTTGTTTTTTCCTCTCAGACCACATGGTAAACGGTGGGTGAGTAGACGGTGGATGGTGCATCTTCACTGCAGAGTTAACTCTGGTGATCACCACCTGGGTTGGCCTTGCCAGCGGTTCCTAGCACGGCAGGAAGCTGAGCTGCTCTGTAGGATTCTTTCCCAGGGAATTGTAGGAGAACTTGCCCGGCTTGCTGGACACACAGGGAAATGGTGGGAAGACATTGGAGGAGCGGTTTAGCTCCGCAAAGTGGGCAGTTTTACCAGCCCAAGTATAAGCAGCATTTGGGCTTTTGCGTACAGCGCCGGATGTTCCAGCTAGCTCAGGGTCAGGATGCCGGGGGAAGGTAGGCAGGACTAGTGGCAGGAACTTGGTAGGCAGAAACAACCGTCAGGGTTCAGAGTTGCTGTTAGGACAAGGGTCAGACCAGGGGCAAGGCTGGAGACTTGGACACTCCTTGGATCACCCCTGGGGATTATATAGGGCGGTGATCCAATCAGGTGCCACGAGGTTAGTGTCTGTTGAACCCCTTGAGGCGGGACTTCCTGTGGTCCGTGTGTGCACCGGGTCATGGGTGGGGGAACACGAGTCAGTTCCCGCTGCTGCAGGAAGGAGGCATTTGCTACCTGGGAACTCTGCGGGCCTGGGTGTGAGACGTGCTGGGCGTAAAGCACCAGCGCGCTCAGCTGAGAGGGTTTTGTGTGGGGATGGGAGGAGGGCTGGGGCAAAGTGCCTGCGGGAAGTCCGCAGTGAAGACAAGCCCTGTGTGTCTGAGCTGGGAGGTTTTCATTTCCATGTCGCAAGGCTGCATCGCCCTAAAATCATTGATCTCTGTTGAAGTTACGATGGCCCAGGCTGTCCGAAGGGAGCTGTCGTTCTGAGCCTGCATGTTGCAAGGGCTCAGTAAGTATAGTCACTGGGTACTGACGCCCTCAGCACTTCTGGAAGTCAGAGCAAGTGTCTAAAGATGGGCATGCAAAAAGAGAATTTATTGGCACTGAAACTGTGGCCTGTGGGAGCCCAGAAGGACTAGAGTGAAATTTACCTCTTGGACTTTAGGAACATTAATGCTGCAGATGAGATCATTTTACGCTTATCTTTTTCAGTCCCCTAGGGTCGGTCCTTGGGCTGCGTCCCAACAGACTGACTAATAAAGAAATCACACACCCTTTCACGGCGCGAGGTAGAACTCTGGTCCTTACCCTCTAAAGCCAGAGACCTTTCCCAGGTTAGTACCAGTACCTCCCTTACCGTGGGTGAGCTCGTCACAGGAGGGCAGCATCGCGCACACACACACACAAACAGCATGTGGCCTCCGGGCCCGTCGTACTTCACGAAGGCTTTGTGTGCAGCTCTGACGAAGCGTCTGTGGATGCTGGTGCAGCTGGAGCAAACCACAGCGGGATGGCAAATGCAGAGCGAGTTCAAACCAAGATGTAACGCGTTTGGGGAAATGTCACACGGGGTTAGGGAATTTTCCACCAGTGCACTAAGGAGAGAGATCCCATCAGAGATGCTGGGGCCGCCAGTGCTTATGAAAAAGTCATTCCTTCTGGGTGCTTCGCTCATGATCCAGGCTGTCAGTTGTGTGAGGTTGCAGAGATCTGTACGTTAGCTCTGGGGCTTCTCATTGTGTTTAGGTGCCGATCACTTGAGGCTGCTGCTCTATGGCTAATTTCAAATTTTACAGGGAAAAGAAATCACATGAGGCAAATCTCATGGTCGCTTCATTTCCAGACCTGACACACTGGTCAGCCCACTGAATCTCAGCCTGGCCTAGAGGTCTGTGATGGGATGTGACTGGGGGGAAACCAAAGCTTTTCTGACTCCGGGGCTGGTAAATCCATGTGACACCCAGACACGTGGGTCCCAGTGCTGGACTGATCTTAGCAAGGTTCCTCTCTGCAGTCTGTCTCTGCAGTGTCTGAACATCCACCTGTATCTGGAGCTGGTGTTGAGCCTGTTATGGAGGGAGACGTCTTCCAAGATGGGTCTCAATGACAGCAAAACATACAGAGCGAGGAAGAGCTCATCCGATGTTTGGGGTGGTAGCCTCATTTGATTCCGTGCCATGCCACAGACTTCTTCTGTGATCTTGGGCCAGTCATTTAATCTCTTTGTGTTTTCGTTCCCCAGTTGTAAAGTCTGCAGTTTCCTACCTCCCAGGGTGTTGTGAGCATAAACACATTAAAGACAGTGAGATGCTCAGATGCTATAGTACTAGGGAAAGCTAAGCCTTGTCGCTAACTGGAGAGGGATTGGTTATGCTAGGTTCTTGCAAGTTTTCTATTGGAGACACAAGCTCAAATCCATGCCTAGCTTAGGTCTGTGCCCTTTGCCAACCTTGTCACAGTTGTGTGTGTGTGTGATCTAAAGCAGTGGTTCTCAGTCTTTCCAGATTACTGTACTCCTTTCAGGATTTGTCTTGCCTACCCCTAAGTTTCACCTCACTTAAAAACTAATTGCTTACAAAATCAGCCATAAAAATGCAGAAGTGTCATAGCACACGATTACTGAAAAATTGCTTACCTTCTCATTTTTACCATAGAATTATAAAATAAATCAACTGGAATATAAATACTGTACTTACATTTCAGTGTATAGTATATAGAGCAGTATAAACCAATCAGTGTCTGTATGAAATTTTAGTTTGTACTGACTTTGTTAGTGCTTTTTATGCAGTCTGTTGTAAAACTAGGCAAATGTCTAGATGAGTTAATGTACCCCCTGGAAGACCTCTGCGCACCTCTAGGGGTACGCATATCCGTGATTGAGAACCACTGATCTGAAATGAAACAGAGACTCCGTCTACTCTTCCTTAGCCAGAAACATGTCCCTGGCTCCGACTACGAGTCGACAATGACAGGACACACTATTCCTTTACAGGCCAGGAGGAAGTTTAGACGTGAGCCAGCTGCACTCTAAAGAGACTGTGACTTGACACCTGACAGCTCCCGCTGTGTCAGGAGAGGGGCGGCTGTATTAGCGACAGGGTGCATGAGTTAGGTCCACATAGGTGGCATTTAAAAGCAATTCCGTGGAGTGGGGGCCAGAGGGGATCCAGGAGTCTAGCACCATTCCTTTCATATACACACCAATAACCAAGGTCCATGAGGTGGGCGGTGAAGGGGAATATGGCCACTCCCATGGGGCCGGTCAGAGATGCAGGAGCCCAAAGTCCGGCCAGAGCTCTCTTCGCTCTAGAAGGAGGAATCCGGCTGGGTGAAACAAGAAGCCACCTGAATGCTCCATCGCCAGAAACCCTTGAGTTATCGTCAGGGTTTTTTTAGCAGGCAGGTGGAGAGTGAGTGGAGTGTGATGGGGGCAAAGAGGATCTGTGGGGCAGCAGAGGGAATGGCAGTGCATGGTGCGGTATGCGGGGGCGATAGGAACAGTGGTGGAGGCGTGGTGGGAGCAGAATGGAGAGTGTGGTCTCCTGCCCTGCAGCTAGGGGGAGCCTCTCCTCTTCCCATGCCTGGGTTCCAGCATGACACCCACAATTCTGTGCTGTGGTGTAACTTAGAGCAGCGCCCAGGGCTGCTCCAAGTTAGGAACTTGCGGCACAAGCCAGAATTGCTGTAGCGACGTGTGCTGCGGCCCTGCCCCTTCCAGCGGGACAGAGACAGGCTGCAGTGGAGGAGCGAATCGCTGCCCAGGAGCATTCGCTGGAAGGCAGCAGCAGACTCAGAAATGTTGCGTGGCTCAGGCTTGGGGTGTGGGCGAGGAGCGGGCCGATGCAAACGCAGACTTTCTTGTCCAGTATATCACAACACACAGTAGGTATGGTCCAAAATCAGTTCCATTTCTTCTTCTTTAAAATGCTAAAGCCTTAAAGCAGGTCTGCACTTCTGATCTCTGTATCCGCCTTTAGCCTCAGCTGGCTGGGAAGACCTGTTCCCTGCTACCCCTCTAGCCCTCGCCTGTCGGGGAAACTCTCAGCCTTTTCTGTTTCTGGTCTTTCTACCAAGCTGAGTCAGCAAAGCAGCTCTGCACCTCCAGATAAGATCATACAGCAGGGCATTGGCAGTGTACCTGTGCACGGGTTCCTAGAGTCTAAGGCCAGAAGGGATCACTGTGATCATCTGGTCTGACTCCTGTTCCACACGGGCCATAAACCTTCCCTGAAACTATTCCTGCTGGCACGCGTGTGTTCTCACTGACGGCTATAAAAGCCTGCCTGCTTCCACATAGCCCTCCAGTCCCCGTTTCTCTCCTGCCCGTGGAAAGAGATCCCAGCCTAGGAAAGGGAGGTTGGTTGCGATTTACATAAGTTATTTTTGCTCTCCGTACGGTTTCCCGCCGTCGAGTTTCAGAGCACCATGATCTACGGAGCAGCCAGTCTCTTCGCCGCCGCCACTCACCCGCTAAACATGTTGAGAGCGCATTGCGTGTCTGTGTGGTCGGCTGACCTCAGTTCTCCGTTACCCCCACTTTGCCTGGAGCAGAAGTGAATGGTGCTTTGTGCCTTACTAGACACAGAGACGCCGGGGGTTTCTGGCAGGGAGCAGGGCCAGTGAAAGGGCAAAGGGGCCAGACGCGTGCCAGGGCCAGCCCCCGCCCACACCCTCCGCCTCAGTAGCCCATTGCGTGCCTGGAGCTCATCTCCTGGCAGCCCTGCTTGGTCATCCACCCAGCACCCCGGTGCGCCTCACGGGAACAAGGGGAGGGCATGGGGGCCACTAGGGCTGGGCAGAGGCAGGCGCCTGGCCCGAGACCGACCATTACCTAGGACGGGCCCGATCACGGCGTTGTCCAGGCGGGATTAGAGAGGCACGCCGAGTCCCTGTCGCTGGGGGGGCCGTGGGGCTGATGCTCCAGGGGGCCCAAATTAGGGTTGCCACTTTTCTAACTGCTGGTAACCAGACCTCCGAGTCCCTGGCCCCTGTCCCGCCTCTTCCCCCAAAGCCACGCCCCCTTCTCCATCTCTTCCCCCAAGGCCCCGCCCCCTTCTCAATCTCTTCCCCCAAAGCCATGCCCCCTTCTCCATCTCTTCCCCCAAGGGCCCTCTTCTCCATCTCTTCCCCCAAGGCCCCGCCCCCTTCTCCATCTCTCCCCCCTCAAGGCCCCGCCCCCTCATCGCTCCCTCTTCTCCCTCCTGCTCCTGCCTGCAGGTAGGAGGCAGCCCCAGCTGAGCAGGGCCTGGTTCAGGTTAATGACCCGGTGCCGCCTCCCACCCCCGGTAATCGGACTTTTGGTTCGTGTGCCACATAGGGTTGCCAGGCCCCCGAAAACCGGGCACTGAAATGGCACCCGGACACAGAAACCAAAAACCGGGGCGTGGCAGCTCGGCACGGGAATGGTCGCGAATTCTCCAGCTGCCTTGGGAGCGGCCACCGCTCAGGGCTGGCCCTTCTCCTCGCCCTCCATTCACCACCCGGTGGCTCCACTTCACCCTCTGCCACCTGCCGGGGGGGTGCTGGTCTCCTCTAGGCTTGGGCGGGGGCCATCGCCAGCCACCATTCTGTTAACATGTACAATTGGGGGAAGGGGGGGTAACGCCCCCCCGTGTCCATCCCAAACGCCGTCCGTGGTGGACCAGCTGGGTCTACGTCCGCGGCCCACAGTTCGGGAACCCTTGGTCTGGAGGATGGCGCCCGAGGCTGGGAGTCAGACCTGAGTTCTGTTCCCTGTGCTGCTGGCGTCCCTGTGTCTGTCTCCCCACCCTGTGTCTGTGTGTCTTAGTGTGAGCGCTCCAGAGCAGGGTCTCTCTCTCACTAGGTGTCCATACGGCACCTCGCGCAACAGGCCCCTGATCTCGGTAGAAGCCCCTCGGTGCTATCCTGGGAGTCTCAGCAGAGAGGCGAAGAATTAATTGGCAGGGGCTCTCTCCCCCTGTCGAGGTGGGCCCTGTGGGGTGAAACTGAGGCACACTGACGAGCTCTGTCCCTGCCTGTGGCAGGCCCGTGCTCTGGATAGCTGGAGGGCTTTGTTTGAAAGTCTCCCCCCAGCTGGCGCTGAATTCACCCTGGTCCCCCAGGTGTCAGTGGTGCTCTTTGCCCCCTGAAATGCAGAGGAGGTGAAGTAACGGGAGGAGAAGGTGGATCCAGAAAGCAATGCTGGATGGGGCGGGATTGAAGAAATGAAAACGTCAGTGCAAATCATGGGCCCGATCTTGCCCTCGCAGACCTGTGTGCACACCCCACTGGTTTCAGTGCTCGTCACTGAAGGCAGAACTTGGCCTGTTGTGAAGACCAGGTCAAAGTGGCAGGGGCCAAGCAGAGAGGAAAGAGAATCCCTCGGCCAGGGAGAGACAACCCCGAGAAGGCCCGTTCCGCTCTTCACAGGCTGAGCCCAGCAATGGCTGTCAGAATATCCTTCCTTATTAGGATTTCCAGGCACCACAGAGGATTTCCAATTAGCAGAGCACAGCCCTTCTCCTCCCGAGCTCGAGGCTGAAGTCAGAGCCTAAAAATGCATGAAAAACATGTTGAAATAGAGCAGCCAGTATGAAGCAGGAGCAGAGGGAATGGCTTCAGGTTTACACCAGTGTAACTGATGGCAGAATCTGGTCCAACACCCTCTACAAGCTATTCTGGTATCCAAGAGGAGAAATACAGAAAGGGTTTCGCACCCCAACTGGGGCCAGACTTCCACAGCGGCAAAGCACCCAACGTGCTGATGTCCTTTGGGAATTTGACCACTGAGCTCTTAAGGATTGGAAAAAATAATCCCAACTATACATACAAAATGATGGGGCCTAGATTAGCTGTTACCACTCAGGAAAGAGATCTCGGAGTCAGTGAGGACAGCTCTCGGAAAACAGCCACTCGATGTGCAGTGACATCCAAAAAGCGAAGAGCATGGCAGGAACCACTCGGAAAGGGATAGACGATAAAACAGAAGATGTCACAATGCCACTGTATAAATCCACGGTACGCCCACACCTTTAATACAGCGTGCAGTGTCGCCTAGTGGTCAGGGCACAGGGCGCGTAACTTCTTGCTCTTCCCCCGCCGTGATGCAGCACGATTTTCGTAATGACAGGAAGTTCTCGTTGTTCTCTTCCTGGGGCTACAGCTAATGCATGTCACCCCGGTGCCCCTCGGACCCGCTATGGTTAACCCCTGGCAAAGGATGTGGTTACAGTGAGCTTTGATTGTGGTGCAGGACTGTTAACAAAAGGGATCCGAGTGGCTGCTCTTGACACGGCCCAGGAAGCAGCTGGCCTGCCTATCATCCTGGATGAAGGATGAAGGGGTAGCTAAGCCTCCCTGCTTCCAAAACAGATGCCATGTCATGCCCAGGCTCATGGCAGCTCTGATGAGGTGCAGGCCTGTCCCCTGGGAGCTGCAGCCACTGAACGGGGCTGGATTTGAACCCTTGACCCGGAGGAGGCGGGGTGTGTGTTGTCACTGTCCAGCCATCCCTTGGCTTTCATTCATCGGACAGCGCTCACCTTTTGTTTGCCTTCTGCGGTGGGATGCTCCGAACACGGCACGCCGTCTTGGTCTTGGAGCTTGATGGCCAGAGTTGGGTGAATCGCCTGCCTGATGAAGAGATGCTTTGCTGCCCATCGCCCTGCGGCGGCAGTCCACGCATTCTTGCATTGGAGGTCTTTACACCGATCTGTCCCGGCGCATGTCTCTGCGTTTGTCTCCCCCTTTCCCTTCTGCTCCAAACTGGGCATCTCCAGCTCCGTGCTTCGCCTGCTGCACAGAACGTTTTCCACCTGGCTCAGCGTGAGTGTGTGGGTAGGGGAACAAGTGGCGATGCTTTGCCAAGCACCCTGTATTTGCAGGCCCAAATGAGATACCACTTGCAGTGCAGATCTTCACAGTGTGATCGGCCCTCTTCTTTCTGGCTAGATAGATCAGCAATGAAACAGTTCGTGGGGTTGCTATCGACGGAGCGTTGCCCTTGTAGGCGATCAGCATTCAAGGTGTTTTTTGGTGATTACACCATGCAACCGCTAATTAAAGAGGCATGGTTTTCCCACTTCCTTTACCCAGAGATTTGGGTTTGCAGAATATCTCCCCCCCCAGCCCCCCCTTTTTAAAAGCAAATGCTCACCCATGCATGGCCCCTTCTATTTCTCTCTCATCCTTTTCCCATCTTCTTCAGAGAGGAGGTGGGAAATATTTGGAGAGTTGCCCGTGTGACGATGCCTCCACGCCACACCCCCAGATCAAGGCCGGGTGTCAAATGTGAGGCTGTCTTCAGTTTCGGGCAGAGGAGCCAGCTGGTGTCCTCACCATTCCCAACTGGTTGTGATCTGGTTCCTCTCCCGAGGAAGTTGTTTTCGGCTCTTCTGTTGTTATCTTTTAAAGTCAGTTTAGTGCCTCTGAGTGGTGCCAGATGGAGCGCGGGGTCCTTTGTTTATCCATGGAAAAGGTGTAGCAGCAGATTGTTCCCTCCTCCAGGGCCATCTGCCAGCATGCGCTCGTCCTAGTCTGGGAAGGCAACCCTTACAGAAGCTGAATCTCCAGCCCCCAGAATCCCCAGACCTTTTTGGGGAGCCTGCCAACAGGGGAGGCAGTCAGTGCAAATTACAGCAGTGGCTTCTGTGTTGTGGATGCTGGGGACAGGACAGAGACTTGTTGTACGCAGGACACTGGGCAGCCGTCAGGGATGTTTGGTCACTACTGATCTGGTGTGTGTTGGGCCTGACCGCTTTAGCGAGATTGGTTCCATGTCCTGCTGACACCGTGTCCCCTGATTGTAATGCTTTCTCCTCGATTGGAATAGCATCGGGAACCCTGAGCTGGAAGAAGCATTGTAAACGTGTAAAACTGTAAATAGATAGAAAGTCTCTTGATTCTTCTTGGGGCTGCTTTGATACTGGAAACAAATATTGTTTGCCTTTTAAAAACTGGGCTAAATCCTCCTGGCTGTGCTGTTCTCACACCGTCTGGCATCAAAATGCCGAGGTTTAATGGCATTACAATCCATCGCTATCTAAAGCCTGATGGGTGGGCAGTAACAGAGGGCACTGCCAGCCAGTGCACCGTAGGGATGGAAGGATCTAACATGCTGGGCGCAGATGGCCCTCAGCACCATGTTACCTGGGTGTCTCACAGACATTATTGAATTTAGCTTCGCGCTGGCCCTTGGAGATAGAAATCTGAGGCACGGAGTGACTGAGCAGCTTGCCCAAAGTGTGTGGATTTGGAGACTGACGACAGGTGCAAATCGGCGCTCCACCAGCTAAAGATCTGGTCTGAAAGGGTACGTCTACACAGCAAACACACACCCGCAGCTGGGCCCGGTCAGCCGACTTGAGCTCGGACTGCAGGGCTGTAAAACTGCTGTGTACACGATCAGGCTGGGGCTGGAGCCTGAGCTCTGGGGAGGTGTTGGGGGGAGGATAGTTTACTTTGATAGGTTCGCACTGGAGTGAACCCTGCCTTGCCCTGGATCTGCATTAGGGACGTGTCCCAGTGTCACTACAGCCGTGTCGTTAGATTGGTGAAAATTTCCTTCCTGTAGACGGGGCCTCGGTTACGGACTTATACCAGCGAACACGTCTGCTCCGAACCCAGCCGACGGGGTTTAAACAGGAATTCTGAGTAACGTGGCGTCTCTGGGCCTCCGGAGGTTGCAGCACTTCTGTTTCAGCTCAAAAGCATGGCGACTCCCAAGGCGGGGAGTTGCCGGTGCCTGTTTCCGTGGGCACCGTGGGCTGTAGCACATGTGAACTGCCATCACTCACCCTTGGCAGCGCAGCGTGTTAGAGATCTGCACCCGGCTAGCGCCTTCTCTGTGAGCGCCGCTTCCCGCTGTCGTGTTTCGACACGCAGGAAGCCGAGAGGACCAGTCTGCTGGTGCTCCCATCTGCTCCGTCCCACTGAGTGCGTCTTGGCGCAGTCCCTCTGCAGAGAGGGTGCCAGGCAGCAGCTGTCTCGCTGTGTGACGGCTGAAGATGCTACTTGTGGCTGGAGGAAGAGGAATGCCTGAGGCATCTTGCACCTTCGGTGTTGACCCGGTCTGGTATTTGGTCAGATCCAGATGCATGCTGGGAATTGACGCCTCCGGGAGCCTCTTGCGCAGGTGAAAGGGGAGGGCTGTCGGGCCGTGCTTCGGGGCTTTGGGCTGCATTTTAGGCACTGGAGCATTAGCTGGCAAGCAAGCTAAGAATTTCCCTTATCCCGCTGGTAGAGCCTGCCAGCCAGCCGGCCTTGGGGAGTGGAAAGAGGGTGAACGGTGAGAGTATTAACCACTGGAACAACTCACCAAGGGATTCTCCCTCGCTGCCAATTTTTAAATCAAGGAATTATTGGGGGGGACGTTCTCCGGCCTGTGTTATCCGGGAGGTCAGACTAGAGGAGGGGAATGAATGGCCCCGTCTGGCCTTGCAATCTCTCAGGCTCGGAAGGCAGACATGAACTCTTCTCAGGCACAGACTCCGAGGTGGCCGTTTGTAGTCGACTCCCTTAGAGCAGTTCTGGTGCCTGTCGACGTGGATTCAGATACTGCCCTGGTGGGCGCAGCCGACGCACGTGGCTGGACCGAGAGAGCTAAGGCTGGGGACAGATGGGTTTCATCCCCCTTTGCCCCTTGAGGTAGACACAGAGAGGCCACCTGTCAGAGCACAGCGGGAGCCGCTCTACCTGTGAGATCTGTTCCGTGGGAAATAAAGGCTTCCCGCCCCAGTGCTGTTCATACAGCACCTTTCATTTTCATCCTGGGTACGTCTAAACTGCAGCCGAGGCTGGGCTGCAGCGTATCTAGACATACTCCAGCTAGCTTATGCCTAGCTAGCCCAGGCACCCAGAGCTGCGATGCGGCAGGATCGTGAACTGACTGAGTACCCAGGCGGGCTTGTGCAGCTGCTGATGAAGCCTGCCTTGATTCTCTCCGCTGGGCGTGGGGCAGAGCGGTGCATGTGCCGGAGGTTAGCTTCTGTATGTTGCTCAGACCTCTCGAAAGCTGTGTGTCCTCATTTAGTCCAGCCCGGGCACGGCACACGCAGCAGCAGGGCTGCCTTCACACCCACTGCCCACCGGCCGCAAGCACCTCTAGGGACGACGGTCCCTCCGGGGCCTGGGTTCTCTCTGGAACTGCCAGCTCAGAACATATGATTGAAAGGGATCCCCTGGGTCGTCGAGTCCAGCCTGGGTCGCAGGCAATCCCATGATATCATCCCATTTGTAAACTGATCAAGCTGCCTCTTACTCTTAGTTATTTTGCCCCCACGGCTCCTATTGGGAGGCTGTTCCAATTCTGGTTACTGCCGATAGTCTGAGGGTGTGGACCCTCTGACCAGGACTGAAATTACAAATGGCATCACACTGGCTACCAAGTGGTCCTCGGTTGCTGACTGGTTTTGTCCGGTGCATCAGACCTGATATTTTTATGTGCCCTGGACGACACATTCAGATTCTGCATAATCACAGGGTGTTCCTTTAAACCAAGTGGGTAGTCCTTGTGGTTGCAAAGAAAACCTTCCAGCTGTGAATCGAGGGTAACCCAAGATGGTGTTTCCTTCCTGACTCTGCAGAGAGCCTGAAACGATGGTTTAGAGAAGTGTAAACCTTCCTATCCCCAGTTAATCTCATTGGCATGCCGGCAAAAATGCAAATGCTTTAATCTCAACTTTAACTATGTCAGTGCTGATGGTTTTAGCAGGTGGCACGGGGAGGGAATTGGGAGTTGTGGCAGAAAAGGGGAAAAGGAGGAGAGACGCAAAGGCAGCAAGAAGGAGAGAATTCGAGAAGGGAGGGTGAGAGGGAGAAATAGCAGTGGTCAGAGTTATCCACTGCGTGACACTGAATGTGCCAGCATCCATAAATAACAGTCACCAGCAACCCAGTCCCTGCCAGACGCTCACCTTGATCTTTGCGCAAAGCTCCCATTAGCACCAGTGCCTGGGGGTGAATAAAGACTCCGATGTTTAGACCCTGGTTCACAATGAAAAGTGGAATTTGCCTCCAGTGAGTCCCTGGGCTGGATCTGAACCAGCCACCTGACCTGATGGGAAAGTCCCTGGTGCCCAGCCCCCCCAGCTCTAATGGTAGCGCAGGACAAGTACTTGCAGCTTGTGAACCCGCTCAGCAGCTCTTGCCCATCAGCTGCCTATTGAATCTGTTGGTTTCATCTGAGAGCAGGGATGTTTTTCCCAGGCCCTGCCGTAGAGGAGCCATAGTGTCTATATTGACCAGCATGAATGGCCCTTCTGTTGGACTGGCTGGAGGAGGTTCAGAGAGCCCCTGAATTACCCGCCAAAGCCCTCTGATGCTCGGAGCTGGGCTGGCAGGCTGCCCTGGTTCTGCCTCGACCACAAGCAGTTCCCTGTCACTTTCTCTCCCCGACGGCTAGGCAGGACTGACTTGGAGACTAGGGGATGGGGAAGCCTTATACAAAACCAGGGCTTCTCAGTTGAAATGTGCTATCCGAATGCAAAGCATGAGGCCAGGTGAGATGCTGGAATGCTGCATGCCATGTGCCGTTGGAATGAAATCCACCCAGTCGTGGCTGAGCAGCGGGTGTGCGGGGATCTCTTGTTCCGACAGTCATCCAAACTGTCGCATTGTCACCTGGTGCTCCCCCCCCCCCCCCCCCCCCCCCCCCCTGTGTGTCGTAGTCATCTGCTGCCCCACACAGACATGGATTGCGAGCCCTTTGGGGTCGGGGATGTCTCTTCCTGTGCGTTTGTATAGGACCTAGCATAACAGAGCCCTGATCTCTGACTGGGGGCCACTTGGCATTACCGTAATACAGCTGTTCGCAGTCGCAAAGTGCAATCATCACCAGAGCGCAGTCTCAGAAGAGCGCCCCTTTGTGGGCTGATATTCAGAGGTGTGCAGCTCACCCCTTCCCCACACACGCAGTGTCACTGTGGTGAGAGGCACCCAGAGAGGAAGCATGCGGTCCTGAGAGCCTCATCACCTGGGCAGGCTCTCTGTGAAGTGTGCTGCCGTTAATCTGAAATGCCTTCACTCATCCACCTTCCCTCGCCTCCATTTGATTGATCCCGGCCTGGCTTTGGTTACCAGGCGCGTGTGTGGACAGCTGAAGGCAGGAGTGTGCCTAGCTCAGAGGCGCCAGGTTCTCCCCTGGGCCGGTGGCCGTGCGGCTTTGCATCGTGCGCCGGCCTGACCCAGCAGGCAGTGCTGGACTGGCTCAGTGCATGGATGGGAGACAGCTGAGAACAGACAGCTGCTGCAAGGAGCGGCTTTGATGATTCAGGGCCTGATTCTGGCCGGGGACTGAAATGACATGGACACTCGTATGGGCAGAGTGATGTAATGGGGCCGTAGGGTAAATGAGAATCAGATCCTTGATAGGTGGCACTTGTCCCCTTGGAGCTCACGCTGGGCCGGTGTTGCCGGCAGTGACCTCTTTCAGGTGGCGCCGACGGCAGAGATCCTGACCGCCTGCGGCTGCTAGCAATGTACCGGGGTGTTTTGAAAGGAGAGGGGTGTCCACCCTAGGGCCCGGGCACGTTCTGATGTGAGTCACTCAATTCTGCCTCCCAACGTTCCCTCTGCAGCGTCAGTGGGGTCCGGGGCCTCTCCCGGTCGCGTGGGGCCGCTCTGGGCACTGTAGGGTGAAATTCATCGCCAAGCCAGGGGCTGGTCTAGCAGAGGACCAGGCAACCCTTGAGTGCCACCGTCTCGTCCCCCCAGCTTGCACGGGGTTCTCAGGAGGGACTTGAGTGGGGCGTGGAGCTCTGTGGGTGTGTTTACAGCGCAGTGTGAGCCCGGGCTTAGATTCAGGCTCGAGCCCAGCCCTCCCCCTCAGCCCCCAAATCTGTCCGACTCGAGTCAGTAAGGGCCTGGGTCCTAGGACTCACTGGAGGCTGGGTCTGAGCCCGACTCCCACTGGGTTTCAGACCCAAACTCTGTCCTTTTGCAGTGTGGACGCAGGTCGGGCCCAGGTCCCCGGACTTGTGTCTGAGAGTCCACCAGCCTATCCCTCAGTCCCAGGGGCCAATGTTGCTTACCCTTTCTGTCCCCAGACCTGCCAGTTGGCTCCCAGGATAGGGGAAGCATCCCCCATGTTCAAGGACAGCTGCTTGGCGTTTAACCCTCCCGTGTTATTCTGGCTGCTGAACTGGAAACAGAGTGAACCATCTCTTGCATTAGCTATGACCTGTGAGTGTCCTCTGCGAACAGCTGCCACGTTCCAGCCCGGAGGTGGGCGCACACTGCCTCCCTCACGGGGGTGTGGTCAGCTAATGTCTGCCCAATGTCTTGCAGATCTGACGTGCTGAGAGTTATTCTGGGGGAGCTGAAGTTTGCCCTCTATAAACAGGCCCCGTTTCCCTCTTTCCCCCCAACTATGTTGGGGTGAAGTGGATAAATCAGCAGTCAGGTGATGAGAGGGGGAGATTTCTGGAGGAAGGGCTTGGGCCCCTTTCTGGCATGTAGCCACCTTTCCTCCGTGTCAGGGAGAAGATGCACTGGGTGACCTTTCCTCCTCCCACCATTGCTCTGGCTGATCATCAGGACAGGTCTGTGGAAAGCCAGCGCTGCCTACGGCCAGGGGGTTGCTTTGTATGTTGCTTTATTAGTACTGGTATCCAATTTATCCCCTCCCCCCCACTAGCAGAGCACGGAAGAGCCCCGTTTATCCGAGCCTCCATTATCTGGCTCTCCGGATTGACCGAACCACCAGCCCACGCACAGGCATACAGCATGGGATGGGAAATTGATGTTTCAGCCCCAGCTGAGACCTGAGCCCCACTGCCCGGGGCTAATCTCTTTGCCCGGTCTCCAGAATGACCGGTTATCTGATCTGCCTCAGTCTCAATTAGATCTGATAAACCAGGTGCTGCTGGATCTCCTTGTTCTTCGAGGAATCGGATCTGGAGTGGCATGCCCGGTCTTTCTCCTCTTCCCTGTGTAACTGAGCCTCGTGAGAAACTCTGCCTTCGGAGCACTGACCGTGCAGGGTGCTGGGGGAGCAGAGCAGGGCTGGCCATGCCAGAAGTCCTGGAGCCGCAAGCGGAAGGTGCCTTATAACCCATCTGTCAGCCCCTTTACACCACGCCCTCCTGCTTAGCGCCTGCCATGCAGAGCAGCATGCACGCATTGGTGGGGCCTGGCCACAACTCTTTGTGTGCCAGGGATGCCTCGGAGAGTTGGGGGAGGCTCCTGCCCCCCTGGTGATGGGCGCTCTGCTGCTCACCCCAATGCACCCACAGAAGACAGGCCAGGCTTTGCCCTCTGTGTCCTTCTAGGAGATTCTCGTGTACACACAGTGGTATTGCTTTAAGCACCGGGCGGCCAGCAATTAGCACTGCCCTTCCCCGGCCTGGGAGCTGAGACGGTGGAACGTGTTTGCTAGCTGGAATCATTGCGTGCAGCTCTGGATTAGCGCATGTCCGGCCCGCTAGTACCCTGACCACCACCCCAGAGCGTACCTGAACCCTTCTGCACTGGTGGTTTGCCAAGCATGCCGTTTCCCCGTGGTGCAGGACTGGGTGGTGTTTTAAAGGGGCACATCTGTCACCCTACCGCAGAATCACCTGTTAATCCTGGAGTCTGTCCCTGTCAGCCAAGCCTTCAGTTAGAACTGATACACATTGGGATGAAGGGGGATAGAGGGGCAATGAGAAACCGGTCATTACTGGATAGGAGGGCACTAAGAGCGATGGTGGCATACATGTCCGTCAGGGTGGGGCGTGTGGGGCAGGGGATACAGAGGAACAGGGGAAAAGGGTACACTTTACCAGGGCCCGGAGGCCCTGGGCGGCCCAGCCCAGGCTGCAACCCCCATGGGTACGTGTGTGGGAGGGGGCCCGGGTTACAAGTTTGTACTGGGCCCAGAAAAATTAGGCTTGGGCCCTGCAGAGGAAATGGACAGATAGATCCGCTGGAGTCAATCCAGGTGTTCAAGTGCCCCATGCTGACCTTGACACAAACAGGGCAGTGTGTAAATCAACCAGTGGCCCTTCATGTTGGCTGCCTGTTTATTTTCGGTAACCAGAGCGTAAGTAACTGGGAAGGGAATGACTGGTTCCACGCTTCTCCCTATTTTAGCATATTCCTAAGAACATGCTGTGACCAGCTCTGCAAACAGGGTCATTTTTACTAGCAGAAATGCCAAGTTATTTTAATAACAGGCCAGCCTGTGCCTTTCCCCTGCAAGCTATTCCCGCCATTTCCTGATGCCACTCATTACAGACCCTTCTCTGTAGGCTCGTTAGGAATAAATGAAGAGAGCGCCGTTGCTGGGTCCGTACTCTCCCTCAGCTTGTTTCTTCAATTGTATTAGCTCGGACTTTAGTGCCTGATCCGCAGCCCTGGGGGGCAAAGGCCTCGTTTAGCCAGAGAGCAGGTACAGCAGGGCTGAAAAGCAGCGCCGGCTTCCTCTAAAGTCCACCTCTTGAGCCTGGCCTGGAACGACCCCTTCCAGAAGCAAGGAGAGTTTAGTCGTAGCCTCTCTGCTGAGATTTCGGCCGGGGTGTCGGCTGTGGTGTCCGTGTTCTCTAGGAGCTGGGCTGAGACCCTTTTGCCGCAGGCCCTGGACAGCTGGAAGTTGGCTGTGAAGCCAATAAGAGCTCAAGGGGCGACAGGATTAGCTGGCCCTGTCATTAGTATCTATTTATAAAAACAGAAATAAATGGGCAAACGTGTCTATCTATAAAACCCATTATCCATTGAATTGTCTCTCCCCTTCCCCCCTTCATCTGTTGCTCATCTGCTTAGCTCGGAAACGATTCAGAGAAGGGGCCAGGGGGCTGGACTAGATGACCTCTCCCGCTTCCTTCCAACCCTACATTTGATGACCCTCTCCCGGTTCCTTCCAACCCTGCATTTTTGATTCTGCATCTTCAGAAATGCATGTGCAGCACCTAGCGCAATGGGCCCCCATCCTGAAACAAATCATTAACAATGCTCTGCTTTAGACCACTTTGTCTGACCCAAGTCAGATCAGAAATCAATCGACTGGGGCCTGGCCTTCCTTGGATCCTGATCTTGCAACCTGCTGCGTGTCCCAATTGCCGTGGTAACCATCAGAGTCAGGTCACACAGTGGCTGTGGGAATAGCACTGGAGGCGGAGCTGGGGCCAGGGAGCTTGTTTGCACTAGGTACATGGCCCAATGCAATGGGTCCCAGTGCAGTTGTTGATTTTCGGTCCAGAGGTTTGTTGGAGCTGTCGCAACCCAGATCAGGCTGATAGGGGCATTGAACACACCGTGCAGGCCAAGAGGGGTGTTGATATTGCTGGTAAGCTGGGTAAGGGGGGATTCAGTGTACCTCTCTGCTCACCTAGGCTCGGGGGCGGTGTTAGCCTGGTTGTCTGTGGCATGCCTCTCTAAACCTGGCTGGCGGAGGCTTTCAGCACACATCGCTGATGAAGGTAGAATTTCAGTATCTTATCTGCAGCTCCCCCTTTAACAGAGCTTCCAGCAGCATTGCGCTGCCGGTACTTGAGTGTGTCTGAGTTGGAGGTGGGGGTTTAATGGGGGCTGAATCCTCTTTTGGTGCCTCTCTCGAAAATCAAGGATCCCTCAAAGGCAGAGTCCGGATCCTCCAGATCCTCAGGAGCCGGCTGTGTAACTTACAATTGATTTGGGGCAGAGAATAACCCTGGCTTGGATGGAGTAAGCCAGGGCGAGTGGCTGCTCTCTCCAGCACTTGTACCTGATGCTGCCCAGCTCAGGGCGTCCTGCCATGTGTTTTGAGTTAGAGGAACAGAAAATGACGTGGTCCAGGCTGTTCAAGGAATCCACTCCCTGTGAAATGAATAGCATGGCTGTGAAATGAATAGCATGGCTGTGCCGGGACCTACTGCCAAGTCACGTGGTTTCACTTTAACGACGTACACGCGTAGCACTCTGGGCTTGTTGTCTTTTCTGGGCTGAGTTGGCGAGAGCGTTTTTCTAGGTGATCTGTTGTGGACAAACCTGCGGGACTCTGAAAGACTTCGGGGTCTGTCCATCAGGTTTGCAATAACTACTCCCCCTGGGAGTTCATGTCCAAACTGAGCTTGACTGAACCGTATCTTCTCCTGAGGCAAATGCACTGATGACCTGGAAAAACCAAGTCCTGTTTGCTCTGTATGAACGCTCAGGGCCGTGTCTTCCAGAGAGTCCCAATCCCGCCTCTGTTTTAATTCCCACAATCAGCAGGTGCCAAATTGCCAATGTAATTAATAGTGGGTCCCACTGACAACTACGTAACTCTCAAATGTCACGTTCTGTCTCTCTCCTCCTGTAGCAGACCAGATGTTTGCCAGAGTGAGAGTTTGCCTCAGACATCTGGCCATATATACAAGGTAGAGAATGACCAGGTTCTGCACTAAATTTCTCATCATGCCTCTGGGAGGTTGGGGTCCGATCCTGCGGGGTGTTGAACACTTTCCACTGGTGCTGTCTTTGAGCACTGGAAAATGCTCTGCACGAGATCAGAGCTTTGACGCTTACAAAGCACCCGCCTGTCTAACTGATGGTGGGGTTACAGATGTCTAAATGAACAATAGTTGCTTTGGCGTCGGTGGTTACTAGCCCTTCACTCAGAGTTTCTCTGTGGTGAGGGACACCTGCCTAGCCGGCGGCTAACAGGGCTCATTGTGAGAGCTTCACTCTTTACGACTGCTCCGGCTTGAGTCAGTCCCTCGGTAGTGACACAGATAACCAGCCCTGGACGGTCGGTCTGTCCCGGAGGAATAACAATGCACTTCCATCAGGATGTTCCTCCCATTGGAAAGTTCCTGATAAACTTTTCAGGGAGGCAGCTCCGGTTTCCATGAAGCTGGACTGGAGCCTTCTGCAGGGTTTGGGTGTCTTTCTGGGCTGACACGCTGCAGAGATCCTCTCAGCTGCGTCCGCTGGCTTAGAGAGTGCCCTTGTCTCTCTCTGTTCTTCAGCCTGAAAGACAGGGACGGAGCTAAGATGACAGTTGTGGGGGACTCATCAGAACTGTGATTTATAAAAGGACACTGGAGGAAGAATGGTGCATTGGTTAGAGAGCTAACCTAGGACTTGGGAGAACTGGGTGCAAGTCCCTGCTCTGCCAGACCTCCTGTGTGACCTTGGGCAAGTCACTTAGCCTCTCTGGGCCTCAGTTCCCCCTCTCTAAAGGTAATAGACCTTCCATCCACTGCAGGTGAAGGTGTGATGGTGGCACAGGTAGATGTGATCTGTGCTAGCTAGACTGGGTACAATTCAGTGGAGATGTGGTGGGACGGGCTAACACCCGGAATACGAGTCCTCCAGTGGGCCAGAGCCCTGCTCTGGGTGCAGTCCTGGGCCACCACGTCTACACTTCTATTGCTACCCATTCGAGCTAGATTAAGGCTTTCTCAGGTCGGCCTACCCCTGCTGCAGTCACACCTTCACCTTGCAGTATAGACATAGCCGTGGACACTTTTGAATCCCCCCCAACACACACACACTGCACCCCAGTAGGCTGTGGCGTGGCAGCCCGCTCAGCCCCTGACATGCCAGCTGGAAGCATCACATCATCAGCATCAACCCTGGCTGGCCAGCGGTACCCTAGGGGCAGGATGCTGAGAGCTGATTTTAACCCTTTCGGGGATGAGATCCGGCTGCCTTGCCCCTCCTTTCTCTTTGGGCCAATCCTGTGCAAAGCCTTTTGGCACCGTACAGACCCTTCGCCGGCACTGCAAACCTCCCCACCCCCATACACACACCTCCATTTATTCACTCTTTTTGGCCTCCGGACCTGATCGAATTTCGATGTTCCCATGGCAACCCTTAGCAACCTCCTCCAGCCCAAGCTGCCTGGGGAGGCTGAGCTGTGAGCTGGCAGGCAGAAATGCAGGACGCCGGGGAGAGAGATGTTTTAGAATTAAAATAAAAGGCCGGGGACCTTGGTCCTGCCCAGTGGGGCTCTGCTGTGCCAGGGAACACCTATGAGACCGATTAGCCAGTGCCCCTTTGTGCCCAAGAGCCCCCATGGCTGGTAATTTAATTCTCCTCCTTATTAACCAGGTGGCTGCGCCCATCCTGTTGGACTTCCCTTCATCTCGCTCCCCCTGCACCCTCTGGTCACAGGCACGGTGCCCGTGGTATTTAACAGGGAGTCAGCAAGCAAATATTTTGCTTTGCAGGGGGTTATTCAGAGAAGCTCTGGTGGATTGTAGGGACTGCATGGGCCATTTCGCAGGGAATTTAGTGGCATTCTTCCCATTTCTGCTTTCCTGGCGGCCTCGGCGCTGAGCCTGGTGGGCTGCTAACGCAGACAGCGAGCTCAGAGACACCCCTGGGACTGGCACAGGGGAAAGGCCTGTTCTGCAGATCAAGGCGCTGACCCTGCCTGCTCCTCCACCCGCACCGCACCGTATATCTTCATGGCCCGGGGAGGCCCCCAACATAGCAGAGTTGCCGAGGTTCCCCTGTGTGGGGGGGCAAGATCACAGACCCTTTGAGGGGGTTGGGCTGGGGGGTTGGTGGCTACAGAGAGGCAGTGTGGTCTAGTGGATAGTATGCTGGGCTGGCATCAGGAGCCCTGGCTCAGCCTCTGGCCTGCTGGGTGATCTTGGACTTCCTTGCTCTGTGCCTCAGTTTCCCCATCTGTGAAATGAGGGAAATGATACTGCCTTCCTCTGAAATCCTCCCCTTTGGAATCTATGGCTGACAAGGCTTATGTAAGAGCTAGATATTATTTGTTCTTTCGCAGATCCTTCCATCCCTTCCTCCGTGGAGGTGGGGGACACTGCAGAGTTGCAGAGGATACTCCACTCTGAGTTGTGTGTGCACATGGGATTCCTTTAACCAGATGCTGTTGTTCATCCACTCCCACTTAGCACCTCTCTTGATTTCCCCCTTCTTTCTTTCTTTCATTCTTTCTTCGATTCACTCCACTCTTTCTGTCCTTTGTCTAATGCCTTCCTTTGCTTTCCTTCCATTCCCCTCATCTTTGCCTCTTTCTTTCCCCTTTCGCTGCACCGTGTTCTTTAGTCGCTCCCAGGTATTTTCCATCTCTCCTGTCTTCCCCCCATCACAGACACACCTTAAAATTCTCTCTCTCCCGCCTTTCCTCCCCTGTACTTTGGTTTTCTGACATATCCCAGCAGTCTCTCTACCATGCACATCCCTCACCCAGAGAAGGCTTGGAAACTTTGACCAGATTCCAAATAGTCACAGGGCTAATCCTAATCACCACAGGCTAATCGGAAAGAAGCGAAAGTCCCCTTGTCCAGGGGTAAAGGCTGTCTGGGAAATCAGCGACCCTGGATTCCTACCAGGGCCTTGACCCTAGACCTTACCATTTTCTCTGTGTTTCTCTCCTGAAAAGCAGAGATGACTCATGCCTGCTGATTGGGGAGGGGGAATTCACAACCCCATAACAGCTGGAGTCACACCCGCTCCTCCTGGAAAGCAGCAGCCCCTCCCTGCAAGTCTCAGCTGTTCTTCCTGCCTCTCCTTGCCTGAGGGACCCAGTTTGTCCGCTCAGCTGTGCCCGGCAGGGAGGCAGTTTGGCTGCACCATGTGACCGAGCAAGGTGGGGGGCACATGACACCGCATGGCCCCCCCCCCCCCATGTGTTGCCTCTGCTGTAGAGTCTCCTGTTTGCTGCCATGATGGCGGCAACAAGGTGTCTTCTCTACTGTATTCATC
The DNA here is from genome assembly GCF_026122565.2 of Emydura macquarii macquarii. Lineage (NCBI taxonomy): Eukaryota > Metazoa > Chordata > Testudines > Chelidae > Emydura > Emydura macquarii. The sequence continues at coordinate 6,268,664 of NW_027133465.1, forward strand.
CTGTAGACTCCGTGTCCTCACCCCTTGCTCACGGTGTGGTTTTCCCAAGCAGCAACAGCAGAGTGAAGTAGAAGTGATTCTGGTCAGTTTTCACCTTGCTGCAGCTTGGGAAAATCCCTGAGCAGCGGCAGAGGCACCGGAGCTGCCTGTCTGCAGACTCTGGAAGACAATGCTCCATTGCTTTACACTCTGGCCCTGTATAGGAAGGCTTCTTCACACGATAAGGGTAGAAACTTCTTCTTCTTCTTTTTTTTTTTGAAGACAACTGTTGATAGCCTTCTCCTGGGGAAGAGTCCTCCGTGCCCTGGGTGGATGGATTCCTCAGGCCTTACTTAGCACATTTACAGCCCCTTTTTTTTTCATTTTTAAAGCCCCTCCCTGGGATGTTCTCCGTGGGCACAGAGAGGCAAAACTACAGCTGTAGTTTGTATCCAGAGATTTATTTAACACTCCAGGAAAAAAAACCCCAAAAACACAATAGCTCTGAGCTGAACCTCAGCGAACAAGGACAGAGCCCGAGAGCAAATTCTTTATTTGATTTTTTTTCTTTATAATTAACATTTTATTGCATTTTAAATGGAACAGCCCGTGTTTACACCAGGGCCATTCTCATAGCCCAGCAGTAGAATGCAAACACGAATGAACAGCGGATCACGGAATTGGGACATTTCACAATAATGTACTATCCAAGGAGTGTCTCATGCTGCGTTGTTATTTATTTCTGTAAATATATTTTTACAGCAAGCATGCTTGGCAGCTGTAAGTTCCAGGAGTACAGGCAGAGAAGGACACAATCTAACTTGAGCTGGTGTGTAGGTTACTGGTTAGAATACAGGTTCAACTCCCCTTTCTAGCAGTGTGATCTTTTAAACTCCCTGTGCCTCAGTTTACCTTTGCTAAGTGGATGTAACATTATTTTCTCTTGTAGGAGTGCTTTGAAGATTAATTCTGTCTTAGATATTTACATGGCCCCATTACCCTACAAACTGAGTGCCCCACAGTCTTGAGTGTATTTATCCTCACAACACCCCTCAGGGCAGTTGTGTTATCCCCATTGTACAGAGGGGGAACTGAGGCACAGAAAGGCTATGTGACTTGCCCAAGATTACATAGGAGTTCTGTGGCATAACAGGGCATTGAACCCAGGTCTCTGGCTAGGACCCTAATCACTGGGCAAACCTTCCTAGCTAAGTGGATTCCCTCCCGGCTCACCCCCCAAGCTGGTACCTCAGTACATCTTTGTTTTATCAGCACAAAGCAGCCCTAATCCAGATCCAGCCCATCAAGGATTTCCCCTGGACAGGGGGATTCTTGGGTGGCATCGGGCTCCCCTAGTGACTCCTGTGTCACCACTCGTCACCCAGTGTCAAGGAGTGTCGTGGGTAGGGAAAGGATTGAGGACAAATGTCCCTATGCACCAGTCATCCCTGAGTGCTCTGCCCCGTGCCTGGGACACACTTAACCAGGAACATGCCCGGGTGTTGGTGCACAGTGGGTTTACAGCTGTACTGAGTGCAATCCTGTTATCTGACACCAGTGCAGCTACCCCAGTGCATCAAAGCTGTGTGGACGGAGCCTGAGTTATTTCCTTCCTCTGGCTAGACTCTCATGTCTGCCAGCGGGAGTTCTAGGTATGCATATGCAAATGCAAGGAATGCAGGCTCAGGCCTGGGGGTTGGTGGGGGGGCGGTAAGTGCCCTGGTTGCGGGTTGACATCATCAGTAGTAAATACAGCCTCAGGAAAGGCTGACGTGCATCCTGGTTGAGTTAAGACTGAAAACGATCTGAGGTCCCGGCCTGACTCACCATTTGGCAGGATTTAGAAAAGGGACCTTTAAGAACACGGTTCATTGTACGTGGTCCTTGCGCGTTGGCAGCAGCGACAGCTGGACGTGCTCCGAGACGGAGCCGGAGAATGAAGTGGGGTGGGATGGAGCTCGCGAACAGAAGGGCGCTCTCCCTCACGGCGCTAAGTGGATTCGCTCTTGTAGGCGCTCTGTTTTCTTGATGTTCCAAGCCAGTCAAAGCCACTGTGGTTAAGTGGAGGCATGACTGCTGGCTGCGTTTTGAGAGACATGCCGGAGAGCCAGGAGCGAAGGAGTGGGATATCTTGTCAGTCAGGACTGAGCTGTGTTGGCGGGACTGGAATAGGGCCCTGCAGGTCAGAGGCGAGGTTGCATTGACAGGGCTGCAGGTGGGCTCAGGTCTTGAAGAGCAGAGATGCTGTGGGTTGCAGTGCGTCAGCATAGGATGTGAACTTCCTCAGCCCCAACCCACGCTAGCTCCGTCTGGTTTTACTACAGAGAATTCTTCCCCAGGCTGATCACCATCGTTGGCGTCGGGAAGGAATTTCCCCCCAGGTCAGATTGGCAGAGACCTAGAGATTTTTTTTATTGATTTATTTTTTGCCTTCCTCTGCAGCGTTGGGCGCGGGGCCACTTGCTGGTTTGAGCTAAAGCAGCAGTTCCCAAATCACGGGGATCGCACCATCAGCAGGTGGAGCTGTGGCCAGGCCCCATGCTCGGAGGATGCCATTTTTCTCAAAACCAGCGTGACCTCGCGTGTGTGGTGCGTGTGAGGTCAGAGTGCACGGCGTGACCTCACACGCACCAGGCATACAGAGTCACGCTGTGCGGAGAGGGCCCTTTTGTAGAGCAAAATGACGTCCATGCGGCGTGACCTCTCATGTACGGCGCGGGGGAGGTCACGCTGCCTGGAGGCCGCCGTATCGCTCTTCAAAATGACGTCCTCCATGCTGTCTGGGGTCCCGGCAGGAAATAGTTCATTAAAACGGGGTCATGCCGGTAAAGAGTTTGGGAACGCCTGCGCTAGAGAAAACGGTGGAGTCTCTGTAACGAGAAGCCTTTAAATCATGATTTGAGGACTTCAGTAACTCAGCCAGAGGTTCAGGGGTGGGTGAGGTTCTGTGGCCTTTGACGTGCAGGAGGTCAGACTAGATGATCATGATGGTCCCTTCTGGCCTTAAAGTCTAGGCATAGGACAGATAATAGCCATGTGCTTGGGAGAGCACCATCTTCATCCACAAGACTAAGTCACCTTTTATCGAGCTGTTGAGCTGACTGTCCATTCCATAAAAATCACCATCAAACTCTTGGATCAGAAGTAGGCCAGGGATTTCCCCTACTAGTCTGGGACTTCTTTTCCTTTGAACTCAACCACACAGCACAAAAATATATTAAAGTGCAGGCTGCCATCTGTCACCTGAAAACTTAATTTATCAGGGGATTAATTATTTTATTCAGCACACGGTCCAGGTGACCGAATCCTTCCTGCTAAGCTTTTTTAATACATGGTTTTAGCATTAAGTGCTTGATTTTTTTTCAGGTGATCTGTAAAACCAAGTGCTCCTCACATGTGGCCATTAAAGATTCCCATGGACTTTTTGTGAGCCGCAGGGCAGTTTTTGCCACTTTGGGTAATTACGTTCTGCCACCCTAACATTGTAGAGTGGACAAATACAATTATTCAGTTTTGGCCCTAATCTACTTGTTGTGCACTGTTAAAGCAGCTGCTGCAGTTCACCCCAGAGGTGGCTGCATTACCATGGTGGGTAGATGAAGGGATCCCTATATTTTATTTATATCAGTATCCCCATAATCCCTCTTTTGGGTGCATGGAGTGGGGTTAAGCCGCAAGTATCAGTGCGGGGTTGTTTGCTCCCGGGGTGAGGAGGTTTGTCTTGTGGAGCCCAGGGAGCGAGGAGACACGGGAGTGGAGAATGATTTCATTTGGATGTGGTGTTTGACCCTGTAGCGCTTTGTGGGACTGGGGGGTGTTTGCTCTGGCTGAGATGGTAGCAGGAGGTGAGTGTAGAAGGGGGAATGGGCCGGGTTCAGCTCTGCGGTCACCGCTGCTGAGTTCCTCTGGGCACAGAGTCTTTGCAGAGCTGCAGATGCTGGGTTTCCGTTGGGGTTTTGTAACATGCTGTTCATGTTGGGCCTCAGACTCCACCCCTGTGTAGTGGGAGGGGTTGGCTTGCATGGCTGGGTGGCGTTAGCAGCAGTCCCTGACCTGCTGTGTGGCCTTGGACAGGTCTCTTAACCTCTCCCTGGTCTCTGTTCTCTGCTGTGCCCAGCTCACACAGCTGAGTTGACTCTTCATTTCATCTGCTCGGAGCAGCTGAGCTGGTGGGGGATGACTGATGTGTAATTCCCCGGGTTGTCCTTATTCCCCTTTTTAGAGCTGGGCACTATGTTTGCCCTTTCCCAGTCCCGTGGAATCTCTCCCATCTTCCATGCCTTTTTGAAGATCATCGCTAATGGCTCAGATATCTGCTCAGGCAGCTCCTGGAGTATTCTAGGACCTATTTCATCAGGCCCCAGTGACTTGAAAACATCTAATTTAAGTCATTTTTAAAGTGTTTTTCCCTATTTTAGCCTCATATCCTACCTCATTTTCACTGGCCTTCACGTCCAATCGCTACTAACCTTTTCGGTGAAAACTGAAACAAAAAAGCCATTTAGCACTTCTGCCATTTCCACGTTTTCTGTTATTGTTTTTTCCCCTTCCTTGAGTAACAAGCCTACTCTGTCCTTCCTCTTCCTCTTCCTTCTAATGTATTTGTAGAATATTTTCTGGTTACCCTGTATGTCTCTAGCTAGTTTAATCTCGTTTTGTGCCTTGGCCTTTCTCATTTTGTCCCTACATGCTTGTGTTATTTGTTTATAGTCATCCTTGGTCATTTGGCCTAGTTTCCACTTTTTGTAGGACTCTTTTTTGAGCTTGAGATCATTGAAAATCTCCTGGTTAAGCCAGGGTGGTCTCTTGCCATACTTGCTATCTTACCTATGTAGTGGGATAGTTTGCTCTTATGCCGTTAATAATGTCTCTTTGAAAAACTGCCAACGCTCTTGAACTATTTCCCTCCATAGACTTGCTTCCCATGGGATCTTACCTACCAACTCCCTGAGTTTGCTAAAGTCTGCCTTCCTGAAATCCATTATCTGTATTGTGCCGTGTTCCCTCCGAACATTTCTTAGAATCGTGAACTGGAAGACAGAGACTGGAAATAAGGCGTACATTTTTGACAGTGACGGTTATTAACCATTGGGACATATAATTTCCCGAGGGCCGTGGTGGATTCTCCATCACAGGCAATTTTTAAATCAAGATTGGATGTTTTTCTAAAATATTTGCTCGAGGGATTATGTTGGCGAAGTTCTCTGGTTTATGTGATAAAGCAGACCAGACTAGATGATCACAGTGGTCTTGTGGGCTTGGAATCGATGGATTTTAGTATTTTCCAGTCTCTTCTAACATTGCTGAGAAAGGGATATGGGCAGAAAATAGAGCAGCAAACAACAGCCTTTTGTAAGCAACTGAAGAGGAGGACAAAGAGAGAGCTACATTGCTCTCTCCTGCAAACACACTCACACAGCAGTGACGCTGTTAGCAGGGAACCAAGGCAGGGATTGTCTCTTACCAGGTGTATGTACAGCACCGCACACAATGGCTCCCTGATCTTCTCTGAGATGCTTTGGGTGCCAGTAGAATACAAGTAACACCAAGCTGATCACAGGTCTCCTGATATTTGATGTTTTTCTTAATGCCTCAGCTTCCGGATGCAAGAGATCACATGAGAATCTCAGCTTTCAGTTAAAGAAAATCAAGTTTCTAGCCATAGAAAAGCTTGAATATGTGATGCCCCACAGGCTAAGAAACCAGAAAGCGGGGGGGGGACCCCTACAACCGCTAATGTATCGGTTTATTTTGTTCTAAATCTCGTATTTAAGACAAGCTCATGATTTTGGGGGGTCTGACTCATGATTTTTGAGCGCTTGTGGGTTTGCAGTTCTGGCAGAGGCCTAATCATTTTGTAATATTCAGTACTGTCAAGTTCAGATCTGAAGCTGAGTTTTTCCATTGATGTGCTTTCCCCTGGGTTGTCAGTTTCCCCTGTGGATTCTGAGAGATTTTTCCCACAGCCACAGAGGAGAGAGGGAAAAATATTTGGTAAAAGCAAGAAAAATGATTGTCAGACCACAAGAGGGGACTCAGGGACAGGTCTAATACCGGAGGAGAGCTTTAACTCCTTTCTTTGAAAATGACTAGATTTCAGGTTGACTCTATCCCTAAAATCAATTTTTTGTGTGACCATACGCTCATCAATTGCACAGGACAGCAAGAAGCAGACTCCAGGAGACCACTGCAGGGACCTACCGCAGATCTGCAAACCAAAACCTACCTAAAATATCTAGATATGTTCCCAGTCTGTTTCAGATTGAACCTCAAACCCTTTGCAAGCTGTTGGGTTTTCCCCCCTCCCAGATCATGTAATCTGTGTATAAATGAGGCCTGAGGACGGTTTCTTGCAGGAAAGATGTTCTGGTTGGGTTCAGTCATCCTCCAGTGCTTGGGACAGAGGTCAGAACGTGCTCCCGACAAGGCTGGATTGCAAGACACGGCCTTCTTTCAGAGTGAAATTCACCCCCCTGCAGGAGACGTAGGCACCGCTTAAGCCCAAAGGAGAGTTGCAGTTAAGGCTGTATGTGCTTCTAGAGAACATCCTGGGATTGCCGTTTGCCATTGGGAGAGTGTCCGTACTTCCCACGATTCCCTCAGTCCAGACTGATACAAGTGCAGCTGGCTTTTTGGACAGCTAAAAGGAAGAGCGGCCTGGAGGGGAAAAGAGAGGGGCATAATATTCTTCCAAGCCCCATCCACAACCCAGGCTCCTCCCACTTGTGCTGCCCAACCGAGATGCTGCTCCCAGCAGATCGTGCAGATCCTCATAAAACCTGCGCTGCCAACTCTTGGCCATTTCCGGGTGGGTCTGGCCAGGGCTGGGATCAGTCTGTGCATGACCGGAGAAGCTCCAGCCCTCTCCAGATTTCTGTCTATGCCTGGGGGAGGCGTGAGCAGGCTCTGATTGGCTGCCTGCCCCACTTGCCCCACCTCCTGGGGAAGAGCAGCCAATCAGTGCAGCACAGGGAGGCCGGCAGAGGCGCCGAGAGGAGATTTTGGGTAGGGGTTGGGGAAAGAGCTCGGGTGATCTTTCATCAACCCTCCCCTCCTGTGAGCAATGGGTCCGTCTGCTCTCAGTCAGGAGTAGCGTGGGGGCAGGAGGCTGGAACTACCTGCCCAGGCCCGGTGGGGTGAAGAACCCCTGGAGCTGCAGGAGGAGCAGATGTGAGGGTTGTGGGGGCAGAATCAATGTAGGTGGACAGAGTTAATGGCTGGCCCATGGAGGGCGTAGATATGGGGCGGGGGGGGGGAGAGCAGGACACAGAATAAATGAATTAATTGTTGCTTTGGGGAGAAGCAGGCGATTTGGCCCCACTCATCATGCAGCAGCGAGAGCTCCTGGATGGGGCCCGGCTCATCCTACTCGATACACGGGGGAGTTGGCCACACTAATTGTGCACGTATGGGAGTACAAACATCAAAAGAACGACAAGAGCCACAGTATGGGCTGTCTTTTTGTTCTTGGTTCGTACAGCACCTAGCACAGCGGGGCCCTGGTCCGTGAGTCAGGCTGCACGGCGCTGCAGCAATACAAATGATTGATATAATCTTGGACGCAGAAACTGTTTTGTTTTGTTTTTAAATCTCATGATTTTGGGGGGATCCGACTCACGATGGTTGAACTTTTGAGGTGGGCAGTGGTGTGATCTCATTGTTTCCCTCTCCTGCAGGCTTTAATCAGCAGCAAATTAACAACGGGGCTGTTTACGTTGTGCTTGCCGGGCTGCGGAGTTCACACTTTTGTGGCATAGGGGCCGTTCACACCTCTCCTAGGGCTAGTCTTTCAGGCTGTCTGCAGACTCAGGCAAATCTTGTTTGCTTCTTTCCTTCAGTTCACAGGTTGAAGGTTTTGCCCACAGCCAAAAGAGAGCTGGAGATATCTGTAAAAGAAAAGCTGAGCTGCACCCGCCTGGGGAAAGTACCCGGTTCTTGAATAGCTGCGAGCCAGCCCAGTTCAACCCCCGCCCACAGCTTCTGGTGAAGAATGGGACCTATGGCGAAATGAGCCTGTACTTATTTACAGTAGGTGCCTGGCTGAGGTGGGGAGGGACACACCCTCACTCCAGTAGAGAGGAGGCTAACTAGCGCTGATGGCCTCAGCCAGCACTAACCAGGCGTATCTGTAAAACGGGGTAAGACCAGAAGAGGAAGCTCAAACGGGGAAAGCCTGCCACGGCAAGGGGTGCCGGCTATGGAGAAGACGGCTGTACCTCAGAGATTGCTGACCGCCGAGACAGATCAGCAAAGAGGGAGACAACGGCAAGCCATGAGGGTGCATGGACCAGGTACAAAGTGGGGCAACCCAAGAAGAGGGGCCTAGAGACAGACACAAATCTTGACTAAAGACGTTATTCCAGCTGATTAACCGAGTCCCAACGGCTGCCTAAGAGACAGACCACCCTTTTCTTTGCTTTTCTTTTGAGTCCCCTCTCAAGGGAAAGAGAGAAAAGGACCTTTTCTTTGCTTGTTTGTTTTGTTTGGAGAACCCCCCCCGTATGCTACGAACAGGGGGAGGATGTTGTAAACAATTCCAATTGGGGTTCGATGGAGACTCGGGGTAGCCCCAACCCCACCTCACCCCCAAGCAAGTCTGGAAACGTGTGCCCTGGAGCCAGTTTAACCTGGCTTTTTTGTTTGGCACCATTGCTGTGTTGTAACAGTGTTCTAATCAGGTTTAGCCACAACTGCGTTTAAAACCTGCTTAATGTGCTTAGTGTTGAAAACAATTAAAATGTGCTTAGAGCGCACAGTTGTTTGCCGGCTGCAGACAGGGCCGAACGCTATCTCTCTGACTCTGCAGCCAGCAGACAGGATTTGCTGAGCTCCGCACAGTACAGATCTGGGGCCTGCAATCCCCACGTTAGAGCAGCCAGCCGTGAACTACCTCACCCCCGCCATCAGTTTGGCATGCGCCTTTGATGCTGGAGTGCACAGCTCCCACCATCACTAGGAAGCAGCTGTTGGGCAGTGTCTAGGCAAAGTGACCGTGATGAAATCGTGGCGAAGAACCAGAGAGGAAGGATGGGCTTGTGTGGGTGTGATTCTGCTGGAGTCTTCCTGTGTGACTGGGGCAAGTCACTTAGTCTCTCTGTGCCTCATAACGGGAATAAGAATCTCTCCTTTAGACTGGAAGCTCTTTGAGGCAGGGGCTTTCTTTTAGTCTCTGTACAGGGCCTAGCACAATGGGGCCCTGATTTTGGTTGAGGCCTCTAAGCACGACCACACTAGGACTAATGAATAAATCTCATAGAACCGCCAAGGGTTAAATGGCAAATACAGAATCAGGTAAAAGTGACTTCAAATAGATCTGTTCAAAACTCAGTGGTCTTCCATCTCCAGCTCATCCGAAACGCACCGTGGATTTGGCTCCCGCAGCCCTTTGAGTTTCAGGTCTGACAAACCTTCCGTGTAAACTTAAAAAGGTTGTAGAGGAGTTTGTAAATGAAGGGCTGGAGGAAAGCTGACAGGTGCAGAGGAAAGGAGCACATGGTCCGGTCAGACACGTTGCTTAGGGGAGGATTTATTAAAGGGGACACTCTCTATCCTAGTAAAGAGGGGCGGAAAGGAGTTGATAAAGTACAGTTAGGAGCCGTAGGGAAACAATCAAATGAAGAAGAGTCCCATTCAGTTACATCACGTGAAGCCAAACAAATAAATATTGACAAATTTGCAAACATGTTGCATGGCTCTGCTTAAGGGAAGAAACCCACCTCCGTGGACGTCAATTGAGGGTGAATTTGGCTCTTTCATTTTACCTGTGACCTGAAAACAACCCCACATTAGGAATCTGAACAGTGAACTGCCCCTTCCACAGCTGTAGCTGTTTTGGCTGCAGTCTCCAAGGCCATCTCCTTCTTAGTTTTGCAGCTGACTTGACTATTATTGGTGCACAAAAAAGCCTGTTTTCAAAAGATCTCTGGGACCGAACCGGTTTGGGAAGTCAATAACATGGGTTTTTGTGCGGAGAGACAGATGGGAATGGGGTTGCACATCTTTGTGTGTTATGTGTGCATGGCTGCATCTCTCTCACGACTCTGTTTTGCAGAGTCCCCATATTCGCCCGGTCTGATGTGTCCCTGCTGTATTTATCTTGTGGTTTTTCATTGAGGAGGAAGTGTCCTCGAGTCCCCGGAGATGTGCAGAGCGGAGAGCCAGGGTGGGTTATTGGGTTAAGGGTTGGAATTGATGGAGGCAGCTCCCCTCGGGGCATGGCTGAATAAGAACAGCTTGTGTGCTTGAAAACCTGGTTGCGCTTCTCTGTGGAAATGCTTTGGCAGTGTTGGCCTGTGACTCCAGGGATACAGTGGAGGTTTCTTGAGCTCTGGCTGTGATCTGTCCTTTCCTGTTGATTGCAGTGTCTGGGGGAAAGTCCTTTGGATTTTAAACATCAGGGGCCCGATTCTTCTCTCTGTTACGCCGGGATCATTGATTTCGGCGGAGTTACACTGTCATCATACCAGCGTGGCAGCAGACTGGAGAATCAGCTCTCCCGGGTTTTTCTTAAATGCACTGCTCCACTGTGGGGAAGCTGAGTAAAAACAATGGCCCTGGTTTTCATTGTTATCTCCAGACCTCTGGAAACAATGTGCTCTTCTCCTGCATGCTTAAAGAAGCAATTGCTGCTGAAAGCTTTGGTGTCTTCAGTTGCATCCTGTGCAACAGCTGTGGCCTTGTAAAACAGGCTCTCCACATGCTGCGCGAGCAGATCGGCCACCTGTGGCACGCTGCTTGGAGAGGCTGACGCCCTGTGCTCCCATGGGAGACGGTGGACGTGGAGGGTGTTCGGGAGCTTAAGCCGTTTAAGGGAGGCCGGGTCCTGAGGAAGGACGTTCTTGTGGGTAAAGCTCTGGGGAGACCTGGGCTCACTTCCTGGCTTTGCCCCAGACTCCCCGTGTGACCGTGGGCAAGTCCCTGGGTCACTGTGGGCTCCTTTGCAGACGAAGGGTGGAAGGGAAACAGAGGCACAGAGGAGGAAAGTTGTGTCACCCAAGGTCACACAGCAGGTCGGTGCAGGGACTAGAGCCCGGATCTCAGTGCAACCAGCTGGCCGTGCTGCCTCTCAAACCCAGTACAGCCAGCGCCGAGATCCTCTTCCTCCCAAACTGCCTGTAATCCATTAGAGTGGACAGCCGCACTTTTCTGTCTTCCCCGTGCCCATCACCAGCAAGTTCTCTCCTTCGCCAATCCCCAGTCCCTGCTGTCACCTGCCATGCCGTCTCTTTTTCCTCCACATCCCTCCTGATCCAGGCCCTCCTTTCTGCCCTGCTCGCCCGGGCCCCAACCATTTCCCAGCTCTGCTACTGCAGTCTCCTCTTTTCGGGTCCCAGGTGACTAACATTTTCCCCTCTGGTGGAGTCCATCCAAAATGATCTCTCAGCTGTTGCTTCAACCACGTCGCTCCTCCTTGAGGTCATGCCTCTCAGCACCCAAGCGAGGTAGGTATAATTATCCCCGTTTTCCAGAGGCGCAGAGAGACTACGTGACCGCGGCCGGGGTCGAACCATGAACCTGGGAATAGGATCCAAAGAGATCTGACTCACTTCCATCTCATTTTAGTCTCAGAACCTTTCTCTATGGGCTTTTCTCTCTCTCACACGCACACACATTCTCCCTCTTTCTGCATTAACCGCATGCAGTGATTAAAATACTGCCATGCCCCACCATTAATACCAAACAGCAACATTCAGACGGAAGAGCAGCCGCAGACCCTAGTGTGGGTTTGGAGTTGAAAATCTGGCTTTCGGGGAATGGTGAACGAATCTGAGTGGTTACAGCACGTTGCCAATTCATTGTCTTCATTCCGGCATTTGTAAGGACTGGGTTGTTGGCTTGATTTTTTTTTTCTATTTGAGGAGGGCAGCGGGACATCAAAGGAAAGAAAAAACCCAGTACACGGCAAAAGATTTATCCCTCGTGTGTTTTTTAGCAGGGACCACAAGCAGAAATGAACAGGCAGAAGAGTGTTAGCAAGAGAAAGCAGCCGGGGTGACGGACAAGTTAATTGGCGTGTGAGATGCTTCTGTGCTCCAGTGAAGGGCCAGATAAATGCAGTCTCCCTACCTGTTTGTAGATTAAGTATCAGGTAATTCTGTTCTACTTAGCGAGTGACCAAGTTAGTCCACCTGCTAACGAGCAGACCTTGACCCATCATTTCAGTGGGCATCAGTATAAACCCCACAGTCTTTTGTATTCCTACAGTGCTTTTCAGACCTGAAGGATCCCAGGGGATGTTACAAACACAAATTGCCTTGCCTCTAAACTGCAGCTACCTCGGAGGCAAGGCATTCAGCTGGACAGCCAGCATCTCTCGGTGTCCAACCGTTCAGAGGGCGAATACCGGCTCAGGACGCTGGGGGCAGCATTGACTCTTCCAAGAAGCCCTTGCTCTGGGGCTCGTGTGTGGTGTTTGGGGAACAGGCAGTGCAGGGACTGAAATTGTAGCCTGCTGCGGTGAGTGAGGGGAAGGCGGCTGGCCCCCGCGCCACAGAGGCCAGGTGCTTCATCTCGCTGCAGTGTGTAACGCGGAGCAGACTGGACCTGGGCTTGTGACAGCTGCGTCTGAAAGGCTCCGATGCAGGAATCTGCTTGGAATTGGGGCTTGCCTTCCTCCGCTAGGCTGCGCCAGCAATGCCAGGCTTTGAAGCTGTAGAGGGGGGGAATGCCAGGCCCTTTCTAGGGGTATAAACCATCCCCAGGATAGGCCCTTGTGGCAGATTAGTAAGAGGGGTGCTGACACAAAGAGTGCCGCCCTCGAGGTTGAATCTGCAGGTCTGAGAGCAGACTTTGGCCCATTTCCGTATGTCAATGAAGCCCAGATGGGTCACAATAAACGTGTGTGGGAGGCGGGGCTTGCCCGCTGATAATGCTCCGGGCAGTGTCTCAAAGGGGCATTGTTCCTGCCAGCAGTAAATCAGATGCAGGTATTAACCCCGATCCTCTGGTGACGTGACCTTCTGCAAAATCTGCACTGATTCCAAATCCTGAACTGAAGTTACCATTGCAGGAGCTTAAAACCGCCCTGAGTCCCCACAGAAATGTCTCAGGATCTCTGCTGCTATTGATTTCCCCCAGAGCGGCATGGCTGTAAATGCAAACATTTGTAGGGGGGATGGCGGGGGCACTCGACTGCCATCTGTGTCCCTCCCTCGTCAGCGCGTTGAACCCTGGCCGTAAACCTGGAGCGCTCAGCATGCTGGACTGTTGCATCATCCTGAATAGGTCTTTTGGGGGGGCGGGAGAATTAAGAATTATGTCTAAGGACTCTGGTAATAACTTAGGGTTGCCAACTTTCTAATTGCTGAAAACTGGACATGTCTGCCCCACCCCTTTCCCTGAGGCCACGCCCCCTCCCCACTTCACCCCTATCTCCATCTCTTCCCTGGCTCCTAGTTGCTCCTCTCCCCCCTCCCTCTGTCACTCGGCCTCTTTCTCCCCCTTCCTCCCCCGGTCCACATCACTCACTCCCCATCCCGCGACTCACCTGCCACCTGCAGATCTGGGCTGGGAGGAGTTGACGCAGAGCCTGCCTGCCTGCCTGATCGGGCACGGCAGGGTGCAGGGGGGTGGTTGGTCCCCAAAGCAAGGGGCCGGAGTGGGGACAATTGGGGCACAGCGGGGCAGGGGGAAGGGGGGCTGGACAGAATCACTCCCCAGGCAGCCGGTGCTGGTGCCGACCTCTCTGCCCGAGAGGCTGGAGCTGGATTCTCTCTGTCAGCAGCTCCTCTTCCACCACCACCCCCAGTGATGGAGGCCGGTTACTGCGGGTAACTGGACTTTTTGTGTCCGGTCAGCACTGCCAGGTTCCCTTTTCGACCAGACACCTGGTAACCTTAGGATCAGGCTGCTGCTCCAGCAGGTTTTCTGTCATTTGAAGGGGTTATTTAGTTCTTTCCCTACGGAGCGATCTGTGAGGAAGCTCATTGAGGGTGGTGGAGTGAAAGGAGATCTGGAGGCTGCATCCCTCTGGGTATCTTCAAGCCAGAGAGAGAGCACAAGCATTTGCAAGTGTAGAGCTTGGTTTCAGGAGTGAGGGATCAAGCTAGAGGGGGGCATAGCAGACACGGCTTTGCCCAGGTCCCCGCCATGCCGCTTGGGCCTTTCTGCGCGCTAGGTGAGCCCGCCCAGGTCAGACAAGTTAAATGCAGCTTGTCTGGCTGGTGTGTCCAAGAACAATCCAGTGGATTGATCAGAGATTGATCTCTACCTAGCCTGCAACACGGGGGGCCGTGGGGTCCCTCCCTAACCGAGAGAGCTGGGCTCTGCGCTGGGAGTGTCTGGGTCCCCCACTAACCTAGGTGGTGATCAGCCTTAGAACTGCTCGGGTCCCTGCTTCGTTTTCAGAGTCGCTGGTCTAGGAATCACCAGCTCGTGGGTAATGGGGCGTACCCTCTTTAACGCGCAGCTGCAGAAGGTCCATCTCTAGCGTCCCGCCTGGCTTTCAGACACCATTTCTAAACAGTCCTGGCTGGTCCACCCTGGCAAACTGTGTTCAAACCCTCCCAGGCCGAGTGAGTGTGAAAGCAGGTTGAAACTGGTCTTGTTGAACCTCAGGATGCCCCGTGTCAAGGAGGTCTCAATCTGTGTGTCAGTTTCAGATTAGGAGTCAGACGTTGTGGCTCCGGGCCCAGCTCTGACTCCCCGCATCCTGTCGCTTCAGAATCCCAGCAGGCAGTGTATTAAAGTTCAGAACAGGATTAGACATCAGCTGGCAGAAGTAGGACATGCTACCAATGCCAGTGTCTCAGGGCGTAAACGCCCCCCTTAGCCGGGGTCAGGAAGAAATCTCTCCCGTTGTCTGGTGCTGCACAGTGAAGTCCCTTCTGTGGGGTCGACGCCTTCCTCCGAAGTACTGGGCCTCCGCTCGTGGGCCTCCGTTCTTCTTTGTTCCACTAAGCCCAGAAAAAAGGCTCCCGTCTTACGTTCCCAGTCCTGTGAAGCCTGCTGGCCTGACCCAAAGCCCAGAGAAGTCACTGGAAAGATGAACACTAGGATCTGCGCCGTGGTTAGTTTTTAATCCGTGAGAGGAGCGGGTGGCGGTGTTGGGCCCCCTGTCGGTGTGGTACAACAACTAGAGAGACTGTGCCCAGATCCTGGCCACAGAAACTCACGGTGGCATACTGGAATTAGTCACATTGAATGGCCCAATCCTCCCTCCTGCAGCCCACAGAATGAGGTGAGAGCTGGTGTGTGCGTGGGGGGTAATTGCTTGACTGAGGAGAGGAAGAAGGAGCTAGAACCAATCTTCCCAGCACCAGCCCGGCTGCTCTCCCAGTAACCCCATTCCCATGCCAGGAGGGTTGCTACCACAGACCTGGGACCAGCGTGCAGCTGTCAGGCAGAAGGCCTGTCTGCACTAGGCCAGTACTGCCAAAATCTCCCCCGTTGTTATCCCAGCTTCCACTCTTGTGATAGCAGCAGCCAGATCTCTAATGTAGAAGCGGCTGCAGGCAAACGATGGAGTTAACCCATCAACAGGCAAACTTCAGATGCATTCTGGGGCCTTCTCTATGCTGTACTTGTCAGTTTCCACTGACAACTTCAAGCTTCTTCCTGGTTGAGGACGTTTTTGAAGTGCCAGTTGGGTGGCTGCAGATGAACGGCTTTTGCAATTCAGTTTCACAATCTCTTGGCAGGATCAGATGAACAGAATCAAATCCCAGCCCTCTCGTCCCCCCAGTAGCCAGGAACATTTATTAAACTTCATTTGAAAGAACTAATTCCATTTCTTCAGGAGGATTTTGACCTTTCTGGGAAGCGGGCAGCCCGGGAACACATTCTGGAGTGAAAGAATGTGTGGAAGAGGAGAGAGAAAAAACTCTGCAGACAGGAATGCAGTTTCCCATTAATCAAAAAAAAAAACCAACCCCCATCTTAAAGGAAGTATAAAAAGGTGTTCGCGAAGAATGATTCTAAAAATAACATTGTCGTATTTTAGCCTTCCCTGAAAACAGGCCATGCTCTTAAAGTGGCGAAACATTCCAAGAATTTCCTGTGAGCTGTGTCCAGCGGGAGTCTTTTTTTTCTTCTTTCTTTCTCTTCTTTCGTCTTGACGATGATTTAATATCTGGGCCCTATGTTCCTTCCAAAGACCAGATGCTGCTCTCATTTACACCACTCTGAATCTGAGGGAATTCCAGGGGTCTCACTCTGCTTTCGCCTCAGTCGGTGTACTTTGAATTCAGTGCACGTGCTTCTGATTTTACAGCTGTGTGAGAGCAGGATCTGGCCCTGCTTCCTCCAGCCCTCTTTCCTTCGCCAGCCTGTTGCAGTTTGAAAGGCAATGTTGCCTCCTTCAGTAAGTTGAGTGGGCTCTGCAGAGTAGATCTGCCGTGCTGTGGCTAGCATAGCTCAGGAATGGGCTAACGTGCCTACTCCATTTTTCCTCTGAAGTGCCAGCTCCAAATTCTGGGCACCTGAATGTTGTTTATAAAAACCTTCCGTGAAATACGAGTAGATCGTTAGCCACTCAACGCACAAGCCAGCTGGAATAAAGCTTGTGTCCCAGCCCATCCGCCACATCCAGGGAAGCCAGAGGAAATACGAGGGGTCCTGAAGGTCAGCGAGTGTGGACTGAGCCACTAGCCCCCTCCTAGTGAAACCAGCCCACTTGCCAGTGTGTGTGCCGGAGCGGCTAACGGCAGGTGTCGCGGGAGCTGTCTAACTCAGCTGGCTGGCCGCGGTAACCCACGCTGCAAAATAATAGGCTAGTCGCACAGGGACTGCGCAGACAAACACGGCAGACGCTGCGTGCTCAGAGACAATTCCTGCTTGGCTCCGGACCTGCCTCATTAGGAGAAATTGCTGCCTGGGACACAGACTCCTTTCGCCAGAGCTTTGTCCCCTCAAAATCAACGGCAGAACGTCCAGTGAGTCCAGAAGGCCCAGGGTTTGGGCCGGAGGGAGGGGACAGGAGTAGTGCTTGGGCAAAGGGGAAGGAGCCGGAGGGGATGATGGAAATGCAAGATTCAGGGTGCTGTGTTTGCCTGGACAGTCCCTGCACAGCTTGTAGCTAGGCTGCCCCTTGCCGTGGGAAGATTGCCCCCCAGCTGACAGACTGGACCTGAGCTTTGATTTAAAGAGCAGAGGGTGATGGGAGAACGTGACCCATTGGATCAAATTCCAGCCACTGATGACTCGTTGCCTTGTGATGACTGTTTAGTACCTGTGCGGCGAGTGAGGTGGGTGGAGAGAGGGGGCTGCGTCCTACCAATACACAGCTGGTCCCATCCGCATTGTCCACCTCAGTAAAAAAGGGGTTGAGCCGGCACAGCGAGAGGTGGCCACGGCTCTGAGGGACGCTTGCATTTGGCACCGAGCTCTTTGGAAAGTCAGCTGCTAGGTGTCCCAACGGGAGCTGCTGGGTGCTGGGCTGAACGCTGGCCCGTCTGGCCCGTCTGTAGAATCTGGCCCCTACCCGAGTTGCTGCCGTCGTTTCTCTTTGTTTTTTTAAGAAGCGCAAGTTGGTTTTGACATTCGGCCTCCCCCCACATCGTCACCCGGCAAATCCCCCTCGCCCCACGTCCCCTCATTAGAGACAGGGCCGGGAGAAGGCTCCACCAGACTTAAGAGAACCATCATGCCCACCGCCCCGAAGAGGTAGATTTCCGTATGGCTGCCCCAGCAACGGCATCCGGCGAAGGAGCTTACCGTGCCGCAACGGCTCTGCCAAAGTCCTCTCCGGCGCTGGGGCAGAGGGAGGGCTGCCTTTGCCAGCTTGGCTGAACGGATCCTCTGAGCACGGCCTAGAGAGGGAAGGCAGGAGGGAAATGGGTCCCGGTCAACTTCCTGGCCAGTCATCTGAGAAGGGCTTTAGCTCTGCGGAATAGCTGGAGCTAATGTCACTAAATGCTGTACCTAGTCAAGAAGCAGGAAGGATGGTCTAGTGAGTACAGTGTTGGGCTGGAGCCCTACAAATGTAGGTTCAAGTCCCAGCTGGGCCCCAGACTTCCTGGGAGATCTTGGGCAACTTTTGTTGAGTTTAAGGCCTGAAGGGACCATTACATCATGTGTATCATACCCTGCTGATTTTCATCCCCATACCCTTATATTGAGCCCAGGGACTAATTTGATTAAACTGTTGTATGCTACAGTCAGAGAACAGAAGAGATTGGGGTGCGACCAAGTGCCTGCGGTCCCTGCAGTGGCAGGGAATTGATTAGGTGAGTTGCGGAGGGCATGTCTGCATGGCATCCGGGAGGTGTGATTCCCAGTGCAGGGAGAGCGACACAAGCGAGGGCCAAGGGCTGTATCTAGTTTGCATAAAATGGCAGAGATACCAGCTGCCCTCATCTTCAGCTTCATCTCCCAGCATGCCGTGCTCCAATCCAAAGGGAGCACTGCATCCTGGGACCTGCAGTGGCAACAAACCAGGCTGCCTACTCCATCTACCTACCCCACTGGTGCTAACAACAGCACCCCTGTTTCAGAGAAGGATGGCCATCCACCCTCAGGATCTCAGGCGCATTCCTGGAGTCCAGCCTCCCAACACTGCGGTTGTCCCCATTTTGTAGATGGGGGAATGAAAGCCCAGAGAGACCCAGAGTACGTGCACGCAGCAGCTTGGGAGGGGGATTCCCCGCGTGGGTAGAAATATATGTGCTAGATCTGGTGCGTGGCCGCAGTGATTTGGTTCAGGCTAGCAGCTCGAGTGCCTGGCCAAGGGCTTGAGTGGGGTCATATGCAGGCCATTAGACTAAGCCATGCTTATCTGGATTTGACCCCATTTTACAGATGGTGAAACTGAGGCACAGGAAGGGAAGTGCAGAGCTAGGAATACAACCCAGCCTTCCTGACTCCCAGTCCAATGCTCTGTCCACTAGGCCACACTGCCTCCGATACAGTGTTGAAGTCAGAGTGACTTCTGTTTACACCAGCTGACGATCTGGCCCGCAACCTCCCTGGACTGACCTTGATACTTCTGCAAACTTGGGATATAAAAGGGGAAGGTGGACGATCAGGGCCGATGGTGGCAGCAGACACGCTGTACATTCACAGAGATGGAGCCTGCAGCAGCAATTGTTTGGCCGAGCAGCAAGGATCCCGATCCGAGGCACACTGTTGCTAAGAGGTATTTCCATGGACATCAGTGGCCTTTGGATCAGGCTGCAAGACGAAATGACCCTCAGGAATGAGGGACCAGCAGGAAAGAAGCACTCTCCTTCTCCAGTAGAGGGACAAGGCTGGAGCGGATGTCATAGATTTCCTGTCCCAGGACTGGTCCCAGCGCTCACCTGGCATGTTTGCCCTGTAACCTTTATGCATGAGGACAGGTAATGTAAATGGTGACTTTACTGTGGCACAACATTGGTCCCGAAGACTTTGCTGCATCGAACCCATGACTTTGGCGCAGGAGCTTGTGTTGTAGAAAAACATCTAGTTTTGCTTGAAAGGCTTAAAGTGAGGGAGAATCTGCCACTTTCCTAGGGACAGTTTGTTCCAGTGATTCATTGCTTCCCCTGGTAAAAATGTGTGCCTTCTGTCTAAGCCTGAATCTAGCTTCAGTTTCCGGCCATTGGATTATGTTATGTCTTTGTCTGCTGGATGAAAGAGCACTCTGCTATCGGAAATCTTCTCCCGGTTTAGCTACTTGGATCAAGTCGTGCCCTAACTTTCTCTTTGTTAAGCTAAAGAGATGGGCTTTCCTATGCCGCGCACTGGAAGACATCTTTTCCAGACCTTGGAATATTCTTGTAGGTCTTTACTAAGCCCTTTCTAATTCATTGACATCTTTTTTGATGTGTGGACACCAGAACTGGGCAAACTGTTTCTATAATGGCCTCTTCAACACATTATCTAGAGGTGGCTATCCACTCCACTCAGTATGGCCGTGTTTATACGCCCAAGGATCACATTAGCTCTCTGAGCCACGGTGCTGCGCTGGGAGCTCATATTCAGCTGATCACCCACCATGGCTCCTGAGGTTTTTTCAAAGTCACTGCTTTCCAGGACACAATCACTCAAACTGGAAGTATGACCCTGGCATTTAACTGTATTAAAACACGTCATTCAAATGAGCTCAGCTTACCAACCCCTCCAGATGGCTCTGTGTAGCCGACCTCTCCTCATTATTTACCACCCTCCAATTTGTGTGTCATCTGCAAACTTTGCCACCAATGATTTGATATTTTTTCCTGGATCATTGATATATATATTGAACAGCATTGGGGTGAGAACAGATCCCTGCAAAACTACACTGGAAACATCCCTTTTGCTGTGATTCCCCATTTACAATTATCTTTGAGATTTATCAGCTAGCCAGGTTTGAATCCATTTAATATATGCTGCAGTGGTTTTGCATAGTGCTGATTTTTCAATCTGAAGGTCTCGACCCAAGATCACAGCTGGATTCTCTGAGACACAGAACTGGGGAGTTCCTGGCTCCCGCACTGTGACAGAGCAGATGAGCCAGCATTCTGATCACTTAAGCACCAATTAATTCCTCCAGGGTGGCTCTGACTTTGCCTAATTAGTAGATTAGAACGGGCTGGGAAGGACTGAAGAGCTAATTATCCCATTAGCGCACTGGGTAGAAGGTGTAGAATGGAAATACTCAGTGGAAGGGGAACAGAGGGTGTAAATGCAGTAAAGGGGGTGGGAAAAACGATACAAATAAACTCTCTGGTGGTGTTTCTGAACAGTCGGTGTAGACAGAGTAGAAGACAGGAGTGGGGCCTGTCCTTGTCACACACACCCCTGTCCAGGCCTCCTAACACAACAGCTTGACTGATGACTATTGCTGAAGATACAGTGATGGTTTTAAGGTGACACGCCTGGTATAGAAGGCAGAGGCATTTTATCCACTGTAATCTCTCTCTTTGATAGCACCGAGAGAACAAACAGACGACCCAGGCAAACCATAGAAGTGTGGGAAAAGAAGGGACCTCAAGAGGCCGTCTAGTGCAGCCCCCCCACGCTGAGGCAGGTTTATGTGCCCCTTGCCCGTCCCTGACAGGTGTTGCTTGGATCTTCCTCAGCAGCAGCTTGGGTCGGCACATTGCCGGACTGCACCATTCTGCAGTTCTGCAGAGCAGCCTCTCTCCTTTCAGGGCTGGATCGGGTCAGGAGACACCCTGGGTGCAGCCTGATGCTGATCCTTCTTTTGGAACCCACCTGGGTCTTTTTTAACTGTTTAGGTAAGCCGCCGTCACTACGCGGCCAGCAGGATTTCCCGGCTGGGAATGAGGCAGACACCAGAGCAGTTCAGCTCATTCCACCAGGACCAGGTCTTGCTCTGCCCGTCACCAGGCTTCACCCCCCAAAGGAGCTGAACATCCTTCCTTGCCCCCGTTTTGTCTGGTGTGGATACAGGAGAGGGCAAGAAGTTACAGGGCAGATGCCTGGAAATCTCCCATACAACGAGTGTTGAACACCCGTTCTGTTTGTCACAGTCCAGCCGTGAAACGCAGGCGACAAAGCAGCTCCATCTCCTATGCCAGGTGGTTACGATCTAATGTCTCCGACACATACAAAGACAAAGGAATGCAGCTGCTTCTGGGGATTAGCTCACGTTCCACTAGAGCTGGGGGGTGCTCAGCTTTATTCCAACTGGGACCCCGTGCGCCAGCTCCCATGACCTGGTCCTTTTCAGATGTACCCCAGAATCCTCCTACTGGCTTCCCGGAGGGGTCGGTGATGGAGCCGGGTCCATGGTACTCTCCAAGGAAGGCGCCAGGGGAATGGCTGCAGGTTGCAGGAGCTGCTGTTACCTGGCCTGGTCTCTGCAGAGAACCACGGCAAGGACCAGGCAGGCGTGGATGATGTGACAACGTCAGGCTGGACGGCTGGAACAGAGTGGTACTGTTTGGGCACCCGCCCATGGCTAAAGGTCCCTCCCCAGCCTAAGGGGAGGAGTCACTGAGCCCAGGATACAACTGAGTAGGGGGACAATGAATGAAAAACCAGGAAGGGGTGTGGGGGTCACAGGGACAAACGAATGGGACACCGAGCAGAGAATCCTGGACAGCGCCCACTGCTCCCGGAAGGTGTCCAGGGAGCCAGCAGACGCCGCCCAGAGGAACTCTGCCCGGATACGTGAGAGCAGAAGGGAACAGAAGTAGGCCCCAGAGTCGCAGAGCGCCCCTCCCCCCCTGCCAACCTCCTCTCCCTGGTCTTGTAGATGGCCACTTTGGCCAGGGCCAGGAGGAAGTTGACGAGGAGGTCTCGCAACTTCGTGGGGCCACGAGTGGTGGGAGGCAGGTGTGTTAGCCCTAGAATGATAACGGTCCTTTTCCCTAGAAGCTGACTAGGGATGCCCGAGTCCAAGTAAGGGCTTCCTGAGCCCTGTCCAGCCTGCCAGCGGTGTGGTGAGCACAGATACCGTAAAGATAGTGAGGTGCACAGATACCACAGTGATGGAGGCCATAGACAGACTCTTGTACAGATAGGAGGGATGGGAGGCTAAAGAGCTGGGGAAGATGAGAAGCGGGGGGAAAAAGACCCACTTTTGCCCTGCATCCCATGATCAGAATCTCCCTGCACGTCCTCCCCCACCCCTGCCTGCCGTGACATCTGCCCTGGTTTTGCCTTTCAAATACCAGGGCGCCCTAATCTGAGTGGGCTCCACAAATTGCCATCCGCTGAGCGAAGGCGCGTGCGGCAGATTCCTGAAGCTAAGAGATCCATGCAGATCGTTCCTGGTCCCCAGGGCGACGCTGCAGGGACATTTCTCAATAAAAGCTCAGGTCATTTATTTTGGAGGGGGCTGGCTGGTAAGGGTGGTTGGTTCTCAGACTGGGGGGATCGTTTCTGTCCTTAAAGCGCTGCATAGACCTTGCCTGCGTTCGCCCCCGCAGCAGCGCCATCCTTGCTATGACCGCTGCACCTCCACTGGTGGAGACTGGAGGGAGGCACTTATTTCCCAGGGAGGGATCCCACTTGCAAACTCCCTTCCACAGGCCAGAGAACATGATCAATTACAGCTTTCTCCTGTGGCGTTCCCAATGGTGCCACCTGCAGGCTGAGATGGGAATGGAAGAGAGAGAGAAAGAGAGGTGGCCACTCAGCCCAGATTGAAGATCATGGCTGGAAAGGCTCTTCCCCGGCTCTGGGTCCATCCCTTTCCTGGGTTGATCCTGCCCAGCAATCAGCTGAAAGCTGTTTGTCGGCCTTTGCTAAGCGCCCGTTGGGAAAGGGAGGGGTGTGTGTGTGTATCTGTGTGTGGGTGTGTCCCCGTGTCCTCCTAGACTAAAGCCCAGATCTGGGGTCTGTTCCTGGCTGCCACAGACTTCATATGTGACCTTAATTCTGTCATATCTGATATTAATCCTCTGTGCCTCAGTTCCCCCGGGGTGCAATGGGGACGATAGCGCTGCCTTGCAGTGATAGTGAGAGACTCACTTCATCTGTGTTTGCAAGGTGGTCTCCACACCTCTGATGGAAGGTACCACAGAAGGGCCCCATGGTATTGTAGTCTGTCGTTTTATTGCCGAACCTGCTGGGCAGGGATCCATGACCCTAGCCATCAAGGGTGTCACTTATGGCTAGCGGTGGCTTCTCCAGGGCAAGGCTGAGTCATGTCAGTATAAAGGGATCTTCACAGGAAGAAAGGGTCAGTGTGTAAAGGGCTGGGCTAGGATCCAGGAGATCTGGGTTCAGATCTGGTCTGATCTCCGTCTATGACCTTGGACACTTAATTTCTCTCTCTCTCAGTTCCCCTTCTATAAAATGGGGATGGTAGTCCTTTTTCCTCTCACCCATTGGCTGTCATGTTTGTTTAGAGTGTGAGCTCATCTCACACTCTGCGTATGTACAGCGCCTAGCACAATGGGGCCCATTCTTAGCTGGGACCTCTAGGCATTAGTAGTATACAAACAGGTAATAATAGGCTTGTGCTACCACTTCTCAGGCTATCCAGTGGCTAGAACCATCTTTTCTTTCCATGTTTGTACAGCATCTAGCACAGTACGATCCTGGTTCATGAGTAGGGCTCCTACGGGCTACTGCCATCTGATCAACAGAGGGCTTCGATCCCAGAGCTGTCAATCCACCTCCTTTCATCAGCAGTAAATTCACACAAAAACGAGTTTAACGAAACAGAACACCTCTGATGTGCATGGACTCTTTTGGAAAACGTAAACATTGGAAGGGGTTTTTTTGTTTCTTTTTAAAGAACTAAAACAAAGCAAAAATGTGACGACTCTGCCAGGCTTTGCAGGCCACGTTGTAAGATCTGTGGTGTTGTTTTGTTGGGGGGGTGGGGAGCCCTGTGCTCCTTATGGAATTGGTTCGCTGCCTTCCCAAACGCCGGCCCTGCCAGTGGCTGCAGTGCTCACCGATGGAGATCGTCCGTTGTACATCTTCCGCTCCCCTCCCAATGTTTGGATTTCTATTCCTAGCGCGTTCCTTGTGTGTCCATCTCAGGCCAGAGCGTAGGGGCTGCGCTCAGACGTACGTGTGCAGGGATTAGTTTGTGGAGACCGAGTGGCAGCTTCCAATAATTTTGTGACTGTGGTTGTTGTTGGTTTGTATCACGGGAAGGTCTTAGAAGCCACTGTGCTAGGAACATGGAACAAAAAGACGGTCCCTGTCCCAAAGATCTTACAATTGAAGCATAAGGCTATGTCCTCACTGATGGTGGTAGATTCGCCGCCGTCAGATTGATTCTTTGGGATCAGTTGAGTGGAAGTGAAGATCTGCTCAATCAATCCAGAAGTCGATTTAATAAATCCACCCCCGGAAGAAGAGTAATGCTGCGCTGACGGGAGCACCTTTCCCATCGGCGCAGCCGAGTGAAGACGCTGCGGTTAGGAAGTCGACGGGAGATATGCGAGCTAATCTACGTAGCTTGCGTATCTCCTGTTGACTGCCGCCGAATTTTCCGGTCGGCGTAGACCGGGCCGGTGGATACTGACAGGCGAAGGAGTGCACGCAAACAATGAGACAGTCATGCTTTGTTTCTTACAGGAATTGTTTCGGGGACGTTCTATGGCCCGTGTTCTACAGGAGGTCAGAGCAGATGATCATGCTGGTCCCGTCTGGCCTTAGAATCTCTGACTGTTGAGTGCACTCAGACGTACATGTGCAGCAGTCAGAGTGAGGAGAGCCGCCAGCAGTTTCTATTAGTTGCTGAGGCTGCTGAACTGTGACTTGGGAGAGCTGGGTTTTATTCCTGCTGCGTGACCATGGAGAGGTCGCTTCCCCTCCCACCCATTGCCTGTGGAGATAGGGGGTGGTTTTTATTGGTTTAGTGTTCAGGTGAGATAGTGCCAGGATCTCAGTTCAGTCCCTGGCTCATGGGAGTTCTTAAGAGACGGTGTCATGATGTCGCTTTTGATGTTTGACCTCGGTTCTCCAGGGCCAGAGTCTCTGGGACAGAGAAGCTGCCTGGGGGATTGCTCAGTGGCTGTTCTCTCTGAGCCGGGCTGTGATGCTGAATCTCCAGTTCTGCACCTGGGACAGTCAATGGGCCAACTCAGAAACTCCCCCCAAAACAACTCCCCAAAGGCTGCATCTCCGTCCAAAATAGACTTGGCTCGGCACAAAAGTCCTGGGAGTGCTTTTGCCACATTGTGAAACCTCTTGGTCTACAGCGGATCTATTTTTAGGGAAGTCCTGAGGACGTGCTGTTCCCTTCAAATTGATTACAAATACCCTCTTGGCTCTTTAGATTGGGAAAGATTCAGGTTGCAGAAGTCTGGCTGTGTCTCGCTCTGCTGCCCCTTGAAAAGAGGTTCTGATGTCTGCCTCTGTCCGTGATCTGCTGTTGTTAGAAGTTGCTCCTAGTTCACACGTGGGGGTGAGGGGAGAAGTCTATGGACAGGGTCAATTCCATCCCTGTCCTAAACCAAAGGAGTCGAGTCAGGGATTGATTTGACGCATTGTTTCTTTCTAGGATGGTCTCAGTGTTATGGCCAACAACTGACCACCAGGACTTCTTGGTTCTCTCCCCTCATCTGCCACAGACCTTGTGAACGTCACTGAACCCGTTTGGGCTAAACGCTGCCCTTACTCCTGGCCTCGTTGAAGCCAAAGAGGTTACCCAGGGTGCAAGGGCAGAATTTGCCTCTCTCTGCCCTCTAGAAAGGATATAATAATAGCAGGCTGCTGCAGGCTGCGAAAGTTAGTGAATGTTTGTAAAGGTCTTTTAGATCATAGGAATGGCCACACCGGGTCAGACCAATGGTCCATCTAACCCAGCATCCTGCCTTCCGACAGTGGCCGATGGCAGGTGCGTCAAGGGGAATGAATAGAACAGGTACTCATCAAGTGATCCATCCCCTGTCATCCACTCTCAGCTTCTGGCAAACAGGCTAGGGACACTTCAGAGCATGGTTTACATCCCTGCGCATCCTAGCATTGATGGACCTGTCCTCCATGAACTTACCTAGTTCTTTTTTTTTAACCCTGTTATAGCCTTGGCCTTCACAACATCCTCTGGCAAAGAGTTGCACAGGTTGACTGTGCATTGTGTGAAGAAATACTTCCTTTGGTTCGTTTTAAACCGGCTGCCTATTCATTTCATTTGGTGACCCCTAGTTCTTGTGTTATGATAAGACGTAAATAACACTTCCTTAGTTACTTTCTCCACATCAGTCATGATTTTATAGATCTCTGTCATATCCCCCTTAGTTGTCTCTTTTCCAAGCTGAGAAGTCTTGTTTATTAATCTCTCCTCAGATGGAAGCTGTTCCATACCCCTAATCATTTTAGTTGCTCTTTTTTATACCTTTTCCAATTCCAATATATCTTTTTTGAGCTGGAGCAACCAGATCTGCACACAATATTCAAGATGTGGGCATACCATGGATTTATAAAGAGACAATATGATATTTTCTGTCTTATTATCTATCCCTTTCGTAATGATTCCCAACGTGCTGTGAGCTTTTTTGACTGCTGCTGCACATCGAGTGGATGTTTTCAGAGAACTCTCCACAATGACTCCGAGATCTCTTTCTTGAGTGGTAACAGCTAATTTAGACACCATCATTTTATATGTGTAGTTGGGATTATGTTTGCCAGTGTGCATTCCTTTGCATTTATCAACACTGAATTTCATCTGCCATTTTGTTGCCCACTCACCCATTTTTGTGAGATCCCTTTGTAACTCTTCACAGTCTGCTTCGAACTTAACTATCTTGAGTAGTTTTGTATCATCTGCAAATTTTGCCGCCTCACTGTTTACCCCTTTTTCCAGATCATTGCTGAATATGTTGAACAGTACTGGTCCCAGTACAGACCTCTGGAGGACACCACTATTTACCTCTCTCCATTCTGAAAACTGATGATTTATTCCTACCCTTTGTGTCCTATCTTTTAACCAGTTACTTATCCAGGAAAGGACCTTCCCTGTTATCCCATGACATCTTACTTTGCTTCAGAGCCTTTGGTGAGGGACCTTGTCAAAGGCTTTCTGAAAATCTAAGTACACTGTATCCAGTGGATCATCCTTGTCCACATGCTTCTTAATCCCCTCAAAGAATTCTAGTAGACTGGTGAGGCATGATTTCCCTTTACAAAAACCATGTTGACTTTTCCCCAAACAAATCGTGTTCATCTCTGGGTCTGATAACTCTGTTCTTACCTGGTACTGAAGTTAGTCTTACCAGCCTGTAATTGCCAGGATCACCTCTGGAGGCTTTTTTAAAAATTGGGGTCACATTAGCTATCCTCCAGTCATCTGGTACAGAAGCTGATTTAGATGATGAGTTACACACCACAGTTAATAGTTCTGCAATTTCACATTTGATCCTTGGCTAAGAGGGTTCCAAGAGTTATAGCTCTGAACAGGGGGCTCAGTGCTGGGGAAGAACCTAAACACAGGCCGTTTAGCCGTGGATGAAACCCAGCAGGGGTAGTTTCCTGGGCACAGCGCACAGCTGGGTTGTAACTGAAAGGCCAGGCTGTCATGAGGTCCTCAGTGGGAACCCAGAGCTTTCCTTCCACCTCACTCTGCGAGAGCTGTCTGGGCATAGAATCCGTCTGTCTGCCCAGGTGTCTGTACTGCTTCCGTCAGAGTGGTGGCACCTCTGAGTCCCTTAGGACGAGGCCGTGGCGAGGCACTGCTCAGCCAGCCTTTCAGCAAACCCACCAAACTGATACAGCATGGAGGCGTGGGCTGACGGAGGCTGAGGACAGAGGTGGGGGAGGCAAGGGTGTGGGACCTGCTTGTACTGGAGATGAGGTTGAGCTGCCTTCAGGGGCCCGGTGCATGACTTGTCACTTCCCAGCGGCTGGGGGAGTCAGCCCAGCCCGGCCCTCCCAGGAAGAGGGAGGAACGTGGAGCAGAGGGGAGCTTTGTCCCTTAGTGTTCCTTGCCCCCGGAAATGGAGGCCCCAGAGTGAATGCAGGCGATGGGCAGTGCGTCTAGTAACAGTGAAGGAGCATCGGGAGGGCCATTACGCTGCGGAGAAGCCCCTTGAGGGACGTGGCAGAAGAGCCATTCCCTTCGGCATGTACGAAGCACTGGGGACTGTCATGTCTGGAGGAGTCCAGCACTGTCCCAGAGGAGCCTGGGACATGACCTACAGCAAGAGGTCGTGTGGTTGAGGCACTGACCTGGAACCCCGGAGACCTAGGTCTGTTTCTTGACTCTGCCCCAGACTTCCCATGTGACCTTGAGCAAGTCACTTCATTTCTTTGCGCCTCAGTTCCCCAGCTGTCCAATGGGAAGGAGAATCCTTCCTTCCCCACTTTGTCTGTTTTGTCTCTTTAGGCAGTACGTTCTCCAGGGCAGGGGCTGTCTCCCACTGTGTATGTACAGCGCCCAGCACAGTGGGACCTGGCCCCGGCTGAGCTTAGGTTCTAGGCACCCTATAAATAATTACATTACAGCAAACACAACCGTGGGGGTCATGTTTCCAGGCTTTAGACTAGACAGTGGAGGCCAGTGTGGGGTGGAAGGCCCAGGGGATCGAATTCAGGATGGATTAGGAAGAGAGCTTTCAGGGGTAATGATAACACACCGGTAGGGGTGGGAAGATGCTGTGGTGTAGTGGACCAAGTGCTGGACTATGACTCCTGAGTTCTAATCCTACCATTTAACTGTCCCTTAACCTCAGGTAAATCACCTACGCCACAATTTTCGGTGGTTTGAGGTACCTCATTTTTAGGGTGCCCAACCAGAGGCACCTTGGGTCTAATTTTCAGAGGCGTTGAGAACCCCCATCTTCAACTGGCCACACAGTAACTATGGCACCCGCAACGGATGACCTGTTTTGAACTCTTTTAGCATGAGTGCCCGTTTTCAAGGCTGCTTCTCCACTGTCTTTCTCCTCATGTCGTCACTTACCCGCCGCAGAGTGACTGTAAAATGTTGCCGTTCTGGTTCCGTACCATTTTCCTCACCAAGTTCTGTACATGCGGCCGACGTTTATGTAGGACCTGTTCAAAAACAACAGCCCTAATGCTAGGCCTGCTTCCCACCTTTGCGAGCGTTGTGCGGGTTTTTGTGACGTGCTGGCATCCTTCAATCAAAGCGCTATGCACGTGCCAAGTCCTGGGCCTTTCAAACGCCTCCGAGAATAATGCGGGATTTCCAGAACTTCTGCTTGATTCGTACGCCATAACGCAGGCAAGCGAGCCGCATCCGGGCTGCCCTTGGAGAAGATGGCTGGGTGATTCCGACACCCAGAGAGGTTTCTAAGAGCAGGAGCAATGCTTCCTAGAGGGTGTGAATGCTGCCATCTGCTGTCATCTGCAATGACCTTGTGTCATTGCAACTAACAGAGCCTGACCTTCAGTGGAAATCTTTGGATCCTGCCCCAAGAAGCCTTTGTTACCTTGGTCAAACTGCTTAGGGGAAGCCGATCAGGGTTTAGCGTGACTTGATTTTAGGATGGCCACTCTGCTGACACCAGGGGCGGAACAGCTCGTTCCCGACAACGAAGGAAGTTGACAGGGACGAGTCAGTGGGTTTTGGTCTCGTGGGGGTTCTGTAGACAGTGGGGCAAAGTCTTACCCTGGTGTAAATCCAGAAGCCGATGAGAGATTTCAAACTCTCGGCTTCGTTCTGCCTTCCTGTGCATCAGAAGAGACCGCTGAACAAAAGGAGACCCGGTAGCTGCGAATACGTTAATGAATGGCATGTCCAGGGCTCCCTTTCGCAGAATACGTCAGGCAATGACATTTCAGGCTAACACATTTAAAATGGACAGAGAGAAATACTTTTCACATGGGGCATGATTTAACCGCAGAGTATCCCCGTGACCAAGAACTTAATGGGATTCAGAAAAGGATTCCCCATTGATATGGGTAAGGAGCATAATCGCCGTTTACACCAGGTAAGATATAAACTCTCATGCTTCAGGTCATAAACCGGGATTAGGAAGAAAGTTCCCTGAGGGACAGATGATTATATAAATGTCCACTAGGGGGTTTCTTGCACCGTCCTCTGAAGTAGCTGATCTTGATCCCTGTGAATAATGGGCTATTGGGTTCTGTGAACCATCGAGCTGATCAACCTTGGCAACTGATACCCTCCCATGAAGTCAATGGAGTTACACCAGTATAAAAATGGATTAAGTGAGCTCAGAATCAGGCCTGTTAATTGAACTGGAGTCACTCTGCATTTACACCAGGGTAGCACCGAACAGATCTAGGTTGCTGGAGCTTCTGTGGCTTAGTTTTTAATGGTTCTGGTTCATGCAAGTTCCCACCCCTACGTGTGATTGGGGCTCTAGATCTGAGTTAATCTGAACACTCCAGGAACACAGCTGACTTGACTGCATTTTCCCTGATTCCAGGTTGAATTTTCAGGCTGAAGCTTAAAATCTGGCTCTGGGGGAACAAATTTTGGGGGTTTTCAGATCCAGGTTTCTGGCTCAGCCCATTAGAGAGAAATGGTGCAGCTGTGTACTTTGGATCCAGATTTCAGGCCCTCCCAACTCTTGGGCATTCAGATCAGAGGTTGAGCTTTAACTGAAATCACGTGAAACTGCCGGGTTTTACATGGCTTTTTTCTGGATTCCCGGGGCGGGGTCCCCTCAGCATTCGGCTCAGGTCTATGGAACGTTGGTGCTTTGCTCACAGTGCAGGTTAGATACTCACAGGCACTTGGAG
The DNA here is from genome assembly GCF_026122565.2 of Emydura macquarii macquarii. Classification (NCBI taxonomy): domain Eukaryota; kingdom Metazoa; phylum Chordata; order Testudines; family Chelidae; genus Emydura; species Emydura macquarii. Next base: position 6,299,642 of record NW_027133465.1, read on the forward strand.
AGGGTCGTGGGTCAGGGATTGCTGAGGCTCCCAGCAGTGGATGAGTCTCTATTTGCTCCAATATGGTCTGGGTAATGGAGTATTCCCACTTCTGAAACTGCTGCTGTGTCTCTGTCTTGTTATTAGGGATGTAGATAATAATAATCTCTAGCGCTTACACAGTCCTGAGCATCAGCAGATCTCAAAGTGCTGTACAAAGGAAGGTGGGATCATTAGCTCCATTTTACAGATAGGCAAACTGAGGCACATGAAAGTGAAGCAGCTTGCCTAAGATCACCCAGCAGGCTGGTGGCTGAGCTAGGGCTAGAACCTAGATCGTCTCCTGAGTTGTAGTCCAGTGCGCTAGCCACTAGGCCACACAAATTCCCTCTGCCGGGACCAGCCCCTGTAATGGGAAGTGGTGGTGATGTGACCATGGCATCAGCTGTTGGGGCAGGACAGTGGCAGGGGTGGCCCCTCCAGCTGCCTGGGGCCGTTGTTTGCCTGAGCACCAAGGAAAACAGAGCACCCTGGCTTTGCTGCTGTGGGGGACCCTCTGCGCCCCCCTCTTCCATGGGCTGTGGCTTTAGCCAGCCCAAGCAGGCCCTACACAAATAAATGGTATGTCTTCGCCGGTCACCCTAATTACAGTGGCTGGCATGGACTAGCAGCAAACACCCGCACCTCTGCAGCGGCAGCGCCCAGGATGTAGGAATTCTGGGTGATTTAGGCAGCTGACGCTTTGCGGTCTCAAAGGCCGGAGAGTCCCTGCTCCCATCTCTCTCCTATCCGCCCTCCCGCTCCCAGACGCTGACGGGCACCTGTGCTCCGAATGAGGGCCTGCTCTGGAGGGCTGGGTGCCTGCAGGACAAGAGTGCAGAGCTCAGAGAGGTCTGGATCCTTAGGATCCCGGGACGTGCAAGGATCCTGCTCAGCCACCAAACAGGGCTTCTAGCGCAGAGACTGGCAGCGTTTAGCCCGGCTGCCGGTCAGCTTCAGGCCTTTAGGAAGCAATCAGGAAGCCCAGAGCTTGTTCAGACATGGTTGAACTGTCAGCAGGCGGAGAGGGACAGAGCCGGCCCTGTCCTCACCCCCCGGGAGGGCTCGTCTGGTGGGCAGCTGACAGTGTTTCACCTGCCGCCAGGAGCCTTTTGGGGGACGTCCTCGCTGTCTGTCAGTGGGCGTGAGATTTCGGGTGGGTCGGCTGGAGCTGGGCTCTGACTGCTGGCCGGCCTGGGCCGGGAGGGGAGTGGAAGGCACTGGCAGATCGGCCCCCGTGCTAGGTACATCTCGTGGGGTCTGTTCCCTTGTGCACTAGTGGGGGATCGTCCCCCACCTTCTCCACACACTGGGCTGGATCCTCACCTGGCGCAGATGGGGCCCCACCAGCAGAGGAGGCCTCGTAGAAACAGTGGGTCGATCCCGGACCTGACATAGCTCCATGGACTGCAGCAGGCTCCGGTGTTGGCATTCAGCACCTCACTCACGCCAGCTAAGGCTCCGGCTCCCTGTGCGTGCTGACCCTGAAAAGCCGTGACATTGAAACCTATTTCCGAATCCACATTTGCTTCCCCCCACCGTGCACTCATTACTGTAGGGTTGCCTGTGAATGTTGGGTACCATGCGTGCTGGTTTGTTATTGTAGGGTTGCATGTGAATGTTGGGTACCATGCGTGCTGGTTTGTTATTGTAGGGTTGCCCACGAGGGGCAGGACGGCGTGTATGCTGGTTTGTTATTGTAAGGTTGCCTGTGAAAGCTGGGCATTGCATATGCTGGTTTGGTATCGAAGGGGGGCCAATGAGGGGCGGGGCAGCAGGCACACTAATTTGTTATTGTAGGGTTGCCCAGGAAGGGCCTGGGCGGTGTGCATGCTGGTTTGTTATTGTAAGGTTGCCGTGAAAGCTGGGTATTGCTTATGCTGATTTGGTATTGAAGGGCTGCCAACGAGGGGCATGCTGATTTGTTATTGTAGGGTTGCCAGGAAGGGGCTGGGTGGCATGTATGCTGATTTGTTATTGTAGGGTTGCCAGGAAGGGGCTGGGTGGCATGTACGCTGATTTGTTATTGTAGGGTTGCCTGGATGGCTGACCTGATGGTGTTGATTTTGATTTTTCGTGTTTATCTATTTATTAAGGAAAAGAGTTTTGAAACATTTGCTTTCCGTAATAAAAAGAACATGCCTCCTCCTGCAGTACACCAGCCTCTGGGAGCCAGTATAAAGTGCCGGGGAGTCCTGCCCGCCCTGGCAGTGCCCCTTAATGTAGCAGCCGTGCTGAGCTCGGCGTGAGTCTGTTCACACCGTGGGGAGGGCGAGAGGGAGAGGGTGTGCTCAGCCGGTGGTGAAACAACAACACATGGGGACAGAATCTGCCCGCCAGTACTCCAGGAAATGTGGAGTTACTGCACCGAAATCGATGGTGGTACGCCCAGTTCATCCCACCGCAGGGACAGCCTGATCCGATGTTAATGACTCCAGTGTGCTTTGGCTCAGGCCCGGCGAACAGAGTCTGGCCCGTCCATTCCAGTTTTCTTTGCTCAGTTGCTTGCCTCGTAGGCGGGAGGTGCTCAGTCAGATTGCAGGCACCGCCGGTTTTGCTTAGTAAGGGATGAAGCTGAGGATAATGAGGGCTGAGGATTCTCAGATCATCCCTATAATAATCCAGAGAGCGGCTCCGTTCCAAACAGCTGGTAGCTGCTTTGCTCTTAACGTCATTAAGGGTTAAATCCTGTCTCCACTGAAGGCAGCGAGAGCTTTGTATGCTGCTTAGCATTCCCAGGCAACCCTACAATAACCAACCACGAAGTCTGTCCTGAAGCGAATGCTCCTTCTGCTCCTCCTTAAGGGATTTTCGTACTGGGGTCACACCTGGGGCTTTCTGCCCTGCCGCCTGGTCCCTGGGTGGTCCTTGATGCCCGGGCCAAGCGAGTGCCCCAGGCTACTGGAGCAGAATTCCCCGCAGGTCGCGCGGTCGCAGCATGGCAAGATGGCCGCTCTCGGAGCACATCGCGCTGCAATCACAGTTAACAAAACACTGACCCCAAACGTTAACAAAACCGACACACCGTTTTCCCCTCCGAGAGCAGAACAGAGCCACGTGTGACAGGTGGGAGTCACGTCATCATTGCCCCTCTGGCAAGCACTCAGACGCCACAACGATGGGCACGGTGCGCGACCCCCGACGCCGTAGGCTAGACTGTAACTGGGAGGGTGTTGCAGGCGGGAGTTAGATTTGACAGGTAGATTTTGCACTCTCTGCTCATTGGTTTCCATGCGCCTTTTTGATGGTGCTTGTCACAAAGCGCCGCGCCTGCATCTCTCGCTCCGTGTTTGCTGTTCTGCCTGTGCCTGCTGCCTGTGCTTGTTTTCCTAATCAGCTGAGCTGTCAGAGTGTGACTCACGCTTGCAGCAAAAGCAGGTTCTGGTTGTATTCCTCCTCCCGGCGGTTTCCTCCTGCCTGTTTCCAGCAGTGCAGAGGTGCGACCGCTTCCTGCTCTGGGGATCGCTAAACCTCTGACTGCCAGAAGCTGGGACTGGATGCCCGGGTGGATCACTCTATACATTGCCCTGTTCTTTCCGTTCCTTCTGAAGCACCTGGCATTGGTCACTGTCAGAAGACAGGATACTGGGCTGGATGGGACCAGTGGGCTGACCCAGTGTGGCTGTTTTTATGTTCTTGGGCTGAGTGACTGGTTTGTTGATCTCACCCTTGGATACCCACTTCGGATCCATCATTCTTTCTTTCTAGGTTTCAGATGGCTTGCCTCTGCCATTCCCGGATCTCATCTTATACATAGCTGGCTGGCCAGACTAGCACCGTAACACAACCTCTCCCCCGCACCCCTCCAGCCCCCAATCCAGGCTGGGGCCCCCTTCAGGCTGAGTTTGGACATGACCATTTATCTCTGTGCAGTGAAAACGCTGCTGGCAGTGACCCTCATTCCTCACCGTAATGGAATGCGGATTTGAAACAATTTATCGTTGGCGCGCATGGGATATTAATACAAGTCTCCCCCGGAAATCAGTCAAAGTGCAGGCAGGCAACCTCCAGGCAAAAGCTGCCAAGCCTTGGCCAGCTGAGAGCTGTATTAGCACCTTGTCAATAGCCATAAATTGCATAGAAATGAGACTGTTGCAACTCAGCTTATCATTCACACTGAGATGCATTCCAGTGGGCCCCGGCATATTGAGCCAAGATGGTCCAATTGGTATCAAGATGGAGCACAGCATGCTGGGAGCTGTAGTTCTCCACAGGCCACTCCTCCATACTGGTGCTCATCCCAGCAGCATAGAAATGCTGACACTTAAATTAAGAGCATAATAGTCTGTCGCCTGCGCCTGCATACACTACTGCCCTCTGTTGACGGGAGCAAGAACTGCTCATCTGTGTGCCAGAGGCCCCCCAGGGCTGAGAGCTCATGGAGATTCATTAAGCTCAAGCGCAAGAGGCCGGAGTGTGCAGAACAGGAGGATCTGGGATCTAGCCCCACTTCCACTGTGACGTTCTGTATTGCCCTGAAGTCGTAGCTGGTTCTAGCCGTGTATCGTCCCCAACGATGGTGGGACAAGCCGCATCTGCAGAGCCCTGGAGGCGGCGTTGGGTCTGGGGCTGCCTTTGGGCTGCCTCTGCTTTGAGCCGCGCGAAGAGGAAATTTACTGGCTGTGGAGGTAACTTACAAAAGAACTGCTGCTGCATGCAGTTGCTATAGAAACCGGCAAGTATCTAATTGGATTTAATTAATGAATCAGGAGTTGGTGTGTAGGAGCTGAACGAGCGCCGACTGACGTGTGCCTCAGTGAAAAAGCCCCAGGCTTTGTTGCCCAGGGCTCGCCATTGTTGCTCCACCGTTTCTGCTCCACCAAAGGCAGCAGCGACGGTAGCCCTGGTGTAGATAAGGTTCCACCAACAGGGAGCGGGGAGGGGGGGGGGACGCTTGCACTACCTTGCCCGGGCTGGATCTGTTGTCGGGCGAAGCAGAGAGCATCACTGCACCACTTTGGACTGTCCCATCGGGTGGCCCGTCGGGCTAGGGGCATGCTCCCAGCTTTGGGCAGGAGGTCTTGGGTTACTATCACCTTTACCAGTCCTAGGCTTACTGCGGTAGGGGAGAAAATATGAAATAGCTACTTGGTGGCTGAAAGGTGGCAGCCGCCAAGTTCCTGTTAGCACCCAAGCCAGTCCTGGGTTTATAACACTGGACAGACACACTGTGCTACGTTAGATATACGTCCCTTCGGTCCTAAGAGACTTTCAAGCCAAATCCTAGCGGTGGCAGGTAGATTGGAACTCAAGCACAGCTGGCGTTGCTGCAGTTCAAGGGACCCAGTCGGGCAGCTGATCTCTGCTTCCACAAGCAGAACCAGCCAGGTTCCTTTCACTGCCCACGCAGGGCAGCACCCGGCTTCGATGGGGAAAAGGTCCTTCGGCGTCAGCGTGAGTGGTGATGGTCCAAGTTGTTTTTTTAAAGTGCTGGAAAGGAAATGTTGAGAAATCTCAGATCTGAATCGTGTCGGGGCCCCTTTAAAGCAAGAAAGCCAACGTGGGTGGAAAATCCCTGGTGCCTCCAGATACGTAGGGTGCTGCAGGTGAAATGTACATGGGTCACGTCAGAGTCATTAACCAGGCAAGGTGCCCAGAACCAGCTCCCCCTGAAGTTCTAGGCTGGCCCACATGCCCAGACCCTGCTTTGGCTTTCTCTGCCCGTTTCCCCAGCGGTAAAAATGGGGGTGGAGCTTCTTCCTTGTCTCACAGGGATGGCATGAGGTTTAACATCAGCCAAGCACTTCAGGAGAGAGTGTGGCCTACTGATTAGGGCAACAGACAAGGGCTGGGTTCCAAACTATGCCATTGGCTTGCAAATGACCTTGGGCAAATCACTTCTCTTGATGCCTCAGTCTCTCCTATCTCTAAAATGGGAGTGTTGACACTGCTGTCCTTTGTGAAGCACTTTGACATCCACAGCGGAAGAGTGCTCTGTAATAGCTGGATATTGCTGTTGTGATCACTTGGCATTCCTCCAGGCAGGTCCCTGCTATAGCAACGTCGGGCTCACATTGCTGTGTGTGTTAACCCTGACCATTGGGATCACAGACCCAGAGCCTGAAATGCACTCTCTCTGGCTGTGCTGCTCCTCTCGGCCGTTCGTGACCTCAGCCAAGCTCCTGAGTGAATTACCACCCTGCATTCACAGCACATCCAGATATTATCTCAGACTTCCTTTGCAGAGATACAGACAGATACAGGAATACCTTGTTCTAAGCCTAGCGGTTCTCCTTCTGCTGTCGGAGGGGTCATGCACCTGCCGCCATGCCCGCTCTCCGGGGAAACGCAATTGATAAGTCACATGCCTCCTGGCCCCCATGGAAACCACTGAAGTCAGCAGAGTTGTCCCAGGAATGAAGCTGACCCCAGAGGCGCCCGCAGGCTCTCCCTCTAAATCGCTCCACCACCCGCAGTGCAAACCCACTCAGCGGGGAAGGAGAATTACTAATGCTTGCCCCACACCCTGGGCAGATTTCTGATCCGCTGGGACTCCAGGCGAGTTGACGATGAGAATCCCTAGCTCCTCCCACTCCAGGTCCTAGCTCCACCCCCACGGAACCACTCTCTGCTGCGCGGAGAGGCTTCCAGGAGCTCAGCCCAGTTCTGCGGCTGTATGTACATTTCATTACAGATCTTGACTTAGGGGAAGGGCCTGCTACCACTGGGGCCTGCTGCTCTGCTTGCATTCGGCCCCTCTGATCTTTAATTATTCCATCTGAAGCCTGTTTATTTCCTTTCCTCATTACTGTCTCCACCTAATTCCTTGTTATTTAAACGGGGCTGTGTCCAGTCATCACTCATCTCCCTCTCACCCCCGCCCATGCAGATCTGAGTTTTGTCAGCCAAGAGGCTGGGCTGAGAACAGCCCTTTGTTTTTAATAGAATCCAAGTGTTCAATGTGCTGTCTATTGTATAGGAAGAGGCAGCGTATTCGTAGATTCCAAGGCTGTAGAGGTTCATTGTGATCATCTAGTCTAACCTCTTGTGCAACACAGGTCATAGAACGTCCCCAAAATTAATCCCTAGGCAGATCTTTTTGAAAAACATCCAGTCTTTATTTAAAAATTGCCAGTGATGGAGAATCCAGCACGACCCTTGGTAAATTGTTCTGGTGGTTAATTATTCCCACTGTTAAAACATTTACGCCTTGTTTTCAGTCTGAGGAAGGGTGCGCAGATGGGTAAATTACTGGACTGGGTCTCAAGAGAGCTGGGTTTAATTCCTGGCTCTGGCACAGGTGCCTCTGTGACCATGGACACATTACAAAGGGCTTGATCCAAAGATGCTGGGAGTCTTTGGATCCGTCCCTCACTCTTGCCGTGCTTCCGTTGTCCCCTGTACAACAGAGATGATGCTTCCTGTCTCCCAGCCATCACAGTGTGTGGTGCTGTGCGGTACGTAGAGGCAGTAGAATGAGTTTGGGAAGGGTGCATTGCTCATGCATGATGAAGCCAGTGTTTCCCGTTATCACAAGTCTTCTGATGTTTTTCTTAAAGCTCCAGCCCCTGGAGTCATGTGAATACTTGAAAACCTCAATTTACTTTTTCTTTTTTTTTAGTGGAAAGTTTCCAGCCTTCATGGTTGCACAACAAAGCTTGGTAACATCACCCAAATGATCTCAAAACATTAAAAAACCATCATCTTTTAAATATGATTTTAAGACAGTCTCATGGTTTTGGGGGTGGACTCGTGGATTTTGAAGGCCAGGGGGGGCAATGCTGTAAGGCCACACATGAGCTTTGCAGGTGACCCACAAGGAGAGCCAGTAGAGTGCGCACACCACACAGCGCCGCCACGTCTAAAAGGAATTAGTAGGGGCAGAGGAAATGGCCATGCTTGGCCGCGTGCTGCCTGCTTGGAGCTTTCTCACAGAATAGCCAGCCAATTCGAGAGTAAGGTGAAGTGATCTCACCCACTGCTCGCGGGATGCCACTCGTCTGTAAATCCTGTCTAAGCTCACGTCAAGCTAATTGAACTGACCAGCATTTCTTGATTGTTTGGCAGTTGCTCTCCTAGTAGCAGGGCTAAACCAGAGCCAGATCCTAACTTATTTATTCAGTGAGGTTAAAGGGGAACGGAGCCACCGTTTGGGTTGGGGGCCTGATCCTGAAAGGTGCTGAGCACTTCCTGGTACGTGCCAACTCCCGCTGTACCCTCTGAATGGAGGAGCTTGGCACTGTGCAGGATTGAGACCCGAGGAAAGAGGACGTGGTTAAAGCACACGCCGGGGCGTTAGCGCTTCAACAACAATTTTATTGGGCCTCCACATTTATGAGCCAGGTTCCTCTGTGCCAGTAGAGGGCGCACTTTCTATTACCCTCTCCAAGCGTTCACCTCTGTACAGCTGTGTCTCCTGCCTGTCGAAGGCGTCAGCCTTCACGACTGCCTGTGAAACGGTGGGAGATGATGGGCTGCGCGGGGTAATAACGGCGCTGAGTGTTAGCCGGGAAAGCTGGGCTCGTGGGAGAGTCCTCACCACAGAAAACACACCCTGAAAGAAAGGGAAAGCAACAAGCCAGGAGCGTCACGGGCACATGAATGGCTTCAGCCATCAATCTTCTGCTGCTCTGCCAGAAGCCAGTGGCCGTGAGATCAGCCGCACTGCATCCTCTGCCGCTGCCGCGCTGTTACCCAGGGCAGGAGGTTTTTGCAGCAGGCCTTTTACATGGACGCTCCGGCGAGGGGAATGGAAGCAAAGCACCCCGGGCTGGCACAAAACCCTGACCCCAGCTCCCCGCCTGCCCAGCAGCGCGTGGGCCATGCGGACCATTCTGCAGTGGCTCCTGGTAAATGTGTGTTGTGGGTAAATCCTCAGGGCCTGTGTTAGCTGGTGGAGGGAATGTGCCGGGCCAGCCATGAGCGGGGGAGTCTTTCAACAAGCGAGAATTGTGCCTACAGGTCCCTGTTCCTTCCCTTAGTGTGTTTAAAGGGAAGCCCAGCGCAGGCTGTAACCTTCTAGCGACAGGCTGTGTAGCTCTGATGCCTGGCCGAGACCACTCTTCTCCCCTCTGAACACCAGGGGTTGTTTCTGTAGCCCAGCCTTCGACTGGCCCGTCAGCCTCTGGTCCTGCTTCGTTATGGGGGAGAGAAGACCCTTGAGTTAACGCCTTGCCTGCTGGCCCACCGGCTGGCTCTCTGCCCCATCCCAGCTGCCCTCGGCATGGTCCAGGTGGGGATTTCAGGTGGCGGGCAATCTGGGGTGCTTGCATACCCCGGAGCAACTGAATGTGGCTCTCTGGCCCCTTCCCCCCCCGTGGTTGGCCCACATAAGGGGTTTATGGGTCTGCTTCAGCCTCCAGGTTAATGAACTTATTTAGACCCAGATCCACGGCTCTGAGGATCTGGTCCTTAGCCCATTCGCTCATGCGGCAGCGGCTTATGGTTTAGATTCTGAAGTCCCAGGTTGGTTCGATCGCTGTGGACAGCCCATCCAGGGGGTCGTCATCACGCCTACAGGCAACAGACACTGGTTCTGTGTCGGCTACTGTGGGCCAAGGTGCTTGCACAGAATGGTGTCTCCCGCGGCCGGATGTGCTTGTGCAGATAAGTCTTTGCAAACACGCCATGATGCACATCCGCTCGCCTTTACAAAAGGGGCTTTTATTCCTGGAGATGCTGAGAGGCGGATGCATCACCCCACCGTAGGCCCTGCAGCATGTGCGCTGCATTCTTGAGCCCTGGTTTTTGTCCGTCACAAGGCCTGGGCACGAAGGCTTTGATTAAAGGTGGAATTAATTCTGCTTGCCTTCTGAGGGTTGAAGTTGTGCCCTGAATGATCCCTCACGATGCTTTTTTGGTGTTATCAGGAGACTGTTCCCCATAGAGTGACTGTGCAGTGGTGTATTAGAGAGATAATTTGTATCCCCGCACTGCATGATGGGAGCTAGAGGTGGGCTTGGGGTGCAAAGCTGAGCTCCAGAACCAGATCTCAGGGGGGTGAATCGGTCCGACGTGCGCTGTGAATGTGCTGAAGGGGAAAGATTTCCCTTTCCCACGTTAGCACAGACCTCATTTACTTTTAGAAATCAGATGCGTGTGTGTGTGTGGGGGGGGGAGGCACGTGCAATTTCAGTGTCGATTCGTATCCCTGGCCCGGTTCTTGCCAATCATTGCATCTTTGCTCTGCTGGTGATTGTTCTCGCCTGCCGAGTGTATCCTAATAACAGCAGCAGAGCTACAGGCAGGCAGCACACCTGCTAGGGAAAGGAGAGAGCGATCATCCATCTGGGGGAACGCAGCGCGAGGGCTAGCCACACGGCCAGGGAGACGTGGACGGAGGAGAGACCCTCGCGCCCCTTCCTCCTTTATTTTTGGGTATTCTCGCCTTCCCCCTCTCCGGCCCCCCCACCCCCATCCCGGGTGATAATTGTCATTTGGATTTTGCCGTTGGCAAACGGACAAGCCCTGGGACCCGCATGTTGCAGATGGTGAGGACTCTTGCCCAGTTCACGATCGCATTGGAAGACATGCGAGAGGTCGGGGACGGCGCCGACGCAGCCTCGAGCACCCCCTCCGGGGTTGGGGGAGCTGCCGAGGAGACGCAGGAGAAAACCACCAGCAGCCGAAGCAGCCCCACACACAATGGCATCACGGAGGTGATGAGGCGAGGGGGGAGGGGACGGGGTGGGGGCGGGGGGGGGGCAGATGAAGCTGTGGATGTGCAGACACAGCCTTTGAGAAATCACTGCGGGCTCATTAGCTGCGGGGCTGGAGCCAGTATGTTGGCATCCGGAGCATGCCGAGGCTAATCCAGTCGGCGTGAGTTGCTGGGACCCTTGTGGGTCTAGGGTGCATTCGGGGCTGCTCTGGGAACCCGTGTGCCCCGCACCTGTACACGTGTCTATGCCGGAGAGCGAGGGCGGCAGTGGCCGGGTTCGGAGATTTCTCCCGGCTGTGGCAGGCGGGATCGTGCCACCAGCAGAACGCTGGGCGTTGCTTCCCACCCTGAATCCCGCGGGAGGCTCGGCAGAGGCGTTCTCCCCCGGGGCGCGCGGGAGGGATCGCGGGGGGCCGTCTTGTTGTGCCAGGGCTGGGGGGGTTGTTCCGTGTGGACGAGCGTGGGATGCGTGGTCCTTCAGCCTGACGCCGTGAGGTAGCGCACGCCGCTCGCAGCTACCGGTGCCCATCGGCGGGGGGGGGGGGCTCCCGAAACGTAGCCAGGAGTTTCCGGGAGACACGGAGAGGCGGCTTTTCGCCTCAGAAGCCTTTTCTAAGTGGGGCGGCTTTTGTGGGAGAGGTGCTGGGGGGCCAGGCCTGGAGACTCATATCTCATGGGCCGTGGGCCAGCTGGGAGCTGCCCTCCATGTGCACGGCGGGACGCCGGTGCGTGTCCGTCCCGTCCTTTGCTGTATTTAATAGCGGCGGCCACGCAGCGATTGTCCCCCTGGGCAGCAGTGCTGACTCACTGGCTCCTAAGCCGCCCCTGTAGCCTGTCTTGTGGTCAGCGCCTGCTTCGCGGAGGGGAGGGATGTAAGCCCCGCAGGGCGGCGCTCTGGGCTGCCCTGGGGCCTGCCGGCCTGGGAGGGCATTCGGGGAGACACGTGAGCATCGGTTTAGTCAGTCTCCCGACATCCCTGGCAGGTGGAAGAGGAGAATTGTCCCTGGTTGGAAGGTGGGAGATGTTGAGACGTAGACGGACTGAGAGTCCCGCTCTCCTCGTCCAGCCTAGAACAGAGCCAGTAGATTCAGGCCTGAGCACACGCAGGGGGATAGCCGCCTCTGCAGGATGCTCCCCTGCCATATGGGTCTCCAGCCCCGTGCCGGTGAAGGGGGCACTGGCTGGACTCCTTGGGATTCTCCCACCCAGGGGGAGGCAGCAGGAGATCTAGAAAGAGTGCATCAAGTCTGCAGTCCTGCTGCGCTGCGGGTTGCCTCCAGGGGGCAGCAGCAGGCAGGGGAGCCTGGTAATATACCAGAGCTTTAATGCCAAGGACCCAGTCAGTGGCAAGGTGCAGGGGACCCCAAAACCAGGCCATGGAGCCGTACCGCCAGCTTCCTCTGCCAGGAGGGGAGAGGGAGGGCGTGGACCATACCAAGCGGGGAGGGGCGGCCAGCGCTGTTCAAAATGACCCGGGCAAACTGGAGAAATGGGCTGAAATTCAGTACGGACAGATGCAAAGCACGCCCCTCGGGAAGGGACGGTCAGGGGCACACCTGCGAAACGACTGCCTGGGAAGGCGTGCGGCAGAAGAGCCGAGGGGTTATAGCGGAGCAAAAACCAGATACGAGTCAACAGTGTCGCACGGCTGCCAAAAAGAAAAAAGCGAACGTCGTTGTGGGGTGTGGTGGCAGGAGTGTTTGTTGTGAACCAGGCACAAAAAGTCATTCTTGCTGTGTACTCAGCCTCTGCTGGAATCCAGTGTCCAGTTCTGGGCACCACGCTTCAGGAGAGAGGTGGACAAATTGGAGAAAGTCCAGAGAAAAGCAACAGACATGATGAAAGGTCTCGAATACCCAGCCTACGGGGGAAGGTTGAAAGAACTGGCTTTGTTTAGTCTGGAGAGGAGAAGACCGAGGGGGATGTGATAACAGTCTTCCAGTGCGTACAAGGTTGTTATAAAAAGGAGGGTGATAAATTGTTCTCCTTAACCTCTGAGGATGGGACAAGAAGCAATGGGCTTAAATGCAGCCAGGGTGGTTCAGGTTGGATGTTAGGAAAAACTTCCGAACTGTCAGGGTGTTTAAACACTGGAACAAATGGCCGAGGGAGGTTGTGGAATCTCCATCATTGGTGGTTTCTAAGAGCAGATCAGGCAAACACCTGTCAGGGATGGTCTAAATAATACTTAGTCCTGCCTCAGCGCAGGGGCTGGACTAGATGACTTACAGGAGATCCCTATCCTGCATTTCTGGGGTTCTGTGGTGCAACTCCCCACCCCCAGAAGAGTCCATGAGCTGAGCCACTGCAGTGCCGGCTGATTCCTGCAGCATGGAGCCGGGAGGAATTGGGGCCAGGCTCTCAGCTGGCGTAAACTGGCTTAACTCTAGTGACTTCAATGGAAAGGAAGCTGACTTCCATCAGCTGAACATGTCCCTGCTCCACTTGCCCCAGGGTCACCCAGAAGGTGCGTGGCAGCGTCGGAAATAGACTAGAGATCTCTTGTCGTCACTGGCGAGTTAACACGAGGTATCACTCAAGTGTCCCTGTTAACTCCATCCCGTCCACGCACACAAACCCTTCACCCCTGCGTGCTAGTGGCAATCACACCAGTTGGTTGGCACAGCCAGGGGATAGAACAGGCCTTGAATGAACTCCCTGCCTCCCGGGTTGTTGATCTGCAAAAGGGTTTCAAACCCCTGGCTCTCAGAGCCACAGGGGAATGCCAAGGAGTTTGCCAGCCTGGTGCTTGCCCTGTTTGCACATGCTCCAGTGACATATATCACTGCTGGGACGCTAGGGAGATCCTGCTGCTGTGTATGGGGATGTCAGAACATAGACGGCTGGGCAATGACCCCAGATACCCAGTGAGCCGTGCTGGTGAGGACTCTGAATGAGCACACGGGATGTTAGCAGAATTTTCGGCAGCGTCTCTTTCCATGATCAGGCTGGGGCTTTGCAGATCCAGTGCCTGCCGGTAAAGCGTTTGAGGGCGACTCCAGTCACCGTGCTTGTAGCTATTGACGCGGCAGCGTAGCTGGGCGCCGGCACACGTGGGTTTGTTGCTTGAATTGTTCTGCACTCTCGCAGTAGCACGCTAGGAGCTGGAGTCAAAGCCCACTGCCAACTCAGGGCTTTCGGAGGTCTCGAACAGGTCTTTAGCCTGCACTAGGAAATACCAACAAATGGGCTGTAGCGATTTACAGGCGAGTGTGTGGGGCGGGGAGTATGTGGGTTAAGAGACCCCTGACCGCTAGGAGGTCGGGGGTTCTTTTCCTAGAAGGAAATGCCTGTAAATAAATAGGATGAGCAGACAAGGCGGAGAGCTGCACTTAGGAGTTATGTCCTTGTATGTCACTGCAACCCTGCAGCCGCCCTTGCTCTTGGAGGCTGCTGTGCATGCGACAGCAGGTCGGGACAGGCGCAGACTCCCACCCGCGTTCCGGCTGTGCTCCACCGCTGGCGGTGCCCAGCAAGGACTCTGAGGTGCTGAAGAGGAGCGACGTGAGAGGCGTACGCTGTGTGTGTGGTGGGGCCCGGCCTGGCCTCGTTTTGTGCGCTGGGCGTGCAGAGCGCTGTGCTCTTTGAACGTTGTGCTGCCTTCCTGGTTAGATCTGGGTGTTCGATGCTCTCGTTCAGGCGGGTCTTGTTCCGGGGAAGTTCTGCGGCCCGTATCCCACAGGGAGTCGGGTGCCTGCTGGCCTGGGAATCTATGAACCTGCCCCAAAGCCTGCCCTGCAGATGACGTGCGGCTCGGCCGTCGGGAGGAGATGGCGGGGTGTGATCTCAAAGCAGCGTGTCTGGCCCCCACTCATCACGGTTCTCTTGATTCTTACAGCCATCAGCTGTTCTGCCGCTGTATCCCTCAAGCTACTATTGCTGAGACCGCAATGGTCTCCACAGTACGCTAGGTGCTGTCCAAACCTATCGGGAGACAAAGGGCCGGTAAAGCAGCAGAGCTCCAGTGATCTGAGAATGGGCCTACGCCAGCGGACGGTCTGGCCCACAATCCCTGCTCCGAAGAGCTTATAGTCTGAGAGACAACAAACCAACCAGGAATGGAGGCCATGCCCCAGACCGGGGTCAAAGCAAAGCCTGACTCACTGGAAGTTGCACGCTTTGGCTTGGTTGTTGTGTGTCTCTAAACTTTCCCCAACTGCCCTCCAGTGGTGGCGCCTAGGAGCCCCAGTCAGGAATTAGAGCCCTGTTGCACCAGGCGCTGTACAATCCTAGAAGTCAAAGGTGGTCCCTGCTCTAAAGAGTTTCCAGTCTAAGTGTAATCGCTGCCTGGAGCCGGCTGATTTCCTGGAGGTGTCAGGGAATGGTGTCTTGAGCAGGGACCCCGGTGATGAGAGGGGAATGGCCTGGTGGGTCACCTCAGAAAGGCCATCCACACATGGGGGAAGCGCAGAGAGAGAGAGTGATGTGGAAAGAGACGGGGGGGTCCAGATCCTCAGTCGCTCTGTTCCTGGACTCGGGGAAGGGCCAGAGGTTGGGAGCCAAGGTGGCTGTAAGCCAGCCTTGTGCACTCCATGTTCTGGGGCTGTCCCACCCCACGGGAGTTAGAGAAGCCTCCTCTAGAAGCCGAGACCAGCCGCAGCGCCGTGCACTCTGGCCATGGGCGACTCAGAGCAGAGCCAGTGAGAAGCCCTTCCGCTGGCTGGCGGGGGACGCTTCCACCCCCTTTTCACTGCCAGAGCAAAGGGGCTTCTGAGAATAACTGAGAATGAGGCCCAAGGGTAATACGTGAGGAGCGGAGAGTTGTGAAGGGTCTCAAAGGGGAGGACAAAACACTTGAACGTGATTGTGACGGGCTGTCCGCCCCGTGCAAGCCCTGAGCTGGTTCATGGGGGCAGGAAAGGGCCGGTTAGCCTTTGGTGCTGCACCTGGAGGGGAGGCAGGGATTGATAAGGCGTAATGGCAGGTGAAGCCCAGCACGGGGAGGAGCTGGGCTAGGAGCACAGGCCTGGGAGTGAGAGCAGGAAGAGGTCTGCAGTCACTCCCAGGAGGTTAAGGGAGTTGACCAGGGACAAGGAGGAGATCGAAGGGAACAGTGAATCCTTGGAGTCCTGCCCTGGACTGGGGTGTCTGGCAAGAGGCAGAGAAGGGTGAAGTAGCCACGGGGAGCTGGTTAAACCCAGAGATAGGCGCAGAAATGGAGAGGTGGAGTAGGAAACAGCTACAGGGTCTGAGACTGAGTAGACCTGGTCTGCTAGTCACAGGGTCCCTGGGCTGGAACCCAGAGTAGCAGGTGGGCCCGGGTTCCCCTACCAGGGACACAGGACCTGGAGGCGTGGAACGGAGACCCTCTGAGACGGCGTCTGGAGGGACTTGGTTATCCCGGAAGCGGGGGGCTATCTAGTGACCTGGCCAGCGGGCCGAGTGAGTCACAAAGTGGGAGCACCCTGGGTCATTGGGGAGAGGCGCCACGTGAGCAACCGAGGATAGGGGGAGCCAGATGGGGCGAGAGCGAATTCCCAGACCCAGCCACAAAGAGGCGCAGCTGCGGTGAGTGCACCCCTTCTCACGGTGCTAGGAAGGTGGTCACAGGCAAGGTAGGTACAAGGGAGACCAGAGAAGAGGAGGTTGTAGGGCCTGGATGAGTTTGTCTGTCTGTCCATGGTACATGCATGGCACCCCTCTGATTGCAGTGTAGATGGACTCTGAGCTACAGAGACCAAGGCCACCCCTCCCACGAACGCTTGCGTCCCCTGGCGGTGCGGAAGCCGGGCTGAACCCCGATGAAGCGTCCTCTTTCTGCAGAGACTAGCAGCTTCCCCGTGCAATGGCTGCCGTGTGCCAGGGACTGCATCACAGAGGCTGGAGGTTGAAGAACCTTCAGTCACCTGGGACAGCGGCAGGATCGTTCCCTCTGGCGTGATCCCAGGGCCTCAGCCAGGCTTGTTTTAAGTGATTCACGCACCGGAGCCTCCTCCGTCGATTCCCCTGGAAACTGGCTGGAGTTCTGACCTTCCCTACAGCAGGGCAGGACCGCCCAGAATTGAGATCACGGCGTGAATGTATGGAGGGCCGCTGCTCTCCTCCCTTCGTCTCTAGACCAGTGGCTCTCAACCTGTTTACCATCGTGGGCCGCGTATGCAGCTCTCGGTGTGTTCAGCGGGCTGCACCCACACACTGTCTACACCACCCGTAGGGCCCTGAGGATGTCACATGGCCGCAGCTGTGTGCTGGTTGGGCCGCAAGCGGCTCGTGGGTTGAGAACCACTGCTCTGGTACATGCAGCCCAGCAGTAAAGTGGGGCCAGATCCCGCTTTTACTGGAGCCAGCGGTAGAAGTCCCAGGGACTTTTGTAGGAGCAGGATCAGCTCCCTTAGTTAGTGCTTTTCCACGGCATGATAATCCGCGAGGCAAGAATGGCTGATTGCTAGTCTGCTGCAGACATGGGCGGAAAGATGCTGCAGGCGGCTCCTGGCCAAGCTGCTGAATTCCTTTATAGGCTCCGAGAATCTGTCTGCTTTGAGGAGTGTGGCTGAGGACTGGGAAGGGGGCAGCCCACGGAAGGGGCGAGTGGATCTCTGTCAGCCCCCTGTGCACGCCCGCTGCAATCCGTAGGAAAGCAACCCCCTGCCCGCTGGCTCCGCCACTCCCATATCCCTGCCCCATCCCCTGACTTCCGTGCGGTCCCCGGGGCACTTGCAGCTGTGTGTTTTTGAACCGACTGGGTGGGGTGGGGGAACCCACTTCTTGGAGCTTGTCTGGCTTTTTTTGCAGAGAGCTTCCTGCTTGTATGTTCAAAAGTCAGGACCCTGTGGCTTAATACCTGGGTATTAGCCCAGGTAGAGGTGTTGGCGCAGGGGAGTTTAGGCTGGGCCTCCTGACCAGCTGGGCTTAAATACAGAATGCAGAGCCATCATGAGCTCACTCCTTCTGTACATGGACACACACGGCTGCTGTGTTAAGCTGGCCTGGGTGCAGCACTGCCGTCTACTGGACAGAAGCAGAACTGCTCAACTAGGTGTCATAAGCCCTGTACAGCTAACAGTGTCTCTTTCAGTTCACGGAGCAGGCGGATCTGGGGTTTGTTCCTGCTGTTCCCCGGGGCGCTGATTGTCCTTGTGTAGGTCAGTGAAACCTGTACTGAGTGGATGTAAAATGCGACCAAATCACAGTGGAATATCAGGATCTGGGAAGTTCGTAGTCACCTCTGTGTGCCATGCAGTGGCATTACTGGATCTCTCGGCCCATCCACACCCATTCAGACCTACAGGCAAAGACACACAGGGTCAAAAACCCTCCCCTGGACTCTGCGGCTGTAACCCCGCGGCTGTCAGTGGGGATGCCCTGGTGTAGTGGAGAGGAGAACGGGGCACATGTACTGTGCCCTGCGGCATGCTGCCTGCTAGGTGTTTTCCCTTTTTAAGTTTGAGTGCTCTGTGGGGTGGGATGATGAATTATTTTTCTCCCTGTGGGCCGAATCCTGAAATCCTTCCTTGGTTTTTACTTGGGCAAAACTCAAAGGTGATTTTGCCTGAATATTTGGCCTTATGTTTGGGTAGTGTCTGTCGCTCCCAGTACAGAGCACGTCTCATTCGCTCAGATGCCCCAGGGATGGGTGCCTTATACACACATGCAATGTAAAAAAAAATGCCTTTTTATTTATGCACTGGGTTACCCCAGTTTTTATGACTGCAAAATTGCCATTTGTGGTGAGTCCCCAGACACCTTGGAATTTCTTAGTGTAAGGGATTCTGGCGCCAGGCCCGTATGCGATCTTTTGCAGATTGATGCTCTTTTACCTCTGAAGCGGGAACCCGTGGCTGTTGTGGGAGTTAGTTGCTTCTCTTGCCTTTGCTTTTCTCAGACTGCCTTCTCTCCAGTCCCTCCCCTCCCCGTCAGGCAAGCTGAACATGCGTCCTAAGCCCTCGAACAGCTCTCAGACAGCACTGAGCAGGGATCAGGCACCTCCTTCTTGCTGACTTCTGGGGTTCCTCGTGGACCAGGCTAGAGAAAGATCCTTCCTGGTCCACGGACCCCAACTGATGTATTCGCTCCCCCCCACTGTGCATCCACCAGGGTCCTGCGCCCTGCCCGCCCGCCCGCTTCTTTCAGGGCTCAACCTTTCTGTTTCTCCTCCTCGCGGATGATTTCCCCTCCCTTCCTCAGCAGCTCACCCCAGCTGGATTCGCTTTCCCGGCAGCCCCCTCTGGCTCGCGTCTGGAGTCAGAGTCACTAGCTGCCTGGTTCTTTTCGAGCAGCTTTCCTCCAGAGAGGGCGTTTGAATTCTCTGCAGCATCCCAGGCCTGCGTGCGCAGGGGCTAACGGCAGAAAGGGCTCTCCGAGGCGCTGGCAGTCTCCAGGCGAGGAAGCAAACAGACCAAGACCCGCGTGTGCAGGGTTTCCTCAAATTCTCATTCGTTCTCAGGTGGGCCAGGTCTCCCCGCTGGTGTGGATTGGTTCAGATGCACCGAGGCCCCCTTAGTTAAAGTCAGTTTCTTTACGCTGAACCTGTCCATTTCTCCGGTGGGGCTTGATCTGGGGAGAGGATCTTCCGGCTGGGTCAGCAAATAAAGCACCTCTCCCAGCCCCCCTGTGCCACAAACCCACGTGCTCACCTTCACTCCCATTGAGCTCAGCGCTCACCGTAACACCAGGTGTGTGGGGCCGTGTCTACACAACAGCCGCTGCAGTGGCACAGCTGCGGCTCCGCCGCCGCACAGCCCTAGCGTAGACACCTCCTACAGTGGCGGGAGGGGTTTTTTCCCTCAGTACAGCTGACCCACCTCTCTGAGAGGCGGCAGCTGGACCACTGGACGAATTCTTCCCCCGACCTCCCCGCGTCTGCAGTGGGGGTGAGGTCGACCTAACTGCAGTGCTCAGAGCCCGACATTTTTCACAGCCCAGAGCGATGTAGCCAGATCGATCTAATTTTTAAGTGTCAACCGGGCCTCGGTGTTCACGGGATGAAGACCAAGCCGGCATGGGTTACTTCTGTCAGCACGTCCTGCCATCCCATGTGAAATGGCCTTTGCTTCTTCCCCTCTGAGCCATCACGGGAGGGTGCCCATGCGAGATCACCGTTACAATGGAGGGGACGGGGTGTATGTCTGTTTGCGGTCACTTTCTCCAGTGTACTTGAAATACTGGCCGCAGTAGCAAGAATCGGCAACGCTGATTTCCTCTGTGACCTTCCCCACGCTCTGGATCCCTGATCTGAGCGTCAACAGCATCGCGTGGGCTGCTCCGAGCCCCCTCCCCTGCGAGCGGAGGAAGTCGGTGACGTTCTCTGGAAGACAGTCATCCGGGTGCCCCCCGTCCAGAGCAGCGGTTCTAATGGGGAAAGTGGCAGAGAGTTGTGTGCCTTTGGGATGTGAGGAGGGTTTTGTGTGCGGCCAGGCACCTCGGCCCTTGGCAGGGGGGCATTAGAGGGGCATGTCGCTGAGCGGACAGGCTTGGCGGATGGGCGAATAGACATTCAGAACGATCCTGTCCCCCAGCTGTTCACAGGATTCCACAGCTTCTCCTGCTGATCTGCTGGGGCTCGCCACATCTCCTGGGGTGGGGGTTTGGCTCCTTTGGCCTTTCCTGCAGGCCGCTTACCAAGGCATCTCTCCCGGCCTGAGTGCTTCATGGTCACCCTGGGCTGCCTCAGTGCACTGGCTTGTTTTTTTCTCCTCTAGTGCTTGACTCCGAAGGAGACCAAGGCATGGACCTGGGACCGGGATCCCTTGGGGACTAGGGGCTGGGCTGGGCCTTCGAGGAGGCTGGTGTGTGTCTTCTGTGCCCCTGGCACCCCGTGGCAGAGAGAGACCCTCCTTGCCGTGGAGCCACTCGTGGCCTTGCGTGTCTAGAGCTAAGACGGGGGGGATCAGAACTAAATCCCATGGGGCCATTAGGCCCCGCCCTGAGCGAGGGGGGGACGCAGGGAGGGCAGGAGTAGTGGCTGGGGTTGGCGTGTCTCAGAAACTCTTCGGGCGCCAGGGAGATAGCCATTTGCTGCTAGCCTGCTCCCCACCCCAGGTGACACTGGCTGGTCCATTGAGGGGGCACAGCTGAGCCTCCACCCCTTCCGTGCCCACCTGCTCCCAGGGGCGGGTGGGGGAGCAGTGGGTGCATGGGGTGGGGTCGCCTGGACAGGAGCATCAGGGGAAGGGATTCTTCCTCCCCCCCGCGTGTGCAGCCCCGGGCACAATCTTGCCACTGTAGTGATCGCCCAAATCCTGAGCGCCTCACTTAGCTTGCCCCCAGGCCAGGCTCCCGCTGGCGATCTAGCCCCTGCGAAGGGGTGTGTGTGCTGTCCGGACACAAGCAGCCCCCCCCCGTGTGGCCCCCTGTGGTGGCCGAGATCCCTGCTGCTCTCACCAGACGTTCCCGCTGGCTGCAGCAGGGCCGGGCGTCGCTCCCTGCTCCGGCTGTTTGCGCCGGCTGGAGAGCAGCTGCGTGGCTGACTCACGTGGCCGGCCTGGAGCAGCGGCAGCACCTCTGAAAACGAATACTTCGCCCAGGCCTGGGGATGTAATTAATCCAGTAATTACATCAGATCAGCCCCGGGGCGTGTTGAGAAGCTTTTAATTTATAATTAAGGAGTGAGGCCCTTGAGCAGGCAACGGGCGTGAGTGCGAGTGAAGCCCTCCCGCTGGAGAGGTCTCGGCAGGGGTTGGCCGTGGGCAGCGGGAAGCGTTGTACATTGCTGGGGATCTGGCGTGTCCCCTGCTGCAGTTCTGGAGGCCAGGCTGCTTTCCAGGTAGTGCTTTTCCTTTGGAGTCAGGACTGACTCCTGCCCCGGGCGGCCGCAGGGGTCACTGCCGCAGGAGGTGTTGTTTGCTCTGATCAGTACAGGTGACGTGGCCACGTTTGATCATTAAAAACCCCCTGAACATGCTGGCCAAGAGCGGAGGTCTGAATTCTTTGTGTCTCAGCCATGTTTCAGCTGGGCTGTTTACCGGCTGTGTATTTCCCCTGTCAGTCACATGGCCCCATGCTCAAGCATTTGAGTACAATTAAGCTTGTGGTGAAGTGTTTTGCTGGGTCGGGGCCATAAGCAGCTGCTGCATTCTTCTCCAGAGGTGGCTGCCTTAAAGTGGTGGGCAAAACCGAAGAAAAGAGATGGGCTTTGTAGCATGCCCTGGGTTATTTCAGATCATGGATGCGATGAGTTCCAAATTCTCAGACCACGCCTGGAAAACACCCTGCCAGAAGCTCCCTCTGTTGAATCGAGGTGATTTCAGATCGAAGTGGCTCTGCTGATGCAGTGGGGGCAGTATGTCTGGGGAGAGGGGGAGCAGGTGGCACAGAGAAGGAGATCTAAGGCCCTTTGGTGCTCCCTAGATCAGCAACCGCACCTTGAACTCCCAGCCAGTGCGGAGCAGAGTACTGGGCTCACATGCGCCTCGTCCTAATGAGCAGCTTAACATGGAAGGGGCAAAGGTGCAGATGGTGGTAGGAAGGTCTGTGTGACCAGAAACAAAGGGGGAAAACCCTGTCCCGGTCACGGCTGGTGTGTGATTGTCTTTCTGCAGCTGGGGAGCCAGCAAGGCAGTGGGTTGAGTAACAAGAGGCTGGCAAGTCCCTGAGCGAAAGGGAAACGTGTAATCCTGGCCATAACTCGCTGTCAAAGGACTGCCCAGGACTGAGCCCAGCCTGTCGCATTCTGCCGCCTACCTTGGTCTGCCTTTCTCTTTAGTACAGAGGTCAAGGCAGCAGGTCCTGGCTTGATCTGTCCCCGCAGGGGATTCCCCATCTTGACCCGGATCCAGATGGACTCCGTCATGCTGGCATCTCCAGATCTCCTCCACGCCCCGTTGCCATATGAAATAGCAAGACTGCTGCAGCGTGCCGTGTGCAATTCGAATCAGGAGCGACCTGTTGGCTTGTGGCAGGCAGGCCGTGCCGCCGGACTTTAGGCAAAGTTTGGGTTACTCCGCCCTGTGTAATGGGGCTTGTTACAAAGCTGGGGGAGGGGGTAGGGAGAGAAACACCTGCTGTTACCCACTGCCTCTATCTTTCAGAGGCGTCTAATCAGTGCAGTGGGGTCTTCCCGGTTCTCCCAGCTGCTGGTATAGCGCTAAGTGCCTGCCGTGCACATCAAAGCTCGTTGGAACTTTCTTCTGCAGGAGCAATTTCACTTTCACGTTTATTTGCACTGTGGCCAAATCCCCCACTGCAGACGTTGCTCCGTCACATGGAGGCTTTGGGCGTGCAAGGTGATAACGGCCTCCCAGAGGCTCCAGCCTCATGCTTACGTACGTGGGCCTCTGGCATCTGATCATCAGACCCCACGTTCCCCTGTCCCGAGCCAGCACTGTCACAACGACTGAAGTCCTGATGTTTGAGGGTTTTGTTTACGGTCTGGCACCGACGCAGCCGGTGGTGCGGGAAGCTGGGAATACCAGCGGGGCAATGACTCGCGACGGGTCTGACTTGGAGGCAGGAGGTGAAATGAAGTAAAGGAGAATCTGAGAGTGAATCTCGGGGAGACCTAGGGACGTGCGGAGCAGTCTCCCAAGGGAAGCAACGACAGCCCCATTGCTTAGATGGAGCTATGACAATTCACACCAGCTGATTTGCCCCCATGGGACTTAATTCCGATCTCACACCAGTGTACATGTGGCATCAGTCCAGGAGATGTGAAACTGGCGTGAAATGAGCGTTGCTGTGTCAATTTCTCGCTGCAGAAGGATAGGCTAGAAAGCGCACAGAGAAAGCCCTTAGCTGGAACAGATGCCAGCAGAAAACTGAGAGCTTCTGTGCTGAGCCGAGCTGTTTAAAACTCTCTTGGTTTGAATGGCTTTCTCTTTTTTATGGTCCATGTTCAAGTGGCAGGACAATCAGCAGCCAAAGGAAGAAATAGGTTGAAAGTGCCGACGTGCCGTTTCCTCAAATTCAAACTTCCTTTGTGGTTGTTTAAGTAAATGGCTACGTTGCTGCATCTTCCTAGCTGCAATCGTTATCAGTCGGTACCTTCTCTGCCCACTGCTTGGGCGTGGCGGTGGCTGTTTGCTACCTGCACCGTTCGCGACCCTCCTGAGCTCAGGAAGAGGGGAAAGCCGCCAGGGGAGTTCGGGCAGTGGGAAGACATGATCAGAGCGGCGGGAGAGGGATAGATCCGGGTGGGGGTGGCAAGACGCAGGGCTGGAGAAGAGATTACAAGAGTCAAGAGGAGAGTTGACCATGGCCTGATCTCAGGTTTTGTCAGCATAGCCAGGGAAGAGAGGACTGTGGAGAGGTTTGTGGAGCAGTGGCTGTCCAGCTTTCGAAGGGAATAATCCTCTTCCCTGTACGACCCCTTAATCCCCCGGTGCTTAGCTGTCAGACTGCTTCATTCTGCAGAACACCAGGAAAGGCGCCACAGACCCCAACTTGGGGGTCATCTCCATAAGGGAAGAGAGAGCAGGATTTTGTGAGAACCTGCGTGTGGGGGAGAAGAATGGACGGAAACCCCCAGACAACACCGAGATTGCAAGTCTGGGGGGCCGGGTGCACAGTAGAGACATGGGTGGTGATGGCTAGGTGGAGGGTGGGTGGGAAGGGGGTGATAGCAAAGACACAGCCGGAGGGTGCCTGACTTTCAGAGAGGTGGAGCAGCTGCAGGTCCGCTCGACTTCAGCTGGGATTGGGGGTGCTCCACACTCCTGGACCGGGATGGAGCACTGCCAGAGCAATCCAGGGCATCACTCCAGCGCCAGAAATACAGGCCCGAGCTCTGCTCCGGCACTTTTAATTAAACGGCTCCAGCACAACACCCAGTCCTCCTGCACCTCTGCTCCTGGAGATTGGACCACTTAGATCGGACTGTCCTTAGAGCCCCGGCTGGTTGTGAAGAGGGAAGGAGCCCTGGTCACTGAGAGACCTAATGTATTCGTTTCAGGGAATCCAAAACGGGCCTCGCAGGCTGGTGGGTAAAACACCACCGCTGCGTCACAGAGCCGTGCCAGCTGATCACCGAGCACACTTAGGCCAGCACTCTTGAAAACTCTACCCGAAATGTGTCACTGGCGTTAGCCTGAAATCTTCCTGTGGAGGGCTTGACGGCTGGTACAGGGCAGGTGAAAATCAGGATTCCTGGGTTCTGTTCCCTGCTCTGCCACTAACCCAGTGCGTCATCTTGAGCAATCCACCGAGGGCCCAGCCCCGTTCACGTCAACGTCAGCGTTGCTGACTTGAATCGGAGCGTGAGCGGGCTCGCGGCGTGTTAGTGTTCCAGTCTGTGAAGCGGGTATAATAATAACGTCCTAGCTCAGATGGCTATAGCCAGCCATAGTAAATTACTGACCGAAGGCATGTGGATGAGAGGCACTTGTGCAGTACAGAGGATGATTATTGTTATTGCTGCTTTTCATCTTGGGGTATCCTTCTGGACTCGTGCATCCTTGATGTCCATCCATAAACTTACTCACCCCACTGTAACATACCCCACTACTCCCTCTGGACACTAGAAAACTCCACTCTTCATAATGATACACTTCTGACCCCTCATCTGCTCAGTCTAGGATGATCCATTGCATTTACTTTTACACTGGCTTAAATCAGTGTCTCTTCTGGCAGGATGGTCCTGATGGGAAAATGTCTGATAGATCTTGTGGTTTGTAGGATAGCTGACCTCCCTCGCTTTTATTCGACGGAGAGGTCCCTACACCCAGAGCATTAAGATTAACAGGGGTGGAGGGTTAGCTACAGATGGATCCCAGTCACCGGGGAGTCCTGTCACAGAGTTCCCCTCACTGGGAAGTGTGTTTCTTGACCTCCTGGCTCTCGCTTCATCATGTATTGATGGTGCAAAAAGCCCAGTCCCTCGGCACTGCAGAATATTTTGATTTTAATGGAGACATCTGTAAGCCAAGCCGCCGCCATCTGTTCCAGCCTCTGATTTAAGACTCCAAAATTCTTCTGCGTCCTTCAAAGAGAGAGCTGGGTACGGCGGGGAATTAAAACGGGCTTGCCAAGAATTCGTCTTGGTGCCAAATTGCCAGAGCTTGGGATACAAACTGAGCCGGTTTCTGACAGCTATCAGCCAGATCTGCAGCATCATAGCCTCCTGCCCCCGTATGGTTAGAGATCACGAGTGGGGAGAACGAAGGGCCAGGCTGGAGGGAGTAAGAAAGGAGCTGGGGAAATAGCTGTGAATTGTTTTCCATCCTCCCTATAACAGAGTGGGGCATCTGATTTGAAGTTTGCGTAGCCTAGGGTTGTACTGACTTCTCTGCTCCATGCCGGGGGTGTTCCAGGGGCAGTTGCTAGCCGGGGGGTAGCCCTGTCATCACCATAGGGGCTCCATGCAATAATCCTGGTCTCCAGGGGAGCCCCCGAGATCCATTGACTTTGGCAGCTGAACCTTCCTGCTCAGGGGAAGCAAACTCATTCCCACCCCCTGTGCCCGTTCCCCCTTACACCTCCCCTGGGGAACAAGGATGGATAGTTAACTTGTGCTCCTGCTGACCCCTTGGCCTTGCCATAGCAGGGCACCAATTGCTGTAGGGTCTGCATAAATACCCTAACCTGCTCCAAATTGAAATCCGTGGCAGAATGGCTGTCATGAGTAATGGGAGGAGGAGCAGGATCGGGCCCAAGCTGTTTCTTTCCGGTGCCTACCCCTCATCGCGTAGCACTAGACCGTTTCCCTTCTCATGTTGTGGGTCCCCTGAGCATCACAGCTTGCAAAACGGTGCCTGATTGACAGCCCTGGGCCCTGAGAACAGCACACAGACTGAGGGCCACATCCAAAGCCCAAGGAGGCCACGGGACAAGGTGGACCCTCCACCAGAGGCCCTACCACACCCTGCCAGAAGAAGGTGCCCTTCTGGGGAAGAGGAGCATTGAGTTCAGTCCTCCAGGACTGCCCAGAGGGACTACCCAAGAGCAGCACCAATGAGGATTAGTTCTCCAGCAGCTAAAAGGGCCGGGAGCAAGCAGCAGCCAATCAGGGCCCATCAGGAAAGACAAAAAGGGCTGGCTGCTTCTTCCAGGGGCCAATTCTGGGTGAAGATGAGACAGGGGAGGGGGTCATTTAGGCTCCAGTGCATGAGTATCTGGCCCCAGGAGTCCATCTCGTGTAAATAAGTCTCTGGAAACGTTTTTGCTAAAGGGGAGTCGATCGATTGGAAGATCCGTTTTGCAAAAATAAGAAGCGTCTGTTGGAGCAGGCTGAGTATCTTAACCCAGTTTCTTGGTCTAAAAGAGCAAACTAATCCTGAAAGGCCTAATAAGCTAGAGATCCTGTGCACCTATCTATAGTGTATAGGGAAAAACCTGCTTGATCACGTAGGACTTCAATTTGTGAGACGTATGCTGGAGGTCTCATACTGCCAGGACTAAAACACCTTTGGAATTTATTGTAGATGATGGTCTGCCAACTCAAAAAGTGTTGCAGCCACTGTGGGGGAATTCTGTACTAGACCTTGTCCTAACCGACAAAGAGGAACTGATACCAGAACTAAAATGAATGGTAGCTTAGGTACGAGTGACCATGACTTGATCACATTTATCCTGTGCAAGCAGAATAAAGCCCAGACCAGTAACATATAAACTTGGTGCTTTAATAAGGCCAATTTCACAAAGCTGAAAACAATTATGAGCCAAATGAGGAAGAATTTCATCAGGAAAATCTGAGTGATAATTGGAAATCATATAAGAGCACCTATCTAGATGTCCAAAAAGCCACAATCAAAGAAGAAGGCTGTGGTGGTTAAAAACACCTACTTTAGAGGGAAAGGAAAGGCAGTTGTAAAAAATTAAAGACTAATATATAACAAATAGAAGAAAGGGGAAGTTGATAGTAGTGAATATAAATCTGAAGTTAGGAATTGTGGAAAATTGATAAGGGAAGCCAAGGGACACAAGGAGAAATCTAGGGCCAGCAGAGTTAAGAACAATCAGAAGGAGTTTTAAAAATATATTAGGAACGAAAAGAATCCTGACAATGGTGTTGGTCATTGGTAGATGGAAGTGGTAGAATTATCAATAATAATGTAGGAAAGGCAGAAGTGTTCAATAATTTTTTTCTGTTCTGTGTTTGGGAAAAAACAGATGAAGATATAGTCTCATCACAGGGTAATGATAACACTCTTTCCATTACACTGTTATTTTTGGAAGATGTTAAACAGAAACTCTAAAGTAAGTCATTTTCAAATTAGCAAGTCCAGATAACTTGCATTCAAGAGTTTTAAAGAGCTGGCTGAGGTGTTTGGTGTACTGTTAATGTTGATTTTCATTAAGTCTTGGAGCATTAGGGAAATTCCATAACACTGGAAGAAAACTAATGTTGTGCCAATTCTTAAAAAAGGTAAATGGGATTACTGGGGTAGTTATATGCCTGTCAGCCTGACATCAATCCCTGGAAAGATAATGGAGCATCTTGTTCAGGAATTGATTAAAAAAGAATTAAAGGGGGGTAATATAATTAATGCTAGTCAACAAGGGTTTATGGAAAATAGATCCTTTCACACTTGATACTTTTTTTGACGAGATGACAGGTTTGATTGATAAAGGTAATGGTGTTGATGTAATATACTTAGGCTTCTGTAAGGCATTTGACTTGGTATTGCATGACGTTTTGATTAAAAACATGCACATATTAAATGGATTAAAAACTGGCTAACTGATAGGTCTCAAAATGTAATTGCAAATGGGGTATCGTTATCAATCTAGTGTATTTCCAGTGGGGTCCCACACAGATTGGTTCTTGGCACTATGCTATTTAACATTTTTATCAGTGATCTGAAAGAAAACTTAAAATCACCACTGATAAATTTGCAGATGACTCAATGTGACACTGTGGCCAAAAGAGCTAATGTGATCCTAGGATACATAAACAGGGAAATCTTGAGTAGAAGATTATTTTATCTCTGTATTAGGCACTGGTGCGACCGCTGCTGGGATACTGTGTCCAGTCCTGGTGCCACAATGCAAGAAGAATGTTGATAAATTGGAGTGGATTCAGAGAAAAGTCATGAGAATGATTAAAGAATTAGAAAACAAGCTTTATAGTGATGGAGCTTCTTGACTCTATCCATTTAGCTTAACAAAGAAAAGGATGAGGGGTGACTTGATTACAGTCTGTAAGTATGGGAAATAAATATTTGATAATGGGCTCTTCGATCTAACAGAGAAAGGTATAACACAATCCAATGGTTGGAAGTTGAAGTTAGACAAATTCAGGCTGGAAATAAGGTGCCAGTGAGAGTAATTAACCATAACTGTTCAATGGTTAAGATCATGGTGCATTTTTCCATCAGTGACAGTAGTTAAATTAAGATTGGATGTTTTTCTAGAAGATCTGTTCTAGGAATTATTTGGGGCAGTTTCATGGCCTATGTTATACAGGAAGTTGGGCTAGATGATCACAATGGTCCCTTCTGGTCTTGGAATCTGCAAATGTGATAATTTTATTATATATATATTATTTTATTATCATTGGTATTTTTAATCATTAGCTGTTATCTGGCAACTATGTGTCCTGCACTAAATGGGACCCAAATATAAACAGAGTTGTTTAGAAACTATGGGCCCAAATACAGTGCAGTAGTAAGAGGTTAGTAAAGCTGTAATAACAAAGTTGTAACCTCTGCTACTTTGAAGAAGTGTGTTGAGGTTTGGGCCCTAAGAGAGAAAAACAGGTAAGATAAGATGATCTTGCAGGAGGGGAAACTTAAGGGCTGTGTGTGTGTGTTCAGGGGGTGGGAGTGGGGGCACATCGCAGAAGAAATGGCTTTTGAGGTCTTGATCCTTCCACTAGAGTAGCGAGCAGGCGGTGTTTAAAGAGATGTGGTCTGATTTCTTGGCGGTTTACTGGTTAGTATGTCTGACATCTGTTGGGATTTCTTAGTTCTCTTTTCTCTCCCATAACTGACTGCAGTACACATTTGTGATTTTATAGCAAGTTGGGTTGGTTACGATGTGTTCACGTTTTTAGGGGACGACCCAGAAATGGAAAGGCTGAGTAACTATACCAGGAAGGGTCTGACAGCACCGTTCAAAGTGCAAAGTTTGGTCTATAAAACCACCTACTTGAGCAGATTTTTGCTCGAAGGAGAGGAAGGATTGTTTAGTGCTAAGAGCAAAAGAATCTAGACTCCTCTGTCTCCTTTCGCTCTTGCACTGAATCGCTGTGTGACCGTGAGCGAGTCACTTTAACATGACGGTGATACACATACCTATCTCCTGGGAGCATGGGAGGGATTGTCTACATAGGGAGTTGCTCTGGTTTATTTAACAAAAGGTGTGAATTTAATCCAGTGCAAACCCTGGTGGATGCTCTTACATCAGTGTAGCTTAAGACGGTTAGGAACAAGGTTGTGCTAAACCAAAGTAAGAAGCCCTTCTTGAACTCAAAGCAGAGCGCTCACATAGGGGGTTGCACTGGTTCAACTAACCCAGTTTAATTAAACCAATGCAGGTCCGTGTGTAGACAAAGCCTGAGAATTAATTAATGCTTGTGAAACGCTTTGAGATCCCGGCAGGAGGGTTGCTATTGAAGTGAAGCTCTAACTGT
This sequence comes from Emydura macquarii macquarii, assembly GCF_026122565.2. Taxonomy (NCBI): domain Eukaryota; kingdom Metazoa; phylum Chordata; order Testudines; family Chelidae; genus Emydura; species Emydura macquarii. The sequence goes on from NW_027133465.1 coordinate 6,329,704, forward strand.
GATTATTTATCAAGGTGTGGCGTTGAGGCTGTCAGACATGGAGGGTTGCAGCAGTTCACCTGGACGTGTGATTTTAAACCAGTTTAGTTAAATTGGTGCCAAAGGCTGTATGGAGGTTCTTATTTCGGTTTAAACCAGGCTTTTTTGCTGTCACTGAAGTCGAATGGGAAGAAGTTTAAGCTAAACTGACATACGTCTCTCTTAAATCAAAATCAGATTATCCCCACAAGGTTTTCCGCTGGCTCAACTAAACCAGTTCAGCTAAAGCAGTGCAAATGTGCATGTAGACAAGGCCGCAGTTCCACTCCCACCTTCTTCTCTTTCCAGCTGATCCTAGATAGGGTGAGCTGTCTTGAGTGTAAGGCTATGTCTCACCTCGGCCCCCGCGTTGATTAGAGAAAGGGAATGAGTGATTGTCCTCGGCGTCACACCTTGTTTCCCCATGTACACCAATGGCAGCCTTTCACACTGACACAGCGCCAGTGCACGGGATTGTACAAGGTGTCAGGCAGTGGAGAAAACAATAAGCAAACCAGAGCTTCAGCTCGTAAGCTAACCTCTCGCTAGTGGGGGGTCAGGAGGAAGCTTTCCCTGGGGCAGGGTACCCCATCACTGCCTGCTGCAGGGCTTCTTCCTCTGAAGCTGGTGCTAGTCACTGTCAGAGGTGGGCCCCTTGGGTAGAGGGGCCCCTTGGGTAGAGGGACCCCGGGTCTGATCCAGTCTGGCAGTTCTTATGCTCCTAATCTGGGCCGATAGGTATAGTCACCAGCTGATGGGGGGGGGGGGGGGGGGGGGGGGGGGGGGGGGGGGGCAGGAACTGTCAGCCACCAAGTGGCCCCTTTGTGGCTGCAGCTGCTTCTTTTCTCCATATAAAGGGCCAGTGATCGGGATAGGTTCCTGGGTAAAGGGGGAGCTTCCAGGTGACATGGTGGTTGTGGAAAAGAGACGTTTGCCGTCACCAGGTATCTCCAGGTGTAGCCCTGCTGTTTGAAGCAGCTAGGTCTTCTGCCAACACCATATTTCTGCCAGTAAGGGGGAGCCAGTCACTCTGGGTTCAGTGGCCTAGGCTGAGCTGCACAGATGAAGCCAAAAATGGGGGCTTTTGGTGCCCTTCTCTCCTACTACAAGCCAAACGTCCTGGGTACACGAGCTGGCCTATGTGTGTCCCTACCGTGTGTGAGCCAGGGAGTGGGCGGGCACTGCTAAAGGCCCCTCCCCCTGGAGGGGGAGGAGTCACTGGACTCAGGACCCTATGTGTGCCCCTAGCATGCTGGCAGTCAGGCCTTTTCTCTCTCACTGTCTCTGACCGCAAGGCCTGGGACTGCAAAAGAATAATGTGGAGGGAGTTCTCCTGGGTACGCACCTGCGACAAAGGCTCCCAGGGGTTGGTTTGGCCCTGTCCCTCCAAGTTGCAGGTTGCTTGCAGAATGCATGTGACCCGGGTGTAGCTCATCCGTGGGCATGACCCAGTTTCTCACTCTCTCTCTCTTTCCTTCCCTGCAGGACATGCGGAAACATGTCACCATGACACTGCTGGATACAGAGCAGTCCTACGTGGAATCCCTCCGCACCCTGATGCAGGTACCATGCTGTCGAGACACATGAGGAATGCAGCCGGGGAGGGGCGCGGGGTGGGATCAATTGCACAAACCCATGTACTGCATTCTGAGATCGCTCCTGATGCCTACCTGAGTCCCACGTGTAACGTCGAGGGAGGGTGACCAGATAGCAAGTGTGAAAAGTCGAGACGGGGCGGGGAGTAATAGGTGCCTATATAAGACAAAGCCCCGAATATCAGGACTGTCTCTATAAAATCGGGACATCTGGTCACCCTACGTCAAGGCTAGGACACAAGACCCATGCCAAAAAACACAGCACTTTAGCTGTCAGTAGTAGCCGGGCTTTTATCTTATACAGATATTCATCCAGTAGAGGGCAGCGCTGCACAGAGACATGGCTCAGCAAGCAGGGTGATGAGTATGGGTGCTGTCTGGTCTCTTTCCCTTTGCAAATGCTCCTGCTGTCTCACCTCCCTCAAAAGAAGCTGGGCCGTCCTCTCACTACGCTATGGATTGTCAGTATCTAGGTCATTGGGTTGCAGTAGGAAGCACTGGGCCAAACCCTGCCTTCACTTACCACTGATGAGGTCATTGGAATTGCATAGCTGGAACGTGGCCCGTAGCCATCGCGGGAGCGCCTGGGCTTGGAGGGAACGGTGAGGTCTTAGGTAGCAAGGACCAGCTCCACGGAGGACTTCGACTATCAAGACAGCGACCCTGAACTGGTTGCAGGAAAGAGCAGTGCGCTGAAGTCCTGCTTCCGGCGACCTGTGCATCCCCCTTCCTGCCAGCATCCTCTCAGTCTTGTCTGGGTTTAGCCTGAGATACTCGGCCTCCATGCAGGCGCTGAGAAAGCTGGGAGAAAGGAGGTGCAGAGCTGGGCGTGGTCTGCGTGCTGCCAACACCTCGCTGCTCCCCCAGTGGCTCTGCCTGGATGTTATGTGCTGTGGGGAAGAGGAACGAACCACGCGGGATCCTGCAGGTGACACCTCTGGGATGGGAGCAAGAGGGGCCCATAATGACCCTCTCCGTTTGGTCTGGGAATAACAACCCAAACCATTCCACACCGCAGGCTCGTGAAGGCGGGACGCCGCAGAGAAGTCCAGCGGGATGAGTGTGTCTGTAGCTCCCTTGACTAGGAGACTATCCATCACAGCAGCGAGAGCACGCCTGGGCCTGAAGCCTGATTCAGAGTGGTCATAAGACAATGTGCCCCATAAGACAATGGCCGACGATTACCAGCTCTGCTCTTCAGAGAGGCCCTGGGATCCTGTCCCGTTGGAGGAACGTGCTGCGTTTGATGTCCGATGCTCCAGCGTGTTCTACATGCAGACAGATTACACCAGCCAAGCAGGTGTTTCACTTTGCAGGATCTGCATCAAAATAACCCTGGACAGTGTTAGGTGACGCTTCGTTACGCTGATCTTCATTAACCACTTGGAACGAAATGGGTGTTTGTGCAAGATCAGCTGCCCTCAACAATCTTTGAATTCATTCCAGAGGACAAGGACTTTGAAAAGCTACCTGCGCCTGGGGGTGACCTGATAGCGTGTGCAACAGCTGAAAAACCAGTCCCTGAGCTAAGGTCAATATCACTATCCAGCTTCATATTCATAAACTGCTGTACCCAAAGCCCTGGGGAATGCAGTGGCTTTAAGAAGTCGCTCAGCAACCAGCCAGTTGCTGCCGGGAGACAGACGTGGCCAAGGTGCAGACCCCGGTGCATCCACACATGGTCTGGGAGAAATCTGTAATGCAACTTGTCTCTGATACAGAGGATGGGGGCGGACCTAGAAGATTACCAGCTGAGTCACCTCTGCTGAGGCCTGGATTCTCCCAGGCTGCAGTGCAATATTAATGATGACAAAGTTAATCAAGGAGCCCGTGGAAGAGATGTCTCCAGTGCAGGGACAATCCCGCCGCAATAGGGAGATGGACTAGATGTTTCGGTCTCCAGATTCTGTTGGTCTAGAAGTGAGCTGAAGGAGAATCTCTGCTGGCTCCTGTTAGTGTTGGAAGGGAGCAAAAATTGGGCATTTGCCCTTTTGTGTCTGGACGAGGCATAAAAACGGCCCGAAAGGTTGGGTTTTTTGGGTAAGGGAGCATTATTTTTAGTCTTTATTTCTAATAAAGTAGCACGTAGAGGATCAGGGTCGCATCGTGCTAGGTGCTGTGTGAATATAGAATAGGACAATTCCTGCCCCGAAGAGTCAGACTGATTTAAGATAAGATGCAACAGCTGGCCTGACAGAGGCAGGAAGGGATGGCCCAGTGGTTAGGGTGCTTGCCTGGAACTCGGGTGTCCCAGGTTCAATTTCCTGCTATATCACAGGCATTCTGCATGACCTTGGGCAAGTCACTTAATTCCTCAGTTCCCCGTCTGTACAATGGGGATAACAGCACTTCCCTGCCTCACAGGGGTGGGGTCAGAATAAATGTGTTAAAGAATGTGAGGCTCTCTGATACTACAGTGATACGGGCCATATAGATAGATAACTGAGATGATGGACTCTGCAAGAAAAACGTGTGCTAACACAGTGCCAACAGCTTTGCGTCTCCCACCCCGTACATGCTCTTCCAGTGAATAGATGGGTGGATTCTCTCCCCTGGGCGCCTAGCTCCTTAGGAGATCAGCAAAAGTCCCTCAGCTCACAAAGAAAAATTAAGCGGGTAAATTTGACTCCCGTGCAGCGACGCCAAGACGAATGGGGCTGGCAGGTGTGAAAGGCTGCTCCTTGCGGGGGGCGTTTTTCTGCTGCTTGTTCAGCTACATCTTCGGTTTATTTCTTTGTAAAAGAAAACCCTTTGGTCTGACCGAAACCAGAAATTCTCTGCTTTTCAGGGAGTGGACTTGGAGCCCCGGCGCACGGGAGCCAGGAGGAAAGCACCGAGGCTTAGGAGAGTGCAGCGTGATGCAGAACATAAGCTCTTGGGAGAGAGAGTTAATACACAAACGCTTGCCCTAGGATCTCCCGTGACGCCCCGGGAGCATTCCTGCGTTGTGTCACTCAGTGGAAGATGGGGAGGGTGGGTGTTCGGAGAGGAACTCGTTTTGTGGGGATGATTAACAGGCATAGGAACGTTCCCATCACAGCTGCTCCAGCCCATCAGGCTGCATTCTCCAGGGGCCAGGCTGGTTAGAGCCACATGGCTGAGGCCAGGCAGTTAAATTTAGCCGGAGTATTTCCTTCTCTTTCACTGTTTTGATGCCAGGCTGGATACGGGCGCTTTGCTTGCAACCGAGCATGTGCTCACGAAACAGTTGTTTTCCCCCTTTAGATTTATAGGGTGAAATCCTGGCCCCAGTGAAGACTGTGGACGTTTTCCTGTTGATTTCAGGGGAGCCAGGATTTCACCTGAGCAACAAGGAGAAAGTGCCTCTCCCAAGCCCTCGGCACCTTTGAGACACCGTTAAAAAAGTGCACTGCACCTTCTTCTTCTGTGCACACGAGCGCTTCTGTCGGTGTGATTTATGTCGTTCAGGGGGTGGAATATTTTCATCCCTGAGTGACGTCAGTTTTGCCGACATGGGCAGTAGTGTAAACGTAGCTTCAGTGTGCTCCTCCTTCTCCCTCCCCCCCCCCGACCCCCGGCTGTTCGTTGTATTCGCATATTGTCACTCATTAACGCTTGTAAGTCAGAGATGAGCATGTACAGCACCTAGCACAATGCAGTTCTGATCCCTGACTGGGACCTCTAGGTACCAGCATAATCTAAACCATAAGTACATGACCAGCTAGAGAGATCAAATCAACCATATCCTACCAGGCCCACATTCATTCTGTATCCTGTCCCAGCGCGCCCCTTCCTGCTCAAATGCCTGGGCAAGTCGATGGGCCTTGCAAAATACTCTAAAGGTCACCAGATCCTGGCTGCTTCCGACCAAGCCTGGGTGTCATTTCACTGTCTAACAAGCACTCTGCACAAGCCATGGGGGCAGCCCTGCCTGGAGATCATTGCAGCCGTCTCATTCGGAGATGGCAAAGCTATGGAGCCATTGGCGAGTCCCCGTGCAAAAGAACCATATTGCAAGTTTCCAGCAAAACGCTGCCGCCGTGCGATCATGCGATACCCGCTGGCAGTGTGCAGTGCCCCTCAGCTGTGAAGTCTCATGACAAATGATGGGCACGGCCCTTCAGTCAAACATGCCGATGTAGCATGACAATTTCTGGTGAGTGCCCCCGGCCTACCAGCACCATCTCGCTTTCATCCAGATGGGCCTTCAGCTGACGAGTTGACATCCACACCTCAAACACTGGGGAAGGTCGTTGACAGCCCTGGCTGGATAGGATGCAGTAGAGGACAGGTGTCAGCATATGGGAAACACCCGAGTCCATTCCTCCTTTCTAACCCGCCCCACAGCCCCCTAGAGTCCCCAAACAGGAGAGGTGCACGGAGGAAAGCTCCAGGCACAAGAGCAATCGTTGCAAGAGACAAGTAAGAACAAACCCGCTGGAGGGACCCCGTCTGCTCCCTACAGCTCACAGCGGAGCCAACACCTCGTGGGCAAGTGTGCTGAAGACGGCTGATCGCTCCCGCAGCCCGAGCATGGATGGCAGGAGGAGATGTAGGCGTTTTCACCCACAGCTCTCAGAGAGCTTCTCCACCGTTCGTTAACCGAGGGCTACGGGTTATTAGCCTCGTCGTAGAAGGGGGGGAATAAGGGGTTAAGTGATTTGTCCAGGGTCAAGCAGTAAGTCGGTGTCACCTGGAATTCTAGAAGACGAGGGTTGGAAGGGACCTGCTCAAAGCAGGACCAGCCCCAACTAACAACTCACAGCCGGGCATGAAGAGTGCTGGCTCCAACCCCTAAATGCACCCCTCCCTCCTCCCTGTGTTAACTCAAGGCCGGCGATTGTGGCACAGGAGAGCTGGACGGCGGTGTTCGTCTGGGACGGTTCGGGTTTGAAGTCTGAGGAAGTTATTTCTGGGCAGATGAAACGCGTGTTCTCTGGCTAAGGCCTTGTATCCTGAAGCTCATCCCAGAGGGATTGAAAACAGTTTTATTCAAACCCCCTGTAAAGGGGGCAAGGAGGGGATTTCTCATGGAAATGCCATCCTAGCGCAGCATTAGAAGAGTCCCACTGAGTCTAACCTTTTAAATGAGCCCTGCACCAGACCAGTCCCATCGCCCGCATCTCTCTCAAGTGGAGAGCGGTGCCCATATTCTGAGCCGGGCGAACTGCCTGTCATCTGGCCGTGCATGCGAAGGGGAGATGCCACCATGCCTGAGACCCCCTGGACTTTGCGTGAGCAGAAGCACCCGTGGTCGTCCCGATTCCGGTTGAAATGCGCTGCTGGAACGGGCGGCCCTAAATAGAATCCTTGCCTCAGCGTGGCAGGGAGCGGCATGGCTCAGGTCACCCCGCGCCTCTTGTGGGGCCCCAGCTTTCCATTGCTCCCAGCTTTCAGAAGAATTTGCTCTCTCGGGCTGAACCATTCCAACTGGGGGATCAGCCCGGAGGCAGACGTCATGGAGCAATTGAGGAAAGACCTGTTAAGAGATCGGCCCAAGATCATGCAGCACATCTGTAGCAGGCTCACGTCTTTTGAGTCCTACTCCACTGCCCTAACACAAGACCCCCCTGCTCCCTCCCCCCCCCCCCGGCTCAGCAGGGTGGCACATGGCAGGAAGCGCCACGTTCGGCAGTGGCCGTTTGCAGCATTATATTTCCGGGGGGCATGTAACCCTTTCACCGGGGCTGATGCCGGGCGTGGGTTTTGCGGCCTGGTTGCTTCAGCAATGAGGGCACAGCTCTGTCCCCAGATACACCCGCACAACTTCCACTGACGTCAACGAGGACCGCGCACACACGGCCGAGGGCGCTCTGGGGCCGCAGTGATGGGAAAGAACCGAAAAGCAATACCATGGAATGAAAATTAGTTTTAACCCATTGGTCGAAATCTTGGACCTCCCCCCCGCTCTGCTCCCTTTGCACCGCGCCAGCAGCACAAGAGGGGACAGAAATTGGCTGACATTGAACCAGCCTGGCCAGCTCCTAGGCCACCCTCCTGCAGCCCCTCTGGTAGGGGTGGGGAGGAGAAGTTGCTGCAGCCCGCTGTCCTCTGGCTATCCCCAGCCCCTTGATGGCTCCCTGGGAGCAGCTGGCAGCAGCCTCAGAGCTTCTCTAACCTCTGCTGGGGCTGGTGCAAAACTGCTCCTGGGATCAGGAAACCACAGCCCATCCCACGCCTTCCTGCAGCTAGAGGACAGCGGGACAGACGGTGGTTAGGGCACTCGCCTGCATCAAGGGCGAATGGGGTTTAATTCTCTGCTGTACCACAAATGCCAGCAATGCCGCTGAGCTGAGCAGTCCGCCTTCTGCTGGGGAGGGCCAATGCAGCACAAACCGATTTCCACGGTGCTGCCGTGACTTTGCACCATCCGAGTTTCCTCTCGGGGTGCCCTGCCTGTAACCTGGCGCTGGCACACTGGCCCACCCCACCCCGTTGGTGCAGTGTAATGAAGGAAGAGTCCATCTCAGCAGCCCCTCTGAGCAATCATCCCCGCTGGCAAAGGACGCCGGGCTGAGCCGTCCCGCTGTGACGCTAAGCACTCGGCTGGCTTGAAGGACAGAGTGGCTCATAAGTGTTCAGCGCTCTTGCATTCGCACAATGGAGTTCCTGGAAGTGTGCTTGTGTTATTTACATGTGCAGCCCGGCAAAGCACCCCGCCCCCAGGACAAGTGGGGCAGGAGATGGAACCATAACAAATGAACACGCTACTCCCTCCCTCCTCCTCCACACTCCTGTTCCCACAAAGTTCATTAAAACTTCTCCAGTCCCAGCGCTGCAGATTGCTGTGTTTTGAGGTGGTGGGACTGGGAACAGCTGAGGAGTCCTCCAGCTTTGGTGACTTTGGGTTTTGTGGTGCATGCCTCTCTCTCCAGCTAGCCATCAAGAGAGGTAGTGCTCTCCAATGGGTAGAGCACTAGCCAGGGACTCAGGACACCTGGGTTCTATTCCTGACTGTCCCACTCACCTGCTGTGTGACCTTCAGCAAGTCACTTCACCACTCTGTGCCTCAGTTTCCCCTCTCACCACTTGTCTGTCCTGTAAGCTCTGAGATCAGGGCCTGTCTCTCTCTCTGTGTATGTACAGAAGCTAGCACACCGGGACCCTGATCTCAGCTGGGACCTCTATAAACAGGACTCGCTATCCTCATGTTGATGAGTTCCAGAGGGGTAGCCGTGTTCGTCTGTTTATAGCAAAGCAGCGAGAGTCCTGTGGCACCTTAAAGACTAACACATTTATTTGGGCATAAGCTTTCGTGGGCAGAAACCCACTTTGTCAGATGCATGAAGGTGGAAACTTCCGTTGGGTAGGTAAATACAGGCGTGCAAGGATGGGTGAGTCACATCACAGTGAGGAGGGAGAGTGTTAACGAGGTAAATTCAGTCAGGGTGGATGAGGCCATTCACAACAGTCGATGAGAAGGTGCAAATGGCTAAAGAGGGAACATTATTTTTTGTAGCGGGCTAGCCCCGTGTTGGCACAGTCCACGAGGTTAGAGCCACACTGCAAAATGTGGCTCTGGGTCTGAGTCTGGATTTCCAACCCGCCCCCAAGTCCGAGGGCGTTGCGATTTGGAGTTCTGGTTCGACTCGCCGGGGAGCTAGGAAAGGCCGTCCTCGTGACGTTGGGGTTAGGCTTCTAGTCTGGAATTCACAGGTGTGTCCCCCCAAAGAGCTGGGGCGGGAGGTCAGATTTTTGAGGGAGTGGGTTATTTAGTGAGCACAGGCAAAGTGCTCGGTGCTGCACGGCACAGTGAGTCAGTGACCCCGGCCACAAAGAGCTGTCCTCAGCCTGGCTCCCGAGGGGAGGAGCTGCGACAACGCCCAGCAAGTCCTTCCCCACCAGCTCCTCACCTCCATCTTTGCTCTCAGCTCCTCCCCCACAGTCCTCTCACCTGACTGCTCCCCCCACCCCCGCTTCTCCCACTGTCAGCTTTGAGCTTCAGTCCTGCTGCCCCCTGGGCCAGGCATCCATCCCCTCTCCTTCCTTCCCTGCCCTCCTCACACCACCTGTCTGCTCTGCACCCTCCCTGAGCTGATCTGCTGCCCCGTCCCGCGTCTTGTCTGGCATAAGGCCTGATCCACAGCCCCCACCAGCCCATGGAAAGACTCCCACCAGTGTCGGTGGGCTGTGTTCTAGGCCTTTAGTCCATCAGGGTGTGTCTAGGCAGCAGTGTAAACCCAGGTTCAAAATCCCCCTTCTCCCTATACACAAATCACCCCGGTCTCAGAGCCAGGGGCCCACGCCCCACAGGGATGAGGGGCCGAGCCTGAGTCAAGCTGGGACGCAGGGTTCAAGCCCTGTTGCTTTGCAGTGTAGACACAGCCCCGGCAGAATCATAGAAGATGAGGGTTGGAAGGAACCTCAGGAGGTATCTAGTCCTAGTATCTTCTCAAAGCAGGACAAACCCCAGCTAAACCATCCCAGCCAGGGCTTTATCAAGCCGGGATAAAGCCAGGCTTTATCATGCTCTGGGAGTCCATCAAAAGTATCCCACAATCTCATGGGCCAAATTTCTTTGTCTTCCGGACAGTCAGGTTCGGTGGACAGTCAAATTTTCCCACATTGCACCACGAACCAAGGGCTAGAGAGGCCACATCTCAGGAGAGCGCTAGGAAGTTTGGGATATGCTTGGCTGGACTCAGGTTCTCCCCGCCTGTGAATGGGGTTGACAGTCAGTAGGTGCTCAAGCCCATGGTTCTCTGACCCAGGGTTGGCTGACCCCAGGCTTACATTGCAGTGTAGACGTACCCTAAGGCTATGTGGATGGGGTAAATGCCTTTATCCCGTAGGACAGAGCCTGACAACTGCTGCGCCCCAGGCTGTGTCTCCCCTTGATTTCGAGGCTTTCCTGAATGCCTACATCCCGTTACCAGTGACGTCAATGGCAAGGCTCCCATGGATTTCAGCTGGAGCGGGGACAGGGCCTCTGTCTGTCAAGTGCCATGTGAGGGCCTGATCCTGTAAGCTGCGGCATGCCCTCAGCCCCCAGTGATATCAGGATCAGGCCCTATGTCTGCAGCACCGAGGGTTCATCAGAGTAGGTCACGGATGCTGGACTGCGGCATCTTCAAAAGAACCAGGCAGAAGGGGTGCGTGGTGCAGCCATCCCAAACTGTCGCCGACTGGGCTGTTGTAAACAGCACCACATTAATTCCCTCTCTTCCCCGGCCCCTGGGCACTGATGAGAGATGGCCACTTGGGGTGAGGAAGGAGACAGGTGGAGCTGGGGGTCAGGGTCTAAACCACCAGAGCATTTCATTTGTTACACACGTGGTACAGTTGACTTGATTCATCAGCATCCCCTGGACTTTGTGAGCTGGCTACGAAGCCCGTAAACTCTGAGCGTGTTTCCTTTGGGTCTGTGGCTATTTTACATGGAGGGTCTTGTCAGCAAGCGTTGTCGTGGGGTTGTGTTGGAAATTCTGGGGAGGTTACAGCCGTGGAACGGCGAGGGGAGATTTTTGTGTGCTAGATTAAACTTGTAAACGGCAATGGGCAAACCAGCTGAGACATGCTGCTGTTAAAAACAACCGTATGACCCTTCCAATGAGGATCACAGAATACGCTGCACAGATCGGTAATTATTATCCCATTTACAGATGGGGAAACTGAGGCACGGGTGCTGTCTTTTGCTGCGACTCACTCTTGGGTTTAAATTACAGAAGGGCAGTGATTTTGTTTTTAATCCAAGCTAGTTTGGTGAGCCCCACAGAGTAGCTTGAGTTGCCTTGGACTCCATCTTGTCGCTGGCTCCACCGATGGGGTGTTCTGATATCTTTTTATTTTTTTGGTTTTATAGGGTTACATGAAGCCCTTGAAGCAGCCAGAAAACACAATCCTCTGCGACCCGTCCTTGGTGGACGAGATATTTGACCAGATCCCCGAGTTGCTGGAGCACCACGAGCAATTCCTGGAGCAGGTCCACAGCTGTGTGCAGAACTGGCATGAGAAGCAGAAAGTGGGAGACGTCCTGGTGCAATCCGTAAGTGCAGCAAACCTCCCCCGGCATGCACCGCATGTTACAGCGCCGGGCGCTGTTGCTGGGCAGGGTTCACAGTGATTTCGGCGGGAGAAGGATGGGAACTTGTGTGGCCGTGACACGAATCCATATTTACTTGCCTTGCTTAACTTGAAGGCACAGGACACAAGGAAGGTCAGTCCTGTGCCAGATATGGAAGTGATGAGTCAGTATTTGATGATCTGGGTGTGGGTAACATAAACTAACCATAGTGCCTATAAATGGCCAGTACCGTGGAGCAGTAAAGCTCTTAAGGAAAGCAGGAAGCCCAGGCACGAATGCCAAGTGCAGATTGTGCAGCTCTTGCACGTGTTGGTGAGCTGTCCCTCACCGGACTTCGGAGCTGCGTGGCAGGGTAAATGCTCTCCAGCATGAGTAACGGCCGCACGATCTGGCACCTCTGTGGAAATGACATTAGGAGGCTGAATCTTTTCATTCTCTTTTAATGGGCCAGGTCCCATTAACCTTCAGTGCCGCCGCTCCAGATTTATACCGGTAGCGCTGAGATCAGGATCTGGCCCGGTGACTCCTGAGCAAGATGCCTCAGTTCCCCAGGACAAAAAACAAAACTGCCCTTAGAGGTGAAAAATCCAGCCAGGCTGTCTCTGCCTCTGATCCCCTCCCCCCTCGGAAGGAAGGGCCCCCATCAGAGGTTAGTTGACAGTGGGGTTGGTGGTGTGCGAGGCAGGATGGAATCCAGTTTATCTTGGCCACCAGCAGGCAGGTATCAGAGACGCTTCCCCGAGAGCAGATCCAATGCGTTTGAAGGTGCCGTTTCTACAGAGTCCCCCTCCTGCTTCTCTCTAAGCGCTGAAAAGGATGTGTGTCTAGGGACCCCGGTTCTAATCCCAGATCTGCTACTGACTAGCCGTGGGACCCTCAGAAAGACACTTACTTTTCTAGCGTCTGTTTTCTCCTCCGTAAGCTGGGAAGGATAACACCCCCCTCTCAGAGGATTGTCGGCCTTACTTAGTTTTTGGGGTGCGCTTTGTGCTGGGTTCCAGAAATGCCAAGGCTCGTCAGAAATCAAAGGAAGAGCATCTGAGTTCATCTATTCCATGCGCACAAAGTTTGGCGGTTTCTCCAGTAGCCCCAGATGTCCCAGTTTTACAGGGACGGTCCCAACCTTTGTCGCTTTGTCTAATATAGGCGCCTGTTACCCGCACCTCCTCTCCTGATTTGTTCATACTTGGTGTCTGGCCACCCTAATCTATACCCAAACAAGCTCCTCCGGGGGTGGAAACGGTGTAAGCTCTCGTGTAGACAGGATTTCCCGCTACTACTAGTGCTGGTCGCGCTGCATCGGGGTCACCAGCAGTGGGACGTTTTTCGCCAGTGACCTCTAGTCATTGCAGGCCTGAGTCGCTCCCTCTGCCTCCTGGTGACAGGCTCCCAGCTGACAGAGCGTCGGGTGTTGCTCTCTTTAGAGCAGCAGTTTTCAAGCCCTGGGGCAAGTCTCCCAAGCGCGGCGCGAGCTGTGTGCTTTTTTTTATTTTAAGCACTCCGGCAGTCAGCCCCGGGCGGCTGAGGCTGGCGCAGAAGAGTCGTGCACACCCGGGAGATGGGGGGATGGATAAAGGGGACAGCCGGAGCCCCGCCGCCCCAGGGCTCAGGTTCTCCTTTACCCCCTCCCCTGGAGGCGGCAGGGCTCCGGCTGTCAGCTCCGGGTGGCAGCAGCAGCGCAGAGGTAAGGGTGGCAATGAGGCGCTCAGTCTGCTCTTGACAAATTTCACATGGCCACCCTCGCTTCTGTTGGTGCGGCGCTGCCCTCGGAGCTGGGCGCCCGCCCAGCCGCTGCTCTCCGCTCCTCCTTCAGAGCCGGGCCGGGATGTATGTCCTTGAGGGGCAGAAACAACGACAGCTTTAAAGAAGGGGTGGGGGGATCAAGCGCGTTTGAGAACCGCCACTCCAGAGTCCCGGCAGGCTGAGCGTGCAGAGCTTGCAGGAGGCGCTCCGCCATAGCGCTGCCGTGACTTCCAGCGCTCGGTGGCCTGGGGCAGCCCGGAGATCAGCCCAGAGGGTCGCCGTCTCCCTTCCAGCCTGGCAATCGCTGGCTCTGTGCCAGCCTGAGGGGGAAGAGACCAAGCCCGGGTCCCGAATCCTGAGCTTCCTCTTCGCAGCGCATGGTGCTGCTGCCTTCCAGGCAGCCCCGCGCACGGGCTGGTGGCACGGATCGCTCCCGCAGGCGCCGCTTTTCAAGGCAACCGCGGCCGGGCAGCAGAGGAACGTGTAGGCTACGAGGGGTTCATTGCCAGCGACGGTGCCACGTGGGTGGACTGGGCGCTACAGACAGCACTGCTGGAGAGGCAGAACGGCTTCCCATAAAGAGGCGGCACGTGACTCCTGCCCTTGGGAAGTCTGGGCAGGGGGTGGCCCTGCCCCCGGCTCCACCCATCCCCCTGAGGCTCCGCCCACACCCACCCCTGCTCTGCCCCAGGCCCCGCTCCCCCTCCCGCCTGCCGCTCAGAGAGAGAGGATGAAGAGGTGCGAGCAGCGGGTGGGGGAGCCTCGGGGGAGGGGGCCTTGTGGGAGCCGGGGTGGAGCGTGGGCGGGGTGCAAGTGTGCGGCTCTGACAGACGCTGGTGGCACGCCCCACAAGTGAGTGGGTGGCCTGTCTGGCTAGACTGCAAGCTCTTTGGGGGCAGGACCTGCCTTCTGGTTCTGTGGATGTACAGCTCCTAGCGCAGCGGGGCCCTGATCCCTGCGTGGGTCCTCTCGACGTTGCAGCAGCACAGATAACGAATCCCAGCCATTCCGAGAGCCTGCAGACTGGAAGGGAGAAGGCAAAACCTCCGTCACCAGCGTGTTACGTCAGCGGCACATCAGCCCCCTTGGGAAACGGGCCCAGGCCATTGTTTCTGGGCGACACGCTGTGAACCGAGCAGCTGCGACTGGCGTGCTGCGGCGCTGTCCTTCCAGAGGGAGCCCGGCACGGAGCAGGGACGAGGCGCCGGCCTGGCCCAAGGGCAGGGATCTCTGAGCAGTCAGCCACTCTCCTGGTGTGGGTTTGCGTACAGCCCCATGCCTCCCCGAGCATTTCCAGGTCAGCCTCTTCACACCCCGTTCCCTTCCCACGGGTCCCGCAACAGCCTGCCCGTGCATCCCCTGTGCAGTCCCCGCAGCAGCTGCCCCTCTGATGAACGAGCAGGGCTGTGCAGACTCTAATTACTCAATCAAGCTGGGTTTCATTCACACTCTGGTCCTGGCAATTCAGGCGGCGAGCAGACCGATGCTGCCGGCTCTCTAGCCTCTCGGCTAACGAAGTGAACGTTGCCCCCAGGGTTTTCACAGCTCTCCGCTGCTTAGCTGCAGATGACGGTGCAGGATTGTCCGGCACGGGACGGGGGAGACACCAAGAAGAATGAGACAAGTTCACGGCAGGGCAAGCTGGCTCAGCTGGGGCCGTGGCCGGAGTCTCACCTCGGTCATAAACGTGGCGCGGACGACTGAGGTCTTGATGAGTGTGACACAGGGGCGCGGGTGGCGCAGCGGCTGGCGAGATCGCGTGTGGCTCTCCGGAACGGCAGTGCGGACGGCACCCATCACAGGAAGGCTCGGGGCGTTTTTCCCCATCTCCCGCCGAGGACGTGACGAGTCGTTTCAGTGAGCGTAGCATAGTCGAGGTGGGAGATCCCGGGTGACCGTCACGATTTATAATTCTGCCCTGTGAGCAGTGCCATTGGGCGGGCTTTCCTGATCGGGTGAGGAGTGTGTATGTGTCAGTGGGTGTTTGCGGGGGGGCTTGCTCGTATTTGTGTAGCTAGAGAGTTGTGTTTTATGTGTAGGTGTGTGTTAAAGGGCATCGCTGTGCATGTTGTGCTTATGCGAAGATGTGAACGAGTTGCAGGGTGGTGTGCATCTTTCACACAGGTATTGGAGCCTTTTCTTTGTTGGTATTTATATCCCCGTAGTGCCTACGAGCACTAAGGAAGGATCAGGCCCACTTGTGCTAGGTGCTGTACAAACAGTGGAATGACGAAGACAGTCCCGTTCTTGGAAGATTTCCAATCTCGGTGTCAGACAGGACCCCATAAGTGGGGGTGGGAGAGTGACACGGCAATAAAATGTATAGAGTTTAGTGTCAAAGCAGGAGTCTCAGTCCACCACAGGGCTGGACCGTCGTGACTTGGAGGCATCACAGTGTTATCCCTGCACACGTTCTAAGCAGCAAGCGGGTGTGCGTTCACGTGTGTGTGGGAAGGTGTCGTGGGCACGCCTGAGGCCGGGTGTGCATTGGAGCGGACTGGCCTTAATTGTCCAGAAAATAAACCCACACTTCACTCAACGTGGCCACCTGGGCATTGAAGTCTCCTGATACCGGGGGGCACAATGTAAAGGGAGGGAGGGACGTGTGACCACCCCACATGTCGCCTTCGTGAGGAACTTCCAGCCCTACCTCCCTGGGCCAGCCAATCCCGCTGGCTCCTGGTGGGGTAGAGGCCGCAGGAGCGGGGAACACATGCCTCTGGGCCCAGCTGGGGCCAGCTCTGGCCTGGGGAGACTCACGGCACCAGTGTCTCCACGGAGCTCGCTGACACCTCCAGCCAGGGAGGAGCAGGATGCGAGCAATGTCCTTTCCCCCAGCTGGGCAGAGCCCAGGGGACCTGCTCCCAGCGACCCCCCGTCCTGAGCCCAGCCCGGGGACCACCGTGCTCTCCCCGCCCCACCAGAGATGCCTGCGGGGGGCTCTGTCCTGCCTCCACTTCGCCTCCTCCCGGGATGTTTCCAGCTCGCTTGGCCCCTGTCCCCGGCAGCCAGGCCCGGGCACTTGACTCCCCCCCCCACGTGTCGCCTGTGCTCAGAAGGAAGGGGCGAGAAGCCTCGGTGCCATGGTGATGGACCTACCAGCGTATTCGCAGTCCTGCATCGGGCACTGAGGCTAATCCCCGGGTAGCGCTTGTGGGACAGCCCTGGGCGTGGAATCGCAGCCGGGGCGGGTGGAATAGCTGTGACTGCCGCAGAGCTGGGGCCGGGGGCAGGATGGAAGTGATCGGGGGGTGCGGTGGCTGAGCCGGGAGGGCGGAGGGGAGAGAGGCCTGGACTCGCCAGGGCTGTGCTGTGGTTTGGGGCAGGAGCACAGTGGGGCCGGGGCGAGGGCTCAGATCTAGACGGAGGTGCCTGGACGCCACGGCACGAGGAGCTGGGGCTGGACTAGTGGGGAGCGAGGGGCCCTGGCAGAGCTGCGCGGGAGCCTAGAACCCCGGCCCTGCCCTGTGCCGTCCTGTCCCCTGCTCTGCCCCCCAGCCCTGCCCTGTGCCGTCCTGTCCCCTGCTCTGCCCCCCAGCCCTGCTCTGTGCCTTCCTGTCACTCACTGTGCCCCCCAGCCCTGCCCTATGCCGTCCTGTCCCCTGCTCTGCCCCCCAACCCTGCCCTCTGCCATCCTGTGCCCCGCTCTGCCCCCCAGCCCTGCCCTGTGCCGTCCTGTCCCCTGCTCTGCCCCCCAACCCTGCCCTGTGCCGTCCTGTCCCCCACTCTGCCCCCCAACCCTGCCCTGTGCAATCCTGTGCCCCGCTCTGCCCCCAACCCTGCCCTGTGCCGTCCTGTCCCCCGTTCTGCCCCCCAACCCTGCTCTGTGCCTTCCTGTCACTCACTGTGCCCCCCAGCCCTGCCCTATGCCGTCCTGTCCCCTGCTCTGCCCCCCAACCCAGCCCTCTGCCATCCTGTCCCCCGCTCTGCCCCCCAACCCTGCCCTGTGCCATCCTGTCCCCTGCTCTGCCCCCCAACCCTGCCCTGTGCAATCCTGTGCCCCGCTCTGCCCCCAACCCTGCCCTGTGCCGTCCTGTCCCCCGCTCTGCCCCCCAACCCTGCTCTGTGCCGTCCTGTCCCCCGCTCTGCCCCCCAACCCTGCCCTGTGCAATCCTGTGCCCCGCTCTCCCCCAGCCCTGCCCTGTGCCATCCTGTCCCCCGCTCTGCCCCCAACCCTGCCCTCTCCCATCCCCCGCTCTGCCGCTGCCCCCCAATCCTGCCCGGTGCCATCTTGCCCCCCCCTGCTCTGCCAGTGCACCCCAATCTTGACATGCTCCCTGCTGTGCTGTCTAGTTGTGTCCCTTGTCACGTAACATCTCAGCCCATCTTCCAGTCCGTGGCTCCCACCCAGCTCTGCTAAGGTACATCCGCAGGGCCCTGTGCTAAGCCAGTGCCCCACAGCTCTGGCAGTGTCCCATCCTCCCCCCCAGCTGCCTCTCACTGTTCCACGGCTGACCCCTCTTGTCCTCCTACGTGGGGCCCGAGTATACGAGGGGGAGAAAACAGCCCTAGCGATGACGCTGCCCGAACCGCTGCATTGTCTGCCTTCCGGGGGAGGCAGCATTTGGTCCTAAGTGACTCACCAAGTTGCAGAGCCAGAAATAGGAACCAGATTTTCTGCATCTGATTCCTCCGCCTTAACCACGAGACCTCCTTTCCTGGGGATTTTGGGGTAGAAACCCTGTCTTCCCCCATGCTTCCAACAGCCTTTCCTCCGGGACCAGGTGCCGCAGTCCCTGTATTATTATTAACAATCTGGATTAGCGCCCGGACCAGGACCCCATGGCGCTAGGGGCAGTACAAACACAGAACCGGGAACCACGCTTCATTCTGCGATCACACAGGACAGCTTGGGCAATAGACGGCAGAGCGGGCCTGTGCCCGCCGATAGCGGGCGGGCAGAGTGTGGGCAGCCACTGGCTTCTGCAATATTACTGAGCGGGCTCAGTCCAAGCCAAGCAGCAGATCTGGGGGGCCATGTGACCTCACATCCCCCTTCTCCCCGGGCGCCACTTCTGATAGAAGTGGTGAGGTTTTGAAAGACAAGGGGATGCCAGGTTGGATGGCCCAGGCTCAGCACGCAGGCGTGTGCAAGAGAGAGAGCGCTGTACAATGCTTTCGTTATCCACCCAGCAAACACCAAAATGATCCAACAAAGCGGCTGTTGAGTCAGCCAGCAAGGAGGCTTGGGTGAAAAATCGAGTCATCCAGCCTTCCACGCAGCCAGGCCCTGCACATCCGTGCTTCACCGAGGGCGAGCCCAGGTGCCTGCAGCGGAAAATTCCCAGGTCACTAAGGAAAGAGCTGGAGATTAGATGAGGGGAGGTGATCACAGATGGCTCAGGTTTAGTCCAAACTGCGTTTTCTCACACACACACACACACACGCGCGCACGCGTTATTGTTGAGGAAGGCCGCCTACCCTTTCCTCTTAGAAAACAAGCCAGACCTTCAGAAGAAATGCGCTAAGTCGGCCCTGGGCAGACACTCCCCCAGTTCCCAGCTGCAGTGAATACTTGGCTTTACTATTATTAAGCTTTATGTTCATATTGTTTGTGGCACAAAAGTGGGGGAAGCCTAGGTTGGATATTGGGAAAAGCTTTTTCCCTAGGCGGGTGGTGAAGCACTGGAATGGGTTACCTAGGGAGGTGGTGCAAGCTCCATCCTTAGAGGTTTCTAAGGCCTGGCTTGACAAAGCCCTGGCGTGGATGGTTTAGTGGGGGTTGGTCCTGCTGTGAGCAGGGGGCTGGACTAGGTGACCCCCTGAGGTCCCTGCCGACCCTCATCTTCTATGATTCAAACTGTGACGACATGCAATAGATGACCTGACTAATGGGAAGCCTGAGTGAAGCGGGGCATAGTTGGCTCTGCACAGTCAAAGGTCGGAATTCTGCTTCTCTGGTCCTTTCCGGACCCTCTGACCCCCGGGGTGATCATGTGGTTTTGTTCCCTGGTTTTCTCTGTCTGACGTCCTCAAAAAAAGCCTCTCTCCCATCCTGGAAGACACCCCCCCATTGACCTCTCTCTCTGTTTTGCTCCCCCAGTTTTCCAAGGACATCCTGGTGAAAATTTATTCTGCCTACATCGATAACTTCCTCAATGCCAAGGATGCCGTGAGAGTAGCCAAGGAAGCCAGGCCGGCCTTTATGAAATTCCTGGAGGTAGGTGCCATCCCAGCAGGAGCAGCTGAGAAGCTGATTTGGTTCTGCAGCTCCGTCGGTGCTGCTTATGCATGTCCAAAGATGAGCAGCCAGACTTGTCCCTCCGTTGACCGGAGCTGAAGGGGCATCACAATGCAGCATTCTTGGGTGGGAGGCGTAGGAAAGAAAACGTTGGAGGGCACAAATTTGCATTTATCTGTCCAGGATTTTTCCACGTTCCTGATTCTTTTATTTCAGATATTTGGGCCAGATCCTCAGCTGGTGTGAATTGGTGTCACTCCAGATCCTCAGCTGGTGTGAATTGGTGTCACTCCAGATCCTCAGCTGGTGTGAATCGGTGTCACTCCAGATCCTCAGCTGGTGTGAATCGGTGTCACTCCAGATTCTCAGCTGGTGTGAATCTGTGTCACTCCATTGACTGTATCATTACGACACCCTTTTACACCTGCTGAGCATCTTGCCTCTTGTGTCTGAATAAGAACTTCCTTTCTTCTCATCCAGCTGCTTCTTCTGCTCCAACGCCCCAGTCCTGTGCTGCTGGCACTAGTCTGACCCCACGGAAGTGACCGTGCTCATTCAGTCTCCACCTAGCTATGTTTTTGTGCACGGCTGGGACTGATCGTAGCAGGTCCTGAGCCTCAGACCATAGGAACTGGATCAGATCTGAGGTCCATCCACTCCAGTGACAGTGTCCGGAACCAGATACTCAGAGGAAAGCGTAAGAACCCGATAGTGGGGAGATGTGGAGAATCTGTCCCCCTGTGATAGCTTTCATCCTGGTTTCTACTAGTTAGAGATTGGCGAAGCCCTGAAAGGCGAGGTTTAATATCCCTTCCAACACTGCTGTTGTTAACGAGGATAAATTAATGTGGACAACTTATTGACTCTTGTTACATTCTCAGCCATGTTCGATCCCCATGAGTTGTGGGGTGAACCACGCTGCTGTTCTGTCTCATTTATGACAAGAAACCTCCCCCCTTCCCCCTGTTCTGCAGCAAAGCATGAGAGAGAACAAGGAGAAGCAAGCGCTGTCGGACCTGATGATCAAGCCCGTGCAGAGGATCCCACGCTATGAGCTGCTTGTCAAGGTGAGACGGAGTGAGGCCGGCACGCGCCGATAGCACAGCGGCATTTCCAGAGTGGCCTGGCAGCCCTGCGAGACTGCCCGTGTGCTCTCGGTCCCCCTGGCCTGTAGACTCCAAGAGGAGTCCCGTGAAGCAGCCCGTGGGGCAGTGCAGATGGCGGGGCGGGTGGGAAGATGAGTAAGTTAGAAGCAGTGAGATTGGCCACCCCAGGAACTCCAGGGAGCTGGTGGAATTCCTGTCTGTGGAGTCGGTCCCATTGGGGGTGGACAGAGCACACGG
This sequence comes from Emydura macquarii macquarii, assembly GCF_026122565.2. Lineage (NCBI taxonomy): Eukaryota > Metazoa > Chordata > Testudines > Chelidae > Emydura > Emydura macquarii. The sequence continues at coordinate 6,350,569 of NW_027133465.1, forward strand.
GGACACTCTGCAGGGCATGCGCCTGCATTAGTGGGGGATGGACGAGGGGCTGCACTAGATCTTTTTCCTCTCTGCTGACTGCAGCTTGGTGCAGGCATGCAGCAGGAGGTGTGTGAAGTCAGGGTGCTGAGTTCCAGGCTTGCGTTCGGCACTCGCGGGACAAGCACTTGCAAGCTGATTCGGAAAGATGTCGTGCCCTTGCTGGTCTGTTCAGGGTGATTTATTAGGAGCCACAAGCGCTTCACACCACTGACCTTTGACCTCCCTGGCCTGTCTACACAGGCAAACAGGTGCCTTTTCCAGTCGAGTCAGCTGAGCGGGCTTGGGCAGTTCTCTGGACACCTGTGTAGACGCGGTTTAATGCCCTTTCGATTGTACTAGCTGGGGGTGTTCGAGCCACAACCAAACCAGAGCACTGACTTGGAAGGTGTTTAAAGGCATTGAACTGTGTCTACACAGCTGTTAAGGAGGGTTTCCGGCCACGTTTGGCTGACTGAGATAACCCCACTGAATAAAGGTTCTTTCTGCCCATGTAGACAGACTCTCTGAGTCTCCTGTTCTCTGCCATCTTTACGCTGGGGATAGTAACCTTCCCTCTCCTGCCTAGAGGGGGCTGTGAGGATTCACGGTTGATGTGTGTGTTATGGGGCCAGATCATTAGGGCCTTCCCGAATCTCTACCCATGTCTGCAAAGGGGACTCTGTTTGAGTATAGATGAATAAACCCTGAACCAAGGGTTTCTGTCTGAAGATTGCAGAGGGGTCCTGAGCAGGAAGGGGTCAGGGATGAGTTCACTGCACTCATCCGTAGCGGGGCTCTTTGCTCTTTTACGTGTCTCGAATTTCGGGAAAGAGGAGACTCCCTGGAGCCTCTTGGGAGTGCCGCGTGCCCATGCCATGCTCTCCATGCCTTGCTGGGCCGCAGGCATTAATCAAGGCTTCTGACAGGAGCGTGCACGGGGGTCCTGGCGGTGTGATGGGGACCTGGGCGGAACCGAACCGGGATGGCCCAGTAAATCTTTGCAGGGTTCAGGTCAGTTTGCAGAGGAAAGAGGGGCTTGGTCACCCGAGAAATCCATGACTGCACTGTTCCCCCACCCCATCGAGGGGCTGGGTGCTAACGATTAAAGACACTGCAGCAAAGACCCTATCAGATGAGCCAGTCGCTGGGCTGGGAGAAAGCTGGGAAGAGCGGTTAGATCCGACGGGTCTGGTAAAGGATTAGGTCCATCCAGACCTTAAAGCGAGAGCCGTTTGTGAGGAGCATGTTAAACCGCGGCTGGTGAAACCAGTGATGATGAGAGGGGCTGGCCTAGTTAAATCCTGAGGTCGGGAGGTATTGCGGTGGCCGGCTCTTTGGTGCGGTGGAGCTAACGGCTGCTGGCATGCAAAGCTGCATTAGCACCACACAAAGGTGAGCGGGAGTGGATAATTAGCCCCGGTTACAGTCTTACAATGGGAAGCAATATGTACCCAGAGCCGGCTTTCAAAGGCTGCCAATTTCCTGTGGTGTTTAGTAGCGCTTTGGTCTTAGTGCCGTAAACGGAGCCTTGGAAAAGTGTTTCTTCTCCGGGGATTAGAGGGAGCCGGAATCCAAGCTGCATTTTGGCCCTGCAGCCTTCCTCCTGAGCGGTGTGTGCGACGCAGTTAAAACCAGTCACACTCGGGGTATTTTCTGCACGTTAAATGTCAACACTGATACGGAGCCTATGAATTTTAATCTCTGCTATTGTTGGCTCCGGGGGCTGGAGACGAGAAAGCAGTTCTTAGAATTGCAGCTGCCGAACGATTTGCCTCCCGGGCTTCATGTTGTGATATACTAGTTAGTGTGTTTGTGTGGCCACTGCCTTCTACTGGGTGGAGTCAGAACTGCTGAACTGGGTGTCAGGCCCTGTGTTTCCAACAGCCAGCGGAGAGTCTCTTATGTTAGCGGCTTGTGCTTTTGGAGCTGAATGATCTAAGCTCTGTCCTGGCTGTGACTGGCGATGCTGAGGTGTGAAGTTCTAGGTGGTCACGAATTCGGTTCCATACATGGTCTAGCAGTGTAAAGGGGTGATGTCAGGGAGTAAAGGTTAAAGGTAGGCGCATAGATTGTAAACTCTTAGGGGCAGGGGCCATCTCTTTGTTCTGTGATTGTTCAGCACCTGCACCTGGCCTGTGACGGCGGGTGCTAAAAAAGAAAACCAGCGCTCTGATATAATTGCGATGAGCATGTTCTACAGGCCTAACCACATAGATAGAGCTGGGCCAGACCGAATCTCTGGGTGTATAGAGCCGGGCCGGACCAGATCCCTGGATTCAAACACCCCCAAACTTGCAATCCAAACGGTGTGGTTTGGAGGGGGATAGAGATGGGAAGGATCCTGGAAAGGAGGAAATGGGGAAGGAGGGAGAGAGAGAAATTGACGTCCGTATGCAAGAGCTGCATTTACGCCACTGCCATGGATTCTCTGGATTTTCCCAATTGCTGTTGCAAGCTGCTGAGAGGAGTGTGATATCCTCCTCCTCGCCATTGTCCCTCGAGCAGCTGGAGAAGCAGCTAACGAGAGCCGCGTGCATGCGGGCAGTAGCTGAGTGCAGCCCTTGCATACGAAATTCAATCTCTCTCTCCCCTCCTTCTCTGTTCCCTCTTTCCCGGGATTCTTCCCCGTCCCTGTCCCCCTTTTTCTCCCCAGTTCTTCCTGCCTCGCCCACTCCCTCAAGGAGATGCCTCAGCTGGAACTGAGAACAGACTTTGTCCCTCGGCGTTTCTTCAGCTGCTTCCTCCAGTCCAATGTTCTTTTCACAATAGTCAAGGTATATCACGTCCACCACTTTCCCCACATCCACAGAGTCGGTCATCTCATCATAGAAGGCAATCAGGTTGCTCAGGCATGACTTGCCCTTGGTGAATCCAGGCTGATTGTTCCCAATCACCTTCCTCTACTCCAAGTGCTTCAAAATGGATTCTTTGAGGACCTGCTCCATGATTTTTCCAGGGACTGAGGTGAGGCTGACTGGTTTGTAGTTCCCGGCTCCTCCGCCTTCCCTTTCTTGAAGATGGGCACTAAATTTGCCTTTTTCCAATCATCCAGGACGTCCCCCAATTGCCACGAGTTTCAAAGATAATGGTCAATCGCTCTTCAATCACATCAGCCAACTCCCTCAGCACCCTTGGACGCATTGCATCCAGCCCCATGGACTTGTGCATGTCCTGCCTCTCTAAATAATCCTGAAACTGTTCTTTCACCACTGGGAGCTGCTCACCTCCTCCCCATTCTGTGTTGCTCAGTGCAGCAGTCTGGGAGCTTGTCTGTGAAGACAGAGGCAAAAAAAGCATTGAGTATTTCAGCTCTTTCCACATCATCTGTCACTAGGTAGGTTGCCTCCCCCATTCAGTAAGGGGCCCACAGGTTCCATGACCTCCTTCTTGTTACTAACATACCTGTAGAAGCCCTTCTTGTTACCCTTCACGTCCCTTGTTGGCTGCAACTCCAATTGTGCTTTGTCCTCCCTGATTTCACCCCTGCCTGCTCGAACAGTATTTTTTCCCTCCATCCTTCTTCCCCCTGATTGGTCCACCGGCCTTTCATTCCTCGGAGGCAATACTTTATTCCCTTACTAGCTATACAGGAGAGATTTCTTGTTGGCACTCAGAAAAGCGCGCCCACCAGTAACCCCTCTCGGTGCTGGCCGTCAATGTTCAAGTTTCTTCACACAGTCCTGTCATTGCCCCTGATTCCATACAGACCATCCAGTTGCTCCTGATGGATAACCCGCTGGCCCTGGGTACCACACAGCTTTATTGGGGGTGCCAGCATCTCTGCTGTACCAGTCTCTATCTCCCAGTGGTAGGAAACCTACATCAGGGTTTATCCATCCTCTAAGAAGCTCTGGATAAAGGCAGCGGCTGCAGGAATCCAAGGTTCAGCTTCAGAAAGTGTTACACTCGCTTTTTTCTTTTTGCATTTCAGTCGGCTGGACGCCAAGCCTGCACGCAGTACAACGTCTCTTTAAACACACACATCATGGCAATAGTCCCCATGTGATCTGGGATTCCTAGAATGGCGCATAAAGCATTCACGCTGCAGAATAAGGATCCCAATATAACAGACATCACTTAAACCCCAACTTGAAATGCTGCCACCTCAGGGGTAAAATACAGTAACATAACATAACAGCTTAGTTCAGGAAGTTGGGGGGGAACCACTGTATCCAACTAAAACTACAGAAAAAGTTTTAAAGAAGAAAACGGTAACTAGCAGAGCGTGAAATTGGCCAGCCAGGGTTAAAAGATGAGGGTCGGAAGGGACCTCAGGAAATCATCTAGTCCAACCCTTTGCTCAAAGCAGGACCAACCCCAACTAAATCATCCCAGCCAGGGCTTTGTCAAGCCAGGCCTCAGAAACCTCTAAGAATGGAGATTCCCCTACTCACATGAAATGAGGTGTAGGATCTCAAATGACCATGGTTAGTTAGGGCTTCTTGTTTTATGGCTCGTCTGCAGGACAGTGCCTACAGATGCCAAGTGCCCCATGCAGCATCAATTCAGTGTCTCTGTAGGTATTTATAATCTGCCATCTCCCTGGCATGAGCAGTCCTGACTCAGCCATGCCACTTCCTACAGCAGCTGTGGTTTGCCTTGCTGGCACTCGCAGTGAATCTGACCTTGCTTAAGTTGGGAGGTTTATGTAGACAAGATCACAGCCCCGTTTTTGTTAACTTGCAACATGTCGGTCTCTTGTTTTGAGCCTTGGTAATTACCTGGTTCTGCCGCCATCTATTTGTCTGCCAGTGCTCTTCTTGTTGATTTGCATACCCACAATGCATCATCCTCAAGACTTCAGTGCCAATAGTTTAGCGGTCACCCTAACCTAATTATGGATATGCTTTAACTGGCTGGCTGCTAATGAAAATAAAGGATTTAAGCCAGTCAGTTTCCCGTGTCTTGTCTCTATTTCAGTAACGTTTCCAGGCAAAGGGAGTGATCTCACCGCTCCATGAACAAGTAAAATACTATTTTTGTGCTACATACAGACCCAGACATCTGAGGTTTCCATGGTGAATTAAGCCAAGGGGCATCGCTGAAGCTGTCAATGTAGAGATACTGTGCAGACTAGAGGAGAAGTGTAATTCACCCAGCCGGGGATGGTGTTACAGAAGAAATAGGAAAAAATTTTAACCGGTGTCTAGAGGTGGTAGAACTGGTTGTCAGTTCAAGTATCAGATAATCTTCTAGAGAGCATCCTCAAAGTTCTTAGAGGTCAGCTGTGAAATGTGATTCATCCCTAGCTACCTGACCAGGAAAGTTAAAGACCTTCCTTGAATTTTTTATCCTCAGCTCTAGATTATTCCCTTTTGGGGATTTAAACATAACTCTGCTGAAAAGGATCAAATGATAACTATTAAGAAACAAGATTATATTTGCTTTAGCAAAACATAAAGCAGTTGACAGGGCTTGCTACCACAAAGGCTTTTATTTCAGGATCTCTAAGTTCTCGGTATTTCAGTTCTCTGAATAAAACAAGCTGTTGTTCGAGAGTAAAGCAATTGTTTGCAACAAATTTAGATTGCTCGGTCTATTTAGCTTGTCAAAGAGAAGGTTATTTAGGGCGCTGGGGAAAGGCCTTGATCATGGTTTATAGCTACCTATCTGGGGAGAAGATTTCAGACAGGAAAGGGCTTTTAAACCTAGCAATCAACAAGCATAATAAGATCCAGATAAATTATCCAGAAGCTAGATCATTTCAGACTAGAAACATAGTGCACCTTTTTAAATTGAGTATCATTAACCCTTGGAACAATTCACTTAGTGGCGGTCCTCTGGCAAGCCGAGTCTGAGCGATGTGTGTTAGTTCTGAACACCAGCTCTGCTCGATCCCCCGGCCTGGCCTCTCTGTTTAAACTCACGGGCGCCAGTACTCACAGCCCCTCTGAAAGCATCTGTGCAATGGCTTCCCCCGTTCCCCGCTCTGTTCCCCATCTCTTTTCTCATCCTCAGCTGGAGGATCTCCTTCATACTCAGGTTCAGCCAATCCAGGCTCTGCCTCTCGTGCTAGATCCACTGCTTCACTCCCAAAGCATTTCATGCTACAAGCAGCGAGCCTCTGGCTCGCTCATGGCTAGGGTGCTTGGCAGATTGTTTGCCACAAGCTATTAAGAGAATGAGGGGACCATTCGGGGAGCTTCTGTGGGAGGCCTGAATGCTCAAGGTTTCCATCTGCTTTTCTCCCAAGAACTTCATCAAATTTTCTTCCCCTTTGCTTATTCTGGAGCCCAGATGCACTGTGAAAATGCCTGCCAGCCGGCTCCTAAAGCTGCTGTTCTGCACCACTTCTTCTCTAACTCCGGCTACTTCCAAATCCCTCCATAGTTTTGTTTACAGGCTGCGACTGTGCTTCCCAGCCAGCCAGTTTTCATTTGCTTAGCACCGTGGTTTTCAACCTTTTTTCATTTATGGACCCCTGAAATATTTCAAATGGAGGCGCAGAGCACTTTGGAAATCTTAGAGATAGTCCACAGACCCTCCGGTCCATGGACCGAACGTTGAAAACCACAGCTCTATGGTAACGACAACCTTTCATGGACCCCTTAGACATAGTCCGTGGGGTCCGCAGACCACAGGTTGAAAACCACTGGCTTACCCCTCTCCAGCAGGGTTTTGCCTTTGCATTTTAATTCCCTCCATCTTAGCTCCACCCCGCCTCTTAAAGGGGCATTGGTAATTTTGTTATATATATTTTAACAGCAATGTCAGTTCTTCTTTTGTATTTTAAATCTGTCATCAAGCTCACCCTATCCTCCCCTTCCACTGCATGCACGATCCCAATCCATCAGCCAGCCTGAACTAAGCCTGTTTTAGTTTATGCTCTGTTCAAGGGCTCCACTGTACGGCTTGAGCTTCCTCTGTCGCTGGAACGACATGGGTGTAAAACAGAGCAAGTAGGAGGAGAGTCAGGCCTCGTAATCTCCACTTCGTCCCTTCGGGCTGGATCGTCCAGACGGCTGAATACCTTCCACTCCCACTGACCGCAGTGGGAGCCTACGGCCCCCAGCCCAGAGGTTCTCAGCACCTGAGAGGATCAGGCCTGACATCCTCCTCTAGCTAGGAGCGAGCCAGAAGTCCGTACACCCTGCTTGGTTGTGGTCAGGAGCCAGAGGAGAGCAGATGCCCGAACGCTGACTGGGCGCATCCCCCAAAACAATTCCCCTTTGACAGGGGTTCAAGGCTCCTTCTGAAAGCCCAATGCCAGACAGTGCCCGGGCCCAAGTCAGCCCGTACAGCTCTTTGCCCAGCGGCTGGCAGATCCATTTATCGCGGGAGACCCCCACACTCCGTGGCAACCTGTTAGCAGGGGGAGAAGGAAGCTGAAGTAGGGAGAAGCAGTGCCCAGTTCGATGGATGGCTTGCGGGAAGACATGACGAAGAGCAAGAGAGGTGCAAGGAGGACACAGCATGAGCGGTTGATAAAAGGCAGAGCGGCCCCTGGCTGGGCGCCCGTTGTACAAGCGGGGGAGTCTGCTGAAATGCCGACTGAGCGGGCGGGGAAGCAGACTGGTGACAGAAAGCATGCACACGCCACAGCCAGATTGATCCGCCTGGGGGAGCCTGCCTCTCACTGCTCCAGATCTCCCCGCTCCCGAGGAACGGCCAAGCTCACTGCAGTTCCCGGCGCTGCCATCTGACCTGATTGATACCTATGAGCAGCACTAAATTACCTCCAAGTACCCATCAGCTGAGCATTTTCCTTCACATCCGGCCAATTAACCAGCGGGTTTTATTTGCTTTAAATGACTAATGTCCTGACAGCCGGCGGAGCAATGAAACCAGTCAGCCCTTCTGCTCAGCATCACATTCTCCTCCACATTGCACTGGCTTTATTCTGCAGCAGCTTTCCCCGGCCCGTTCCTTCTGGGACACAGATCCAGGTGGAGTTCGTCCAAGGCAAATGTGGGCTGGCCTTGCTGGGCCGTCGGTGCCAAGGTATTGCCATGATCACATGGTTGGTGTTATCTCCTGTCTGGGTTACAGCTGCCCCTGGGGGCACCGTGTAAAGACATGGTCAGAGAGAATCCCTCCCCAAAGAATCATAGAATAGAATCATAGAATCATAGAGTTGGAAGAGACCTCAGGAGGTGTCTAGTCCAACCCCCTGCTCAGAGCAGAACTAACCTCAGCTAAATAATCCCAGCCAGGGCTTTGTCAAGCCTCAGCTTAAAAACTTCTAAGGATGGAGATTCCACCACCTCCCTAGGTAACCCATTCCAGTGCTTCACCACCCTCCTAGTGAAAAACTTTTTCCTAATGTCCAACCTAGACCTCCCCAACTGCAACTTGAGACCGTTGCTCCTTGTTCTGTCATCTGCCACCACCGAGAACAGCCTAGCTCCATCCTCTCTGGAACCCCCTTTCAGGTAGTTAAAGGCTGCTATCAAATCCCCCTCACTCTTCTCTTTTGCAGACTAAACAAGCCCAGTTCCCTTAGCCTCTCCTCATAAGTCCTGTGCTCCAGCCCCCTAATCATTTTTGTTGCCCTCCGCTGGACTCTCTCTAACTTCTCCACATCCTTTTTGTAATGGGGGGCCCAAAACTGGACACGATACTCCAAATGCGGCCTCACCAGTGCCGAATAGAGGGGAATGATCACTTTCCGTGATCTGCTGGCAATGCTCCTCCTAATGCAGCCCAATATGCTATTAGCCTTCTTGGCAACCAGGGCACACTGCTGACTCATATCCAGCTTCTTATCCACTGTTACCCCCAGGTCCTTTTCTGCAGAACTGCTGCTTAGCTCATCCGTCCCCAGTCTGTAGCTGTGCATGGGATTCTTCCGTCCTAGGTGCAGAACTCTGCACTTGTCCTTGTTGAACCTCATCAGATTTCTTTTGGCCCAATCCTCCAGTTTGTTTAGGTCCTTCTGTATCCTATCCCTACCTTCCAGGGTATCTACTACTCCCCCTAGCTTAGTGTCATCTGCAAAGAGTTTACACTCGGCTAGATACGATGGACAAAGAGAGTATTGGCTCTGATCTAGAAATGGAGAGCTGAGGCAGTGAGGTGAGAGGTGACCCACCCCAGGTGCTGGAAATTGCCCCCAGATCTCCTGCCTCGCACTCCAGAGCCTTAGCCATGGTTATGCACTTGGTCTTTGCTCTGCAGCGTACTGGTGCAGGGGGAGTTCTGCTCATCAACAGGCAGGCTGACTGTCGGCGTCAGCTCCTCTGTAATTCACAGAACAAACAGATCAGTGACTTTTGCATTGATTTTATATAGCCAGCACCTGGGGCAATGGTTCACACATGCCGCTCTGGAAGCTAGCTAGATTTTCTTCCTCTCGGGTACTTGATCAAGTCTGCAGCAGCAGAGCTTCAGGACCCTGTTTCCAGAATAGTTTGTCACCTTGATGTGTTCAATTATTTTGAACTAGTTGGGGCAATGTGACAAGCTGCTAAACTTTAACCCTCTACTGAAAGGAAGCAGGAAACAGAGAAGAGATTTTTCTTATGATACCTTTTTGTGTATCTGGGATGATACAAAACCGCAGCTCTGACTGCAGGGACCAACCTCATAACCCTGGCTGGATTTGAACCTGTGACATGCAGGTGAAACCTTGCTAGCCCCATTACCAGTACTGCCAACTCCAACCATTCATAAACCATGAGTCAGGCCCCCAAAGATCACAAGGCTGGCTTAAAAATCGTAAGACTTAAAAAATAATACATTTGGGATTCTTTATCTTTGTCCTCTGGTTTTTTTAACCTTTAGGGGTCATGTTTTCAAGCTTTTCCTATAATCACAGGGGCTGGAAATTCTTACATATTCACATGACTTCATGAGCTGGCGCTTTAAGAAAAACACCAGATATTGCAACGTTTGCAATAGAATCATGAGAATTGGCAACATTGCATTCCTAATCCCCTGAGCCATCAAAGCTCGCAAAATGCTGAGGTGGGTTTGCATTCTAAAACCCAGTGACGGTATAGTTTCACAAACACCTCACATCCTCTCCAGCATAGGATGTCCCACACCTTAACTTTCATTTTTCCATATGCCAGAAAGAAAACCGCGTGGAACAATTCAAAGGAACTTCAGTGCTTCCCAGTGTCTAACTGATAAAGAACAGCTTTCTGTTGATATTCACGTGCGCTGGTGCAGATTTTGATGCATCAAATGTTCATTCTCCTATAAAGGCTATTTTAATGCAAAACACACATCTTTTTAGCTTGCAGTTTCGGGCAGCTCCTTTCTTCATACAATATTTTGCTGATCTCTTTCAGTGTAACCGATGGAAAGATGAATTGTCTGAGTCCAGGGTTACGCTCTTTTCAACCCCTATAATTTTTTTATGACACAGGCCGTTGTGCAGAGCATAAGCCTAACTGTAAATTAGCGGTTGATAATATTTTAGTTACTGTGTCCATTGCTGGACATTTTACTTCAGGAATGAAGCAGATTGGTTTGTTACGTTCAAAAGGAAAGTCCTGTCTCACGACTGGCTAGGAGTAGTCATGAAATGAGCCTGCAAATTCTATCTTCTCATAAAATTGCTGATGTCTAGAGCAGAGAACCCACTGTGATGGTAACAGTACTTTATATGTTCACCCATTAAATGATCCTCACAGTACCGCAGGTGGCAGGCAAGTATGTGCAAAGGAGTGTATTGTGATTGGTTCCAGCTGAGTTCTGTGAAAATGTGATTGCCTTGCGATGATCCAATCACATAGTATATGCAAATCTTTGCTTCCTGATTGGCTTATAAGAGATGAGTAATATGATGCGGGGGGGTTCTGGAGCCTTCAGCCCCCCCATTGGAATGTAAGAAAGGGGAAGCTGGTACCTTTTTAAAAATTGTGTAATCATAATGGGGAGGTTTCTGTCTGATTCTGATGAAGACATTCAGAGTGTAGGAGCAATAGATGCAGCATATGGCGTGGCATGAGCATCAAGATGCTGGTGGGCTGGACTTCGAGGGAGAACATTCCTGTCCACTCTAGCAAGAAGGGCTGACGGAAATGTCTCTCCGTAATTATCCTTTCAGTTTGCCCCACTGCGGGATGTCCTTTAGGAAGGATCTCAGCACACGCTCTTCTGAGAGCTTGTTACCTGTTTCCCGTGCAGCGTAAAGCCAACGGTCTTTCACCAAGGCAACTCATCTCATTCCCTGTGATACCCTGCCAGATGCAACTGTAGGTTTACTCGCCCAATGGCCGTGTCTGCTGGCCTGCAGCTGACCGTAGCTGTCAGCTCAGGGTCCCCCTTGGCTTGGTATTGGAAATGGTTTGACAGCCCATACAAATGACACAAAACTATCTTCAGTGACATTACAGGAAGCGGAACTGAGACTTCATGTCACCATGTCTGTAATGCTGCCAGAATATCTGCCCCAGCTATGCTGGCAGGCAAAAAGTGGCCAGCATGGATTCAGCAACGTCCATCACAGACAGCGAGGCTTACAGAATGGTCAAATCATAGACGATCATGGAGGTCATCTAGTCCAACCCGCTGCTCAAAGCAGGGCCAACCCCACCTAGATCACCCCAGCCAGGGCTTTGTCAAGCCGGGCCTTAAAAACCTCTAAGGATGGAGATTCCACCACCTCCCTAGGTAACCCTTCCAGCACTTCACCTCCCTCCTAGGGAAAAAAATTTCCCAATATCCAACCTAGACCTCGCCCACTGCAACTTGAGACCACTGCTCCTTGTTCTGTCACCTGCCACCACTGAGAACAGCCTAGCCCCATCCTCCTGGGACCCCCTTTCAGGTAGTTAAAGGCTGCTATCAAATCCCCCCTCACTCTTCTGTTCTGCAGACTAAACAATCCTAGTTACCTCAGCCTCTCCTCATAAGTCTTGTGCTCCAGCCCCCTAATCATTTTTGTTGCCCTCCGCTGGACTCTCTCCAACTTGTCCACATCCTTTATGCAGTGGGGGGCCCAAAACTAGACACACTAATGTGGTTTCACCAGTGCTGAATAGAGGGGCATAATCACTTCTCTGCTTGCAATGCCCCTCCTAATACAGCCCAATATGCTATTAGCCTTCTTGACAACCAGGGCACACTGCTGACTCATATCCAGCTTCTTGTCCACTGTAACCCCCAGGTCCTTTTTTGCAGAAAAACCTAGCCAGTTGGTCCCCAGTCTGTGGCAGTACATGGAATTCTTCCACCCTAAATGCAGGACTCTGCACTTGTCCTTGTTGAACCGCATCACATTTCTTTTGGCCCAATCCTCCAATTTGTCTAGGTCACTCTGTATCCTATCCCTACCCTCCAGCATATCTACCACTCCTCCAACTTATCAGTAGCCTCAAATCCCCCAGGGAAGTTCTGCAAATCTTTCCCACCATACCTAACACTGGTTGGGCTGTTAGCATCGTTGGGAGTGCTAGTGCAGATTGGATCCCACTGCTGACACCAGTGGGATCCTACTGCTGACATCAGCGTTTTAAGTGTTGTGTCATCATAGAATCCCTCCTCATTCTTCTCTTCTGCAGACTAAACAAGCCTAGTTCCTTCAGCCTCTCTTCATAAATCTTGTGCTCCAGCCCCCTAATCATTTTTGTTGCCCTCCACTGGATTCTCTCCAACTTGTCCACATCCTTTTTGTAGTGGGGGGCACAGAGCAGATCTAATCAACGTGGTATTTAAAATGCCAGTGTTAGCTACCAGTCCTTCTACACTGACACTTTGTCTCCATTGCTAAAAAAAAGTGGGGGTTTTTACAGGGAGGTACCTAACATACAGTAGCTAGCTCACTGCGAAATCCTAGTGGAGAAAAGCTTGTTCTAGTTTTTACCAGGAGGTAGCTATGTAAGATCAACACTATACCCCCCACCCTAATGACCTACCCTAACTTACCTCATGGTAAAACGACAAAGGATTAGGGATGGCTCTAGAGCACTGGACTGGAACTCAGGAGACCTGATTCTGTTGCCAGCTGTGCAACATTGCTGCTCTGTGCCTCAGTTTCCCCATCTCAATGGCGACAGTGATACTAACCTCCTTTGTAAAGGTCTTTGAGATGTCCTGATGAAAGGTGCTATGTAAGAGCTAGGTATTATTATGAATTATTGCTATTATTAACACGTTAAGTAATCCCATGGTAAAAGCACACCTTTGTCTTTAGCAGTGACGGTAGAACATGAGGCTACCAACGTTATTAACGGTGGAGCTGCTCTGGGGTGTGGTACATTTTTTCACCCAGCTCAGCGGGTCAGTTTAATCTGAACAGCAGCGTAGTGCATTTCCAGAGTCCGATCACCAGGACCTCCCCACGTATTACCCAGATAACTGCAGGTGGATTGCAGGCACTTACACGTTACCCAGACAATGGAAGGTGAAACCCCAGGAGCTTACATGGTAGCCAGGGTCCGGAGTGTGCCTGACAGGTTACCCAGACATCAGCAGTGGAAACACGGGCTCTTACAGACCTTGCATGAGAGACCGTGGCGGGTTACCCAGACAGCACGTAGGGCCTGCAAGATTCCACCCGGCCTGGCTCAATGTCTTGTGGTGTTAACGTCTTCCAATATTTCTTCCCCTAGGACCTTCTGAAGCACACGCCCGAGGACCACCCCGACCACCCCTTCCTGCTAGACGCCCAGAGGAACATCAAGCAAGTGGCCGAGCGGATAAACAAAGGCATGAAGAGTGCGGAGGAGGTGGAGAGGAATGCCAGGATAGTGCAGGAGATCGAGTCCCACATTGAAGGGATGGAGGACGTACGTATGCAATGCTCTATACCAGTCACCGGCTACCTGCATCCTTTGTATAGAGAGGCTGCGGGCCCTGGGTAGCATCGTCAGGGGTGTGGGCTGGAGGCTGGTTAAAGATGCAGTCCCAGAGGTTGGCTGAGCTGTGATAGCTGAGAGTTCAGGCAGAGCGCTGCTTCGGGGAACACAAGTCCCTTCAACCCTCAGGCTCGCTCTGTCTCTTTTAATCCTGCACTGAAAGTTTCAGCCCCTTATTCTCCCTGCGATGAGATAGGGCCCAGACCACACCCCAGTCCGAACGCACCCAGGCTGTGGAGCCTTGTGGATCTGGACTAGAACTCGGCGGCTGCTCCCTAACTCTGCCGTGGGCTGAAGCGAAACCCTCGATCTGAACTTCCTTGAACTCTGGGAGAGTTTGATTCCAAGTCTGAATTTCACAGCTAGCCACTAGCACCGGGGAAGGGGTAATTGGACACCAGCTGCCCCTCTCAGTTTCCCCGGAAACTCAGATACTTTGGTCTGATTTCTCCTAGGACAGCTCCTGTCTTCTCATCTCTGGGGCACCCCAGTCTGTTTCTCTCCGTCTAGCCTGGTTTCTCCTCTCTGTAGCCTGCTGGTGGAAGATGGCCCAGGAGCACAGAGTAGCACTTCAAACCCTGCTGCTGCTGTGACATCCGGAATCGGTGCTTACCGTGTTAACAGCAAGGGTCTTGTGCACATTATCCTGCCGACACTGACGTTAGCACTAAGATTGACAGAACGCCTGGCACCTCTGACCCACTCTTTTTGTTTCCGCACTTGCAGCTTCAAGCCCCGCTCCGGAGGTTCGTGCGCCAGGAGATGGTGGTGGAAGTGGTAAGAGCCGCCCTCTCTGTCTAGCTCACACGCCTTCCCCGTTCATCATCACTGCCCCTCCTCCCCGCCTGCCCCTGATGTGTGCGCATGGCCCCATGACGCCTACTTTTCTCAGAGGCAACGGGAGCTTTCAAGGTCATCTTCCTGGCCTGCTGAGCACTGCAGAGATGCGTGCAGAGCGACAGCCAAGTGCAGAACACAAGACTCCCGAGGGGAGATCTCCGAATTACCAGGCTCCTGAGTCACGCACACCTTTGGTGTTTGATGTGGACACTGAATCATAATTGCAAGGCCTGGAGCTCTACACCACTGTTGCTGTGCTTTGGCTTTTGATGAGCTTGTTTCTGTCATGTAGGGTATTCCCGTTAGCAATGTAGTGCCTGAGTGACAGTCTCTGAGAGAGCAAAGGCCCTGGTTAGCTGCAGATCAGGTACAGCAAAGGCAAAGTGAGCGTCCCAAGATTGCTTTTCCTGTGACTTTCTGGAGGGGAAAAACCTGCTTTGGGAGGAGGTTGAATCTCTCTGTGGTCCCCATCACCACACTGTCTAACCCCCTCACGTTCTATAATGTATTTAGCATCATGACACCCCCAGGAGGTAAAGCAATGCCGCTGTCTCCATTTTACAGACAGCCTCCTGAGACAGAGAGACTTGCCCAAGGTCACCCAGGAAGTCTGTGGCAGAACAGAGAATTGAACCCAGATCTTTCTTAAGTGCTAGGCTAATGCCCTAACTTACTGGGCCAATCTACCTCTCTGAGGCCAAGTGATACAGGCAGCGCTGTTACTGGTGCCAGTTTCTTGTCAGATGGGTGGCATTCAGGTACTTAGATGCTGGGACCCAGCATGAGAACTGGGACGGGTGGGTAAAATGGAATAGGAAAAGAAGATTCAAGCATTCTAAGCTTATAGAAGACAGAACATTGGGGGCCTAGGCCAAATTCCATGTAAGTCAGGGAAGAGATTCCCTTTTATTTTAAGGTGGGTTGGATTGTGCATTGATTTTTCTAGCAGCGTCCTTCACAGCAAATAAAACCACATCATCCATACAAACCCCCTTCCCTCCCAAAAAATACCCCAGTCACACTTTATATTGGGCTTCTGTTTATAAAGGGTTAATAACCCTTGAAACGGTGCATCCTCCATCATTTGAAATCTTTAAATCCAGACTGGATCGCTTTTTTAAAGAGGTGCCGTTGCTCAAACAGAAGTTGTGGGCACGATGTGGAAATTAGTGTGTGAATTTCGCTGGCCTGTGTTATTCAGGAGGTCGCCCCACATGATCCTTTCTGGCATTAAATTCTTTGAATCTATAAATCATACCATAAAGACCTGATCAGGTGGGAAGAGCCAGAGATCAGTTTTATCCACGTGATTCCTGTCGTTCCCCGACTCCTGTCATGCTCTGAATCCAGTTGCGGTGGGGGAGTGTGATCTATTTAAAGTGATACACAACCACAAAGAAAAGCCTTCATTCATCTAGAGGACACGGCCACTTTAAAAACAACCCTGTTTGCCACCTCCTTCTCGCTCTTATTTGATGAAACCCGTGGCTTTTCAAACAAGAGACAGGCAAGATGGCTCTTCCATTTCCCAGTCAAGTAGTCCGTGGGCTGTTTCCATGGCAACACAACACCAGCCTGCCAGTGCTGTTCAAAATAAATAGGTCTATTTTCGCCCGAACGGTTAGCCCTGCTTCCCCAGCTCAGATCAGAGGTCACTTGGATCTGCATAGGCGAGCAAGTGTGTGGGATGGTGCCGCCGTGGTTCTCAGATCACATCCTGGGATCTCATCCGCAGAACTCTGGCAGGAGCTGGGCAATCAGGAACGACCCAGGTCATTCAAAACAATGAAAAAGGTTTATTGCCCTGGGCAAGTGGGATGAGAAACTGACCAAGAGCAGAGCGGAGCGAGAATGGTCAAGCGTTCAAATAACTCAGTGCAAACAATATTAGCCATTGAGTCAGCCCCGTTTTACCCTTCGCAAATTGCTCTGGAGTTAATTCCCCTGCTTGTTAGACTTCAGAGATGCCAAAAAGATTTTGCAAACCAATTTTGGCCAGTAAGTTGTTCGTAAACAGTGAATTCCATGTGTTGCTGCCTTTGGTAGTGTCTTGTTCGTTGTCTGAGTCACACGATATTATTTCTGCCTTGCCCCAGCTGAATGACTGACATTTTTTAAGCAGTAGAACAAGAAGTCACAAATCCCCAGGCTTTCTGGTACAAATCTTCCCGACAATGCGAATCTGTGCTGTGATAGATGCAACAGTCAGGATTTGCCAGCCTTTTCAGCAATGCTTGACGACCATCCAAAGATATGGCCCCCCCAGATGACAGCAAACCGAATGTCATTTGCAGCGCTGTCTGTGATCTCTTGACTAGCTCTGAACCAGAGGCCTTAGGGCAAACACGCATTGACAGTGGGAAGGGGTAGGTGAGTTACAGTAATAGGTCCTTCCCATCACCGAGCTCTAGGATGACTCTGTGGTCCTACTGTGGTTATTTCTTTGTGTTACAGTATCACTATCCGGATCGGGGCTCCATTGTGCTAGGTGCTGTACAAACATATGGAAGACACAGTGGCTCCCCAAGATCCTGCAGTCTAAGAAATGGGAGCAAGGGCCTCAGACATTAGATGCCTCTTACAGCAGGTTATTGCAGTGGTTAGCGTTCTTGCTGTAGCAGACTGTTCGTTTCCATAGCCCAGTCGTACCTGCCTAGTGCAACCTAAGAATCAGCCTAAGGTGCAGCCGTAAGTTTAACCAGTAACACAGAGCGTGCTGCCCAGTGGATCTCACCTATTGCAGGCTTGCAAAGCAAGGACAGAGAGCCGGTGATGTCTTGTTGCCCAGCTTGGCTCCCAGATGCTTGAGGCACCACAAACGTGCTTCAGGCCATGACGAGCAAGGCTGCTTATTCAGATAGGGTTTGTCCTTCTTCTGGCCTGTGGTCCTTGCTTCCATCTGCCCTTCGTGCTTGATTAGGCCTCTCTTCTCCATTCTCCTCTGCTCTGGGAGGCTGCACCCAGCAAACCCTGCAGACCAGTTATGCAGCCCTGTGTATGTGCTGATCACACCCTCCTGTTTGGTGGTGGCATCTTTCAAGCCTTGATTCAGCTCTCTGAGCCTGTACCGAAGGCTTATATGCAAGGCTGCTAAGGCGCCAAGATGCAGTGGCTATTGCTGAGAGTCAGGTCTTCTGGATTAACTGTGCAGCACATCTGACCTGATGTGCCTATGAAAGTTGGCCTCTTCCTATCTCAGTCCCTTTGCAAAGGGACAGTTTGTCAGCCTAGCCCGCTACTTTACTGCAATCAGGCCGAGGCCGACTGTACCCTGTCCTGGCTAATTCTGTATGTGGCTTGCAGCTGCTACTGAGCAGCAGATGTGGGGAAACTGAGGCAGGAGGCTCCTTCGTCATGGTTTTAGCTTCCGGCAGGATGTGCGGATCAGTCAGTGCACCTGGGACTTTTATACTCAGGTCAGCCCAGCAGCTTGTTCTGGACCTCAGGAAATGTAATATACACAGGACACAAGCCTGCCAGTGTCACATCCAGCACCTACCAACGGTGGCTGTTTATTAATGCGGGATCACCAGCTAACCTCCCATTGCAGTCACTGGGTGCTGAGCCTGGAACAAGGTCTGAGCAGAAAGTGAGCTCGAGACTTGTCCCATAATAACTGAATTGTAGATGTTAGCTTGGTCCCGCAAAGAAATATTGGGGCAACCGTATTGTCTTGTCAGGCAAACAAATCTGAGCTGTGCTTGCTTATGGACAAGCCATTTAAAAATGTCTCTAGCCTGTATCCCTGCAGTCCAGTGTTATCTGGATAGAAAGAAACATTGGGCAGGGATGGGGGGTGAGAATCGTCCTCTCGTTCCCAGACCCTGCACTTTGATGTTGTATCAGCCAGAATCTGTTTTGCCTTTAAACGTGCTGCTGGATTTTTTCTTTGTATTGAGATCTCCTGGGTTTCCGGACTGAGAGGGTTAATTTCCCCCCCTTGTTGCCCTGCAGAAGGCAGTGGGAGGGAAAAAGGACCGCTCGCTCTTCCTCTTCACAGACCTGCTGGTTTGCACCACTCTGAAGCGCAAGTCGGGGTCTCTGCGCCGCAGCTCCATGAGCCTGTGAGTAAAGGGGCCATTGGCCTGGAGAGAGGGTTGGGGCTCACCCACTGCCACTGCCGCCCGCCCTGTGGATGGGGTCACACACGCACCTAGAGACGGCTCCATTCGCAGGGATGTTCCTGGCTTCTCCCCAGCCCTGCCGTCCCTGAGCAGTTTGAGCTTCTGCTTTGAATTCTGGGGGATCGGTCCAGATCCAAGCCCGGGGTGGGGGTGGGGGGTCCTGACCCAAACACAGAGTGGGTCTGGCCACTCCTCTTCTGACCCAGACAGCTCCGTTTCACGCGGCTCTGAATCCAGCTGTGGGCAATCAAAAGCGAACCACCTTCTGAATCAGAAAAGTTGGGGGTTGGGGGTGAAAGGAACCCGTCTCCACCACCACCTCCATCTCCCCTGCACTGGTTCTGATCCAGCTTGGGGTGTGACTCTGTGTACGAATCCAACCGCTGTCAAGGCTGAAGGACCCCCACAGAAAACTGCCCTGTGGGCCTGTTCTGTGGGTACCCAGACCTGGCCATTGGCTCCAGTGGGGTAGCACAGAGTAATCTGGACCACTCACCCACTCCAGCCCCCACCCACTGATTTATTTGGAGCAGGGCAGGTCAGCTGCTCACATGCCCGCCCCCAGCACACACAGTGCGGGCTCAGTCCTGCGAGGGGCCGAGCCCCATCCCAATGCCCAGGCCTTCAGGTTTGCCCAGGGCAGAGGTACAGCGGCCCAGCCCTTCACGGTCACTGCTGTGCTGTGGTGGCTGGAGCTGGCTGGCACAGCCCAGAAAGTGGGCCAGGATGGCTGAGGAAGGGGTGGGCCCCAGGCAGTCTGGTTAGCCTGCAGTGGGGGTGGGGGGCTCCTCTGGAGTCCTGGCCTTCATCTCCCAGAAGATCCCCAGAGCAAATCCCCATCACTGTGGGTGCCAGGGGCTATTGCAAAAGCACCCCCCCTCCCCCATCACACACACACACACACACATCTGTAGGGGTGAATCAGGCCCATGGACTTCCCAGTGCATTGAGAACACTCAGTGCCAAACAGGATTGGCCCCTAATTTCTGAGCTGGGGATGTCAGTTTCCCTTCCTCCTCTGTCTTTCCCTCTGGCTTCCGTTCTTCGAGTGCTTGCTCATGTCTATTCCACGCAGGTGCGCGTGCGCCGCATGCACAGACGTCAGAAGGATTTTCCCTAGCGATATCCATCGGGTCGGTGCGGGCGCCTCCTGGAGTCATGCCTCCAAGGCGCCGTATGTACGGCCCTCCCGACCCGGCTCTTCAGTTCCTTCTTACCACCCGTGACAGTCGTTGGAGCTTCTATCTTCTCTGGCTTCGGCAAGCGTTTTCCCCGGTGGTCTTCTACTGTGGTTCCTGTAAATAGTTAGAGTAGAATTAGTTAGTAGTAGTTAACTAGTTAGCTAAAGTTTTCTTTGTGGGCGTTCCCCCCCGCTTCTTTTCTCCCACCTGGGAACCGGGGCATGCCTTGGTCCCAAGGATTCAAACCACGTGGGAACGGCCATAAACCTATGCCAAAGGGCGAACCCCACGAATCCTGCCGGAAGTGCCTGGGTGAATCCCACCAGCCTGATCGCTGTAGGATTTGCAGGGGATTCCCTCCTAGGACCAAGAAGGAGAGGAACGTTCAACCTTTAAACCTTAAACACCTCCTCATGGAGGCAGCTGTCCGTCCCCAACTGGCCCCCGGCCCCTTGGACCCAGCACCCGGTACCTCGGTGCAGACCGCACCAGCCTCTATTAGAGAGTCTACAGCGAAGGACTCGGCACTGAGAGAACCCCGGCACCAGCGTTCCCCAGCACCGAAGATGACCCGGCACCGTTCCCATGCTCTGGGGCCTCGCCAGAGGCTCAAGAAGACTGATAGAGGGCGTTTGCCCACGGTGCAGGCAGCGGGGAGGAGCAGTGCTAGCCGTTTGTGTCCTGCACCGGGGACCCAGCGCCTACTCCACCGGAGACGGCACCGTCAACTTTGGACCCGCGGAGGGTTCTGTCGAGACTGGCGCCAGTGGACTCACCCGTAATGGAGAGCCGGGCGGAAAAGATAGACCTCCCTTCCCCCTCGTCACTTTTGAGGCGGCTGGGGACCTGATAGTCATGAGAACACAGCAGCCCCTGGCCAGAATGAAGCGCGCGCCGCAATTAGGAACCCCAGCCCCGCAGTGAAGCAGGGTGCCGTCGAGAGGCAAGCCTGCCATGATGCGGCACCGGTCGCCTTCCCCTGGCACCGTCTCACTCCGCACCGCCGTGGTCCCCGCACTTGGTGTCATCGGACGCAGAGGTGGAGTTAGAATCACAGAAGATTAGGGTTGGAAGGGATCTCAGGAGGTGTCTAGTCCAACCCCCGCTCAAAGCTATCCCCCCACAGCTAAGGGGATAGAAAGAAAGTACTTTGCACCCTCCAAAGACACGAGTTCCTCTTTACCCACCCACAGCCGGGGTCTGGCGGTAGTGGCAATAAACAAGAAAGAGAGGCAGGGCTGCAAGGCGCGATGCCCACGTCCAAGGACTCAAAGACGCTGGACCTCTTCGGTAGGAAGGTGTACTCCACCGGGGGGCTCCCGCTTTGCATCGCAAACCAACAGGCGACATTGAGCCGATATACATTTTAATTCATGGGAGCCCCTGACAAAGTTCCCAGAGCTGCCTCCGGCCAACTCCGGATTGGAATTTGGTGTGGCTGTGGAAGAGGGCAAGGCAGTGGCAAGGACCTCGCTGCCGGCCGCCCTGGATGCGGCGGACGTGGCTACGGGAACCATGTCATCTGCGATCGCCCTGAGCAGGGGCTGTTGGCTGCGGGGGTCGGGCCTGCCCCCCAGGAGTCCAACAAACAATTCAAGACTTGCCCTTCGAAGGTCCGGGGTTGTTTTCGGAGCAGACAGACTCCAAACTCCACAGCCTGAAGGATTCAAGGGCAACACGGAAATCCTTAGACTTCATGTGCCATCCACCCAAAGGAAGCATTTTAAGCCACAGCCACCGACTCAGCAGTTTTATCCTGTGCAGCCTAGGCAGGACAATTCTAGGAAGCAGGGCAGAAATAACAAGCACAGGACACCGCAACCTCCCTCCAGCCAAGGCCAGGGTTCGGCAGGGCAGTCCTCCGGCACCCAGCAAGCATTTTGAGGGTGCATCCGAGGCAGGCACACCGAACCAGATCCTGGATTCTTCTCCCTGCGTCCTGAACTGTCTATCCATTTCTACCGGGCGTGGTCTCAGACAACCTCGGACCGAGGGGTGCGGCGCATGATCGAATTGGGCTATTCTCTCCAGTTCTGGACCTCCCTTCCCGCCCATCCCCCTTCCCCATCACTCTTCAGGAACACCTCTCATGAGCAACTTCTTATGCAGGAGATGCAAAGGTTCCTAAGAGCAGGAGCAGTAGAGGAGTTCTCTCAGAAGCTAAGGGGAAAGGGTCTTACTCCCAATATTTCCTAATCCCAAAGACCAAAGGGGGGTCTCAGACCCGTTCTCGACCTGTGAAACCTCCACAGATGGATGGAGAAACTGAAGTTCCGCATAGTATCCTTGGCCGCTATCATCTCCTCCCTGGACCCGGGGGGCTGGTATGCCACCCTGCACTTGAAGGACATGTATTTTCATATA
This sequence comes from Emydura macquarii macquarii, assembly GCF_026122565.2. Lineage (NCBI taxonomy): Eukaryota > Metazoa > Chordata > Testudines > Chelidae > Emydura > Emydura macquarii. Next base: position 6,372,847 of record NW_027133465.1, read on the forward strand.
TCAATAGTCCCGTCCCACAGAAGGTTCCTCAGGGTTGTAATAAACCACACTCATCATCACTTTAGAGTCCTCTCCTTCGGCCTGTCCGCGGCCCCTCGAGTGTTCACCAAGCACATGGCAGTTGTCGCTGCCTTTCTAAGGAGACGACAGGTACAAGTGTTCCCGTAGCTAGACAGCTGGCTCCAAGGAGCAGGGAGAGGCACATGACAGCCTGATCCAGTTGACCTTCAACAGCCTGGGTCTACAGCCAAAGGTAGCCAAGTCAACCGTGTCCCCTACCCAAGGAACAGAGTTTATAGGAGCAATTCTGGACTCGGTACCAATGCCGGCGTCTCGCTTCCCGACGGTTTGCTCCATCACAGAGGACTTCAGACGCTTTCCCACCGCGATGGCATGGAGTGCTTGAAGCTCCTAGGTCACATGGCCTCCTGCACGTAGGTGGGCCAGCATGCGAGGCTGTGGCTCAGACCTCTCCAGGCTTGGCTGGCATCAGCTTACTGGCCAAAGAGAGACAGATCAGACAAGGTCATTTCGCTTCCCTCTCAGGTCACAGACTCCCTTTGGTGGTGGCTCCACCTTCAATCGGTGTGTGCGGAGGTGCCCTTCTCCGGAGCCCAGCCATCCTGGTGTCCAGTCACAGGCCCATCAGCATTGGGGTGGGGCGCGCATCTAGGGACCCTCAGCACTCAAGGCTTCTGGTCTGGAGCAGGGCTATCGCGCCGCCTCAGCGGCAGGGAATCTCGAAACCGAACTTACAACTCGGTCGCCATCAGTGAGACGTTTCCAAGGTGGAGCACGAGGAGGTCGGCTGTAATTCCACCCCTGATAATGCCCTGCGCATTATCAGCAGATGCCAGCACTCCAGCACCATCTTACGAACAGCCCAGTCTGTCTGGTGTCCCACCGCAGCGCCTGAGACGGCTGCCCGCAGCCAGGCAGGCAGCATTCAAAGCTGCTAACAGCCTGCTCCATCCCCTTCCTGAAAGGATCTTCCAGCCTTTGCTGGCTCAACACCTCAGAAGCCGCAGGCCTTTCATAAGAGCGGCTCAGGCCTTTCTACAGGCAGATAATGGCCAAAGCCGGAGTGAGTGGGTCATGAGCCAGTGGAGGAAGGAACACCCTGGCAGACGGCAAAAACTGCCTCCCATCTCCACCTCACTTACAGGCTGCAGCCAGCCACGAAAGGAGCGGACCCGCGTAAACCGCCTAAGGACGGGTGTCGGGCGCTTTAACTCCTGCATGCACAGCTGGGACCTTTGTGCTACTGCAGCCTGCGAGTGTAGAGAAATACAAAGAGCGGACCATCGTGTGGAGGAATGTCCCCTCCACCGCCGCGAAGGAGGAGGGGTTTCCCTCAACCTCCTGACCGGCAAAGCGCTGGAACGGCTGAGGTCTGCCACGTACAGGTGCTGAATGAATGGAACTCCACAGCACACGCAAGCAGAAGAAGAAGCGGCCGGGAGCTGAAAGCGGGTTGCCTAGCATGCCCAAGGCAGATGCGTATCAGTCCGGACAGACAATACAACAGTGATGTGTTTTATATAAACAGACAGGGTGGAGCACGCGCCTCTCCCCTGGGTCAAGAAGCCCTCACACTGGGATTTCTGCACCGCTCACTCCATGCACCAGGAGGCATCTGGCCTCCCTGCATCCCAGACCGAGCTGGCAGACCATCTCAGCAGATCCTTCCACTGCCCAGGTGGGCTATTCGCCCGGACATCGTGAAAAGCCTCATCCAGCAGCGGGGAGTTCCCCAAGTAGATCTGTCTGCAGCGAGTTTTGTTCATTCCCGGGCTCGATCGCAGATGCGTTCCTCCTTCCTTGGAAGGGCCACCTGCTTTGTGCGTTCCCGCCTTTCCCGCTCGTTCACAAGGGCCTGCTTCAGATCAGGAGGGACAGAGCGTCCGTCACACGGATAGCCCAAGCCTGGCCCCAACAGCATTGCTTACGACGCCGCTGGAACTGTCACTCTGATCCTCCTGTCTTCAGCGGTGGACTAATCACGCAGGCTGCCCCCAATATCCCAGCCTTGAGTCTTTCCACTTCACAGTGTGGAAGCTTCCTGGTTAAATCCCACGGACTCCGCACGCTTGGGGCCCGTCAGAGGGATCCTCCTCGGCAGCAGGAAGCCGTCCACTAGGGCTCCGTACTTGGCCAAGTGGAAGAGGTTTTCCAGTTGGGCAATGCAGAAGGGCACCCCGCCGACGCAAGCAGCACTACCCTTCATTCTGCTTTATCTGCTGCGCCTGAAGCAGCTGGGTCTGGCCGTGTCATCCATAACGGTGCACCTGGTGGTGATCTCTGTGTCCCATCCCAAGGTGGGGGGTTGATCGGTCTTTGCTAATCCGACGGCCACCCGTTTTCTCAAGGGCCTCAATAGGCCAGGTCCCCAAGTTCGCCGTCCAGTACTGGCCTGGGACTTTAACCTGGTGCTTTCCAGACTGATGCCCCCTCCCCCCTTTGAGCCCATAGCAATGTGCCCCTCCTCTACCTCTCGTGGAAGATAACCTCAGCCAGGTGGGTGTCTGAGTTCAGGGTCCTGAGAGCCGAACTTCCATACACCGTATTCCGGAAGAACAAGGTCCGGTTGCACCCACATCCAGCCTTCCCCCCTAAATTGGTATCCCAGTTTCATGCAGGCCAGGACATCTTCCTCCTAAGTATTCGTCCCTAAGCCGCATGCCAATGGCAGGGAAGGAAGCCTCCCTTCCCTCGATGTCAGGCGGACACTGGCGTTCTACATCGACAGGACAAGACCATTTCATAACTCGAACCAACTCTTTGTCGCAGTAGCGGTCAGGACGAAGGGTCTCCCACTATCATCCCAGAGGATTTCAGCGTGGATCAAGACCTGCATTAGGACTTGCTGAGACCTAGCAAAGGGGCCAGCCCCCGGCTCTGACAGCGCACTCCACAAGAGCACAGCCCTCCTCAGCAGCGTTCCCGACGCATGTCCCTACGCAGGAGATCTGCAGGGCGGCGGCATGGTCGTCGATCCGCACGTTCACAGCGCATTGCGCCCATCACCCAGCAGTCCGGGGATGACAATGCATTTGCAGAGCAGCGCTTCAGCCAGCGATTCTGTGAGCTCCGACCCCTCCTCCTAGGGTCCGCTTGGGAGTCACCTGTTTGGAATCGACATGAGCCAGCGATCGAAGGCGCTAAAAACGGTCACCTACCTTTTCATCATTGTTCTTCGAGATGTGTTCTCGTGTCCATTCCAAGAGCCACCCACCTTCCCCTCGGTGGAAGCCAGCCAGGGAGAAAGCAGGTCGGCAGGGCCCGATGTATGGCACCATGGAGGCAGGACTCTAAGGGGCGCCTGCACTGACCCAATGGGGAAAAACCCTCTGGCGACTATGCACGCAGCGCATACGCACTTACTTGGAATGGACGTGAGCAGCCCATCTCAAAGAGCAACCGTTCCGAGAAGGTCGAGTCACTGGTTTTTATCTTTCCCCCTTTTGTTCCCAGCCCTCCCCACAGAGGGGATCTGCGCCCATCCCGGATGTGCCCCGGGGCGGGGAAATCGACAGGGTGGCTTTGGCCCGCTGGGAGCTCGGTGCACCCTGCTTAGGCAGAGCAGGCCGATGGGACTCGGGGGAGGTCTGGGCGGGGCAGGTGGGCTGAGGGATAACTCGACCGGGATCCCCCAGAATGCTAGGCAAAGCCAACCTTCCTCTCCATCCTGGTAACAAACCCCGGGAGCCAAACTTCAAACGTTCACAGCAAGCCGGGCTGGTGCTCTGGGCTCCTGGGAGCAGGCAGGGACGTGCCCCGCCCTGCCCCACATGCTGAGAATGAGAAAAGGGATCGGGGTGACTGCTTTGGGGCCCTCCTGCCAAGAACACCCAGTCCCTGGGGCTGTTTCTAGGCCCAGGATCAGTTCCCGTGTTAAGCGTGGCTCTCTTACACTTGCCACCCTCACCACCTAGGGGTCGCGTTCAGGACTGCGGTCTGGGAATCCATTCACGTCTTTCTCTTCCAGTTACACGGCAGCCAGCGTTATCGACATAGCCAGCAAGTACAAGCTGCTCTGGAAACTGCCCCTGGAGGATGTAGACATTGTGAAAGGTCTGTACTGTCTGTGTTAGCCAGCGTTTCTATTACGGTAGCGCCCGCAGGTCCCAGTCGAGATCAAAGCCCTGGTGTGCTCGGCGTTGGGCAAACAAAAGAAAAGGCCGTCTGTGCCCCACAGTGCAGTGGCGCTGGTGCAGATCCTGGAGGCTGCGGTAGCGCCCAGCTGCCCACAGGTTGCTCTGCAGAACAGCCGTCGCACACGCTTCTCCAGCCGCTTCCGTCCTTGCCATGGCCCGGGGTGGAGGGGAGGTGTCCAAGGGGCAGCGAGGGGAGTGGCGGAGAGGGGCCATTGCAGGGCCCAGAATCTGGCCCTATGTCCCCCTACAACCCTCATGAAAATGATCACAGGTCTCTGTGCGTCGAGGCCCCGTGGGATGGGGTGGGAGCTGAGCTGCTCCCCACACTTTATCCCAGCATAGTGGCTTAGTAGCTGCCGCGGCCCTAGTGACGCTCTCCTCGCCGGGGCGGCTGGGAGGATTGGGGGAGCGGCCGACGCTCCCTTGGCCAGGGCTCTTGAGGGTGTAAACACATTCATCTCTCGGCGCCAGCGGGGGCATCAGCCCGCATGTCAGTTTCCATCAGGAAGCCCCGCGCGCCGGTGTCCGTGAGCTAGCGCTGCAAACAGGCCCCGGGCAGCCCGGGCTGCTCCGCGCGGGAGGAGCCTGCCTGGCTCGGGGATGACTCACCCAGCCGTGGGCCCCGAGGACTCCAGCAGGGGCTCTGCTGCGTGGGAATCGCTCCGTGCCTGGGAACCCAGCGCTCACGCTGAGCAGATCCAGCTGGCTGCTGTGTGCAGAAGGGCTCGGCAGACAGTGAGCCTGGGAGAAAGGGGGGAAGTCAGGCTGCCTGACGCCCATCACAGCAGCCCTTCTAGGAGGCTTCGCAACCCCGGAGTGCCCTGGCACAGGGCATCTGTGAGCAGCAACAGCCTCACCTCTCTAGGTTAAATTCACCCAGGTGCAGGCCAGAATGAGGCAACCTCTGAGGAACTGGAGGAGCGTGTCCCGGTCCCAGCCCCACAGAGCAGGGCAGCCCCAAAAGATCCCTAGAATGGGGGTGGGAGCAGCTGACCCCCTGAAGAGACAGAGAGAGGGAACAGGACAGCCAGCTCATTTGCTTTATTCCAGTGGCTGGGCAGAGATGCAGCAGGAGGGCGGGGGAGCCAGAGGAAGGGGGTCCTATCCGAAGGCCAGACAAGGCTGGGTCCGAGATCAGCTGTACAGACCTTCCCGGCAGCCCAGCAGTCCATGCGGGAGGGGATCTCCTGCCCTGTCTGACCCTTCCAGCACAAGCAGCTGGAGAACAGGAGGGGAGCGGGGATAAGGCCCCCGGCGGCTCGGTTTGTATGTGGCAGTAGAGAATCCAGTGGAGCAGGGGTTCAGTGAAATGTCAAGCGGGGGAGTGTCCCACCCACCCCCACCCACCATCTCAGCCGCCTGACACACCCTGTCTGACACACCCTGTCTGACACACCCTGTCTGACACACCCTGTCTGACACACCCTGTCGCTCTGTTTGACACAAAGGGGCCGCCCAGTCCACCAACCGCGAGAGCATCCAGAAGACCATCTGCCGCCTGGACGAGGACCTGAGCACTCTGGGCCAAGTCAGCAAGCTCTCCGAGACCCTCAGCTTCCCCCACCAGGTGAGGGCGGGCTCCTCGGGGGGACAGCCGAGGCCCGGGGGCTCTGGTTGACATGGTCTCCCAGCCTCAGATGGAGTCAGCCCCCTGCCAGAGACGGCCCATCCTCGGGCACCCTGGAAATACTGCTCCTTGGATAAGATCGCACCTTGTGTTTTCCAGACAGGTCCTCAGCGGAGGACCCAACCTGATCCCCCTGCAAGGGCTCTCCCCATCTCCCCCAGCTTGAAGCTCCCTGCTCACCCTATATTTGTATAAACCTTTCCAGCGTGTGGCGCTTCCCAGCAGCTGCTTTGCCAAGTGCTGCGGGCTCCTTCCACAGCTGAGCTCAGTACGCAGTGCTTGTGCTTAAAGGGGATCTAAGCAGAGTCCCTCCCGCCCTGTCAGCATCGCAGCCCAGGGACTATCCCAGACCACGGAGGTACAGGGTAAATGGGCTGCGCAGGGAAGGGGACAGGTAGGATTCTGGCATGCCGTGGCGGGGATGCTGCGGGATAGATTTAAAGGGCCATTGTGATCATCCAGTCTGATCTTTCCCCATAACGCATGAGAGTTCTGTGTCTGGCTGGAGTATTGTGAACACTCAGAGAGCATGGCCAGAGTCCATACAAATGAGGGTAAAAGGCTGTAGCCCCAGCGCCTGGGCAGAGACACAACTCACGTGCAACTCCATGAGCGGTGTTAACAGACTTCCATTTCATGAAAGAAACCAGACCCCAGCCTGCATACAGCTGTCTACATGGCTTTAATCACAAGTCCCTTTAACACAGCACGGTGGCCCGCGGGGGGTTGGGGTTTGTAACCTCTCGGATAGATTTTTTTTTCTTGTTGTTTTGTAAGATTAGAAACGACTTTATTCTCCCTGTGTCTGACTGGAGAACGGGCAGGGTGTGACGTCACCAAGGGAGCGAAACCTCAGCAGCTGAGACAGGGAAGAAATCAGCGCCGTCCCATTGATTTGGATGGAGCGACACTGATTTACACCGGCCAGAATCTGGCCCTTTTTGTGGCTTGTTTGCTGCTTACCATCCATTTAACCCGAACACCTGACATACAGTTGGGAGAAAAGCCCTCTTTGTTAAAGGTCCAACAACACACTTCGGCCCCATCCCTCTGGTAGCAGCTTAGAAAATTCCTGCTCCTGTGCTCTTGGTTCTTCAAGGAGCCCTGCAGCAGCAAAAAGAGGAAAGACAAGACTTGATGTTTGTGCTATCTCCAGTGTAAAGAAATGAGCAAAAAAAAAAAATCCTTTTTGGTTTTAAAAAAATATTTTTGAGCCTCTTTTTCCATCCTAGAGAGACAAAAAAAGGCCACAGGCCCCATTTGTTTTTCCTTTGCAGGTCAGCTTTAAGGATGATGATGACGATGATAATAATTGTGACCGGGTGTCTCGGTTTGAGATCCCTGCCGGCGCTGTGTCCATGATTGTATCATGGTAGCAGTGCCAGGTGGCCCCAGACAAGATCAGAGCTCTGTTGTGCTGTACATGCAAACAGTAAGAGGCAGCACCTCCCTGCCCAACAGGGCTACACTCTACAGGGCCAGGAAAGGAGAACTTTCTGCCTCATTTTACACATGGGGAATAAGGCACAGAAAGGCTAAGTGACGCACTCAAGATCCCACAGGGAATCTGTGGCAGAGCTGGGAGTTAAACCCACCTTGTCTAAGTCCCCATCCACCGCCTTAAGCACAAGACCATCCTTCCTCCCTGGAGCGCGCTTCCCCTCGGCCTTAAAATGCTCTTCCTGTTCCTGTGTGCGTCCTCAGAGCCTGGACGATGTCATCAAGGACCTGATGGCGGCCATACATCGGGAGCTGGCAGAGAAGCAGTCCCTCTCCTTCGCCATGTCCTTCCCTCCCAACAAAGTGGAGCTCACTGCCACCAAAGCCGACGGCACCGAGTCCTTCGTCTTCGAGTTCCCCAATCCCGACGCGCGGCACAGCTTCGAGCAGGCCTTCGAGGACGCCAAGAAGAAACTGGGTAAGTAGCGCTGCGAAGGGGAGCCGGATGTGATCCCCTCTGAATGCCGTGGGAAGGTTCCCACTGATACCAGCAGGAGTTGGCTCAGGGCTCCAGGGAGGGTATATTCCCTGAGCATCAGTCCCCTCCTTTGCTAGTGAGCTAGCTAAGCGGGGTCTCGCTAGATCACTTCGGGGCTAGGAGATGGCCAAGGAAAACCAGCTGCTCCGGCAAGTGTCACTGATCATCCAGCGGGTGGCCCCCTTCCTACGGTGTCTGTATGAAATCAAAGTCCCAGTGTGGGGTTGGGGAGGTGCTAAATGTAGTTGACCGGTCGTTGAAAGATCCCGACATGTTTTGCCCAGACAGGGGGTGTTATCCTTTGTGCCTTAATATCATAGAAGGGACCACCAAGGTCATCTAGTCTAACCCCCTGCCAAGATGCAGGATTTAGCAATTTCCAGCTTGGTAAAGGACACTCTGCCCATCTCATCTGCAGTTTCAGTTGAACACGGTATTCACCACTTCCTGCACTAAAACATTGCCCCGTGTTGTTGTGTGCTGTTAAGCAGCTGCGGCGTTCCACCCCACAGGTAGCTGCATTTCAGTGGTGGGTCCCGGCCTCTATAGCATGCAGACCTGAGATGGGGTGTTTGCTACTGCTTGCTGTTATGGCTGTTGACTGCTATCTCCACAGACTCTCACTGATCTAGCCTTTCTTTTTCCATGTCCAGCTTCCCACAAAAATTGCCTGGACCCAGAATTCCTGAAGGCAATCCCTATCATGAAGACACGCAGCGGGATGCAAGTACGTTGGCCTTTTATAATGAGACCCCAGTGAGTTCAGTTTCTTTCCCCTTGTCCCAGAGCTCCCTGCAACACCTCCAGTGCAATGCTGAACACCTGTATATTAGAGAGGCGCCCGAACCAAACCCCCCATCTGAACTTCGGGGTGTTTAGGATTTGAACCCAGGTCTGGATTTCGGACCCCTGAGTTTGAGGCTCTTTAAATCGGGGGTATTGGGGTGCCCCTGATCCAAAGCCTCTTGCAGGGAATGGAAAGATTCCCAGTGACTTCAGTGTGCAATGGATTGGGCCCATAAGAGCTAGCTGTGAAATTGGATTCAGATCCCAGACATGTCTGAGTCCAGATCTGGGCTGCTGTTTTGTCTGTTAGTCTGTACTGCCCATGCTCCGTATTTCCCCCACACCCTCTCTCCACCTGATGCCCTTTTTACTGACGAGCCAGATGCTGCTAGTTTCGGGGCCCAGCGCAGCCCCCTAGCAATCTGCGTTGTTTCCGGAGACAAAATCTGCCACTCACCAGCCTCCATCTGCAGTGGCATCTTCCTCTGGGAACCCAAAGGTCACATCAGGCTTCAGCGTCCTAGAGGCAGATGAGAACAAGCCCTTAAGTCTCTGACCCAGCCAGAAACCCACGCCCCTTCTTTAACACAGGTTACTCCTGCCCCGTGGGGCAGAGTGCGTCGCTGGCTGCATGTGCAGAGAAACAGGGACCGTTCTCTAGTGCTGGTCTGACACCCTCTGCATGCACGGGGCAGGGGCAGCACAGATGACGGTGAGCCATGCACGCCAGCGTGCTTCCAGCCCGAGCCGGAAGGGAGCCCGAAAGAGGGCTGCTTTAAAGTCCGTCCGGCCTTTGGCCCTGCTCTGCCGAGCAGCCGGTCGGTGCCAGCTGTGACTGCGTTTGCTTTGTGTGGTGGGTGCCGGTCTGCCGAGCTGGGGGCTGTTGTATCCTCGGTGGCTGGGCTCTCCATGAAATCAGTGTGTGTCACGGGGATCTCAGCCCTGCGGTGCGAGGAAGCTGCCGGGGCCCCCCGTTGAACGCACACAGGGCTCCTCAGACCCACATGACTGCATATCACTCCCACAGTACCGGCGAGTCTGTCGGTGAAAGGAAAGGGACCCCGTTCCCTGGGAAGGAGAGCAGCTCCTGGGGTGGCAGAACTGACTGGTGCCCCCACACTGGAAATATGGGGGGGGGGTGGATCTATGTCCTTCCCCCTCCCCCATGTCACACAGAGATGAGAGCAGGACCTGGCTATGCTCCACACCCGCGTGCACGCGCCAGAGGCTGGGGGGTGCAGAGACACGAGTGGGATCTGGAGATGGGTCTGGAGCGGCCGCTGGGGAGCAGGTTGGACTCCCCGGCCCAGCCCAGTCCCACCTTGCAGCCACTACAGAGACACCCGGGGTCCCAGCGGAGACATCTAGCCTGGAGGAGGGGCAGGAGCACGAGCAGCAGCTGCCGGGGTGGAGAACAGGACGGGGCACCGGCACCTGGGTGGGGGGCATCGGTGCGCTGGGCTCTGTCCGCCGAGGAATTGCTGGAGGAGTGGCAGGGACTACTGGGACGCCCCTTCCCAGCTTGGAATCAGCTGCTCCCCATTCGCTCCCCTCCCCGCATCCCTCTGCCCCGCCATCCACAAAACTCCCCCTGCCCCCTGAGTGGTTGCAGATTTCCCAGGGCACCTGTTACGTGAGGCGTCGGCAGAACAGGCCGTCGAGTCTCTTTCACGCCCTCAGCTGGTGTGACATGGCCCTGGCGCTGCCGAAGTCAAAGGAGCAACGATGGTTGATGCCAGCTGAGGGTCTGGCCTGCCATCTTCTGGACGAGATACTGAAGTCCTTATTTCCTCTCCTCACTAGAGGTCCTCTGGTGCTTTTCCAAAGGAGCAGGGGTGTTAGCCCTGGGGTCCGGGCCAGATTCCATCCTGGGTGATGCATTGTGCATCTCTCATTTCCCCTGCCGTTTGGAGTGGCTGCGGTATTCTTCTTCCCTTTCCCATCCTGAACCGTTGGGTGGTGTTCTAGTGAGCTGTTAAGCAGCTGCCATGTTCCACGCCGAGGTGGCTGCATGCCAGCGGTGACGCCTGTGTGCAGTTTGGGATGAACAGTAACCATGGAAACGGAAACTGTTTTTATTAAACCGAGAGACAGAGCACCGCCTCTGTCCTGTACCCGTCTGCCCCCCCCGGCCTGGCCGCTTTGAGACATTCATCGGGAAGGCCTTTCAGTACAATTAAAAAATGACCTGAAACTTCCTTGTCTTTTGCCCCCTTCCAGTTCTCTTGTGCTTCTCCCAGTCACAGCAGCCCAGAGAACGCCTACGAGGTGTGGGTGTGTAACAGTGACGGCTACGTGGGGCAGGTCTGCCTTCTCAGCATCAAGAAGGAGCCCACGGTGGAGGCCTGCATAGCCGTGTGCTCGGCCAGGATCCTCTGCATCGCCGCCGTGCCGGGCCTCCAGAGGATCTACAGGTACGAGATGCCAGTGCATCCGCGGCTGGCAGGAAAGAGGGACTGCTGCTTGGACAGACGCTGGGCTGCCTGGGAGGGGAAGGGGTCCAGGCCAGGCAGTGGACGGCAGTGACGCCTGTTAGTCGTGAAGCGTCAGAAACAAACACAAGGTTCCTAGGATAGCTGCGAGGAGGGGAAGGCTGGCCCAGTGGTCGGGTGCTAGTCTGGGACTTGGGAGAGCAGGGTCCCGCTCTCTTCTCTGCCAGGCTTCTTGTTTTCCTGGGAGTGAAATGAGTCTCTCTGCGCCCTGGTTCCCCAGCTGTCCGGTCGGGGTGCCAGAACTGCTCTACCGCACAGGGCTGCTGTGAGGATAAACACCTCCGAGACGGTGAGGAGTTCAGACACTTCCCCCGTCGGGGGAAGGATTCCAGAGCCCGGATGTCTCCATTGCAATTTACAGCCCTGCAGCCCCAGCCCCGTGAGGCAGGAGCCGGCCGCGGGGGTTTGATCGCAGTGTAGACGCACCCTTGGTTCTGTTCCTGGCGCTGGAAATACTTGACCTAAAACCTACAGCCCCCTGCTTTACAGACATGCTACTTCTGATCTTTTGTGGAGATCTTTAACGTTTTGTGAGCCCTGGCTGTCTCTGACCCAACGCAATAAGGCATCTGGCTTTCCAGGCAGAGGGGGAGAGGGAGATAGCAGACGCTGGTTTTCATTAAAGCTCCAATGTGCATTTTCTGTAATATGCAGCATATAATAATAGTTTTTGATATTTAACCCTCCCAGCAGCCCCCCTTAGTGAGATGAGCCTTCTTCCCCCATTTTAAAGATGGGGAAACTGAGGCACGGTGCCTTTCCCAATGCACAGGGCCGGTCAGCAGCAGAGCTGGGACTAGAACCCAGGCCTGCGTCCGATCCACTAGTCATTCACTTACAAAACTCACTAGTAGCGTCACGTATCTTGTGAGCAATGCAGTCACTCCATTTGTGCCCCTATAGCCATGCCCCCTCCTGTATGGGGCAGGGTTTGCCCATGTAAACGTGCTCCTGGTTTTACCTCGGCTTGTCTCCCTAATAACAGGGAGCGTCCCGAGTCCCTGATGAGTCCCACCTCCGAGCCGGCCCCCTCGGTGCTGGAGGACGCTGGGCCCCAGCAGTGCCTGCACATCTCCATCTCCGGCTCCTCGATAGAGCTCTCCGAGCCCATGGACAGCGCCAACAGGGAGCTGATGCCTTTTGACAGCGACGATACAGATGACGAGTCCTCTCCGAGCCCGTCGGGCACCCTTCAGAGCCAGGCCAGCCACTCCACCATCTCCTCCAGCTTTGGAAGTGAGTCAACACATCTTAGGCTACTGAGACCGAACCCTGCCAACACAGGGGGAGCTGATGGTGATCCTTATATTTAGGCTTCCTAACACTTCCCATTATATTTGTGACCTCTTTTTAGAGAAGCTCTCACGCCATGATTAATTGCATCTGGCCTTTGATATTCTGCAAGAGGCTAGAGAGATGCCTTCTCATTGTCCCGTGAAAGTTCAGCTTTGGCTGAGATACAAACGGTCAAATCACCATTGCCCTTCGCTGGCTTGCATTTCTCAGGGACATCGTGTTGCAGCCACAAAGAGAATTTGTTTTCACTTTTTTTCTTTAAAAACAAAATCTAGGGAATGACATTCAAGAAAACGACATGAAAAGATCATTGTTAAGGTTGCAGAATCAAACACTCAGAAGTTGGGAGATGCCAGAATTCAGGTTGCCTGTGAGACCTGAATTCAGCCCATTTGTGCGTATGCATTATGATACAGTCTTTAATTAGATGATCACGTACTATTTTGTTCCATAGGATCCTTGCCTCATTCAATGCATCCGAAGGATGCACAGGGCGGGCAGAGTAAGGTTGCACCGGCAAATGTGTATCTGGCATTTTCCTAACTTTTAAGTGCTTGACTTCGCAACCTCAGTAATGTTCTCTGAATGTTATTTTTTCATATGTAATAAATATAGATGTTTGCAGAGATGTTGTAGCCATGTTGGTCCCAGAAGATGAGAGAGACAAGGTTGTCTTCTCCAGACCTGAAGAAGACCTCTGTGAAGCTCAAAAGCTTGTCCTGCCACCAACAGAATTTGGTCCAGTAAAAGATCCAACCTCTCCCACCTTGTCTCTCATACATATATTTGGAATATTTTGCATGTGTCTTTAATAGATCTCTAATCTTGGTCCCTACACTGCAGTAGGACCAGGATTTGGATTTGGATGTTCAGTATAAATCCATAGTTACTCCAATAAGTAAATGGCTTGACTCTGAATTTGGGTCAGTGTATCTGAGAACAGAATATCCCCCCGCTCCCTCCGCTCTGTAGAGGGTTTGGGGATTGATCCTGCAGGCTGAAAAGTGCAATAGAAATGTCAGATACTAGGAAATGCTAAAAGTCCCTGTAACAGGGGCCTGCTCCACCCCCGTCTTCTTCCCTGCGGGGACTACACAAGCTCCACCAGGCTTGCACTCAGCAACCTTTTATTTCTAGTTTCCTCCACTAATATCACCATGGTCCCCATGCAACCCTCCCTTTACAAGGTTATCCAAGCTTCCGCCCTCTCACCAGGACCTGAGGGGAACAGAGGCCTCCCTACGCTGAGCCCTCTGTGTGACGAGCTCCTTCTCTGTTCCCCCTGCTCTCCTCCTGGTCTCCGTGGCTCTTTTATCAGCCCTGGGCTAATGGGGCCCCTGGAGTTTTTACCCCACCCAGCCCACCAGCCTGATTAAGTCTTTATCCCCAGTCAGCTTCTCCTGGGGCCCTCATCGGCTTCTAAGTGATGGGAGTGGAGGCTTACCTACTCACGCCCGGCACTTGGTCACAGTCTTTTTTGATATAAGTTGTCCAGGGCTCCCGGCAGAAAGCACCTACCACTGTGCTATACAGCTACGGAGTGAAACGTCCCCGGTCAGTCTCTGCCCTCCGCTACGCTAGTGGGGACTCACAGTATCTCCATCTGGCGCCTAGACACCCTGGTGCTGGGTGCAAGAGAAATGCTTTGAACTAGATGAGGTTGAACTGGAGGTGGCTTGATTTGGGTTAGCTGGAAATCAGCGAGTTCCTCCGGATTCACACTGGTCAGACTCTGATCCTAAACATGCCTGGTTTGTGTGTTCCTGTCACCTCTCCTGCTCCAGACGAAGAGATCCCCAGCTCCAAAGATGTGGCGGCTGAGACAACCAGCTCGGAGGAGGAGCAGGACCCAGGCTTCCTTCCCATCTCCAGCACCTTCAGCCAGAACAGGAACAGCGAGAGCCCTGTGGATGGGCGGGCGATGCGGAGGTCGAGCCGAGGGTCCTTCACTAGGGGCAGCCTGGAGGAGCTGTTGAGCATAGATCCGGAGGCCTTTCAGAGCTCAATGTGGCTGGGCACAGAGGATGGCTGGTGAGTCAGCGAGGAGCAGGCAGAGTGTTGGAAACGGAGTGGGTGAGGCGTGGTGGGGATGTCTTCTGATCCTGCCGGCCTGCGTGTAGACATGGCTGAGACGACGTCCTTTGGTTGCAATCCTTAATGGCTGGTTGCGCTGGTGCCAAGCTGCAGATATGGGCACTATTGACGGGAAGGACGCTTGGCCTGCGGGGAATGGGGGAAGGGGTAATGGGGGGAGGGGGATTCGGGTATCGTCTGGGCTAAACCCGGAGAATGGAGGGAGGAGGAGAAAAGAAGATCTGCTCAGTGCTGGTGGAGACGCCAGGCCACACACAGGCCTAGTATAAGCAGGTGCAACAGCATTGATTTCATTGGCATTGTGCCCGTTTGCACCAGGAGGGTCTCATCAAACCCTGGTGAGTCGTGTTCTCCACCAATCAGGCGTGCCAGGCCTCTTAAATCCACCTGGTAACAAGTCCGCCCACAAGCACACACGTGCATGCACATGTAACCGCACACACAGACACATCCTAACGTCCCCCGTACTCACACCCACACAGACACATCGTCATGCACACATTCCTGCCACACCCACACTGACAGAGACACACAGGATCTGGTGCCCTCTTCTGGCCTTAAACTCTATGACTCTGCATCCGTTCCCATATGCACAGCATCCCCCCTCCACACACACACACACACACACACACACGCATGCACATTTGTGTGCACACGTGAGCCTGAAAAAGCAGGATGGAAATATTTGAAAACCCTGTCACCAAAGCGTGGCCCTGCACACCAGGGCTGGGAGAGGGCTCAAGCTTTTGTCTTGATGTTAGTAGCCAGGGGCTTTTGTGCTGACACTTTTCCTGGTCCGTGTGCAGGCCACAAGGAGCCGAGATAACACAAGAGTTGGTTTTCTGAAGGTCTTCCCCCAGGCAGGTACAGGCTGCATTGCCCATTGTCCTGGCCGGTAAACACAAACACTTCTGCCTGCACACACCCCTGGTATGTACGCAGACACTTCACTGCCCACCCGCACCCAGGCACCTGCAGTGTGATTGCAGAGAAATACTGTGTGGGTCCTTGACTTGGAGCCCACTAGAGGGTGACCTAACAACAGCAAACACACAACACAAAGTCAATCTGTGGAACTCCTTGCCAGGGGAAGTTGTGAAGGGCAAAACCGTAACTGGGTTCAAAAAGGAATGAGATCAGTTCCTGGAGGATAGGTCCATCAATGGCTATTAGCTAGGATGGGCAGGGACGCAGCTCCAAGCTCTGGGTGTTCGTAAACCTTCAACTGCCAGACGCCGGGAATGAACAGAAGATGGATCACTCGATAACTGCCCTGCTTTGTTCATTCCCTCTGCAGCACCGGCCTCTGTCGGAAGACAGGACCCTGGGCTAGATGGACCATTGGTCTGACCCATTGTGGCCGTTCTTATGTCCTGACCCATTCAGTGAGCCTTATCAAGGGTGGAGCTTACACTCACCAGCCGGGACGCGCCGGCTTCGGAGAGCTGTGAGCCAGGACTAGGGGGACGGGACAACATTCCCAGCTGCACCACCGCTGAACTTTGCTGCTCTGCTGCTGGGGCCAGTGGGGAAGGGAAACGGAGGCTGAGCAAACATACAAGGAGCGTTTCCCAGCGTTGGGGTTTGATGCGACTGTGGCTGATTCAGCCACACTGGCTCAGACCAATGGCTCAGACCAATGGCCCATCTAGCCCAGGATCCTGTCTTCCGCCAGTGCCTGGTGCTACTGATTGTGCGGGGTCAGAGGGTGGGTTACAGCAAACACACCAGAGGAATCTCACCCGCTTCCCTTCGTCTTCTAGCATCCACGTGTACCAGTCCTCAGACAACATCCGCAACCGGAAGAACAGCCTGAAGATGCAGCACTCGGCCTCCGTCATGTGTATCTTGTAAGTGGCGCATGGCACGTGGCACCAGCCCCTGCCAGGGCCCCCAGGGGGTGTGGCTAAATGTCAGTGAGACGCCCACAGCTGGCCCGGGCCCGCTGACTCGGGCTAAGGGGCCGTTTAACTGCGGTGCAGATGTTCACGCACAGGCTCCAGCCCGAACATCTCCACTGCAATGAAACAGCCCCTTAGCCCGGGCCCTGCAAGCCGGAGTCAGCTGGCATGGGGTGTCTGATTGCAGAGTAGACATATCCTCAGTGTCACCATGATCTCAAGAGTAACTAACACAGAGCGGAGATGGCCTTCTGGTGAAGGCACTTGAGGAGGCTGAGTTCAGCGCCTGGTTCACCTTGGGCAAGTTACGGCCTCGGTCTGTGCCTCAGTTTCCCCAGCTGTCAGACAAGGTTAATATTCCTTCCTTGGTCAGCTTGTCTATTCAGACTGTACATCCTTGGGCAGGGACCATTTCTGGTGCAGTCCCTAGCACACAGGGGCCCAGATCTCAGTGGAAGCCAGTGTATGGCGAGGGTGGGCGATGAAGCTGTATATGGGGGGCTCGTAGGAGCTGGGCTGTACAGGATGCTCTGTTAGAAGAAGCTAGAGGTTGAGGTTGGGGATAGTTAAGGGCTCATGATATGGGGCACTTTGGGGAGGGGAGGAGAGACTAAAGAGCACCAAGTGAGCGGCCTTTCGCAGGACAGACTAGATTCCCTCGGCGCAGCCTGCGGTGGGAGTCGTACTGTCGACGTGACGTCCATCGCAGGCTAACTGTGCCGGCTTCTCTTCTCTGCAGATATCTGGATAACCAGGTCTTTGTGTCCCTGGCAAATGGAGAACTCATCGTCTACCAGAGAGAGGCAGGTGAGTCGGAGCGCATCAGTGCTGTGTGCTGACGTAGGGCCCATCCCACAGCCTCCCAACTCCCCTGGGAGACGGGTTAGTATTAACAGCCCCACTGTGCAGACGGGGAGGGGAACAAGAGAGGTGACTCAGCAGAGAGCACACAGTGAGTGAGTGGCAAAGATGGGCATAGGACCCAGGAGTCCTGATTCACAGTCCCTTTCTCCAACCGCTAACGTCATGTCCTCCCTGACTCTAGATTAACTCATCAGTTTGGGCCAACGTTTTCAAAACTATCCACTAATTTTGGGCGCCCAAAGGCCCTGACATTTATTGGGTGCTTATCTGCAGTTAGCAGGCACTTCTGAAAATATTGGCCTTATATTGTAAAAACTGCCCTTTTACTTACTGCTCTGGGCCCGATTCTCCTCTCTCTTACCTGGGTGCAAATCGGGAGTAACTCCACTGAAGCCCATGTGGTTGGACTATAAGGAAGAGGAGAACCCAGCCTCACTTCACTGTAAAGGGTGGTCTTAGCAATGACCGAAGCACTGGTATATTTTTGCTCTGCTTGTGGCACGTGGAATTGGAGATTCCTGGCCAAACTCTGCCCTCGTGTGCACCTGATGCCCACAGCGACCCTAACCCAGTCCCCACTGTTGAGCTGGGATCAGAGCGAATGCGGTTTGGACGCCAGGGGTCAAATTCTGCTCCCAATTCAGGTTGGCATGAATCGGGAGTTACCTTGGAGTCGCTCTGGAGTGACACTGCTGCAACTAGGTGGTATTCAGCCCCACATTTGCCGTCTGGAAGCTCTGGGGTTGTGTGTTAACGCCTTGGCTCTGGATGTTAGGGAGGTGTCAGGGTTTGTGCCAAGCGGGTGCAGTGTCAGAGCCCGCCGTCTGGAATGGGAAGGGTGTCTCCGGCTGCTCCCCAAACGCATGATGGAAAGAACCAGGCAGGGTCACACTGGGGGCCAGCTCTCCCCCGGGGCTCAGGCGTAGCATGTAGAATCCCTGTCTCGGAGGAGCGCCTGGTGGGATGAGAAGGAAACATCCTGGAGGTTGCAGAGCAGGTTTATAGCCGCAGGCTGCCTGCCCCTGTTTCTTGTCTCCTGCGTTGTAACGAGGAGTCGCAGGCAGCCGGGGGGCGGTGGGCGTTCTGAGCTAGGTGGCTGCTAAGAGTACCTGGCCTGCTGATTTTGCAGCAGAGTGACCGCGCTTGTTAGCCCACGTAGCCTTAGTCTGAAGGGCCTCTCCTTAGCTCGGCCACAGGCTTCCCTTCACCTTCCCCCTCCCCTGGAGGCGGCACTGGGGCTCTGGCTTTCAGCCCCGGGGTGGCAGCGGCAGTGCAGAAAAAAGGGGGGCGAGGGGGCACGAAATCTGCTGTGATCAGTGATCCTGACCAATAGCACGTTGTACATTTCCCGGACTTCTGCGCTGCTGCTGGCGCGGCGCCGCCCACAGAGCTGGGCAGCGGTATATGTCCTTTTGTGGGGGGGGGAGACGCAGTGGGGGGCGTAAAGGACACAAAGAAGGGGGGCGCGATGAAATAAGTTTGAGAACCACTAGCCTAGAGTAATATTTCCCACGCGCTAGTCCAGTGGGTCGGGCACTAGCCTAGAACTTGGAAGATCTGGGCTCAAGTCCCTGCTCTGCCACAGACTTTTTGTCAGGCCTTGGGCAAGTCACCTAACCCCTCGGTGCCTCAGTTTCCCACCTGCATAATGGGGATAATAACACCGCCCTGCCTCCCAGGGGTGCTGTGAGGAGCTCAGATGGGCAATAGGAGGCCGGAGGGTGTTCAAAGCGTCACCCACACGTCATGCCTGTTTCAGAAGCCAGTCTAGTTTAACAGGACTCGTTTTCCTTCGGCCCATGTGGCTGCTGTGGGCGCAGCTAAGGAGAAGCCAACTGTCGATTTCCTCTTTGTCTTTGCAGGACATTTCTGGGACCCCCAGAGCTCCAAATCCCTGTCCCTGGGTTCCCCGGGGAGCCCTGTGACGAAGATGGTGTCAGTGGCCAGCAAGCTGTGGTGTGGGTGTCAGAACAGAGTCGTCATCCTCAACACGGCCACGCTGCTGCAGGAGGTACCCGCTCACTTTCCCTGCGCCCAGAAGGGGGCAAACAAACATGGGGGTCCCGGGGGGTTGTGGGGACTCCGTGCCCTTGGGGCCCAGTGCAAGGCCTAATGAAGTCTACGGAAAGACTCCTGTTGATTTCAGGGAGCTTTGGATCAGCGCTTAGTGCAGGGCATAGGCAGAATGAAGCTGGGATTTCTGCTCAGGAGAGATATCTGTCCAGAAGGAAATCCTCCAGCCCCTCACAGTGAGATGTGCTCAGTCACCAGGTCATTTCCTACGTCAGGTTCCAAAAGGCTCTAAGGACAGTGCACGGCCAACCCCCATTGTCTGCTCCGCATCACGCTTTCCGTCCCCCATGTCTGTGAAGAATGGCAGCCTCAGAGCTTCCAGACCTCCTGTGGGGTGAGGGTCATCCTGGGAGCACAGAGCTACGCGTCTAGGTGGCCACGAGGGAGATGCTATGGGAATGCAAAGGGCAGCAGCACCCCGCCAGCTGCCCCCAAGGGGGTTGCTGAACAGAAGAGATTAGAGGTGAGGGGAGCCTTCTGGTTCATGCACCTGTCTAGGGCTCAGGAAACCTGGGTTCTGTTCTTGGCACTGTCTCTGGATCTTGTCACTTACCGCTGGATTTTTGAACTTCCTCTGCTTTTGGGTGCCTGATGTGAAACATCTAGAGCCTGATTATTGGCGGGGAGGGGCCAGCACCCACCGACTTCCACAAGAGGTTGGGGCTCTCAGCACGTCTGAAAACTGTCCCCAAAGTGTCTCCGGTTGGGCACCCAAAACAAAGGCACTCAAAACCAGCATCTAATTTTCACAGCGTTTTCATACAATCATAGAATCATAGAATATTAGAGTTGGAAGGGACCTCAGGAGGTATCTAGTTCAACCCCTGCTCAAAGCAGGACTAACCTCAGCTATATCATCCCAGCCAGGGCTTTGTCAAGCCTCAGCTTAAAAACCTCTAAAGATGGAGATTCCACCACCTCCCTAGGTAACTCATTCCAGTGCTTCACCACCCTCCTAGCGAAAAACTTTTTCCTAATGTCCAACCTAGACCTCCCCAACTGCAGCTTGAGACCATTGCTCCTTGTTCTGTCATCTACAACCACTGAGAACAGCCTAGCCCATCCTCCCTGGAACCCCCTTTCAGGTAGTTAAAGGCCGCTATCAAATCCCCCTCATTCTTCTCTTTTGCAGACTAAACAAGCCCAGTTCCCTCAGCCTCTCCTCATAAGTCCTGTGCTCCAGCCCCCTAATCATTTTTGTTGCCCTCCGCTGGACTCTCTCCAACTTGTCCACATACTTTTTGTAGTGGGGGCCCCAAAACTGGACACAATACTCTAAATGCGGCCTCACCAATGCCGAATAGAGGGGAATAATCACTTCCCGTGACCTGCTGACAATGCTCCTATTAATGCAGCCCAATATGCCATTAGCCTTCTTGACAACCAGGGCACACTGCTGACTCATATCCAGCTTTTTATCCACTGTTACCCCCAACTCCTTTTCTGCAGAACTGCTGCCTAGCTGGTCAGTCCCCAGTCTGTAGCTGTGCATGGGATTCTTCCTTCCTAAGTGGAGGACTCTGCACTTTTCTTTGTTGAACCTCATTAGATTTCTTTTGGCCCAATCCTCCAGTTTGTTTAGGTCACTCTGTATCTTATCCCTACCTTCCTGGGTATCTACCACTCCCCCTAGCTTAGTGTCATCCGCAAACTTGCTGAGGGTGCAATCTACCCCATCCTCCAGATCATTAATGAAGATGTTGAACAAAACCGGCCCCAGGACCGACTCCTGGGGAACTCCGCTTGTGACCGGCTGCCAGCTAGACATGGGGCCATTGATCACTACTCGTTGAGCCCTATGCTCTAGCCAGTTCTCTATCCATTTTATAGTCCATTCATCCAACCCATACTTCTTTAACTTGCTGATAAGAATACTGTGAGAGACAGTATCAAAAGCTTTGCTAAAGTCAAGGTATATCACATCCACCGCCTTCCCTACATCCACAGAGCCAGTCACCTCATCATAGAAAGCAATTAGGTTGGTCAGGCATGACTTTCCCTTGGTGAATCCGTGTTGACTGTTCCTGATCACCTTCCTCTCTTCCAAGTGCCTTAAAATGGATTCCTTGAGGACCTGCTCCATGATTTTTCCAGGGATTGAGGTGAGGCTGACCGGTGTGTAGTTCCCTGGATCCTCTTTCCTCCCTTTTTTGAAGATGGGCACTATATTTGCTTTTTTCCAGTCCTCAGGGACCTCCCCTGTTGCCACGAGCTTTCAAAGATAATAGCCAATGGATCTGAAATCACCTCAGCCAACTCCCTCAGCACCCTCGGGTGCATTGCATCCGGCCCCATGGACTTGTGAATGTCCAATCCTTCTAAATAGTCTTGGACCTGTTCCTTCAGCACTGCGGGATGTTCGCCTCCTTCCCATTTTGTGCCGCCCAGTGCAGTAGTCTGGGAGCTGATCTTGTCTGTGAAGACAGAGGCAAAAAAGGCATTGAGTACCTCAGCTTTCTCCACGTCACTAGGTTGCCTACCTCATTCTCTAAGGGGCCCACACTTTCCCTAATCTTCCTCTTGTTGGCAACATACCTGTAGAAACCCTTCTTGTTCCCCTTCCCGTCCCTTGCTAGCTGCAACTCCAATTGTGCTTTGGCCTTCCTGATTTCATTCCTGCACGTTCAAGCAGTGTTTTTATAATCCTCCCTAGTCATCTGACCAAGCTTCCACTTCTTGTAAGCTTCCTTTTTGCGTTTAAGTTCGCCAAAGACTTCTTTGTTAAGCCAAGCTGGGCGCCTACCATATTTGCTATTCTTTCTGCACATCGGGATGGTTTGCTCCTGTGCCCTCAATAAGGTCTCTTTAAAATACAGCCAGCTCTCTTGGGTTCCTTTCCCCCTCATATTAGCCTCCCAGGGAATCCTGCCCATCAGTTCCCTGAGGGAGTCAAAGTCCGCTTTTCTGAAGTCCATGGTCCGTATCCTGCTGTTCTCCTTTCTTCCTTTTGTCAGGATCCTGAACTCGACCATCTCATGGTCACTGCTGCCTAGGTTGCCACCCACTTCTACTTCCCCTATCAAATCTTCCCTGTTTGTGAGCAGCAGGTCAAGAGAAGCCCGGCCCCTAGTTGGTTGCTCCAGCACTTGCACCAGGAAATTGTCTGCGACACTCTCCAAAAACTTCCTGGATTGTTTGTGCTCTGCTGTATTGCTCTTCCAGCAGATGTCAGGGTGATAGAAGTCTCCCATGAGAATCAGGTCCTGTGAATTGGAAACTTTCCCTGGTTGAGTAAAGAAAGCCTCATCTACCTCATCCTCCTGGTCTGGTGGTCTGTAACAGACACCCACCACGACATCACCCTTATTGTTCTTGCTTCTAAGCTTAACCCAGAGACACTCAACTAACTTATCTCCAGTTTCATACTGGAGCTCAGAGCAATCATAGTGCTCTCTTACATACAGTGCAACTCCTCCCCCCTTTCGCCCCTGCCTGTCCTTCCTGAACAGTTTATACCCATCCATGACAATGATCCAGTCGTGAGAGTTATTCCACCAAGTCTGTTATTCCAATCATAGTTTCTTGACTGTGCCAGGACTTCCAGTTCCTCCTGCTTGTTTCCCAGGCTTCTTGCATTTGTGTACAGGTACTTGAGATAAGTAGCCGATTGGCCTACTTTCACAGTATGAATCGGGAGGCCTCCCCTGCTGCACCCTCCTCCTTCTGCTTCCTTGTGGTGTTCCTCTTCCCCACTTATCTTCGGGCTTAGGTCCCCGTCCCCCGTCGAACCTAGTTTAAAGCCCTCCTCACTAGGTTAGCCAGCCTGTCTGCGAAGATACTCTTCCCTCTCTTCGTTAGATGAATCCCGTCTCTTCCTAGTAATCCTTCTCCCTGGAACAACATTCCATGATCGAAGAAACCAAAGCCCTCTCTTCGACACCACCTGCGTAACCACGCATTTACTTCCGCAATGCGATGGTCCCTACGTGGGCCTTTTCCCTGAACAGGGAGGATGTCCTGACTCTCTCTCTCCCCCATCTGTGACAAAGGTGGGAGAAAGCTAATTACCTCCCTCCCTGCAGAGTCTCTGAAGTGCCTGCCCTCTTCTAAGGCAAAGGCTACAGAAATGCAGCGTATTCATAGACTCCTCTTCTTGCATCCTGGGCAACGGCCCTCGTATACCCAGCTTGGCTCGTTTTGTCACCCACACACACCTTTACCCCAGTCCGTAGGGCTCAAGGCATAACCTGGTTAAGACACCCCCACCCTTCCCCAATTCGTAGGGCTCTGTGTGTAATTCTCTGCCGGACAAACTTCTCCTGGTAGCCAGTCAGGATTAGATCATCTGGGGACTCCAGTTTCTGCACAGTGTGGTTGGCAGGGTGCTGAGATCTGCCAGCTTTGATCTTCTTGGCCTGTGTGTGTGTCCTGGAGTTCGGCTTCAAAGCACTTCCTTTTGGACCTCAGTTTATATAGCGAAAACCTGGGTCCTGCTTAGCTGTACCTTAACCAATCATTTTAAACGAAAGCACTACAACACGCCAATCCTAGCCCATTACGATACAGTCCTTTAACCAACCATGTCCCAGCACCTTCCTTGATTTAAATAATGCACGCTTCGTTATGCAACAGACAGAAACAATCAAAGGACCAGACAGAAATCTTGCAAATAAACAGAATTGGGGACCATAAAGACAAAACAATCCGAAGTGTAGCTTTTACACCCACAGCTGTTGAGAAGTGTTTCCTTTCCAGACAGAACGCTGTCAGAAAAAGTTTTCTGTAAGGTCTGTTCCTTTATCTGACGGTGGTAGGTAATATTCGGACAGTAGCACCTTCTTAGCAGCCTGATATTACACTGGTTTGGAGTAATTTCAGGAACATGAAGATGTGACTACCTGCCGCTTAGCTCATGGCTGCTGCCTCTTCTAGTATGGCTGCTACTGCTTGGCCCAAGAACAAAGTCTAAGCTTAGCCCAAAAACCAAGGCCTCAGCCCCTGCAGTTTGGTTCTGTGCAGATGTGAGGGCTCCGATGTCGTCTTACCGACAGATGTGATCTACTGGCGGAGGGACGGGCCTGGGCGTCAGGAGAGCTGGATTCTCTTCTCAGCTCTGCGACTGACCTTGGCAAATCGCTCCCTCTCTCTGGGCCTCTGTTTCCCCCTTGGCCTTGTCTGTTTAGATTGCAAAGGAAGCTCCTTGCTATGTCTGTATAGCACCTGGCACAATGGGGCCGTGATCTCAGCTGGGCCCTCTGGGAGCTACCAGCATGCAAGTGATAGTAAAGGGAGCGCTATGCCAGGAGGAAAAGTCACCTCCTCACCAGCAAGCCGAGCTCCCTAAAGCACAGGGCTGCATGGCATAGATGAGTAGCCCGTTGGCTCTGCTGCCCGTGCAGAGGGGCCCGTCCTTTGGCAGCAGTACAGTGGACGCGCTGCGACAGCTGTTCTCCTCTCCGTCCTCAGCACACCTTCCACATCGGGCAAGACAGCAACCGCAGCGTGACCTGCATGGTGAGCTGCAGCCTGGGGATCTGGATCGCGCTCCAGAGCAGCGCCCAGGTCAGGCTGTACCACGCCACGAGCTACGAGCAGCTGGCTGACGTCGATATCACGCCCCTGGTCCACAAGATGTTAGCAGGTACCCGCGCTGGCTGTGAACGGTTTGTCTGCTGCAGAGGTGTGAAAGCGGGAGAGCCCTGCCTCTGCACAGCTGCCGTCTCTGTGGTGTCACGGCCATAGAGCCCGGGCTGGGGGGGGACAGAGGGGCAGTCCGAGAGGGGAGACCACTGAACAAAGGATGCGTTTGGGATTTGATCAGCCGTCCCTCCGCAGGCCAGCCTGGCACCTCCCAGGGAGCTGTCGTTTGTTCGCCCCTGGTCAGGCTTGGGTGGTCACTGTGCCAGCTTCCTGAGACAGCAGCCGTGGCTCTTCGCCCTGGCAGATGACGCCCGTGCTGTTTCAGGGGGAGGGAGTGGGAGGCGTTGGGGGGCAAAGGCCACAGGACCATCCTGTTCCTCTTCCCTTTGGACCCTAGCAGAACTCGCATATTGGTTTCCCAGAGAGGTCGGGCCAATGTGTAATCACTGCGCCCCCCAAACAGCTGACTCAAGAAGCTAGGAAGGGCCAAGGTCTGGCACTGCCCACCCCAGTCTGCCCTGGGACAGAGATCACGCCCACGTGGCCCAGATGATCCCTGCTCGATGCCCTGCAGAAAGGCGCCTTGCCCACGTGCGGTAGATGCTGCAGAGAGCTTGACCGAAAACCTCCTTTGGCCACATGTGCCAAGGGCCTTGTAGTACGTCGGGTCACCTGTGCTTTATCGCCTGGTCCTTTTCTTGTCCCTCTCGCAGGTTCGGATGCTATTATCCGCCAGCATAAGGCTGCCTGTTTGCGGATCACAGCCCTCCTGGCTTGCAAGGACTTGCTGTGGATTGGCACCAGCGCCGGGGTGGTGCTGACGCTGTCCGTAACGGCCAATGCCACCTCCTCGAAGACGCCCCCGACGCCGGTGGGTTTGTCCCAGGGCCACACGGGCCACGTGCGCTTCCTCACCTCCATCGAACTGCCCGACAACTTCGATATCCTCTTCCCCCTGCCGAGGGATCCAGGTGGGTCCAGGAGGCGGATTACACTCAGAACCCTGAGATCAGCAGGGTGAGGGAGGGCTAAATTCCACCCAGCAGCTGCCCCCCGACCATGGAACCAGGGCCCCTTTTCCCACCCTCTGTTGTCCCTTACTCTTGGAGTTGTCCCTTTGGACGGGCCTACTGGAGGGGTAAGAAGTTGGGATGGGGGGCATAATCCTGCCTGTAGATATCCAGGAGAGATGGAGAAGACCTTCAAATCCCATTTAGTCTATCCCCCATGGGCCCCGAGCAGGATCGTTCCCCTTTATTACCAGATGTGGGCAAAAACAATGTTATAGGAGTCATACAATGTCCCATGCTGTTTTTGGTGGGCCTGTATCTCAGGAGCCCCTTGCTCAAGCAACCCCTAACCCTACCCCAGACCTCCCTATGACACAGCAATGTCCAAGACAATCTGAGCTGGCATGTGGCTTTTAGACCACTTAGGAAGATCATCTGGTAAACAGCAAGCGAGTCACAACCCTCCCTCTAGAAAAGCTACGGCTCTGCTCTCACATTCCCTCGTGCTCCATCCAGCCTCGTTCGCAGTCACCCAAGAGACACAACTACACCACGGATCTTGGGAGACTAATCTGGTGTGCAGCAGGGTGCAGGCGCTGAGCGCGCCCCCTTACGGCATGGTACGCTGCTGCAGACACCTGACCTCGGTTTAACAGCTCTGTTCGGGGGAGTTGGTGGGGGGGGGAGGCCATGTCAAAGCAGCCCACCACGGTAGCATTTAACTTCAAAAAAGGAATCAACACAAAAATGAGGAGGCTAGTTAAATGGCAATTAAAAGGACCCTCACAAGAGTGAAATGCCTGCAAACTGCAGGGACGCTTTGTAAAACGCCATAAAGTCCAAACAAGCACAAAGGCCAAAAGGATCTTCTCCCCTTCTCAGTTTCCCCCACTCTCGTATACAGGCACTGACTCTTCCTGGAGCCTCTCCCCTAACCTAGGCATTTCCCCACTTCTCCCTTCCTCAGGCCCTACAGCCTCAGCTGGGAGACAGCTAATCCGGCACCGGTGGGGCTGGGCTGCCGTCTCCCTCTTAAAGGGGCCAGTCGCCCTCTGGCAAGGTGCCTATCTGAAATGATTCCGTGGGGCCAGGTACCTGCACAGCGCCGTTCATCAGGCAGGGTCCCTGCCCCAACCAGCATACAAACCAACCAGAGAAATACTACACACAGGCCAGCTGCTCAGGCCCAGGCAGGTGCATGAGGACAGGGGGACCCGTGCCATGCTGAAGAAGCAGGGCCTGACGGGAAGGGGGGAGGCACTGTGCAGAGTCAGCTGTGAAACGGCGGCACGAAGCAACAGGTGTGGAATAGACGGAGCTGTGCACAGCCCAAAGGGCAAAGAAGATGAGCTAAGATTCGCTGCCCAAGGAGAGGGGAAGCCGGTGGGAGAGGAAACCCCTCTTGCTGGTTAGCCTAAACCTCCCCCTGGTTCATTTCAGCTTGTCGCTGCCAGCGTTACCCGTTGCAGCACCGTATGCCGGTCTGGTCCCTGCACGGCATTCCCTTTGTGTACCTCTGCCCAGTTATCACAGCCTCCAGGGTCTGTCTCCAGCTACGTGCGCGCGACTCCTCTCCGAGCTGGAGTGAGAGCGGCCGTGCTGTGAATCACACAGGAGCAGCGCAGGGTGATTGGACCAGCCGCAGAGTCGCTGCGTCCCCTCTGCATGACAAACCCGAGGGTCGGCAGCGCTTGGTCTCCAACCCCGCGGCTGACCAGCCAGCTCATGCTGAAAGTGCTAGAGGATTTGTGTGTGGACAGGAGTTGACTTAGGGTCAGTACTTGAGTTATACTCCGAGCTAATCCTGCAGTGCAGACAAGCCTGTCATCCCCCCAGCCAGTTCGCACCCAGCTGATTTCCTCCTGCGCCCTGCAGCACCCAGTTTCCATCTCAGAGGGGACTCTCAGCCCAGCTGGCTTCACACTGCCCCATGCTAGCCCCTCCAGCCCGATCCTGAATGTCTGCACTGCAGTTTTATAGCCCCACAGCCCAAGCCAGCTGCCCTGGGCCAGCCATCGCAGCGCAGACGTACGCACAGTCAGAGCTCAGTCTATTTAGCTTGACAAAGTGAAGATTAAAGGGTGACTTGGTTACAGTCTACAAGGAATTTGGGGGGGAGGGGAGTCTCCGGCCTGTGTTATCCAGGAGGTCAAACTAGAGGATCACAACGGTTCCTTCCGGGTTCAGAATAATAAGCTGCCCCTTTCTCATTCTCCGTGGAGGCCAGGGCAGCAGAGCAGAATTCAAGCTGCCTTGGAAGAGGGGAACTGGGAGCTCCTGTTCCTTTTGGCCGAGGCTTTCCAAAGCGATTGACGAAGGGGACGTGGGGCCTGGGATGCCTGGTGTGAGACTCCGGAAGGTTGTCAGAGGCTTGAGTTCTCAGCACTGAAAATCGGGCCCTTTTACAGGGTCTCAGGATGAGCCCATAAAATCCTTGCCGCTCCTGGCCTGTGGTGGCCTGGAGGAGAGCGGGGCGGACCCAGGCGTGGGGAGTGTTACAGCTCATGTAGGGAAAGGGACGTGGACGGCCTGGTTTGAGAGTCCCTCCGTCCCGTGCCGTCGGACAGCCGTTCTTTTCCCGCGCACGCTGGGGTCTCCCGGGAGCCTAACGGGGGATTGTTCCATTTCCCAGGTACCGAGAAGCTGAGCGATGCTGAAAAGAGAGATTTGGCAAGACACAGGTCCTCCAACATGGTCCTCTCCAAATCTAAGATGCTCGTGATCAGCGGGGGGGATGGCTACGAGGATTTCAGACTCACCAACAGCAGCGAGACGGTGGGGCGAGACGACAGCACAAACCATCTCCTCCTGTGGAGAGTCTGATCCGGGGACCCGCTGGGGGGAAAGCACCAGCCCCACCCCTGCCTCCTCTTGTTACCAGCTACCCCCGAGCCCATCTCGTCTCCCGTCCCGGATGATTCGTGTGTGCCTGGGGACCGGCTCCTCCCAACCACAGCGTCTGCAGCGTGGAGAGAGGAACACGCTCGACGAACAGGCCCCGGTGCACAGCCTGCGCTCGCTCAAGCGGCGGGTGTGTGTCGGCGGGTGTGTGGACAGGGGCACCTGGATGAGCAGCTTCATGTTGCGCAGTTCGGAAGCATCCAGGCGAAAGAGGAGACCTTTGGAGCAGTCCCTGCGGGAAAGGAGAGAATCCGTCGTTGGCGCCGTCAGCAAGGGACCTTTATTTTGTGTGCTGTGCTTCGACCTGCTACGAGCAATCCTGGCGTTCCAAAGCCAAGCACTTGGGAGCGGAAGGTCCACGTCTAATCAAGCCTGCCTGCCCTCGCTCTGTCTCCTGTCCACCCTGCCACGCCGAACCAGAAAGCCTTCGCATCCGCTTCCCCGCCACCTTCCCGGGGATCACCACACCAGCGCCTCCCTTAGCCGCAGCCGCTCCAGCCTCTCCAGGTCTCTGGCTAACCCGCGCACTCATCACCCAAAGAACTCTGTCGTCCTCGTCGTTTGTTTTGCATATCTATAAAATATCCTTATTTATTTTCTGGGGAGGGGGAGGGACATTTGGCAAGGAGCTTGCATGGAAGCGGAGGCAGAGTCGCGCCCGGGGAATTGCATGCAGGGTGATGACTCCCCAGCCTGCTGTCAGTCCCAGCCATGGGTGAGCTGTACATAGCGAGTGCAATGCCACGGCAGATGAGTCACATTTATGCACGAGCGTTGATCCCAGAGGGGTACCTGAGCGTCTGGAGAGGGTTGTGGGGAGAAGAGAAGTGGGAGCATCTTGCTGAGAGTCAGCAGAGAACTGATCTCAGTCCGGCCAGCAAAGAGAGGAGCAGCTGCATGAAATAAAAAATGTGCAATACTTTGCTGGATCCCCGATAGCGGCCAGCGCCACAAGGGGGCACTGTGAGAACCAGGGCAGCTTCACCCTCCCTTGGCTTTAAGAGCAAAGCAAGTTGGTTATTGCGGCGTACAGCCATAGCAGAACCAGGAGGGGCATTGTCCGACTGCAACGATCTCTTGCATTGTACAGTATTTATGGTTGTTTTGTAACTAGTTACCTTTTTGTCCCCAGCACTTAATTTATGTATTTAGCTTCCAGATCCTGGATCCTGAGGGAGGGAGGGGAGCAAAGAGGTTCAGGGGGTTTCTTTGCCTAGCGAGAGAATACGAATCCACTAGGACCATGCTGTCAGCCAGCTTGCACCAGAAATGTTCCAAAAGGAAGGTGTTTTACGGGCAGGCTCGTCCAAGGTTGCATGTGTGTGTTCACGGGGCCAAGATGGGGCCTGAAGGTGAGTAGTGATGGTTGGTGCCCAACCTGAGACACCTGAAGGGCCAGTTTTTCAGAGGGCAGCCCTGGGATTTGCAAAAGCACCTGACTTGACAAGAGCTCATGAGCCACGGACTCCCTGGTGGCTTGTGTTAAAGACCCAGCCCCTGGAGTCATGTTATTGCATGAGAATCTCGGCTTTCGTTTTTTTTAAAATTCCATTTCTAGCCCCCGTGGCTGCAGAGAAAAAAGTTGGGAACCTTGACCTGAGTACACCCTGAAAGCCTGGAAAGCAGAAGACAAAGAAAAATGAACCCCAGCTGTAGGAGTTTTTAAATACTCTCATGATTTTGAACACAGTCTGGGAGTGGTGATATTCAGGCATCCTGGCGCTTTTGAAAATCCCATCCTGGCTGCTCACACTTTCTGAAAACCACCTCTGAGGTGTCTCAAGTTGGACCCCAAAAATTGAGGCGCCCAGAATCACTAGTCACTTTTGAAGAGGTAACCCTGGCGGCCAGCCTCTCATTCCATATTTACTTAGGTTGTCAGTTATGTGGGGCAGGGACCATCTTTCTGTTGTGCATTGTACAGCACCTAGCACAATCGGGTCCTGGTCTATGATTGGGCCCTTCCACCATACAAATAATTAAGAATAACAGTGTTTAGACATCTAAATGTATGGGCTGAGTGTTTTGTAAGGGATTGAGCACTGTGGCTTCCTGGTGAGACATCTCAGCAGCTTTTGGGTCCCTCTCACTTCTGAAAATCAAGTCACTACATTTGGATGCTGAAATATGGGTCGAGGCACCTAACTTTAGGCATCTCTTTGTTTGGTTCTTTTAAATCTTGGTCTGTCCGAAGACAGTAAATTTAAAGACAGCCTTGTTTGGGTTCTCCCCGTTATACAGCAGCTGCGGTGCAATAGCTGAGTGCCTGAATAATGTGCTTACGAGCTCTGGGCCACACACCTAGCTAGTGGCAATCCACAGGAGCCCACTGGAACCAGGGATGCTCTGCCTGTTTAACCCAGCTGAAGCTCTAGCCCCGTTCAGGTATTTGAAAATATTTTAGTCTCTATCATTTCTAAACACTTGGACAAAACCATTAAACAGCATTTTGTGTCCCCAGTAACCTGGGCAACATCTAAAAGTACATTTAAGTCTTGATGCAAGAGTGTTCTCCTCTGCAACTCCTGTCGTCCAGGGCAGCGTCCTTTCCTCTTTGCCTTATCTGCGATCTGTCTTTTTCCCTGTTCCGTCTGTATCATTTCTCCTTCCTCCGTTTCCCTCCTCGGCTGATTAGCTGCATCAGGTGGTTTGGGATTTTTGCGCAGAAGCGTGGTCTAGTTGCTAAGGCACTGGACTGGCAGTCAGGACAACTGGGTCCCGTTCCCAGCTCTGACACTGACCTGCTGGGTGATCTCTAGCTAGTCAGTTTCCTGTCTGTGCTTCTGCTTCCCCTCCCGTACTTCGTCTGTCTTGTAGTTAGATTTGAAGCCCTTTGGGACAGGGACACTTGGTTAGTCTGTGTCCATACAGCACCTGGCACAGTGAGGGCCTGATCTCAGTTGGGGCCTTTGCATGCTACTGCAGTGTAAACGGTACAGGTGAAAGTTCAGGCATGTCCTAAAAAGGCCTCCTTCAGAGATGCTGCTGCGTGAGATTTGTCTTCCTTCAAGAGAGGCAGGTTTCCATGTGTATGCACAATGTTTGCTCAAAGTGATTTTTCCAAGAGGTTCATTCACCAACATCAGTAACTGCCCCTGCAAGAGGCGGCCCGTCCCTGCCTTTCCAGCCCCTTCTTTGTTCTTTGCTACAGGAAACGGGAGAAGCTTTGCTTTCCTCCCTGCAGCTTCCTGACGACAGACCCCCCCCCCCCCCCCATGGCTTTGTGGGGTGCAGGGGTGTTACCAGCAGTCCTGCACCCACACAAGATCAGCACCAGCCTCTCAGTGGGAGCAGGGTCAGGCCCACAAAACAGCCATGATCCGTGGTCGTTCAGCCTCCAAGCGGAGTTATTGTCTCTGGGCTGCGCTCGGCCCTATCTCCCATGTACCCAGGGCGCGGGGCAGGGCAGAACGTGGCCCAGGGTGTCAGAGCAACACATGGGTAAGTTACAGCAGCTTCTGCCCGGGACCATTCCCAGTTGGCTCCGGTAGGCAGTGAATCACGCCCCCCAGGAACAGGTGCCAGGGTCAGCGTGGCTCTGGATTGACTGCTGTGCGTGTGTCAGTATCTGAATGGGGTGTGAGGTGCTGAATTAAAGGGTGGAGGGTTGGTGAGCTGCAGAATTCCTTGTACAGGTGGGATAAACAGACAGCTCCTTAGCCTGCTGATCTGTCAGGGGGAGAGAGGTTAGTCCTGCTTTGAGCCTGGACTAGATCTGTCAGGTCCCTTCCAACTCTAATATTCTATGATTCTATGATTCTATGAAATACAGATATGGCACAGTCTGGCGTGCAGCTCTCCACTGTGACCCCCCCTGCGAGGAACTCCTGAGCCCTGGGTCAGCAGAGCATGTCGGCACATGCTGTGCAGTCAGTGGGGCTTACAGCTAATCACACGTGTAAGTGCTTTGCTGAATCAGTGCCCTGATCAGCCCGGGACCAGGCAGCCCGCAGCTTTCCTCGCAGGGAATGTGGCCCAAGTCCGCAGCAGTAGTCCCACCCTGTGCGCTGGCTACCGCGCGCTGGGCGTGCGTGGAGCTTTTCCCCCAATGAAGGCGCTCGCTGGGTTAAAATGGCAAGATTTCGACCCCCACCATCGCTAGCGTAGTAGAACGTGGGAACCTAAAGACACCCGGCCTGGTGTGACAGGCAGAGCCTGAGGCCTGAGTTAAGGCAGCAATTGAACAACGAAAGCAACAGAGCCTGGAACGCTCCCACTCCTCTGGCAGGGCAGCCCAGAGACGTTCTACGTTACAGCAAAGCACGGGGACAAAATACAGCTTGAAAACCAGCTGTAAAAAATCTGCAAAAAGCTCAGCCCCTGGCCTGTCATGCTAGGCTTTGTGTCTTAGGTTCTCACTTTCTACTACAGCTGCCATCCCCAGATCTGGTCTTGGTGTGTGGTGGATCCTTAAGAACGTAAGAACGGCCATACTGGGGTGAGACCAATGGTCCATCTCGCTCAGTGTCTGACAGTGGCGGGTGCCAGGTGCTCCAGAGGAAATGACCAGAACAGGGCAATCATCAAGTGACCCATCCCCTGTTATCCACTCCCAGCTGCTGGCCATCAGAGGCTAGAGACACCCAGAGCATAGTTTTGCATCCCTGACCATCTTGGCTAATAGCCATTGATGGACCTATTCTCCATGAACTTAGCTAGTCCTTTTTCTGAACCCAGTTATACTTTTGGCCTTCACAGCATCCCCTGGCAATGAGTTCCACAGGTTGACTGTGCGTTGTGTGAATAAATACTTCCTTTGGTTTGTTTTAAACCTGCTGCCTATTATTTCATTGGGTGACCCCTGGTTCTTGTGTTATGTGAAGGGGTAAATAACACTTCCTTGTTCACTTTCTCCACATCAGTCATGATCTTTTAGACCTGTATCATATCCCCCCCCGGTCGTGTCTTTTCCAAGATGAACAGTCCCAGTCTTTTTAATCCCTCCTCATACGGAAGCTGTTCCATACCCCTAATCATTTTTGTTGTCCTTCTCTGTCCCGTTTCCAATCCCAATATCTCTTTTTTGAGATGGGGTGACCAGAACTGCACAGTGTTCAAGGTGTGGGCGTACCATATATTTAGATAGTGGCATTATGATATTTTCTGTCTTATTTTCTATCTCTTTCCTAATGGTTCCTGGCATGCTGTTCGCTTTCTTGACTGCTGCTGCACATTGAGCAGATGCTTTCAGAGAACTATCCACAATGACTCCAAGATCTTTCTGGAGTGTTAACAGCTAATGTAAACCCCATCACTTTGTATATATAACTGGGATTATGTTTTCCAATGTACACGACTTTGCATTTATCGGCACTGAATATCATCTGCCATTTTGTTGCCCAGTCACCCAGTTTAGTGAGATCACTTTGCAATTCTTTGTGTTCTGCTTTGGACTTAACTACGTTGCTATGCAGAGGCTCAAGGAATTTTTTTTACGTTCATAACTGATGCAGCAAGCTCAGCCGTGGCACAAATTAAGTGCTGCTTAACTATCTTGTGTAATTTTGTATCGTCTGTAAACTTTGACTCTTTCTAGATCATTTATGACTATGTTAAACAGCACTGGTCCCAGTACAGATCCTTGGGGGATCCTGCTATTTATCTTGCTCCGCTGTGAAATCTGACCTATTGTTTCCTTGTCACACCCAATCCTGGAGATCTCCAAGGAGTAAACTTCCCTGGGAAATCCAGTGTGGGGCCATAACTCTGCTCCCTGGTCGTGAGAGGAGGAGGATCCTTCCTGTCATCTTTGTCCCAGGGTATTTCACACCAGCCCTTCTATATGATGGACACTGATGACTATTCTGTGCCCGCTCTCTGTGCTTTGGAGGAAATCAGGGTCATTTCGGCTTCAGCATCTTGGCACCCACATAGCCCAAGATTCCACATCCCTATCCCGTGTTCACCACTCACAAGCAATGGGCGCCCACTAATAACTCTACCCCGATGGCTTCTCCTATCTTTCACCAGGGCTGTCATCTCAATCCACGTGACTGGCGGGCCACAAGAGATCATGGTCTGTCCATTTTCCCACTGGTGGGGTCATTAGGGTCTTAAACCGTTGGCCAACATTAGTTCAGGTTTCAACGTTTTATGAACGTTAGAAGCAGGTAGACGGGGGTCTTGAATGTGGTGAGGATTTGGTTGGAAGTGAATTGGTTGGGAAATGACAGAAGTTTGATGCCCGGTAGGGCTTGGACCTAACAGATTTGACTGGGAGAAGGGAAGGGGAATGACCTCAGAAGCACCTCCTCTTGTTACAGTCTTTGCAATCTCCCAGATGTTCCAGACAGACCTGTGGGGTATCTGTCCTAGCAGTGACGGATGAATCCTGTTTGCTTGATCCATGCATAATCCCTGTTAGCTGGAGTTAGGTGTTTCACAGAAGGTGAGGTGGGTTTGGCCCGGAGATGCAATGACCTGGACGCTCCCCCTACATATACCTAGGCCCTCAGTGGTGAACGGTTTCGCTGAACTACTCTTAGAGGTGAGCTTTAATAGCCAAAGGGCCTGTTAGACCAGATTGGGTACAGTCTTAAAACCAGCAAGTAGATCTTAAAACCAGTGTGAAAATCCCTCCCTCTTCAACTGTTTGTAGAGGGGCTTGGGAATCTGTCCATAGATGTGAATGGACTTTGGATCAGTCTCCTGGGAGGAGCTGAATGCCCTTCACTCCCATGGAAATAAATAGCCCCTTTTCAGGATCAGGCCCCCAGAGTTTCCCCTGGGACGGTTGCCAGTGTCACATGCCAGGTGTTTCTGGTGAGGTTGATGGCTGCAGGGAAGTCCAGAAGCTTGGACGCAGGACAGAGCACATGAGCGGTTTTCAAATAGAGCTGGTTGAAATGCTTTTGCAGGGGCAGGGGGGATTGGGCTATTTGGGGCAATTGCAACCAGCTCTTTCTTCAAATAAATTCTGAGATTTCAAGGCCCAAAGGGCTCCTTGGGATTCTAGTCTGCCTTCCTGCCAAGCACACGACTGTCCTCCCGTGGGAAATGCGCTGCGCATTGCTCGTCTCTCAGTATTCTGCCGCTGGCTTCAGCTCTCAAACCGCTAATTGAACGTATGTGCTGGCCGTGTTTCGCAGCCCGCCTTCAACTTCAGTGAAGCCTAGGAAAGCGTCCAATGACCCTGACCAAACGACTCATGCTGCTGGCTAGAGGTGAACTAACACGTGAAACCAAAGCGGGTTAGCTCACTCCTGCCTGCTCTTTGGCGACGTAGAACAACGGCGTCCTGAAGTGGGTCTAAAAAAAGTGCAGGGAGGCATTTCTCCTGGTTTTTTCCCGTAGGACATCTCAGCTCCTCACATCCCTCCCTTTGCTAGATGACCTTGGCAAGGTCTTTGGCCAACCAGAGTAGCAATGTCATGCGGAGCTCTGGGGCTGCCTTCCCACTACTGAGCGGATGCTGTTTCTTAGATCTGTCCAAAAATGACGTCCCCCCCCCCCACACACACACACACCCCTCCCAGCTCAGCTGCAGGCCTGAAGACCTACTTCACAGAGGGTAAAATCCATGTGTGCCTTTGGGGCTCTCCCATAGGCAGGCGATAAGGCCTGCAACTCAGATCACATCATCCCGTGAAAGAGGCCGTCGACGTTTTCTTTGCATTTCACCTTTAAAGCAAAGTCCATCCCGTTGGCAAACACTAGGGGGGGCGCCATTTGGACAGATCTCTGCAGCCTGCTTCCATTCCCCATGACCAGAGAGGTAGAAAAGACACACGAAGCAGCTCCACTCATCAGGGCTTCCAGAACACACTACCACCCTGCGCACTAAAGAGATGCAAGGGCAGGGTTGTGTAAGACCTGTCGAAGGGCCGATACCTGGAACTCGGGTGCTGGAAGGAGGCGTGCGGTAGCACCCCCTGGCGTGAAGTAGTTTCAATCATATACAGGGTTACAGATTTGTTCAATGGCATTCAGTACCCCCACTGTACAAATTGTTCTACCACCACTGCTGCTACCACCCACAGCCAAGCACTGTGTCTTTCTTTTGAGGTGTGTGCTGCTGCTACTCCACAGAGAACACCGAAGGGGCTGGCATTTCCTCCGCAGAGCAAATGACGGCCCTCAGATGCACAAAAGGAGAGGACAGGCAAGGCACGGTTTCCCACCATGCTCGCTCCCCCTCCCTGTTTGACTCTGTTCTCTTGGCTTTATTTCTCTGTTTGGTGAGAGAGCCCGCTGAGACGTACTGTAAATATTGGTATATATTGCCTCCTCTGTACATACTGTTCTCAAGTCTTTGATTGTTGATATGAATTTAATGGCATATTTTTTATATACTTGTTTTAAGTTTCACAGGCACAGCAAGTGGTGCCGACCACATTTAAGTTATAACTACTCCAGTGCATTAAAGACCAGAACAAAACAGAAAGCTTTTACTCCTGAAGTATTACCAGTCCCGTGAGGTGTTACGACTATCACATTATTCCTGGGTTTGTTTGTTTTTATTTTGTCACTGTGGGTTCTTTGTCATTAAAGGTCACTGATGTCAGAACCCAAACCCGTGTGCGTTCTCTTCTTTCCCCCGCTTGTGGTAGTTGTAACCGATAGCAGGGTTTGAATCTGTGTCCGGTGGCTCTAAAAGCAGGAAATGTCATTGCTTGAGCTAAAGGTCTAACCTGACAGACCAGCAGCTGTAGCAGGCTCCTAGACCGGCATTTTAGAGCTGCCACTGGGGGGGACAAAGACCCCCACTCCCTTAGTGTGGGTTGCAGCTGTCTTAGGGGATTGTATGGCATCCAGCACTGCAGCATCTAAGCAGTGAACAGTTGGAAATGGGGCTTTTATCGGTGGAAAACATTGAGTTTTCAGTGAAAATTCAAAAAGATTTGGATTCTGAAATGCCAGCACAGTGCCTCATGGGAGGTGTGGTTCAGGTGCCTCTTGCTCTATAGGCTGGGCTCACTTGTTGGACTACATCTCCCATGATGCACCATGGTCTCCACTCTGAGCAAGAGGAGGCTAGGCATCATGGGGGTTCCATGGCTACAGTGTATCATGGGAGATGTAGTCCAGCTGGGGGAGCCTGTCTCATAGAAGAGACTGGGAGAGGGAGGCGCCGTCCTGGCATTTCAGAATCAAATGTTTCCATTGCCAGGCATTCTTTTTTTCCAGCAAAGAAATCAGCCTTTTCCATGGAAAGCCAACACTTTCCACATGAAGTTTCACTTCACTGAAAACCCAATTTGCTGTCAAAACC
Organism: Emydura macquarii macquarii; assembly: GCF_026122565.2. NCBI lineage: Eukaryota > Metazoa > Chordata > Testudines > Chelidae > Emydura > Emydura macquarii. The sequence continues at coordinate 6,410,817 of NW_027133465.1, forward strand.
AGTGTGGACAGACAGATTTCAGCCAGCCCCACTGACCAGGTAATTCAGCCTCTCAAGCAGCGAGCAAAGCTGTCCTCCAGGATCTGTTCGCTCCGTCTCTCCATGTCACTCCCTACCCACCATCAAGAGCTGTTCAGAATAAGGTGCAGCCAACTCAGGCAGAGAGAGACCAATGTGCGGTGTCAAGACGCAGCAGCTACGTGGGATTGGGTTCGTGGATGATCGGCAAGGAGCTCTGCAGGCAACAACGCCAGGGTGTACGGGGAGGTACTACTCTTCTCTCCTAGTCAGCATCCAGTCCAGCTGCTAGGGACCACCCTGCTGCTTCTGGGATGTGATGGCCAATTTTTGAGGGACCGTGGGAACCTTTGTTCTAATGGGGATAATTGCATGCTGCCTCCTTAGCATGGCCACTGCAGTTTCAATTGGATGCAAGCTTCTTCTTCATTTCCTGTTCTAGACTTGTTGAGTCTAGGCCGGGTGAAATCTGAACGTCCCAGAACTGGGGGGTCTATGAAAGCCCATTCTGATTTTCACAAGTCCCTCCAGTCTTTATAACACCCTACATCAGAACACTCCCAAACTTTGAGGCTCTTAGAGCTGGGCTTGAGTTGCAAAATTCAGAGGCAGGTCTCAAAGCTCATGTTGTTCTCCTGTGCCCTCAGCTGCTGTGCCTCCCCCCAGCTGCAGCTGCATTTATTTCAGTGATGGGCGAAGTGACTCCTGCGTCTGAAAGCGGCTGGGCTGCTGTGCTGAGCTCAGTGGAATTACAGCCCTGAAGTCAGCGGGAGCACGATCAGCCACTGAGTTTGCAAAGTGCATTGGGATGGAAGGCGCTGGATACGACATTACCGCTAGTCCGATTGGATGGGGACAGTGATCATCCTATATGAAAATGCTGGGTCCTCTTACCGACTGCACCCTGTGAAACTCTCTACCATGTGTTTGCTGGTCCCCAGTTGCACTGGCAGGAAAATGAATGGAAGAAAGGTGCACATCCTGGCGCCACCTCACCAGGGAACGTAGGTCACAGATCACTCCCATTTACAACGGTGGTAGCCGCCCATTATTATTTGCTATTTCAGCAGCCCCTAGAAGACCCGGCTGAGATCAGAGCCCCATGGTGCTAGGTGCTGTACAGACAGGTGCAGCTCCCGAAGAGTTCTCAATCTAGACAAGACAGACGGGAGAACAGAGGCACGGAGAGGTGAAGTAACTTGCTCAAGGCTGCACGGCAGCGACCGGGCACAAAACCTAATCCCCTGAGTCCCAGCCCAGTGCACTATCCACTAGACCATGCTGCCTCTCAGAGGTAGGTGAAGGGCAGTAGGTAGCCCCAGATTTGTAGATTTGCCCCAGTGAAGGAAAGCATTTTAATCCCAGACCACGGCTATTATCTCTGCAGCCGGTGTCCTCATCTCCCCTGAAGACATCTACACCTGCAGTGTTCTCCCCCTGTACTATCGAAGGCAAAGGCTTCAGAGACAGCCTGTGTCTCTGATCTCTTGTTCCAGCTGGATGCTGGGGGACCCACACCCATGAGCCAAGGACCACCCCCAACCCCCCTTGTCTTCAGTGGGCTAGCAGGGTGCTCAGCACTTACCAGGGTCAGGCTCTGGGTAATTACCCTGCCCGTATTTTGCAGAGACCCTGTAAGCCAGACCATTGCCTGCTGCAGCGCTCACGGCACAGACACAGGCTGGCGACGTGGCGGTTACCTGCTCTCGGCCCCAGGGGCTGTAGCAAGGCTGGCTGGGCTTGGGGCTGGTCCACAGGACTCCGACTCAGGGAGGTGGTTTCTGGGGCTGGCTCTGCCCTTTAAGGGAGCCTCCGGCCAAGCACGGCCCTGATCCCATTTCAGCCCCGAACCAAGGGATTCCGGGCGGTGTAATTCCCCGAGGGCCCCTGGCCCCTGTCGACGGGGAAGCAGAGCGTGCTGGGAAAGGGGGCAGGGAAATAAAAGAGCTCCCTGCCCCTCGGCCTGGGAGCAGGGCTGGTTGTGGGGTCTCTGGCCGAGGGAGTGGGGGCAGGACCAGGCCTCTCCACGGGGAAAGGGCAGGAGCTTCCCTGGGACCCCGGGCAGGTGTGTGCCAGCCGCCTGGGCAGGAAGGTGCAGGAGAGCCAGGCTGCAGGAGCGGGTGCCCCGGGCCTGGGAAGCAGAGTGGGCAGGAAGCCTAGCCTGAGCAGCTGCTCCCGTTAGGGGCCATGGGCTGAGTCACCCACAAACTGGGGGAGGAAGCCCCCACTGCCCTGCATCAGCTGGGCGGACTGGGCCCAGTCCTGGCAGGCAGGCTGGGAGCTGAGCTCGCAGGCTGCTGTTTAGTTCAGACCACCCAGAGCCAAGTGGGGGAGAACTCCTGGGACCCCCCCTTCCCCCGATGCTAAAGGGAACTGGCCCCGGACCCCTAGGGAAGGAGCTGTGGCCCGGGCAGGGCAAAGGGCTGGGCTGTCTTGTGTGGAGTTCACCCTTTCAGCTGCAGAGCTGAGCTGTCTGCCTCTGGGGAGTAGCCCACACACCTGGAGAGCCAGCTAGCCCGCCTGAGAGGTGGGGAAACTGAGGCAGCACCGGCACCTGACAGCAAAGCAGGTAAGCCAGGCCCCAGCTGAACTCTCCCATGGTCCTACAGCATGCTGAGATGCCCGGGGGGGTTACGGTGGCACGCAGCAGTCCCTGGGTATCTGTTGCAGCCTGTCCTAGCAGCCTGGCCCGGTGCGTGAGTGCTTGTGCTGGCCGGCGTGGTGTCGTCATACACCCGCCATTCACTCACACCCTGCTGCCGTCCAGAGCCGGCTACCAAGAGCTGAGGAGAGGTTTGTGGGTCACTCAGAGAGTCACAAATGGGCTAACTGGGCCTGGCCAGGGAGCGGGGTCCCAGCAGAGGGGAACGTTCCCCAGCTGAGCTGTACCAGTGGCCCGGCTCGGTGAGCTCCAGCTCCCGACCGCATGGTGGCCGTGCTGGACCATGCACATCAACCAGCTCCCAAAGGTCAGACGGGGCTGAGGGCTTAGCAACCTCCAACATCAGCAGTGCAGCTCCCTGCCTGGCGGCTGCTGTCATGGACAACCCAGGGACCTCCCCGGGCCACAGGGGAGAAAGGAGAGAGAAGGAAAAGCTGGTGCCCCGGCAGACGAGCTCAAAGAAGGCACTGTGTCCCCGCGGGAAGGATCTGCAGAGGGCTACGGGGAGAGGAAAGTGGCCTTGATCCAGCAGAAGGGAATAACGCTAGCCACCCCCGCAAACTGCGTGTCACTGGGTGATACTGGCCCTTTAAGAGGTAGCAGGGCTAGTACACCTGGGCTGCATCAGCTGACCCAGATGAGGCTTTGAAAGAGGGCACCTGGGCCTGCGGCAGGGGGAGAGCCAGTGAGGTCTAGCTAGGGAAGCTGCAGACTGCCTGTCCTCCCTCCTGCAGCTCACAGCCCTGTCAGTCCAAGGGACCACTGGGCTGTGACAGCTCCTCAGATATTCCAGTGGATTTTATTTCCTGCGGTGGGGGGGCAATTCAAACGATATTGCCAACATGCTTTGCTGACAGCCCAAGGGCTGGACCAGAAATGGAGCCGTGGGAGCAGGCAGGGGGACTAGGTTGCTGGCTTTAGGTCTCTTCACACAGTGTTTACTGGTGTATTCATTAGGAGGCTTTAGGATGCATGCTCATTTGACAAGCCTCAGGGTGTACATACAGCACCACTGACATGCCACCACCTCTGGGGTGGAACACAGCAGCTGCCTAACAGTGCACAGCAACACAACTACTTAAGCCAGAAAGTGAAGAATAAGTTCTGGCTGAAACCAGGGGGGGTGTAAAAGGGGCCCTGGAATCTCAAAGGGTCACAAGCAGCTGCCATCTCGGTTTCACAGCTCTCCTGAAAGATGGCACTGTCAGCAGCTCGGCATTCTACGGGCCACACGAGGGCCCTGGGAGCAGGGGAGAAGCGTGGTCCTCCTGGCTTACTCAGGCCAGCCGCTGCACACTGAGGTCTCCCATCCCAGTACGGGGCAGGCTTAGGCAGTTGTTTTTACAGTAGCCTCTAGGACCCCCAAATGAGATGGTACTGAAATAGACCAGGAGAAGTGAAGGGACATGCCCAAAGTCACCCAGGAGATCAGGGGCAGAACGGAGACCAGAACCAGGTCTCCCAAGTCCAAGTCCTGGCCTCCATTCTCTGCAGACCATGCTGCTTCCCAGCTTATGAGATGGGGCAAGAGCCCCCCTTGAGCTACATTTAAAAAAACCGTCAAATATCAGCTGAAAATGAAGGTTTCTGTCTATGAGTGCCGGTGATGGCTGGACCCGATCCTGTGCGCGAAGTGACTCGTGAATAAAGGTTTGCAGGCGTGGGACCCACGTCCCAATCGAGCGTTTTCACGTTTGCTGTGTCGGGCCTTCGGTCTGAGGAGCCCCGTGCTTTACCGCAGCTGGTGGCTTGTCATGCACACAACTCTGGGCCAAACGTTAGAGATGCCAAATGCCTGCCACTCTCTGGACATCAGCGGGAGCTGTGAGAGCTCAATGTCTCTGATCGTAGCCTGTGGGAATCTGAATTGCGCTGAAGAACCCCACTGGACCAGAGCAAGCAAAACAAGTCCTACCTGGTCAGGTGAGTGCTTAGCAGGAAAAGCAACAGAAGCTGGAATAGCAGGCGGCCCGAACTGAGACAGAGGTCATTATTCCTGTCTGGGATTTAAGTGCTGGGTAGCTGGGCAGGCTCTGCACAGACCTCGTTTCCTCAGGTGATGGGTGAGAAGGGCATTATCTGTCTAGGAGTAAATCTGGCCCTACCACTGGAGTAGTTAAAACTAGAAATCGCACCCTTCCCTCCTGTGGGAGACCTGGCTTGATTAGGGCAGTGGTTCTCAAGCAGGAGTACGTGTACCCCTGGGGTACGCAGAGGTGTTCCAGGGAATACATCGACTCATCTTATTTGCCTAGCTTTACAAGAGGCTGTAGAGCCCTGTAGCCGGACTGGGCTCCCCACTGCCATAACAGCGGGAGAGGGCTACAAATTCGACTACCAATGCCGGCTGGGAGGGCGTGGGTACCGCGGGGCAGGATGGAAGCGGGATTTTAAAAAGTGGTCCTCCTGGGCTGCAAACAACATGAACGCCCCAGCCAGCAGCCGCCACTCTCTGGCCGCCCCGCTCGGAAGGCAGCACCACCGCCAGCAGAAGCGAGGGGCACGGTGTGGTCTTGTCACCTTCCTTCGGCGCTGCTGCTGGTCCCAGCCCTGACTTCAGAGCTGGGCGGCCAGAGAGTTTTTAAGTGAGGTGAAACTTGGTGTGTGCAAGACAGATCAGACGCCTGGAAGGGGTGCAGTAGTCTGGGAAGGTTGAGAACTACTGTGTTAAGTAATAGATGTGGGTGTGTAGGGGGAGGGGAGGAGCTGAGGAGGGATTCCTTTATCCAAGAGAAGGTTTGCATGTAGCCCGCAAGAGCTCCAGAAGGGAAGTAGCTGTTAACCAGTTGCACTACCTTCTAGTGACAGGCCACTGGTAGAGCTGGTTAGGAACAGAAACTCTGCCATTTCCCCAAAATATCGCATTCTGATCAGGAACGAAGAGCTGAAATTTCCTGCACAACAAAAATCCGAAATTTCTCTTTGGAATTGTCCGAGTTTTGGCTTTTATATTATATTAAAATATTAAATAATATAATTAGGGCTGTCATTAAGCTCAGTTAACTCAAGCAATTAATACAAAACAAAGTAACTAGATTTTAAAAAATAGTCGCAATTAACCGCAGTTTTAATCTTACTGTTAAACAGCAATAATAATAATAAAACCAATTTAAATTTATTATAAATATTTGTGGATGTTTTACTACATTTTCAAATATATTGAAAATATATTTGCAGCACAGAATACAAAGTGTTCACTTTATATTATTTTATTACAAATATTTGCACTGTAAAAAAGCTAAACAAAAGAAACAGTATTTTTCAATTCACCTCATACAAGTACAGTAGTGCAATCTCTTTATTGTGAAAGTGCAACTTACAAATGTAGAATTATGTTTTTTCACTTAACTGCACTCAGAAACAAAACAATGTATAACTTCAGAGCCTACAAGGCCACTCAGTCCTACTTCTTGTTCAGCCAATCACTAAGAAAACAAGTTTGTTTACATTTACGGGAGATAATGCTGCCCACTTCTTAGTTACAATGTCACCTGAAAGTGAGAAAAGGCATTCACATGGCACTGTAGTAGCTGATGTTGCAAAATATTTATGTGCCAGTGTAGGAAGGCGCAGTGGCCTTCCTCTGAGCCAGGGCCTGAAGAAGGGCCACAAGCACGGGGTTATACAGGAAAAGGGCCGGCCGCCCAGTCTGCCCAGCAACTGGGAGGCCGGCTAGTGATAGGTCCTGCCGGCCGACCAATCCAGCACTAGAGAGGCGGAGCTCAGCCAGGGCTGAGGCTATAAGAAGCAGGCCCCACAGCTCAGAGGAGAACAAGCTGCTGCTGGAGGCAGACGTGCGGCCCCGCCGCCTACAGCTGAAGCCTGAACCGGGCCAGGTCGGGCCACTGACACAAGCAAGCACCTCCTGGGGTGAAGACCCCGGGACTGGGCCAAGCAACCAACCGCTAAGGGTTGGATAGGACCCCTGGGTCCCTAGGCTGGCCAAGGCCTACAGGCCCCTAGGACTGGGCCAAGCCTGTAGACCCTAGGGATTGGACTGAGTCCCCTGAGCCGGAGGGCTGGGAGACCCCCCCCCCAAGGCCAGACCTGACCTAGAGGAGCTGTCGGAGGCCGAGCCATCCCCCGAGACGGGACAGGACCTAGAAGAGCAGCCGGAGGCTGAGCCATCCCCCAAGCCCTGGGACCTGGAGGAGCTGCCCCTCGCCGAGGAGCTTCCCACCTTGCCGCCTATGGACGCTAAGGGACTGGTGAGCCTGCCGTGGGCGGTCTACCCCAGTGACTCCGAGGAACCCAGAGATGCAGGTACCTGGGGATATGGGGAGGAAGTAGCCCAGGGGCAGCCATAACCGTGGCTGAAACAGGGGCAAGCCCCGTCGGCGTGTTGCGGCAGGAGCCCCTCCGACTTAGTGGCAACGCCTTTGCCACTGTTAGGGCCCTGGGCTGGGACACAGTGGAGTTGGGTAGGCCTGCGTCCCCCTCCCTCCTCCTTATCCTTGCCACCCAGAGTGAGTACCATCTCCTGCACTGCTGACTCGAGGACACTGCATGCTCACCCACCCGATAGACTCCTAGCTACAGCTAACATTCCCCTTTTTGGAAGGTGCAGTGGCCTTCCTCCAAGCTGGGGCCCGAAGAAGGGCCACAACCGTGGGGTCGGACTGGACCCCGTGCTACGGCCAGGTACGCTAAACATTCATATGCCCTTCATGTTTTGACTTGTAGATGGTGCTATTTTTTATCTTTTATAAAGTGCAAATATTTGTAATAAAAAATAACAGTGATCACTGTACACTTTGTAGTCTGTATAATTGAAATCAATATATTTAAGGATGTAGAAAAACATCCAAAATATTTATAATAAATTGAAATGGGTATTCTATTGTTTAATGATGTGATTAAAACTGCAATTCATTGCGACTATTTTTTTAAATCTCGCAATTTATCGCGATTATCTTTTAAAATCGTTTGACAGCCCTAAATATGCTAGAGAGTCCAAATGAATCCAAACAACATGATCAGAATCAAAGTTTGACTTGGTATTTTTTGAAAGCTTGTGGAAATCGACATGGGCCATGAAAAGTTTTGATTATGATGAAACTGTCATTTTTTACAGCAAATTTAAATGTTCCCTACTAGCTCTAAGCATTATGTATTTGGGGATATACAATTGCCCCTTCTTGGGAAGGAAGAGGAGAACTGGGCTCCAAGACCCCAGATAGTCTCTGAATTGTTACTTTTATGGGGATAGTTTATTCCCATAAAAGTGCCTTTTATACTGGTGTAACTGGGCCTATGCTAGGTCTGTTTATCAGATAGGGAGTTTTGGGGTTGTTTTTCCCCCCCGCCCAAGACTTATGTGATCATGTGACACTCAGCTTTTTTTTTTTTTAAATGAAAACCCTAAATTTCCAGCTCTCCTGGCTGCAGAGAGAAGCTTGAAGTCATGAATCTAAAAAAGACGCAGAAGGTCAATAAAAGTCACAATCTGTTTTAATATAAATTGTAGGTTCTTTTTAAGAGAATCTTAGCTGGTTTTTTGGGAGCATATGTCGTCATGGCTGCACACGTGAGTGTGGTGATACTGGTACTTGCAAGATGTAATGAGGACATGCATGATAATGGAGTCCGGTGAACTGGCTGGGGCCCCAGCCTGCAAAGATTTATGCAGCGGTTGCATTGGAGTCATTAGGGCGGCTCCTGTGGATAAAGTTAAATAGGTGCATAGGTGATTGTAGGATGAGGGTCTAAAAATCGCAGGGGCTAATCCTGCACCCACTGACTGCAAGAGAATCCTCCCCTAGCAACACATTAGTTAACAAAGTAACTGACACAGGAGTTAACTTTTTGATCGTTTAATATTAAGAAATGAAAGATCATTATTATTTAACAGAATTTATATCAAAGGGAAGAGACGTTACTGACATGCAGCTACCTCTGGGGTAGAGGCTCGCCAGCTGAGCAGTGCGTAACATCCTATGTAAACGGGAGAGGACAAATGGCCAAGGAAAGTTGGCATGCACTAAAATAGTCTTGGGATCTCAAGCATCTATGAAAAACAGACTGGACCGCTGTCCTGTAACGGAGTGCATGTGTGAAGACCATGTGTTCACACACAGCCCCCTGGAAGTCACTGGGGGCTCTGCACACATCTAAGCGTGAGAGCAGAGCCTTCATTACGGTGTGTGGGTGTATTTATGGAAAATAATGCACTATTGAGATCAGAGTACTTCTTGCAGACGGGGAGATGGAGTACAGAGCTGTCAAGGTCCTTCATAACCTATCCCACTGTGCCTATCCTCTCTCATTCACTATCGAGAGCATCGCCCATCTCTCATCAGCCTGTGACGTCAGCCTCCCTCACCAACTTGTTACATTTTGAAACACCTTCGTCCTTTCCTTCATGGCGCCTCTCACGCTTGGGAGGAGCTCCCCATAAACGTGCAAAACTAACTCCTTATCCACCTTCAAATCCCTTCTTAAAACTCTCCTGTGCCATGATGCCTACAAAAAACTTGACAACAGTTAGGGTGCTGGTGTGTGGAGATCGCTGACTATCAGGCTGACCAATACTTCATGGCTTCCAAGGCAGAGGCATAGCCAGAACTGACTTTTTTGGGGGTGGGGAAAGGCCTGTGGTTGACATGGGTGGGCACAGGCCTTGTGTCACAAGCGAAATAGAGGCTGATAAAAACGCGGGATGAATTGCTTAAAATCTGATTGGGTGGGCCTGCTTTCAAAGTGGGTGGGCCATGGCTCACCCGTAGCTACACCACTGTTGTAAGGCCAGAAGGGATCATTGTGATCATCTAGTCTGGTCTCCTGTGTTACACAGGCCCAGAACTTCCCCCAAATAATTCCTAGGTCAGATCTTTTAGAACAACATCCAATCTTGATTTAACCAGTGTCAGTGATGGAGAATCCACCACAACCCTGGGTAAATTGTTCCAGTCGTTAATTGCCCTCACTGTCAAAAATGTACACCTTATTTCCAGCCTGAATTTGTCTAGCTTCAACTTGCAGCCATTGGATTGTGCTATACCGCTCTCTGCTAGATTGAAGAGCCCATTATTAAATACTTGTTCCCCATGTATGTACTTAAGACTGTAATCCAGTCATCCTTCCCTTTGTTATGGCAAACAGACTCAAAGATCTCAGTCTATCAGAGTAAGGCAGGTTTTCTCATCTTTAATTCATTCCTGTGGCTCTTCTCTGACCCCTCTCCTGTTTATCAACCTCCTTCTTGAATTGTGGGCACCAGAACTGGACACAGTATTCTAGCAGTGGGCACACCAGTGCCAGAATAACCTCCCTGCTGCTACTCAGGATTCCACAGTGTATGTATCCCAGGATGACATTAGCGCTTTTGGCCACAGCATCAAACGGGGAGCTCGTGTTCTGGTGATTAAAGATTTGGAGGTCATGGCTGTTAGAGTCACTGCTTCCCAGGTAGAGTCCTCCAACCGGTAAGCATGGCCGACATTCCTTGTTCCTAGATGTGTACATTTACATGTAATAAAATACCTATTGTTTGTTTGTGCCCACCGTACCAAGCAATCCAGATCTCTCTGAATCAATGACTTGTCCTCGTCATTATTTGCCATGCCTCGGTTTGTGTCATCTGCAAACATAAAATCAGCACAGATAAAGTTTACTTCTAGGTCATTAATTAAAAAATAGCATAACCCTAACGTTACGGGCTCATTGTTTCCTTTTACTCTTAGACTGTAAACTCTTTGGGGCAGGGATCATCTGGTCTGTGTTTGTACAGCACCTAGCACAATGCAGCCCTCATCCCTGATTAAAGCTTCTAGGCATCATGACAATAGAAATTAATAACAGTGCTTTACCTAAGGTCACACAGCAACTCAGTAGCAGAAAAAAGAATGGACGTTGGATCTCCTGCTTCCCAATCCTCTGAGTTCCAGTGCCTTTCATGAACAACACTAATCAGATCTGTTTTATAAAGTGGACAAAGGCTAGGTATTTACTTTGAACCAGGTCTGCAGGGCATAGAATGTTCTCTTGCACCGACCCACACAATCAACCAATCAAGTTTTTTGCGGGTGTAAAGAATAATTTCTCTTAACGGTTATAAACAACCCTTTCTACTAGTTAGAAAGTCCAATTCATTAGGAAGATGGTGCTTTCCAGATGACGGCAGGATGGGTGGCTCACCTTATACCAATTGCATTTTATGATTTAAGAGAAGGGAGAGCTTTTTTTTTTTTAAAAAAAAGGAAAGTAACTGAGTCAGGATTGACTGTATGGAAATAATCTCCCTCTGGGAAAGACTGCTATATTTTGAAGTTTTCACAACATCTTGCCCCCTATATTCCACCTGCTCATCACGTATTTTGTTTTTGTCTGTTTTGTTTTTTCTTTGGTGTGTTTTTGTTATTTAGCTGAGTTTGGGGGTTAGTTACTAATTGGTGGTCAGCTGTGGGAAAGGATTATTTATGGGTGAAATCCCTGTTCCTGTTGGGGGTTTAACTCAAGAAGACATGTTGAATTCAAAGGAGGGCCCGAGCGAACACTTGGCTGAGATCGTTCCTCTCGCTCACATCGGGGGAAATCAGAAATCACCCCCTTAAAGAAAGCATGGCCGTTCCAGGATGAACGGGGCTTCGCTTGAGGTCTCTCCCCAGTCCTATTTCTCAGGGGCAAGGGAGAAAGATACTTGCACCCTATTTCTAAATGACTGGGATAGATTCTCCACTGCTGTATGCAAGCACAGCTCCATGGAATTCAGCTGAGAATCTGGCTCACTAAAAAAAGTCCCCTCTAAAGACTTGGAAGCTTTGGGTTCAATTCCTAGTTCTGCTATGGACTTTGGTCTGTATCTAGTCCTCTATTTTCAGTGGAGTTATTCCTGATTGACACCAGTAAAGTGAGAGGAGAAGGGGACCCTTCCTGGATGACCTTAGCCAAGTGACTTGATCTGTCTCCATCCCCCATGGATAAAATAGGCACAGTAAAACATCCCCTCCCCCCCAGAGGGCTGTGAGGATAAATTACAGAGTCCATGGAGTTAAACAGGTGCTGGGGAGGGGAGATGCAGACCCTGCCACTCAAGTGTCTTGTGCAGTCAGCTCAGGGCAGGGAGGCCTATTGATCTGAGCAGCTACCCAAGTGTTGCTAAAGTGGTCAATCAAGTTGCTCCCTGGGGCAGTCCTTTGCACCTGGGCAGAGTAGGGACCTGCTGTGCACAAGGTGGGGGGCAACTTCTACACACTAGGCCCAGAGATTTCCCACTCATCCCCCCCCCTTCAAATACCTGGGGGCTCTCTCTGTGCCGCCTGCCCCCTGCTCTGCCCCAGGCAGAGCCGCTTCTCCTAACACGCTGAGAATCAGCTGAACCTAAAGCCTGGAAGCTCCAACTGCAGCGATCGCGGGGCGGGGGGCGAGCGAGGGGCAGAATCCCCTCTCCACTCCTCCATACCCCGGCCGTCCCGCCCCACTTCCACCAGGAGGCGGCGCTGCAGAGCAAGCGGCTTTCTGCCGGGGCGCCTTGGAACGATCAAACGCCGAATATCGTGGGGGGGGGGGGGGAAGGGAGGTGCGGCCTTTTCGGCGTGACGTAATAAGGGAGGGGCGGGGCTTTCCGGTAGAATTGCTACTTTGTAGCCGGCCGGCCCCAGGCGCCTTCATTCATAAGAGCCGAACGCGGCGCCGGGCTCGGGTTCTGTCTCGCGGAGCCTAGGCGCGGGCTCGCGGGCGCTGCAGGTTGCACCTGATCGCCGGCTGCTGGGGAGACGCTTCAGGTAGGGAGCTGGGCGCGCTGTGTCCGTCCGTCCGTCCGTCTGTCTGTCTGTCCCGGGGTCCTGACGCGGGGGGGACTCGCCGTGCCCCAAGATCAGCCTGGCTGTAGGGTGGCGTGAGCCCAAGGCTCTGCTAACCCTCCCGCCCCTTCTTCCTGGGGCTCCGGGACTCTCTGGCTCCGGGCGGGCATGCTCTCCTCCGGCAGCGGGCGGCGTGGTCTTCGGGGGCTGGCTGGCGAGCGGGGGGCTGCGCTAGTCCTTGTGCCGAAGGAGGGCGAGCTTCAGCGGCTCTGCCCCGCTCCGGATCGCCCGGCGCTGGGACCAGCTGTGCGCGGCGAGCGGGAGACCGCGACCCGCAGGCAGCCCGAACTGCCCCGCGGGCACCTGGCGGCCGGGTCACTCTTGTTTACACACGCGCCGAGATCTGCCCGCGGCCGGCCGCTCTGGTTCCGGGATCGGCTGGTTCCGAGCGCCATAAAAGCCCAGCGGGGCTGTTGGGGGTTCGGGGGGGGCCTGTTGGTGCCGCGATCCTCCGTCCTGAACCCTCCGCTCCGCTCGCTGTGTGCGGCTCGGGGCGGTGGTGGGAAGCTGGGCGAGGCAGCGCGGAGTTTACAAACTGCCGCGGGCACGGCCCCCGTCTCTGCTGTGCGGCAGCTGCCGGTGACCGGCTCCTTCGGGCCCAGGCACGGCTGGTGAGTGACTGAGCAAAACCCCTGCAGGTGTTTTGTCGACGCAGCTGGAGTCCGGGGGACACCTCGCTCGGACGCAGAAACGCTGCCGTTAGCGATGCACAGCGTGTGTGTGCCCGGTGCGATTCCCTGGCAGGACGGGGAGGGAGTCTCCAGCCTCGGCAGTCTGGTTTATCCCCAGATCACGACCAGCCCCTGAGGTCTGGCGGTTCCCTGAGCACTGATCAGCACCGTTGCTTCTGCGTGGTTTGTTTCCTTGAACAAGGGAGGTCACCCAAAGACTGAAACAATGGTCAAGGAAACAGCTCTCGTGAGAGGCGGGGAGGACAGAACAGCTGGTTCCAGGCATTAGCTTGAACCCATCCTGCAAGGCCAGCCTCGAACTTGCAGTTGCCTGGTCTGCCCCTGGGCTGGGAAAGGCTCCCATGGCAGAGCAGACCCTGGCGGAGTAGCAGCTGCAGTCCAGTCTGCAGTCCTGCTTCGTTGGCCAGAGGCTGCAAGTCAGACCCGTCCATGCTGCAAAAACGACCGCCACTGACTGTCCCCCGGCTTCCTTTTCCTGCCTCAGAGCACTGCCTGACCCGCAAAAACCAAGTGGTCCTTAAAAGATGAACCACTCTGTTCAAAGGGATGTCGGCGGGCAGACTCCATGTGGCCGGGTTTCGAAAGAATGCCTAGCGCGACCCCGCTGCCCAAGTGTTTGCAGATCACAGGGTGGGCTGAGGCTCCGCGTGGAGAGGGACTTGATGACTTGTGTTCACATCCCTTCGCTGTCACCTGTGTCTTCCAAGGCTCGTAGCATTCTTTTAGCCAGAACTGTGGGTTTTTTTGGAAATAAGTGATCAGAAGGCTCAAACCATGTCAAGATGGGGCTATATCTCTTGCACCTTCTCCAGGGTAGGAAGACTCTTCCATGGGGAGAGAGAGAGTAGGCAAACCTGTTTCACAAATGACCAAAGGGCCCCTGTAGTCCTTATACCCAAGACTTGGACAACCCTCATCACCTTCAGCAGGGACCAGGAGGTTTGGCAATCATGTCGGTGTAATCCAGGGGTCAGCTTGGCGTGTGTCCCTCCCCTACCCCAATCCACAGAGGCTGCAAGTGTACTAAAGAGCCCTGCTCCCTACCGCTTGAGTTATAACGGCAGCTAGAGATTTGTGTCTTAGCTCTGGGGATCCCTGGTGTTGGCAAAGATGGCAGCAAGTGGAGAGCTATTTTGGTCTTCGCTCTTTCAATATTTCTGGTGTGTTGTACTAAGCAATCCTATTAATCCAGGGATTTCCAGTGATGAGAGAACTGTATATAACCCGGCTGAAGGTGTCCCCGTTGGGAGTCAAATCTTTAACTTCAGCAGCCTAGAGAAACCTAAATCCCTAAAGCTTACCGCTGTGTCACCGTGTGCGTCAAGATCGGTCTAAAAGCTGGTGATGCTGCAAGATAGATAGCTTTTTAAACGCAGGGTGTTCCTCTCCCTTTGGTTAGAACGCTGCATGAGTCCTGCCCCGCTGATCTGCACTCTGAGACGGTGTGCTTCGCCGCTTCTTGTGGGACATGTGCTACAAAGGGTCGGTGCTACTTTCATTTACACTTTTGTGTGCAGTGGAAGCATTGGATTGTGATGTGGCTGTGAAGGCTGAGGCCTGTGTCTTGGTGCAAGTGGGTGTTAACCCCTTTTCACCAGGCCGGAATTTGAAGCTGACTATTCAAAGCCCACAGCCTTGGGCCTTTGGGATGGTGGCTTAGCTGCTCTGCTCTTTGAAAAGTAATCTAATGCACCACTCATGGCCTGACTTCTAGCAGGAGAGCACCTAACGTAGGTAGGCTGCAGCAACCTTCTATTTTGTGTATGCATGTGCACGCTTTTCATGCAGAAACAAGGATAATCAGAAGATGGAATAAGATGGAAAAAGGGATTATTATGATCCTGCTCAACATCTCTCACCTCACAAATGGGGAGAAGCAAAGTGTGACCCAAGATCACCCAACAGGCCAGTGGCAGGGCTAGTAATAGAGTCCACGTCTCCTGAATCCCAGTCCAGTGCTCTATCCTGTAGGCCCCAGTGCCTCACTGGGCTGATTATACTTGGTATTTATATAGTGCTGTCATCAAAGCATTTATAATTGCTAATTACTCATAACATCCTGGTGATGTAGGTAATTAATCTTGCAGTTTTACAGAAGGGGTAATCGAGGCAGCATTCTGATTTGCCCGAGGCCACTGAGTGAGTCAGCGGCAGAGATGGGATTAGTGCCATGAGTTCCTGGCCCCCAAATTCTGGGAATTGGCTCAGCATCAGAAAAGCCACACTGGGTCAGACCAATGGTCCATCTAGCCTGGTATCCTGTCGTCCAACAGGGGCCAATGCCAGGTGCTTCAGAGGGAATGAACAGAACAGGTCATCATCAAGTGATCCATCCCGTCCTCCATGCCCAACCTCTGGCAAACGACAATCCTGCCTACCCTGGGTAACAGCCACTGATGAACCTATCCTCCATGAACTTATCTAGTTCTTTTTTGAGCCCTGTTATAGCCTTGGCCTTCGCAACCTCCTCTGGCAAGGAGTTCCAGGTGTCTGAAAGCACATGAGGTCTCTGACCTTGTGTTTTCCAGTATCCCTGAGGTCTGGGTTAGTTGCCTGTTACTGTATACTCTGCAGTAGTATCTTGTTTAATTAGCAGGCACCTGCACGCTGATCCTGTTGGGGTGTTTGCTTTTCCATTAGAAAAGGGGGCCGGGAAGGAAAATGCCGTCCGTGCAGCTTGCTGAAGTTCCAGCCTGTGCTGCTGAGAGCCAACATAGCCGGGAACTACATGTTCTGTGCCACAGCCGAGCAGTTCTGCTGTCGAAGGGAAATAAAGCTCCAGCGAGCGAGCATACTCGCTGGAGCTCTGTTAGCCTGTGGCATTAGCTCCCATGGGAGCTAATAAAGGCCCCATCCCTGCAGGGTTCAAGCTAGAGAATACCCTCTAGGGCACCGCTCATGGCAGAGGGGATGAATCAGAGCTGCAGGGAAGCCCGGCAGTGTGGATAGAATCCTAGACCATTAGGGTTGGAAGAGATCTCAGGTCATCTAGTCCAACCCCTGCTCAAAGCAGGACCAACCCCAACTAAATCATCCCGGCCAGGGCTTTGTCAGGCCAAGCCTTAAAAACCCCTAAGGATGGAGATTCCACCACCTCCCTAGGTAACCCATTCTAGTGCTTCACCACCTGCCTAGGGAAAAAGTTTTTCCTAATATCCAACCTAGACCTCCCCCCGCTACAACTTGAGACCATTGCTCCTTGTACGTAGCCTGTACATGGAGAGTTAATTGGGGTTCCTTATGTGCTGGCGCATTAGCCAGTGCACGACTGAACCCAGTGTTACTATGTACACACAACTTGCTCTCTGTTTTGTGAAAGGAAGACCACTGCATCCAACAGACCACTGGCGTGGACAGACCACTGGTTCAATCTGATATTCTCACTCCATTATAACCTCCTGTACCCATATCACTCTCTACGCATGGACCAGACTGGGCACTTGTTGTCACATCCCACCCTGTAGCCTGCATTTAGATGGATTCACGTCATGGGGTGAATACACTGAAACCAATTCTTGGCCACCCAGGACTCCACCTTTGCCACAGACCCCTAGAATTTCACTTGGGCCGTGGAACCAGGTGCTGGATCCTTCCTCCCCCCGCCCAAAAAAAGCACAGGTCTTGCTGCATCCATCTCAACCTGCCAAAACACCAAACGTGGGATGCATCACACTTATTCCCACAAGAGATTTAAAATTTAAAACACTGGGATTCCTTCCTTCAGTGTAAATATTGCTTTCTACAACCTCAGTCGTGATTCTTGATTTCTGATGTAAACTGTCAACAATAAAAGAGTGGGGAGGCAAGAGGGATCACCAAATTTGTGAGGATTAGTAGTTTTGGGCCTGAAACAAAGGATAGCTGAAAGTTATATCCTCTAGCCTGAACTGAAGGGAGACTCTCTGATGGCAGTATAGGATCTGTGACACGCAGTAGAGCAGTTCTGAGTCTGTCCAGTGGAGGGCAGTGCTGCACACGAGCACTCTCCAGTTCACTACAGTATTCAATGCTACAATCACATCCCTCAAACCTGTAGGGGGCGCTTGCAGAGGCCAGGAGACGGACTGATGGTCCTTCTAAAAATAACTGCATCTTCGAATCGAGATGCCGCGTTTAGCTGTCACTTGTCTTCCACACAGATTGTAAACTCCTTAGGCAGGGACCGTTTATACAGCAGCTAGCACAACCGGGCACAAAATGCGGAGCAAGACTCCATGACCAGGACTCGTAAATGCTATGATAATCCAAATAAAAGGTGCAATTAACTCCCTTGTCTGTCCCAGTGATGCACGACTGGAGAACTCAGAAGCTTGGTGTACTGTTGAGTCAGGAACAATAACTACTTCCCAGCCTAGGGGAGTAACTTTGCAGGTAGTTCTCTTTTAACAGAACTTCGTAACTCCTCAGCCCTCACGGGATTGCAACGCCCTCTTACCTTCTCTGCGTGGGGATCTGCATTGCAGTAGCAGCTGTCTGCTGCCGGCTTCCAAAACCGCCCTGTCAGTAATGTGCTTTTCACTGTCGCTGTCCTTTAATCCTCCTGCGTTTAACTCAGCAAGTTTAGCGTGATCCTGCTAGTGTGTCGGCCTGTGACAGCCCAGGGAGATGGGTGCGGTGGGACTAATAGAGGCCGACCAGTTGCCTTTGGCTGGATAGGCTGTGGCAGACACCCCTAGTTTCTCAGGCTGTGAATTTTAGCACAGGTGGTTTCTATACTCATCAGATCTTAGAAACCAAATCCTCAAGGGACGGCTGGGGGGGGTCTGGGGATTTCTGCATGAAATGAGGGAAACGGAAGCAGAGGGGCTGCATACCAGGGAACTTAAAACTAATCCAGCAACGGTGGGCAGCAAACAGCTCTGGTACAGACTGCCTGAGCGACTTGGCTTGACCTCGGCCAATCCGGGAGTGGGCTGCCTTGGTTTCCTGTATAAACACCACTTTGAATTGAATGTGGTGGGAGGTGGCCAAGACTCTGAGGTTGGTGGGGGGCATTTCAGGCCTATTTGGGGGTTCAGAGGCTACACGATGGAGCCTTGAGGATCCTGACGGGGGGGTTGATGTTTGTAATAGTGGGAGGGGACCAGGGTGGAAGATGGTAATGATGCTGTCTAGTTTCTCCCCTCTCCTCTTTCCCACACTTATGCACTGTCATGAGTTGTCCGAGCTTGTTTGGCGCGAGCAGCCTCTGGGTGCTGCTCTTGTAGGTCGCGACCCCTGTGCTGTAAAATACTGCTTTAAACTGCAGCAAACGTTCCTGCAGACGTCCCTCCCAGCCCTGCTAGTAAACCCAAACCTACGGGCTGAGAAACCCCAGCTTGCTGTGCAAAGGTAGGCTAGCCACTGAAGACATTTGGGTGGCTGAATCTTTGCTTTGCTCCCCTCCCATGTTGCGTGGGTGACAGCGTGCTGACTCCAGGGCAGACTCCTCCCCCCCCCCCCCCGGCCCCCCCATCCTCCCCCTGCAGAAAAATCCGCCAAGCAGCTGGGGCTAATCAGCAGGAGAATGTATCGTCTATCGCATGCATGCCAGAAAAGAGAATTGGGGTCCTCCCATCTAAACATGGTCAAATGTGTGTCTCCCCCACCCCCTCCTTTGCAAGAGGTGGAAGATGAATCACTCTGCATTTCAGAAGCTTTTTCTCCCTCCTCCTGCCAAGTTCACGCTGCTCCAGTTCTACTAGTTTGCAGTTTATTTAGACATGGAAATTGTAATCTGTCCACATTCTGCGTGTGAGTTTGTTTTGTCTGTCTCTCTATTTTTGGCACCTGCAGTTTTGTTTGGCTTTTTTTTTTCCCCCCTTCCTTTGGCGGTAATGTGCTCTCATGATTAGAGTAGGGGATTTGAGCAGGGACGCTTGGGTTTGATTACCGGATCCGCCCCCGACTCGTTGTGTGACTTTTTGTGCCACTTGCTTCTGGGTGGATTATCCAAGTTGCTGAGCGCTTGAAGCCAATGGGAATGGCACTTTTGTAAATAAGCCACTTGCTTCTCCTTGCATCCAGCTTTAACATCCCAGCAGGAAGAGCGGCTGCTCTCCCCTTCCTTTTGTGTTGAGAGACTTAATGACTGGTTGAGATCTCTGGTCCTCTGACAGAAAAACCTAGGCATGGACCAAGTATTAGCAAAAGATTGCAGGGTTGGATAGACTTCATGGTGATATTCTCCCGTAGAATCTGCTGCTAAGGTCAGTCAGTCCACTGCTCTCTAAACACATCATCGCCTTTCTTCCATGCCTTGCCCTGGGCAGGACCACTAGAAAACCAAGGCCATTCATGAAATTATTTCTCCCCCCATCACCCCACCTCCTCCATTCATACACAGCACTTCCTGGGGAAACTGGCCCAGGTTCTCACCTGGTGTAAATCAGTGTAGTTTCACTGCTGTCGATGGAGTTACACCCTTACGCCAGCGGAGGATCTGGCCCTGTGACTAATTAACTGTGATTGCTCATGGTGCCCGAACTTGAAAGTGACCCCGTCACTCGTCATGTGCTGTCAAATGAGGCTCTGTTTGGACAAAACACCTGCGGGAACGGAGGATCCCCCCTGGGTCGCGGGGGGCTTTGGCATCTAGCGGCGAAGTTGACTGAACAAGAATCAAGCTGGGAACGTGCATGCTAGATGCCAGCTTTACTGAGTCCATGTCGCATTTGGGGCCCAACCCTGGTGTATGTAGGCTGAGGATCCCCCACCGTGGCCTTTAGCCACCAGTTGTTGCAGCAGGCATCCGCCAAGGTCTGGCCCAGCAGTCAACATCTGCACATCTCTATTCAGATCAGAACGCTATGTGGAGTGTACGGGAGGCGCTCCTGACAGGGCAGGGACTGTCCTTTCAGTGCTCTCCTCAATCAGAGTTGACATCATCAGAGAAGGATATGGGCTTGCAATCATCCCCAGCCTGGAGCTTTTTAAATATCCCTTTATCGTGTCTTGGACAAGAGATGGCTGGCAACGGGGTCTGGCTGGCATTGTTCTGGACACACAGACACCGGCGGTTCCTCTTCTAACCTTGCCAACCAGGGGAACCCTGTAATGTTTTCAGCCTGATGATGCGCTCTGTACTCTCCGCTCGGAGTAACTCTGCTGAAATCAATGGAGTTCCTCTAGATTCCCTGAGCAATTAGGGTTGAGCCCCCTGTCAAGATATCACATGAGCTCGGGAAAGTGTGGCGGAACGGTCCCTAGTGGGTGGTCATCCTCCCCAGCTGCCTGAAGGAAGTGGAGGAAGACATAACATTGAGGATGCTTCTGTTCCAGGGAAAGCTGCCATGTCTCGGCATGGAGCGGGGTCCAGACACACACGTCAGAGGCGGGGAGATGTCCTATGATTACCCCAGCAGCTGTTTGGAAGCTGATCTAGGCAACAACGAGGATGCACACGTGTGGACGGAGCTCTCTGGCTTCAATGACGTTCCATGCAGGCACAGAGGAACAAATTTGCAAGCATCATTAGTTGCCTCTGTCTTAAGTAGCTTAGGCCCGAAGCTTAGTTTGTTTTTTGTGTGTCTGCTCCTGAGGAGGAGGAGAAATGTGCTCAAAGAGAATAATATATGCAGTGCTGCTAATCTGCAAAGTACCCGCTGAGCATTGATCACGGCTTCCCCCTCCTTTCTCCAAACAATTGTGCTATTGCCAGCAGCCTCCCTCTACTGAAGGGGAAGCTGGCCAGATATCTTGCGTCTCCCTGTGGACCATGAAGCGAGTTGGTGGCAGAGGAAGGGAATGGGCTCAGACGGTGCCTCTTTTTAGATCACAGTGAAAACGGGGGTTGGTTTATCTGCTAGTAGCACCTTGGAATCCCACTCAAGGAGCGGGGCTCCCTTGGGCGAGGCGCCGTTCAGCCCAGTGACAAGACAGCTTGCATCTCCGGACGCACCTGGTCTTGGAGTCAGACCGGTTGTCTTTTGAATTTGGAA
The DNA here is from genome assembly GCF_026122565.2 of Emydura macquarii macquarii. Lineage (NCBI taxonomy): Eukaryota > Metazoa > Chordata > Testudines > Chelidae > Emydura > Emydura macquarii. The sequence goes on from NW_027133465.1 coordinate 6,431,908, forward strand.
CGTTTCTCCCTTCTGGACTGGAAACCCAAACCCGACAGCCTTCGGGATGGGGATTTGCATGGTGCAGGCAAGACACCAGATCTGTAAATCTCTTCTCACACGCTTGGGGATCTGGCTCGGGAGTTCCAAAAACAAAGGCCCTCTATCTTTGGAGCTGAAGGAGGACCATGTTAGCTGTCAGTAGGAGTAGGGCTTGCGTCTCTTGGTCAGCTGCTATTGCACACGTGTACACACACAACAAGGCTATTTGCACTTGTATTAGTGCATGCAGGTATGTGCACAGAGCATCAGCCAGGCTGAGTGAGCTGTAACAAGTAAACTAAGGATGCTGGGTAAAGTTCGTAGCTCTCATGATTGAGGGTATCACTTGGGTGAGAAATGGGTCTTGTCTGGTGTGTGTATCCCTTTAAATTTGTTCATCTCTGCATCTCTTTCCCCCCCAGTCTCTCTCTTGTAAGTCCTCCAGCTGCCTCCCACAGCGTAGCATCTTGTGACACGCTGTCACGGAGTGTCACAGGGGATGACTTGCGTTGTCCTAATGTTTCGTCTGGGTGGGGGAGGCTGCCTCCGAGTTCATTCCTGATGGAGAAGCCTCGTGGTTGCTTCATTGTTCATGCAGCGCTCTGTTTCGCCTCCCATGGATTTCTATAATAACCCTTTTCATTCTGCGGGGTCTGGCAGCCAGCCATGACACTCGGATCCCAGGTCCCGGTTTTATTTGCTGGGTGCTGAGCTGCTCTTGTGTAGCAACAACCCAGAGATGTTGCCCTTTCCAACGCTTCGAACTGGCCAGTCGCCAAAGAGCCCTGAAAGGAGGCTGTCTCTTGCTGAGAGTCCCTCTCATTTACAGGGGACTTGTGAAGAGGGGGTGTGGAAATGAGGTGGTGCGTTCTTTTTGCTCCTTTGTTGTGCACAAACAGGATCTGAAAAGCTCTTTGTATGTAATCCTCCTGCCTGCTTTTTGCCTTTAGAAATTCCGGTCTTATCTGTCCCACTTTGCATAAAGACTCTCTCTGGACCAGCAGGATTGTGACACCAGCACCAAGGGAGTGAATTAAACAGGTGCATCCCTTTCTTCTCCATGGCTCTTTTCAAATGCCCTGTGTGCACTCTTCTTGTTCTGAGATGTAACGCCCTTGCAAGACCCCTTCCAGTCCTACTAGGCTACCAGCCTTGCCCTTCCAGCAGAGAGCTCCCACTCTAGTCCTCCAGGGAAAACCAAGTCTGAGGTTTAATACTGAGGTTTCTAAGACAGCAAAAAAAACCTGTTCAGACAGATCTTTCAGGCTTTCTCTATCAATCATCTAAAATGCTGGGAAAAGTGTGTGTGTGTGTGGGGGGGGGTGGTACTTTTAAAGGAATGCTGCGAAAAAAACCTATTGAAGAAAATCTTCCCCTGTATTTACCAATAACACACTGTGCATTGCAGCTTACTTTCAGATGAAGCTATGCAGCTCTCTAGATGTCGCTTAGCTAGGAGTGATACTAGACTTCTCAGTTTCACACTGGGTAAATGTCATGCCCTGGCAAGGTGATGCGATTACTGCAAGGGTGTGTATAAAACCTGGCCCTCCAATTTTTATTTTATTTTCTTGGTTGGAAGAGGTTTGGGTTTTTTGTTTGTTCTGGGTTTGTACAGCACCTAGCACAATGGGGCCCTAGTCCATGACCAGGGCTCCTAGGGGCTACAGTAATACAAATAATTAACATCTAGGTGTTGTAAAATCAGTTTCTTTTCCCAAAACAAAACAAAACTGAAACACAGTGCCTAAAACTACTCGCCTGTCCCTCTGCAAACCTGCTGGAGGAGACTGGTCTTTGTGCGCATCTGTTTACGTATCAGCTGCTCTTCTGTATTGTAACAAAGATGCTTCAGAAAACCAGGGCTGCAAACAATTAAGGGGCCTGCAAGAGTGACGGACAAACAAAAGAAGGATCATCCTGGCAAAGAGCCAAGCGATGGCGTTGTTGTTCTGCAGCAACCCAAGTAAAGGTCCATGCAGCCAAGGACAGTTGGCAGCTACCGACCAGTGTCTGAGATTGTGTTGGGGGCTCCGGTTATTCCAGCTTTCTCCTTGCACACGACTAAGAACTAGGCTGTGCAGACGGCTGGATCGCTGCATAAAACCCACGTTGGCAGCCAGTTTGTTGATGTCACAGGCAGGGAATTGAGCGGAGAACTAGAGGCACGCTTGTTTGACCTCAAAATGGTGCAAACAGTGCATCTGCCCCTCAAACACACACACGCTCTGCCCACCGAAGGAGGGCTACTCGGCAGCTAGCGATGCTCGGAACGGTACCTGCGCTACCATGGCTTGCTCTTCTCCCCACCTTCTCAAATGACTTCCAAGCCCTGTCTGCTGCCCTGTACGTATGTGGCGGATGAACTCTGTAGGCTCCGTTCTGCTGGGCGTTCTCATCGGAGAGGCGGCCCTGCAGACTGCTGCGCCCGCCCAATGGAGAGGGCGGCAGAAGCGGCAGCAGCTCAAGCATCTCCCGCCGTGCACAAATCCTAATCCGGATGAGTCACCTCTGAGAGAGGCAGGTCTGATCCAAGCTCTGTGGTCTCTCGGCGGGGACCGCCACGCGTGATGGCTGATACCTGTCCTCTTGGAACCGGACTGAGACCCAACAACACCCTGTAGTGGCTTCACGCAGCCACTAACCCGGACCAGACTTGAACTGGTGCCAGTGTTAAGGGCTGCCCTAGCAGTCCCAGACTCCTTAAACTAGGGCTTGGGAGAAGTCCTGCAAACTGACAGCCGGGCAGCCCTTCCTGGGCACCCCCAGCCCTGCTCCTTTAGCTGAACGCATCTCGGCCTCTCCTGTAACCTCCTAGCTTTGGCCAGGAGTGTAAAAGCCAGGGCAGCATTAGCCTTTGGGAGGACAAAGGCGGCTGAGAAATGGTTTACTGCAAACTCCTTGGAGAATCAGCGTGTTCCAGTGCCCTGGATCGGGCGCGAGAGATCTGGCTGATTCTGACTCTGCCACTGCCCTGCTGGGTGGCCTTGGGTAAATCCTTTCCCCTCTGTTTTCTCGCCAACCCTTTGTCTTGTCTCTTTGGATTGTGAGCTCTTTGGGGCAGGGACTGTCTGTTACGATGTACAGTGCCTAGCACAATGGGGCACCTCTGTGTGGTTGTACCGAACGTGCTATTCGTTCAGGCTCTGCTTCAGTAATCCTCAATGTGAGTCCAGCCTTGCACTGGTCTGTCCAGCTAACGCCAGGCAGCAGACTCGCTGTCTGCTCGATGCACAGAGGGGGTCCCGCTTTACTATGGGGACTCCCTCTAACCTTCGGTCGGTGACTTCACTTCCATCTTGCCCTGTCCTAGCTTCCTGCTGATGTCAGAGCAGACTTTTATGTGAAGCCTGGTAAATTTCCTCTTCCTCTTCTTGGTTCCTTCACTGCCAGGTGGTGTTTACATTTTTATTTTAAGATTCTGTGATCTACCCAGTGATGAGAAGTAAGGACAGAGCCGGGTTAGCTGCTGATAGAACAGGGCTGGGTTTGTTTGTTTGTTTGTTTTTTCCTTTGTCTGGTGTAAGGGGTGAGGAGGAGCTGCAGGTGGAGTGAGCATAACCTAGCAGACAGGGCACAGGACTAGGCCTTGGGAGATCTGGGTTCTGTTCCCAGCCCTGCTGCTGCGTTGCTGGGTGACCTTAGGCAAGACATGTATCTATGTGCCTCAGTTTCCCCACGTGTACAATCACAATATTAACCTTTGTAAAGTGCTTTGAGATCTGTTGCTGAAACGTGCTGTAGAAGAGCTAGGTGTTATTAGCATTTACATGGAGGAGATTTCCATCACTCAGGAAAGCATTCATAAATAATAGGTATCCGTGTATGTTACAAATATTATCCAGTATCCCTAACTGACAAATGGGAAACTGAGGCAGAGAAGCTAGATGGCTTGCTCCGGGCCATAGAGGGAGCTAGGATTGGAACACAGACCCCCCAGCTCCCAGTCCAGACCCCTGGATCACTGACCGCTTTTTTGGTGCTCTTTTATTAGCTGAAGCTTGATGTGAAGTTTTTAGAGTTAATTTATCTCATCAGAGCCATCCTCTCCCCCCTGACGCAGGCATCCTCTCCCCCACCCCCCCCTCCCTCCACAGGCTGCGTGTGGTGGTGTTCTGAATGCCCTGGGAAACTTGTATTCAGGGCCAACAATTACAATGGACACAACAGGCTTCGCTGGGACCCTGGGTCTGTGAGCCGAATTCTCTGAGCTGTGCAATTCCATTTCAGTGAGGTCAGACCCCCTCGACCCCCCATGCACCAGGTCTCTCCATCTCCCTGTAATGGTGGCAAAAGCGAGAGGAGAAGCCTCAGGCAGCATGATCCCTGACCACACGCCCCCGGCTTTGAGAAGAAGTCACTCTGAAGGAGCAGGGGGACAGAATAACTGCAGCTGCTGTCTAGCCTGTGTCCCTTGTCCGGCCAGTAATGCTGAAAGCTACAGGTGAAAGCAAGCAGGTCTCGCTACCCCTAACCTGCAGAGGGGGAGTGAGGGAAGAACCCCTGACTAAAGGGGCTACTTCAATTCAGTTCACCCTAGTTTTGCCGGGGTTTTAATGAAACTGAGTCCCTGGCACTTAAGACTTGTCTGTTCAGCCATTTCCAGCCCGCCAGCACGGGCGCTGCATGGTGGTGGCGGTGGATGAAAAGCCTCTTCAGTTTAATTGCATCCATCCCAATGCTTCCCTCCGATTCAACACTGGTGCCATGATGCGCTGTTGGACCACACTGCAGCCGGAGGTGGCAGAGGCAGGGAGGTCTGTGTGAGAGAGAGGAAAGGCCTGTGTCTGGAAAGAGAAGCCATTGCTTCCTAGCCAACTGCAGGGTTGTGGGCTAGATTCTCCCCTCCCTCCTGCTGGTGTAAATCAAGCATGGGTGTAGAGGAATCCGTGGCGTTACACCCATGCAGTGGTCCGTCGCTGGAGTGCCCCACGGCTCCTTGACTCTCCCGCTGTTCCGTAGGCAGCTTCACAGCTGCGGATTGCAGAAGCCGTTCAGGAGGATCCAGCAGGACCCAGAGGCTGTGGATCCATTGGCGCTACACCCCTGGGAAGCACAGGCACGGTCCCCACCGTCCATTTCCAGCTCCACCACCTGCCCCCCTCCCTTCGGTTCGGTCTGTTGGTTTGCTCTCATCTGGCCCCAAACCTCAGGCAGGCGCTGAGAGAGCCAAGAAACGGCACCCACTGGGTTTGGTGATGTGGGGCTGTTGATCTGAGCGATGCTGGGCTCTAGCATGGCCTCCTCTCCTGCTGGGCAGGACCATCCCACACCACAGAGTCAGCCTGTTGGGTTTCAAGGGGGTGAGTTCAGCTGGCAATGGACTGACTGGCACAGAGCAGTGCCTGCCAACTCCAGCCCTTTCTCATCCAGAGGCTCCTTGTCCAGACACCCCTTCTGATGAGCCAAGGTCAGGGGCATCCACTGCCTCTGAAGAAAGAGCTGCTGACTGGGAGGCTCCGAATGGCTCTTGCTTGTCTTGCACCGGTCCATCCACCGCCTCGGGAACCTCTGCGTGCTGAGCAGAACTGGAAAGGCTATCTCTGGACGTAAGGTCGGCCTGCCTGTCTGTCTGTCTTCACTGCAGAATTAGCCCAGGCTCTTACCTGGCTGATGCCCCGACCCCTTCCTGTCCACACACACAACCCTCTCCCCTGAGTTTGGTGCTTTTGACCCCGGGTTAGAGCCAAAGTTCTGCTTTTAATGGGGCTGGTAACCCACCCATTTTGCAGTGAGGGTGCAGGCTTCATCCCTGAAGTGCTAATGGTCCTCCAGTGCCTTCCCACAATTCCCCCTGTGTGTCCAGAAGGACAGACAAGTTCTGTCGTGATTCATTGGGAAAGAACCCTAGAGCGGCTCAGCTTACGGCAGCCCAGTGCGCCATGGGACGTGCCTCCTAGAAGTCCTGGCGGTAGCCAGCAACTCAAGCAGGGCGTTGCACTGTTTGCTCACATGCAGGATAAAATAATCCAGCCGGGGGCTAATTCTGCAGTGAAGACGCCCTGAGGCAGAGCAAAGATTGACCCTAGGGCTCCCTCACCCCAGCGGAATCCCTGGGCTGCTGGCTATCTTGGCAGGTGTGATGCCCGTGCGTGCTGCCGATTTATATTTCCAAATTCTTCCCCAAAGCGACTTGTCGTTGTCTGGCCAGCCCTGACCCTGCTGACTATTCCCTCCCTTTGTGCTTACGGGGTAGATGCCTCCTGAAATGCCGTTCAACTCTTCCAGCCCTACGTTCCCCTTAGCAACAGCTTCCTCTTTCCCTTGAGCGGTGCCTGCCGTGCAAGAACAGGGCTGTTGCTCGCCATGAAATCTTCATGGAAACGCTCCGCACATGTTCCTTTTTTAAATGGCTCACCTGATTTTTATGGGCTGTATTTTCCATGATGCTGGCCAGCTAGCTTACAAAGGGCATGTTTACACTGAGCACTTCGTACGGGGGCGTGTGAATACGTACACTACATGGCCTGCTAGCATGCGTATAACTAGTGATGGAGATGGTGAGGCATTGCTTAGGTGAATGAAGATGTCCCTGAACCTTTTGTACAGGACTGAATTTCCATCCCCCCTCTGCAGCCTTGGGTACGTCACACGCCCTCTGCCTCAGTTCCACGATCTGTCAGGCACAGGTGTTGTGGGGACTACGCTGTCACTTGTAAGACACTTTGAGATCCACTCACTTTGAGATCCTCTGACAGAAGGGGCTATAGAAGCACCTTCCATTAGCTGATTTAGCTGGACCCGTCTAACAGGCGGCAGTGCTATTCTGGGACACCCAGAGACTCTCTGCTGAAAGGAGATGCAGCCTTGATGCTCATATCAATGTGGCCAGCTCCAGCTGTCCAAAAATCATGAGTCAGGCTCTCAAAATATCATGGGATGGGGAGACTTGAAAGCTTTTATTTTTGAGCCAAACGGCTTTTGGCTCTTTATTGGCCATTTTGGCATTTCAGCCGTTAAGGGTCATGGTTTTAAGCTCTCCTCTGCAACCTTGAGTGCTAGAAGCTTGCCTTAAAAAAAGAAGAAATGAAAGCAGAGAGCTTCACCAATTCCCCTGACTCCAGGAGCTGGGGCTATCAGGGAAAAACACCAGCCGCTGCCAAATGGAGGGGTAAGACAGACACAAAGTGATTTGCCCATGGTCGTTCTGTGAGTCCACTTCACAGCCAGTGACCCAGGGATTTCCAGCTCCTGCTCCAAGCACTGGGCCGCTGCGATTCCTTGCCCCGTGGGTAGGGGGCGTGCCCATCAACAAACTGATCAGATGCCCCCCCTCCGTTGTAACAGCTCCCAACGTGCAGCCACATGCCTCAGGGACAAGTGGGCTGCGTGCGGACTGCAGTGTGTGGCTACGTCATGCCCGTGGAAGACTCTGTCGGCAGGGGATGGACCATCACAGTGAAGACAGGAGAGGAGCTGCTTCGGGGTGTAGAGAGTGGTGTAGGATACCCACCCTGCTGCCTATTGATCTAGTAAATGGAGATGACCAGTGTTGCTGTCTCCTAGCTCCTTGCTAGGATTTCTCCATCAAACGGCTTTACAAAATTAGCCCTGGAGTAAGCCATTTGTGCAGTATCTCTGCAGGGAACGTGTCTAGGGCTGGCTTACAGCAGGGACCTCCAATAACCTGTCTCGCCCATCCTCTGAGCACCGCCCCGCACTAATGAAATGACCCTTGCAAAGCCTCTGGGAGGCAGGGCGGTGGCGTTATTCCCATTTTACAGACGGGAGTTGGGAACTGAGGCACAGAAAGTAAAAGGCGTCGGCCCAAAGCCACACCCAGTCTGCCGGAGTTGGGAATCGAACCCTGCTCACCGAAACGCCAGGCTGGTGTGTTAGCCACTAGGCCGGCTCTCCTCCCTCAGCGGAGTTTGTCTCTGTGCCAGGTGTGATGTAAGAGCAGCCGCATCAGGGTGATGCATCCGTGGCCCTAGAACGGGAGCCTGACCTGGAGACAATGGCGCAGAAGCGTTCCCTTCACTTGGGTGCCCGCAATCCGATTTGCTCACACAGCCTCTTGAATCCTCATCCGGGAGAGGGACCTGCCGCCGGAGCCCCGCTGCTAACCCAGCCGCTGAGGCACAAGGCGGGGTGGAAGGCGGCTGGCTGGGAGTGGCTGCGTGGGCAGGGTGGGGACGGCGAAACGAGCGGCGCTGACTCAGGGTAGCTCAGCGAGCGGAGTGGGCTGGTGCGGGCTGACTCCATAGAATCGGTCTTTTCATCCCCGCCGCGTTTTAACGAGCTGCGAGGTGGGCTGGGTGACGGCTCCTGGGTGCTAATCAGCAGCCGCTCCTATTGACACAGTGCCATGGTGGTGCATGGCCCTGGGGAGACACTGAAATGAGGGGGGTCCTGGCTTCAAGTCTGTTACACACGGCCCAGCAAGGGTTGAGACTCCGAGTGGGAGGAGACAGTATAAAGGAGGCAGCGTGGCCTAGTGCCTACAGCACTGGGCTGGGGGTTGAGACCTGCTTTCTGTACCCAATTCTGCTACGGCCTCTGGGCAAGTCCCTTCCTCTGTCTGAGCCTCTGTCTGTCTGTCCCCTCCTGCCCTTTGTCTTTCTATTTAGACTGAAAGCTCTCCATGGCTCTCGCTATGCGTATGTACAGTGCCTGGCACGGCAGGGCTCTGGTCTCCGTTAAGAACTGTAATGCAAATCAGAGAGCGTTAAAGGGTTAACAGATACCAGCATATGGGGGTGAGCTGGGGCCTTTGGCCCTGATGCTGATCTCTCCCTGGTCCTACACTGAGAGGCGTAAGTGACAGCAGGGACTGGCCCAGCGGGAGCCTTGGGGAAAGTGTGACGGTGATGGATGGCTGTACCTGGGGCTCTGCAGATGGAGGATGTGATCCTATAATTGAAGCTTCGCCCATGGCAGACAGGAGCTGCAGCAGAGCTGTGCCTGGCTGGGGGCTGGGCTGCCCGGTGATTTTAAACACACCTCTCTTTTTGACCTAGCTCCTCACACAAACCACTGATTGCTGCTTTCCTGCCTGAGCTCTCAGTGCTGTATTCCAGGGAGGAGGAGGGTGTGCTGCATTGGTTGCATTCCAGAAAATCTTTCCACTCCCCCTGATAGCGAGCAGGTGGAGCTGGGTCCTGGCTGGATGACACAGCTCATAGCTGTGAATCCGATTCCCTAGGTTGTGCTGGTCCAGATGCTTTGTTGGTATCTTGGTTTGAGTTGCATGTATTTGGAGAAGTGCGGGGGCCTGGCCACTGCTACCAAGCTGCCAGGAGTTAATACACACATCCGATGGTCTAGGAAGTGGCTGGTGCCTGCTAGGAATTAGTTGATGCTGATGCTATGTATGTTTATACAGATGCTGGCAGCTGAGCCTGGATTTTGCTCATGCCTTTCCCGCCCCAGCAGCATTCCAGGGCAGTGTGGCATCTGAACGTCCTCTCAGGACAGGCATTTGTGGTAGCTGGCAGCAACTCTGCAAATTGCATGCCTCATAATTCTCTGGGTGTCTGCAAGTGACTGATTAGTGCAATTAATCTGGGATAATTTACTGCAACTAGCACTCGGGGAGGGAGGGGCATTTAAACAACCAGCGCCTCTTTGTGGGAATGAGACTTGATCTGAGCACACAGCTGGGAGCCAGGAATTCCCAAGGTGTGATCCCAGATCTGACTCCCCCAGTGACCTTGAGCAAATTGCTTCACCTCTTTGCCTCAGTGTCCCCATTGGAGGCTGTCTGTAATACTGACCTCCCAGGGGTGTTCAGAGCTTTGAGATGTCTATACGTTTCCCGGCATCTAGAAAACCAGTTTAAACCATGAAGTTTGCACACATCCTCCCAGCTGCTCCGATTCTGTTACGATCGGTACCTTGCAGTGGGAAGCCGTAGCACTAGTAATCGTGACCAGGAAGCGTCTGCAAATCATCCCAGCAGGGAACTATACCTGGGGGGGGGGGTAGATAAAAGCTTGGGATTCTGGCTGGCTCCAGGAGTTGAAGTGAGGGTGACAGCCGTGCTGTGGGGAGTGTCATGCAGATGGAGAGGGAGGGTTTCTGGGCCCTGGCAGCTGGGGCAGACTGAGCCTCAGGGATCGATCCAGCTCTGCTCTGATCCCCTCCATTCTACCCGGAAACCCCAACTGGTGCTACACACACACTCTGCCTTTGCTCCCTGTCCAAGCCCCGGCAGCAGAGGAGAAGGGGGAGGCAGCAGGCAGCGTGAGGCTGTGGGCTTGTGGGCAAGGCAAATGTTCTGGGATAAGCAGTGCTGCCAGCTGTTAGCAAGTGAGAAGGGGAGAGGTTGGTACTAGCCCATGCAAGCCTGCAGTGTGGTTTGAGACCTCCGCGGACACCTTGTGTAGCCATCATGTGGTGCGGGGCAGCCCTCCATGATCGGGGGGTCTAGATCAGTGAATCCACCTGCTGCCCAGTCTGCTGGAAGACCCCTGCTGCCGACGGAGGAGGAGTGATTTGACCAATCACAGCTGGCTAGAGAGCGTGGGGGACATGGCTCTCATGGTGTGGGGCTTGTGTCACCGCTGGTCCTATAAGCTGCCTTTAAAATGCTTTACTGCTGTAGCTTGCTGGCTGGATGCTCCAGCCAGGATACAAGCATTGCACTGAGCGTGACTTCCTTACCAGTCCACCTGCCAGCATGGCGACTGACCACCCCTCTGGTCTGGATCTCCCATGAAGTCCAGAGTGCTTGGTTCCTTTGTCTTCTAAGAGGAAAGATCCCTTGAAGTTCTCCCCCCACCCTCCCACCCCGCCCTGTTTTTTTTCTAGGCCAGTCTGCTTTTGAAATGTGCCCTGAGGAAAGGTGCCAGGGAGTCTGATGAAGGTTCCGTGCTGGTTACTTTCCCGCTGATGCTTTCTGTGCTGCAAATCGATCTGTCCCTGCAGCCTCCGCTACGCCAGTGACTGGCCCCTTGACTCTGACCGCCAATTATCTGTGATTGCACCTAGAAGAAGGCACCAGTCTTTCCTTTGCCTGGAGAACGCCTGCTTACCCCCGTTCCCCAGGCTTGTCTGGTTCAAACATGGCTTAGTCCCATATTTTCTTCATATTTGTTCGGTCCTTTGTGCGTTTAGCATACACACACCACACAGGAATACTAATGATGCTCAGCAGGTTATTGATTTTCCAATGATACCTTGCAGGACACCTAGTAGATACAGATAATCTAATTGGAATAAAGTGGGTACGCTGGATGGGTCAGGCCAGCTGAAACTAACCACCTGACACCAGTGAGCTCCTTGTCCTCTGGCATTGGGACGCTCTTAGCAGCACAACTGCCGTAAAGGGATCAGCAGATTGTAGCCCTGTCGGTCCCAGGATGTTAGAGGGAGGAGCTGGGCGAGGTCATCTCTTTCTTTGGACCAACTTCTGTTGGTGAGAGAGAGACACTTCTGAGCTTACACAGAGCTCTGCTTCAGGTCTGGGAAATGTCCTCCCTGTCCAGTGAATTTAAAGGGAATCAGAACTGCGGAACAAAGCTACCTACTTCACCAGCCTGTCTCTTTTCTCTTTTTTCCCGTGTTGCTTGCATTATGTTCTGAAATGAGATGTGTCCTGCTGTCTGGGACAAGAACACCCTCCCCTGTCTCCTTCGGCAAACTCCAAGCTGTCCTGTGGACACCGCCGGTATCCCTTGCCCAGCTATTAACAAAATCAGTGATGCTTCCCTACTTCTGCCTCTCAGAAGAGAGCCTGTCTTCTTAGATCTCGGTATCTTGATTGATTGGATGAAAAACTGCAACCTTCTGGGCTCCCCTAAAACGTAGCACCGCAGCCTTAAACGTGTAGCCCCAGAAATCTATAGAGAACACAGTTCTGTGTGCACACTTCTTTATCATAAGAGGCCACCTTGCCCGTCCTCTGCCAGTTCCCTACAGTCCAGTCTTCAGAGTTCTGTCAAGTGCTGATCCAAGGCTCAGGTTTCTGAAAGTGTTGAAGGGAATCTGCCTTAGACTCTTCCCAGCAGTTGTTGGAGAGTGCTGGACAAATTCCCTGATAGGGACACTCACATTTTTCCTTTCCTCATCTTCCTCACCTTAAGCAGTGTTGCCAACTCTCATGATTTGTCATCAATCTCCTGATAATTGTTTTCCTTAAAGCCCCAGCTCCTGGAGTCAAGTGGATACGTTATTTCAGCCTTTTTTTCTTAAAGAAAAAGTAAGCTTCTAGCCCTTGTGGCTGTGGAGAAAGCTTCAAAATGTGACGACCCCCCCCCCCCCCACATGCATCCTAAAGTCTCAAAAAGGCAAATAACACCAAATCTATTTATTTTTACATAATCTCATGATACGAAAGCCAATCTCATGATTTGTGCTGAGCCTGACTTATGATTTTTTGAGCATTTTGGAGTTGGCAGTACTGATTCCATATTGTCTTTGGGCTGACTCCTGTGCTGTTGTACTGACTGGTTCGTTTAGAAAGCTCTGAGGTGGATGTCTCAATGCCTCACCCTACTTCTCTCCGTAATGCACCTAACTGCAGGAAATTCGCATGGCTGGTACTTTAGTTTTGCCTTTGTGTCTTGCCAATAAATAGAACTGGACAAGTGGGTTTTCCCATCACACAGAATTTTCAAGATATCAAAAACTCCTCTTGATTCAGGGTGAAAAATCCAATCCCAAACGTATGCAAATTGACAACTGGAAGAAAAGCCACCAAGTGGAAGAAAAATTTGCGTTTGGGTCAAACAAAACATTTCATTATTTCAACCTTCTTTTTAAATTTATACTAAAAAAATGTTTAAAGTTAAATTTTGAAATGAAGTCACTTTGAACGAAAAAATGTGACATTTTTCAAAATACAAAAAAGTTTAAATGGGATATTCTGACAACGTCAAAACTTTTTTCTTTTTTTTGAGTTGGGAAATTCACCAAAACTGAATTTTTCTGGGAAGTTTTGGTTTCAATGGAAAATCGGCAGGTTTTTTTTTTTTGGGGGGAGCTGAGGGAATGTTTTGAGATTTCCCTAGCAATCCTATTAATTAAAAAATAAATAAATAAAAGCCCTTCATATCAGGAAAGGGAATAAAAGAAACCAATCCGTTGTTTTGGTTTTTTTGCTAAACCTGTTCCAGTAGGATTGTCAAATCAACTGACCAATGTACTTCTCAATACATCCCATGGCCCTTTCTCTAGCTTCCTCTTCTCCCTTCCTTCCAACAAACAATTTGCTTATTTCTGGTCACACATAATCCCGTGCATGCCTGAAATGTCTCCAGAATAGCCACCCCTACTGCTATCCAAATACTACTTTCTCTGGCAGTGTGTTGAAAAGAAGAGGTCAATGTGCAAGGTTTTAAACAAATTTCAAATATTTCCAGCGTGTGACAATGATTTTCTGCGAGTGACCCTCTGCAATTGCAAATTATTTTATCAGACTGTTTCTTAACTTAATGGAATATTCAGTCTGTTCACTTCACTGGGCTGTCTGTTGCTGACACAGGACGTGAAAATGACAAAAGAAATAAGCCAGACCTCTGCTCCAGCTGAATCTAGGTCAACCACTTGAAATCTCTGCTGTTTAAATCCGACTTTACGCCAGGGTGCGCAGTAGCAGAAGATGACTTGTGAACCAGCAAGATAATTTACTGAACCTGGGTGTGCAGTTTTGTGCACAGATAAGCAGGCACTGACCTCCTAGATCATTGATCTGCAGCACCTAGGGAGGTGGTGGAATCTCCATCCTTACAGGTTTTTAAGCTGCGGCTTGACAAAGCCCTGGTTGGGATGATATAGCTGAGGTTAGTCCTGCTTTGAGCAGGGGGTTGGACTAGATGACCTCCTGAGGTCCCTTCCAACCCTAATATTCTATGATTCTATGATTCTACCTCTCAGTCCAGCATCTCTGAGACCCCTCTCTTGTGAGGACACGCTTGCACTTACGCAGATCATTTAACGCCCACACATGCTGGTCCCTGTGGCAGGAGCTGAATGCATCAGTCTGTCTCTGGGTGGTCCTGTTCTGCTGGCCCCTCCCTCCTTTGCTTCTCTCCATGGCGATCAGCTGCTGTTGCAAAAGGCACAGTGAATGCCTGGCAGGTATTTTGCTGGTGCATCCTGGGAAACTGTTTCTGTTTGTCTGACAGCTGAGGCGCTCTGACAGCTTTACACAAAGCCATGAAATGCAATTAATTCCCCCAGTAAAGGGCACGGCAGCATTTTAAACAGCACCCCGGGGATTGTTTGCGGCTCGCTTGGGTGAGGAGAGCACAGCATGCTCTCTGGAGCCGCTCTGCTTCTGCAAACCATGCGCCCCAGGGCGGAGCTTGGTCTCAAGCCTTCCAGTGCCATAATGCGACTCTGGGCAATGCTGCCGCCCCCCACACCGGAGGAGAGGTGAGTGTGTCCCTTTTTCAGCCGAGGACAGGCACGTGTTCCGCCTGACTCCCATCCGCCCTCGCTCGAGCACCGCACCCTTCTGCGCTGTCGGCCCGGTTCCCAGGGCCAGCCGCAATGCCGTGGAAGCCCTTCATGCTAGGGCTGTCCTTTTATTAAAGGTCCTATCGAATGGAACAGGGAGGAAACCACTCGAGGCCTCTAGAACTCATAACACGTGTTAGAAGTGAAGTGGGCCGTTATTCTTCCCGTGGCTCTTCTGAACCACCCCAGAGCAGGGCTAGAATTCGTAAGTCAGTTCTATAGCAGCCGTGGCCAAACTGTGGCTCCCAGAGTCCCCGAGGTCCCTCCCCCATTCTCCACCCACTAGATGGGGGTGGGGAGTTGGAAGCTTCTGCCTTGCGGCAGGTTGGTGGGGCAAGAGGGTTCTGCCCAGTGGGGGGGGGGGGGGGGGGGGAGGGTGTCAGTAAATTTGGCCACGTCGGGTCTGTAGAATGGTGCAAAAATAAACCTACAGGGAGGTTTATCTTCTCCTGTTTAATTCTCTAGCATTTTCCATAAGGGGTTTGTTGGGGGGTTAAACCCACTGTATAAAGTCTTGCCCCCGTGGCTAGCTGCTGCCTGCTGTGGGCCGTCTGCCATCCAGATTGCGTCACTGGCCCCACAGAATGACGCCGCCGGCTCCAGCTTACCAGGCTGGCTTTGAGCCAGCGTGTCAAGGAAAGGGCTTCCAATGGCCATTCAGGGCCCACGACCAGCACAACAAAGGAGCTGCTTGTAGGGGTGCTGGGAACAATGCTGAGCTTGTGGGGGGGTGGGGGGATTCCTCCTCGTCTCACTCACACGTTGCCTCCTCCAACAACGGCGACGCCTTGTGCCTCAATGGCAAAACTCCCCGATGCTGCAACAAGGCCAGGGTTTCAGCCAGCGCAGCTCCTGACTGAAGCAACCTGCTGCCACATGCCCTGCGGCTGCATCTGATGCTGCTGCTGACTTATTTGCATGTACGTTTTGGCCATGCTGAGTGGTGTGTTCCTGGAAAGATCATCAGTGCCCCCAGGATGCCAATTTTCATCTTTAGGTCTTTAATCCCTGGAAATCCCCCTGCTCTGTAACATTTCTTGCACTTCAGCCAATTTCTTCTCTGGCCCCAACTTCTGCCAGTTGGAGTTGGCAGCACCAGGGGCCGGGTTCAATATCTGGGACTTCCTTTCAACAATACAACATGAAACCGGCTCAAGCCCCCATGCAGTAACCTGGGACAATTACAGCCCCCCCTTGGGCACCTCTAGAGGCAATACTTCCCCTCTCACAAGACAGTCTGGGCGTAGAAAAGAAACTCCTATTAAAAGGGGGAAAGTAACCCGGCATTAACCTGTGAATTCTGCTGGTGGCATTTTCCCACGCATAAAACCATGAGGAAAACACCCACCCCAGAGTACATTGGGCCATGTCGTTTTGCCTCTGGTTCTTAAGTCCAGCAATCAGAAGTTCCTTTAACATGCCACTCACCTCCCCATTGCCCCCACCACCCCCACCCCACTCATAGAGGTTGTCCTGGGTCAGTGAAAAGACAGAGTTCAGATGTGCAGCTGTGTGAATTCATCTCCCACCATCCAAGTGCTTGCTCTGGCGTCACCATCCTGCCCGCCATCACTGCAGCACGCCAGCACCTTCTGCTGCCTTCTTCTGCTCCTCTGCTGTGACCGCTGCAGGTCAGTCTCTTGAGGTGCCACCCAGCGCTCCGTGATTTTCAGCTCTTAGTGGGGAAACCTCATCGCTGAAGCAGGCTGGGCAGAAACGCTGTCCCCCTGCAGTTGACTTCAGCTCTAGTGATTCCATAACAAAACAAAAGGTTCCTAATGGAGACTTAATTAGCTCTGTCTTTGAACAGTGGGGAGCGGCTCCTTAAACCATGCCTAGGGCTCTGAGGCAGAGCCACACCTCCCAGCAGGGACACCTGTCTCCACCCCCTCTCCCTTTCGCAGGGATCTACATCCGAGCCCCCTGCTTACTGAGTTCAGTTCAGGGTGACCCCTCTCAATCAAGACAGGCTAAGCACAGTTCTGCTGCTCTCTACTCATTTCATTTCATCACCCCTGCATTTGATAGATTTAAAAATTTTATTAAAGCTAATGTTATAAAATGCTCAAACAGAGTTTTTGAAGGGATGAGATTTTTCCCAATGGTACAAGGTTTGGTTTGAAAGTCATACAGTACAAAGAGTCCATAATGTGCAATATCCCAGATTAAGGGTTATCAATTTAGTGATACAGTTGAGCTATAAGTATCGAAACATTTGGGTACAACACACACACACACACACACACACACACACACAACAGAAATACTGAGGTGGGTTAGTGGAAAGCAAGTATAACGATGAGTGCTGATTGTCCCTCATGGGATGATAAATTCAGGGTAGGTAGTTCTTCAGCAAATATGAGCCACAAAACAAAGGTCTTTCTGCATCACTTTTCCATTGTGCTCTGGCTCAAAAAAAAGTGAATTGTAATCCAGCACCAGCACTATGCGCTTGTATGTGTATATGATGCCTCCTATATGTACCTATTTGCTGTATCATTTCTACCTACTGCATCTGAAGAAGTGAGCTGAAGCTCACGAAAGCTTATGCCTGCTGAAATTAAATGTGTTCGTCTTTAAAGTGCCACAGAACTCTCGTTGTTTTTGCTGTATACAGACTAACACGGCTACCCCTCTGGAACACCAACAAAGTTGATCAATTTAGCAACAGAGCTCTGTCTGCTGGGTACCTAGACAGAGTGGGTGTGTTCATGTAAATACAGTCTGGTCCTGAAGCCTTTTCCCCTCCCCAGCTAGCTGTCAGGGGAGAACTCATTCAGACCCAGCTTACATCAGCAAAACTAAGGTGTGGAGTCTCACTTCTGGCCCTTTGCTTTCTCGGAAGGCAAGGCTGCTGTTGGCCCCTTAATAGAATGTGATCCCTGTGTGCGGAAGCCTTCCCGAGCCCATAATCGGACTAGGCTGTCTTCCGCGGCTTTTGTAGATGCACTTGCTTCGGGCACCAGTGGAAGGTTTGGTAGTAAAATTGCGGGGGGAAGTGGGAGCTCCCAGGACCACCTGCTACGCTCGGAGCACATCACGTGGTGCAGATTCCATGCCCTTTTGGCTAAATGGAGAGACAGCCCGAAATTCTCAAATGTAGGTGAGGGCAGTTAGGCACCTAAACCAAAGCAGGTGGGGTTTATGGCTTCTCCCCTTGGGTTCTCAGCATCTTGGGAACCAGCCCTTTGAAAATGTTGATCCTTCGGTCTAGTGTAGTTGTCCGATGCTAGGTACCCACACTGGAGAACTTCAGCCTGCAGCCTAAACTCTCTGTTACAGAAGTGGTTTGTTACTTGTATTGCAGCAGTCCCCAGAGTCCCCAGTGCAGAGCAGGACCCAGGGTGTTGGGTGCTAGACGAACATAAACTAAGACTACCCCACCTCAAAGAAGGACCTGATATTACAGGTGGGTCTCATAAACAGGGGGGGGGGGGGGATGACAATAACCGAAACAAGAGGCTGCATGTACTAGGTAAGCATGCAACTTGGAGATTTCATATTTATTATAGACTCTAAGGCCAGAAGGGACCATCATGATCATCTAGTCTGTCCACCTGCACGTCGCAGGCCATGGACCCTCACCCACCCCCTCCTGTAACAGACCCCTAACCTCTGGCTGAGTTACTGAAGTCTTCAAACCTTGATTTAAAGACTTCAAGTAATGGAGAATCCACCATTTACATTAGTTCAAACCTGCATGCCCCATGCTGCAGAGGAAGGTGAAACCCCCCCAGGGTCTCTGCAAGTCTGACCTGGGGAAAATTCCTTCTGGATCCCAAATATGAAGATCAGTTAGACCCTCAGCATGTGGGCAAGACCCACCAGTGGGACACTTGGGAAAGAATTCTCTGTAGTAACTCAGAGCCTTCCCCATCCAGTGTCCCATCACCAGCCGTTGGAGGTATTTCCTACTGGCAGTCCCAGACAGGCTATGTGCTATTGTGGGCAATCTCATTACACCATCCCCTCCATAAATGTACAAGGTCAGTCTTAAAACAAGTTAGGCTTTTTGCCACCACTACTCCCCATGGAACTCCCCATCTAGAACTTCACTCCTTTGAAACGATCTAATTTCAAGCCTAAACTTATCAATGGCTAGTTTGTATCTGATTGTTCTTGTGCCACCATTGGCGCTTAACTTAAATAACTTCTCTCCCTCCCTGGTATTTATTCCTCTGATGTATTTATAGAGAGAGATCATATCTCCCCTCAGCCTTCATTTGGTTAGGCTAAACAAGCCAAAAACAAGCCTCGTAAGGTAGGGTCTCTGTTCCTCTGATTATCCTAGTAGCCCTTCTCTGGGCGGGTTCCAGTTTGAATGAATCTTTCTTAAACATGGCAGACTAGAATTGCAGCGTTTTCTCACCAGCGCCTTGTATTAGTTAAATACGGTAAGTGAGAGGCTAATGAGTCATTCTTTGGAGGAAGTTAGTCACTTTTAGCAGGAAAGAAAACACCAAATTCACTACAAACTACAAGGAAGAAGTTTCAGAGTAATTGAAATGGGGAAAACGTCAAACTCCCTTTCACAAATCTGGACTTCTGTGACCTCATTGTTCTTTGGAGGCAGGAGTCATTTACAATTTGTACTACAGCCGGTTAATACACACAGGATGAGGCATTAACTCTGTAATGGGTGGGTGTATCCTTCCCTCCCACGTCCCTGACGTAATTGTGAGATGTCTAGATTTCTACTTGGATTATCCAAGGTGTAGAACATCTGGAGCTATTTCCTTCTTCCTGGTATAAAACAATGTGAGGTGGAGACCTGGATTCTATTCTCTGCTCTGTCTCGGACCTGGGGCACCCTTGGTCTGTCTTGTCCATGTAGCATGCAGGCTTTTTGGAGCAAGGATGGTCTCCTACTCGGTGTGCCGTCTCAGTGGGGGACACGCTCTAGGGGCTATAATAATGTAGAATGAAATCCCCTCCAAAGGGGAACTGCTGTCTCCATGAATACATGATTAAAAATGTTAACTGAGCCTCCTGCCACCCAGACTGGTAAATCAAGGTCATGCATCGAGCTGATGGTAGAGTAAGAACCCAAGAGTCCTGACCCCCTGGTATCCTCCTTTACCCGCAAGGTGTAAGTGACTATCTTGGTTACAATAGTAGCCTGACAAGGGGGTTTCTTTTCCTCTGCCACCATGGAAAAACAAACGAGGACATTGTGCCCCGTTTCACTTTAGATCCAACATTTAGAACCTTACTAGCGTAATTTAAAGATTTCACTCAGACTTTCCTATTTCCTTAGCAGGACTATGATGTTCTGTTGTATTGCGGTAAGAATGTCCTGTCTTATTTCTCTCTGGGATATCTTGTTTCTCTGATTTAAAATTTGGAAGTGTGCCTAAAGCACTCAGGGTGTATAATATCTATACCATTGATTAAACCCATCTCCTTTTAGGTCCCATCAGATAAGCTGTTCAGCACTGTGGAATATTGTGTTGTGCTTCACGGCTGCCGCCTGTCACTCCAGAGGTGGGGGCCTGACCCCATGGTGCAGGGACTAGGGCAGCAGTCCGGGGAAACCCACAGTCACTGGTTAGAATCCTGCTGGTGCCCCTGGCAGTGGTGTCCGCCACAGACTGGCCGTGTTCGTCATGCCGCCTTTGATGGCTTGTTGCTCTTGTGCCCGAAGCAACCTTCACCCTGTGCCCAGGGCAGTGGACACCCAGCTCCATGACACAGGCATCAGGGCAGTGGCCGGGGAAACCAGAGGTTGTCTGTTTGAATCCAGCTGGGGAAGAGGGGGCGGAAATCACTCCCAAGGTGGCTGCATTTCAGTGATGGATTCATTTCCCTATGAGACGTGGGTCTCAATTTCACGACTAGCATAAAGCAGCACAACACCATTGAAGTCAGGGGTATTGTGCTCACCCTAGTGGCAAATTTGGTCTCCCAATATGTAAAGTGCACTGGAGTACCATTGGCTGGAAAGCTCTGTATGAATCCAAAGTGGCACTGTTATTACATAACCTTTTTTATTTTTTACAGGCTTCTGCCCTGCTCCTGGGAAACTTCCCATTTCACTCAGGTGTGTAGTTAATTACACGTAATTAGACCAGTGGGAATGGAATGACTATGACATATGGCTGCATCACAAATGAAAAGTGTGATTGCTCCAAAGACGGTGGGGGAGCGGATGAATCTTCCGAACAAATGCTGGATTCATTTAAAACGGCGGGCCGATTTATCATTAAAAGGGAAGTGGTTCCCGTAGAGCGGTGGCTACCAACCTGTGGCCCGCAGACACTTGGGGGGCTGCAGACGGTCTGATTTCCAAAGGGGCCTGCACCTCCATTTTGACATTTTTGAGGGCTCTGCAAATGAAAAAAGGTTGAAAACCACTGCAGGAGATGACTTAGAAACTGAGTCTCCTGAACCTTTTGATGGAAATCTTAGCGTCCAGTGCTGCCCACTGCAGGGCTTTCCTACACAAGACAGTTGCACAGGCTTTTACTGAAGGAGGGAACTACTGCCGAAGACTGTACGTGCCCTTACTTTGGTTTAAATCCGGTTTCAGTGGGTTCAGTTTAAGTCTGTTAGGAACAGGCTTGGGCTCTCCGTGTCCTCACAGGGCTTTGTACGGCTGGAATTAAACTGGCCAGTTTGTGTCGGGACAAGGCCTCATTGCGTACTGAGGCATAGCGCCTTCCATCAAAGCATCGCCCAGCGTTCTGCAAACATTAGTCCTCCCAACACCCCTGCGAGGCAGAGAAGCGTCCTTATGCCCATTTTACAGGTGGGGAGCCTGAGGCACGAGGCAGAGAGCTGACTTGCACCTCAGGCGGGTAGTAGAACCCAGGAGTCCTGACTCCCATCTGCAGTGGGAATTCCCCTCTCTCCAAAAGTCCCGGGCGTTTCCTCCCTCCCTCCCCCCCCCCCCCCGCAGAAGGAACTGCAGCCTCAGCACAGCTGATCTCTCCCCTTGAGCTCTGCCTGCCCACACTTGCCATTTTCCTAAGGCGGCTTCAGTGGAAAGGTTGCTGAAGGGGGCCTAATTATAGACACCTGTGACGTAATGAGCAGCTAACTTTGGCAGAGGCATCCCTGATGTAGCCTTTCCTGCAAAAGCCGCAGGGCCAAAAATAGATTGGGGGGGGGGGAGCGGTTCAGAGCTTTCATCCTGCAGTGAGGCTAGGCTGGCTGGTATTAACTCCCAGCGGGGACGAGCTGAACTAGCAGCGCTGTGTGTTTGATTGCTTGGCCCTATGGGGAGAGTGGATGCTGCTGTACAGTGAGTGTCTTTATTACCATCCTCCGGAAAGACAGTGGCGTTGGCTCTTATTCTCCAGCAGGTGTGTGCAATGGGAGCCTGCTGATTTTTTGCATGCACCCACCCCGGGAAGTGGCCGTCCATAGGACATGACACAGGGCTTCGGCACGGAGGGCTGCATCTGCAGAGGGGCTGGGACGGCAGTAGCTCAGGGAGTGCTGTTCCTGCTGGCAGGCGTCTCTCAAAGGGGGGCAGCGTTCACTGGGGCAGGCTAGGGGGAGTGGAAAACTGCTGCTCCCAGGAAAGGTCAGCACATCCGCACCCCCAAACAAGCGGCATATAACCTGCATTGTCTGGGCATTCGAGCCAGGGATAGAACCCAGGAATCCTGGCGCTGGTCCCCTGCTCTGCCCTTGCCTGGACTAGGAAAAAGTGGGGGTGGCGTTGTGTTGAAGTTGGCCACTGAGTCTAAACCCTACTTAGCGTCCAGGACTCAGCGCTTTCAAAGGCAGGTAGCTGGTTGTGGTCGACCCAAGGTGTTTTCGTCATCGAGGTGCTAAACCCTGTCTACGACTGGCACTAGGCAGCTAACGCTTGCTAAAACGAAAACAACATTTTCCCAGGCTCCATTTTCACTGCTTGACAGAGTGTTTTTTATCTCCCTGTAAAGCTGGTGCGCTGTAACTTCCTAGTGAAGACAAGATGCAGGAGTTTTTACCACCATGTTGCAAGGTGAGGTCAGCACTCCCCTCCACCTGTGGCTGTCACCTAGCTATGTCACTGTTAAAAACTGCCTGTGCTTTGTCACCACGGGACTTATCTCGACAGTGCGGGGAACAGACTGGCGTAGCGAGGTGGCTGTAGCTACGCCAGCCTAGCTCCCTGGTGTAGACGTAGCCTGCAATGATAGCAGGGGTTTTCTGTTCTGTAGCTACACTACTCCTTGACTGCCAGTAGCTACGTCAATGAAAGCATTCTTTTGTTGACATAGCTGTGTCTACACTGGGGGTGAGATACGGTGCTGAGGGGTGACATAGCTGTGTCAACCCAACTCTTAAGTGCAGCCCACGGGTAAGACTTACAGAAAACGAACCTGTTCTAGCTATTATTCTTTTGGGGCAGTGAAGATGTAGCCATATATGTTTAGACAAGGCCAGTAGCTCTAGCACCCTGTCCTTTGGGATGATACTTAAGGTGGGCGTGCCTCGGTTTCCCCATGGGATGGTGCATTTCTTGCAACAGTGTTTTGTGAAGCTTAATTATTCAAGTGCTTTGATTCTCTGGGGTGAAGGGAGCTGCGGGCGTGAAGGGTATTGATGCTGCATAAAACGAGCATGGCTAACGCATCCAGCTCTCTGGGAATAGCCATGTGTCCAGTGCTCAGCGGCAGTGTATGGACAAGTCACTTTCTTTCCTAGGGGAAATAAACTGGGAAAAGTGCTGTGCTCGCAACTGCGTTCCCCTGAGTGCTGTATGTTAAACTCTGCAGCCCCATGGGGAAATGATTGATGCAGTGCCCTGCTCCTTTGGCATTTTCTTTGCTACTCCGTAGTCCCCTTTGTCCTGACCCACAACTACTTCAGATTTGGAGACAATCTATACCTTCAAGTCAGCGGCACAGCTATGGGCACCCGCATGGCCCACAGTATGCCAACATTTTTATGGCTGATCTGGAACAATGTTTCCTCAAAACTCATCCCCAAGCACCTTTCCTGTACCTATGCTACATTGATGACATTTTCATCATCTGGACCCATGGGAAAGAGTCCCTTGAAGAATTCCACCGGGATTTCAATAATTTCCACGCCACCATCAACCTCAGCCTGGACCAGTCCACACGAGAAATCCACTTCCTGGACACTACAATACAAATAAAGTATGGTCACATTAATACCACCCTATACCGAAAACCAACTGACCGCAATACATACCTTCATGCCTCCAGCTTTTACCCCGGACACATTACATGATCCATTGTCTACAGCCAAGCCCTAAGATGCAACCAGATTTGCTCCAATCCCTCAGACAAAGACAAACACCTACCGGATCTCCATAAAACATTCTTAAAACTACAATACCCACCTGGGGAGGTGAAGAAACAAATTGACAGAGCCAGATGGGTACCCAGAAGTCACCTACTACAGGACAGACCCAACAAAGAAAACACAGAACACCACTGGCCATCACCTACAGCCCCCAGCTAAAATCTCTCCAACACGTCATTAAGGATCCACAACCTATCCTAGCAGATGATCCCTCACTCGCTCAAGCTGTGGTGGGCAGACCTATCCTTGCTTACAGACAGCCCCTCAACCTGAAGCAAATACTCACCAGCAACCATACAACAAGAACACTAACCCAGGAACCTATCACTGCAACAAACCCCATTGCCAGCTCTGCCCACACATCGACTCTAATGACACCATCACAGGTCCTAACCACATCAGCCACACCATCAGGAGCTCATTCACCTGCACATCTACTAATGTAATATATGCCATCATGTGCCAGCAATGCCCCTCTGCCATGTACATTGGCCAAACCGGACTGTCACTACGCCAAAGAATAAATGGACACAAATCAGACATAAAATATGGTAACATCCATAAACCAGTCGGAGAGCACTTCAATCTCCCAGGACACTCTGTAGCTGACTTGAAAGTTGCCGTACTTCTACAAAAAAACTTCAAAAACAGACTTCCAGCTTTGCAGTGTCTCGCTGAACTCATCTGCAAACTTGACAGTCAGACTGGGTCTGAATAGGGATTTGGAATGGTTATCTCATTACAGGAAGTAATTGTCACTGTTCACACGTTCTCACCTCCTAATCAACGGTTGTGAATAGGCCTTATCTACTCTAACTGAATGGACTTTTCAGAGGGGTAGCCATGTTAGTCTGTATACAGCAAAAACAGCGAGAGTTCTGTGGCACTTTAAAGACTAACAAATTTAATATTTGCAGACATAAGCTTTCGAGAGACTTCAGCTCTCTTCTTCAGATCTAAGAAGAAGAGAGCTCTTCTCTCGAAAGCTTGTCTGCAAATATTAAATTTGTTAGTTTTTAAAGTGCCATAGAACTCTTGTTGTTTTTGAATGGACTTTGTTAGCACTTGCCCTCCCCATTGTTGTTTCTTACCCTTGGATGTGTGTGTATATATATATATACCTCCTATCTGTGATTTCCATTTCATGCATCTGATGAAGTGGGTTGCAGCACACAAAAGCTTATGCCCGCAGAAATTTGTTAGTCTTTATGGTGCTACAGAACTCTCATTGTTTTTGCTGTATACAGACTAACACGGCTACCCTTCTGGAACTTTTCACCATAGTCCCCTTGTGTGCAAAAAAAATCTCCAACCTTTGAGGCTGCCAAGTAGTACAGCATTAGAATCTGGGGAACTCGGATACTCTGACAGGAGGCTGTGCAATAGTAGCACCTGTTAACTCAGCAGATCCGCTTCCTGCTTCAGAGCCAGATTTGCCAAGCTCTAGGATAAAAATCAGTTTGTACTACCAGCCATGTCAGCAGAACGGGGAAGTTGGAGGCTATTCCCACCTGTACATCCTCAACAGCGTTGGGAGGTTCTGATCGGGGCTTCCATAGGAGGTATCACCATCCGCAAGCGTTCAAAATCACAAGTCTAGGTTTAAAAAAAAAAAAAAAAATATCCAAATTTTGGGTTCTTTTTCTTTGCCTTCTGGCTGGATTAAGGTGCACGTGGGTCACACTTTCAAGCTTTTTTTTAAGGAAAGCTGAAATTTAAACAGCCAACTTCAGGAGCTGGGGCTTGCAGGAAAGCACCAAAAATTTGTAAGACTCACCATAAAAGTTCTGTCAGTCTCTGGGAATATTGAACTAATGGCACTAATGACTGGTTTGACGAGTATTCTAGTGAGATGACATCACTCATTGAGGCCACACGTACAGCCCAAATCAATTATAAGAGAGACCCAAATGAAAAACCTTACAAGCACAGAGAGCGACAAGAACCAAGGTACAACAAACCGCTTGACTTTGCATTAGTGACTTTGCATGGTTGCACCCATGTGAAAGCATCCGAGTAGCAACCGATACAGGCAACATCAGAAACATGCGTGATGGGATCCAGAAAGGCTTGGGTCCAACTTCACAGAAAACAGCCCCATTGAAATCAACAACAGGGGTAAACAACTGAACCAAGCAGATGGATCACTGGATAGAATGCTATTCTGAGCTTTCCTCTCGTGAAAATATTGTTACGCAGCCATCAATGCCACCGCAAGCCTGCCTCTTATGAACCAACTCGACGATATACCAACTGTCGAGAGCTTAGCTTTGCCATAGATGGCCTCTCCGATGGAAAGGCCCCTGAAAAAGTTTGTGTGCCGTCAGAGGTCATAAAATGCAGAAAACCTATCCTACTGCAACACTTTTACAAGTTGCTCTGTCTATGCTGGAAAGAAGGCAGAGTACCACAAGAAATGAGACGCCAACATCATTACTCTCTATAAAAACAAGGGCACCAGGAGCAACTGTAACAACTATCATGGCATTTCACTTCTTTGCCTGAATCATCCTGAATAGATTTCAGACCCTGGCAGACAGAATTTATCCTGATTCACAGTGCGGCTTCAGAGCCGAAAGGTCTTTTATCGACATGATCTTCTCACTAAGACAACTACAAGAGAAATGAAGAGAACAAAAAAAACCCCCTCTACATAGCCTTCATCGATCTCCACACAGTCCAATATGACAGCTCAGTCTCTGAAGCTTTCCAGGTTTGTAGTGAGGCTGTATGCTTGTCCCAAGTCTGTTTGGGATCTTCTCCTTGCTTCTGAAACAAGCTTTTAGTTCCTGAACTAAGGAAATCTACTTGCACACAAGATCTGATAGAAAGCTGTTCAATCTTGCAAGACTTAGATCTAAAACCAAGATTCGGGAGGCCCTATCCAAGCCTCCTTTTCGCTGATGACGCTGCCGTGGCAACCCACATAGAATCCCATCTTCAAAATCTCATGGACCGTTTTTTTGCCCCAAAGTCTGCCAAGACTTCGGGCTTACTATAAGCTTAAAAAAGACTAACCTAATGTGCAAAGGTGTTAAAGAAGCACCCTCCATCAACATCAATAATTATGAACTTGAAGTGGTGAATGAGTTCACATACCTGGGGTCCGCTGTCACAGAGAAGCTGTCACTTGAAACAGAACTCAACATCCACACTGGAAAAACTGCCACAACAATATCTAGATTGAGCAAGAGGGGATGGCAAAACAAAGTGACAACACGCACAATCTGTGTGCATTGTGCAAATACTCTCAGTGCACTTTTTGTATGGGAGCGAGACATGGACCTTACACACTCATCAGGAAAAAAGGCTCAACAGGCTGTCTTTGTTGAATTTTTGGAACTTCCCAGCACAGGGCACATGGGGAATAATCTGAAGGGGATGGGGCTGCCCCGATCTGTTTCTGCAGAGGCGATTTCTTGCCTCTAAGCAAGTTTGCATGCAGATTTAGAAAGTGATTGACCCCTTAAAAACCTGACGGGCAGAGTTTCTGGGGACAGGAGCAGATGCTGATCTTCTAAAGCAAGAAGTCAAAAGCCAAGTGCTTTATCACCACCCGGGAAAGTGCAATTATTGCCCTGAGACAAGACAGAGCGACAGCATGATTGCTTTCCTGGTGTGGAATTTGTAGAAGAAATAAGGAAAACTGCTAGACTTGGGCATTTTTACAAAGCTGTGGCAGTGTGTGATATCTCACCAGCAGCCGCTCACAACGCTTCAGCTGAGCTCAAAGTTTTGAAGCAATCTCATAAAGATGCAGCAAGATTTCTGGATGGAAACCCTCACTGCCCCGCTGTTTTCTGAAGAGGGCCTTCAGACTCTGTTACAGGTGCTGATGTGGAAGAAGGGCAGAACCAGCTCTTAGGTCCCAGGCTGAGTTTGTGGTGCTAGCAGAAAGAAAATTAATGTATCCGTTTCAGAGGTGGGGGGGTGAGTTCTGTGGCCTGCATTAACAGAGGAGGACAGACTAGATGATCACAATGGTCTTTTCAGTCTATGAATCTTCTTGCAAGCTGGAGTAGCTGGAATCCAATGATACACGAACTTTAGTTTTCTCCTGAGTAAAACTGCTTTAACCTTCCTTTTTTTTTTTTTTTTTTTTTTTTTTTTTGTGTGCTGTATGGGCCAGCCGGGTTGGTTATCTTGCCGCTGGCAATGGCTGACACAGTTCTTCACAAGAATGGACTCATTCCTCTGCCTTTACTCCCCACATGCTTCCCACACATACATGAGCAACTCCTGCTATGAAGCCTGATGACACATTTAAAGCCAAATTCTACCTTCAGCCAAATGAATGCATTTCAGCGGATGTTGCCTGGGTGTAACTGAGGGCCTTGAGTTGATTTATGTTTCTGTGAAAGTACTCATTGGTCACCAATCTTTTAAAAATTACTGTTGGCTCTTGCATTCCTTGTCATCAGAGAGTAAGCTACAAAGCTACTCAGAATCCAAATTCTGCAATCCTCTTGGGGTATCCTCATCTTAAAAACTTTGTGGGGCCTGGCCCTGAGGCAATACGAAGGTAGGATTTTGTGGGATGTTTGAAATTTTTTGATCAAGACAACTTTTGTTGATGGAGGGGAAAAATAGCTTTTCAGCTGAAAATAAAAATTTTGATAAATTTTTCCTTTGGGGATAATTTTCTTTCCAATTTTTAATGGGAGGAAAAACCTAAATGTTCCTGTTTTAAGTGGAAAAAATGTTTTGTGTTGTCTGATTTTCAGTGTAAAACTGGTGTGGGTTTGAAAACCAATTTTTTTCATAAACCGTTCTTGAAAGCTGAATTTTTCAGTACCTGATTGTGGTTTTAGTTGAGTAAACAAATATATTGTGGGCAGTTTTGAAAAATGATATTAAAATTTTCCTGTGGGGAAAAATTGGCATTTTTCAACCAACTTATAACCAGGACCGGATTTAGGGGCAGAAGGCCTGGGGTGCAAGGCGCAGCGTGCTATTTTTGTTGTTAGCGACAAAAGGGGAAAACAAAACTTCTTGGAAGTAAAATGTTTTCAGTTGTTCTGTTTTGTGGAGTCATTTTTCACTAACCTCCTGGAATGTTCCGGACCTTTGTAGAATCTCGTGGAACCTTCCAGACTTCTTGAGAACTACATTTTCTCAACCCCCCTAGAATGTTGTCAGCCTTGTCCTCGCGGGTATATAAGGGGCAGGGCGTCGCCAGTCAGTCAGATATAAGAACAAACTGCAGTGAAATGAGAGCCCAACTGATATTATTGTGAACGTTGTTTTATGGTGTAATTGTGAAAGTGTACCTGTGTTTAACAAATGGAAGGTGGGGGGCCAAAGATGCTCCACGCCTGGGTCGCCATTTCATAGAATCATAGAAGATGAGGGTTGGAAGGGACCTCAGGAGGTATCTAGTCCAACCCCCTGCTCAAAGCAGGACCAACCCCAACTAAATCATCCCAGCCAGGGCTTTGTCAAGTCAGGCCTTAAAAACCACTGAGGATGGAGATTTGCACCACCTCCCTAGGTAACCCATTCCAGTGCTTCACCACCCGTCTAGTGAAAAACTTTTGCCTAATATCCAACCTAGACCTCCCCCCCTGTAACTTGAGACCATTGCTCCTTGTTGTCATCTGCCACCACTGAGAACAGTCTAGCTCCATCCTCCCTGGAACCCCCCTTCAGCTAGTTGAAGGCCGGTATCAAAACTCCCCCTCTTCTCTCCTGCAGACTAAACAAGCCTAGTTCCCTCAGTCTCTCCTCATAAGTCTTGTGCTTCAGCCTTCTGATGATTTTTGTTGCCCTCTGCTGGACTCTCTCCAATTTGTCCACATCCTTCCTATAGACCAGCGGTTCTCAACCTTTTTTTTACAGAGTACCACTCGGGTCAGGTACACTCAGGTCAAGTACCGCTTCACCTGACTGTGCCTGGCCCGAGTAGGGCTCAGTAAAATGGCGGGGTTGCATGGAGGGATCGATGCCCTCCGCCGAAGCCCTGCCGCCGTTTCATAGTTTTCGGCGGCAGAGAGGATGGCACTTTCGGCGGCGCGGTTTCCCTCCGGCGGGAAATGGCGGGGAATCAGCGGCAGGTGGGTTTCGCGGCGGGGGGGTCAATTCGGCATAACAGTGCTTTTCCAGCGGCAGCGAGGGGGAAAAAATCGGCGGCGGCAAGGTTTCTTGGCGGCCGAAGGGGGGGATTCGGCGGCGGCAGGCTTTCTCGGCGGCTGCTAGGGGGGGGATTCGGCAGCGCCAGGGTTTATCGGCGGCGGTGAGGGGGGGATTCGGCGGCGGAATCGGCGGCGAGTTTTGCCTCGCGTACCACCGAGCCGTCTTCTGCGTACCACTGGTGGTACGTGTACCACCGGTTGAGAACCCCTGCTATAGACCATTGGGTCTAGGGCTGGCCGGGCCTCTAACTAGTTCTACGCAGTCAATCTGTGAGAGCGTGGCAGTTCTGAGAATAAAACCTAGCATTTCAACTCACAGGTCCTTGCTCTATCCGCTAGATACATTTTCATAAATAAAACAACCCTTTTGTGCTTACTGTGTTGGGGAAGGTCAGATGCCTGGAGCATTTTGAGGTATCTAGTCACAGGTGCTCTGGCTGAACTTACTCATCCGTATTGAGAGGAAACGTGTTTGTGGGTTTTCTTTCACATTAAAACACTCAAATCTTTCCCTGTTCAATCCTTTCACAGCTCTGCTGTAGAAATGTAGGTCAGCACCGTTCTCTGGGGTTATACTGCCTTAAAGGGAAAAGAACAAATAGGTTAACAATAAGCCATGGAGAGAGTTGAGAACAACCGATAACGTGTCCATTGATATCAACTTGTATTGTGTGATCATAAGTCCCCTGCCCTCCCTCCCTTTGCCCTTCCCCAAAGGACTGATGAGGAAAATCAAAGAAATCTATCGCAATATTGATGTGATGCAGTCGTGTACAGTCGAGTGCTTGCATTCTGCTTCAGGCTGTAATCCCTGAGTCACACTGGTGTAGTGGTTTTAAAAAAAAAAGTAGTTAAATTTACCTAGGCTGAACTCCAGAGTCCCCGAATGAAAAGTGGGTAAACTCTGTTTACCCTTGACTAGACTACTGCTTCGTCAGCAGGTAATAAAGTCGGCTTCCCATTTAACTAGATCTGCCGTAAACTCATGCTATTCAATCTCAGGAAGCAACTGCTTCAAGAAATGCCCAGGGCTTTGTTTAAAGTCATAAAAGCGGGGCACTTTAAATTTAGGTCTGGCACACTAGATCAAATCCCTCCCTGGCGGTGTAATCCCATTGGAGCCAGTGTTACACCAAGGATGGGTCTGGCCTGTGTTTATAGCTCTCCTGATTGTGCCTATCTGTGGCATGTGCAACTGAGCCTTCTTTCTATACACTGCATCTTTAAGATAGTCCGTTCACTGTAGCCTGTCTAGTAGGCGCTTCCTGCGAACGTGTCTCATCCACAAGCACTTCATAGGACTCCTGCCTTTCCTCTAATCTAAAACAAATTGCTGAGGCTAAAAATACGTGTTTGGGGGGGGAACAACCCCAGGAATCAAATTCTTCCCCTTGATAGATATAGGCAACTCTCACAGTACAGCACAATGGGACCATGATTGCTATAGGCACTACCGTGGTACTAATAATGTGCAACTATGAGAGCAGAATATTTGCCCAGGGTGCGAGATACCTGTCAATACTGCTGCTTCGCGGCTGGAGGTCCATAGATGGAGCAAATCGACAATCCCCATCCGTGCTCCTTTCCCGTCAATCTGACCTCCGTTTCCTTTGTCCCTTGCTTTACTTTTGCCGATGCTTACAACTGAGCCCCAGGCTCCCTGAGCAGCTAATGCCTGTCAGACCATCCTTCCGTGAGTGGGCTGGCGAGACCCTCAGAATAGGTCACAGTAGCCTAAGTCAAAGTCGACATTCTGCCTTTAGGAGTTGGAGGGTCCCTGCATTAGCGGGTGCCACCTAGTTTTCAGTGCCACCCCTCCCCTCTTCTCTCTTTTCCAAGCCTCTTGCTTTTTGAGTCTCTAGCCTCTGCCAAACCTGCCTGTAAATTCAGAAAGAGATTGAGTAAAAACCGGCTGGGCAGCGTTTCTGGGGATGGTAGCAGGTGCTGAGCTAATGCCCTAAAGCCAGAGGTCAAAAGCCACAAGACTAACTGCCCAAGAAAATGCCGTTCTTGCCCTGAGACGGGACTGAGAGGCAGCACAATCGCTTTCCCGGGGGGTGGAAGTTATAGGGGAAATAAGGGAAATGGCTCAGACTTGGGCGTCTTTACAAGGCATGGGACGTGTGACCTCACTGGTGGCCAGTCACAAAGCGTCAGCTGTGCTCCGAGTTCTGAAGCAACCTCATCGAGATGCGGTAAAATCTCTGGGTGAAAACTTGGCCCCATTGACGTTCGTGGCAAAACTCCCATTGACTTGAGTGGGACCAGGATTTCACCCTGTAGCCATAGCCTCCGTTGTCCACTTGCACTGGACAGTAATGCGAGCTGGCTTCTGTCCCTGGCTTGCGCCCCCCTTCGCTCCTGGCTCCAATCCTAAAATCCCTGGGACACTCCAGGGAACTCCATAAAGCAACCTGCGTCCCTGGGCTGCACTACCGGCAATGAAATAATGCCTTGTAATGTAAAGTGTGATGGATGGATTCGCTGGCAACTGAGTCAATCCTATTAAATGAGTGCAGGCCTCTGGGCATTTAATTGCGGGCTCTGTAGACACAGTTAATGTCTAATGCATCATTCTCTAAAATCATTCTAAGGCCAGGTTCACTTTTAACTTCATGAAGCTCCTTACGCATCAGTCAAGATGGACCTCCTTGCTGATGGCTCTCGAAAGCTTCCCTTTTGTCGTGTCTCGCTCCATCCCCGCCCTAGGAATTTTGATGGGGAAGGTTTTTCTCTTCTATGAGGTCTGATAGGAATGGAGGATTGTAACTGCCCCGCTGTCTGCTGGAAAAGAGAGGCATGTTTTAAACATAAGACCAATCTGTAAATCTAGTGCTGCTGATGTAAGAGGGCACAGATCCATTGAGGTTCGTAGCTTATGTCCACTGTTGATTTTTTTTATTCCCCACTCCAGACTCAAGGGCTGCTGTGTGTCATGGCTAGCCTTCCAGACTCTGCTGCATGGCATAGACCCGAAGGCAAGGGGGCATGCACTGTCAGAGGAAGCGCATATCGTTGTGGGTGTCTTTCCTTTAATTAACCCCAGGTTTCTAGGGCGTCTCTTCGGCTGCCTGTAATTTGCAGGATAAACAGGACAGCCGGGGGGAGGCTGGAGGTAAATCCGGGTTTGTGATGAGAGGGTGCCAAGGTGCATCCATCCTGCTGGATACTGAACTAGCCATGCTGGACGGTTGACCTACTAGTGACCCGCTTGTTCCATGTCCCAGCAGATTCGTTCCGTGGCTCTTTGCAATCGTCAGCCCGTAGGATGAAGAGGACCCTGGTCTGCTGGTCGCTCGTCGCCTTCCTGGCCGTGAGTACACTAGAACCCTGGGCTTGTTCTGCACCCCATCGCACTCCAGCACAGGGCGGTGGTATAAAGCCACGGCTGTGAACGCTCCTCGCCAGGCCGTGACGAGAGGGGGGTGAGGGAGGAAGTCGTTGCAAGAGGCGGAGAAGAAGCTGGTTTTAGGGGACAGGGCAGTAGGGGAGCAAAAAAGGCCAGGAGAGGGGCTGGGACAAGCCAACTGGGGGGGAGACTAAAAACCCAGGCAACCGAGCAAGAGGGGACCGTAAAACCAAGCTGAAGCATGCTTCAGCGCCACGCTGAGCCTCTCACACTCTGCCCTCTGTCAGCTGAGCTCTACACAGGCACATGGGGCCACCCACACCGGTCTGACAGCATCTGGGATGCTGATTGTACGACCCCAGGGCAGACAGCTCTTTACTTACTGTGCTGACCCTACCCTGCTGTTCTCATCTTCTCCGCCTTCTGGGCTCCCTCTAGGCAATGGTCTTTGGCCCTTTATTCTCAGCAGTCTCCTAGCTCTGCCTAGCCCGTGCCAGCTTCTGCCACCGAGGTTGTGGTGGGGGTTGTGGTCACGCCACTCGCTGCCCATCGCCTCTCCGTGCGATGCTCCGGTTGCGTTGTTGCTACGCGGCTGCTGGCGTAGTTTTGAACGCGCGTTGATGCCTCTCGTGTGACTGCTCTCAGCCCAGGCTGGTTCTTTCATCAGTGGAGACCTCCCTGCCCTGGCTGGGCTGTGAAGCTGCTTCAGAGTCTCCCTGGGAAGGGATAATGGTAGGGGTCTCGCAGGCGGTGTTCCTGTGATAGCAGTTCAGCCTTCCTCGTGCTCGCCCCACGCCCAGGCTCCTCTTACTACACACCGCTCAAGGCAATCGGAAGTAGCTAGAAAAGGTCAGCCTGGTGCGTTTGAGGACCGAGCCTTTTTCCTCTGTCCGCTGGAAAGCAGCAGGGGGTGGGAGGAGCGCAGGAGAAATGAGGCTAAATCACGGGATCCGGGCTGCCCCTGGAGACCACCCAAAATAAGACTCTGCCTCTTGCTGTCTATGGTGAAGCCTGGCAAAGCTGGGAAACTTCCTGGGAAGGAGGTTTGTGGCCAGGGCCAACGTTGCTGAGGGAGAATTGCAAGCTAGGAGCAGTGGAGGGAGGTAGTCGCGGGGGTCCCCTCACAGCATGAGCTGAGTGGCTGTGGCGTGGGTCTAGTGGCGTACCGAAGGGGGGGAGGGCAGGCTCCCAGGTGCTGGACTGCGGGGCGGTTGCCAGGCCGGCCCTTCACGACATGCAGCAGGGGCACGGGAGGCTCCCCTCAGAACCCCTGCGCCCCCTGCCCCCTGGACGTCATGAAGGGCTGGCCCGGCGCCCCCTTTGCCCCCAGGCTGAGCTGGGAGAGGTGGGCGCCGTATGGCGGATAAGTGCGGGAGGAGGTAAGGGGGGCTCCCTCCTGCCCTGCACACAGAGGTGCGGGAGCTTGAGGCCGTTGGGGGAGGGGACAAACGCAGGCTTGGCCCCCAGGTACCGCAGACCCATGGTACCCACTGCGTGGGGCTTTATTTAAGGCTTGCTGCAGGAGGGGATGGAAGACCTAGAAAGGAGAGAGCAGGGAGCGCCCCTGCAGCGCGGTTAGGGGGCGCGTGCGCGGAGTCTCTGATAACCACCTCCTCGACCCCTGTGCCAGGCGTGCTGCTCAGGCGCGGGAGCCGGCGGGCTTCGGCCTGGCCCTAGAGGGGGCTCTGAGCCGGGGGCCCCCGGGGAGGAGGCCGTACTCAGGAGCACACGGCGGCTGCTGGGGCGAGGCAGGGGGTGATCCCAGGTCTGTCCTGGCCGTAGAGAGGCAGCGCTGGGCATCTGGCTTGCTGCAAGATCTATAAATCGACGAGGCAGCTCGGCCGCAGGCTCCGGCTGGCCTGACTCTTCACTCAGACGCTTCCATTCACCCCGGAGCCCTGCTGAGGGACGGGAGGGGGCTGCCACTGCCCTTGGTTATGGCCGGCTGGCTGCCTGTCTGACCTGCTGCCCCACGACACGTCCTGTGGACAGAGTGGAAGGGCTGAGGGGAGCTGCTGGCTGCCCTGCGCGTCTTCCCTACCCCTGATGACCCTTCGCCGGGCAGGGACGGCCCAGTGTCAATGCAAAGCATTGGGTCAGAGCTTAGCTGAGCTGGCTGACAAGTAGCTGGTCCTGACTGTTGCGGCATGAGACCGGATTCCCCAAACCTGCGCTGCTGGTGGGGATGGTTTTGTGGTGGTTCTGCTTGTTCTGCCTCCTCTGGCCCTGGGAACGCTTGCTTCTGGTAGAGGCCAGGGTGCACCGCTTGAAAACAAACGTGGTTCCCCGTCTCACTGCTGCAATGCGCTATTCCCAGCGGGAGGAGGCAGCGTCCAGAGGGTTGAAACCGCGATTGGGGTTGGCGGTTTGGTGTCAGCCATGCTGGAGTCCCTTGCGCTTTCCTCAACCCAGGTGTAGTAGCCATTGTCTGAATCATCTGGCCTCAGACCAGGCTTGTTATGCCCTGGCTGGCTTTGGAACCGACCCAAGAACAAGGTTTCAGATGGGAGGAATCTGCCCTAGCCCCATTCTTCCCTCCCTTCCCCCCACTAGGTATATTAACCCGGCCCTTCGCAGTGCTTTCCTGGTGAGGAGCTCAAAGCACTTTGCAAACAAGCAATGATTCCCTGGCTTCTCTGGGGGCTGCTGGGTGGAAACTGGCTGTGGTTTTGACCTCTTTAGCGTGGCACCCAAGATGCAAGCGATCCCATTTCTCTCCCCATGCAGCTGTGATCAATGTGGGATGCTCAAGTTGAAGCATCCTTGATTTTAAGTATAAGGGAGCTGCTGGCAGGGTGTGCTCCTTGCAGCTTTCTTAGTTTTGAAATTCACTCTCTAGCTTGGGTCTTTTATATTTTTTTTAATTTGGTTTTATGCCCTTTTTGGCTTCTTTAAGAGGGATAAAAAAGGCCTGACATTCTGTTAGTTTGCTCAAGTTTCCCGCCCCCGGCTGTTTAATTTTTTTAACCAGAAACACCTTATCTAGTTTTGTTGGAGGATCTTTTGGAGGTCTTTGGAATGTCTATGAGCTTTCATACCTTAATTAAGGAATGGGTGTTGTATCTTTCACAAAGACTTCTTCTTTTTCCCAAAGGTTCTGCTAGTCATTTAGAATTCGAGAGGTGTAATCATGATGTTTACCATCATCGTGACTAAAACAATTGAACGGTTCAGCTTTCAGTCTTGAGATGTTAGAATTTAATTATTTTTGCCCCACTTACCATAGTTTTCTAGGGTAGAGAAGAGCTGAATTTTCTGTTTGCTTTTGTTTAAGCAAAGAAACACAGGCAAAGAAACTGAATGAAATCCTTTCAGGCCACCTCCAAGGCCATTTTTTGGGGGTGGGGATTGTTTTTTTGTTTTGTTTTTTGCATTACATTTAATTCATCAGGGAGTCTTTTCAGAGGTGTTTTGGGTACAAGCAAAGTTTAGGTGAAGGGACACTTGAATGACACCGTTGAAAGGCTTAATAGATAATTTTAAGGGCAGGTTAGGCAGTACCTTGTGAGTGGTCAATTATGTTTTTTCATTAATTATTGAATACATTTCAGATGATGCAAAATGCCCAGTACTTCAGTAGTACTGTATAAATTGAATTATATAGAACATGTTACTAATAAATAAGATCTGGCTCATATGTAATGCCTTCCATCCACTGATCTCAAAGCGCTTTACAAAGGAGGCCAGTATCATTATCACCCATTTTACTGATGGGGAAACTGAGGCTCAGAGAGGCAAATTGCCTTGCCCAAGGTCACCCAGTAGCAGAGCCAGGAATAAAACTCAAATCTCCCGAGTCCCAGTCCTGTGCTCTATCCATTGGGCCACACTGCCAATTTGTAAAAGCCATGCCACTTCTTTAACTTGTGATCTACTAATCTGCCTATTAGTCTGCGAATGATGCAACTCAGTCTTTTCTCTGTAAAGTCTTATGACAATTTATTTCTACACTCCCAGTTTCCATTTTAAACTCTTTCCTTCCTTCACCAGACTGGACTCTGTATTACACCCACATCTCAACTTTGTTTAGCCTCTCCCAGTTCATACAGGCCTTGTCATTTCATCTCTGCTGTGAACTGAGGGGAGAATAGCCACTCCCTAACATGAATGAGGAGGTTTTTCTGCAGGGTTTAGATTACGTTGCTCTGAGTGTCTGAGGGCCCGGGTATTGAAATGTGATAATGATAATAGCTAGTAAATATGAAAGAGGAAAAACCTATTTGCAGTGCTATAGAGTTCAATGTCCTTATGCCGCATCTGTAGTGATTCCAGATGTTTTTAGTTAAGTCCATCTATAATAGCCGCATCTTGGGTTTTTACACCGATTTTTCCAAGAGTCACTTAGGTCTCGTCTGCAGCCGTGCAAACCCCGAGTGTAGACCTGGTTTATGCTGATGCAGAATTGATTCTGAGTTCACCCAGTCTTGCCCAAGTAATCTCCTGTGGGAGGACACACCACATGGAGAGCTTAAACCACAGAAGTTCTCAGAAAGGTTGGAATGAGTGCACATGGTAGTTGGGTAGCCGTAACTATAGCTTTCACTACCGCAAGACTACTGGAGAGTCATTACAGCGGGTGGGTTACTCTATAATCTTTCCCTGGCAGTGAGTCAGCTATTGGCCACGCTGGCGATGCTATGCAACCATCCCCGCTGTGAGATCAGCGTTAGAAACTCGTTCCTAGCTTGTGACAGTTGTGGATACATCACAGGTGAAAAATTCAGCCTTCAAAGAGCAGGGAGCGGGCCGAAACCTTTTCATCCCTTTTCCTGGATGCGGCCAGGGGGTGATGAGGTGCCAGGCAGCAGGCGGTGCTGGCTCTGGTCTCCCAGTGCTACAGATCCCCACGACCGCCACTGCATTGCGAAACAGGAGCGCACAGGGGCGCCTCCTCCACCCTGCGGGCGCACTGAGCCTGGGGTGCTGCCACACGATGGCCACTGCTTTAAAATCCCTGCCCGGGGGGGATGGGGGTGTTATTTTTTTAAAGGAGAAACTTGTCTCCATGGATTCATGCTTGGGAGAGGCTGAGGGCTGAGCTGGCATGCGGGAGGTGCCCCAATACCAGGGTGATGGGGACCCTCGCGAGAGCAGGAGTCCTTTGTCCCCCCACTGGTGGGGGTGTGTGTGTGTGTGTGTGTGTGTGTGTGTGTGTGTGTGTTCGATAACCCTTGCTCCGGTCAGAAGCCAAATTCCACTACACTAGCAGGAGCGCTCGCCCCAGCCCCGACTCCTACCGCAGCAGCGCCCCTTCTCCCCCAAGATCCTACAGCAGGATAGAGCCACCGCTTCCCCAGCAAAACCCGGGGGGGAGGGGACATCCCCCCCCCCCCCCGGATGTTGCACTCTTGTTGGTTGCTCCTTGGCGCTGGCAGCAAGACGACACAGCCGTTCGGCGGCCCCAGCCGGCCTGTGGCAGCCGGCTGGGGCTAAGGGGCTATTGAACTGTGGCCTAGACATTCCTGAGTTCTAGGACCATCTCGCAGGGTCCTAGAGTCCAGGCTCCAGCCCCAGCCCAGACATCTCCGCCACAGTGCGACAGCCCCTTCTGCAGCATGGGGACAGGCCCCCCGGGGCGCTGGGCTCACCAGCCCGCCCTGACGGGACCTGTCCTGCCTGCATCTGTCTCGTCCAGCTACCTCCGGCAATGTTTGAGGCGAGTGAGACGCCCTGCAGATGAGTCGGATGGAGCGAGCTGGGGCCCGCGTCTCTATCTGATGGGCATCAAACCGCCCCGGAGACGTAAACCACTTCCAACGGGAGGCAGCAGGAGCCTCTCCAGATGAGCATGGGTGACGCCCTGGCGTTGTCGTGTAGGGGGAAATCCCTGCCCGGCCTGCAGGTGGGAAAGGGACGAACAACGACGTGCCTGGGCTCTTCAGCTCCGGCTTCTGCTAGTTCTGGTGAGCAGCAGATGCTCCTGGAGGCCATCAAGCAGCAGCCACAGAGGTCCCTGGTGATTGGTGTCTCTCCCCGGTACGTGGTGGGGCTCGGCTATTCCAGTGTGAGCGTGAGGCTCATCCACACGGACTCCGAGCCCAGGGAGAAGGGGCAGGAGAAGGAGCGTCCAGAAGCAGCCGCACGCCTGGCTCCAGACCCCTGGATTCTCATCTTCTCTCTCTCTCTCTTTTTTTCAGCTGTTGAGTTGGCCCCAGCTCTGGGTGCTGGCGTGCGGGGAGCAGGAGTACTGGACCGCGGAGGGGGACTGCGCCCCTTGTGCGGCGTGTCCCCCCGGAGAAGAGCCCGATAGGGTAAGCCATGCTGCCTGCCGCTGGCCGGGAGCCACCCGACCGAGCAGACGTGTTGCCTTGGGGGTAGGGTGGGGGTGGATCTGTCCTTGCCAGCCCTTCATTCCATCCAGAAGCCAACGGGGGCGGCAGGGGGCATTAAGCCCTTTCAGGGATTCAGATCCAGCCCCCAGTCGCAGGGCAGGACAAACCAGGCGTCGTCGATGGGTGGCCTTCGTGCCGTGGGCTGGTGGGCGTCAGTCCCTGTTAGCGCGAGCTGGTCCCCTGGCCAGCTGAGCAGAGAGGCGGTGGGTGGGAACGGGCCATGGAGACTGAATCCCCCCCCTCGCTCTCTGCAGCTGGGAGAGGTGACACGTTGGCACCCTGCGCAGCTTGCTGCACGGCCATCGGAGCGGCCAGCGCCGGCCAGCGGTGCCAGCTCCTCTCCTGACTCCGTCTCCATTTGGTTCCCTGTAGAAGTGCGGCTCTGGGCAAGGC
Source organism: Emydura macquarii macquarii (assembly GCF_026122565.2). Taxonomy (NCBI): domain Eukaryota; kingdom Metazoa; phylum Chordata; order Testudines; family Chelidae; genus Emydura; species Emydura macquarii. The sequence goes on from NW_027133465.1 coordinate 6,471,804, forward strand.
CTAGGCGTGACCTGTCGAGCCTGCCCTCCGGGCACCTTTTCGGCCAGCAGCGGCCTGGCCCCCTGCTCGTCTCAGACCCCCTGCAAGGCCAGGAAGAGGGGCCACGCCAGCCCTGAGACGGCGGCAGCAGACAGCCGGTGTGGAGACTGCCTGCCAGGGTAACGTGGCTTTGTGGCTTGCCCCCGCGGGGGTAGTGCAGCGGCAATGGGGGTGGGGATGGGAGCCTAGCCCTGGCACAGAACTGGCTGGCATCTACAGTATGGGGGTCCCGATTCTTGCCAGCCTCCCAGGGGTTCATGTTTTATAAGGACTTCAAAGCACTACGTCGGACAGGACCCAACTCACGCAGGTGTTGTGGATCTGGCTCTGAGCTCCTGGGCACAAAGCGTGGTTGGTTAGTTAGGGTTCTTCTGCAGGGTATTATTACTAGATCGAAGACAGGCTGGCAGGGCTGGCATATCCGTCTCCAGTGGGAACGCTTCACGTGGCCCGGCAATCTCGGTGCACCAGGCAGAGCAAAAATCCCAGCTGCTGAGCAGGAAGGAGGTTGTCTGTGAGTCACTGGAAGGCACTTGGCTGAACACCGACAAGCCAGTGTGCTTCAGGCAAGAGGGAGGAAACTTACCAGTTCAGTCACTTCTCTTCCTCTGGCCCGCTGATTGGCTCCAGAGTGGGTGAATCTGGCCTGAGCAATCCCACTGAGTCAGCAGCAGTGGGTGAAAGGGGTTTGTGGAAGGGGTGATGAACGTGTACCCTCCTTTCCTTGTTGGGGGAAACTGTCTTGCACGTTGCCCCGAAAGGCTCCCAAAGCACTGTACAAAGTAGATAGAGATGGCTTTGCCCCACCACTGAAATGCAGCCACTTCTGGAGTGGAACGTGGCAGATGCTTAGCAGTGCAGAGTAGAACGGGAAGCAAATAACGCATGGCGTGCATTTCCGTTGTAGCCAGGTTTTGTCTGAGCTGAATTTCTAGCAGCTGCCCCCACTCCAGATAACGCCTATGTGCTGTTTAACTGCCATCTGTGGTCTTGATCTGTTTTCAGTCCTTTGCTAAGGTCTCTTTGCTCTTGGCAGGTTTTACAGCCCTGAAGGAGAGCTGGACCCAACAGCTGAATGCCTGCCGTGCTCCTCTGCTCCCAAAGACATGCCGGGCTGCCCAGGTTAGTGTACACAATGAGAGGGAAAGCAACGTGGCAGCAGTTGTGCTTGGGTTTACAGAGAACCTGTGTCCAGGAACAGAAGGGTAGGGTTTCTCTGATGGGACATAAGCGTTTGTCAGGGCCCAAAGGGAAGAGAGGCTCCTTTTGGGAGCTTGTGCTGTCTGTTGAGACTGTCTCCTTGCAGTTCAGGGAGACAGGATTCAAATCGCTACCTGCACGGCCAGTCTGCTGCCCGGCCATGCCTGTGATCCCCCAGGGCCGGCCTGCTGCTGCTGCATGTTCTGCAGTCGCTGACCCAGCAGGCACAGTTGGAGATCGTGGCGGTCAGAGAAGCGGGCAAACACCTATCGAGCTGAGTTCTCTGCCAGGGCAGTAGAACTAGGTCTTTGGTTCTGCTCTTGAAAAGGGAAGCGCTGAGGATTTTTAACTTCGGTCACTTTCCTTGTTTTCCAGTGCTGGGGTGGGTGAAATAGCTCCTTAGTCTGTGTCTGTGGCTTTTCTCCCCGGGTGAGAGCTGTCTCTTGTGCCTGAGAGGAGGGGACATGTGGTCATCTTCCCCTACAGGAAGTTCCCCATTCTCTGGGAGCTCATGGGCATTCTCCTTTCTTTGCAGCACACCTGGTCTCTACTAGACAGGCAGAGAAAGGTATTAGAGTTCATACAGTACCGGTCTCCTGTCTGGATGGGTGCCTGGGGTTCTGGGCTGGACCCACTTACGTTTCTGAGCTCTGCTTCTCCACCAAGCTTCCACTAAGCCGTAGAAAAATCCCAACCCCTTAGCTCTGAGATTTGCTTGGCAGCTGGAGATGGCAGGGGCTCGAGTGCGCTCTCGGTCGCTCAGTTTGACTCGCACGTTCTTTGAGCTATTTTCGTGCCGCAGCGATTTAAGCCTCAATAACAATGTATTTATCAAGCACTCTTCTGTGCCAAAGGCTCATTAAGGCACTTGGGTGGGTGTAATGCAGAATTTGCTAAAGGAGAAACCGCTTCAAATCCAGTTGTTCCTCTGCAGAGTTTTTGTGCCAGGTTGTACTGATTGATGCGTGAAGGGGCGGGATTGGGGTCCTGCTTTAAGTGTGGATCTCCCCCCTGTAGCGTGGCTGCCGACGCCTCGGTAGTTACACAGAACTAGCTTTACACGTCAGCCGCTTAGGCTAGGGACCGTCTCTTGTTCAGATTTTGCACGGTGCCTAGCGCAACGAAGCCCTGGCTTCTAGGTGCTGTTGTGCTACAAATCATGTATTCAAGCAAGAGGTCCCTGCAATGCAGCCACTTCCGGGGCGCAGCTCCTCAGCTGCTGTCACGATGCACAGCAATGCCACCGCTTGGGACAGGAAAGGGGAGAACACCGTGGCTGATGGATCCTACCAGGGGAATTTATTGTAGGTGGGATTTAATTAGTGGGGCTGGTAATTATGATAACGGTTAGAACTCTAAACTGCAGATACTGTGCCTAGTCACGTGGATTGCCTGTTGGTACGAGCTAAGCCCACGCCGTGTGCACAGTCAGGGCCAGCTACGCATGCACCATAGATCTGCCCACCCACATACACCAGGACCCCACTTCCCAGGTGCTCGGGGGCTGCAGTCCAAGCTCCTCTCTCGGTGGCAGTGACACACACACACACACACACACACACACGTGATGAGACTGCAGCGTTCAGGTCTAGCGGAGAGGGGGGGTGCATTGCAGGGGTTCCCGTGGCATTGGATGCAAGGAAATGGGCCCTGGATGTAAAGTGCAGGTGTGATTCACGTGCGCAGTCACCGGGGCCGGTGCTAGCCTGTTGGCACAGGAAGGGCGTGGAGCCTCCCGGGAGAAGGCAGATCTGCAGAGAGAGGTTGGCTCAAGTCTCAAGGCTGAGACTCCTTGAAGAACCACGCTAGGAGCCTGCTGGCGTCTTCCCCCCCCTCAGCAGCGGTGCACAGGGCTCGCCTGGTGGTGCTGCTGGAGGATACGGCTCGCTGGCTGAAACGCCTGGAGTTGCTGGTTTGGATCCCAGCTGAGGCCACTCGGCCCTTCGGCCTTTCAGCGTCGCTGTGCTGAGGACTTAACCTAGATCCTGAACGGCCACGAAAGCTCCCAGGGCACAAGAGTAGGGCGCTTGGCCCTTGTCCTTGCCCAGCATGTCTAAAACCTGGCTTTTCCCGACAAAGTATCCCCCCGGTCTCGGCGTGAAGCGGGGTGAAGTCGAGGCCCTGTTGCTGCGTAAATGTGCCTAGCTCTGCCGCTGTCAATAGAGCGGTGCTGATTTACACCTGCTGAGAATCTGGCCTGTTTTCTGTCCGTCCCCCTCTCCCCCATTCATGGATTTAATTTCTTTAGATTTTCCAAAGTCCAGTGAAATCTGTGGGCTGAGGCCGGGTGCGAGACATTTGCTGCCGAAAGGAAACAGGCCAGGGCTCCGAGAACAGCTGATTAGGCTCTGCTTGTGGAAAGAAGATAGACCTGTCCTCGGTGGGAGAGAGAGACCTGCATGCCCCGGGGAGGTGCTGTGCTGACTGATGTGGGGTCACGGGCTCCAGCACAGAAGTGGCCCTTACTGTCTTTATCCCCTCCAACCCCCCCAATCTCTTCCACATGGACCCTTAGTGCTAAGGGGGAAGGAAGAAGGGGGTAACGCACTGACCAGTAGGCATCACTGCACTAAGACCCTCTCGAACTGTAACCAGGAGTTTGCTCTGAACTAGCACCTTCGCCCCCTGATCTCCAAGCGCTTTCCAAAGCAGGGTCTCTCGCCCCGGTTTCTAGATGGGGGGCGGGAACTGAGGCCCTAAAAGCGCTGGGCTGGAGCTCAGCTGTTCTGCGTCCCAGTCAGGGCCTGCCTCGGCCGGAGGCTTCGCCTTTCTGGTTTGGGGCTGGGTCCAGGCGTCTTTAGGAGCAGCTGTGGGTCCCATCGTGAATGCTGGGCAGGGGTGAGTTAGGGAACGGAGGACCCTAGCCTGGCTTCAGTCAGTGCCGCTTTTTCCCCTCTTTCTCTGGGTTCCTGGGGGGGCTGGGGCGGCAGAGATTATTCCCGGCGGGGGCTGCGGAAGAGGCCGGATGGGGAGCACCCACCGCAACGGAGACTGGCGCTGTATTTTTCCTTAACCCTTCAGAGGGCAGTGATTGCAGCCTCCGCCCCCCATCAGCCACACGGCCGTGTTTTCCCCCCGCAGCATGGCCGGCCGCGCTCTCGGCATGCCTCGTCTTTCCCTGCTCGCTTGTCTCCGGCAGGCTGGACTCTTCCACCCCGCCGTGCTTTGGGAGGCTCTGCAGGGTGGGTAGCTGCCGGGATCCCCCTGCTCTCTGGTGGCGCTGCCCCTCGCAGGGATGTGGGGGACACCCCTGCTCTGGGGTAGGAGGGGCAGCCCCTCGGCCAGTGGGCACGGCCCTCCCACAGCTGGCTTTGGCCCCATCTGCGCCGTGCCCTGCCCGTGACTGCAACCAGGCAGTGGTGGGGGCAAAGGGGTGTTCAGTGCAGATGGGGGAGGGGGGGGGCAAATTGGGGGCCCAGCACAGGGGTGAGGGGGGTGGGGCGGACACCTGCATTGGACCATGTACTCCCTGCAAGGCTGACGAGCTGTGTATGGGCTCCTTGAGAAAAGGAGGGAGACTGGGGGGGGGGGGGGGGCGAGGAAGAGGCAGGGGATGGGAAGCCTGTGCTTTGGGGGTGGGGGGGTGGCACTGCTGTTTCACCTGCAGCCTGTCCTGATCCGGCAGTGACGTCTCTTTGCTGGGGTGGTGGCGGAAGCTGAAAGCCGGCAGCGACTTCCTGCCAGGATTTTAACGGGAGCTGTGCCATAACGCTTGGGCCTGGCTCCCCAGATCCCTGCCACTTCAGAGCCCTGGCGCCGGGCGACCGCTCACCAGCTCCGGGGAGCCGGGCACGGAGCGCCCGTCGGTTCTTCCACCGGCACGTCACAAAATGGGACACTCGCTTACCCCTGAATGGGTTTCTTTTGTTTTTGTTCCAGTTTTCAAGGAAAAACTGAAACCAACCCCCACACCCAAACCGGACAACGTTTTCAGAAATATCAACCAAAACCCAGGAAATACGAACCCAAAAAATGAACGTTTCCCCTGAAAAGCAGGCAGCGGAGTCTATGCGCACTGGCCGGCTAAGGAGCGTTTCCTCCCTCTTAATAAAAAAAACCTAGTTCTTTGCAAAAGAGACAAGTAGCATTAGCCCTATTTTACAGATGGGGAAAACAGAGGCACAAGGCCACCCAGCAAAGCCAGGACTAGAACCCAGGTCTCCTGACGCCCGGTCCAATGCACGGTCCATTAGTCCCCACTCAGTGACTGGCTCCTTTTTAACCCTCTTTCCTGCAGGCCCAAAGCAGGGGCCGCCCCGGCTGGTGAGGCACGTCAAGGCCCTGCACAGACGGGACGAGAGGGCGGTGTCCAACGGCACCCGGGACGGGAAGCCGGAGGAAAACGCCACTCAGTACGCCGTGCTGGCCATCGTGCCGGTCTTCTGCATCATGGGTCTGCTGGGCATCCTCTTCTGCAACCTGCTGAAGAAGAAGGGCTACCACTGCACCGCCCACAAGGAGACAGATGAGGAGGTGGCGAAGGCGGAGCGAGGTGGTAAGCGCTGCCCTGTGGGCTCTGTGCTCTCTCCCCATGACCCCTGCCTGAGAGCTCGTGCCCGGCACGGAGCAGGGGAAGCAGGGGTGCCCCAATTTGTTGCACCGCAGCTCCAGAGTCCAGACCTCCACCCCGAGACCGCCGTCTCTACGGCGCCCCACCCTGGCTGATCTGAGAGTGGCACCCACTGCCGTGCCCGCCCTTTGGGTGGCGTGATGGGCCCACTGGAGACACCTGAGAGGAGGGTGGCTCGTGATGTGGAAGAACCAGACCTTCCCCAGCTGTGCCCCAGGCTGGCAGAGGAGAGGTTGACCTCCATGTCCCCCGCTGCAGGGGTAGAAGGGGGGCCAAGTGGGCAACGTGGAGGCGTGCTGGGAAGACTGGCAGCCCCTGTGCATGGAGCTGCACACGCGCATTTGCTCTAGGCAGGCTGCCGGCGGCTGGGGCAGGACCCAGGAGCTCCTGCCCGCCCCAGGATGCAAGATGGGCTGTTGTATCTCTTAAAGATCTCGTGTGATAGTCGCCAGCTCCTGTCTCTGGCCAGGGGCTCTGGGTTTGTTTCTTTCTTTGTCTGCTTTTGGCTCTTGGCTGTCTCAATCACGTGCAAGCAAACTCCATCTCCTGTAATTAGAGGGGAAGGGAGGTCAGCCCATCAGTCCCACCCTGTCCATACCGGGACTGATTTCTCCCCTCACCCCGACCTGTAGGGAGGTCTCACACCCGCATCTCTGCCCACCCTCCCGTGGCAGTGTTCCCCCTTGCCGCGGAGCAGGGCCTAGGGCGACGGTGAGCGCTGTGGACCCGGGCTAGCCACGGTGCCCCAAGAGAGCCCAGAAGACCAACCTCTCCCCACGGGTGGAGCACAGAGTCCTGGCGGCAGCTGGGTGTCCGCGTCTGACCGCGAATGCGCTGCACTTCACGGGCTGGGGTCCCGGCAGCTGTGAATCAGGAAAGCGCCAATCCAGGCGACGAACCAAACCCTGTTTTTACCCCTGCCCAGGGGTCTGGCCACTGGTATCTCTCTTGCCCAAGGATCCAGGGCATGGGGGTACCCCAAATGGTGCCTCCCTTCCCAGCACTGACGGCAGATCCCCCTCCCTCTGCCGGTGTACTGAGACACATCTCGAGTCTCTGTTAAGAAGTTTCCCCTTCCACGGGAGGGGTCGGCTGATGTGGAGGAGCCAGGGGAGGGGTCAGGACGCCCACATGGGGGGAGGGGAAAAGGGCACACTTTACAGGGGCCCAGAGGCCCTGGGGGGCCAGGCCCAGGCTGCAACCCCCATTACCATGAGGAAAAAGGTTTTCATGGCTCATGAGATTGTACGGATGGGATGAGGGATTGGGGTACGTGTGTGGGAGGGGGCCCATGTTACAAGTTTGTCCTGGGCCTGAAAAAATTATGCTTGGGCCCTGGGAGGGGTCCCCGCAGCCTGTGAGTTCCTGAGCTGCTGTTCAGAGCAGCCGCTGCAGGGAACGAAGCCCCATCCTGCAGGTTATCTCAAGGGCAGGAGCTGCTGCAGAAGAAGCCGTGAGACGCTTCTGCAGTGACAGAGGCTAGGAGTGAACAGAGCCAGCCTTGTGCGATTGATGGGCCGTGACGAGCTGGGGAGGATGGGAGGGGGGGCAGAAGAATGCCCCCCTCCCTCGCCCCGGTGACGCTGTACTGCGCTGCCCGGTGCGCTATGGCAAGAGTGGGGTACCGTGGGTGTGGGGGCTGGGGGGGGCCGAGCCCAGCGGCCCTTGAATTTCTAGCAGCAGCCATTTGGTTCTGGGCGTGGGGGCGGCCTGCTAAAACGCAGGGACGGACGGACAGACAGACACGCTGCTCTCCTTGGGGGCAGCTCAGATCTCCGTCCTTCATGTCAGCAGCCTGGGCCACGGCAGCCCCGAGAGTTCGAAGCTCGTGAGTGGGGAACCTCCCAAAACGTGAGATTGGTTTAAACACCCTGAGATTGAAACTAAATCCTGGTTTTTGTTGGATGGGGGGTTTTTTTGGATCTCTTCCTGCTCCCCCCTCAATGTGCAGGTGACGTTGATTTACACAGGTTGCAAATACAGCCTCCGGGGCATGCAAATGCACCAGGCTCCCCAGACAATGCCCCAGTGCCCTGTGCATGAGACTCCAGCAGCTGCCCCTGCCCCAGCCTGCAGGGAAAGGGGCTGCCCTGAGCTCCCTCCTCCATTAACCTCCTGCAGCGGGGTGGAGGCCCCTACTGCTAAGCTGGCTATGGGGCAGCTCAGAGCACAGGTGCGCCAGGTACTGATGGAGCAGCTAAGTATATGTAGCGCAGCTGTCTCTAGTGGCCAAAGGGGGAATTGCAGGCAGGCCAAATTGTCATTGTTCATGAGATCCCGCCGGCTTGGGGTTTGGTCACGTGTGGGGTGGGGGTACAGGCCGCTGCCTCCCCATGGCCGGCAGCAATAGCTGCTGCCAGATGTGACACCAGGGGAGAAGGGCATGTGTCCCAGTGCAGGGATCATGCTGCTCTGGGGGAGCAGCTGTCAGAAATCACAGCAGTGAGGCAGGTTTTGGCCAGTGGGAAGGGAAATGAGGGAAAGGAAGATGATCTGAGTGGGGAAGACACTGGCCAGGAGTGCTAGCAGTGCTTTTTTTAAATAAATGAAGCCTGTTTTATTACTTTAATGCTTTTTTTAAAAAAAATCACTACAGCTACTGCATTTAAAAAAGTGAAACTACATTAATTGCTGCGTTTCTGGTTCAATAAACAGATGGACCTGCTGTCCTGTAATGACATAATAGTTGAGCATTGTACCTTGTAAAGACCCGTACATTAAATAACTTCTTTTTAAAATTTAGTGATTACAAAAGTTCATCGTTCACTGCTTTAGCTTCTTTATCCTTCCTTGACCATCGGGAATACCATCCATTTTACCCTTCTTTGCTGAAGAAGGCTTTGGTCCACGTTTTTCTTCTCTGCCTTCTCCTTTTTTTCCCATTCCATGTTTTCTCTTCCACTCAGAGTGATTAAGGTATTGCATCTCCTCTGTAGTTCCGTTGTTCTGGACTTGAGGAACCGGTCAAATCTGAACTGGGGGGAGAGTTTTGAATAGACTGTCTTAATTCATCATAAACATTTTCTTTATCAAATCCTGGCTTGTGAAGCATACAGATTAGAAAGCGATCCTCCTCCTCTGTTTAATTCTTCCCTTTGCTCGTACCGTACGATATTCTCCACTGGTGGAAAGGCGCTTTATATCTGCCAATCTTTGTGACAAGTGCTTTTTTTAATACAAATCCACCTACGAATTCCAGCTTCTCCTCTTTCAGTCTGAGCCATGATCTTCTCTATGTCCTGGAGTTCGTTACCTCTTTCCCAGACACATCTGTATACTCAGTGACTTCCTCTGGGCTTTTTCCTTCCTTCACCGGCTATATTTTCAATATCATCATGGCCTCACTTTTCATTAGCTTTGATGAACTGGTTAAAATCTCTTTTATTCCCGTTGGTAAATCTCTGGGATAGTAGTTTCTCTTTTTCTTCCAGCTCTTCATCATTAAATGGATCAGCTTCATCAATTTTAATCTGTTCTTCCTTTTGGGCTTGGGCTGTATTTGGCAAATCTGGATTACGAGGTACCTTGTACCCAATAGTTTTTCTGTAGTACGGAATCTCTTATTCTAGTAGTTCAAACAAACATGGAGGAAAGAACTGGAAATCCCGAACAGTCCGGCTGTTTTGGAGGTCGTGGTACTTTTGGCTCACTGACACGAAGAGCTTCCCTGAAGTAAGCTTCAACGGCATAGTTGGCTTTTCTTCCTCGTTTAGGTGACTCAATCCACTCTGTGAATGCCATCTTTTGTTTCTCTCAACAATCTTCCCTTTCAAAGTTGTGTACACCGGACTCTGTATCCATTGTAAAATTTCTGAGTGAACTTTCGCCCTCTTATGGAGAGTTTCTTATTCACTTCTGCAGTCGTCTTTGCACCTTTTTCCAAAATGCCATCAATCTCTGCACTAGCAGCTCAGCTGTTCACTTTTCTTCTCCTGCAGTGCTGTTTGCCGAGGAAGCAGGTGGGTGTCAAGTTCCTCTGCTCCATCCAGATTCTTGCCCCATCCTCTAGTGCTCCAGCAGCGCTCCTGGCATGTGACTCAACCCTAGTGCGGTGTTGAATCCCAGAGAAGAATCTGCTAACTCCCTTCCTTCCAGACCACTTGCCTTGCCGGCCAAGATAGGCTGGAGGTGGATGAGATTCAGTGTCTCTTCTCTCCTCGCTCTGTTTTCGTTTTATGTTTTGTTTTTTCCTCTTGATTTCGTGTCTGTAGCCAGTTCATTTCCTCTGAAGACAATCCAGTTCCTTTCCTGCAGCTGTGCCGAGATTGTCCCTCCCTCCCTCCTTTGATTCTCCAGCCAAGAGACAACATCTCTCTAGTGTAAACCCAGGAATTTGATAGCAGCTGTCCAAACTGGGAGTTTGCACGGATGATCAAGGAATTCGGAGCTACTTTAGACTGCCAACCCATATCTATGAATGATCCAATAGAAGAGCACAGGATCTGTGTTTGTGTAAGGAAGTGCCCTCTAAATAAGCAAGAACTTCACAAGGAATGTGATGTGATTACGGTTCCCAGCAAGTGTGTCCTGCTGGTGCATGAGCCGAAGTTGAAAGTGGACCGAACAAAAAACAAAAAAAAAAAGTAAACCAAGGCACAGGTGGCTATTGGTCAGGTGATACCATAATAAAACCCCCTGCTCTCTGGCCACGAAAGCGTTTTTACTGGCACTAGACTGATGGTGGGGGCATTGCTGGAATGTCTGTGGGGCCGGGGTTAGGGGTAGGTAGGAATTGTGTGAGTGGGTGAGATGTTTCCCTCTAACGACTGGCCCAGAGAGAGGATCTGGGATCTGCTGGTAGCTTAGGCAGCTCTTAGACCAAGTGGTAGCAGCCGGAGTGTTTGGAGCAGAGGAGCCGGCCTCTAATCTGGTTTCCCTCTGTGTGCAAATGTGTGTGGCTGTAGCATGTGGGTTTGTTACACGAGGGCTTCTCTGTCTGGCTGTTGCTAAGCCCTCAGTCGCTGCCAGGCTGGTTTTCGGTGCAATGGCTGTGCAATGCCAGGATTCACTAAGCAATTGCAAGGCTGGTCCCAAGATCTTCTTTATTTCCCCTCCCTTCCCACGTGGGCTTCGTTAATCGCTATTTAGAGACCCGTACCCCAGTGGCACTGCAAATAGACAAACTGCTGTGGGAAGAGAAGCCGGAGCTGTCAGACGCAAGCCAGGATGAAGCTGTCCAAGCAGCCCCCTGGAGAATGGGGCTGAGCTCTGCCTCGCTGGAGCGAGTTTGCTCTGAGCTGCAACCATCGGATTTGCTCAGCTAGAGAGTCCGGCAGAGGGGAACGTGTCACAGGCTTGTAAGAGGCGTGTGGGTTTGAGATCTTGGCCCAGTCTTGCTCTCCAGGTAGGGAAAGGCATGTGGGTCTAGCTGCTCTGGAGTGATCCCCTCTGGCCAGCAGGGGAATGGTTGTGAAGCTGTGATGGGAGCCCCGGTCCAGCCCTCTTTGCTTGAAGAAAGTTCTCCAGGGGACGGATAATGCTGTGACCAATGACCGTGATCATGACATCTGCTGTTCGGGTGCTGGTCCAAACTCACAACCCCCAATGTCCCGACAGCCTCTGCTGGCTGCACACATTTTTGTCTTGTCTGTAATGTGTGTGAATGAGGGTTGCCGTCCAGAATCCAAGCTGCAGAGATGGTACGGCACCAAGTGCTGCCCCCAGCTACAGGAGGCTCCTTTTAGCTCACACAGCTGAGGCCTGTGTTTTTGGTGCTGAAGGAGCAGAGTTTGAATCCCCTCTCCCCAGATGTGTGTCTTTGCAGTGCCTGGATTTGTTGCATTGCCTGACACAGGCACAGCAATGCCTGGCTGCCCAAGTAACGCAGGCTGGGGAGGGACTGTCGTTTGCTTTCCTCTGAATCACTGGGGCATCGGTCCTGGAGAAGGCTTTGTCAAATGGTGTGTGCTACTCACCATCTGGTTCCAATCTCTTGTGGCAAGGAGTTCCACAGGTGGGGCCCCTTTGCCTGGTGGCTGGAATCTGGGGCTATTCCAGCTTCAGTGCCCTCTGTAAATCATAATTGTCTTGGAGGCTTAGGTGTTCGCCAAACTCTGCTAGGGATGGCGTGGTGCTCTCTGTGGGTAGGGCCCTGGACTGGGATTCAGGAGATCTGGGTTCAGTTCTCAGCTCTGCCAGTGGCCTTCTATGTGACCTTGGGCAAGTTGCTTCCCTCCCCGTGCCTCAGTTTCCCCATCTGTCAAATGGAGGTAAAGATACTGTGACCCCCTTTGTACAGCACTGTGCTCTTTTGTATAGCACATTGTGATCTAGCTGTTACCTGTAATACAGGGCATAATACTAGGGGCAACTAAGCATCTAAAACCTCTCTCTGGGGTGACATGGAAGAGGGTCAGCCTGGGTAGCAATAGGGCTGTCTGTGACTCTCCCTGAGAAGACTCTCTGTATTGATAGGCTGGTTTCTGGCTGAACTCCTATTCCTAACCAATAAGGCGTGGCTGAATAGACTGGCTTACGGTTGCCTTAGATGCACTTGGCATTTCAGCCAATAAGCATGCATCTCTTCAGCATCAATGCTTGGACCAGCTGTTACTTTTCCATCACCTGGCGTGCTAGTGACGCCTGTCCTCCCTGCCTCGCCCATCACGCGAGACAATAGAAACAAAGTCCAGGGGCGATCAAGAGACTCGGCTGAAGTTGCTCTCTGAAAACAATATGCCTATTTTGCATCTGTTCCATAGCCCTGAGAATGGTTTAGAACCCTGATCGTCTGGTTTGGCCTTCCCTGAAGCCAAGGTTCAGATCTTGAGATGGATGAGTCTCACCCAGATAAAACTAAGGGCCTGAGGTTTGCTGTGTGGGGAATTCTCCAGGGACACCTTAAAACTGGAATCCTTTTTTTTCTCTCTCTGTGATCAAGAGCCATGTTGGGATTTTTTTGATAACTGTATTTTTCCCCACTCCACTTTGGCATGCTTCACTGGGTGCAACTTGTCTGGTACCCTCCCTCCCAGAGGTGGCTGCATTTCTGCAGTGCTGTATATGTGGAGCTGGTGAAATCCTGGCATGGGATAGCCCTGAAGTGCGGTGAAGTCTGGGCCTTAGCTTTCCCTGGGCCTTGGAGCTGTGGGAAAGCTCCTCTCTGGTGCCAGCGTTGCAGTCCTCTGACGTTGCTTTTCCAGGCCAGGGCCTCTTGATCTGTTGTTTCATGGATTGACCCCACCCTCTTTGTTGCATAGGGCCCATGACGGGAGCATGTGTTTATTTCTCTTAAATTCCCCTGCAGAGGGATGCGGGGGAGCCCTCCAGATAAAACTGCTTGATGCAGATGGGTGTAGCGCTCATAACTGGGGACGGAAGGGGAGCCTGAGTCCGGTGCCAAAAGACCAGGAGAGTGGCTTAATGATCACAAGATTTAAACATATCTGGGGGTCTGTGTTGAGTTTCTGGATTTTGAGCCTTTAAAGGATCACGTTTTTGACTTCTGTTCTGCAGCAGTGCGGACGCTGTACTTGAAAACTGAGAGTCGGCTGTAATCCCATGACTCCGGGAGCTGGGGCTTTAAGAAAAAACCCAGCACATATGGTGAGACTTGTGCTTAAACTGGTGAGCGTTGGCCTCACGTGTGATTTCTGTATGGCTCCTGCATCTCCTTGTGGGATACGAACAAAGTAACTGCCCAAACGCATCCATCTTCCCCCTCCCCTCAGGACACGCACCGACGGACTGCAAGACCAAACACCTTCTTCACCTGCCTTATACTCATCTCGGTGCCTTCAGCTGTGTGTTAGATACACCCCCCCGGCCCTCCGACCTGGGCTTCCACCCTCTCCGGAGCCGTCAAAAACAGACGGATCTCTAAACCCTGATTCTCCACTCGAACTCCCAGGCACCACAAATCCACTCCAGAACCGTGGCGCCCACCAATGCCTGCTCTGCCCGTACCTGCTCCCCTGTTGTTTCCTGAGCAGAAGGAAAGTTAAATAACCCCAAAGTGCCCAGCCCAAGCTGTTGTCGCCATGACTACGGGCCGGGGAATCGCTGGTGCCGGTTGTTGCTGAGTAGAAAAGCAGGGCAGGGCGAGGGGGGCTGAGGCTGACCTAGTTTCTGGATCAGCGTCAGTGATGGTTACGTTACCAGGGAACATTGGAAAGGGATGTTCCTCCAACTGCAGACTAGAGGCACCTGTGTCAAAGCCCCGTCTGGGGCTTCTCAGGATTTAACTAAAAAATCATCTTCTCCAACCATCATGCAGGGCACGCGGAGTGTTTGTCATCTCAGCATCCTGTTATACCCCCATGGTACAGCTGGGGAAACTGAGGCACCCGAGGCTAAGGACACTCGGCGTGTCGGTGGCCAGCTGCCTGTCCTGCATCCCATCCACCCGCTCGCACCGCCAGCCACAGACTCTGCCCACCTGCTTTGCAAGGGGCTTGGCCAGTGGCATGGCGGAGGGGGCCAGGTCCCCGGGTGCCGGCCTGTGTGGGGGGGCTCTGGTCTAGCCTTTCATGATGCACAGGGGGTGGGGGGCACTGGAGGGGCCAGCACCCCCCATCTCCTCTGTGTCATGAAGGGCCAGCCCAGCGAACCCCTCCCTCCCAGGCCGGGGGGGAGGGGGGGTGAGGCCGCCCCCTCCGAGCCGGTGCCAGGCTGCGGGGCTGGAGCGCCGGGTAACTGTGGGCCACCAGGCCAGCCCTTCACGACAGGCAGAGGGGGCAGAAGGCTGGGGGGGGAGGGGTGCCAGGACCCCTCCTGCATTGCGTGTGGGGGGGTGCAAGTGCAGGCTTGGCCCCTGGGCGCCGGAGACCCTGGGCTTGGCTGGGCACTTCTCTGGCGTCAGATTCATGGAGTCCCTCAGAACGGGGCGCTGCCCCGAGGTTTGGTTAGAGGGGAGCAGCGAGGCTGCTGCTGACCCAGCCCTCCTCCCTGAGCAAGAGCAGCGGGCGCAGGTCCCGAATGGAGGAGAAGGAACCGAGTACCTGCCCCCCATCTCGTTGTCTTGGACGGTGGGCTAACATGACCTCTGATCTCCCCGGGGAGGGGGGCCGTGGAAGGATCTGTCGGAAATGGTTCCTGGCAGAGGGTTTCCAACCGGGGGTCACCCAGAGGGGTTGTGTCCATCCCACCCTCCCATGAATGGGAGAAGGAGCTAGCTAGATCCTGGGCCCGCCCTAGGGGGAAGCCCGTGTGGTCTGGTGCACAGGGGACCCTGGGTGGGTGACCGTGTTGGGTGACCGTGAGTCAGTCGCTGCCCCTCTCTGTGTCCGGTTTCCCATCTGCCCCCCTCTGTAAAGTGCTCTGAGGTCTACCGCTGATAAGAGCTGGGGGGGAGGGTCTGGGAACCACGGGTCCCTGGTAGAGGATTGATGCGGACCCATTAAAATGGAATTTCTGCAAGGTCGAGTCAAGGACTCCAAGGCCAAAGGCACCTTTGTGATCATGGAGTCTGTCCTCCGGCATAGCCCCGGCCAGGGACCTGCTCCCCGTGAGCCGGGCAGCAAGCCTGGTAACTAGCCGCAGGTCAGCCGTTGCTGGCGCCAGCCGGCCCCAATCTGCATGGACAGACAGCACTGTTCCCTCTGCCCCAGCCAAGGACACCCTGCCTCAGCTCGGAGCCCCCCGTGTCGCCCTCGCTGCTGGTTTTGGGCGGCAGAACTGGGTTTGTTTTGGGTGTTTTTTGCTGATTGTCAGTTGCCATGTCTCTGGTGCCAGATCGTACGCTGGCCTGGGGCGATGCTTTATGAGAGCTGGCTGCTTCCCCCGCCCTCCCTGCAACCCGGGCCGCAGCTGCTTTAGCCTGCAGTCGCCTGCAACCAGCGCTCCCCGTGCCAAGGGCGAACACGGCCACTTTGAAGGTGCAGCACGACCCAGATGGCACGGGCTGGGCTTGTCCTTCGGCGCCATCTCTTGGCCAGAAGGTGTAGCGCTGCTGGTGGAATCGTGTCACTGGGAATGGACTGAGGGTGCTGAGCACCAGGGCAGAATGAGCCGGGGGACGCCTAGAGAAATCTCTTTCTCTCGTGTAGACGGGGCCTGGGAGTGAAGCGCTTGGCGGTGCAGAGCGGGGCGAAGCAGGCAGGCAGAACGTACGGCCCTAACTATCTGAGCCAAGTTCAGCCGCCGAGCTGGGTTCAGAGCCACGCCTGGACCTGGGATTTTGAGCAGGCCGTTCTCCCCCCCCCAGTGACCTGTGAAACATCCCGAAAAGGCCACCGGCTCCAAGGCAGGGCAAGTGAACGAAGGCACGGGACAGCTTGCCTGGCCAGCCTGCTAGCAGCGGACTGGGCTAAAGGGAGGCTGCGCTCATGGCTAAGGCTCTGGAAGGCAGACGATCTGGGTTCAATTCCCAGCTCTGCCTGCTTGACTTTGAGCCTGTCCCTTATTCCCTCTGTGCCTCAGTTCCCACTCTGTAAAACAGCCATAATGCTCTGCTTGGACTGTAAGATCCTCAGGCTTATAGCTGTGTGTGTATGTACAGCACCTAGCATAACCAAGCCGGCTCTGGGGCCTCTAGGCACGGCTGTGATATTACTACTACATACTAAAAGGACTGGAAATCTGCCAGCTGATCCGGGACACCAGCTGACTTGTTTGCTAGCGGCACATTTAAAAATACTCTCTGCATTGGGGGGGAGGGCTCTAAATGTGACATCAGAGAAAACGTAACTTTTTTCCTACAGCTGTGCCTGGGGGGGCTTAGGGCATTGGCCTAAGAGCCGGGGGTGCCTGGGTTCTGTCTGGCCAGCTCACCGACTGATTCTGAGTAAATCCCTTCGTGTCCATTTCCCCATCTGTAAAATGGGCACACCGCTTGCCTGTCTCTGTGTCGCCATGAGGCTTAATCAGAAGACGTGTGTAATGTACTGAGACGTTGCATTACCGAGCATGGGGAGTGGCAGCGGATTTTAATACCAGGTGTCTCCCTCCAGGTAACAACTCAGCCTACAGGATAGAAGATGCCAACGAAGACACCATCGGGGTCCTTGTGCGACTGATCACGGAGAAAAAAGGTCAGTCTCCAGGGAGGCAGGGATCTCTGACCCTTGTGGCTGCCCATGGACTGAAATCTGGGGAGCCCTGGCTGCGTGTTCTACTCGGGGAGAGACAGAACATGTGTCCTCCCCTGGTGAACACTGCATAGCCACCTCTGTACAGCTCCAGCACCTGCGTGCTGTCCCGTGTCCTCAGCCAGCATGCCAAAGGGTGCGGGGTCTTGCAGCGATCTGACCTTAGCTAGGCCAGAGATGTGAGCCTGCATAGCCCAACCTGGGACCAAACGGGGCCAGGCCTGCAGTGGTCTAACTCTGTCCCTGAGCTGACCAACGGCTGAGCAGCTGGTCTCGTGTCTCCCTTTGCATTGCCTTCCTCAGCAAATCATTGCAGAGGATTGTTCAAGCCACTTGATCCCGTTAAGGCTTGACGGATCTCGCTCCTGCGCGCGCGCCAGTCTTTGGCTGACCATCCCCTCTTATTTGCTGCCCACAGAGAACGCCGCTGGCCTGGAGGAGCTGCTGAAGGAGTACCAGAGCAAACAGCTGGGCCAGACCAGCCACAAGCCTGCTAACAGGTAAGGGCCTGGGGCCTGCAGCTCCGTGGCGATGCTGGCTTCGCTTGCAGCTGGTCAGTGGAGACGGGCCTTTCTGAGCTGGGAGTCTGTTTCGTGCGGGGGGGAAACCAGAGGTGCTGCAGGCATCAGAGGGGGCAATCCTGGCCCAGTTCCTTTTCCCAGCGGGCCTCCCTGTAGGAAGTACCATGACGGGGAGCCCAGTTACAGCAAGGAAACGCACACGCCCCTGCTCTGGCTCCGTCTTGCGGCACAGACCAGGCTCCGCTCTCTGAGCCTTGGTCCCAAGACAGCCCAGGGCAGGACTGAGCAGGGCTGTGGCATGGTTCGAGACCCGCTCTGACCCTGCCGGGGACCCAAAGGACGCGGGGAGCAGGGCTGAGCCGCTGGCAGCTGCACTGGGTGGGCAGCTCTAGAAATATCCCGGAGCTGAATCCTGTCCCGGGGGAAGGATACAGGCTGGTCGCTCCACGCACTGACCCAGCTTAGTTCTGCAGGCGAGTGGCTGGGTGTGGGAGCTGGGATACAGACTAGTCAGCGTCCCAGGCGGAGCTGGTGGGGAGAGCTCCCGTGACCTCCTGTGACAGGCCCTGGCCAGCCCTCCCTCGCAGGGAGAATTTATCTAGGGCTCCTCACACTCCCCCCATCTCCCCTGCTGACTGCGTCTCTCTCCCCCCGCAGGCTGCACTTCTTACCGCACATGCCCCACATCTGCCGGCACCAGCACCACCTGCACACGGTGCAGGGCCTGGCCACTCACCCGGGCCCCAGCTGCACCCGCTGCTGCCAGAAGAAGTGGCCGCAGGTGCTGCTCCCTCCAGAAGCTGAAGCCACCGCCGCTGCCTCCGCCAGCACGGCCACCGCCAGCACCGCCCCCAAGCCAGCAAAGCCGGGCGGCAAGGCCGGCCGGCCCGGAGAGATCACCCTTCTCTCCGTGGGCAGGTGAGCAGGACCGGACCTTGCTCTGAGAGGAGCAGATCCTGGCGCGGGGGGAGGGGGAAATAGCTCCCGGTCACGGGCAGAGCCGTCGAGCTGTCGGGAATGGAGAGTGTGCCGGGAGCTTCAGGGCAAAAGCCGAGCCTTTTGTTCTGTGGGTGGTGCCCCCAGCACAACGGGATCGGGGCCCCGAGTGCTACACGGTTGCTAGGCAGGGACATTGACCACGCTGGCCTCCTTCAGCTGCCTCCATCCCCTGCAGGGAGCAGTGGGTCACTTGTTCGGCCGTCTCCACCGGCTGGGGTTTAACGTGCGGCTGGCTAGCCGAGATGCATGCACACTTTTTTATGTTAAACCCAGGCGATCCAGCATTGTCCTACGATTAGAAGTGGGGACTAGGAGCCAGGCCTCCACTGCGTGACCTTGGCCAAGCTGCTTAGCCACTGGGTGCCTCAGTTTCCCCGTCTGTGCAATTGAGGCATATATCTGCCGTCGTAAGGCTGGGCGGGGGGATGCACTGCACAGACACAGCTGCATCTGTCCTGAGTGCGAAGTCTGGCCCTGCCCGCTGTTCTACCTATCGGGGTGACGTAGGCCGGCGTGCTCAGGCCCCCAGGGCGTTTGATCGTCCCCCGGGCCCTGCCGTCGATTCCCTGACCCATGCGTGGCTGTGTCTGCAGGTTCCGAGTGGCTCGCATCCCCGAGCAGAAGCCCAGCCCTCCGGAAGTGAAAACCATCTCGGAGTGCAGTGGGCCTGAGCCGGCCGACTCCCCCCGCAACTGCCTCCCCGCCGAGCAGAAGCCGCTGGTGGGCAGCGGAGCCCGGTCAAAATGGCTGAAAACCGCCGACAGCCAGCAAGAGGTGAGCAGGGCGGGGCTGGGCCAGGGGTGGGGATCCTGGGCCCGCAGGCTGAGGGCTCCAGTCCAGGTCTCCTCTCCACTTCCCACTGGAATTAGCCACCTGCCTGGGGACTCCCCAAAACCCGGGCTTGGAAAGCAAAGCCAAGAGAATCTAAAACCTGGACCCGGGTTTCAGTGGCAGGGAGGGAGCCATGTCCTAGGTGCTTCTCCATCCCCAGCGGGTATGAACTCTGTCCCTGCCTGGAGGGCTCGGGATGATAGAGCCACGCTCTCTCTGATCACCTGTGCGGCTCCGAGGCACGGCTAGCCTCGCTTCCCTCTGTCTTGGGGAGATCTGCATTGTCAGCCGGCGGGCTGGGGATCGGCTGTAAGGATGTGGGCAAGCTGATGCGTTACAGAGCTAGGTGTGTGGGTGGGCGTCTCTATACGCACAGGCTGCGCCGTCCTGTTTAAATCCCCAGCCTAAGCCAGCTGGGCAGTAGCCACAGGCCGGAGGACCCAAACCTCCTCCCGGTCAGGAGGAGGGAGGCTGCTCCTCTGGCCAGCTGGAGGAGAGTGTTGTGGGGCTGTGGACACCTGTCCTCTAGGCCCTGGAATGATCCCCCAAACTCGCTGCACGCAGAGCAGCCCTCAGGCAGCAGCATGGGGTGAAGTGAACCCTGTCGTCTTCCCCCGGCCCCCCAGCTGGCTGGCCAGGGTTTGGACAATGCTGCTGCCATAAGCTACCACCCCTGCAGGCGATCCACCGCTCTCTGCAGACTTGGAGCCTGTGTTTTACGTACAAACAACTGCTCCCCCAGAAGGTGTGAGGGGGAGGGGACCCCCGCCTCCTACCAAAGTCAATAGGAGCTGCGGGCCCTCAGCACCTCTGAGCACCAGGCTACAAGCTCCTGGCTGTGACTGCAAAGACATCCTTTGTGTGCAGGGAGCATGCAAGGTCATGTGCCCCCCTGCCTCCATGGACTGAGCACACTCAGTAATGCTGCTGAAGCCGGCTGCCCTCGCTCTGTCTGGCAGGCATGGGTTGTTTTAGCGAGGCTGTGGTGCCAGAAGCCCCAGCACCATGAACTGCCTGCGGGCGCCTTCACAGGGCGTTAACCCTGGAGCCTAATGCCGACCCCTGAATACCCCGCTGCTGCATCCTCCTCACAGAAACATCCAGCGACAGCGGGTAGATCCTGGCAATCTGGGTGTATCTCAGCTCAATTATCACCCCTTTTCCCAGCCTGTAGCATGCCCCATGTTGGATTATTTGGAGAACATTGAATTCAGGATCTAAAAAGCACCAGAGCCCCTGGTAGTTTGGTCCTATGAGGACTTTATCCCGGATTTCTGGCCCATTCAGATGGACCTGGCAGGGCGTGCTGGCAGACCGGCTGCCCTCCAGCACAGGCCATCTGTGGATTCTGGAACATTTTTATTAGGGGGCTTCATAAATGATCAAAACAGCTGCCAGCTAAGGGAAGGGGGAGAGGATGTCCTGATCCGCAGTGAAGCCAGCTGCGGTGGTGTTCTGGAAGTGCACAATAATAACCCCTCTGGTTTGGAAGCAGGATGGTAAACTGAGAACTGTGATCATCTCTGATGGCCGAGCCGCAGAGGGCGGTTTAGCTGGGAATCTCTTGTGCCTGCGGTTTTGTTTGCAGGACGTTGTGCTGGCTGCCCTCCGTAGCGGCTGTGCCACGGACGGTTGGGCTGTGGTCTCATGGAAACTCTCACGGGGCATCTTTTCTCCCAAGGTGGTGGGCATTGGCTTGGACATGTGGGCTCTGGACGCGCCCTGGGACCGGATCCTAGCCCCAACTCGACAACATGAGGGAGTTGGCGGCTGGGGCCGGTCGTCAGGCCAGGCGAGCAGGGCTGTGTCCCAGGAAGGGCTGTCAGAGTTCAGCAAGTGCCCCCGGCACTGGGACGCTCCTCTGGGCGCTGCAGAGCGAGGCTGGGCTGCTGTCAAGGTCACTGCAGGCCGCAGTGCAGGGGGGCCAGGAGACGAAAAGTAACAGGGGGGGCTGTGGAGCAGGGGGTGAGCTGGGTGGGTAACTCCTCTGCAGCTGCTCCCCAGTTCCCCCCGCCTCCTTCCCTGAGAGAAACCACCCCATTGCCCTGGGCGGCGGTGCCCACTTCTCCCTCTTTGCCGTGGCATGGCTGCTCTGGGGCGGAGAGGACCAGGGGTGCAGGGCCATACAGGCTGCTGCCATTCTCCTGGCCCCCAGGCGTCCCCTGCCTTGAGCTGGGATGAAACACCCTCCGGAGGGGCAGACGGGCGACCACTGGTTGAGCACACTCGGGGCATTTGTTGGCTGCCTGGAGACGGGGAAGACCGGGCGTGGCTTCTTCACGTAGGTGCCTGCCGAACACTTCGCTGCCTGAGGGCTGGGCGGTTCAGAGCGGGAAGAGATACAGGTGCGGACATGCGGCACATCAACCGAGCGTCGTCCGTGCTAGCAGAGGAGACCTCCGCAACCCGTCCCAGCCCCCTGCCCCATGTCTGGATGTGCCCGGCCTTGTTCGTTTCAGGACAGCCCCTCTGGCTCCCAAGGCTTGGCGAGAGTGACCTGGGGGCCGAGGGTTAGGGGCCCCCCAAGGGATAGCAGCCTTCAGGGGAGCTCGGCGCGGCTGGCCTCTTGGGAGCAGGCTGGACTCCCTGAGCTTTTGCAGAGCACCCTGCAGGCTGCAGTGGTGTCGTGAAGGGGAGGTGGCAGGTTGCAGAGAGGGAGCAGCTCTGCAGAGGGCTGGACAGGGCTTGTCTGTGGCGTATCGTGGCTCTGCCGGCTCCGTAACCTGTCCGTGCGGGATACGGTGACCAGATGCCCTGATTTTATAGGGACAGTCCTGATATTCGGCGCTTTGTCTTATAGAGGCGCCTATTACCCCCCGACCCCATCCCAATTTTTTCAAACTTGCTATCCGGTCGCCCAAGTGCAGAAGCATGTGGCTGACCCCCCATGAGACCTCCAGAGCCGTGGCTGCCGGCCCGGGAATCCTGCAAGACAGGCTCAGCCCGTCCACGCCCCTGTCCTGCAGGGAAAGGCTCTGGCCTGTGATTTCCCAGGGCAGCAAAATGCTGCTCAGCCTGAACCTCGCGTCCCCTCCAACGCTGGTGGCTAGAAGGGCCCAGCTGGACTCTCTGAACCCTGGGCCTTGATGCTGGACGGGGTGAGTCCCTGGCCGTGGCTCTCCAAAAGGATGGCAGTTCTGTGACACGCCGACACGCATTCGTGGGCCTCCACCTCTTTGTTGGTTTGACGTCCCGTTGCCCGGCATGAGCGAGAGGCAGCAATGACTCCATGTTAACCCGTCGCTGCTTCTGTGGGGCGACTAGGGGAGTGATGTCTAGTGGTTAGAGCAGGGGGGCCAGGGGAGCAGGACTCCTGGGTTCTGTTCCTGGCTCTGCTGCTGCCCGACTTGGGCTGAGCTATGCTGGAATAAGTTGATGGAAGCGTTCTGAAACCGAGGGTGGGATTTTTCCGGTGAGTCAAAGTGACTGAGAGGCGCAGGTTCCCTCAGCTTCCAATGGGCCTATGGCCCAAGTGACTTAGGTGCTTTTGAGAACCCCCCTCCCATCCTCTCCACCTGGCCACTTCCATGTGCTGTAATTGCTCGGGACCCCTCTCTCCAAGCCGACGGGAATTGCTCGGCCCGGTGGGGTTTTTCGTTGTGCTCTATTTCAGACAAGCAGCACAAATATCCCGTTCCAAAGCTGGTTCTCGCATCAGCCTCTGGCTGGGGAAAAAGCCCCAATCCCCCCGTGCCGCACGGGGCAGCACTTGTAGTGCCAGCGGGGGAGACGGTGACATTGCTCTCCCGAAGGCAGAGGTGGGCTGCCTTTCTCTTCCTCCCTTCAGCCGTTTGCCCGCTCTAACCCCCAGAGCAGCACGCAGGAGCCAGGGTTGCCTCGACCGACACAACCATCTAATTATCCCCCTGCCTCAGAGCCCAAAGGGAGGAGTAAACAGGAGTGCTGCGTCTCCTCTCGGAGTCTCGCGTACAGCTGGGCATGCAGGGGCCGCTGTATTGGTCCTGTGACCCTTGTCCAGCACCATCACAGAGGGGGGGCCAGGCCACTTTGCTCCCCGTTTGGCTGCCAGGTGATGCAAAAGACTGGAGAGGGATGTTTAGTCTCTCTTGTTCCATTCCCTGACAACCAATCCATGCTGGAGCATGGTACCCGGCACGACAAACGGGGCGGTGCCGACAGCCCCTCAGCACCAAAGCACAGCTGAGGAGCGTGCAGGGCCTGTGCCATCACTGGGAAGCTGTTCTCGGTCTCGCCCCGCTGGCCCCTGTGAACCCGGGCTCCTAGCCCCTTGAGATGCCAGCCTTTCTCTTCACATGGGTTGGGAGCTCGACTCTGGGCCTTGCAGATCTGTTTGGGATGGGGCTGGCTTGGAGAATGAATCACGCTCCCTTCTGCCAGCGAGGCCCTCCTCTGACTCTGGGCTGCGAGTGGCCAAAGCTGAGGTTTCTTACCCTGAAATCAGAGGTTCAAATCCTCACTCAGTCAACACTCCTCTTTGTCATGACTTAGACTTGGGGTCTCTTTGTTCTGTTTGTACAGCGCCTAGCACAACAGCGTCCGTGCTCAGGGCTCCTAGCTTCTACCCCACTACAAATAATCCTCCTTCCTAACTACATCAGCAAATGACCATGTGCTGGAAGAGAAGGCCCTGCCTGGTCTTTGACCCTGACTAAAAACCTTCAGCAAATCCATCCGTTTTAGCCCTAAAACCTGAACCAGGGCAGGTCACTTCCTCAGATGTTCCCTGGATTACCGGCACCTCCGTTCACCCCGATATCTTTGAGAACAGAATGACTTCAGACTGAAAGCTCTTCAGGCACGGGCCGGTCCCTTGTTAGTACAGGCGCCCCCAAAAGCTGCTGTGTTATCCATAATCCCCGTGCAGGAGAAGGGGATGGGGGTTCAAAGGAGGTATAAAGCTTTTAATCATGCTGGAGCTGCAGTGGTGGTAGATCGGGCAAGCAGCCCAGCCCGGCTAGGTGTGCACATAGGGAAGCTGGCTGACCAAGGCAGGGGGGTCACTGTGTAACTCCAGGTGCAGAATGTCCATCTGTGGATCGTTCTTCTGCCGTTCCGGCCACCTACTTTGGTGCATCTTCTAGCGGCTGAGTCCTGACGTCTGGGGACACCCGGAGTCAGACGCTCACGCTGAGAAGGGAGGGGACGGTCTGGGCTGCGAAAGCAGCTAAAGTGGTACAGTTGGGTTTGCTCTGTAGGGGTCCTTGAGACTTATAAAACCTAGATCCTGCCCCACAGCTCAGACTCCAATGTTCCCCTTGTCTCTCTTGCTGAGCGTGAGGTGTCTTCAGACCAAATTTCAGTTCCCATTGAAGAGGAAAGACTTGGGTGCCCGGAACCAGCTGTCAGTGGCTCGTTACCCTAGAGGTGGGGCAGGGTATGGGCTAAATTGTGTCTGTGCATGTCTGGGGGTGGCGTTCTGCGGGGATGTAGCTCTATCATCAGCTGGACACGGTCCAGGGCACCTTGGCTAGGAATCTCTTTCTAGCCCGTAATCTGCCCTCCCCCTCCAAGCACCTTCCACAGCGGTGCGAGGCAGGGGCGGTGGAGCAGACCCAGCACCTGGGGTTCCCCAAACAGCTTGTTATAAGCCCATCCTTAAATCACCTCTTATCTTGCGTGATTCCCCAAAGCTCTTTCTGATCCTCCCACCACCTCTGTGCGGTGGGGAAGTTGGCTACAGATGGGGAAACTGAGCACGGAGACACTGCTGACTTGTCTAGGGGACGCTCGGGAGAGTTCATCCAAACTAACTTTCAAAGTGGATTAGTTAGACAACACTAAACCCCTGTGTCCATGCTGCTATTCAGAATTAAAGTGGCCCCAATATGGTTTAGTTTAACCAAATTGATGCTACTTTAATTCTGAGTAAGCGGAGGTCAATGTGGTGGTGTTTTTTGGACTAATCCACTTTAAATTAATTTGGATTAACATACCTGGGTGTCCCTGTATAGACCAGCCCTAAGCAACTTGATCCAGGTCCTACCGTGAGTCAGTGGCAGGGCCAGGGATGGGACCCAGGAGTTCCTTTCGCTCCAGGCCCCAGCTCTGTCACAATCTTGCTACACCCACCCTTCGTCCGCTGTGCTGCCTGCCACCCTAAAGACCACGTGTGGGTCACACGTCTCTTCTCTCGTCTCCCATTGCAGGTGATCATCTGACTCCCTCGCGCCCCAGGAGACCTGAAAAGTGGCTCACTGGGAGGCTTCTGGTTGAACAGTCCACCCAAGAAACGCACACACTGGGCGAAGCTGAAAGCGAAGAGTGACACCCATTTTCCCCGAGGGAGCGCTCCACCATCCTGGAGAATCGCAAGGCGCGGCCCCTGGTACCAGGGCCCTGGCTGGCAGGGAGGAGCCGAAGGACGAACCCAGCATCTCAAAGCATTTTTCTTTTATGGAAGGACTTGCGGAGAGGGGAAGGGGGCACAGATTCTTAGCTGCCCAACTGGAAAACCATGCTACACTTTTTAGGTCATAGGAGCTATTGCTCCAGCGGAGGGCTGTGTTCTTAAAACAGGGGTGGGGGGAGAGAGAGAGGCTGCTGGTTGTTGGCCTGGAGCATGTTCCTAAATCCCATGGGATCCAGAATGGGGGTGGGGGGCGTAGTATTGCAATGCACTGGGCAGGGGCTGGGTGCCAGCAGTGGAGATGGAGAGTTTGGCTTTCTCTTTCCCCCCTTTGTGAACAAAGGGAAAGCCAGGCTGACTTGCAGCGAAACACTCTGGCTGCGTCGGTGTTACCAAAGCTCTGGTTACTTTCATGCCCCAGGGGTGACTGCCTTAGCCCAGTCCCAGCACAGCTCCCCATGCTGCCAACGTGCAATTCTATCATGTCTTGCCACCGCTGGTGTTTTTCTTAAAGCCCCAGCTCCTGGATCCACGTGATTAGAGGACACGCTTGGCTTTCATTCACCCCTCCCTAAATTTCTAGCTCTCAGGCTTGCAGAGAAAAGCTTGAAAATGTGACCCCCATGCATCCTAGAAGCTGAGGAACCAGAAGCGAAATAAAATTAACCCACATTTTAGGCTTTTATTATTTTTTATCATAATTTTTAAGCCACTCTCATGATTTTTGAATGCGGGTAGTTGGCTATCCGGCTCCCGTCACCCCTAGGAGGGCTAGTGGAATTGGAGTGGCTAAAGAGACGCACAAAAGTTGGAGGGATCCAAACAAGACACATTTCCACCATTGCTCCTGTCCGCAAGGGAAGCAGGGACCCTGCTCCCTTGAGCTGAGCGGCGGCTAACCCTGCGGCAGACAGGCAGCTGAGCCTTCATTTCTCTTTGTGTGGGTGCAGCTGGCCAAGCAGGAAGCTGCTCTTACTGGGGCAGAGGCTGGGGCGTTCTCTGCTCGGGGTTATAAGGATACAGGGGGACGGGGGCTGGGTTCTGCCCGCTGCTCGAGCTTACGCCGGAGTTAGTGGCTGAGTTGGTGTGTGCTGATTCAAGCCCCAGACAGGTCCCTGCCCAGGATGCTAATGTTGTCTGTGAGGCTAAGGCTGCTGGGAATTCCTCCTCTCCCTCTCCACCCCCAACTCTCAGCTCACGGTTATTTTCTGGTTTCTGAGTGAAGTATTTTTCTCTAGACCCAGGTCCCCGTGCGGGGCGAGCAGCGGCTCAGTCAGTGGGGGACAAGGTTTTGCTGGGGGGCCGGTTACCCCACTAAAGAAGGGAAATCGTTGCTGTTAAGAACGACTGCCCCTGATTTAAAAATCATCTGACCCGTGATGGAGAGACCGTGGCCATCTGGTCTCCCCCCAGCGGGCCATGGGGCAAAGGGCTGGCCTGCCTCTGCCTCCACTGCTCCTCTTTAGAACAAGGGGAGAGGGTGTTTTCCCAGCCAGCCCTGGAGTGGAGTCCAGCCTTCCCCACCGCGCTAGGATTTCACCCCTCGGTCGGCTGACCTGGGTTCCACAGGCCATCACGTTAACAAGCCCCTCTGGCTTTACCAGCCATGACACATCTGACTAGCCTCCGGGCTCCCTGACCGAGGGGCCTCCTGGCCCCTGAGAAACCAGGCCCAGCCACACTTGCTCTGTTCTCCCGTGGCGGGGAGACCCCCTCTGGCTTTTCAATGAGCACTCAGGTAACCCAGGCCCACGGGCCGCCTGCTCTCCCATTGTTTACAGTAGGGTTGGTTCTATTACGTATCATCAGCCACTCCAGTTGTGTTGTCCATTGTTCTGTTGTGTACATCACGTGCTCTGTTATTTATGAGGGCGGGGCGGGGATCTGCTTTTCAGCCGCATCTGTACAGGCCCTGCTGCAGCCGGCAGGCTCCCCGGCTTTGCCCAGGCCTTTTATTTATTGAAGATGACCATTTTTTTTAAAGCCATTGTTTGTTTTTAAGCCTCCTGGTTTATTTGTGCAAGTCAATAAATAAAGAAACCCCCCGTCAAGGGGGAAGGAGGGAGTGTTTTGGATCTTGGTTTGTTTTTTTTGGTCGATGCTCTCCTGCGGGAGGGGGACCGTGTTTCACAGGCACTGCTCCACCACAGGCCAGCGCCACGTGCTTGAGTTGAGAGGAAGGATGGGCCAGGAGTTGGAAGGCCCGCGGGCCAGTCCCTGCTCTGCCCCAAACTTCCCGTCTGACCTCGGGCAAGTCACTCAGAACGGGCCGGCGGCTGCTCCAGTCCAAGATGCAGGTATCATCGACCTTCTCCAAACCATCGCGCAGCTGCTGCCTGCCAGTGGAGGTGCCTGTGTTTGCAGGGGTGGATGGATGCAACGTTCCTGCAGGCTCTGCTACGGCCGCGCCCTGGCTTTGGAGTCCTGGCTCCAGCCAGTCAGGCTCAGAGACCTACAAAAGGGAGCAGGGTGGGGGTGTGCGCCTGTGTCCCGGGGCAGCTAGGGCAATCCCCTGAGTTGTGGGAGACCTGGGCTCCAGTCCCTGAGCTGTCAGAGTAGGAGGGAGGTTTTGAGTCCCTCTCCCAGCTGCCTGCCCTACCCCCAGGCTAGCGGGCAGGCGCGGGGGGCTTGATCTCAGTTGCAGCTGTTCCACTCCCTATAGATAATGGGGGGAGACCGAGGCGACTGGCTCTAGAGCCCCCTGCCCAGCTGCACATCCCGCCCCCCCATCATCCAGGCAGGGATGTGAACTCCAGTCTCCCCACCCCAGCTGTGGGCTGTGACCGCTGGGCTACTGGCTGCAAGGGGCAGGGGCGGTGTCTCGTGCTTGTCACAAGGCAAAGCCGACCTGGCTTGGGCACCTTCCTCCAGGAAGGGGTTCACAGCTGAGAATCCTCAATAACGCCGAGGCCCTGGGCCTAAGCCCTACCTCTGTCCTGGGCATTTCACGCCTCCTTGTGCCGCTTGCTCACTGCTGTGACTACTGCCGCACCTCGCTCTCCCTGGGCTGTGTCCAGCAGAGCCCCTAGGTACCTGTGAGGGGCGAGTCCTCTGCCTCAGTGGCCCGGCTGTACAATGGGGCTAATGGTACGGCGGGCGGATGTTAACTACATTAGCTGATGAGGGGCTCGGGCACGATGGTGAGAAATCACAGCTCACCTTGGCCCGGACAATCCTCCAGTCTAGTCCTCGGCAGCTGTCGCTGGGGCAAATCCCCAGCCGTAGCCAAGGGGCTGGCGCGGGATGGCTGAGGGGCCAGGCTGCCCTGTCCACGGGGCAGGCGTGGCCCGGCGTCCTTGCTTCCGCACTCAGCTATGGGAATCTTCATGCCTGGCAGCTGGGGGCAGTGACAGCCTCTCTTCCTGGCCCCGGCGGTGTCATGGCAGCTGCTGCTCCCCGCTCCCTGGGGTCAGCACGGTGCTGCCGTATAGGCTGGAAGGGAGCCTGAGATGGCCTTGCGCTGAGGCAGGCCCAGGTACCTGCAGACCAGGCCTCCCTGACGGGCGTTTGCCCAACCTGGACTTAAAAACACCCTGTGATGGGGCTGCCACAACCTCCCCTGGGAACCGACTCAGTTCGCTGACAGTCAGAAAGTCTTAGCCCCTGCGTCCCTGCCGTCGCTTGAGCTCATTACGTCCTGCCCTGCCCTCTGTGGACACAGAGACGCATTGAGCCCCGGCCTCGTTCTAACAGCCCCTAACAGCTTGGACGACTGCGATCCTCCCTCAGGCATCATTCTCCAGGCTGAACGTGCCCAGCTGTGGTGGTCGAGTAAGTGCCAGCGGGAGGGGGGGGGCGGGGGGGCACTTCATGTTCCATTCGGCCCCCCGGGCCAGTGGTAAACTTCAGCCCTGTCTTACCGATGGGGACACTGAGGCAGAGCAGCCGCTGTAAGTGATGCGCTCAAGGAGCGTTAGCGAGGCCATTGCAGGACTAGAACAACCTGCTCGTCCCCTTCTCTAAACGCTCTACCACACTTCCCGCCTCTAAAACGCCAGCCCAAACGGATCACGCTTGTCACAGCCCAGAGCTCTCACGGGGTCAGCCACAGCCAGACCCCACTTTATAGCCAGACTCAGGGGGACAAGTGCAAAGAGCAAGCATGCACTGGCCCAGGGCCATAGCCCGGAGCTCTTTGTACACCTGAGCTAGTGTTCAGTAGGTGGCTCATTTATTTAGCACAGCGGCCTGGCTCGGCCATCACTGGGGCTGTGCGACTCAGTTTACCTGTCTGGGCACTGGGGGAAACCCCTGCCTTTCTCCCAAAGCTGGCCCTTAAGGAAGGCGTGATCCTAGCATAGAGCAACATCATTACCACAGCAGGGACTCCAGCAGCTTTCCCAGCCCAGTGAGCCTGGCAGAGAGACTGGAGCGCTTGCTACATCTTTTTCCTGCTGTGCCTGGCAGGGGAACATGCAGCCTTATTTGCTCTCCCCATGCTAGCAGGAGGGGAACTGCAGCAAACGCTCGCACCCCAGAGCGGCTCAACATCGCGTGGGGAAAAGTGAAGGTATGTCTACACTGCAGCCTGATGTCGATGTACTTTAAATTGAATTTCACCCGCCGAATTTTAGAAGTCGCAGGAGTGTGAGCACACCATGCTCCTTGCGCCTCCCCCGCCCCCCCCGACTTGCCACACTTGGGTCGACGTTCAAAGCGGTGCACTGTGGGTAGCTATCCCACAGTGCAACTGGCTGCAGAGGTTTTCGGGAAGCTTATCGTCCTCCCATGATGCAACATGCTCCCGCCCGTCTTGGCCCAAACAAACTGCAAATGCTTTTTTTTGTGCTGTTTTTCTATGCCGCGCGCATGACATTGTTGGCGAGACATGGAGCCCCCTCAACTCTGCGCTAGCATTGTCAGCAGCACAAATATTATGGCTTATCCTGCAGTATTTTCAAAGGTAAGAGAGCAGCGCCACAGCACGGAAAATAGCGATGTTACTGAGGCCACCCTGCTACAAGCCACAGAGAGGAACAATTCCCATTTGCTGCAGGCTATCACGCATCATCTTCAGTCCATGGCATGCCAGTTCTGGGCCCGGGAACCAAACCGATTGGTGGGATTGCATGGTTATGGCGGTGTGGGCTGATGAGCCGTGGCTGCAGACCGTTTGTATGTGAAAGGCCACTTTTTTTGAACTCTGCGCAGAGCTATCCCTGGCCCTGAAGTGTGTGAATACTCGGTTGAGAGCAGCTCTGACAGTGGGGATGTGCGTGGCCATCGCCCTGTGGAAGCTGGCAAGCCCAGATTGCTACCAGACAGTTGGGAAGCAATGCGGCGTTGGTAAATCCACCGTTGGAGCTGTTGTGATACAAGTGTGCAGGGCCAGCAATAGGCTTCTGCTAAAAAGGGTGGTGACTTTGGGAAATGTAGAGGACATAGTGGACAAGTTTGCTGCAATGGGGTTCCCAAACTGTGTGGGGGCAATAGATGGCACACATATCCCTATCCTAGCATCTGACCATAGAGTACATAAACTGGAAGGGCTACTTCTCAATGGTGTTGCAGCCCTTGTGGATCACAGGGGATGTTTCATCGACATCAGTGTGGGGTGGTCTGGAAAGGTGCATGACGCACACATCTTTAGGACCTCAGGTCTGTTCAATAAGATGCAGGCAGGCACTTTTTTCCCTGACCAAAAAATAAACATTGGGGTGTGGAAATGTCAATAGTGATCCTGGGGGATCCTGCCTACCTCTTGTTCTCTTGGCTAATGAAGCCCTACACCGGGCACCTGGACAGCGAAAAGGAGTGTTTCAATAACAGGCTCAGCAAGTGCAGAATGGTGGTGGAATGTGCATTTGGCTGCTTAAAAGCCAGATGGAGATGTCTGCTTACTAGGCTTGACATCAGTGAAAAGAACGTACCACCGGTTACATCCGCGTGCTGTGTGCT
Source organism: Emydura macquarii macquarii (assembly GCF_026122565.2). Lineage (NCBI taxonomy): Eukaryota > Metazoa > Chordata > Testudines > Chelidae > Emydura > Emydura macquarii. Next base: position 6,503,217 of record NW_027133465.1, read on the forward strand.
CCATAATTTGTGTGACATGAAGGGGGAAAAGTTCCCCCAGGATTGGGCCGTGGAGGCTGAAAAGCTGGCTGCAAATTTTGTGCAGCCAGATTCCAGCACTACGCTCAGAGCCAACCATGGAGTGCTTCGATTTCAGGAAGTACTGAAAAACCGGTTTTGCAATGAACTGCAGCAATGTAGGTCTGTGCTGTGCCTTTATTTCTCCCCCCTCACTCCAGAAGCCCCCCTCCCCTTCTCTCCCCACCCAAGTTTTGAATGGAAAAAGACAGATATTTTTTCATGGTACAAAGTTTCATTTGTGACCCGTTTTAAAGGGGAGAAAGGAGGATAACTTAACGTTGTAAAGTGTCACTGAGCAAGCAACTGTGGTTGCATGCAGTTCTTAAAGGGGCTGTCGCATCCTTTTGCTCACCTCCACCGGTGTGGAGTGCAGCACGTACTGCACCCTGCTCAGTCTCCTCCTAGAGCACTTGGGGGTGGGGACTGATAACAAAGCGGTAGTCGGAGGAGTATTTTGGAGGGGGCTGCAGAGGGAGTCTGTCCTGCCACTGATCTTCCTGTATCTCTACCAGATGCCTCAGCATGTCGGACTGATCCCTCATAATACGCAACATCACCTGTTGCGTATCACACTCCTGCTCCTGTGCAGATCTTCTGTGTTCCATGTCCAGAGACTTTGGAACAGGAGCTGGAGAAGGTTAAAGTACAGAATGAGAATATGAGGCGAGAGTTGCAAACAGCGTTAACCCAAAATTTAACCAGTGCCCAGCAAATGACAGTATTAAATCAGCCGTGTCAGTAGCTGGAACAATGGGTTCACGTACAGAAACAGGAAGAAAAGCAAGTGAGGGAAGAGGCTTTGCAGTACCGTGGAGCTATTTCAGTTTTAAGCAACCTGGAAGGAGTGGCATGGCGGATCACAAGAAATGTGCTAGTGTGATCATAAAACAGAAACAAGCGTTAGTGGTTTGCAAAACTATCTGTAGTGTGGTGTGGGAGAAAATCCCTGGGATGATCAGGCCTGGGGAAATGCTTTGGAGGAATGGCAGAGAGAGAAAGATCAAGAGAGGTGGGAACAGGAACATCATGTGCAGCGTGCTATTCCTAGTGCCCCTCTGCCTCCGTATGATGGGGATAGTAAAAAGGAAGAAGGCAGAAAGGTGTGTGTGATGTGGCGGTCTGGGAAAACTTCTGGAAGTGCGGCGGGGGAACCCACTTACCAGCACATTGACATACCTGATGTGAATCGTCCAATGATTAAAAGGGAACAGCACAATGTTAAACTAGACGATGAGAATGCTGTGATAGTGGATGATGATGGGAAACCAGTATATGAGCTGGTGGAGGAGAAATCTGTTCCAGGAACTCATTTACCAACAATAGTTGTGCAGACACCCCAAGCCACTCGGCATGTAGAGGCGGAAATAACCTGTCCTCTGAAACTGAAAAACAGGCACTTGCCAAGCAGTTGGGCCCTTTAACAAAGAAAAGCTGCATGGCTTGCCTTTGGGGATATACCATCCAGAGACAATTGGATTTGGGAGACCTGAAGGATTTAATACTAACATGCACTGGGCCTGCGGAAGGACCAACAATAGTGGCAGAAATTGAAGGCAAGCGAAATAAGGATGAGGCTTTGAAAAGGAGAGCTCAATTTTTCCTGTCCCCTGCTGAGCTGAGAAAGGCTGTGTTGTTAATGTGTCAGGAAGAGGGGAAACTGTTATGACTTATTGCACTAGATTGACTTTGGCAGATAGTCTTGCTGGCTGGGAGGATGAGGAGGGGCATATATAACAGATTTAATGTATAATGGATTAAGATCACCTATTAAAATCTTCATGGGGCCATGGGAAAACAGGACCAGGACAGATTTACTGCGAGCTGCTGGGGAAGCAGAGCAGGTAGTGGGTAATGCAAGCAGTTCTACGCGGAAGGCGGTTAGTGAAGTGTCTTACACTAACAAAGCAGGGTGCAATGAATTTAGCAGTCCAAATCTGAATGCTGGACGGGGTAGGGCACGAGGAGTTTCTGGATTTAGCAGCAGAGGGGTTGTGGCAGCAGGAGGATCATTAAGAGGACAAGTATGGGCTCATCTTCTAAACAGGGGATTGGCCATGACACGGTTTGACGGGCGCCCTGCTGAAGAACTGGTAATAGCTTTAAGTGAACGGATGGGAACGAACCAGGCCAAGAGGGAACAATCACCACCGATGCCACAACCTAGAGGTAACGCTGTTGAAGCAGTGCAAATGACTACAGGGCAGATTCCACTCGGCCCTACGGTTTCCTGTCACAGGAACTGGCACAGAGAGAGAGGGGTGCAGCCTTCGAGGCAGTGAATGAGGGTGCCTTGCCCCTAGCAACCCCCCCTGCCCCTGAGATTGGATATTGGTTACTAAATTACAGCCCCATGTAACTGGCGGGCCATATGTAAACGCAGGGCAGGTGGGGGCAGGAGGGAACATACAATGGTTGCTAACATTAATTGATACAGGAGCAGAGGTAAGTCAGTGCAGACAGATTTGCGGCAGGGACTAATTATACCTTTGTGCGGATTCTGTGGCAGGAAATGGAGAGGAATCTTATTAGAACCTCTCCCGTGGATAGAGGGTCAGACTGAGTTTCTGACTGATACTGTGGTTAGTGAGCAGATGACGGAGGAAACTATATTGGGAGCCGAGGTGGTTCAACAGGAAAGGTGGCTGATTGATTTGGCAGGAGATGGTTGTGGACAAGAGAAGGAGAAAATGTTGAGGAACAAATTATTTCAGGGGGGTTAAGAACGTGGTCTTGCAAGGCAATGGCTATTGTGGTGTTGCCAGATAATGAGTGGACAAGGGAATGTCCCTTGGTATGGGCTAGAAAGAAATCTGAATGTGGAAGAATAGAAGTGGAAATAGTGGGGAAATTTGTAAAGCCAGCCCCTCAGTATTCCTATCCGGTGGAAGCCATTCCCCATAGAGAAGAACTGCTAAAGGATTTAATTGAACAAGGAGTGGTGGCAGAGTGCCAAAGTCCATGCAACTCTCCCATCTGGCCGGTACGGAAATCAGACGGCAGGTGGCGCCTTACGATTGATTACAGGAAAATTAATGAAGCTACTGTGCCTATGGCCCCAATTGTTGCTAACTTCCCTGCTCTAATAGCTGGGGTAATGGCTACAGCTAAAAGGTTTTCTGTCATGGATATTGCTAAATGTTTCTTTGCTATTCCTTTAACCCCCACAAGTCAACCTCCGTTTGCTTTTACCTTTAAGACCAGGCAGCTAAATTTCAAATGTTTGCCTAGGGGTTTCCACAATTCGCTCACATGCTCACGTAACTAAGCTGTGGGACCAGCTTCCTTAGCCAGATAAACCCTGGGTTACATTGTATGTGGCTGACATTTTAGTTACAGGAATCTCTGAGGAGGAATGCAGACGCCGGACCAAACTGGTAATCAGCACTGTAGAAAAGACAGGGTTTAGGCTGCCATGGGAAAAAGCACAATTGGGAAGATAAGAGGTGGACTATCTAGGTATCACTCTGGGGCAGGAAGGCTGGACTATCGGTAAACAAAGACTGGAAATTTTAAGCACCCTGCCTAAACCAGTGGCTGTGCATTCTGTAAGAGTTCTTTGGGGAGCGATGGGATTTGTTCAGGATTGCATACCAAATTTTGCAGCAATCTGCAAGTCCCTGTTGTCGCTTATAAAAAAGGGACGACAATGGGGTTGGGGCCCAGAACATGATGAGGCCTTCCAGAAATGAAAAGAGGCAGTAATGACTGCACCGGTGTTAGCGTATTCAGATCCGACTGAACTTTTTTATTTGATGGTGTCACACTGCTTGGGAGCCATAGGAGCTGTGCTGCTACAAGATCCCCTGAGGAAACGGAGACCCATCGCTCATGGAAGTCGTAAGCTTACCCGACATGGAGCTACCTTTTCCCCTTATGCCCAGCAATTGTTTGGGCATTATTGAAATGGGAATACATGATAGGGCAAGCCCCTGTCATAGTGACTACAACACACACCCCAGTGAAACTTATCCTTCAAGGGAAAACATCTGATATCAGAGTGAGTGACCATCGACTGGCCAAACGGGCTTTAGTTTTACAGAACCGGTGGCTGGTAGCAGATAAAGTAAAGTAAAGTAGTTCTGTGTTCAGACTCTCACTGGACAGTGCAAGGAATAATCTTTTGGGCCCCCATATGGAAAAACAAGAGGATAAAGAAATTGCATATTAGCCAGAATGGAACATGGTCGTTAACATAATCAGGCAGCGGAGGGGCTCCACAAAGAGTAAGCATGTCAAAGCCCCTGGTACCCCATCCACTGCGGAAGGATTTTACAATAACAAAGCAGATGCAATGGCTAAACAAGCAGCAGTTATCGGGCTATCCTTAGAGAAAAGTGAAGTCAAAGTGGTAACTCGGTCTCAAGTGGGGGAGAAAAAACAAATTAAACAATACAGAAGCTAATCCAAAGAAAGAATCAAAGTTTGAGCAACCGCATAGAACAAAGCATGTTTGTGCAACATGAAACTCAACTGTGAATTGGTGGGACAAAAACTGATAGGAGTGGACGGAGAATGGGAAATAGAAAAGAAGGGAGAAATAATAACAGCCAAACAACAAGAAAGATGGGTACCCCCAAAACCAAGTAGGGAAGAAATAATAAGATTTATCCATGAACAAGGACATTTTGGACCTAAAAGAACTCTGGAACAAGTAAAAAGAGCAATGTGGTGGCCAGGAATGAGAATTCAAATTGGAAAAAATTGTCAAAATGTTTCATTTGTGCACAGGTTAACCCTAAAAGCAGGAAAGAAAAGGTGACGAGACATCAACTGGATACTACAGGCCCATGGCAATGACTGCAAATGGATTACATTGGACCGCTAAGAAAAACTCCTATAGGAAAGGAGTATTGCCTAGTGGTAATAGACAACTTTTTAGGTTGGGTTGAAGTGGTTCCTACCTCTGACAACACAGCTCAGACCACGGCTAAGGCCCATGTGGACACAGGTGCTAAGTCGATGGGGTATGCCTTTGTGTATAGCTAGTGATCAGGGCGTGCGTTTTGTTGGAGCAGCAGTACAAGTTTTGTTACAAATTGTGGGAATTAAAGAGAAGTGGCACATAGCTTTTCACCTGCAAAGTTCAGGCAAGGTGGAAAGGAAAAACAGAGACTGCACTTACTAAACAAATTCAGGCAAGAGCTGGTAATAGGGAAACAGCTTTACCTGCTGTTCAAATGACCATGAGCGCTCTAAGACAAGCAGGGACTAAGTAACCTTTTGAGCTAATGAAAGGATTCCGGAATTCTTATTAACATTAGGCAAACAAATGCCAGAATGGGTGCAAAAGGAGGTCTAACTTGGTTCAAACAGTGGAGGAGATCTGGACAGAGGAAACGCAACAAAGACAGAGCGAGGAACAAAAAGGACAGATGGGATAGCAATGGCAAATAGGGGACAAGGTAATGCTAAAGCGTTTTGTCACAAGAGGGAAAATGAAACCAAAATGGCCTGGGCCGTATCCTATCAAGCATGTAGCCCGTCCCGTAGCAGTCTTAGTGGCTACTCCAACGGAGGATGGCTGGAAACATTCTGACCACATCAAACTGTATATTCAAAAACATGGGAAAAAGGTGTCAGGGTGAGTATTGATATGACAACTTAAATGCTAGCAGGAAAAAAAGTGAATTATAAACTCATGGAATTAATTAGTTGACTTCCATATATGTGGATCTCTTCTAATAAAATTCATTGCTTGTTCTGATATATGCATTTGTAAGTTTATATTTTAGCTGTAACGCAAGAAACCTATGATTAATATCCCATGTGATAATCTAGAGCATAGTGTATATATGTATGTTTGTGACCTTTTGCTGCAGTATATTATGAATTGGAAATGCCCTAATAAAGCTTACAAGGAAAAAAAGATAGATAAATAGTGACGTAAACATGCAACCCAGATACCCATTAAGTCTAATTGTGACTCAATGGAAAAGTATTTCCTGGAGTTATTATGGGTGATTGGAATGTAGAGCAAGTTGCCCAGCAACCTCAAAGTTATAAGGAAAGCTGTCCTGTTAATGTGAATATAAGTATTGTCAAGCTGATCTATAAGGCCAAATCAGAGGCCTTGTGTCTTGTTTTGTTTTATAGGTTAATGAATCCATGGACCCCAGAAGAAGTATGGTGGGGAGTCTGCCTTCTGCTTGTTGCTGGTTGGATCACTTGCAATGTGGTTGCTGGACCACTGGTTGTAAAACCTGTTCTTGCTACAGATTTGTAGCCAGAGGAGAAGCCAGTGTGTGAAGTTACTCAATTTATGGTAAAACACAAACCCTCTTTGGGGAGACAGACCATTGTCGCAGCACATACAGGAGGTACTGAATGGAGCTGGCTAAGGTCTTGGCAAGCGGAAGCAGGTATACTTACAACCCCTGGAAGGCAGGTACTAAAAAAAAAAGGTAGAAAGTGGCATTATTGGCAACTTAGCGGGCCAACTAAATGATCAGGGACCCCTTAAATGGACTTTTGTATGGTCAGGAAAAGATCAATGTGTAGAAGGGATCTGGTTGGGACGGAAGTGCCTAGAAAGATTCGAACAGTGGGGGTAGAATTTGGGACATATCGGTATGACCGAATGGGTCCAAATTATCAATGGTACCGCCAAATTGTATTTGTGGGACCTGTGGACTTAGACCCGACCCAAACAGTCTGTGATAAAAGATAGTCACAATCCAAATTGTTCCCAATGGGTTGCAGAATACAAAACATATTGGTCTTGGGACTTAAAAAGAAGAGGAATGGTTAAAAGAGATACCACCTGGGAAATATTTAATACTGGTTTGGGATTGGGAAACACTTGGAGTCTCTCGACTGTAAGAGAGGCTCTGGATGAATTGGCTGAAGCAGCAAACAAAGAAGCCCAAGGGTATGAATGGACCAAAGATTGGGCCAAGCGGTAATGGAAATGCGCAATTTATTGGGAAAAGCCATTTTGGAAATTTTTAACCAAGTAAGAAACATTCGCACAGGTTTATCCTGGGGAGAAGTGTGCACGGAGGTACAAGGAATCTTGGGAGAACAATGGAGAGATATCATGGAACAAAGTGCCAAGCGTAGTTGGCCAAGGACACTGAACTACTCTTACATTGATACCACATTCCAAGACACCTGGAGGGTAGGAGTACAAAAGTGTACCATACGCCAATGTGTTCTTATCCTCTCAGGAATAGCTAATGGAAAGGTACGAAAGGTGTATCCAGTAATATATGCCAGCGCCTGGGGAAATGAGACAGGATACTATGAAATAATGCCAGAAGGGAATGGAATATGATGGCTCCCTGGAGAAGGATGGAAAAGAATAGTAGGAGCCCAATGGGAATGGGGAACATTGATTGAAAGGGGAAATTAGATTATGAAAGGGATAGAAGATAACATTACCATGAACCTGCAATGGAAAAAAGTCTGGTGGGGCTGATATGAAATAAACCAAAATCTATGTTGGCACCAGGAAAAGAAAGGCAATGTAACTACAAATAATCAAACTTGGTTTGTAGAACAAGGAATATGATGCACATGTGGAAATGTAATCCATTCTAATACAAACGTATCAGGGAACCTGAGACCAAATAAAGCAAACACCAAATCTTGTTATAGCTGTAAGAAGTGCGCTTGCTCGAAAATATCAAATCATTGAAAAAAATGGAGCATCGCAAAAGCGTGCTCGATATGATATTGTATGTCATGTAAGAGAATGGAATGAAACCAATTGGATTACGTTATTTTGGATTGTTAGAATTATGCTACTGTTATTCTTATGCTTTTGTATTGTGTATCAGGCATGCAAGCAGTATAAGGGGAATAAAAGCCTTACGCGGAGCCTTTAAGATTCATTTTGCACAGCTTGAGGCCACAAACTAGGTAATAAGGAGACACAAGGCCCATTGGCAGGGTAATTGGTATGATTGGTGTGATATTACAATTACCTTTCGTAATTGAATATCAAGTGGGGGACTGTTGGGACGGTGCTGAATCACTAGCTAGCATCACAATGGAGAAGTTGTGTGAGCCTGAGTGCTAGAGGATTCTGAGAGCAGGGCCTCATAGCACCAGACTGGAAACTCACTGAAAAGGCCAAACTTGCACTTGGCATCAATATGTGTCGCAAAGGTTTGTCCAGACCCTGTGTAAACAGCTGTGCTGATGTGGAAGTCCAATGGTCACGGTCTGCCAATCGCCAGTTCACCTAGTGTGTACATGTGGAGACGTGTAATGGTGAATCTGGGGCAAGCTGACCTGGGTCAACTGACCCTATAGAATGACGTGACATCAGGTGCCTGGAGCGGAGTAGTCCACGATAAGTGAATATCAGCCAATCCCTGCAGCCGCATCCCAGATTATGAATTAATTGGGATATGCCGCATAATTCACTGGTGAAGCATATTTTGGAGACATGTGCCTTCTTTGGGAAGAGGGTATATGTACTGGGAAGCTCACCTGGTATCTAACTTTTCTCATATATATCTCATCTATCCAAGAGGGCCGGTGATACTGTCAGACAGAAGAAGGATGAAGACCAGAGGGCCTCGGGGTAGCCAAGACCCCACTATGAGGGACTCAGATAATAGACCGAGGACCTGAGGAAACCTGAAGGAGGAAGAGACATTCGTCACCCAGAAGTGGTAGCTATCACGCTTTGCTTACCTATCAGGATACTGTGTGGGGCCAGCATAGGTACTGAGGGTTTATGCTTGGGAAACAAAGGCTTACTAAGGAGAGGCATTTTACAGTCCTTTCTATTTGTCTGTGATATCTGCTTTTCAGTAAACAATAGCTCTGCATTGAAGATACTGCCTTTTGGTCTTTCACTGGCGTGATCACTGGCTGCCCAGCTGTGGGCACATGAACTGATCTGAATTGATCCCCGGCTCAACACACGCTGTCTAAACCGGAAATGGAAATTCAACATTTCCTGGGGCTTGAGGGGAGCAGCCATTTCCTGTTTACGTGGCCATGTTACAGCAGAACATGAACGTCCAGAGCGGTCACAACGGGGCATTATGGGATACCTCCCGGAGGCCAATGGCGTCCATTTATGTTGTGATCTGCCTACACCAACGCAAATTCGACCCCTGGAATTCAAATTCAGCACTACGCCACTTGCAGAGGTGGTTTTATTAGGTCGACTTTTACTGCCCTTTAAATCAACGGAATTTACATGCCAGTGGAGACGCATACTTCGGGGGGGGGGGGGGGGGGGGGGGTGTCGATGTAAGCGGCATTACGTCAACCTCCAGGGCCAGTGCAGACCAGGCCTAAGTTAAAACATACCACAGAAATGCAGCCAGGCCCAGCAACGCGGCGAACCATGCAGCAAAGGCATCCAGTGTGCATAGATAAAGGGGCACGTATAAAGCCGTGGGGATCGGGGGGAAGGGAGAAAAATAAAACACCGGCATATTTGGTGCAACCCATCCACACACTGAGTATATACTGGCAGCCTCTGATCTGTCTTAACAGACAGTGCATATTTATTATATACGCACACCGGCGTTCTCGCATAGGCGCAGCTATTTATATACATGACTGAGGGCGAGCGAGCCACAAATATAAATAGTGTTTATACTTAGGAACGAGACTACACTTTGTCTTAGCGGTGGCCAGTCGCCATTTATCATTCTCCAGTAACGGTTTCCAGTGAGGAATATCAGATTTAATACACGAGTCAAACCACAGATGCTCACTAATGCAATATGAACCACACTAAAGCGCTCGCTTTGGTTAGATCTCATTTAGCTGGCAGCTGACGCCTCCTGGCCTGGCTGTAGCTAGCTGTTGTTTCTGTCTTCACTGGGCGATTTAAAACTGGACTTAGCAAAGCACCAGGGACTGGCTGGCCGTGTAGGCGACACCGCAGCCAGCCTGGCCTGGTAGGATATTCCCCCCTCCCTCCCCCCCGGCCCCAAATCCCACTTGCGAGTGGCTGTGTTTACTCCCCTCAAACCATTGTTTTCTAGTGTGGGTGCAGAGAAACAAACACTGCCATTCTGGGATCAGTGTGGGGCTGCTTCCTGTATCCTGTTTAATTTGATGCCTGTCCACCCAGACAGTCAGGTTAGAGGCGCAGAACGATCCCATCTGGTCTTAGAAGTGAGGCGGCATCACTACACAGGAGCTAGGCAGCCATTAGCGTGATTAAAATGGAGTGTATGATGGTAGCACCCACAGGGCCATCATGGACCAGGATGCCATTGTGCTAGGTGCTGTACAAACACAGAACAAGAAGCCAATCTCTGCCCCGTAGCTTGCAATCTAAGTAAAGCAAAGCACAGACAGGTTAAGTGACTTGCCTCGGCTCATGCAGCAAGTCAGTAGCAGAGCTGGGATCACTTTAGCCACTAGATTGGGCTGCCTCCAGGCCGTCAGGAGGTTTGAGGGAGAGGGAGGGTCTCAGGGACATGGATCTCCTCGTCCCCCTGGCCCCGCCTCCCCGCCGCCATCCTCCAACCCCCTCCCCAGCCACCGCCATGCCTCCCCTCCCCCAGCCCCCTCTGCCCCTCCTTCCACCCCTCCCCTCCCCCAGGCTCTGCCTCCCCTCCGTCATCCTCAAAACCCTCCCCTGATGCCCCTCCCCCAGCCACCACAACCCCCCCAACCCCTCCCCTTGCTCCCCCCCGCCATCCTCCAACCCCTCCCCCGTCTCCTTTCCCCTAGCCCCTGCCTCCCCCTACCATCCTCCAACACCCCCTCTTGTTCCCCTCCCCCAGCCCTACCTCCCTTCTTTCAGCCCCCCACCCCCTCCCCGACTCAGGTGCTCCTGGCCCATGGATTCATGCGCCATTGTCCTCCTGCCTCTTACACTACTCCCTCCCCTCCCCCCCCCCCCCGGCCCAGCGCCAAATGATGTGGCTGGACCCTGCCATGCAGCCTCCTGGGATGCGGCATAGCCAGAGTGCCCCCCCCGGCAGTGGTCAATCCTGACTCCTCGCCGCTGGCAGCTGCAGGGGCTCTTCACCCCCTCCATCCCCAGGCCTGGGAGGGGGCAGCTCTGCGGGGGAGCAGCTTGGAGCAAACTGACCCATTGCTCACAGGCTCCCCGCCCCCATCTGGCTCGTGGGGGGGGCAGTGTGGGGCTCTGGCTGTTTGCATCGCCTTCTGACTGGCTGCTCCACCCCAGGAGGTGGGGGCGGGGAGGGGAAGGCAGCCAGTCAGCGGGGGTCCCGTTCCGCCCCTCCCCGCAGCAGGGCTGAAGAGGTTCCCGTCAGTGCAGACCAGCCTGGCCCCAGCCAGCTCCTGCGCCCCGTAGGCAGGCGGGAGAGCTGGCTGTGCAAGGGGCGCGGGGGGACGCTCAGTGCGGGAGTGGCGCTGGCTCATCGACCCACGAGGGCAGGGAGGGCCGCTGCGTGACGCTGTGGCCAGGCAGAGCGGGTCCATGTCTGAGGACGGGGGGGCTGGATAGAGAGGAAGGTTGGGACACGAGCCTGGTTCAATTCCCAGCTTTGCCACAGCTGCCTGCTGCATCCCTGGGCACATCACTTTGTGTCTCAGCCCCGGCTCCGCACACTGGGGCTCACGGCCCTGCCCTGCCTCCCTGGGGCGCTGGGTGGATCCATCACTACCGGGGCAAGGGGCTCCGCAGCTACGGGAAAGGGGCCATGGAAGTACCGGAGCTAGATAGAGGCAAATGGCCACGAGCAGCGGCACCTGCTGCAGGGAAGCAGCAGACACCTGCAGGCTCAGGTGCGCACGGGGAGAGGCCCAGTCCATGGTCCCACTAGCCCAGTGTTGCATTACAGACCCAGGAAACCGGGGACTCCCTGAGAGGGGCCGGCCCAGCTGCCCCAGGACAAGGGCTCTCTCCAGGGGCAATTCTCTTGCTTCCAGGGTCTCGGGCCCCAGGGTGTTCCTTTACACCTTGTCTCTGGGTCATTTCAAACACACAGGCCGCTGCCCGCTCTGTGCTGCTCGGCATCAGCCTCCTGCCAAACGCACACCTCGGCCTGGCCCGCTGACGTCCCCTCGTGGCTGGCCGGCCCTGGGTTCACGCTAAAGGAGAGCTGCCAATTCCAGCCCACTAGCTCTTGTCTTGGACAACGCCCCGGTCCAGCCGGCCTCGCCGGCCCATCACATGGGCAGCGTCTTTGACTCAGACCTCGCCCAAGGTCCCCACAGCCAGGCTCCGTCTCGGGCTCACCGCTAACCTCGCTAAGACGTGGCCTGTCCCAGCCCGTCCCTTCTCCAGGAGCTCAGCAGCTCACGTCTCAATGACGGCCCCGTCCTGCTCGCCGGCCTTGGCACATACAGGCGCGCCCACCTCGTGGCCCTTCCGAACGCTGCGGCAAAGCGCGTGCTCCGAGCCACTCGCTTCGCCTGTGTCACCCCCTCTCTGCAGCCCGCCCCCGTCTCCATCGTGTCAGGCGGAAGCTGCTTGTTTTCACGCTCCAGGCCCTTCACTGTCAATTCCTGCCTCCCCTTCACGGTCGAGCGCTCAGTGGTCACCCCCGATCGGCCCGTGATTTCAGCCACCCCTGCCCACGTGTTGGGTTTTTTTTATACACCCGCCTTCGTGTTTTCTCCCCCTCATGCTTGGGAGCAGCTCCCTGTAAAAGCCCCTTCCCTGGCTGCCTTCGAATCCCTCCTGTGCTGTGAGGCCTACAAAAAAAACCAACCAAACTCGACTCGCACACGCTGGGCTGGGGCTGCCCCGTGGGGGTCACACGGAGCACGTGCTGCCCGGGGTTGGGGTGCAGCGCTGGCTGGAAAGCAGCGCTAAGTGGGTGTCTTGCCGGGCAGCGAGGGGACCTGGGCACGGGTTGGCTCAGCCACCTGGGGTGCTGCCAGGTGAGGATGAAGGGCGGGCAGGACCGACCGTCTCACTGGCCTGTGCTGGGCAGGGCAGTGCTTCGGCCTGGAGGGCTGCGTCACCAGCAGGGACCCGGCAGGAAAGCAGCCTGCGCACTCTGCGCTACCTCCCCTGCAGCACTCGGCTGCGGCCACTCGATGGCGGCCACACTGCGTCGTTCAGCAGGGACAGGCCTGCAGGAAGGCGGCTGGGGGGGTTACTGCAGCTCAGACACTGCGCCAGTGCAGAAACGCCAGCCAATTCCTCATTGCCAGCGAGCGGCCCCTGAACCTTCATGCCAAGGCTCAAAGCCCCACCGTTTACACGCCTCTCCTCGACCCCCCCAAACTAAAATGAATCCAGATCCAGTGGGGCCGACTTTTGCAGCTCTGCTCGCGCGTCTCCCATGATTTGGTGGGTTTCTGACAGCCCCAGCACCCGGCGTCCTGTGAGTACGTGAGACGCTCGGCTGGTGTTTGTTAAAAGCGCACGTTCTTCTTCGAGGGCTTGCCACATGTGCCTGCCACGCCGGGCGGGCACGGGCCGCGTCGCGTAGATTTTTTTTCCCCCTCAGCGGTATCTGGTGCCGCCCTCATGCGTCAGTATAAGGGGCTCAGCCAACCCTGCGCCCGCTCGGTGCCAGCGTACTGCGCGTGACGGGCGCTGGAACAGCGGCTCCTGCTTTGGCCCCCCCTCCCCCCCCCGCCAGCCGTTGGCAGCGTCTGTCAGAAAGCAGGACCAGGCAGCTAGGTTAAAGTCCATCCTAATGGCAGCCGCCCTCAGCCCAGCCGGTCGGACTCGGGCCGGAGTACCTCAGCATCAGGACGAGTGCTCCTCCGCGGCATGGGCCTTTCAGCGCCGCTCCCCTAAATCACCGGTGCCAAGGAAGAAGCCCAAAAAGCAACGGGCCAATGGGGGACGTTCCCCGGACCCGAGGAAGGGCCACTCCCCGTTGATGCTGCCCTGCTCACCGGCGCCGTTGGGTCCGGTGCAGGATGAGCTGCTAGCACTGGGAGGACACCGTGGTGCCAGCCGGACTGCGGGGCCATCCACCCCAGAGGCGTTGGTTGCAGGCAGGGACTTTACTGGTGCTTTGGGTACGTCTGTCGCCAGCCGTGCAAGAGCCGGCGCAGATGGTGAAAAGGAGCAGAAGGGCGTATGGTGCCCCGAGCTCCTGTTTGGTACCGGGTCCTCCAGTACCGTCCAGAGAGAAACCGATGCTGCTGGTGGCAGCTGAGGCTTGCCCGCTCCGGCACCGCTCCCCGGGCCCTTGGCACTGACCCGTGGCATGGGTGGGTGCCGCTCACTCCGCCATGGCTCCCGCAGGACACTCATCATTAGAGCCTGAGGTGGAGTCATGCACCCAGCTGAGGGGGCCGGTGCCAGTACCCGGCCAGTCAGCCCACCGGTCCAGTGGCTCCTGGGGCGGGTGTGCGGCCTCGCCCGGCGCACAGTGGCCTATGCCAATGCAATGGCCATTTTGGAATCTGTGGGGTTCCCCCCCCGCCCGGTGCCAGGCCACCTGCCAACCGTTCCCACTCGGTGGTGACAGAGCGACGGGCCGATACTCAGGACCTGGAGCTGCAGCACCCAGTCGGTGCAGAAGGAGAGGAGGAGGAGGGCCCCTGTGGGTGCCAGCCGACGCAGTGTTGGGGACAGGCGGCTCGACGCCTCAGGACGACTTCAGAGCTCACCAGGAGCTATTGCAGAGAGCGGCCTGGAGCCTGAGGCTGGGCATGGAGGTACTTGCAGCACCTCCCACAGCCTGGTCGACATCTGGGCCACGGTGCCCCATTGAAGGTGGCCCTACCCCTCAATGACGCCACTGTGGGTCCAGTCAGAACCCTGGGGCAGACACCGTCCTCTCTGCCCCCCGCACCTTGAGGTACCGCCAAGGGGTCTGAGTACGTATATTCCCCTTCCCCTCCCGGGCCACGCGTGTTCTCAGCGGCCAATGAACGAGACAGGCCTGGGCTGCACGGCATAGCCCCCAAGGCGAAGGGCTCAAAGAAATGAGACCTTTGGGGTGGAAAGGTTTATTCTCTTGGCGGGTTGCAGCTGCGCATCCCCAAGCAGCAGGCGTTGCTAGGGAGGTTCGGTTTTCATGGCTGGGACTCCACGTCCCCATGTAAAGGCTCGCTGCCCCAGGGAGGAATTCTCCGCTCTGGTGGAGGAAGGGAAGATGAAAGCCAGGGCTCCCTCCAGGCCCGTCCGGTCGAGGGAGCGTCCCTTTGCTCAGACCCTCTCCTGCTGGAGCCTGGCATGGTCCCTCGTCCCCTCGGGCCATTGGATGCTGGGTAGGGTGGAGGCGCATTACACGCTCCAGACTAGCACAGTTCCCACCGGCGCAGCTGTTGCTCAGAGGGGTGCTTTGTTCACACCCCGGACCGCCGTAAGTTATACGGACATGTGGCAGTGTAGTCGTAGCCTCAGCCTCCGGCAAGGGGCACAGTTGTCTGGAACGGGTGAGAACCACTCGCCTAGGTAGCGTGGGAGTCACCGAACAGGGCATGGATCCATGCAAGCACTCGAAGAACAACAACGATTCCTATCCTTTCTGTAACAGGCGTTCTTCGAGATGCGTCCATGCCCCACCCGTTACGCCTCTGTCGGCGTTAACTGGCGAGAGGGTGCGGGGCCGGCCTGGCCCCTGGGACCAGCGCGTGAGTGTGCGGCACCAGCGGGTGCGCATGCCACCCTGATAGCTACCCCGAGAGAAACAGCGCTGGTGACCGTGCATGGGGCACGCACACCCCTAACGTGGAACGAACGTGCAACACGTCTCAACGCACAATCGTTACACAAAGGTGAGGAGCTGGTTTTTAACTAGCCCTTGGGGGGGGTCAAATGGAAAAGCTTAAAAAAAAACAAAACTCGTGGCCCCCCCTCCCACCCCAGTTGCACCCGGAAGGTTCAAAGCAGAGCAGGCAAAGGAAAAGCATCCGAAATGTACCAGTCTTTCAAAAGCTCATTTTTAAGCCAAGCTCATGATGTGGGCTGGGTGTGTGACACCTGAGTTTTGACCACTCAGGGACGGCCACTTGGCCAAGACGGGGGCGGGTTCTCTTGGGCCAGGCTGGCTTTGCAAAGGGTCCCTACATAGCCCGGTACTTCCATGTCCCCCAGCAGCGTAGCTGAGCGCCTCACGGCCATTGGTAGCTTCTCCCTCCCGACACCCCAGGGCCGTGTTCTCACCCCTGCTTTACCCGGAACGGCACAGCGATTTGCCCAAGGTCACCCAGCGAAGCAGGGAACAGAGCCCGGGTCTCCTGAGTCCCCAGCCATTGCCCTACACACTAAGCCATCCTTCCCACAAAGGGCAGGCTGCTTTCCCGCCACCCCAGCCAGCACCGTGGGACAAACTGATCACCGGTGTAAGCCAGTTAAACGCACTTGAGCGCCACCAGAGGCACCGCGGGCCTGGCGTCCCCTGAGCATGATGGGGCTGGACGTTCAGAGCCATTGCCTCCCCCACCATCCCTCCAGGGTAAGCTGCGCTAGTGCACATTGAGTTTACAGCAGGGCTTTGCAGTGGGGCAGCTGGTGACGGGACACACATGGGAACTGCAGGTGCCTCCGCCACATGCTGTCTCTGCTAAGTGGGGCTGGCTGCAGTGGGGAGCCGGGCACGAGGTGGCCAGTTATGGCAAGTGCGTGAGTAAGATGCAGAGGGGGAGACGGGGTTCAAAGTCCACACCGGGAGGGTGGCTTCAGGCGCCTAGGAAGGGAGTTGAGCTCAGCGTGAGTTCTCAGGCTGGCACCTGCCAGGCAACGAAGAGTTAATGAGACGCAGCCATTCCAGCGGCTGCGCAACAACTCCCCCCTCACCAGCCAAACACACCTCGCTGGCTTGCTGCTGTGCTTTGGCCCAGTGGCCCCTGGTCTCATCTCCTGCCATTCCCAGTGACAGCGGCTGGGCCGGGCGACAGTGGGCAGGCTTCTTCTTAGTGACCACATCACCCGCCCACCCTGCCCCAGCTCCCCCCTCGGTCCAGGCGCCAGCTCGGCCTCCCCGGATTCGCTCCATAGCACATCACGGCCCTGGTGCCTGCCTCATCCTCCTCTCGGCTGGGGCAAGGGCTGTCCCCTGCCAACCAGCACAGCCGCTTGGTTGCTCAGCCCAGCATTTTCAGAGCTTAGCAAACAGGGGACGTGTCCCCCGGCTGAGTGATCACGGCCCCCCCCAAGCCTGCAACGTCAGTCAGAGCTGGGTTAACCAGTGCCCAAAATCTCTCGCTGACGGTGCAGACGGCGCAGCTCTAGCTAGTTATGATTTTTGACAGCAAAACAGACGCTGTTCTCTGGTTTTAACTTTAATTTATACCGGGCTTGCAAAAAAAGCTGGCTCCCCACCCCGCTGCCCGTCCACACAACTGAAGATACACGCAAGTGTATGGAGACGCTCAATAATTCTTACGGTAGCGACGCAACGGGGTCTTCACCAGCAAATGGCAGCAAAATTGCAGCCCCCCCGCCCTCCCAGGCTGAGGTGTAATATTACTGGGGGGTCACCAGATGGCACTGTTGTCGATGGCCCCGTCACTTTGCCCCTACATGAGTTAGAAGGACGTGCATCACAACTGACAATAAGCATTGCTCCACGGTCTAACATGCTGAGTTGTCTCACCAGTTATCCCTGGGCGAGCGTACTCTCTGCCTCTGAGTCACTTAGGTGTGGAGATGCTGCCGCTGGGTGAAACACATGCACGCCAACAGAACATTGTGTGGTACAAAAATACTACGCCTGAATCCTGGCTACTGTAGCTTTTCCTCCAGCTACATGTCACGGGTCAGCCAATGCACAATGCATGCATAACTTACCTGCACAGTCATTGTAACTGTGCTGCACCCGCCGTACCGCTAGGTGCGCATGGCTTTTTGTTGGTGCAGTGTCTGCGGCTGTGTTCACTGTGCGCATAGGAATGATGGCTGATAAAACACTGGGCAGACTTTTTTAACAAGCTGGCGCTGTTGTGCAAGAGGATTTGCGCTTCAACAGCTCTCACATACACTTGTTTTAACTAAGCCTCAATGTGCTCATGGAAAAAACAAAACTCTCAAGGCCTGAGCCAAGGTACTAGACCTACCAGAGCAGCTACCCAAATTCTGGCCACTTAGTTTGCACTGACAATGGCTTTGATTTTATTTGAGGTTTTCATACTCCTCCTTAGGATGACACCGTCTCAGAAACACCAAGGGGCCAGGTCTGTTTGAAGGCAGCGTCACCCATGCGGCACAAAGAGCATCTTCCCATGGACAGGAGGATGCAGCCAATGACATGCTGCTGGGCCTCCCTTAGGGACAGCTGCAAAAGGCGGATGGGAAGGCGGGAATCAAAAGGGAGGTGTGGGGCAGAATCCACAGCTCTGATCTCACACAATTTAAAACCCGTTTGTGGCAGGGAGGGGACGGAGCTTAAATTTTGGGCAGCAGAATGGAGATTATGTATTAAAGGGCAGCAAGAGAACCAGCCTAATCCACTCCCAGCAGCTTTCCGTACTGTCTATGCCCACTCATTTTCCTGAAACTGGCCCCCCCACACCTCAGTGTATTTTCCTCCAGCATGCAGGGGATCGGCCCCTGGGAGTCAGGAGACGTGGGTTCTATTCCTGCCTCTGCCACCGACTCCCTGTGCAACCTTGAGCAAGTCACTGCTTCCCCTTCTGTAAAACGGCCAACATTTATAACGCTCTTTGAGATACACAGACTCCGAATGTGCCCTGGATCACTGACTAGGAGGTTTGAGGGACTGACTCACGTCCTTGTTGGAGCTGCGGGGGGGAGGGGAGTGATCTCTGGTAGGCTTATTAGCAGCCAGGTAGGTTCATTATGTTTTCTCAGTGCTGCTTTCACCTTAAGTAGAAACGTTTACCGTATAACTGCAAGCGATCACGCCATGCAGCGCCTTCAAGAGAAAGCAAGGCACAGCTGCTGGCCTGGCCTGCTGGGGATATCACAGCGTCGGCAAGGAACTGTGCACCCTGGAAAAACCCCGGTCAGGAGGGAGCATGACCTGGGTCTCTGCTCAAGAGAGGGGACAGCTGCAGAGCCAGAAACCGTTAGAGGGGGTGTCCTTGCTGGCCCACAGAAGGGGGAACACAAGGGCCGCCGGCTTGAACTGTGACCCATTCAGCCCGATGTTCGCACCTGCCTTTAAGCCCTACACCATGGCGGGTGGAGCCCGAATGCCCGTGAGCAGGATTAAGAAATGCAGAGCAATGGAGGGGGTGGGGGAACCGGCTCAACTCACAATTCTAACACTGCCTCCAATGAGACGTTCCAGAGGAATAGCCGTGTTAGTCTGCAAAAACAAGGAGAGTCCGGTAGCACCTTAACACATTTCTGCAGACATAAACTTTCATGGCCTGCAACTCACGGGCTGCATCTGACAAAGCGGGTTGCAGCCCACGAAAGCTTATGTCTGCAGAAATGTGTTAGTCTTTAAGGTGCTACCGGCCTCTCGCTGTTACTGCCTACACTAGTGTTGTGTTGGTGCTTGGTCTGTCTGTCTGGCTCCAGCAGCTAGCTCCTGTCTTATGCTGAGCTTGCTGGCTGTTTGGGGCAGAGACCGGCTTTGTACAGCACCTGGCACGCTGGGTTGCAGGGCCATGGGGCTCCCGGGTGCTGTGGTAACACAGATCATAAAGAGTCATGTTAATAATACAACACAAGGACAGGCCTGTCTGCACAGGGCCTGGCCTTGCGGGAGCGAGCTCATTATGACACATGCTGAGTGGCCGGGGTTACCTGCTAAGGCTCTAGCGCTGGGATGGCCAAAGACATTCAAGAGCTGTTGTGAAGCCCCGAGCCCCGGCAGGTGCGCCCCATGGGGGCTGAAGCCCCAAGACCTCATGCCCTATTGGGCAGAAGCCTCCTACCCCTGTCCCTGGGCAGAAGCACTGAGCTCCCTCCCGTGGGGGGAGAATGGTGGGGGTGTTGGAGGCTCAGCGCGTGACACTTTAAGTGTAAAAGAGCCGCATGCAGCGCGCGAGCTGTGGTCTGCCCAGCCCTTCTCTAGAGTTTGAGTGCACGCAGCTGGGCCTGGCTGGCATTCCTGGGCCGCTGGCCCCCCCCATCAGACCAGGGTGCCCCCGAAAGCCAGCCTGCTTTTGCCGCTTCCACTCAGCCTACGGCCACCATCCACCCGTCCCACGGGCCTGCGACCTGGGCGTCGTCTTTGACTTGCGCCGCTTTCTGGGGCCTCCCATCCAGGCCAGGTCCAAAGCGTGCAAATTCTTGCTGCTAACCTCTCTCAGCCGTGATGACTACAACACCTGGACAAGGGGTAGCCTGCTGGCGCGCTGAGACCACTGGCTGGCCTGCTGTCCAAGAGTCACCGCGTCCGGCTGTACCAGTCGCTCGTCTTATACTTAGCTTGCAAGCTCTGTGGGGCAGGGACCGTATTTTTGTTCTGTCTGTACAGCACCTAGCACAGTGGGGTCCCTGGTCTATGACTAGGGCTCCTAGGTGCGCTGGTTACACAATTAAATATTAATACTAATACGCAGGGAACTGGGCCAGCTTCAACGAGCGAGGCATTGACGGGTGGCATACAGGGTTGGGGGGGAGGGAGTGCTCTCCATTTAGCCCCCGTGTGACCCCTGCCCAATCCTGGCTCTACATAAGGGGAGCAGCTGGCAAGACTCATTCTCCGGAACAAGCCCCCAGGAGGGGAGCGCCCTGAGCGAGCGTCTCCTCGCACCCGGCGCTGCCGCGGCCTCTGCTCTGGTTGCCTGCACCGCTTTCCCGTAGAGGAGCTGCTCCATCCCAGCCCCATGCTGACACCGCGCTCGGCCTGAGAACCTGTCACCGCAGCCCGGCACGACGGCGGCTTCTGGCACATCTCTGGCTCCGTTCAGAGCTGCAGCAGCATGGCCGGTCGTGCCGCAGATCCACGCTCGGGGGGGGGGGGGGGGGGGGGGGTTGTTTGTTAATCCTGCCGGCTCTGTCCTCTCATTTGCTGCCCTGCCTGGCTGCTCAGCTCAGTGCTGACCCCCAAAGGGCACTAGTGACATCCCGCAGTCCTGCCCCCCGTCCTCTCCCACCCTGCACCGTCACACAGCCCTACCCCCGCGCTGACTGCCACCACCTCCGCCACGGCGAGGCCAGCACCCCACAGCGCTGCCCAGGCCCCTACGTCCTGCCTGCAGCAGCCCACCCAGACGAACTAGGCTGAGACTCTCCAACTCGTTGCACTTGTGAGCTAAGCCGGGATTTACCTGCTATGCTGCGGTGACCTGAGATGCTGCATTGTGATCCCCTTCCCCGCTCCCCCCATGCCCAGGGACCCCCACGAAGAATTGTCTGGGTTGCCCATGCAGAGACCCCGGCTGACTCTACCAGCCCCTTCCCCAACTCTGCCACCGCCAGGGTACAGTGGGTATCTGCACATGTGTGTGTGGCAGGGTGCTGCCTCTGGAGCTCAGGTCTGATGCAGCAGGGAAGATATCAGGGTGAAGAAAGGTGGGGGGGGTGGGTGTCCAGATCCCAGCAGCGAAGGGGTTGGGCTGTAATGCGTCGGAGCCCTTTGCGCTGCAGGAGCCTGCGGCAGATCGGTCCTAGACCAGCCCGGGGCCCTGCAGGGGCCACAGCTGCATTGCTGCTCATTCTGCACTCGTTCCAGGCTTCCCCTAGGTCACAGCAGAGCCCCCGCTTATGCTTCTGCCTCACCAGACTCCCTGCCACTGCCATACCAGCAGCAGCACGGTGAGGAGCCGGGGTCAAGCCGGTGCACAGCTGCTGGGGGGACCAGTTCCCCTGCTTCAGTGGCGGTTCTCTTCTGCCATCCTTTGGCTTGTCAATCCTGCCACACCGGGATGTGAGGAAGGGCAGATTCAGGGCCAAACCAGCCCACGGCAAAGGCCCCCCCCCGGGGATGGCTCTTGCTATGAAATCTCTGTGGACAAAGCCCACAGGGACCTCAGTGCCCCCCCTCTCTCACCCCCGGGTGACTCTAGCACTGGCGAAAGATTAGCAGCCCTGGGAACCCAGTGTCATGGTTAGCTGCAGGGCCGGCACTGCAGGAGCTGCTGCGTTTGCTCCCTGCCGATTGCAGAACATCATTAGCCCGACTGCCTGGGCGAGCTGAAGCCAGGGGTATAACCAGAGCCCTCTCCACATTGCTTTTCCTCCCTCACAGGACCACCCGGAGCTGCGCCCGCAGCCTGGCTTCCTCGACTCGCTCTGCGCCAGCTTCCAGGCTCAATCCCCCCCCCCACAGGACTCCCGGCGAAATGAAGGAAATGTGAGGAATCCAGATTGGTCCCCCGGCAGCGGTTGCCTTGGTGACTGTAATACTCATACTCGGCCACCAGGTGGGGGCCCTTCAATGCGCCATTGTATGGTTGGGGCATTGTCCGAAGGCTCTGAGCGGGCGCCGCAGTCGCATTGCAGAGCACTAGCTCCATGTAGCACAGGGATGGATTTCCTTCCTCGACCGGCCATGGTGCTTTGATAATTATGGCCCCTTCCCAGCTGCCGTGTGCCAGCTGCCCGGCGCTCCCGCTCCAGAGGGGTGGGAAGGGAAGCTGGTTTGTGAAGGGTGCAATATTGTCACTGTTGCTTGGCGAGCAGGGCCTTGTCTCTAGCTGGTGTCTGGTACGGGGCCCAGCGCATTGCCATTGATTATAAAATAACTGTTACAGCAGCGCACACAGAACCCTCTTGCTCACCCCATTTCCCCCTCCAGCCCCTGTCTCTCTCCTGTGTTCATCTCCCCTTCATTTCTCTCCCCAGCTACTCCTCCAAGGATGGGGGCCCAGCACGGCTCCAAGCATGGGGGCGTTTGCTGTGGCAGGCGTCCCCCTCCGGTGATACCCCCTTCACACTCTCTCACTGCCTTTGGCCCATCTTCATCAATCGACGCCAAATTTCAATAGCAGCCACCTCCCTTAAGGTAAGGAACCTGAATCCCGGGACATTTCCCCATCAACGAGAGGACAAAGAACAGCTGAACAAGGATAAAACCAGGTGATAAGCAAATTGCTGCTACCAGCTCCAAATGGACTCCCACGAGCCTGGGATTCATGCCAAGAACTCAGCTCTCACGAATGGCATGGCAGGGGAGACTCCCAACTGAGATACTTTGTCTGCTGGGTATTTAAGCAGCAAAGGTCAAAAAGAAACGTCCTGTTTGTTACATAATCAGGTGTGCTCTTGGCAGTTTGCAGTTACTGCTTACATTTATGTTTAATTGTGTGCGCGTTTCGAGCCAGGCTGCTCCCTTTGGGTGGGGGGGGTGGGGTTACATGTAGTACCTGTGATGCAGATGTATGTGTGCTGCTCTGGTCCAGAGCCGCAGAACATGACTTGCTTGGTTGTTTTGTTGCTGTAGCACAATACTAGAGAGACAATTGATCTGCTCCGGCAGCTCCTCTGCTCTGATAAGGACTGAATTTAAGCTAAGATGAAATTGTCTTGGCTGCATGTTGTGAAAAGTGGCCATTTCCCTGTGACTTTTGCTGTCATATATAACTGCAGAGAAATGTTTCCTTAGCTAAATTTCCCCTGTAAGGCCTGCTGTCCTAGCCTTTCATATGACAGGGCAAATGACCAAGCAGTTATTCTGCACTCTGGACTAGAGCTGCACATATGTACCTGCATGTAACCCCAGCCCCCTCCCCAAAGGATAAGAACATGGATCCAAACACACACACAATTAAACATAAAAGGGGAAGTAAGCGGTTGCACAGGTGCTACTCATTCATTTCAATGGGATAGCATTGGTGTAATCTGGTCAAAGCCACAGTTAATATATACTGATTAAGCACTGAAGGCCACATGTAGCAATTTTATGTAGGGGCAGCTGTATAGTCTTCCAACTCCTCTTCTGTATGAAACGCTTACCTTTCTGCAGATCCAATGGGCTCTCCCACTCCTATGGTTTGCATCAGGATGAGATGAAACTCTGTGGCACACAACCACACCAGGAGGATTGATCAACTCTGTGACTCAGCAAAGCCCACCAGGACGTGTCTGGGCTCGTGTCTTCCAGGCATATGGATTAAAGATATAAAATAGGGGAAAGTAGCATCATGGCTTTGGCCTTTCTCCTCCCTTATCTATGCTGGAAGTAACAAGAACGCTGGAAGACAAAGATTCCAACAAGAGACCGACCCCATTGAGAAGCCTGTGGATTACGAACTGTGACATCCTGTAGGGTGAGAAAATTGCTTAATCTAAATGCTGACTAATGTAATAGGGCATAAGATTTAGATTGTGCATTCATCTTTTATTTTCTTTGGTAACTATCTCTGACCCTTTATGCCTACACCACTTATAATCACTTGACATCTATCTTTCTGTCGTTAATAAATCTGTTTTATATTTTTACCTAAAACAGTGTGCTTTGGTTGAAATGCTTGGGAAATCTCATCTCACTTATAAAGGCTTGTGTATGTCCTCTCCACATTGAGGAAGGGGTGGCCTGGATATTAAACTTACGCTGGTCAGGCTCCTGACCAGGGCAAGATGGTACAGATCAGGGGTGCAAGGCTGAGGCGCTGAAGGGAATTGACTGAGGCCTGCCTTTGTGTGATTCGTGAGTGGCTCAAGGAGCATTCACGCTGTCTGGCTGGGCGTGGGGCTCCACATGCTGTTGTGCTCGGTGACAACAGTGCCTGGAGGGGGTTGCTGCTTGTCACTGACAAAGCATTGTGACAGCCAGCTCAGGCTGGAGAGTTAAGGGGACACAGCTGTGTCACCGTTCCAGTTGCACCCTGGGGAACCTGTCACAATGGGAAAGTAGCAAGGACCTCATAGAAGAACCAGTTGGAGGGGACAACCTCAGTTCGAGTGATCATGAGCTAATTCAGTTTAAACTAAATGGAAGGGTAAACAAAAAATAGATCTGTGACTAAAGTCCTTGATATCAAAAAGGCAAACTTAAAAAAATGAAGTGAAGTAGTTAGGGAAATGGACTGGACTGAAGAACTCAAGGATCTGAATGTGGAGGAGGCTTGGAATTACTTTAAGTCAAAGTTGCAGAAGCTATTGGAAGCTGCATCCCAACCAAGGGGAAATAATTCGTGGGGGAGGGCTGCAGACTAAACTGGATGAACAAGCACCTCAAAGAAGTGATGATGAGAAAGCCTCCAAGGAATGGAAGATGGGAAGGATCAGTAAGGAAAGCTCCCGCTCAGAGGTCAGAAAGCATTGGGGGAAAAGTGAGAACTGTCAAAAGCCAAGCAGAGCTGGATCTTGGAAAGGGAATTAAAACCAATAGCAAAAAGTTCTTTAGCCATATAAATAAAAATAATACAAGGAAAGGAGAAATGGGACCACTGTGCACTAAGCATGGAGTGGAGATTAAAGATAATCTAGGCATGGTTCAAACATCTAAATTAATATTTTGCCTCAGTTTTAATAAGGGTAATGAGGAGCTCAGTGGCAGGGTGGTTAATGGAAATGAGGATATGGAAGCAGAAATTCCCACATCTGAGGTGGAAGTCAAACTCAAGCAGTTTACAAGGATCAACTCGGGGGACCCAGATAATCACCATCCACGAATAGGAAGAACTGTCTGCTGGCACAGGACATTGCAAGCCCCATAGCAAGGATTTTTAATGAAGAATCCATAAACTGGGGGGTCATATCCTATGACTGGAGATTTGCTAATATACTACCTATATTTAAGACAGGAAAAAAAGTGATCCAGGAAACTACAGGCCTGTTGGTTTAATCTCCAGTATATGCAAGGTCTTGAAACAAATTTTGAAAGAGAAAGTATTTAAGGACATGGAGGTAATCAGTAACTGGGATAAAATAAAACCTGGTTTTGCAAAAGGTGAATGGTGCCAGACCAACCTGATCTCCTTCTTTGAGAAGATAACAGGTTTTTTAGACAAAGGAAATGCAGTAGATTGAATCTACCTGGATTTCAGTAAGGCATTTGATACAGTTCCACATGGGAAATTATTAGTTAAATTGGACAAGATGGGGATTAAAATGAGAATTGAAAGGTGGATAAGGAACTGGTTAAAGGGGAGACTATGATGAGTCATAGTGAAAGGTGAACTGTCAGGCTGGAGGGAGGTTACTAGTGCAGTTCCTCAGGGATTGATTTTGGGACCAATCTTATTTAACCTTTTTATTATTGACCTTGGCACAAAAAGTAGGAATGTGCTAATAAAATTTTGTGGATGACACAAAGCAGGGAGGTATTTGCCAATACAGAGGTGGACTGGAATGTCACAAGATTTGGATGACCTTGTAAACAGGAGTAATAGAAATGGGATGAAATGTAATAGTGTTATTTCATTAAAAATATTTAAATACTGTTGTCAGGCATGCTTGCTGCATGCTGGTGTGAGTTCTCTGGATGCCGTCTCAGCTTCTGCAGCTAGCTGAATCAGCAGACCTCGTTAACACTGCCCGTGAATAACCAGACAATAACTCGGCTCCATTGCGAAGGCACTCAGCCAGGTTTATTGTCAATGAAGCACGGTGCTAGCATCCCATAGGAGCTACAGGTACAGTAGGACATGTATGCTTGTTACAATGGACTGGCTCAGTTAATGGTGGGAGTTTCCGTTATCCCCTGGGCCGGACAAAGATGCCACTGTAGTGACCCCCTTTCTTATACTGATACAAACAAGTTTCATATTGCATCTCTGACATTGGCTATTGCTCCATACCTTGCCTCCATATCAAGCACACCTTCATCCATCATCCTGTCTCCACTATCTTAAGGTTGGGGAGTCTCTGTACTGTCTCTCATGATTCTGTTTATGCACTTCTGTATTATGGGGAGGGCTTGTACTGCCTTCCTGTATTATCTTTCTGTTTGGGGAACACTTGTACTGTCTCCTTGGATTGTGTTTCTGCAATTACCACGTATCGGGGGAGTTGTGGAATGCAAATATTTTAATAATACTGTGTTTCTGCCAAGTTTCTGTACCAGTGAGTGAATTTGTAATTAGGCAAAACTTTGGTTCAGGCCTCAGATCTTGCACCAACCCCATCTTTCCAAGTCTTTCTCTTACTGCTACAAATACTACTGGAAATTGTGTGATTATCGGAGAATTTCATTTCCCAGATACAGATTGGAGGACAAGTGCTACTAACCAGCCCCACGGCAGCCCAGGGTATCACCCCCACTTTACAGATGGGAAGTGTCAAGTGGACAGAGTGTCCAAGTGACTTGCCTAAGGCCTGCCGCAGAACCAGGAAGAGAAGCCAGGTCTGAGGAGCTCCAGTCCTCTGCCTTAACCACAACCCCAGCAGTCAGCCAGCCCCTGTGCAATACATAACAGGGGCCTGGCTCCTGCTCCCATTGAAGTCAGGAGTGTGATGCGGCAGCTGGCACTGCCAGCTCTTGCCAAGGCTTTCTGCCTCAGCTGAGCACTGACACATTCCTTGCTGGATGCCAGTCCCACTCACCTGCTCTTTAAGAAGGCCTATCAAAACTAAATGGGCCATTGTGGGACATCACAATACAAAGGCTTCAGTAATTGCCGCTTCACACCCATGAATAGGCTACATGCAAAAGGGCTCAGCCCATCAGCTTGAATTCTGGAAGGTGAACAAGAAATTTGTTCATCTCTTTTGCCGTTTGAACTCTGGGCTGTAGCTATGAAACAGAAGCATAGATCCCCAGGGCCAACCTAGGTTAACTCTAAAAGACACTCAGTACTGCTGATAGACAGTTATAACTCTGTTACCTTGTGGAACCACAGACTGTAACTCATTTGTCTAGATCGGTTTGCTTGCTTTAAGCTGTAAATAACTCTCTAATTTCCTTCTCCTAGTTAATAAATCTTTAGTTCGCTTACTATAGGATTAGCTACAAGTGTTGTCGTTGGCGTGAGATCTGAGGTACAAGCTGACGTGGGGTAAGTGCTTGGTCTCTTGGGACTGGAAGCAACCTGAATCTTTTGTGATCTTTGGTGTATAGCAACCAATTATCACTAAGTCCAGCTTGCCTGGTGGCAAGAGAGACTGGAATGGCCAAGGGGACTGTCTCTGATACCATGGTAAGACTGTTATAGTGCTTCAAGAGTTCACATTTGTTACTGGGTTGGTGCAATCTAATTATAGAACATACTACCAGTTTGGGGTCTCTGCCATTCACGGCCGTGAACCACTCCAGAGAGTGACAAGGAGCAAAAAAAGCGGTCATGCACTTGAACCAGATCAGAAAGCCTTTATGGGAAAAGTCCTGCCATCGCATCTGATTGGGTGATCCTGCTTTGAGCAGGGGGTTGGACTAGGTGACCTCCTAAATTCCCTTCCAACCCTCACCTTCTATGATTCTATGGGCGGTTCAATAAACAGCTCATTCTCTACTAAATTCTATAGGTTTTGAGAGCAGTTCCAACAGATCCCTGTTGGTTTTGACCAGGTTAAGTTCTGTAGGACAGATCAATAAAGGGTAAGGCCCCAAAATGTAGTGTTAACTCCATGATATTCTTTCCCCTAGAATTCTTGTTGGTGACAAATCTCAAACGCTCAGTTGCCATAAATATAAATGCTCACAAAACCAGAAACAAACTCCCAGCAATTTTTTTGGAAACATTTTAATAGTTATCGAATGTTCTACATCTTACAGTAAATATCATACAGTTACAAACTCTTGGCTTAAATCTGTCAGGGAGATCACTAATTGATCTTCAGAACAAAACAAAACAAAAAAAACCCAAAACAGATTTACACTTCATATTCACAAGCTGAGGCTGTGGGACTTTCCAATTCTTAAACTCAAGCCTGTGTTTCTTGCACACCGTTGAGTCCTTTGATTTAAACTTGGAAGACTTGTTTACTTTTTTTTTTTTTCCAACTTTTCTTTGCCTTTTTTTTTTTTTGCTAGAGTTCCAATAAAATTTAAAAACTAGGTAAATCCAAGCTGTACTGTAGTTCAAAATTAATTTATAAAAATCATAAAAAATCCAGAAACAAACAAAAATAATACACACTCTGGGAGCAATATTTCTCTGTTATGTGCTAAGAAATCTAAAATATCGCTGGGTATTGGCATGTGTAGGTCACTAATGACAAAAGGCAAAATGATGCAGAATTCTGTCCTGCGTGTCATTGAACATGATGCAAATGGGGGTGAGGAAAGAGAAAAACAAAATATGCAATATAACCAGAGACAACTTGAGCCATCCAACTTTAAGGCTGACTGCCATCAGTAATAGAAAATGCATCCAATTCTATTCCTCGCTATACTTGACGACAGCAGTTATCTTTGTCAATTGATCTGTCAAAGATCCTGATTCTGTCAAGGGCTGAGCACCCTCACTGAGCTAAGTTTGGCAAAATGCTTAAACCAATCCCTAGCTCGGCAAAGCACTTAAGCACATGCCTAAATCCAATTAAAGTGAAATAGATTTAAGGGGGACTAATACACAATCATGGTTTAATAGTCCTAGGAAAGGAAAAGTCATGATCAGTGGCAGGAGTGGGTGGTCTGAGTGGGTGGTGGTGATGGAATTCTATAACCTCTTGAAATACAAAGAAGAAGAAATTTTGTGGGTTGAAATGTTACATAATGATTTTTTTTAAAAACTTGGTAATTTACCATTATCAAAAGGAAAAAGCTGTAATTATACTGTATAGTTGGATGCTCTCGCTTTTCATGTATCTAGAGATAATCCTCATAAGAGATTACTACCTGATTACCTATGAATCTAAGTGATTCCACATGAATGTAAATCAGAATTTGCCTCTTAAAATGCCCCCCGCAAACAATTTCTGTTGAAGAAAACAAGCTATTTCTTTAAAAATCAGATTCAATAGCACATGGCACAGAAAATGTCCAATATGAGAGTCTGATCCTGCACACACTTCAGCAGGGGAGTAACTCTGCTTGTGGATGCATCCAACGGAGTGAAATGGAACTGCTCACGCAAGCAAAGTACACCTAAGTGTTTAAGGGTTTGTGGGATCAGAGCCTCAAGAAAACTAAGGAAGAATGGACACAATCCCAATTTGTTTTAGGAATGTTAATGTGGCCCTTAGAAGTTAAATCAAAATGGTCCCATCTAATGTTTACTTGCCAACCAAAGTGCAATTATTGTATGGAGAAATAAAGGGTCAGGAAACACAAATTGCATTAATTTAAAAGACTGCTCCATATGGCAAGGTATGATCTAAACATTTCTTAAAACTCGGTGACTGAGCATGCAAACTGAAATGAAGAGCTCACCTGGATTGAGAATATTTAAAACAAAAATTGGAATCACATCATGCCTGATGGTTCTTATTGCTATTTTAAGATGATTTCTTTCTTTAAAAAACAAAAATAAACTGTATTTTCAGCTTGGTTTCCCTTTCTAAAAAAGCAAGGCCAGATTTCATCTTCTCTTAGGTTTCTCTGACTACCAGCGTCCGCAGCACTAAAACATTGGAATATGTCATCCAAAATCCCTAGAAGATTTTTCAACGGAATTGCAGAAGTCAAGAAGACAGTCATCTATGGGGAAATGTTTAACACGTTGTCTGGGCTCTAGATCACTGTTAACCTTACAACATAAAACAGATCCGTCACAGTTTCTTCTTGGGCCCTCATCTTGCAAGCAGCTTGACCCATGTGAAGACAAAAGGGGCTTGTTGCATGGAGCTATTGGCAGGATCAGGGCCTTGTTTTATGGATTTCATGGGGATTTCTCCTGCAATGCAAGAGGGTGTTTGAGATGCATGCTATACACATGACATGTTCTCTGCCACTTGGCTGCTTTCACCACTGAAATCAGCCAACACCTTTAACAGATGCAGCCTGGCTTCCTGTATAGCAAGGAGAGTTACCAGGGAAGATGGGAAGGGGGAGGGGAATATAGGCCCTGGGAATGGACATTTTAATTGAGATGATTGTGTCCTGGTTGCTTAGTTTTTGCCTAGTACTCTAGGAAATGTTGCATACTCCCATTTGAAATGAAAGCCCACAGACTTGTGTTCTGAAATGCTCCCTGTAGCTCAAAGAAGCATTCAACTTCAGTTCAACCATAAAGTTCCTCTAGTTAAGAATAATAAACATCAATCATTAAAACAAAAACTTAAATAACATGTATGGTAAAAAGCGCTTAAATTACAGATCAGAACTGCCAAAGATTTACTAGGTTATTATTGTCCATAAAATACAGGAGCAAATACTCGTACACACAGCTGAGTCTCTTGGAATCACGTTTTGTATGTGCTCCAAGGTTCTTGGACATTTATTTGGGCCAGCACAAAACTATTAATATGCATTTTTTCAAGTCTTGCATTACAGTACATGTCTTAAAGCAAAGATATATAAGGGACTGGTTAACGGTCATAACTGTAGCTTTGATAGTTATTTTCATTATAGTGCTTCCATCTCTCCAGCATTTCCTTGGGATTTTAATCGCTGTCATATTTACAAGGTATCCTTTACAGGTGAGAAAAACAGTCACAACAGAGGCAACGTGTCACCACAATATGTGAATGCATTTTAACCCCTTCTGCACCGCTCCAACAATAACCCTCTTCCCAGTTAATTAGAGATGCAATTCCATAGCCCCCTTGTCCCTCCACTCAGCTGCTTTCAATCAAAACGGACGCTAGAAAGCGAGCCCTAGCAAAGCCTCCCGGGGTTAAATATTGGATCCTGATTAATGCAGCTAACTCACCTAAGAGCCAGGTTTTCAGAACCGTACTCATGCTGAGTGGCGCCTTTCTTCTCAATTAGTCCCATTGATTTCAGTGGGACTATTCGAGGAATAAAGCAGTTCTCATTGAGTGTAAAGGTATCTGGCCCATATCAGAATCCCACCCACAGAGCCTACCTTGCGGTCCCTCATCGGGCTCTGACTTCAGTGAGAGCTTCACCGAAGTTAGGACTCAGTAAAGACAAAGACTCAGTGGCCCGTAATGCCTCCTTTTGCCCTGCAAGGTTGACATATAATGACTGTATCTGAAAATGTAAGTCTCCATAGTATGCGGGGTCTTTCAGGCCCATGGAAAGTAATTCACAAAGACAGTTAGGGAATCTGCCGCTGGATTCCAGATCACTGCCACAGCCGTGACAGATCAAATGTGCTGAAGTCACTAAGCATTAGACCGCCAGACCCCTTTGTAGCAGGCAGGGACTTTCTTCTTTCGTTTCATGCAATCATCTCGTTAAACCACTGCCCAAAGTCCTAGTCTCTGAAGCTGTTACGGGATTATACCAAGTGGAAACTCATTACACTCAGCCCGTCTGCAGAGCCATTAGCTCTGGCTCCCTTCCATTTCCACTGAAAACATATCTCCACTGTTGGGTGTTACGGGATAGTCTCTTGCTTTGCTATCCTCAATTGATTTAAACCAGGTCTCTCTTTCCAGCAATCTAACACAAGTACAAAAGGAAGAGAACTACAACAGAAGACTTGACTGCTTGCGGGAAGGAGGTACCCTGCCTTCTGCTTTAACTAGCTCTGGAATGTTTCTGGGCCTTGTTATTACCCAGATGCTTCCATTTAAAAAATGACAATGGAATATTTCCAGGATAACAGATTTAAAGATGGGATCTGATACTGCAACAACCAGAAGTGTCATCATCCAAGCAGAGACCTTTCAAGTGCAAGTTGATCCTCAACCAATGGTAATTTCACTCCACAGCTAAGCTCCTTTGATTTACTCAACAGGTAGAAAAAGCTTCCAGGAACTGACAGCAAAGCCCTGTGGATACTATTTAGTTTGGTATACCCAGAGTGGAGGCAGGATTGGCGTTCATGGCAGCTATTAGACTTAATCTTGCTGTGTGTTTGAGCTGAAATGTCTTGATCTACAATAAAATTTCGGGGGGCCACCTCAATCCATCTAACTCCTATGTCGAAGACCGTATGGGTCTATGTCCTTACTTAGGAAGGATCCTTTCAACCCTCCTCCTTTCAACATCCAATGGGAATGCGCCAGGTCAATTTCTGATCTCAGAGTTGCAGGTATCAATCCAGGGTAATTTCACTGCAGTGAATGGAAGAACTGTGAATTTACACCACTGTATGTGAAATGGGAATCAGGCCCCCTGGGTCTAGTGTTGCAACAGATCATAATATTATTGAAACTAAAATTGGAGTCGTGGGGATTTTTTTTTTTTTATTTATCCCCGTTATCTTACTTGAAAGTGAGCTTGGAGGAGGCTGGAAGGTGCCGGCCCTGGAGACTAAAGACCTCTTTTTATGCATCAGCCTGAGCAGAAGCAGCAGTGGAGGCTTCCCCCAGATTGTTCCCCACCACTGCACTTCACTCTTCTTCTGGAGACCCTCTGGAAAGACGACCAGACAATTCAGCCCCTCTCAGCCCTTCCAACAAAGGCATTCACTGGCGCTCCTCAGGCTACTGGCTTTGTAACAGAGACCTCTCTTCACTAAGGAATGGAATGAAGAACATGTCCATAGTATTTAAAAAACAGCAAAGCATGGGGGATGGGCAGGAGGGGGCAGCATCTATTGTTGTCCTGGGAGCTAGAACAAAGTGGCTTTGGAATTTGGTTTCCTGTTCATGATCTGAAATACCTCAGTGTGCGTCGGCAGAGTCAGCTTTTCCAGTGTGTTCCTGGCACTTTCCTAACCCTGGATGTCAGACACCAGGAAAAACTATCTTGTGATGGGTCCATTTTGCAATTTCCTTATTATACTAGGACAATACACTCCTAGTTCTTCTCTGTGGCGACGCATGGAACAACAGAACATGCGTTTGTCGTGCATGTTATGGACTAGCTGAACTGGATTTAGCCCCTTTTAGATGTTCTCAGTTATTCTGCACTGTAAGGCTAATTCCATGATCGACTGTAACTTCCTCCTTATCAGCAATTACTGTTTCAGAAGCAAAAAGGGCAAAATGGTTATGAACCACTGCATACTTTAGCAGGCTCCGCAATCCAACGTCCTGCAATACACTACTCAGAATAGAGCAATAAAAATCAACAGGAACAACTCTATGACGTGTACCTGTGTGTTACTGTTTAGGTTTGAGGTTTTTCTCCACTGGAAAATCCGAAATAAGCCCTGGCAGCATCTGTACATTGTGGTGGCTAATCAAAGGTATTTCCTCACAGGCTGTATAGATTTTACATCCTTACACTCCAATTGTGCTAAAGGACATTTCTGTCCATGACTAACATGGTCATATGTATTAGACCTGCAAGTGAAGAAAAATCACTCAGCAGATCTCATTAACGACAACACATAGCAGTATCTCTCCCCCTTAATAACGGCATTTCTTCTTTATATTTACAGCCTTAGTCAGTATTAATGGAAAATTGGTCAGTTTTAGGCCTAAATTGCTTTCAAAACGTCGACCCTGAAATGCAGAGCTTAAAAGTCCTTTGAACAAATGGCTAATGTGGAGTTCTTTGTCAATCTAGAATGATTTCTCTATGCTCAATTAGGCACACTGGAGCTTGCAACCCCAAATTTAGTGTTTTCTCTTTTTTCAATAAAAAGCTTAGTATTCTTTTTTAAACATAAAAAAAAAGAGAGTGACATTTTAGGGATCCTATCTTAACTGGCTAAAGAGTCAACAGAGTTATTACAGACAAAAAGAACAATAGCTACGCAAGGAGATTTGTTTTAAAACAGATTAGTTTCCATAGCCCAAAGCGCGCTAACCAAGTTCTTTAGACTGCAAATTCTAGTATCACCAAATTTACTAGCATAGTTTATTCTATGGTACATGTTCAGTGCAGCATGTTTAAACACGACTGACAGATGAACCTCGATATGTAGTCACTTTAAAATGAAACCTATAATATAGTGAGGGCAAAAAAGGTGTTTGAGGGCTCCTAAATCCCTCTGATTTTTGCCTGGATTTAATTTCAATGAGTTACAAACTGTGAAAGAATGACATACAGTAATTACATCAGTTAAAACACACATTCCCCTTTAAGTACTAAACCTAAGACGGGACTTTGCAAAGCTACATAGGTTAACACTGAATATTTCCTTTTCATTTTTTTTTTTAATTTTTCCTTTTTCTTTTTTGCAAAATCAAAGTGCAACACAAAGTACCACGCGGTATAAATTCTTACGAAATGTTGCTCCCCCCGCCCCCCATGATTGGTTGAAAAATAAAAAACACAAGTGATTAAAATGATGATGTTCCGGCGTTGCCAGTTTGCTTGTTTTGGGGGCAGGGAAGGAGAACTGGAGCTTGACTCCTTTAAAAAGAGTTCTTTCAAAAATATAAACTCTGGTTTAGAGCTGCTGACACACCATTTGATCCGGTAAAACACCAGAATAAAAACCTACAACAAAACCAGCAGTAGGGAAAGCAGCACTGACGCACCCCATTTAAAACCAGGCTCCTGCAAGGTGCTGAGATCCAGCAGCTCCCATTGACTTCCAGGAGAACTGCAGATGCTCAGCTCGAAAGTATTTCAGCACACGTTTAACTTTAAACACACGAGCAGTCCCACTGAGTTCAACGGAAGACTCATGTGCTTAAGTGCTGTCCTGGATTGGAGCCTTAAAGTGCTGTTCAACGCCGAGATCATTCAAGATCCTAGGATCTGGCATTGAAAAGACGAGACTCTTTAGCTGAGGGGAAACCCCAAAACTGTGGCTACCAGGTTCCCCCTTCCAAATCACTCTCCTGCCATCCTTAGCTGAAGTTAAAAGTCCAATCTGCACGTGATCACAGTCCAGCGGTTAGCATAGACATTTAACTATGGCCAACATCACTAGTTTGGGCTGGGAACAGAGTCCAGGCCTGCTGGCTGCACAAGAAATGATTCCCCATCAATACATCTGGTTAGGTGATTCTTTTTTAAAAGTGACTCTAGATTGGCCCACTATCATTGTACAGGAACCCCAGAGAAATCAGAGTTTCAGACACGCCTTGGGGTGAATGGAACTCTTTTGGCACAGCTTGAAAAAAACAAACAAACAACATTTTTCTCTACCCAAACCAAACCATAAAACAACCCCTCTCCCCCCTGTCTTTTGTGCAGTGTTTTGGGATAATAATTGAAAAATAAATCATAGGTACCTTTCTCCATCATTTCTAAATGTATGTATTCTCGCCTCCTTTCCCCTGCCCTTCTGCAAAACTTTATTGCTCTACTCAGACACCTCATAAAAAGCCAGCAAAATGGAAACTACATATAGCTGACTACACAAGCTCCTCCTTTTGGTAATTTCATGGTTAAAAACAGGGACTTGCTTACATCTCATCAGCTGTGCAAGCCTGTTGCCTTTAATTTCTAAACCAAACTAAATGATTGATTGCCTTCATTTCTATCTCCTCCAGTTAAGTGCCTTCTAGCTAGTAAGGCAACAAATTTATTGCTATTGCTTCACGTTCATCACCGTATTTCCTATTCTTTTCTGTTCAAAGCAGTGTGGCCTCTAGCACCCTGTATCATCCCATCCACTGGCAAATGCCTTGTAATGCTATTATTCTCTACAATGTAAGAAACTGTGTTCAGATAAAGCTCTCCCCATGACGACTATGGAGCTAAATTGTATTCAAAGAAACAAGACCGGCACCTCGATTTACTGTTGTGATCTGCCTAGTGGTACAGTAGTTACACTCAATTAGCAATCAAAGGGACTGGAGACACTTTCATCTGCTTTAGAACCCAACTTACACCAAGATACAAATTGCACCCAAGTGAGTTGGAACTAAAAAGAGGTCTTGATATAGTCACAAACCTCACACTGGTGTCTCTGTGCCTGGGGTGGAGGCAGGGCAAAGCAGGTCTATACTCTCCCTCACTTGACCTTAAACACTCTTCTCCATCAGCTTATCCACTTCTCTCTCCAAATTGCTGGCCTCTGTAGAGGCTATTACCACAAACAACTGGAAATCCCTATGTTTCCTTTTACAACTACCCAGCATACATCTGTGTTAGCAAGCGACAGGAACTGTCTTGTTTATTACACAGTGAAATTAATATGGACCAGTACTGGGGGGTCTTGTTTGTCCAATTTGTCCAATTCCTATGGCAGTGTGCGTCTCCCCTCCATCTCTCTGTTCCCATTATATGGAGTATATTCCCCCAATTATAAAAAGCAGACAAATCCCTGGTGGTGAACAATCTTTCTGTTTCCTAAGACAAGTGTGTGATGCTGCTAATAATATTTATATTTCCTTATTCTTAAAGAAGACCAAATGAGCTCAGTATTTAAATGCAGGGAATGAAATATGGCCTACCACAACAGCTATCTGGAAGACACCAATTTTCTTGTAATGCGTTATGGAAAATTAAATAATTTATATTAACAAAAACAAAAACAAACAAACCAAATTGGAAGAAACTTGCCTACCAATGCTGTGCTTTTCACGTAGTACCCTGAACATCAACTGCTCTTACTAGTCAAATAAAACCTAGACACTTGTCAACAACAAAAAATAACCAACCAATCAACCAAGCAACCAAGTGGGATCCTTGCACACTGAACTGGGCACCCTAGAAAAATGAATATTCTGAGCTTTAAAATGAGAGGACCAAAGAGAGAACTTGGCTACTGCTCAGTGTCAGGATGTGGTGTTACACAATTTGGGTGGGATTGGGGAGAGAAGGGGAAAAAAACAGAGGCAGAAGATTAGAAAAAGCAGCTTTTACAAAAAACACTAAAGAATGCATAAAGTGACCCTTGCACTTTTTGTTTTGTTCTTGCAAACAGACGTGGTGCTGCGGTACAGTTGCTCCAGCACCAATGTAAGACTTGAGTAGTTGCATACAATGTTTTGACTCCAGATCTGTAAGAGAACAAACAAGTTAAAGGAAAAAATTAGAAGCACTGATGCAGAAACAGATAGGGCTGGATTTTTCTCCCTCATCTCCCAGGTTGTATGTTTAACAGGTTTCACTGCTACAGTCTATAAACATTTTTTCCTTTGAATGGGGTTTCTTTGGGTTATAACCAGAGAGGGTTTTGGGTTTTAATGGAGTCAGTGCATCTCCCAATCAATTTTATACACGCACCCGGAATTAGAAACACTTAGGTGAGATGCTCTCAGCTAATTGTGCTGGGTAAGGATTATCCACAGAAAAGATTAGTCAGACATAATGTATTCAGTGAGGAGAGATTTGTTTGAGACAACTGCCCTCAGGATGAATTGGAGATACAAATGAATCTGTCTCACCTGTGTGGCATACAGGGAAATCTAAGAGCTTCACCCGCTGCTGTGAGATGGGCTGCATGCTAACTGAGCATGCTGGGCCAGATATTCTCCCCACTCCACCATGGCTGTCTGGCAGCACAAAGCGGATGGCTTAAATAGCCAGCTGAGATTTCCAGGTCCCTAAGCGTAATAGGAACCCAGTCCCGACAGGGGCCCCTTGAGTCCTACCATGATATATAAATGAACAACAGCAGGTAGTAAGAGATGCTGTCCCAATAAACAGCAGGAGACAGAAACTACATTTAGTGGCAGCGAAGGCTGCAGCAGGACATAACCCATCCACCCAAAACCTTAAAACACGGAGGTCAGAAGTGAAAGGGAAAGACTTGTGCGTTCCTTTCCACCTTCATATGGCCAACAGCACTGTCGATAACACTCTCCAGGGCTCCATAAGGCTTCCACTGCCATCTCCAACAGCCATCCAACAGCGGGATGGGCCCCAGCTTCATCCAACGTGCACTCTAAAGCAACACCTTAACAGACCTCACGCTCTTTTCTACCAGCAGAGCAGCACACCTGACTGGGGCATGCGGCATGCTTTTGAGACGTTGTTGTGCCTCGATACTGCTGAGGTGACTGGTAAAGTTTTATGTCAGAGGCCTGCCAGAGATGGACAGCAGCTGAGGCACCTCCGTTTTCATTACCCCATGCTATCCCAGCTTTGTGGTGGCTAGAATGAGCAGGTTTTGCTGTATTTACAAAGACAGAAAGGAGAAAATCTGCAGCTCTGCAGGAAGGGGAAAGCAAATGCTACGCTGCCCGCTGCTATTGGGACGTTCCACTACAGTGGTTTGATATTCGCAGCTCACCTTTAAGGCCAACCTGCTACAATGAAGATTTAAAAAGCCTGATGCCCGTCAGACACTTACATGCATTGGCCAGCGAGTTTACCAATGTGGAGGTACGTAGCTGTATGTAGGGGCTCCTTGAGCCCTGTACGTTGGCACAGAAACTGGATGTGCTCCAATTGCAGTGTGTTGTGGAGTAGTCAACAGGGTTCCTGAAACAGGAAGGAGAGAGAGATGGAAGACAGTATTTAGAGGAAGGTGACTCTGCTGGCTCTGCTCTGACTGAAGCAGGCGGCAGAGGCTCAGGGTGGCTGTAGCTGAGCTCCGAATGGTTCCTTGTTTGCTTACACACAGGGCAGGTCTACACGGCCGCTGGAAGTGTCATTTCCAGACCAGGTAGATGCTAGCTTTGGTCATGCGTTAAAAAGAGAGATGTAACTGTAGCAACACAGGGGCAGCACAGGCTAGCTGCCTGAGGACTTATCTGGGGGACTGGACAGGTTGTAATGAGGCAGCTAGTCCAAGCGGCCCCCGTGGCTACCCCGTGGTTTTTAGCTCAGTACGTCAATCCAAGATGGAAAGTACACCTCTAGCTGCAGTTTACACTTGCCCACAATCTCTGCTACCACCATGGAACTCGTGTGTCTAGGCCAACGCTTTGAGATGCTTTCTTGTTAATAGAGTGTCTTTCAAACACAAACTGCCAGAATTGAATGTGTGTGTCTTCAGCTCAGTGACGGAGGATTTCATTTCCTGGTTCTGTGACCACCACCTAACATGGAAGCAAAAGCAAAGCTTCAAATTAGCCCTTTTCTGGATCTTGATCCAACTGACAGGTGACACAGCTTCCCAAGGGAAGAAACGAAGGGAGGGAGGAAGAGTGCTGAGAACCGGCAGCTCACATTGATGCATTTCTGAACATCGGGCCCCCAGGTGAGAGGCAGGGAGAGTTGCCACTAGCTTTGTATTATAGATTAACACACGTAAGACTGTACAGCTTTCTGCTGGCTGAGTTTTGGGATAAGGAAGTCTGATGCTAATCAAATATATACTTTCAGCTCTGATTTCTCATAGACTATAAGGTCAGAAGGGACCATTATGATTATCTAGTCTGACCTCCAACACAACGTAGGCCACAGACCCTCACCCACCCACTCCTGTAATAGACCCCTAACCTAAGACTGAGTTACTGAAGTCCTCAAATAATGATTTAAAGACTTCAAGGTACAGAGAATCCACCAACAAGTGACACGTTCCCCATACTGCAGAGGAAGGTGAAAAACCTCCAGGGCCTCTGCCAATCTGCCGTGGGGGAAAATTCCTTCCTGACCCCAAATATGGTGATCAGCTAAACCCTGAGCATGTGGGCAAGACTCACCAGCCAGTCTCCTGGAAATAATTCTCTGTGGTAACTCAGAATCTGACCCATCACAGGTCACTGGGCATATTTACTGCTAGTAGTCAAAGATCAGTCAATTGC
The DNA here is from genome assembly GCF_026122565.2 of Emydura macquarii macquarii. Lineage (NCBI taxonomy): Eukaryota > Metazoa > Chordata > Testudines > Chelidae > Emydura > Emydura macquarii. The sequence continues at coordinate 6,543,394 of NW_027133465.1, forward strand.
CAAATTAGGCTGCCCCATCATACCATCCCTTCCATAAACTTACCAAGCTCAGTGAGCTATGTGCCACAGATACTATATCTGAGGTTGAAAACACACTATTTATTCTTTTATTCTTCTTTAACTCTTCCAAACATTACTGGGCTAGTGAGGACTCAATCCCAGGCATTTTGCTCCATTAAGCAACATTAGATAAAACAGTGAACAGAATAAAGCCTTTTAATTAACCTCTTCAAAACTCTGAATTCATTCAGGCTTAACATATCTGTATACACTCAACTCTTCTCCTAGCTTCCTTTCTTTAGGTTTCCCCCATTCCCATAGGCATATAAAAAGGACCAGTCAGCAGCCCATTGAAGCCTTTTGCAGCCTGGCAAAGACAAATGAAGACATTACAGCAGGAGCCACAACAAGAATTTGAAGTATGTAAACACCAAGAAGGGCAAATTACAAGGGAGATTTTAACTAAAAGTGATGGGATGATGTTTCCTCTATCAGGGCAAATTAAATCGTGATGATGTTTATCAGACTGTGCGTTACCTCCACGGAAAGAGGGGGAAAGCCAACTGTTTGAGTTATTTAGAGCATTGTAGGGAACCAGGCTGCATCAGCAGGCGATGGAGATGGACTAGCTATCCCACTAGGTCTTTTCCCACCTCTCATTTCGATGAAGTCCACTAGTCCATTGTTGCTAATACATCAATAGATCTGAAGGCTTTCAAAATAGCACTTTCACTCAGTCTTTGGACTGTGTGTGATGTGAGATGGAGAATGCAATTCAAGACTATTTTGTTCTAAGAGTCATCTTGATGTTCAGAATGCCTTAAAATAATTATGCCCACAGAACCTGTTAAATGTACAATCATTAAAAACTGGACACTTACCATATGAAATAATTACTCTTCCTTCCCCCCACTGTAAATTTAGGGAAAACTACAGTAAAGAGACCTGTCCATCTGAATGGTGCCCACTAGACATAGACTGCGGCATTACCATTCATGATAGGGATTCCCATAACAAACAGATATTTTTGATTTGCAGATTACTGGAACAAGCAAAGAGGACATGCAGTATATTGCTGTGCATTTATAGCTGTGACAGTCTTTAAAAACCCTGCTGGACAATTCAAAGCACAATACTGACAATTGTCTTTTTGAATATCAGCCAAGGTCAGAAATATAAGCTGTAGTGCAAACAAAAATATTCTTTGTCCTTTGTTTTAGGTGATATGTATTAATCTGATTTTATCAGGATTTAAATACTGAGCACAAATTACATATAATTTGGGAATTATATATAAGATGACATTAATGTTTCTGTTGTCAAAATATTTAATACTAACATCTTCAACAACATCATAAGTACCTTATAAAAGGAACTAGAAGGTAAGAATACAATAGTGTTGTGAATAAGCAATGAAGCTTCTTATTACATTGCTCCTGGAACAGAGAAGGAATGATACACCTAAAGTCTTAAGAATGTGTCCCTATCGGATTGGCCAATTGGAGGGTCTACTTTGTTATCTTTAAAAATGTGAATGTAAACCACTCCTAGGAGCAAATGGATTGGACTTTTGTTTAAAAAGGAATTGAGGTTGGCAGATAAAGCTACATTTAGCTTCCCTTTTAGAGCGGGAAGAACTCATCATATTTGTGGCAAGCACTTTTGCAGAATTAGCTATGGAAATTAGGGACAATAAAATGCAGTTTGCACTGGGTGCTTTCTTAATTTAATCCCTGAAATAACCTTGAGGGTTGTTGGCCACATTTCAGTCAACCGGGGTTACTCAAGCTATGCAAAGAACTTGCGTAACTCCCGTCGACTTCTCTGCTTCTCTTCTGCGCGCCATCTTCACTGCACTGTGCTGACGGGAACCGTGTTCCTGTTGACACAGCGCTACGCCACTTGTGAAGGTGGTCTTAGTACGTCGATTTCTGGATCGACTGAGTGGGTCTTCACTGACCGCTCAGTTGATCCAGAGAAATCGATCTGACAGCAGCAAAGTTGTAGCCGTAGTCTTAGTGTGTACAATAGCGCGCAGAGACAGGCACTGAATTTAAAAGGGACAAATATTTATGTGTTTACATCCTTTTGATGTCCAGAAATGTTATGTCTCATGGCAAAACCAGCTACAAAAGTCCCACGGTTACATCACAACACCAGAGATGCATTATTTGTGCAGATATTCTGAAGGCTCCCCTTACCGGCCATATTACAGAGTTAATTCTCACCTGCTGACATTGCCATGGTGGTCCCAGCAACCATTCCCATGGCCACACCGTTAGTCCTAGGTGCAGCAACAGGGGCTGGATAGATAGCAGATGGGATGCTGTTTGGCTGAACCACGGTGGTGTGATGGATGACGTGAGGCTGTGCTGCGTACACAGGCTGTGTATAATAAGCTCCCTGTTGGAAAGATAAAATATGAAAAATTTTTCAGTTTGACTGAAAGCACCAGTTCTGATGGATAAGCAATCTCCGAGTTTGTTACTTTAAAGACGATCGCAGGCTTTGTATGCACTAAATGTCAGTCTGATGACACACGCTGTATTGTGAGCACTGAATTATATCAACCCAACCATTTGCGCCTAAATCATATTTATTTCTTGTGAACCTGTGACAGTGGCAGACCAGCTCATGCGAAGGTCCCGGTGTCTCAATTGAAGACCAACAAATACATGGCTGGAATCAACCCAGCTCATCCAGGGGTTAGTATTGTTCAAACTGGTATTAGGATTGTAAGAATGTGTTTACTGTTTAGACTTTACTGAATGCTTAGAATCGCTGCCTACATTAATCTCACTTGTGACATCTGTAGCTCATACAGTAAGGTAATACTTGAGCATTTGTATTGTGAGCCTCCATGACTGTGTTAATCACCAGACAGGAGAGAGACACTAACTAGTGTAAAGTGCTGGTCTCCAACAGAAGGTGTTACGCTCTGCTCAACAGGGAAGATCCATCAACACCAGATGGACTATTGTAGAACTTTAAAAAGGACAAAAGATGTTTGTTGTTTTGCCTCCTCCTCATGAAGATGAGTCATGCAAGTGAATTCCTCCCCTCAGCTGAGTTTGCAATTGATAGCAAAAGTGAGGAAAGGGATAAAAATCCCTAAAAAGAAGGAACTGGATCTCTGTGATTCTTGGACTCTGCAGAGCAAGGTATCTAGGCATAAGCAAAGGCTCGCCAACTGCTTCGCCTGGAATCGTCTATTACCTCTCTAATGTAAGACTGTAACTCGTTTGAGTATATAGGTTTACCTGCTTTAATCTTGTAAATAATTCTTGTTTCCTCTTCCTATTTAATAAATCTGTATATAGTTTATTATAGGATTGGCTACAAGGCTTGTCTTTGGCGTGAAATCTAAGGTGCAATTGGCCTGGGGTAAGTGACTGGTACTTTGGAACTCGGAATAACCTGAGTATTGCTGTGATTCTTCACAAAGGCAAGTTTATCTGAATGGTGAGACAGATGGAAGTATCCAACAGGCCTGTCTGTGTCCCCACATTAAGGCTGTTATAGAGCCTAAAGAGTTTACACTTGATAATTGGTTGGTGAAATCCAAGTACAGAACTCCTCACCAATTTGAGGTTTTGTGCCCTGGTTCTTAACAGTCTCCGCTGAGGTTGCACTCATGCTCTTGAGCCATTGCAGTGAGCATAACAGCACCATCAACATGCTTGATGCTGCAGCTAGAAGAACATATGCTACCCACCCCAGTGGGCTCCCAGTCGAATCCACGGTACAACACAACACCGAATATGCTGACTGGCCAGGATAAAAGCCTCCGCTCCAAACGGCGCAGCTCTGTCATTGTGAGATTAATTCTTTGGCAGATTCTCATGGAAACACGTCGTGGGTAAAGTACTTGCAAGGAGCAATCTGAGCACATTGCTCCCATTTCATCCATGCGTGACTTCTTACTTTTTAAGTCTCCCGTCTTTTAAAAATTTTCCCCAGAACAATTTTGACCAGCAAGTTGTTTTCCTCTCATTTTAGCCCTTCTAACCTCCAAACAACATCTGCCCTGAGCGGGGGCTGTTCAGTTTATACGTTGATTTCGCACCCTTGAAGCTGAAAGCTCTCAAGGCACTTTGTCTAATCCACCAAACTCCTCGCAGCCAGCACTCTCAATGGCTTCCATGCGAGTGTCACTTGCCATCAGTGTGAATCTGGGCCCAGAGATTATTTCAGCCCAACTGAAGTGCAGCTACCTCTGGGGCAAAATATGACAGCTCTTCAAATGAGAACAGCGAGACATTACAGCAATACACAATAAAATAGGACAGGAAGTGAAGAAGAAAGCCATATCCCAGAGGTTACCAGACTGAACCACCGTGAGCCCTTGCTGGTGGTCCATGTAGTGCTGGCTGTTATAAAGGTTTTGTCTGCATTAACACTTTGGTTCGAGCTCTACCAGTAGTCACAAAGATGAAAGTATTGGGAAGGCAGGGCTCAGTTGTGTTTGCCAGCATGTCATCTGTAGAGGCCTATAAAGCAGCTGCAAAACAACAAGTAGGAGCCAGTTTAGCTGCCTCTGTTTAGGGCTGCTGCTGTGAAATAATCAGAAAGGATTCAAGTTCTGCAAAAGACAAAAGATGAAATGGTAACAGAGTTGCCCAGGCATGTTGCTGGAAGGAACATACTCCATATGTAAACACGTGTTGAGCAGTAAGTGTGGTCAGCAGATATTTTGTGTGACTGCTCCTTTACAACATCAGTGACAGGTAAAAGAAAAGGAAGAACGCTTGACTTTGTTTTGAGTCACACGCAGGCATAACTAGATGCAAAGAGGGAGGAGGTTGCAGCTACACGAAAGGGAGCATAATCTAGTTAGGGCTGTGAGCAGTCCCAAAGTGAGACTGAAAAAGGGGAAACTAAGGCTGCTGAAACTCAACAGAGCAGCTTTTGGAACAAAGCGGTCGTGCTGGATGGAATAAATCAAGGGATGGAAAAAGAAACAGATGGAAAATGGTATGTGTCCAGAAAATAAAATGCATTAAATGTAAGTGGTTTAAAAGAAGAGAAACTTTAGATGGAGACATGTAAGTACAGTGTAATTAAAAATGTAAAATAGAGATGGTTGCAAGATTACAGTGTGTAAACGATTAAGAGAGATTTCAATAGAAGTCAGCAAAAGCCATTGGAGAACAGAAGAAGGAGACACAGCTGGGCTATTAAATTAGCTCTTTCCCTCTGTATCCACAAAGGCTGATTAGACAAATTGCAGAAGCAGAAATACATTTCTCAAGGGAAGAGGAAGAAGTGTGAAAATAAATCAGGATCATGCCGAAGCAGTTGACTGAGAAATCAGCCTTTGAAGACAGAGAGATGTCAAGGATCAAGTAGGATTCTACCCCAAATTCTGGAGGGGCTGGCACAACACACATACGTGGAAGATCCCGAGCCAATGTACACCGACAGCCATTCAGACATCACACTGGATTTATGTAACACACACGTGAATATAATCACATGTATCACAATTTAAATAAAGACTAAAGTTCAGCTGAGAGATCTTCCTCGGAGGAGCCACAGCAGCTAAAATACTGAAACACCCAGCGTTCAATATCCACTGTTCTTCCTACTGAACCAGACAATGAAGAGACTTTTAGCTAATATTTAAAGCATGCAGGAAAATAGCTGAACTGCAGGTGAACTCTGAACTAGAGGAGATGAATGGATCTAGGAAAGATCTGGAAACTATACAGCTTTAACTTTGATTTGAAAAGGGAAGATATTGGAAACAACTAGCCCCATGTGTATCTCTTGTAATAACTGGGGTCTATCAGGCCTGCCCCGATTGTGAGCTTAACCGTCGGAAAGTTGCTGAAGATTCATAAAATATCACAATCACCCATAATAAAGAATGCGGATAGAAAAAGGTACAAAAGGAAGATAGATAATAGAAAGAAGACAGAAATACTGAATTAGTCTAAACAAAAAGGTTTACTGACAACACCAAAAGACTGTATTAGGATCATGACTGGTAAACCAAAGAAGATGGAATCGGAAATAAATGGACCAAACTTGGTGCTTCAGAGATCGGTTGACAGCATAATGAGGGTTGGAGCTATTCTGCTCATCATCTCTTTTTGGGGTCCATAAAAGGGGAACTTTGGGGGACAAATAAAAATGTGGAGGACTGATGACCTGAAAACAGCAAGCTCTGCCATCATAGCTGTCACTGACACCATCTCCTGGGATCCTGAAATCCACCATGACATTGTTGGGGCTTCATCATCCTGATCCTGACAGGCATCCTGACCAGACTGGGCCAGAGAGAGGGAACCACTAACATTGTCACCGCCACCATTTTCAGCAAAACCTGAACAGTGCCTGGAACGAGAGAGATTTGGGTTCCTGCTCGCGTCCCCACCCCGCTTTGTCCTTCTTCTTCCTCACCTTATTTCTTCTCTTTTCTGTCTCTCTCTTTCCCCGTCTGTTTAATAAACATCTGGCTGAGCTGACCAAGACAACTATATCTTTTGCAGCACTGCAGTGACTCTGTGGCCAGTGAGGCAGCTAAAAGCAACGCCCTAAACTGCCTGACGCTGGTACAAGTCTCGCTGACAGCTTTTACTGCTGCTTTTTTTCAGTAGTTTGCTAGACACGTACCTGGGCATACAGGTTCTGCTGTGGATAGGCACTTCGGATGGGGTACATAGCAGTTTGGTAAGGGTTTGGAGATGGAGAATAGGGAGGTGGTGCATTGTTACTCTGGGTGGGTGGGACTTTGTAGGGAGTCCCAGCGGTGTACCCTGTGAAAAGCAAAAACAGCCTGCATTAGTGCCATGATTGAAGCTTATGGGAGACAGCAGTTGAGTAGGCTGACACGGTGCATTAGCAATTAAAACCGCGCAGAGAACACCATTTGCACTAAATATTTAGTGTGCCATACAAGAGACACAGCCACCAGTAGTCCTATGGATGCATAAGCAACTCATCTTGCGTCTACAGCAAACCAGTGGCTCAGCATGAAGGGCAACTTCCATCTGAACCGAGAACGAGGGGGCTACTGAGTGGGGGAACACAGTGGGATCTGCAGCTGTTTGAGCTGCAGTGGCACCAGCAGCTGTACCAGGCCACAGTAAACTCATTTGGGGTCGGGATCCCATCTAAACACGTCCAGCGTGCAGCGCAATGGACCCTGATCCTGACTGGTGCTTTTGGGCGTTACTGTAATACAGTTACTAAGGGTATGTCTATATGGCAACTTGACCGCCGTCAGATCAGCCTATCTGGATCGACTGAGCGGTCAGTGAAGACCTGCTCAGTCGATCCAGAAGTCGACGCTGGTAAACCACCCCCTCACGTGGCGTAGCGCTGCGTTGATGGGAACGCGGTTCCCGTCGGCACAGTGCAGTGAAGATGCCGCACAGAAGGAAAGCACAGCAGTCCAATCGCCGGGTAAGTGTAGACCAGGGCTAAATAATTATAATAGGTTCCATCTCCCAATGCCATCCCTGTGGGACCTTGGCCTGGTCAGAGTGCATCAACGGTCAGGACCGCTGAGGAAAAATTCCTCACCCTGAGTCAGTGTGTGGAGCACCATAGCAATGCTGGTTTCCGGCTGGAGACCAACAGATCTCTTGGCTGCCCAGCCACTACTTGGAGATCACGTCACCACAGTGTCAGCTAGAGATCTGCCTCCTTCTGCTGATTGCAGGGAAAATACTGTTTCCGGGACCAACGTGGAGGAAGGCACATGAGCCCCCTGTTATCATTAAATGTTTCTGTTCCAGCCCAGTCGGGCACCATTGTGCCAGGCACTGTACAAACACAGTAAACGACAGTGCTGGCCCCTAAGGGTGTACAAGTCTAAAGGAGATGGTACACTGCAGATTGTACTTTGCTGCCCCATTAGGGGAGACACCGCTAGGGTCACGCTTTGATTTTTTAACCATCACGTCATTTTTATTAACTTGTTTGAGTCGGGATATGATGTCATATAAGGATTTCTGAACAGTTCTCTAACGTGAACCTTAGAACAATACATATGAGAACACAAGACCAGATTCACCCACTCTGGGGCAAGGAGAGGTATAGTATACCTCACTGCACCAGCTAGGATCAAAGTGCCAGCAAAGGGGTCACCTCTCTGTATGGCAGCTGAAGCCCTTGTGTGGTTTTTCTTTGCTTGACTGGGAGGAGGGGGTGCAGATTATAGTCTGAAAAATGCTACTCTAACATATCCACAACTGTCCAAACAGTTCATGCATTTTCACGTCTTCCAAAGCATTCATCTGGTGACATCCTGGGAAATAGCACTGCACACAGGGTTAAAAACAAGGCATGATTTGATGGGATTGTATCAGAATGCAAAATATCCTTCAAGACAATACCTATACTTCAAGTAATTTTCTCCCCAGTGTAGGAACTTTTGTCCTCTCTCATTGTCTGCTGGATGGTTCAATCAGTAATAGAATTGTTGTGGATTCCACATTGCACAAGACCCTTTTTGAGCATTTACACCACCAAGTAGTGACTGGTAGTCACTCCTGTCCTCCCCTAAGGCTACAGCTTTCAATGCGAACAATTATGAAAACTATTATCAACCCACTGCTCTAACCATTCGTCTTCATTAAGATCTAGAAGCTCGAGGTGAACTCAGGCTGTGGCCGGACAGCTGCGTTTAACCCTAGCGGTATTGATGTGCATCTTATTCTGAGAAGTGTGCTAATCAAACCATGCTACAGGCTGTTCCCACTATGTACTATACTCTCATTTACGGATATAACATGTTATTCAGAGCAAAACACCCTGTTCAACATTCTGTGCTAGACCCGGACCATGCAAACACAAGTGGGTTAGCATTCTTCCAACTGTAACGGGACACCTGATATTCACACGTTATTTGTAGAAGCAGGGAAAGGCAAACAGCAGCATGATGGATGATACAATGTGAACCCAGGTAACTGGATTTAGCCCTTAGACATTAGAGTAATGAGCACCCTTCCCAGGCTTAAAATCAACAGAGTGGACAACAAGTTTCCATTGATGGTTTTCTGATCTGTAAAGTGGGCACAGGGCTACCTAACTCACAGGGCAGTTGAGCTACATGTACAATGGGCCCAATCTATTAAGGTCCTGAATATCTCCTAACAGATGCTAAGTCCTCAGCTTCCACTGACGTCAAGATCAGGCCCTATGTTTGCAAAGCCCTTTGAGATCATGGCACGAAGGGTGCTACAGAAGTGCAAGAGTATTACTGTTGCTCCTGATTAGCCCTGATGTCAGAAATACATGCAATGTCACCCTGAATCGTGTGCTGATTTTATGAAGCCACCATTATTAACTTCTTGGATCAAGCTGCGTTGGGTCTTTTTTTTTCAAAGGCATTTTGTAACATAATAAAATCGTCTGCAGCAGGAAGGAAACACTTCGGAATCAAATACAAATCGGAGGCCACAACAATTGCCACCTATGAAGTGTGCACCGGTAAGCAAGCAGGGCCCAATGCCGCTTGCACTGGGTGCGCCTGCTCTGCGATTAAAAACCCGCAGCTGGCCTGCGCCAGCTGACTCGGGCTCGTAGGATTCGGGCTACAGCCTGAGCTCCGGGACCCGCCCCATCGAGCAGGATCCTAGAGTCCGGACTCCAGCCCGAGCCCAGTAGTCTACATGGCCATGAAACAGCCCCACAGCCGAGCCCCGCAGCCTGTGTCAGCTGGCAGGGCCAGCTGCGGGTTTTTAATCGCAGTGCAGACAGTCCCACTAAGTCAAAGGCAAAGATCTTACTGACTTCAACAGCAGCAGGAGCAGGCTCTCAATGACAACTGGCTGGCTGACGTTTCTGTATGCCCCTTGGTCTGCTCTGTGCAGCTGAGGCTCCGTTATCATTAGCGTCTATCCAGGGCATAACTTATGTTTATGTTTCCAACTGCACCGATTTGGCAGGACAAGACTGGAAACTGAATCACTCGTTTTCCTTATCTTGCAACAGAAGCACTGTCGAGCATCCTGGGTTTCACAGTTGCCTTATGCTCCCCGTTAAGTCTGCAATTAGCAGAAGCCCATTTTCAACAACGACCTGAAACGTACGCAGCTGCACCTGACAAATGTGGAAAAGTGCTGACTTCCCACTGGGCTGGAGCTGCTGATTCCCCCCCATATGACAGATCATAACAGAGGATCTGTGGGCTTACTTATGGCGACTAACCGGGTTGTGTCTCTACAAAGGTCATCTTATTTCTACTGGCGTTTCTCAGCTACCTTTTGTGTCAGCCCTGCCCCCTGCAGTCCATTCACATAACTGACCAAGCAGTGAGCCCTGCTCTGTTGTCATTTAAGAACCACAGCACTTGCTCTTGGTGTGCGGAGGGAGTCCAGAATAAAGGGAATGGGAATGTGACCCCTCTTCTTACAGAAGCAAATCCTATCTCAGGCAGCAAGCCCGAGTAATGAAGATTTGCACAGGGCTGTCTTGTAGAAGCAAGGGATGGCAACGTCTCTCCTCATGCAGCAGAGGGCTTTGGAGCCATTCCATGAACACGACTGCATCTTCGGGGCTGCAGTGGCAATTTAATACCATTGTCCCTCATTCTACCAGGCGACAATGGCTAATTGATCTGCGTAGCTCTGCATGCTCCTTATCTAGCACTCCCCCAAATAGGGAACAGTGAGTCCACATGGAGCTAGATTCCACCAGGGTACATGGTGCGTAGACTCCCCTGTGGTGAAATCCTGTCGGCTGAGCCTGCAGCTGATCGCACAGATGGCAGAGCCCTTCAGAGAGAAAGGGCCAGGAACAAGGTTCCTAAACATGTCTCCAATAGTGCTGGAATCACTGAGGGATGAAAGGCGCTTCTGAAAGAAGCATTGTCTCTTTCATGTGCAGACTGGATCGAGTGGAGCTGTTAGGAAAATCTCCACAAGGAGGATTATCGGTTCTGCCCTGCTTCGGAGAGAAGCCCCTTTGTCATGGATGGGTGAAAACAGGGTTGGGCTCAGTTCTCCTACAACCCCATGAGAAAAGCACCTGCTCTGCATTTTCCCTCCTCCCCAAAGCAGTTTTAAGTCAGCTTTCTGGGGATTAAGTCAGCTTTCTGCCTGCTTTGCCCTACCAGAGTGGCACAAAGCTGACAAAACGAGGCCCATATCTTTATTGTAGGACAGAAGTGGTCTGTGTGTGTCTAGTTGGCTAACGGTGTTTGAGTTCAACAGTGTGTTGTGGTTACCCTCCTCTTTCAGACAGAAGCGTGGCCCAGAGACGCTACTCGTCCCAGCATGCAATGCTCCACCATCCTTTAAGCAAAGGCTACGTGGTTTACCTCGAACATTACATGCAGAGACTGGCAGTCTCCAAGGGATGCACCTGACATGACTGACGAGGATGACTGCAGATCTCCTGTGCTTTATGAAAATTCAGTGGGGCCCTCAAGCCTCTGAGAAGCTACGAAGGACCCAGCCTTTGATGGGCAAAGTCTGGGTGGATCAAGGACGGATTTTGCCATAGCCTGACCTGGAAATATAAATTCAGCACATGTGCCACGAATTTCAGCTCTGTGATACGGACAGAATAGATCCTTTCAATCTCCTGTCCATTTAAAAAAGCAGAGAGACTCTGGCTTTGCCCAGTTCTGCTCTAAACAAGGCTAATTGGCTGCAACCTGGGAAGTTCAGAAATACATTTTCTTGAAAGTGACGCCATGTTACATTTCAACACAAGGAACACATGGTTAATTTACTACTTATAGTAAATGGCAATGCTTTATCCTATGTGGCATTCACATGTGGATAATGAACTAAAGAGACTTTTCAGAAAAGCAACAATTTTGTAGGCAAATACACAGAAGAAACAGTTACACTTTCCTGGGAGAGGGGGAGAAAGCATGACTGGATCAGCTGAGTTCTCACCTGCATACTATTAACAATGGCAGGCAGGTTGAGTTTTCTGCTCTCATTGGCATTCAATTCTGCTACTGTTCACCATCTATAAATGGATGACTTGAGACTACAGGACGCAGTGTTGCCAGCTAGTCTCCCAATACTTGGCATTTTTTCTTAAAGGTCTAGTTCCTGGGATCACATGAGAATCTCAGCTTTCATTTAAACAAAAAATCAGTTTCTAGCCCTTGAGATTGCAGAGAAAAGCTGGAAAATGTGAACCTTAAAGACTCAGACAGCAGAAAGGAAATAAGAAAGTCCCACCAATTACTTTAAAAATCTCTTCGTTTTGGGGGGGCCCGACTCATTATTTTTGAACGTTTAAAGTTGGCCATACTGAAGACTGGAAACTTGCCATGTGGCGAGAGATGACAATTGCCTAAGAAAAACATTCTCAGCCAACACTTGAAACAAGGATTCCAGTGGTTGGTTTTCTCTCGTCAAAGGACGCCGCTGGGAGTTCAGTCACTTCACTTGAAAAGCTAGATTCAGATGCACATAGCAGGGGAGCCTCTACCCCCCCCCCCCTTCCCACTGGCTTTCACTGCAGGGTGCCCCTACTGAACTGCCTTCCTTGCTGAGCACAAGATCCTGCCCATCCCCCTCTCCCCCACTTGCCATGCCAGTTCTTCTGCAAAAATACCCTTTGCCCTATAGCGCAGGGGTTCCCAACCCTTTTGGTTCAAGAGCCACAAATACTATTTTTACAACCCTGAAGGGCCACCAGTCTCCGCCAGCAGCCCCCCCTCCACCGCAGCCAGACGGAAGGAGTTCAGTGACAAGGCTGCCTCCCTCCTCGCTGATCTCCCGTCCCCCTGGCTGCAGCAGGGAAACCGCAGGCGTCCTGTAGCCCCAAGCGCTCCACCTGGGTCCCTGGGCAATGGCTCCCTTCTGCAGCCAGGGGGACGGGAGATCGGTGCTCCTCTTCCATTGGCTCCAGCAGGGACCCCAGGGCCTAGGGTCCCAGGCAGAGCGATTTGCCGTGCTCCCTGCTACAGCCAGGGAGAGGGGAGCGCTGATCCCCCATCTACTTGGCTGCAGAAAGGGGTCTGCAGATCTTGTAGCCCCACGGCAACGCTGGGCTTTAGACAGCGTCTCTCTTCTGCAGCCAGCAGGAAGGGAGCGGTGGGCCACTCTGAAAGACCCTGCTGGCCACTTTTGGTCTACGGGTTGGGACCCACTGCTCCAGTGCATAACAGTAGTTAAAAAACATAACAAAAAACCCCCCAAAAAGTAAACAAAGCTGTGAGATACATAAAGAGAGCTATGAAAATAGCCAGGGAAGAAGAAATTATTGGATTCCTGTAAAAAAAAGGTGCAAGGGTAGCTGAATTCTATGTTGATTCCCTCCCTTTAGAGTGAAAGGGTCACACGGACATTTAAAATGACGGTCATCTGTGCAACGCTTTGACTGAATCATTTGTACTTTAATGGTCAATTAGTGGGGAAATTCTGGAAAATCTTTCAGCTGTGCTTTAAGTTCTTTTTTAAGGTAAACGAGTAAGTTTCTATGTGCTCTAGCCTTTCACCTCAGTACAAACCTGACTTAGGTCACAAATGAGTCTGAGAGTCTTAATATCATCTTTGGAAATGTGTTCATCTCACAAAGCCACCACTAAGGCCTGCGTAACATAGAGTCTATACTGAGGTGTAGCTAAGGACTAGAGTAAGGAGGAGTGCTTGCAGGCCAGAATGGTAGACAGAGCTGTGGAGACCAAAAGCCAGACTCGCAAAGAGATACTGCAGGTGAGGACTGAGGTGCAGCGGAAGAGAGGTGTATGTGAAAAGACTGCCCGAGTGCTTGTCTGCAGCGTTTGGCTCTCACAGGACTGCTTCTCATTTTTGTGAATATTAGAAATCATATTTACAAAGCCAGTGCAGCATAAAAAAAAGGATAATTGAACACAGAAGCCTGTCAAGCTGCAGTACAGTTTCAAAACAGCAGCGTGGAAAAGCTGAGCCTCTTAAAAAGTGATACATCAAAAAACTCTGACACAGTGAAAACTTAATCGGCCAATGTTCAGGACAGCAATTAATGAAGCACAAGATTTCAATTTAATTAATATTCCATCTTATCCTCACAACACTAAAACAGCTTGTAATTAATAGCATGCTTTATGGAACTAGCAAACAACATTTAAATGCTTTCTGTCCCTGTAGTTTGGAAAGAACATGTTAATAAATGGCAGAATACCCATGACCTTTTCTCCGATCTACAATAATGTGCATACGTGGAAGTAAAAACTTCTTAAAGCTAAGATGGAAGCATGGAAAGGGAATACACAGGTATGATTTTTAAATGACAGGGTAAACCTCCTCTGTTCTTTCCCTGCCAATATGCCTCAACTCTGGCTTGGAGAGACCATTTCTAGGGATGAAAGGGGAACTTCAGTCTACGCCTACACTTAAAACACTACAGCAGCACTGCTGGAGCCGCACCACTGTGGCATTTCTGCGTAGGCACTTTCTACAGTGATGGGAGGGTTCTCCCTTCAGCACAGTTAATCCTTCTCCCCAAGAGGTGGGAACTAGGGGTCTGTCTACGATTGAAATGCTACCGTGGCATAGCTGCACCGCTGTAGTGTTTCAGTGTAGACACTACTTATGCTAACAAGAGACCCTCTCTGGTCGGTATAGGTAATCCACTTTCCTGAGAGGCAGTAACTAGGCTGACTGAAGAATTCTTCTATCAATCTAATGCTGTCTACTCTGGGGGTTAGGTTTGCTTAACTACACTATTCAGAGGTGTGGATGTTTCACACCTTGATTCACACACCTGGGTCAACTTAACTTTTTAATATAGACCAGTCCAAGGTTAATGGTATTGACCTGACACTGTCTATACTGGGGGTTACGTTGGCTTAACTAGGTCTCTTAGGTCTGTGGATTTTCCACACCCCGGAGAGATGTAGCAATGTCAATGTAACTTTTCAGTGTAGACCAGCCCTCAGTCATCAGGGCCCATTCAATTCTCAGCCTTGGTCTACACTATAAATGTATGTCTGTATCACTGCGTCGCTCAGGGGTGTGGATTTTCACACCTGAGTGACATAGTTATACCGACCTAACCTTCTGAGTAGACAGTGCTTCTCCCGATGACATAGTGACCGCCTCACAGCGGTGGAGCACCTACACAGACAGGAGAAGCTCTCTCATCAGCACATGCAGCATCTTCACTAAGAGCTGAGCTGCACCACTGCAGTGCTGTAAGTGTAGAGAAGCCTTCAGTCTCTCTGAATTCACACCCCTGAGCAATGTAGTTAGACCGACCTGTGTAGACAGCGCTATGCTGACAAGACAGCTTTTCCCGTCGACACAGCTGCTGCCTCTCGCAGAGGTGGATTAACTTTGCCGATCGGAGAGCTTTCTCCCAGCGGCATAGAGCAGCTTCATTAAAGCACCACAGTGATGCAGCATTTTCAGTGTAGTCGTTCCCTGAGTACATTTCCCAGACCTGAAGAAATGCTCTGTGTAAGCTGGAAAGCTTGTCTCTCTCACCAACAGAAGTTGGTCCAACAAAAGATATTATCTCACTCACCTTGTCTCGCTAATATCCTGGGAACGACATGGCTACAATTAATTGTGGTGTGTCCCTTACCAACTAGGAAGTGGGCTGAGACAACCCACTCATTTCACGCAGACGGTCTAACAGCCTAAAGGAAGACTCTCCTGTGTTTCTATAGACAGTGACCTCCAGCTGAGAAGTGCCAAGAGACAGCAGCGCTGGCTTTTCAAATCAAGTGGGCCACTTTCCATCCATCTACTGTTTTAGTTCTGCATCTAGCATCACTATTACGAATCATAGACATTGACCCATCAAATGCTGCCAGCAGTGCCAGGTCATGGATAGCTTAGAAATGGGAACTAAACTAAAACAGGGGAAGTGAGGTTGAAAAAGGCTTCAAGTGATATTACTAAATGTGCAATCATTTAAAAGTCCTATTAAAGCAAGATCCTGTTCATTCACCTCCACATTCACCGTATCATTTCAAGGGGCAGGAACAGCTATTTTAAAGGCTGTTAGAATTCTTTAAGCACACAGCAAACCCATTTACAAACATTTTACTCAACAACCCCATTCTCCTCCACAATAGTGTTCTCTCTGCTTTTGGCCTAGATTCTTTTCATCAGTCTAACAAAGACCTGCTAGATTGTGATTAGTTGGCATCAGATCTCATTCCTGATTAAATTTACATGTGGATTTAGAGGAAGTGGAAATGCTACATGCTGCATGTTTTTACTGCTATGATCTGTAATCAGTAAAGGCTGCCAGAGTTTCAGGGTTCCTGAGTCATTGATAATTTAGCTGTTACTTCAGAATAAAAAAAACAGATGACATAGTATGCTATACAGATGTAATCTGGTGTATTTATTAATTGGAAAAAAATTAGAGCAGAACAATTGGTACTGATTTGTGGATTAAAATCTTCTGTAATCAAATTTTAATGATACAAGATGTGTGTTAGTTTTAGAAATGGTGTTTATAACCATGTTAATTTTAAAGCCTAATTGTGACCATTTAACTATTAACACCTTATTGGGATGAATGATCTTTCCTTTAGTGTGTTTGGCTGAAGGTTGAGATTTTCGAAGAGCTCTGTGTAAACTAAAAAGCTTGACTCTCTCTCACTAACAGTAGTTGGTCCAATAAAAGATGTTACCTCACCCACCTTCTTTCTCTAATATCCTGAGATCAACATGGTGACAACACTGGTAAAAGCAGTACAGGCCATTTAGTCATCCATCTTCCATTATAATTAGTGGAAGATATGTGTCTAAATCCCCTGTACCCTGTAAATCTCAACCTTATATTCTGCAATAGTGCAATGCACTGAATAACAGACATATATTTTTTCATATTACTCTTAGACTGATGGAAAAAAGTCCTAAATAGGCTGAATTTTCCATCCTTGAGGATTTCTGTTGCTCCTACCTAAATAGTATTTCACAGACAGAGGTTGGATTGTCACCAAATAGAAAAACCAGATGTGTTCATCTTAGGCTGCACTTCTGTATCAGTTCAGAGCTGCGCAGCCACTTCTGAAGTACAGCACTGTCTTGGGGCAGAGCAGTGACTTGTGGGGACTGACTGTGGACCACATGTGGTTTGCATTGAAAATGGCAATTGCTGAGTGAGCTTTTAGTATGCACAGTATAACTGTAAAATTGCCTAGTTAATTAAAGGACTTGCACGGGAACAAAAGTACCCTTGTGACTATATACATACATTGACCGGAGTTGAAGTGTGTAGTAGAAAACTGTTGCCCTGCAAGTTGAAACAAAACAAAAACAAAACACAGAAACTTATCAACGGTAGGATACATAGCCGCAGGTTGGGGTGTTGTGATAATTGGGGGTTAGTGAGCCTAACGGCAGGAAAGTGGATGGAAGTGTTTTAAATGGTTCAGTTACCTGTAATAACAGCTTTGACTCTTTGGGCTCATCTATTCCATCCAAATGAATATAACAGGAGGTGGTAACTTTTTCAAACCCAGAGGCAATGATTCAACTATAAACTAAACAGACCAATCAGGAATTGTATTATACCGTTTGGTATGTCTGTCTGCCTGAAACGTCCTACAGTTTCTGTTACAGTCTCCCTCTGGTTTCATCTCAGATCTACATAATCTCCAATTTAGAGGCACATCTCCAGCAGCTATCACACCAGTTGAAGAAAGGTAAATGAACATTACCTGAAGTACTGTGAGAGGCAGCATGGTCCAATAGTTAGAGCGCCAGACTGGGGCTCAGCTGAGTTCTATTCCTAGCTCTGCCACTGAGCTGCTGTTGGGATAATCAATCCAACTCCCTGTATCTCTGTTCCCACTCCCACTTTGTCTGTCTTCTTTAGATTATCTATCCCTTTCCTAATGGTTCCTACCACTGTTAGGTCTTTTTGGCTGTTGCTGTACGTTGAGCAGATGTTTTCAGAGAACAATCCATGATGACTCTGAGATCTTTCTTGAGTGGTACCAGCTAATTTAGACCCTGTTATTTGTATGCATAGTTGGAGTGTTTTTTTCCAATGTGCAAGGCTTTGCATTTATTCGGCACAGTCTCTTTGCCTAGCCAATCACAATTCTCCCCCACACCTAGCTACCTGTCAGATCTATCCCCCAACACCACCACTTCCTTCCCCCATTACATTGGTTCTCAATTGCAGTGTCATTGCTCAGCCAATCCACTTGCCTCCCTAGGCTCCTTGACCCAATCTACTCCCCTGCCCACGCCTGGCTCCTGTCCCCTCTGATTTCAAATCAGCAGCTTTCTTCTCCTCGCCGCCTGGCCGCAGTGGGGGGTGTCAATGAGAAGCTCCTTGCTTTCAGATCAGATGCTGGAGCAGGCACAGCCTGCAGCAGCTCAGAGCTCCACCTGCGGTGAAAGTTCTGTTCAGCCTCGCGCTGGAACATGCTCAGTGTGGACAGAATCTTCAGGGAATTTTGCTGCTAAAATCTAAGGTGTCTTTACTAAGCATGAGCCGACTTTGATTTTCCAAAGACTTCTCACTTGGCCAAATTTGGGCAGATTTTCTGGGGGCCAGCCAAAGTCACATCTCCTACACTACTACACTGCTAAATTTCAGGTCCCTGCTCCAAACATGGGGGCAATAGGGCTTTTCAAAGAAAACAGTGTCAACATTTTTTTTCAACATGGGCAACACAATTTATTTTTCCTTAGTCTCATTCTCGGAAATAGTTGAACCATTTTGGCTGAAATTTTGCAAAACAATTGAGCCTAAGTTATACACCCAGCATGGAAAATGTCAGCCCAACAGGTTAAAGTTAGACAAAGTTTTAAGATATTGTTTTCAGATGCTTATAATGGGAAGTGGGTGAGGTAACATCTTTTATTGGACGGAAGCCTGGTCTACATTACTGAATTAGGCTAATGTAAGGCATCTTACATGGACCTAACTGTAAGCGTCTACACTAAAATGTAGCGCCCACTACCCTGACTTAACTCCACCTTCGTGAGAGGCATTGTGCGATATAGTTAGGTCGACGCAATGTCAGTGTAGAAACTGTGTTGCTTACATTGACTGTTGCTGCCTTTCAGAAGCCATCCCACAATGCCCCAAGCAGACAGTAAAATTGGTGCAAGCGCACCTGGTGAGGACGCACACTGCTGACACAAGGAGTATAGCGTGGACATGCAAAAGCGATTTAATTATTGTACTGACTGTACATCGACGTAACTTAGGTCGATTTAATTGTATAGTGTAGACTTGCCCTAACTTCTTTTGGTGAGAGAGACAAGCTTTTGAGCCACAAAGAACTCTTCTTCTGGTCTAAGAAAGATACTCAGAGTGTCACCGCTAAATGCAAAATGGAACGGATAGTTTACCATAAGTAGTTAGATCATGTGCTAAGGGACCATTCAAGGTAAGAGTGAACGTTAACACGTCTGCAGCTGTAGGACAAAAGAAGGGGTAAAACGGTTGCTTACCTGTAGTGACTCTTGTTCTTCGAGATGTGTTGCTCATGTCCATTCCATTCTAGGTGTGTGCATGCTGACGTGCACAGTTACTGGAACTTTTTTCCCTTTAGCAGTACCCATAGGACCAGCTCCGGCACCCTCTGGCATCGCGCGCTTATGCTGCAGTATAAGAGGGGACAGCGGCCCTGCACCCTCTCAGTTCCTTCTTGCCATTCACTTGGATGATGGGTCATGGGAAGGACATGAGCAACACATCTCAAAGAACAACCATTTTTTCTTCTTCGAGTGCTTGCTCATGTCGATTCCATTCTAGGTGACTCACCAGCAGTGCCATTGGAGGTGGGCTCGGAGTTCATAGATGCGCTGTCTGCAGTCCTGCTCTTCCGAAGCTGGCATCGCCATGAGCCTGCTGTACTATAGCGTAGTGTGACGTAAAGGTGTGCACCAATGACCAGGTAGCAGCTTTACAAATATCCTGTACTGGAACCTGTGCCAGAAAGGCCACTGACGAGGCTTGAGCCCTGGTGGAGTGAGCTGTGATGGACTGAGGAGGCGACACTCCTGCCCGCTCATAGCATAATCTAATACAGGCAGATATCCATGCAGAGATCCTCTGGGACGAAATCTTCATTCTGTCCGCTATGGCAACGAAGAGCTGAGAAGTCTTACAGAAGGGCCTAGTCCTTTCAATATAGAAGGCCAGTGCATGTCTAACATCGAGCGTGTGCCATCTACGCTCCTCAGCCGAATTGTGTGGTTTAGGGTAGAATACTGGCAGGAAAATGTCCTGATTAACATGAAATTGGGAAATGATTTAGGCAGGAATGCCAGGCACAGCTGCACCATGTCTTTGTAGAAGACGGTGTATGGTGGTTCCGCGGTCAAGGCCCGTGACTCAGAGACCCTGCGTGCTGAGGTGATAGCTACTAAGAAAGCCATCTTCCACCACAAGAGCATTAAAGAGCAAGTTGCTAAAGGGGTGCTCCGTCAGTTGCGACAGCACTAGATTTAGGTCCCAAGGGGGGAGAGGGTCTCATACTTGAGAGAAGAGCCTCTCCAGGCTTTTCAGAAATCTGCCCATCATATAATGGGAGAAGATCGAGCTCCCTTGTACTGGGGGGTGAAACGCTGAGATAGCCGCCAGATGGACTCTTACTGAGGAAATTGCTAGACCTGGATGTTTTAGACACAGCAAATAATCCAGAACTGTCTGTATCGAGGTTTGCATAGGATGGAGTCCCTGCTCGCAAGCCCAGAAAGAGAATCTGCACCATTTTGCCGAATATGACGCTCTAGTAGAGGGTTTTCTGCTACTTTTAAAAAATTCTTGGACCTGCAAAGAACATTCTTGCTCGTCCTCATTCAGCTAGCCAGCCTCCACTCTGTCAAGAAGAGAGCTCAGGTCCGGGTGCAGCAGTCTGCCCTTGTCTCGACAATAAGTCCAGTTGATGTGGGAGTTGCAGCGGGGAGCGATCAAGAGCTCCATCAGAATGGAGAACTGATGCTGTCTCAGCCACGTGGGCGCTATTAGGATGACATTTGCTTTGTCTTTGTTGATTTTCTACAGGATTCTGTGTATTAGTGGGGTCGCAGAAACGCCTACAAGAGAGGTCCCCTCCAAGACGGGAGAAAAGCATCGGACAACAATCCCCTGTCAAGCCCTTGTATGGAGCAAAACTGGTTGCATTTCCAGGCTGGACACGAAGAGGTCCACTTGGGGAGTTCCCCACCTCCGGAAGAGAGAACGAACTACGTGAGGATGAAGCGACCACTCGTAGCGAGGTAAGAAATGCCTGTCGAGTCTGTCTGTCACAGTGTTCCTGACCCCTGGCAGGTGAGAAGCCATGAGGTGGAAACTGTTGAGAATGGCCAGGTCCCACAGGCGAGTTCCTTCCTGACACAGCTTTGAAGAGCAGGCTCCGCCTTGCCTGTTGATATAATACATTGCATGGTGGTGTCCATTAGGACCTGACCCACCTCGCCCTCTATATAAGGAAGAAATACCTGGCATGCAACCTTATCGCCCTGAGTTCTTTGGCATTTATGTGAAGCTTGCGATCCTTTCAGGACCAGTTTCCCTGTGTGCTGAGCCCTTTGTTGATATAAGTTTCCCACCCTTGGTCCAAGGCATTGGACACAAGGGTTAGCGAAGGGCTCAGGCCCCAAATGGCATTCCCTGCATCACAGAGCGTGGGTCGGACCACCAGTTCAGGGAAACCAATACCCTGGAGGGGATGTTCACTGCCTGGTGTAGGCCATGCCTGCTCGGGGAGGAAACCGATGTCAGCCATGACTGCAATGGTCTGAGCCGCAGACAGGCATGCTGCACCATGTAGGTGCAGGTTGCCATGTGTCTTAGCTATTGGAGGCACACCCAGGCTGTAGTGAGAGGTGACGTTTGTATGTCCCTGATGAAGGACATCAGAGAGTGGAACCTCAATCTGGAAGGAATGCCTTGGCCTGCGTGGAATCCAGAACTGCTCCTATGAATTCTAATCTGTTGAACAAAGGTGAACAATGTTAATTTTTGTTCGTTTATCAACAGACCTACTCAGCGGCACCTGACCAGCACCAGACTGTGTTGCACCTAGGAATGGGATCTGCCTCTGACCAACCAATCATCCAGGTAAGGGAAAATCTGAACCCCTTGGCATCTCAAACATGCGGCCACCACCACCATGCATTTTGTAAACATGCTTCGGGCCGACGAAAGGCCAAAAGAGAGTGCTGTGAACTGGTAGTGGCCCTGACCCACAACGAACCTGAGGAACCTCCTGTATCCAGGAAACATCGAGATATAGAAATAGGTGTCCCTCGGGTCGAGGGCAGCATACCAGTCTCCCGGATCCAGGGAAGGGATAATGGAGATATTTGTTGAAAAGTCGCAGGTCAAGTATAGGCTTGAGCCCACCCTTTGCCTTGGGGATGAGAAAATACCAGGAATAGAAACCTTTTCCCCGAAAATCTGCAAAGACTGCCTCCACTGCCCATAAAGCTAGCAGGGCCTGCACCTCCTAGAAAAGGAGATGGTCATGAGAGGGGTCCCCGAAGAGGGATGGGGAAGGGGGTGGTTGGGAGGGGTTGAGGAAAACTGAAGGGTATATCCTTCTGCAATGATGCTGAGGACCCAACTGTACAATGTAATGCAGCACCATGCCTGGGAAAAACGGAAAAGGCGGTTTAGGAAAGGTCTGGGGTTCGGATCCTGAAACGAGACAGCTACGTCGCTCTTGGGCGCGGCATCAGATCTGCTGTCTGTGGCCACTGGAGTGGCGTGAAGACCCATGTTGCAAGGTCGAGGTGGTTACTGCCTGACAGCAGTGATTAAACCCTCTCTGTCCCTCTCTCTCCTTCTATAAGAGGAGGATCGCATAGGCCCCTGGAACTGAGGCTGCTGCGGGGGAGGCCGAAACTGCCTTCTCGATGACTGCGGGGCTTACAGGCCTAATGATCTCAAAGTGGCTCTTGAGTCTTTCAGGCTATGGAACCTCACATCCATCTGGTCTGAAAAGAGGCCAGTGCCATTGAATGGAAGGTGCTGGATAGAGTTCTGCACCTCTTGTGATACCCTGAGGACTGCAGCCATGACAACCTGCGCATAGCCACGGCAGAGACCATAGATCATGCCGCCGAATCCACCGCATCTAGGGATGCGTGAAGGGCTGCCCTTGCCACTGCCTTACCCTCGTCCAGGATGGTGGTGAAATCCTGGGAATGTTCCTGAGGGAGGAGCTCAGAAAACTTAAGACAGTGAGTTCCAAATATTAAAGTTGTATCGCCCCAAGAGGGCCTGCTGGTTAGCTATTCATAACTGAAGCTAGCCATAGACAAAACCTTACGGCCGAATAAGTCCAAACATTTTGCCTCCTCCTTTTTTGGGGTGGAACTCGGCTGCCCATCTGTCCCTCTCGTTGGCTGAGGCCACTACAAGTGATCCGGGAAGAGGGTGGGTAAAAAGGTATTCGAACCCTTTAGCGGGTATGTAATACTTTTTTTCGGCCCCTTTTGAGGTTGGGGGCAGCGACGATGGAGTTTGCCACAGGGTTTTCACCACCTTTAATGCTCCACCATGCAAAGGTAGGGCAACCTGGGCTGGCCCTGCCGCTGCCAACACATCGAACAGGGTGTCCAAGGTGTCTTGGAGTTCCTCAACCTCCATACCCAGGTTGGAGGCCATCCTTCTCACGAGGTCCTGGTGCACCCTGAATCATCCAGGGGTGTCGAAGGTTCTGCCACCACCGCCTCATCCGGTGATGAGGAGGATGAAGGCAGTACTGATGGCAGAGGGAGTGGTCCCTTCTCCTGGTTCTAGGCAGAGGTAGAAGCCCAAAGCTCTGAATCACCTCTGACTCCAAGTCCTGTGACCCCTCTTCAGTGGGCAGCACCACCAACTGTTGTACCAATGAGCGGAACGAGCAGGGCCCTGTTGCCATGGGAAACCCACAATAAGGCAAATGAGTCGGCCATTGACCTTGGGGCCAGACAGATGCTGAAGGCACCGCTCCTCCCCTACTTTCCTTATGATGGTGCCAGTGCTGGCTCGGCTCAGGGCTGTGCTCCCTCTCCGAGGCAGAGGGAATGTGAGTTGGACCCTGACAACCAAGGTGGGGCTATCGCTCCCTCCATCTGACCCCTCCTCAGTGCCGGGGAGTAGCTGTGCCAGGAAGGGGACCGGTGCGTGGGACTGGCTGGTTGATGCCGCTCCAATGAACGCCCTTCCAGAGACCGATGCAGAGATCGGGATCGCCATCGGGAATCCCCCAAACGGTGCCAAAATGTTGGCGACCAGTACTGTGGGGTAGAGGAACAGCAGCGTTGGAAGTGTGATCAGTATCTGTCCGATCTTCGCGCTGCTGAGGGAGATCTGGAGCGAGGTCTTGAATAGTCGCACTGAGAATGTGGGGAATCTCTCCCGTGCCGGTGGCCGCAGTACCGAGGTTCTCAGTGAGTCAAGAGGGATCGGCGAGTGGCGCGGATGCTGGGGTGGTCCCATTGCCAGCTTTCCCCTGGAGGCTGGTACCCTGCTCTTGTACAATACCAAAGACCCCAGTGTTGGAGACACCGCAAGGTCATCAGATCCCTCGCTTCCTGAAATGCCTCAGGCATCGATGGAATGGCCAGGTGGATGGCACACCTCGCACTGGCCAGAGTCTGGGATGGTTCCCTCGGTAGGGTGGTCACTTGGTGTCCCGGCGAGGGTAACTGGCCCGACACAGGTCCTGTATCCTGAGCCCGCTTCTTGGTCCTCTTGAGCGCCGGTGAGTGACCCCTCTCGGCACGATGCTTCCTTTTGCGCCCCAACTCTAGTGATGACAAGTGGTGCCGGTGGTGCGCTCTGCACTGAAGCTGACGTACTCGGCACCAAGGCAGTTCGGGCGGGTTCCAAGGCTGGACTCAATGCGGCCTCCGTGAGCAATGCCTTGAGGCGAATCTCTCTGTCCTTTCTTGTCCTGGGCTTGAACCCCTTGCAAATAGCGCACTTGTCTTTTCTGTGTGCCTCCCCCAGACACTTCAGGCAGCTGTCGTGGGGGTTGCGCAGCGGGAATAGCTTGGTATAGGCCACACAGGGTTTAAACCCCCAGGATTGGGGCATGCTCTAACCAGAGGCCAAAGCCCTAATCAACTATTTACACTAAACATTATTTACACTAATTACCTAATTAATCTAACCTATCAAAAAACACAGAAACGGGAAAAAGCTGATCTCCAACACCATGCCTTGCAGTCGCAAGCGAGAAGGGAGTTCCAGCAACCGTCATTGGCAGAAAGAAGGAACTGAGAGGGCGCAGGGCCGGCGGCCCCTCTTATACCATGTCATTAGCGTGCGACGCCAGAGGGTGCCGGAGCTGGCCCTATGGGTACTGCTATAGGGAAAAAAGTTCCGGTAACTGTGCACGTCGGCGTTCACACACCTAGAATGGAATGGACATGAGCAAGCACTGAAAGAACAGTGGGTTAGGGATTATTATAATAAACCATAAATCCTGTGTCTCTGCTCACTCCATGATATTTAGTGTCTAGCAGAGTTATGAATTTAAACTCCCAGGCTTGTCTTTTGAAAGCATTGTGCAATTTTCTTTTGAGGATGAGGACTGATAGGTCAGGTACAGTGATTGCTTTGTGAAAAGTGTTCCCCCACGGGTGATGGGGTGTTTTTGTCTTTTATCATTTTCTTGAACTGAACAAAGACACTGGATTTATGGCTTATTACAATAATTTGTAATCCACTAACTCTCTCTTTCTGTCCTATGACTGCAGAGGTGTTAACGTTCACTCTACCTTGACTGGTCCCTAAGCATAAGTGCTAACTACTCATGATAAACAATCTGTTCCACCTGGCATTTAGCTGTGCTGCTGTCTCAGAGTACCTTTCCCAGATATGAGGAAGAGCTTTGTGTGGCTTGAAAGCTTGTTTCTCTCACCAACAGAAGTTGGTCCAATAAAAGATATCACCTCACCCACTTTCTCTCACTAACATCCTGGGCCCGACACGGCTACAACTACCTGGCATATAATGGGAAGTATAAGGCAACATAAATAATAGGCAGTGCACCACCCATAACAGCAGCAGCAGTCTAGCCCTCATGTTAAAATCTCAGTTTTACTTAAATGTTAGTGGGAAAACTTCTTCATATCACTGGGTTTTTTTTAAAAGTATCCTTGGAAATTTAATTTCACACCATCTTTCATTTTTCCTATGACTTGTTTTCTACCAATAAACGGATGGGCTGCATAATGCTTTGAACTCGTAAAGTGCTGTGCATGTTTTAAGTATTATTATTATTATTACCATTGCCTTCTTATTAGTGACCAACATAAGTAGCTACAAGAAAATACGAAAATATGCATCAAATGCTGCACTGAGTATGCAATCAGTTTACATGTCTGAAAGGCAATGGACCATGTGCTATTTTGTCTCTGAGCTCCACTCAGACACAGTGAAGGAGAATGGGGGACTCATCAGGGGGCTGGTTGCCACTTCCTGACCCTGAGTTGCCTGGCCCTGGCCTAAGTTAAGGCTACAAGGGAGCAGATCTAATCTATGCAGTTGGTGTGAGGTCCTTGGAGGATCAGGCATACCAGAGCTCTGCTTCGCCATATCCATAACCCTGCCCCACCTCCACATTGCTTCCTTTTTCCTCTATGCTGGGGGTACGGGGGAGTGGGTAGGCTGGTGTAGGAGGCAGTTCTTAACTTCCAAAACCCCAAACCTTTGAAAGTCAGGAAATGCTCCAAAATTTGGAAGCCTGTATTTTAAATCTGGTCCCGTTCCTCTCTGTACTAAAACAACAGAAAATATTGGGAAAAATAAACCTTCAATGGAATTTGTTCTCTTGGTCAGATGTAAATACTGGAGTGCCCCTGAAAGTTTCACTTGAATCCCTGGAAAATCATCTTTATTTTAGGATTACCAGTTTATGTTGCCTTCTTGAATGAAAGATGAAGTGATCCTTTCTTCTCTTGGATCCCTCTCTACACAAACTATTTTGCTTAATTACTGTGTGTATATGCATGTGTTCCATTGCTTATTACCAAAGTATGATTCATTATTTGACCAGAGAGAGTCTAACTACAGTAATCTGGCCAAGTCTATGAAATCTAAAATAGATTTCTGCACATTAAAAAGGAGGGGCATTATATACTAACGTATTAATATGCATCTGAAAATGATTTAAATTTTACCCAGTGATCAAGGATACAGTTAAAATATAGAGTATTTAGCTTGCTTCAGAACAAGAAGATATTCAGAGGTTCATAGGACTTAAGTTCAGAAGGGACCATTATGATCACATTAGCGTGACCTCCTGATATAGAATTTCACCCAATAATTCCTGCAGTGGAAGGTAATTGTTCTTCCCAACTACATAAATAAATGGTATTGAACCCAGTATTATTAATAATCATTTACTTCTTTTGGCACCGAATACCCAAAGGAGCCTTAATACATACAAAGTTAACCAACATATTGCAAACAGACCACAAGTCCCACACAAGCCCCCCAGGCCACTGGAAAGAAAGAGAGAGAGGAGTTCAACAGAAGCAAAACAGCAAAGCAAAACCCCAGAAGAAAAGATTTATTTACTGAATGCTGCAGATGAAGCTTGGTAAGTTCTGTTGTCAGTCCCAGTGTCCACTGGGAGGTGAAAGGTACCCTCTGTGGCACAGGAGGAGGATGTCTGTGGCCAGGCCTGCTTCATCAGAAGAGTAGCTTGAGTGAGGACAGAAGAAAGGTGTTATACAGAACAAACAGCAGGATGTCAATTACAGTGAAGACACAGTATCCCGTTTTTGATAGTAAAATTAAAACTGTTTTGAAGGGGAAAAAATCTAGGAATTTCATATCATGATTTGTCATATTTCCTGAGGATATGGGAAACCAGAAAATTACCTACCAACGACTGTTGGTTTCTTAAGGTGAGAGTCCTACACAGATCTACACTCTTATGCATGTGGTCTGCAGTAATGGTATGGAGAGTGCTCAGTAGGTCCAGGGATTTTCAAGGCAGCATCAACAGGCAACACTCTCCTTGCACAGTTAACATATACACTCGATCATAGCCTCCAGTCATCCTCTCCTTTTTGAACAAGGGCCCCTATATGAATCTAGAAAGCGACAGACTCCAGCTCTTGAGAAGAGTTGTGGGAGGGAATGTTAACTCATGTGAGAGGACTGCCATGACTGAGGAGAAGGTCGGTCTGTGGTACAAGGACAGGCCTGAGAGTCAGTAGAGCTAAGTTTTATATTTCGCTGTGCCACTACTTCCTGTGTGATCTCGGACAAGTCACAACCACTCTGTGCCTCAGTTTCCTCATCTGTAAAATGAAAATGTTAATACTCGCCTACCTCTCAGCTATGCTACGAGGTTTTATTCATAGTGTGAGCAAAGCACTTTGAGATGTTCACAGCAGGTACTACAGAATGAAATAGAATTAATTGTGACTATCAGAGGATACATAAGAACATAAGACAGGCCATGCCGGGTCACACCAATGATCCATCTGGCCCACTATCCTGTCTTCCCACAGTGGCCAATACCAGATGCTTCAAAGGGAATGAATAGAAAAGATAATCATTAAGTGATCCATCTAGTCAGCCATTCCCAGCCTTTGGCAAACAGCAATCCCTGCCTATCCTTGCTAATAACCATTGATGGACCTATCCTCCAGGAACTTGTCTAGTCCTTTTTTGAACCCCGTTATAGTCATGGCCTTCAAAACATCCTCTGGCAAGGAGTTCCACAGGTTGACTGTGCATTGTGTGAAGAATCACTTCCTTTTGTTCATTTTAAACCTGCTGCCTATTAATTTCATTTGGTGACCCCTAGTTCTTGTGTTATGAAAAGGAGTAAATGACACTTCCTTGTTTACTTTCTCCACATCAGTCATGATTTTATAGATCTCTGTCACATCCCCCCTTAGTCAACTCCTTTTCAAGCTGAAATGTCCCAGTCTTATTCCTCATATGGAAGCTGTTCCATGTCCCTAATAATTTTTGTTACCCTTTTCTGTACCTTTTCCAATTCCAATATATCTTTTTTGAGCTGGAGTGACCAGATCTACATGCAGTGTTTAAGATGTGTGCGTACCATGGATTTATAAAGAGGCAATATGATATTTTCTGTCTAATTATCTATCCCTTTCCTAATGATTCCCAACATGCTGTTTGCTTTTTTGACTGCTGCTGCACATTGAGTGGATGTTTTCAGAGAACAATGACTCCAAGATCTCTTTCTTGAGTGGTAACAGTTAATTTAGACTCCATCATTTTATATGTATAGGTGGGACTATGTTCTCCAGTGTGCATTCCTTTGCATTTATCAACACTGAATTTCATCTGCCATTTTGTTGCCCAGTTATGCTGTTTTATGAGATCCCCTTGAAACTCCTCGCAGTCTGCTTTGGACTTAACTATCTTGAGTAGTTTTGTATTATCTGCAAATGTTGCCAACTCACTCTTTACCCGTTTTTCCAGATCATTTATGAATATGTTGAAGAGTACTGGTCTCACTAGAGACCCCTGGGGAATACCACTATTTACCTCTCTCAATTCTGAAAACTGACCATTTATTCTTATCCTTTCCCCCTATCTTTTAACTAGTTACTGATCAAATTCATTTACTTTCTCTGCAATAGCTTTATCTTCCTGGAGTGCTCCCTTAGCATCTCAATCATCTAGTGGCTCCTCTGGTTCTTTGGCAGGCTTCCTGCTTCTCATGTACTTAAAATATTTTTTGCTGTTACTTTTTAAGTGTTTGGCTAGCTGTTCTTCAAATTCTTCTTTGACCTTCCTAATTATATTTTTACACTTCACTTGCCAGAGTTTATGCGCCTTTCTATTTTCTTCAATAATATTTAACTTCCACTTTTTATAGGATGCCTTTTTGCCTCTAACTACTTCTTTTACTTTGTTGTTTAGCCCTGGTGGCACTTTTTTGGTCCTCTTACTATGTTTTTTAATTTGGGGGCATATATTTAAATTGAGCCTCTATTATGGTGTCTTTATGAAGTTTCCATGCAGCTTGCAGGGATTTCACTTTTGGCACTTTACCTTTCAATTTCTGTTTAACTAAATTCCTCATTTTTGTGTAGTTCCCCTTTCTGAAATTAAATGCTACCACGATGGGCTGCTTTGATATCCCATCTCCCCCATGCAGGGATGTTAAATTTTATTATGCTATGGTCACTATTACCAAGTGGTTTAGCTATATTCACCTTTTGCTCCAGATCCTGTGCTCCACTCTGGACTAAATTAAGAACTGCCTCTCCCCTTGTGGGTTCCAGGACTAGCTGCTCCAAGAAGCAATCATTTAAGGTGTCAAGAAACTTTATCTCTGCATCCTTTCCTGAGGTGGCATGTATCCTGTCAATATGGGGATAGTTGAAATCTCCCATTATTATTGAGTTTTTTATTTTTATAGCTTCTCTAATCTCCCTGAGCATTTCACAATCACTATCATCATCCCGGTCAGTAGTATATTCCTACTGCTATATTCTTATTACTCAAGTATGGAATTGCTATCCATAGAGATTCTATGGCAGAGTTTGGTTCATTTAAGATTTCTATTTCATTTGACTCTGTGCTTTCTTTCATATGTAGTTCCATTCCCTCAACAGTATGAGTTATTCTGTCCTTCCGATATATTTTGTATCCTGGTATTACTGTGTCCTACTGATTATCCTCATTCCACCAAGTTTCTGTGATGCCTGTTATATCATACACTCATTTAATATGAGGCACTCAAGTTCACCCATTTTAGTACTTAGACTTCTTACATTTGTATATAAGCACTTTAAAAAATTGTCACTTTTTAGCTGTCTGTCATACTGTCATGTAATTGAATAGGACTCTTTTTCATTTGACTGTTTCGCATCAGATTATACCCATATTTTGTCCTCTTCCATCCTCTCCTCTTTACTAGGATATAGAGAATCTCCATTAATAGATCTTCCCCAAGGGATGTCTTTGTCCGAACCATATGATCCTCTGCACCTGTCAGCTTTCCCCAGCCCTTAGTTTAAAAACTGCTCTACGACCTTTTAACTTTACATGCCAGCAATCCGATTCCACTTTGCTTTAGGTGGAGACCATCCTTCCTGTATAGGCTCCCCCTTCCCAAAAGGTTCTCCAGTTCCTAATGGATCTAACACCCTCCTTCCTACACCATCATCTCATCCACACATTGAGACCCTGCTGTTCTGATGGTTTGACTGGCCCTGCGTGTGGAACTGGAAGCATTTCAGAGACTGCTACTATGGAGGTCCTGGACTTCAATCTCTTACCTAGCAGCCTAAATTTGGCCTCCAGGACCTCTCTCCTATCTTTCCCTGTGTCACTGATACCTACATGTACCACAACTACCAGTTCCTCCCCAGCATTACTAGAAGGGATTGGTAGTTTCTCAGTAACCTATTTAGACTGGCTTTGGCTGTAGAGATACTATGCCCTTTGGAAACAGTGATGAGTAGAAACAATAGGTTTTGGTAGATCATCTTGTAACATGAAGGTGATCATCAAAGACAAACAGAACACGGCAGATTTGCAAAACCCAAAAGACAGATCAAAGCTGGAGGCACAGCATGATTCGGTGGGGTGAGGACGTTTGGTTAATATGGCTGTCTTGAAGCTCTTGAGTGGAAACACCCTAAGGTTGCCTGCCGTCACTGATACACCTATAAAAAAATGAGCTTTTATATGACCTTCAAGTAACAGACTCCAAAAACCACTGGGGAAAAACAATTAGACATGGTTCTTAGACACCAGAGGACTAAGTTATGTGTCTGCATAATAAGAAACAAACAGTTGGATTGACTTTGAAGAATGGCATTATTACTCCAGACAGCTCCTGAGAGCGGTTCACATTTACTCCATGGAGCATGGCTTTACTGGGATTTGTAGGAAAGGCAGAAAAAATACCGGCAAGACATGGATAGCTTACCATGCCTATACAGTATTATTAAATTAACTGAAAACGGAGAAAGCAAATGAGGCAAAATTCAGAACACTTTGGAAAGAATTTCCATGTTCATTTTTTTTTTTTTTTACATATTTGTAGCTACTTAGGTCCCAAAGCCTTTGTTCACACATGAAAAGGACATTAGAAAACATGCAGAGCAAGCTGATGAGGACTACCATTGACTTTGATCTTAAGGAGTCTTTTATACTGCAATCAAGTGTGTTGTCAACATGCGTCTGCCTGGTAGAAAACGGCAATCACTAAACTAGGGGCTTTCTGGCAGCACATCAAGAACAGCGAGGCTAGCTCATCAATAGGAAAGCTTCCCTGCAAGCTGAGCACTGCAGTAGGTACACGCTGTACGCTGAGCTTCTTATTCAAAGATTTAGCAGGGCTCTTTTTTCTCTGACAGTATGGAGCCCTCACAATTTTTTGTTGCGTATTAGTATTAAACTCTGGTACCTACTGTCCATGTCTCAAGTTTCTGGGCCTGGGGTATATTTGGTTCTATATTTGGTTCTATTAGGTTCATGAATCTATATGATTCATGGGTAGCCAGTTAAATTGGGCATTTTGGCTGGCATTTTCAAAGGGAAGTGAGGGAGTGCCCAACTCCCAGCTTAATTTCTTTAGGCCCTTTGAAAATACTAATCTTTGCTCACACCTCACATTCTAGTATAGCAATAGAGCTTGCTGCACTGACCCTACAAGCTGGTCACAAAAGAGGGCTTCCGCCATTGAGGAAGTACAACTGTCCTCCTTGTGAGAGTCTAGGCTCCTAAATAGGATTTGTATGTACTGTAGTATGCTTTTGATGAACCTGACTATTGAAGAATGAAAACCAAGTGAGGGCTAGCTCAAACCCAAAGAAGCGGCCTGCTGATTTGATTTTAATGTGAAATCATATGGGTGGAGCTAGTGGAAAGATACAATTGTTTGAATCACAACAGGTTACAAATGTCCACCATTTAAATCTTATTATAAAAAACCCACAAAACCAAACCAACCAATTTTTGTGAATACCTGGTTAGGAGCGTGGATGACTTGACACACCTGTTATGGATGAAACTATTTAATCTGCACCATTTCAGAAGTCAAGGTGTATGAGAAAAAGATGATCTGGTTCTGAGTAATCAGAACTGGTGAGATTGGGAATCCAATGTGATCAACTATGACTTTCTCCATCAGAGGTGGAACAAGTCAGCGGGTACAAGAACTGCTTCTCCTACAGGAGGCAGTGTGTCTCCATTGCCAAAGGTCCCTTTCTCATCTTCTCAAATAGAACACTGGGCGTTTCTTAGTGGGATTTGTAGTGAAGAAAGAGATTTGGATTCTGATCCCTCCCCTACCTGAAGATCTGAGCTCTGTGCCCTGAACCTGTGACCATTCCTGAGTGCTTGTGAGGGATTGTACTGCTTATTCATGCATGGCGTAGCGCAGAGTGAATGACTGCCTAATAGCCGATGTTAGGAGGTTACAATATCCCTTTTGGGGACTGTTTGCACTTACACTTTTGTTCTCCAGAGCTGAAGACTGCTCTCCTCTCTAAGACCCTGACATGTTACCTGGATTTCTTGAGACACCAATTTTCTTAGGGGTAGAATTAAACCCTTCTAGGTGAATTCCCCACCCCAGTTTGGATGGATTAATGGTTCAAATTATTTGGATCTGAAAAGTTTGGAAGTTTGCATCTTGGCTTATGCAGTCTTTACCCTTAAATCACTAACCCTCACAGAATCCATCACTTAGATCTACACAAAATGTGAATGTCAGGATGCATCTATGAGCAGTAATAGCTTATGGTCCTTTGAAAGAGCTACGCATCATGGATGAAACAAATACAGTTCTCTTGTACACAGACATCAGAGCTCAACATCCAAGTTCTGTAACCAGAGGAGAGCCTCTGTGTCATAGGATGCTATGGGTTGTAAACTGCCCTCCCGATGTTGGATAAAACACTCTTCCACCACATTAGATATTGACTCAGACAAATGCATCTGAGATTATTTAACACAGTTCTTCCCCTGGTTATCACCAATATCTGCTGGATTTGTTTTAACTTCATTCCAAGACTATTAAATGACAAGGAAAAGATTTCACTTTTATCTATCCCCAACAGGGTTCCTCAACTCCAATTATTGAGACTGGACAAGTAATCTGAGCTGAACCTAATAGCTACAGCACTGTGATGATGGGTACTGATGTCCTGACTCCTTGCTCATCCTACCTTCAACTATATGCAAGGGAACACGTGCTCCAGTCAACATGACTACATGATGATAACACACGGAAAGTCCAAGAGGCAAAACTCTCAGCTGGAAGTATAACCGATGCATGTATGGAGCCAATATCATTCAAGAGAGCATACGACCTATCCTGATTAAGGGAAGTGGGGATTGGAATTAAATATTTAAATATATGATGTAGTGTATATTTGCCTCTGTGTCCATTTATTCATGACCTGGCATCTTGCAGAGACCACCTGGACTGTGGTGGCAGGTTTAGGATAGTCTTACCTTAGGTACTGAGCTCCTCATAGTCTTTAATGTATTTATCTTCAAACACTCCTGTGACATAGGGAAGTGCTGTTATTGCCATTGTACAGATGGGGAACTGAGGCACAGAGAGGCTAAGTGACTTGCCCAAGATCACACAGGAAGTTTGTGGCAGAATTGGGAATGAACATGGATTTGTCAAAGCCCTGGCCTATCCTT
This sequence comes from Emydura macquarii macquarii, assembly GCF_026122565.2. NCBI lineage: Eukaryota > Metazoa > Chordata > Testudines > Chelidae > Emydura > Emydura macquarii. The sequence goes on from NW_027133465.1 coordinate 6,577,888, forward strand.
CCTCTCCTCCTTCTACAGCACATGCGATCTATAAGTGGGGAAGGAGCGGTTGTATGCAGGATATCTGATTTTTACACTTTTACAGAACTGAAATTATCTTGATGGAGCACCCAGAAGTGGAAAAGTGTAGGGGGAAAGGGGAGGGAGGGAAGACGACTTACAACCCCCATATCATGAAACAAAAAACAGATAAACCTAATTTCCTGGGCTGATTTTGGCAGTATCCCTTCTGCTAGATGAGAGCATCAAAGTAATGGATGGCCTGCATTATTCTCTTCTGCATTATTAATAGGCAGAGTTAAGGCAGAAAGCATTCTCAGTGTGAATACGTGTGTCCTACTTACAGGAAAATAAAATGAATGTTTGAATGCAGGAAGTTAAAACAAAAAAACCATCACAGGAAGACAGAAAGCCTAGAAGGGAACATATATTAGGTGTAATCAAGAGATCCTGAAACTCTGGAAAGAGTCTGATATCCATCCTTTAAAGATCCTTTTAATAATTAACAGGCTGCATTTCTTTACAGCCTGGGACTCCAGTCGCACACATTTTGTGTACGTGAAAGGAAAGGTTATAGCGAAATTGGCTGACAGCTGGACTCACATAGGTTTTATCAAACCAATATTTGAAATGCTGGAGTGCTGTATTGATCTTTCAACCTTCCTTGTCTCTCTCACTCTAACAGACATTGAAAGATCTGAAACAAAATCACACATAACAAGGAGTTGGTATAAGCTAGAAATGTATTTTTCCACTGGCGAGAGAAGGTTTCTGAATCCCAGCCGAATGAGAGATACATTCACCTTCCTGACGCAAGGTTTTGTTGCTTCGTTTGATGTAGCTCAGGTTTGCAGAGAATGCAACGGCTGGCGGTAACTATCTCTTAGAAAGGTTTGATGCAAAATAAATCAAAACAGAGACCTTAACACTCTTTTTCTTAAAATACATTTCACATGAAAACTTGCAACTATTCTGTCTATAAATGACACACAGAGTGGGAGAGGTACCTATTGATGCCAGCTAGGCTTTGCTTTTGTTTTTCTAACGTGAGCCAAGTCTGGTGAAAATGGGAGGATTGAGAGAATTTTGGACTCTGGGGCTCTCCCAAAATTACCACCATGTTTCGTTTCACGCCTTTGGTGCTAAAGGTCAAGAGGTCTGTGATGCTAACTTCTTTCATTTTCAAAGTGGTGCACAGGGCTTTTGGACATGTGACTTTTAATGGAAGTTGTTAGGCTAACTCTTCAAGCATAGCTTTGAAAACTGAGCAATGTTGCTGTTGGCTGTTTGGGCATTTCGAGTCTGTCAGAGCAAGGAGGTTAAAATTTTTTCTTTCCTCTGCCAGTCCCATCTTCAGCTTTCCAGGTCTTTTAGGAACCAGCTAACACCTTGTACTAGCAATTTAGAGTTCCTTTCTAGAGAGCCCCCATGGAAGATGCTGGTATCTGCTCCGATAACGTTCCTTTGTGGAGTCGTTAGTAGCACTGTTTTATTATTGTATAAATGGTTTGGAATAGATCATGAATTTAATTAAATGTCAAATGGATTTGACAAGAAATAATGAACGTTGCTGACTCGTCTGAGTGAAATCTGAGCAGCTGTGTTCTATGGACTCAGACTGTCTTGCTGTGCCGGGGGAATACCAAAGACTGAAGCTGATCATATCTAAGCAGTGAGTAAATGCCAATTCCATGTCACTTTGTTTGGAATCTCCAAGTGGGTAAAATGCTGGTGAAAAGTACCAGATCAACAGGATTGGCGCACCACGTTCTTTGTTTACCCACAAATAGAGACAGCAGGAGAAGCAGCACCACATTTTTGCTCTGCCACTAATGCACTTCAGCCCGCAACAGCTACCTCTGTGGGAAAGAGGAGAGGTCAGTCTCCATGGTCCATTTAGAGTCTGGACTCTCTGCTGGTGGGTTTTGTGGCATGGACACCTCTCACTGGGTCCTGGACTGAGAGCCGCTTCCTCATTTTTCAATGTGGGAAGACAGATATGCTAGGTCAATGCTAAAAAGAGCCGCGTGGCTGCTACGGCTCAGGCTAGGCCCCTGACTACGTCCTCAGGGGTCGGGTGCGTTTGTATTCTGATGGCAAGCCTGAGCCACTGCCTGTGCTGCCATGGCCCCACCGCTACATTTAGCGCACCAGCTCGAGGAGAGGCTGAGCTAGGGCATGTGTCTGCCCCCACTGGAAAGCACGCTCCCAGCTGCTGTGTAGACATACCCTGAGAGGCTATTGAATGGCCAGCAGAAGGTAATCTGGTCTCTATTGAGCAGGGCTGGTTTCAAAACCAGATAGGGGGTTGGACGAGAATAAATGACCTCCTGAGTTCCCTAATCTTCTACGATACGAAAGGCTCTCTAGCCTCTGAGCCAGCCAGTCTCTCCAGCAGTCACCTTTTTTTTTTGCATTTCAAAAAAAATAGCTTTGAATCACGAATACGTATCCCAGCATGCTATGGGGGTCACTGGTGAGAGACGCTCTCTCCCTTGGGCTGAGTTTCCCTCTCCATATCAGTTCTACATATTTATCAAGTTACACATTCATAAGCTTAACACAGACGAGGATAAACAGTTCTCCTACCATTAGCTGAATGCAGGAGTTGAAACTCTGTTGAATAAAAATGATTTGTTTTAAATGATCACTAAGGGTTACACAGCATACAATATGCTATACAAATTTGTTTCCCAGTAAAACCAGCTTGCCTGTAAACTGGACAGAACTGAGTGCAGTATTTCTGGCATCTGAAAATGTACAGTACTGCCTTCTACCGGAAGGCAGCTGAAGTCTTAACAACTAAAACAACCCACATGTACATTTTAAAATTAGTTTATATTTTCAGAATTACAACTCTTTAAACGAAGTTGAGTCTTCTCTGCTACAAACAAATTTAGTGGGTTGCATGAACCTTGACAGCACGTTCCTTTCAGCAGTTTGATTATTTCCAGCCTGCTCTATGACAGAAACTGATTCAACTTGAGCAAAAGCTCCTTGTAGCGATACAGACTGCTAGTTTTAACTCAGCCACTGAACCACAGTATTACTTAAACTCAATTCCATTTAACACAGTGGAGAACATTCCCACTCCGTCACATATATACATGGATGGAATACTATAGAAAGCGCTTTTTATACCAGTTTTTTCTTTAAAATCCTTATTTTACTGTTTTAATTATATGTTGGCTATAATGAAGTGACCGCTAACAAAGGGCCCCCTCTGCAGGCGCTGAAGGCCTCCTAACTTCAGTGGGAGCGACTAAGTCCAAAAGGAGGGATTTGGCTCTTAAAAATATTTCCAATGAGCTTCTGGATCTGTTAATTTAGCCTCCAACTCCCATGCTAGTGGATCATGATGCAAGATCGGGACTTTAAAGAGGATCACTCACAAAAGTAGAGAGGGACTTTGAGAGAAAGCTAGCTGCATGGAAAAGCACTAGAAATTCAGAAAATGTCAAATCTGCTGAGGAGTTGAAGTAAGGTTATCTATACAACTTAACTCTGCCCCATATCTGGATGTTGTTGGATGCAGTCTTTATTCACAGGATCACACACTATTTCTCAAATAATATATCACACAGTCTTTTCCTACAACCTTAGAAATGCACACACAACCCCTCATAGTACTGTATACTATTCTCTGCATACCTGTCTGAGTCCAGGAAAATTATTTGTATACAAGACATAGAATGAGTGAGCCAAAGGCTCTGTGCTGTGCCCCATACAAGATGCACCTTAAAAGGTTGTTTAAAAACCTTATGTGATATTATATTGAATTGAAAAATAGCACATGAAGAGAAATTGGAAGGATTAGCTCAGAGGGAGAGGCAAAAGAGGTACACAAAATGATGATTGGTACAGAGAAGATAAACCAGGATCTCCTATTTTACCTTTCACGTAATGCAAGAATGAGGGGACAGTCAATGAAATTGAAAGGCAACAAATAATAAAAGAATAAAAGAATATTTTTGGCGCAATGCTTAATTAACCTGGGGAATGACCTGCCACAAAGCATAACTGAAGATAAAAGTTCAGCAAGATTACAAGAGAGATGAGGTGTGTATACTGATAATGAGAACGCCCACTGTTACAGTAGACTGGACAAAAATATAAAGGATGAATATACATCTTAATATTCCCTCCGGCTGCAGGAAAAGGCTTTGGCATGGGGGAGGCTCCCTGCTGCCAGAGCCTTTCACTGACAGGTGTAGCTACACACCGCTGTGGGGATGCAGCCTACTTTTAATGGCAGTGTGTAGACACACGTAGCCTACACCCTGCCGCCCGAGATATGTAGTGTAGATGTAGCCTAAGAGAAAATTGTATTCAGACATATGTAGATATCCTGGTGACTCTGTCTTTAACTGAGGGGATTTTCTCTCTCTCTTTCCTCCTTTCTTTTCCTTTGCACTAAATGCACCTAGAAACTTTTCGTAAGTTAAGCAAAAGAATGTTTTGCAGTGGGTGTAATTTGTGAGTCAGATGTAGAGCTGATTTATTTCTGAACTACTGTCAGTGTGATAAGCAATTTGGGAGCGCTAGTTTGACAGCAGCTGATTGTTAAATCCCCTTCTACGAATGACTTATAAGAATTGGTGAGAAGTCACTCGAGAGAAGAAACGAGTCTGACTTCACCTGTACTGTCTGGTAGGAAATCCACAAAGGAGGAAGGAGCTGTAAGACTTTTTGATCTCGGGTAAAATTTCCAAAAGCACCTACATCCCATTTTCAAAAGGGACTCAGGCTCCTGAGAGCTACGTTCCTAAGTGCCAAAATCACTTCATTTAGTGCCTGCAAAATCCTTCTCTCTCCTCCCGTGCTGCTGTGGAGTGTGTAGGAAGGGATGGTTCTAGCCACCTTTGCCATTCTGTTACTTATTTCACAAAGACGAGGCATTCTGCTACTACAGCAGGAGAATCTGAAGAGAACAGCAGAGGAAGGCACGTGCTGTTTCAGAACTATGCAAATCTGTACAGAATATGATGGTTAAATCCGCTGGCTCCAAACACTCCCCTTTGCATGTGTGAAGAATGTTAGGGAAGAATATGTAAATGTCTTTACAGGGAGGCATGTTGGTATTGGACCCAGAAGCTTGCAACACACATGGAGGACCAGAAACCACAGAATTGGCCACAGAAATTGAGGGATCAGTAGAGGCCTGGAGTGATGTGAGTGGAGGTCTGTCAGAAGTAGAGGAATGTGGTAGCTTCGCTGAGATGAGGACTGGGATAATCATGAATTAAATTACAGTAGGGCTGTCAAGCGATTAAAAAAATTAATCGCACGATTAAAACCGTTTGTGCTAAACATTTGTACGCCTCTTCATGCTTTGACCACCATTCCAAAAGACATGCATCCATGCTATGACGAGTTCTGTTTGATAATGATCCAAAACAGTGCAGACCGAAGCACATTAATTTCCATCATCTGACTCAGATGCCACCAACAGAAGGTTGATTTTCTTTTTCGGTTCTTAATTGGGTTCTGTAATTTCTGCATCCAAGTGTTGCCCTTTTAAGACTTCTGACAGTATGTGCCACACCTCATCCCTCTCAGATTTTGGAAGGCACTTCAGATTCTTAAACCTTGAGTCCAGTATTGTAGCTATCTTTAGAAATCTCATATTGGTACCTTCTTTGCGTTTTGTCAAATCTGCAGTGAAAGTATTCATAAATTGACCAATCTATGGTAGAATGCGGGTAAAACTACAGAGCGGGAGACATACAATTATCCCTCAAGGAGTTCAGTCACAAATTTAATTAACGCATTATTTTTTAACATGCGTCATTGGCATGGAAGCATGTCCTCTGGAATGGTGGCCAAAGCATGAAGGCCATACAAATGTTTAGCATATCTGGCACGTAAATACCTTGCAACGCTGGCTACAACAGAGCCACGTGAACGCCTATTCTCACTTTCAAGTGACACTGTAAACAAGAAGTGGGCAGCATGAACTCTCATAAATGTAAACAAACTTGTTTGTCTTAGCGATTGGCTGAAGAAGAAGTAGGACTGAGTGGACTTGTAGAACCTAAAGATTTACATTGTTTTGCTTTTGAGTGCAGTTATGTAACCAAAAAAAAAAAATCTACATTTGTAAGTTTCATTTTCCACAATAAAGAGATTGCATATGGAGACTACCTGAGGGCCCAGAGCTGGGAAGGGTGCTTGGAGCCTCCTCTTCCCTTCTGCCGCCTGCACTCTAAGCCCCAATAGAGTGGGGGGCACCGGCAGGGACAGCAAGTCCCTTACTGCCTGGAAGGCCTCAGGTGTCGATGGGACAGCCAGGTTGTTAACATCTCCCAGCAATGGCAGCAGGTTCTGCACTGGACTCAACGCCCTCTGTGGAGTCAACGGCCACGACATGGGTGTCGCGGAAGCGGAGTAGCCTGGCATGGGTCGCACTGCCTCTGCCCGCTTGTCCTTCCTTTGAGCAAGTGACCCCCTCTGCTGCTTTTTGTGCCTCCTCCTTGGTGCTGGAGAATGGTGACGGGAATAGCTTGGTGCCAGTGGTGTGCGTCTCACTGATGCTGACATACTTGGGGTGGAATTGGAGCAGCTAGGCTCTGAGTCGGGCCTGAGAAAGCCTTCTATCAGGATAGCCTTCAGTCTTCTGTCCCGCCTTGTGCAGGGCTTGAATCCCCTGCAGATGTGGCACTTGTCTCTTCCGTGAGACTCCCTGAGGCACTTTAAGCAGTTGGTGTGAGGGCTGCTTACGGGCATGTGCTTCTCACAGGAGGTACAGAGTTTGAAGCCCAGAGACTGGGGCATGCCCAGCTCCAAGCACAGAGTCCCTCAAAGATCGGGACCTAACTAACTATCCACTATGTACACTAATATTTACAATAAATATATGCACTAAAACTATAAACAACACTATAGATTAACCCCTAAAGGGAGAGTCTTGCAGAGCAAGAGAGAGAAGGCGTTCCAGCAACCGTCATGGGCGGTAAGAAGGAATTGAGGGGGAAGGAGACCGGCGGCGCCCCCTATTCCGGTGCATACACACAGAGTTCCAGAGGGTTCTAGAGCCGATCCTACGGGTACCACTAGGGGAAAAATCTCCAGCAACTATGCATGTAGCACGTGCACACCTAACTTGGAATGGACATGGGCAAGCACTCAAAGAAGAACAAGAAATTCAGACAGGACTTCTGGACTTAAAATCTTAAAATCTGGTGGCAATTGTTCAGTTTTCTGAGCACCCTCCGCTCCAGTTTACCAAAAGGGATGCTCGACTTATCTTTCAGTGTTTGAGTGTTTGGTTACCTCCACTATTACAGAGCTTAATAAGCAGTGTCAGAAAGATTAGGAGACTTGCACTTTGAGTGCTTGCCTTCCCTGTTCTGAGGGTATCTCAGAAAACATTCAAACCAATGGGCCACCTCATTTGACATCTTGTCTCTGACAACGGCCTGGTCCAGATGCTTCAGAAGAAGGTGACAGAATTCTTGTAATTATCAATTATTGAATAACCTTTCCTAACCCCTATCAGTCAGTGGCTGGCTTTGCTGAGGTATTAAGATGTACATCCATCCTTTATATTTTTGTCCTGTCTCATGTAAAGTGTAGATGTTCTCATTATCCGTATACATGCCTCATCTCTCTTGGAATCTTGCTAGACTCTTATTCCCCAATTATGCTTTGTGGTAGGGAGTTCCCCAGGTTAACTAAGCATTGTGCAAAAAAAAATTTTTTTTGTCATTTTACTATTTGTTTCTTTTCTGTTTCAATGACCATCTCCTCATTCTTGCATTCATGAAGGGTAAAATAGGAGACCCTCGTTAATTCTCTCTGTTCTATTCACCATTTTATGCACCTGTCTCACTTCTATCTCCTATCTGTAGTTCTAATCTTTCCAATTTCTCTTTGTGGGCTATTTTTAAAACAATACAGTGTTATATCACACAAGGTTTTAAACAACCTTTGAATGTGCATCTTGAACGGGGCACAGTACAGAGCCTTTGGCTCATTCACTCCACATCTTGTATATGAATAACATTCCAGGACTCAGTATGGTATGCAGAAGTAAACAGTACTATGTTACATGTGCATTTCTAAGGTTGCTGGAGCCTTTCCAGATCCCTGTTGCTGGAGTTCTTCCCTATGCTGGGGAAAGACTCTGGCAGCAGAGGTGCAGAGGGACGTTACACTGCTAAGAACAACAGTGTAGATATGGGAGGCACTGCATGGACAGGTAGGGTGCATACCTAGGTACATATCCATGGGATTCAGACATGTCCTTGCTCTACTCACCTAAGCAGTGCCTCACCAGCCACGCTGCAATTTCTATCCATGCTAGGAGGACGAGCAGTGTATGCACTCTATATTCCACCAAAAGGAGTGTGCAGTGTAGATGAACCTTTAAATACCTGCCTCATTTGCCAAAATCCATCAGTCAGTATATTAACCTGTTACTCAATACTGCTTCTCTCTCCTTTAATATGTTAGTACCTTGATTCCCTTTCCATTGGGTTTTATTAAATGCACAGCACACATGTGGATGATCAGCACAGGAGGAATTCCAAAAGATTGGTTAGCCAGCTTGAAGTATGCCAGAGGCTCTTCAAAACCCACAAATGGGACAGAAGGTTTCAGTTATTGGCTCCAACCATAACTTCCTACAATTGAATGAATCAAAGTCTGAAATCCTCCTCCTGGGTAAAAGGTCCTCTTTGTCCCATGTCCCTGACATTGCCATGACTCTCCTTAATCACAGAATCATAGAATATTAGAGTTGGAAGGGACCTCAGGAGGTATCTAGTCCAACCCCTGCTCAAAGCAGGACTAACCTCAGCTATATCATCCCAGCCAGGTCTTTGTCAAGCCTCAGCTTAAAAACCTCTGAAGATGGAGATTCCACCACCTCCCTAGGTAACCCATTCCAGTGCTTCACCACCATCCTAGTGAAAAACGTTTTCCTAATGTCCAACCTAGACCTCCCGAACTGCAACTTGAGACCGTTACTCCTTGTTCTGTCATCTCCCACCACCGAGAACAACCTAGCCCCATCCTCTCTGGAACCCCCTTTCAGGTAGTTAAAGGCCGCTATCAAATCCCCCTCATTCTTCTCTTTTGCAGACTAAACAAGCCCAGTTTCCTTAGTCTCTCCTCATAAGTCCTGTGCTCCAGCCCCCTAATCATTTCTGTTGCCCTCCGCTGGACTCTCTCCAACTTGTCTACATCCTTTTTGTAATGGGGGGCCCAAAACTGGACACAATACTCCAAATGCGGCCTCACCAATGCCGAATAGAGGGGAATAATCACTTCCCGTGATCTGCTGGCAATGCCCCTCCTAATGCAGCCCAATATGCTATTAGCCTTCTTGACAACCAGGGCACACTGCTGACTCATATCCAGCTTTTTATCCACTGTTCCCCCAGGTCCTTTTCTGCAGAATTGCTGCCTAGCTCGTCGGTCCCCAGTCTATAGCTGTGCATGGGATTCTTCCTTCCTAAGTGGAGGACTCTGCACTTTTCTTTGTTGAACCTCATTAGATTTCTTTTGGCCCAATCCTCCAGTTTGTTTAGGTCACTCTGTATCCTATCCCTACCTTCCAGGGTATCTACCACTCCCCCCAGCTTAGTGTCATCCACAAACTTGCTGAGGGTGCAATCTACCCCATCCTCCAGTGCTCCGAAGGTCTGAAATCTTGGCATAATTCTCAACTGTAAACATTATTTTTCCTCCCATATTTCCCTTGAGGAGGTAAGTTTGGAAGGTGGCCAGAACTTGCCCATACCTTGAGTCTGCCTCTGCTAAAGCTTCTCTTATGCTTTAACTCCTTTGCTGCTGAATGCAACAAGCACCTCCATGTGATACTCTCATTTGGCAGCACGCTTTTAAGTGCTGATGTTCAACTGGAATGAGAGCACTTGAGAAAGGACACACACACGTACTCAGCTGGGTCATCAATTACTATCTAGACAACTGCACAGTAGATCACTCCCCTTCAACTTCACACACTATCCACCTGCACTCCACAGTGCAGAGCTTTCCTAGTTCTCTCCTTGCCTGCTCTTTCCATGTCTGTATCAGAGGCTCCACACATTCCTCTCTCTGTTTTCGCTTGGTGCAGCAGAATGCAACTGCTAATTTTATCAGCTTCCTTTTGGGACAAGTGCAATTTCTCTACTCAGCATAGATCAGGGCTACCCAAAAAATCTGCTCCTGGGTTCTATACATTTAAATCCTGACCATGTGCACCATTTTCTTAAACTTACCTCCTTATCCCTGCTCTCTAACACCCGCACCTGACACAGGTGGTAATCCTGAAGCATAACACTTTTGAAGAGGTCCTCTTCAAAATGTTATCTCTTAATTCTCAAACTTACTTGAGAGAATCTCTTTATCAAGCTTCCCTGCGTCACTGTCTGTCATTAAGCATCTAGCACACTAAGTACATCATATAATGACCACTAAGATAGCTGGTTGAAAATTTTCCAGCACAATGCTTTTCTGCTGGAAAAAGGAGCCAAGAAACTCAGGGTTTGTTATAAACAGTCCCTGTCTCCCCCACTTCAAATCTATGTCCCTCCTTTCCCCTCCCCATCTCCACTACCCCTAACTTCAGGTTCCCGCTTTCACCCCATCTACCCACTTCTCCCCCTTGGGTCCATCATCATCACTCCCCAGGCCCCCAATCGTCTCTGGGCCCCTATTTCCTCCATCACTACCGTTCCCACCCTCCAAAACCCTTCTGGGTCTTTACTACTTCCCCCCATCCCAGATTCCTGCTCTGCACCCCTCACCTTCCCTACGGATCACTGCTTTCACCACCATCGAGCACCATTCCCTCCCAGCCCTCACCAGGTCCCTACTTGCTCTCTCTTCCCCCTCCACTGCCTCCCTGCTTCCCCCACGACCACTATCCCATTCCTTTATCCTGCTGCTGCTTTGCCCCTCCCCACCAATCTCCCTGTAAGAACACCACTGTGGCTTAAAAAGCAACAGGTAATAAATAATAAGCGATCTATTTCAAAAACACTGGGGTTTCAAAAAGAAACAGTGCATCTTTTCAAACGATGTACTGTTGAAATTACATTGTAGATGAAGCAACAAAATAAACAAGGGCCATGTATCCTGAAGCCTTTATTTAGCCCCTGATTCTGTCATCCTCAGTCATACTGAGTAGTACCTTACTCAACGAGTAGTTCCCCTGAAGCCTAAGAGCCTGCTCATAGTGTAAGGAACGAGTCATTGTGAGTAAGTATTTTTATTTGTTCCACCTGAGGCCCTGATTCAGAAAAGCTCTTAAACATATGCTTCACTTTAAGCACATATTTAATAGAGACCCTTTCCTGAATTGGGGCTTAAAGCAGTGGTTCTTAATCTGTGGCCGGCTTGCGGCCCAATCAGCACACAGCTACAGCCCATGTGACATCCTCAGGGCCATACAGGTAGTACTAGATGTGGCCCACAATGGTAAATAGGTTGAGAACCATTGGCCTAAAGGAAATCTTCTACTGGCTCCAAAGACTTCAAGGTTTGGGCTCAAAATGCATGAAATGCAAGTGGTTTGTTTAGGCAAGAAAATTACTTTAGAATATTCAAAATTAATCACCAGTGGCACCTCGTTAATTTGCACTCCTGAGGGGCAGGAACAATTCATTGTGAATTACTGAATTTTGCCAATTATTGATTAAGCGCACACTCAGAAAAGGAAGGATAATCATTACAATATGGTCTGTGCTCATCTATATGACAATGCAATTCTATTTTAATTCTCTATAAGGACACTTTTGATGAATTTCTAGAGCAGAAGGATGGCCCAGTGGTTAGGACACTAGCCTACGACAGGGGAGACCAGGGTTCAATTCCTTGCTTGGCCATGGACTTCCTATGTGACCTCGGGCAAGTCACTTTCTCAGTTCCCCATCTGTAAATGGGAATAACAGCATTGCCTCCCAGGGGGATTGTGAGGCTAAATACACTAAAGATTGTGAGGCGCTCAGATGCTATGGTGAGGGGCCACAGACACACCGATGACTGGGAACCATGCAGTGACATAGTTTGTGAAGTAATGGGAGAGCTTACTACAGTCTCTGAATTATTGCATATGGAGGCAGCTGGATTCTGTGTGCCAGTTGACAAATGAGTGAAACTCTTTTCTATTCTTAATCATGTCCTGCACTGTTTCCAGAATGGAAAGTTGTTCTTACCTGGGGCATAGCCAGGGCTGCTGGTTGGATACATATTCGGATTGTAGGTAGCGGCAGCTGTGGGATACCCAGTTGGATAACCTGCAATGAGAAGGACAGAGAAAACACACTTCTTTCAATAACAGTAAGGAAAAAAGAGAGCACCCCTAGGAAAAAAAAATCTGTGTAAACAAAGGGATGATTGGCGTAGTTGAGATATAAAGCAGACACACATTATCAGATGGGCAGGAAATGTTGAGAGCACAAGGATGCATTCTAAGTTTTCCCTCGTCAGCTCCAATATTGAAATATGATTCCCCTGGAAAGAGAAGGCAAATAACCAACACTTTGAAGAATACAGGAATATTCACTGTGTTGTGCAGAACACCACTACTACTTAGTTGCTTGCAGTGCCATATTAAGGTGATGTGTCAGTGTTACTGAATTCACAATAAAATTTCAGGGTTGGAGTACGCACATTTTATTAAGTCTACAGTTTTGCTCAATAGATAATCACTGAATTTAAAAACAAATCTTAAATTAGAAAAAACGGCTACCCCTCTGGAACTTCAGTTAGAAAGTTATGCTACTGCTTCTTTATGATCCAATCCTGTATTGTTCTGAGCCCTCCCTACTCCCATCAGGAACTGAGAGCACTCTATGTCTTGGAGCAAAAGCTCAGCACTTTATTCAATTGGGCCCTTCCTTATCAGCAGCAGAGTTTCTATAAAGCAGATTCTCTTTTTATGGGAAAGCTAGAAACGTTGTATGAAAACACTACGGCTCTTGGGGCCACTCATCACTTGCACAATAGGAGGTACTCAATTATCGGCCAAGCCACCTAGAAAATGACAAGCGAGACAATTTGTACTATTTGGAACTAACAGGTATGGCAAAGGGTTTTAATGGGCATTTTCACAAAGGCTACAAAGCATCCTTCTTCAGTCAGCTAGGCACGTACAGCCGGTCACAGTGAATACAGAGGAATATCGTTTTAAAAACTAAAAGCCCTATTTTGCAAGCCTTGCTCACAGAAGCAATTGAAGTCAACAGGACTCTAACCTCTCCTGGAAAGCATCATTTACTGTACACCTGAAAATCATGCTGTCATGTGCTTTCATAAACGTATGAATCCATGAACAGTGTACACACCCAGCAGCCTGCTTTTGTCAATACACTACCATGTATTGTGTGGTCTCTTTTCTATCTGGAATTCAGCCTGTTGAAGGATTGGTTGGCTGGTTTGGCTTTTTTTAAGCCACCACCATTTTTGGGCCATTTCACAGATCGCGTACTTAAGTCCAGTTCAGTTACATTCTTCTTAGCTGAACTGCTCCTACAGGTTCACCAGCATACAGGTTCACTTCCTGCTGTAAACTGCTGTATAATGGTGCTGTATGCCATTGAACAGCTGCTGCCTATTACCTAGCTAAGTACTTATTATAATGGCCTTCATTCCAAAGGTAGGTACTGTTCTGTGGAAGACAAGTGAATCCTAGGCAGTCTCTTATGTTGAACTGACTGGGACCATCTTCCTGTAACCAGCAAATCCCAAAAAGGGGCAGCAGGTAAAAGACCACAAACTGGTTTTTTTTTCTCTTTTAAACAAGACCAAGATCGGTCTTTACTCCCCCTGATCTATAACTCAATTTCCAGTGCATGGCATCCAGCACTAAGCCTACTGCTTCAAAGATTTTTTTAAAAGTTAATTTGAATAAATTTAATTCAACAGTCATGACCACTGTACTGGAATAAATTACTGTGTGTTCTACCCTCTCATTTTCATCAGTATTATATCTGGCTTCTAAATCAGGTTAATTAAAAATTGCTATCATTAATGCTGGATATGCTCAGGCTTAACAGATTACCCCCTCCCACCCCCAACTCCCAGCCATATAAAACCATGTTGTTGGTGTGTTTGCTAAAATCCTGTATATTCCCAATCAAGTAGCTGTTTGGAAAGTTATTTATAGATTCAGTGATTGCACACAGAACTGGAATGAGGAAGTCATCAAGTCAGAAGTATCCACACTTAGTTTCACATTCTTTAGAAGATTAATTTTCCTTTATTTTTTTTTTGAAATACCTTCCCCCCACCTCCACAATAATGTCCATATTGCCACAGCCTGTTTGTAGCTAGTTTCCAAGATATAAAACACATCCATTGCACATGAAGAGCCTGTATCTAGACACATTTCATTACTATGGGCCAGACTGGACCATGTGCAGAGAGTCCTGGTTGCACAGAAGGGAGAGAGAGCACCACCACTGCAACCCTGACCCTTCCCCCCGCCCCACTGGATAGGCTCTGTGGCTTGTAATGTGCCAAGCCAGGGAACATGTACCATCCGTCCTACAGGCACCCCACCAAACAGTTGCTTTAAGTTGTAGTAACTTTTCTGTGAGCTCCCAGGTGCAGCTGGCATGGAATCAGGGAGGAACTGGAGCTGAACTGGGCTAGGAGGGAGAAAACCCCAGCCCAAACTTTTCATGTGAAAAACCTTTTCAATATGTTCACCTATGCTGGGAAACCTACAAGATCCACGAAGACTCCTGCGGTGCCACTTGAAGCCTTTAAACTCTGTTCTCATCTATGGTCATTAGGTGTTTGCTGTTCATATTTAAGATCTCTGCCCTGAAAGCAGCACGACACGAAGGAAATGATCCCTCTAACCCAGTGACTCTCAACCTTTCCAGACTACCGTACTCCGTCAGGAGTCGGAGCTGCAAGTTTCACCTCACTTAAAAACTACCTGCTTACAAAATCAGACATAAAAATACAAAAGTGTCACAGCACACTACTACTGAAAGATAGCTTTCTTTCTCATTTTACCATAGAATTATAAACTAAATCAATTGGAATATAAATACTGTACTTACATGTCAGTGTATATAGAGCAGTATAAACAAGTCTTTGTCTGTATGCAATTTTAGCTTGCACTGACTTTGCTAGTTGCTTTTTATGTAGCCTGTTGTAAAACAAGACAAATATCTAGATGAGCTGACATACCTCCTGTAAGACTTCTGCATACCCCCAGGGGTACACATACCCCTCGTTGAGAACCACTGCTCTAATCCAGGCCTTTTTTTATCAAGAATACAAAGCAAGATAGGCTCTGGATAGCCTTCCTTCATTCCCTCTGCTTAAGCGGGATCTAGACCAGAATAAAGGGTGATCTGTAAGAACACATTAGTTACAGCTGGCCGGGCGGGAGGAGGGAGGTTTTGGAATTTATTTTCATCACAATGCAGAATAAAAAAAAGACAGTTACTTACCTTGTAACTGTTGTTCTTCGAGATGTGTTGCTCATGTCCATTCCATTGTAGGTGTGTGAGCGCCTCCGTGCATGATTATCGGAACTTTTTTCCCCTTTAGCAGTACCCGTAGGGCCGGCTCCGGCACCCCCCCGGAGCCCCGCGCACATGCCACGGTATGTGAGGCGCTGCCGGCCCTACGCCCCCTCAATTCGTTCTTGCCGCCAACTCCGGCAGCGGGGATGGGAGGTGAGTTATGGAATGGACATGAGCAACACACCTCGAAGAACAGCAGTTACAAGGTAAGTCACCGTCTTTTCTTCTTCAAGTGCTTGCTCATGTCATTCCATTGTAGGTGACTCACAAGCAATACCTTGGAGGTGGGCCGGAGTTACGGATAAGCTGCCTGCAGCACGGTTCTGCTGAAGCCCACGTCATCCCGTCCCTGCTGGACGATGGTGTAGTGGGGTGTGAAGGTGTGTACAGACGACCAGGTGGCAGCCCTGCAGATGTCTTGCTCAGGCACTGTGGATGAAGCTTGAGTTTTGGTTGAGTGGGCTGTAATTATTCCCGGAAGGGGCACCTTCACCTGCTCAAAGCAGAACTTGCATGCTGAGGTTGGCACTGATATGGGTCCCCCATCCTAAGTCCGAGGCATCCGATAGAAGAGTGACCAAGGGGACTAGCTCCTTGAATGGACTGTCTGGGGGCTCTGCCACCAGTCTAATGCGGCCAGGACCTGTGGGGGGGGGGGGGGAAGGGGAGACTGTGACCACCTGGTTCAGGGAATGTCTGCTTAGGGCATAAACCGAGGCAAGCCGTGACTGCAGTGGTCTGAGTCTTAGCCGAGCCAGCCTCACCATGTAAGTGCAGGCCGCCATGTGGCCTAACCACTGCAGACAGTGCCTGACTGCTGTAGCTGGGCACAGGTGCAGGCGAGCGATGATGGCGGACATCGCCTCGAAGTGGGGCTGGGGAAGAAAAGCTCGGGTTTGGGAAGTGTCCAGGACCACCCCGATGAACTCTACCCACTGCACTGGAGTTAATGTGAACTTCTGCTTGTTTATTAGCAGGCTCAGCCGACGGCAGGTGGCACATGTCAGACATACACCGTTCTGGACATGGGCCCTGGACCTGCCCCTGATTAACCAATCCCCCAGATAGGGGAAAATTTGGACCCCCTTGCACCTCAGGTGCGCTGCCACTACTACCATACATTTCGTAAACACCCTTGGGCCCGAGGAAAGGCCAAAGGGTAACGTCGCAAACTGGTAATGGGAGCTGGCCACCACGAAACAGAGGAAACGTCTGTGGCTGGGAAAAAGAGAAATATGGACGTATGCGTCTTTTAGGTCGAGGGCGGCATACCAGTCTCCTGGATCCAGGGAGGGAATGATGGAGGCAAGGGAAACCATGTGAAATTTCAGTCTCTTGAGATATTTGTTGAGATGACGCAAGTCTACTATAGGCCTGAGACCCCCTTTCACTTTGGGATGAGGAAGTAGCTCGAGTAAAACCCTTTTCCCCTCATGTCCGGTGGAACCTCTTCTACGCCCCCAGCTGAGAAGGTTCTCTACCTCTTGCATGAGAAGTTGCTTGTGAGGGAATAACCTGCCGAAACTATGCTAAGGACCCAGCAGTCCAAAGTGACCTTGGCCCATGCGGACAGGAAAGGAGCTAGGCGGTTCAGGAAGAGATGGGAAAGATCCAGGGAACAGGCTGGAACACCGTCCTTGGGTGCATCTTCAAAATGATCTCTTTTGCTTACTGGATCGCCTAGACAGCCCTTGCTGGGGGGCTGAGGTGGACCCTGGCATTGGTCGATGTCTCCTAGACCCCCTATTACTGTCCCTTTATCTGTAGGGCGTGACCTGCTGTAGCTGATATCTCTACTGCTCTGGCCCTTGAGGATGGAACTGGTGCCTTGAGGCCCGGGGCGTATAAAGACCCAAGGAGCAGAGTGTGGCCCTCGAGTCTTTCAGACCATGCAACTTTGCATCTGTCTGGTCCAAAAACAAGGCTGACCCATCGAAGGGGAGGTTCTGGATGAAATGTTGAACCTCCTAGGACAGACCCGAGGATTGCAGCCACGAGCATCTATGCATACAGATGGCATCTTCAGGATGGTGCTAAAGTCCAGTGCCTGGTCCTGGGGCAAAGAGTCTGCAAAGCGCTTGAGAGAGTCCCAGAGATTGAAGTTGTACCTACCCAGGAGAGCCTGCTGATTGGCAATGCAAAACTGCAGGCTTGCCATCGAATAAACTTTTCTCCTGAACAAGTCCAATTTCTTGTGGTTTTTATTTTTGGGCATGGAACCAGGCTGCTCCTGCCTATCCTGCTGGTTGGCAGCATCTACCACCAGGGTACCAAGAGAGGGGTGGGTGAAAAGGTACTCAAATCCTTTGGCCGGGACATAATATTTCTTTTCGGCCCCTTTAGAGGTTGGGGCCACTGATGAAGGGGTTTGCCACAAGCCCTTCACTATCTTTAATACCCCCTCATGCATAGGGAGGGCAACCTGGGCTGGAGTCGCCGCTGCCAGGACATTAAAAAGACTGTCTGATGCCTCCTCTAGCTACTCCACCTCCAACCCCAAGTTGGAAGCCACCCTCTTGAGAAGCTCTTGATGCGCCCTGGAATCATGCAGGGGTGCCGATGGTCCCTGGGTGACCGCCTCATCTGGGGAAGAGGAAGAGAACTGGAGGGGCACAGTGGGTGGTGGCATCCCTTCACGCTAACGAGGGGCCCCAACAGAAGTCCCTTCTTGGGGTCCAAGTCATCATCGGAGGCTGAATGATGGCCCTTCTCCGGAGCCGGTGGTGCAAACTGCACCCCAGATGACCTGAACAACAGCGGACCCAGTCCCACCGGAAACCCCCACCAGAAACCCAATACGGCCATTGGGGTGGCCACTGCCCGAGGCCATTCCGGGGCTGTCTGAGCAGGGGGGTGCTCCAGCATCTTTTGCCAGTGGTGGCAACGACTCGCCTGGTGGCCCTCCTCTTGAGAAGACGCTGACTCACTGTCAGATGACCACGATGGGGCTGCACTGGAGGCTCCCACTGTATGGTGCCGAGTGGAGGGGGAGCAATGACCCGATCTGGGTGTGCTCCAACGCTCTGGAGAATGACCTCTTGGCATCGTCGATTGTGATGACAACGAGCCCTGGGAGAGGGAGTGGTGTTGGCTTCCTTCTGGGGAGTGGCCTCTTGCAGGCAATCCAGACAGGTGCCACCTCCTGGAATGAGCTTCGGCCAGTGCTGGGGACTGCAACCGGTGCCGACCTCCCTCCGTGCCCCGCTGATGCAAGGTGCTCCAGCGACCATGACCCGGACCGACTTCTCAGAGAGCGGTGTCGCATCGACCCCTCCACTCGGGATGACGGGGCTGTTGGGGATTGTTCCCCAGGCTCTGGGGATCGTCTAACCCAACCAGGGGGTCCCAGCACGGGCTTCCCCTGCAACACCGGCCCCTTCTCTCTGGGCGGAGGCTGGGGCAGTGTAGGCAAAGCCAACAAGGTCCGTGCCACATGAAATGCCTCCGGCGTCGACAGGTGCAGAGATGCCCTCCCACTCCCAGGAGTCAGAGGCGGCTCTCTGGTTGGAGATGTAGGCTCTGGTGGTGTTGAGCGAGTCTCCACTATCTGACCCCGGTGTGGTCCCATGCTTGACCTCACTTTCTTGGATGGTGCAGGGGAGCAGCCTCACTCTGCACGCTTCTTTCACCGTTTCTTCCTCGACAAAGAGGAAGAAGTCTGGTGCCGAGGCAGGGTGGGTGCCGAGGGCATGCTCTGCACCAATGCCACGCTTGGTATCGAAGTAGAACGGGTTGGTTCGGAGGCCGGTCTGAGTGCTGCCTCCATTTGTAGGGCTTTCAAGTGGGTCTCTCTGTCTTTTTAGGTTCAGGGTCTGAAAGCCTTACAGATCTTGCATTTGTCCTTACAATGAGCTTCCCCAAGGCACTTTAGGCAACTATCATGGGGGTCGCTCAGTGGAAATGCTTCCCACAGGAGGCACAAGGTTTGAAGCCCAGTGACTGGGGCATGCCCTGCTCCTGGCAAAGTCCCAGCCGGGACTATCCTAAGTAACTAACTACCACTATTAACAACACTTAAGGTCTAATCTACCTAACTAAGACAAACAACAAGCAACTAAGGAGATCAAAAGGGATTGAGAACACCTGCGATGCAAGTCGTAGCATTTCCAGCAACCACCATAGGTGGAAAGAAGGAACTGAGGGGCGTAGAGCCGGCAGCACTTCATATACCGCGGCATGTGTGCGGGGCTCCAGGGGGCACTGGAGACGGCTCTACAGGAACTACTAAAGGGAAAAAAGTTCCGGTAACCATGCATGGAGGCACGCACACCCCTACAATGGAACGGACATGAGCAAGCACTCAAAGAAAAAACTGAGATTTTTTCAGTATTTTTTGCACAGAAAGCCCCCAGCCCAAAATATCCACTAACCCGATGATTTGGACACTCATCTAGGAAAGCCAGGCTCAAGTTTGTGCTCTGCCTGATGGACAAGGGATCTGAATCTGGGTCTCCCACATCCCAGGTGACTGCCCTGACCATTACGCTATAGAGTCGGTCTCTCTTGCTCTGGCTCAACTCATATTTAATTATATACAAAGTGGAACAGTTTCAACAGGACAAGAGTGAAAGACACACAGTCTGACCGACCACATAGCCCAGCAGCTAAAGCTCAAGCAACTGAACATGTATTAAAGACAGAATGTGTTCCCGGGCTTCACTTGACTTGAACACTAGACCTTGTATCCTAATCTAGACAAGACCTTAGAGGCTGATGAGGTGTTTTTTTGGTTTTTGACCTCAAAGGACAAGTCTGTAAGAAGCTCCCAAACAGTGGCGAGAATTTGTCCAAGTAGGAGAGAGATTACAACAAACAAAATGGTCTCTAAGGCCCAGCTGGCCTCACCTTCTACACAAACTAATCTACTGGGGTACAATCCAGGTCGCCATCATCAATAAGCAAACTCCTGCATTGCTAGAGTGCTACTTCCTTCTCCCTGCCTGCCCCTTCCTCTTGACCCTGTGGTAGAGAAGTGTGTACGGATCCTGCCTTGAATATGTGTCCTCCCACTTCCTTGACTCTCTGGTGTCCCTATACCCCCTTTCAGGTTACTTTTATCTGCCCCACCCCTTCAAAATCTATGCATATGTCTTCAAGGAGGA
Source organism: Emydura macquarii macquarii (assembly GCF_026122565.2). Lineage (NCBI taxonomy): Eukaryota > Metazoa > Chordata > Testudines > Chelidae > Emydura > Emydura macquarii. The sequence continues at coordinate 6,598,484 of NW_027133465.1, forward strand.
GGAGATGACAGTCACTTGTTACTATATCCATCGCACACATTCCAGTTCCAGTCAGCTCTGTGTTCACTGCCTTACAGAAAACAGGTATGGGTTCCTGTCTCTCCTGTACTCCTTTCATATCTTATTTCCAAATAAGCCTCCCCCATTTCAAGGGTCCTTTTCTCTTTGTTCAACCCTAGACACTATGCTCCTGGTTGGTGGTGTCAAATTGACTCCAGCTCACTGTCTGCCTTTAAAGAGACAAGGCACATATTTCATATTACACCCTCAACTCTATTTCTACTATATAATAATAATGCCACCTAGCTCTTATATAGTGCTTTTCATTCATAAATCTGAAAGCACTTTACAAAGAAGGCAAGGATCATTACCCCCATATAACAGATGGGAAACTGAAGCACAGAGAGATGAAGTCACTTGCCCACTATCATCTAGCATGCATACAGGGGAGCCAGGAACAGAACCCAGGTTTCCTGAGTCCCAGTCCAATGTTCTATCCACTAGGTCAGGGGAAATCAACTGGAGGACTGTGAGCCAAATCCAGACCACCAGAGGCTTTTGAACAGACTGCAAAAACTTTTTATTTACTTATCGTCATTATTGTTACTGCAGTGTGAAAAATGTTTCTTTGGCGTCTGGACTTTGACTATACCTTGACCATGAAATTTGGACTGTGACCAAAAATAATTGACTACCCCTGCCCTAGGCCATATTATATCTCAAATATCATTTATTGGCAGGTTAAAGTGAATTTGTCACAGGCTGATGGAAGACATTTGTTTGTATTATTGCAGACCCCAGTTTATACAATAGCCATCTGTATTTCTATTCTGTATGTGCAATGTTAGTAAAAATAGGAACACCTTGTATTCTTGTCTTCCTCTCCTGTACTTTCTATACTCAGCTGGTCACATTTTGCATATACCTGGACTATAAACTCTCTGGGGTGGAGATTGCTTTGCTTCCTGATTGTACAGAACCCAGCACAACAAGGCCCCACTCCTGACTAAGGCATCTGCAAATTACTGCAATACAAATAATAAATAATGGTACATGAACAGTTCAACAAATGTTAACAGCACATATACTCCTATGTCCCATCTGCTCCCTTGGGTACATTTCCAGCGATCAAATATTCTACACTACTTGTCCACTGCAAGAAAAACCCTCTCTTCACTTTCTCTAAGGCTATTAAAAACAAATCTTGGACAAAAATTTTCTAAGTTAGGCACCTACATAAAAAGGACTAAAATAAATCAGGCTATTTTTACTTAGGTGCTTATCTAGATGTAGGTGCCTAAATTTGAAAATTATGGCCTTTTTTTTTTTTTGCGTGGCATTTCTTTGAATTGATTGCTTTAATTATTCAAACAGTTTGATGCTATTTAAGACACATGCAGAAACAACAGTGTGTTATAGGATATTCTTATTTGTGCTGAATTAGTCAGGTTTGTTTGCAGTCTTTTTAAGCTTATGCACAGTATGAGTTCATTTTTATTCTTTTACTTTGAAATACAATAAAGTTATGATCATTTAAAAAATGGCTTCAATGCAAATAAATCTTGATTCCATTAAAGAAATTCTAATAATCTCACCCATTGGAGAATATATTGACCTTTGCTCTCACCTTTCTTCCACTCTAAAGAAATCAGATCAAACATACCTCAATAACTTTGTAAGTCTTGACTCCAGCAACAAATAATTGCCTTTTGTTTATTAAGGAAAAGTGGGAGAAACAATTGCTGCTTTGTTCCTACCGCTAATACTGAAAGATGAGAAGGTCTCAGAATCCAAGGCAGTATGGTCTAGTGGACAGTCAGGCAATTTTGCCAACCCTAAGTGTTCAAAAATCATTAGTTAGACCCTGATTTCTCCCCACCCCAATGAGATTGGATTTAAAATGGAGAGATTTTTAAAAATAATACATTTGAGTCTTTTAATGTGCTTGGCTTTGAGACTTTGTTTTGAGATTTATGTTTTCCAGCTTTTCTCTGCTACCATGATGACTACAAACGTACTTCTTTAAAAAAAAGAAAGTTGAGTTTCTCATAACTACAGGTGTTGGGGCTTTAAGAAAACAACAAAATATCACAAGACTTGCACTGAAATCATGAGAATTGCCAACACTATGGTGACGTGGGTTATATTCCTGATTCTCCCATTGACTTCCTGTGTGATCTTGTGCCTCTGTACAGTGGCTGCTCCCACTTTCCCTCTATATGACTCTGTTTCCTCTCACGCAGTTTGTCTTGTCTATGTGGGCTCTGACCCTACACAGAGAGCTGTGTGAACGAATGGACTTCTCCCCTGTGGGGAAGTCCCAATGACTTCGATATGGCTCTGTGTGGGACTGGGGCTCTAAAATTTTAAGCTCTTTGGGGGAGGGACTGTGTTTTAGTAGGTGTCTATACAATCCCTAGCACAATGGGAGCCTGATGTTTGCTGAGGCATCTAGGTGCAATTGTAATAAAAAAGAATAAGAATATGAGTACCGAGAGAATTTGGAAGGCATATGTCAAGCAAAATTATATTCCATTCCTTAGAGAATCATAGATGAGGGTTGGAAGGGACCTCAGCAGGTCATCTAGTCCAACCCCCTGCTCACAGCAGGACCAGCTCCAATTAAACCATCCCAGCCAGGGCTTTGTCAGGAAAAAGGTTTTTTTTAATTTTCATTTCCAATCATACTGAAAATTAATCCACAATCAATAGTAGCAGAAAACTCAATGTTCATTTAATATTCTTCCTGCAGAAGACGTATGACACTATCGAGCTGAGAAACGCTAACTGAACCAGTTAAAAAATGATGATGTAATAACTGGCTGAGTAAAATGAAAAGCACTCAGGGCTGCAGTACTTATGTACGTATTTTAAAACTGCCTTTTATTTTTCATGTATTTCTAAATGTTTCTATAAAATCATGCAGTGTTGCCTTTGATTAATGGTTCTTAGGCCTCGGCGCCCAACCACCCCAATTCCCCTATTTTGCATATCTTTTTAATATGCACACCTTGTGGAAACACAAAAGAAAAGGAGTTCAGGCAATAAATTATAATCACTGGTGGATAGAGCCTCTTGACTGTTTTCAAGCAAAAGGAGCAGCTTGGTTTAACTCAGTCCCTGAAGACTGTACACAGACTGCTCATAATAAAGCACTTTGCTTACATTTCCAGCCATATAGTTTATTGCCTACATGCAGACAAATTTATACGTGTGAAGACCAGCACAAAACTGTCCCCCCTCTGGTACGCTGAGCTTCTGCTGTGTAGTGAACTGCATATCCTGATGGCGCATCAAACACATGGCCTGTTCCATTTTGCTGACCTCTGACGCTGCTCCCTAGTAGAATCATAGAAGATGAGGGTTGGAAGGGACCCCAGGAGGTCATCTAGTCCAGCCCCCTGCTCAAAGCAGGATCAACCCCAACTAAATCACCCTAGCCAGGGCTTTGTCAAGCTGCATCTTAAAAACCTCTAGGGAAGGAGATTCCACCCCCTCCCTAGGTAACCCATTGCAGTGCTTCACCAGCCTCCTAGTGAAAAAGCTTTTCCTAATATCCAACCTAGACCTCCCCCACTGCAACTTGAGACTGTTGCTCCTTGTTCTGTCATCTGCCACCACTGAGAACAGCCTAGCTCCATCCTCCCTGGAACCCCCTTTCAGGTAGTTAAAGGCTGCTATCAAATCCCCCCTCACTCTTCTCTTCTGCAGACTAAACAAGCCTAGTTCCTCAGCCTCTCCTCCTAAGTCATGTGCTCCAGCCCCCTAATAATTTTTTTGCCCTCTGCTAGACTCTTTCCAATTTCTTCACATCCTTTCTGTAGTACGCCTGTGATGGCTTATTCTTGTTCCCAAACTGCCAGTTGTCCCACTAGTGGGATTTCCTCAGAGGCCATTGCAGTGATTCTGTACATCAGTACCAGAAAAAGGCTAACAAACTGATGGGAATTCAGAGGAGAGCAACTAAAATGATTAAGTAGGTAAAGGACTGACTTCTGAGTAGGCTTGGAAGGATTAGATTTAGACTGCCTGCTGTAATTTATTTCCCATCAGATTGACTGGGGATTTATGCAGGCAAAGGACTCGCATTTTGTGAAGTGTGTGTGTGTGTGAATTTGGTAGTTGAGAAATTACCATAGTGACACACCAGGCAAGTTGTCTCACACAGCTCTGCCAAATCCTTCATAATCTAGACCTGCAACAATGCTCTCCTTCAGCAGTGATTGCCAGTAGCTCTGAAAGCACAAATAATGCACCTAATTATGTGATGATTTCGGGATATGAAGAAAACACATGAGAAGGACACCTGTGAACTAATTCAGTATTTGAAACCAACTCTACAGAGATGAAGGGCTATTACATGAAGGAAATGACTAGCATCCGAGATTTTGGGCAGGTGCTCTGCAACTATTATACTAGGCTTCCCCAGTCTGGGCTAACAAGACTCTGCATTTTTATGGCCCCCTTCCATGATAGAGCGGAGGGCTTGGCTCGCAGGTGTCTCCTGCTGCTTGTTGTGAGCTATCCTAGACAGGCACAGTTAATGGCTCTACTCTGCACTGGAAAACTGAAGTAGGAATCTAGGGGGGAATGGGGAATTAAAGCCTTAACAATACATAGTTCTTATGTGATACTTGAATTGACAAGAGAATTTGTTTAGTTTAAGATGTGAAGCCCACCAATCCTATAGTATAGTACTGTAAGTGCTGTCTCCCTCTCATCAACCACTGCTGGTTGGCTCCACCCAGAACCAGCTGCTGGCCAGCTCATCCATTCCCCTGCATCTCCTGTCGCCTGGCTCTCATGAGGCTGGGCTTCTCAATCAGGTTGCTGGTAGAACAGCGCTCCTGCTGCGTCTGCATTGGGAGGACTGCTATAGCAGCCCCAAGGAAGGGGAAAGCAGAGTAAAATTTTCAAAAGCACCTAAGTAATTTAGGCATTTAAGTCCCTTTGTCACAAGTGATTCAGGAGCCTCAATAAGTCCCACTGACACTCAAAAGATGCTAAGGATACACTTACTGCTATAAGCTGGACATGAGAGGCAGAAAGGACACTGCAGAACGGGTTAGAAGACACTACAAATTTACCATTGTTCATGGGCAAAGAGCAGCATATGCTTAAAGTATTGGGTCAAAACTCAGCACCGGGGTATTCAGGCATAGTTCAATTTGCCCTTTGTGTTTAAATGGAAAATCTGTTGTATTCAAAGGAGTTTCTTTTTGTTGTACAAAATACCCAGCTCACAATTGAGGGAGCTTCCCAACTGAAACGTCTAGAAGCAAAATCTCCATCATGAGAGGCCATAGTGAGTTCTACTAGACAGCTTTGATTGACTTTTGAGTGCAGTATCTTAATTTCTTAAAACACAAAACGGTATTCATAAAGTCAAGGTGGGTGAGGTGATATCTTCTGTTGGCAGAAGGTACAAGCCTTTGAGCTTCATAAAGTCAGGCCTGTTAGCCTGGTTACAAATTCTCTTAAAACAGTACATAAAGCACAATATTTTAAAAAATACAGAAAGAATTTGCCAAAACGGTTTAATAGTGAAAGGCGGGCTCTGTGGTCATATACATTTGGACGGTAATCACTGGCAAGTAAGCACGCACGCACGCACACAGTGGCGCTGGAACAGTTTTATACTGGGGGTACTGAAAGCCATTGAACAAAACTGTAAACCCAGTATATGATGAAAACCACATCAAGCCAGGATACCACACCCCCAGGACCTCTGCACACAAGTTCTGGTTTTCAGGAATTAGACTACAAATGTAGAAGGCAAGGGTCTAAAGTCTGAGAAGTGGTTTAATGCTTTGGGGGAGGTCAGAGGTTTAGTTGATTCTTGTTGTTTTATGTAGGTACTCAGATCTTATTGCCAGATCGTAGCCATCCATTTACCACAAAACTATTCCAGCTTATGTTCACTGAAGGTATAAATACAGGGGAAGTGCAAAGCAAGGGTGGTATCATTTGGAAGACTGAGCTAACGTATGGCAAAGAATGTAGTGTTTCTAAAGTTACTGAGGATAATGAACACGTTCTTTCTTATGAAGCAATGCCTCCCTCTTATCACTGTTTCCAGCTTCATCAGCCCAAGAGGTAAAGAAAAACACTGGCCAAATGACTGTACATTGAGTCAGGCACAGCAATTATTTGAAAAGATTAGTTCTAGCACTTGCATACCTTTTAAAGATTTAGGGTTTTTTTTTGGTTTCATCCAGTCCTTTTTCCTTGTCAGCAGCAATGACTCACTTCTTGCCCACAGGCTATGACCGTACAAAGCTGAGATTCACATTGACCGATAGCAGACCGACAATGTTGCTTGTACTGTTGTTTCCCCCATTTTAAAACTTTGACTTCACTAAGGAACAGAACAGTTTGATTTAGACTTTATGCTGTATACATTATCACTGTACCATACTCTACGTTTGTTGCTACCAACGCTAGGTCAATGAGGTAGTCTGACTGATTTTGTGGGAATTACAGGGATTTTATTGCAATATTTTATAAAGAGGGGTTATTTACTAGTAACTGCAGTTATTGAAGAGATGCCTCTGTGCACTCGCTTTGGAAGTGCATTAAGCTAAGCACATAAAGGCACTCAGTGTGGAATAAGATTGTCCACACAGGTAGCTAGTGCAGAAGAGCTCCTGTGCTTTGAATAACTCCCTGGCTATTTCGTACTAAAATCCCCATGAATTCTCCATGTAGACAAGCCCGTAGTCAATCCTTTAAGGAAACATGAAACTGTGGGATGAAAGAACGGAGGTTTACCCTTGACCAAATTGGGACAAGCAGAGATAGCTGCCAAATGAAGCTGGAGGGAAATTAGTGCTAGTCCCTGTGATTTCAAGTACCATAGCTATTCTAAAACAGCAGGGATACCCACCCATGATGCGGTTAACCCTTTAGACTCCACCCAACACATAAACTATGTCCATTTCAATCTGTAGCACTTCAGGAGGCCTGCAAGCAGCAGAAGACAAACCTGTGGTTCACTGGATAGGCGGAGAAGATCTGTGTACCAGGGTTCTCAGGGCTACATTGGTGCTATCTGAATGACCCTGGCTGCATCCTTTCTGATTTTCATTATGACTCTAGGGATCAAGGGACTGGAGGGAAGGCACAGAGGAGATGACTGCTCCAATTCAGCCACAATGTTCTGGTAGTGATCTGTCCTTGTCAGCCTTGGTGTGGTACTGGTGGCACCTGTTGTTCTGGCTGATCACAAATAGGTTGATTAGTGGCTGTCCCCACCTGAGGAAGAGTGAGGATGTCAATGACTGGTTCAGGGACCATTTGCGTTGATCATATGACTGCCTGCATCTGCCTGAACAGTCTCTTCCCCTGTTGGTGTGCTGCTATCAGATAAATGATGGTGGATACACCAGAGACAGAGTTTTTTTGCTCTCCTCCCTGCTTGCTGATATAATACATGGATGGGGTATTGTCTGTGAGCACCTCTACCAATTGATGTTGCATGGAGGGGAAGAAGAGAGTTAGGATCCATCTCACCACTCAGAGTTCCAGGACACTCATGTGGAGTCTGGACTCAGAGGTGTTTCAGAGCCCCTGTATATGGGGATCCTGGCAATGAGCACTCCAAACTAGGTGGGAGGTGTTTGTGGTGATTGTAATAGTTGGAGATGGAGGATTGAACACCCGCTCTACCTACACCCGCTCATTCTTTCCCATCTCCCATAAGCGAAGCTGTTGAAGCGATAGAGGGGGGCATGGTTAGCTTTCTTTCAGGCTATGTAAATTGGCTATGTAATGGGATACTACCCAATGTTGAAGGTGCTTGATTCTTAGGCAGGCAAAGGGTGTCAGGTAAGTTGATGAGACCATGAGATCCAGGAGACTTATGAAGAACTTTGTTATCTGCACTGGTTGATCCCCAAGAGTTATCATCAGGGAGTCTCGTTTTCAGAAATCTGTCTTCCGGGAGGAGGGTTCTGGCTTGCATGGAGTCCAGGACTGCACCGGTATCTTGGTGTAGGTTAAAGCAAGGACTTCTCCCAATTGATGAGGAGCCCTAGAGACTGCAGAAGGTTGTACATGTACTGAACCACATTAGAAGGAGTTTGTAGAAAGCTGGCCTGAAGTAGCCAATCATCCACGTAAGGGTAAATTAATATGCCTTTGTGTCTGAGGTATGCTGCAACCACCAAAAGGCATTTTGTGAACACTCTTGGCACTGTGGACAGACCAAATGGGAGAACAAGAAATTGGAAGCAATCTGCTCCCACACAGAACTGGAGGTACTTGATATAGGCGGGTGTTATTGCTATGTGGAAGTAAGCATCAGTTAAGCTGAGAGCTTCATACCAATACCACATGGACAGGGATGGGATGATGTCCCTCAGTGTTAGCATCCTGAACCTAAAAGTTTAGATATCTGAGTTGAAGTCTGAGAGGTCCAGGATGGGTCCTTCTCACTTCTTGGGTACTCCAAAATATCTGGAGTAAAATCTTACCAGCTTTGGTGTTGCACAGAAACCTCTTGTATAGCACCCCTTTTGAAGAAGGTAGATAATCTCCTCCAATAGGAGATTGTAATTAGAAGAATCCCTGAAAGTGGAGGGGGAGAGGAGAAAGAGGTGGTCTGTGTGAAACTGGACTGAGTATGGTCTCTAGTAGTGTCTAGTATCCAAGAATCTGAAGTAATCTCACTCCAAGTGTAAAAGAAGGATGAGAGATGAGATCTAAACTGCAGAGGAAGAAAACGTGACTCTTAGTAGTCTGTCAAAAGTGATTTTTGGGAACTGTTGCCTGGGACAACATGCAATGAGGGATCCTGCTTCTGTACTGAGTTCTTTTTATAGGATCTGTTTTAGAGGAATCTGAGGAATGACACTTCTGAAGCTGGGTATTCTGTGTTGGACTGCAGGGGACTGCCTCTGAAATTGAAAGGTTGTGTCATATGGCTTCCTTTTAATAATAGATGCATATTGGGAGAGCCCCCAAGAATGGGCTGTGATTCTTACTTTAAATCCTTTCCAGAATGTCATCCATTTTATCACTAAACAGGGCCCTCAGAGGCAAATCTTCAATTAGCTTCTGAAAGCCTGGAGCAAGGCCTGATGTTCAAAGCCATGATGATCTCTGTAGGGCTATCCCAATGGCCATAGCCCTGGTGGTTGAATTTGAGGTGTCAAACTATTCTCACAGTATGCCTGGTTAATGTCCTATTCTCAGCAACCAAGTTATTTGCAGCATCTCTTTACTCCTCAGGTACTTAGTCCAGGGTGGAGTTAATAGAGTCCTATAAGGCACAATTGATTCGTGACAGAACAGCCAGTTAGTTTGTCACAGAGAAACCCAGGGAGGCAAAGAATTATAAACTTCTACCAACCACATCTAACCTATGCCCTTCCTTTTGCCCAGGAGCAGATATGGATGCTCTTATCTTTAGACATTTCCTGAGATACATAGACCAGCATGGAGTTAGCTGACAGATGCTGAAGCAAATATTGATGCCTTTCTGAGCGTACAAGGTACATTCTACCAGCCCTCAGAGTCAGGCAGGGATGACACAGGGGATAGCCACAAGTCCTTTGCCGGAAGGATGGTGAATGCGATTGTCTTTTGTCTCCCATTCCATAATGCCAAAAAGAGGGTCAGATAAATCAACTGCTGAAACCCTCGTCTGTAGCTGGCGAGTATTCGCCAGTCTCCTCATTAGCTCCTGGAATTGCTTTTGTTTGTCTGGAGGACACAAAGAAAGCTCCAATCTGGTTCTCTGGTCCTTCAGTATTGTCCTTAATGGCTGGGTGACTGCTCCATTTCCCCTGCTGGACAATACTCAGACAGTACAGTGGCACTTGGATACTATCCTGGTGGGTGCCCTGGAAATACCCTGGATAGACACAGCTATGATTATACAGCCTTAATATAGACCTGAAATACAGGATCCTGATACTGCATGGTGTTTTTAGGTTTCTAAACTAACATGCCCTACTTGGGATTCATAATCAGAACTTGCTGTTTCTCTCTGTTTTCAAACCAAATGGAAACTTGTCCCTGAGAATCCTGGTTAATACTTTCTCCTTTCTAGCCACCCCAATAATATTTGAAAGAACTTAAAGTGAATAGCACTGGAGATCGTGGAGATGGTGCAGGTATCTTTGAAGTTCAAGACAACAGCTTGGGCATCTATGGCCTATGATATGATGACATGGGTAGATGGGATGATCTATTTGTCTTCAATTCATGTGACCACAAGTCAACTGGTCCTGGCAGCATGGGTAAGATTCTTCCCTCAAGAGAGAAAATTAAGGGTGTGGGGCAGATTGGCGCTCCCAATCCCACAGAGGTGAGGTAATCCCTCCTTTCCTGCAAATTTGGCATCAGCCCAGTTTCACCAAAAAAAAGAGATGGATTTCCATGGAGACCAGGGCACTTATAGGAAACCTAGTGATGCAGTGGGTCTACATCAGGCTGTGTAGTTGGTCAGGCCTGAGAATAAGATAGGACTGGTAGACCCAGGAAATGTTAGGATGCTATGATCTGAACATTAGAAAGGGGCAGTAGTCCACTGACAGCCTAGGGCAGGTGTGGCCTTAATTCCCCCTCTGTTTTTCCACTGCTTCTAGGAGATATCTCAAGGTTCAATACATTGCAGCCTCTTGGTCAAAAAGATAATTCCTGTTTCTGTTCTCACTGGCCTCTATCCGTCACAGTCCCCAGTGAAGTCTGGGAGTTTAAGCAACCTTCAGAAATCTTCAGTTCTGAAGTGCAATTGTCTGCTTTTCAAGAAGCGCTTGAATGGACAAAACTTGATTTGAAGAGTTAAAGCAACTGTCTGGAAATATCTGTCACATAGTTTGGTTACCTAAATTTTATATATATATATATATATATAGTGGTATAGTAACCCCCCTTGATCTCACGTATTGGCAGCAGTCTCCTTTGGCAGTGGGGCCTGAGATAACTCTGCCCCAACCTGAACAAGTCTTTTGTCTCTTCCCCTCGGCACCTCTCACGTGGAGCGTTTGGTGCAGGCCTTTTCAGGCCTGTGGAGTGACCTTCAACCCCGAGGGGGAGGGGGAGGGGGAGAGGCAGGTAGTCCCAGTCCGTGTATATGACCCAGGGCTCAGGGAGGTACCTTGTCGTGGCTCCTTCTCAGGACTGTAGAGGTGGTAGTAAAGCCCTGGAGGATTGGAGAAACACCAGTCCTTCCTGCAGGCTGGGGCCAGGGTCTTTCCTTCTCTGTTTCTCCAGCTGCGGAGAAGCACTGTCTCCTAGTCCGGAGGAGTCCCTCCTCCAGCTGCCAAAACCTGCTGGCAGCTCCCTTCTCCTTTGTTCCCCCCTGCCCTTTAGGGAAGGCAGGGTTTAAGTACACCTGGAGTAGCCCTTAATTGGGTCCAGGTGTCTCTAACTGACCTGCAGTAACCTCTCTTTCCCTGCAGGGAAAAGGGCCTTTAGCATTCTAGGGCTCACATACCGGCCCTGATATATCCTTTTATACACATCTGGCCTGACTTTACCACAATATATATGGAAGAATGAAAGAACTAGATGGGCCATGAGTCACTGTACCTTCTTAACAAGAGACACTGTGCTTTCTCTGCCCCTACATTGAGACAAACCAAGTTAAATGAGATCTTTAAGGTAAAGTAGATTTCCAAAACTACTTAAGATCAGGCTTAAACATTTTGTGTAGTATTAATGCTCCCTGGAATTATATATTTCATTCTGTATTTGGTTAGTTCATCAAAGCAACAGCAGCAACAACTACAAGAGGTAAGACTGTATCTTGCTGGGTAGAAATTATAACCCTTGATAAAGAATCCATGGAAGTTATTCTTAAGTATTGATCTTTTAAATTGTGGGTCCACACTCTCATTAAATGTCACCCCAGAGTAAATGCTAGGCTGAGAAGATTAAAATCATTTTAGATAGCAGAAGACTGTGAGACTAAAAGGAAGCCAAGACATGTTCTCACACAAAGAATTTTCAACACATTCAGATAAAAAGAGAGGAGCAATTCCTTTAAAGAAATTCTAGTTTCAGTGAAAGTGAAGTCGCCTACCTCCCATGCAAATGAAACCAGGTATTCACAGGAACAATGGATAAGCATTAATATACTAGTTCAGACAAAACAGAAGAGACCTTGCAGCCAAACAATGAATATGTTGTGTGATCTTTAAGCACAAATCTTCCTAGGCTGAATTACACCATTGAACAGAGAGAGAGAGAGAGAGACAAAAAGGTAAATACTCAAAAAGGTTGTTACCAGTGTCTAAGGAATGACTGTCGCCCACAAGCAGTGGAATCAATGCCTCAGGAAGAGGCCTCTTTTTAACAGACAGCTTCAGACTCTCCCCTAAAGAAGAAGCTTCTCTCTTAAAGGAAACCTCAAGGAAAACACTGTCTCTCTGAAGATGCTGCATTACTATAGAAACCAGCTCAAAGGAAAAGAATTGTTTTGAAGATGCTTCAGCCAACTCTACAGATCTTCTGGTGGTGAAATTGAATGCAACAAGCATTCTCAGAGAGTCTACATTAAATTAAAAACTCTCTCATATTAGAGAAAGACAACGGAATTTGAAAAGACAGCTGGCTACTATTATAAAGTAAGGGCTGGTCTACACGACAGACTTTTGATGACCAAAATCAGCTTTCTAGTCGTAACAATGATGGTGTACACACTACAGTTTCCTGCCCGCTGCCCCAAATCCCTGATTTTGCAACGAAATAAAATCAGCTCAATGAGAGGCATAGAGCTTTTTGTGCTAAACTTTTAGCAACAAAGCTTCAGTGTAGATGCCACGTTTCATTATATCATGGTAAATGGCCTCCAGGAAGTGTCCCATCGTGACTGCTCTGGCCATCAGTTTGAACTCCGCTGCCCTGTAGCCATTCGCCCCTCCCTCTTTAAAGTCCTGGCAATTTTTGAAATTCCTGCTTGGTTGGCATGGAGAACTCACATCTCATCTTCCCATGGTGGCTCCATGCACCAAATGTTCTCCCCCTTGGAGCACAACGGAGCTTCTGGCTCTGATCAGCATTTAGGGAGAGGAGGCTGTGCAGTCCCAGCTCTGTTCCAGCTGAAGGAACTATGATACCTTGTGCAGGAACAAAGTGGCTCACAGGCGAGCAGCATAGGGACCTGGTTTGAAGCTGCTCACGTGGAAGAGATGCACCTAGCATCCCTGCTTACTCTCAGGAGCGAGATATTGGCTTCTATGGCACCCTCCTGTGGAAAATGGTGGCATAATCTGAAATTTTGTCCCTATCTACCTGTATCAATACCTCAAACAACCACCCAGAACCTTTTTCCCGGCTTGAGTGCCTCCTCCCCCTGGGCACAACTCACCATGCTCTGGGCAAGCAGCGAACTGTGCACTTGCCAGGGGACAGTGAGAAAGCGGTGTATTTTACAGTACTGAATCAATGTTGTTAGTGCACTGACAATCATGCTTCTTTTGTTCATTGTTTATTGTGCTTCTACCTTGAAGGGAAACCCCTCCATATCTGCCGAATGCCTGTGGCTGATAAGAAAACAACCTCAGAGAAGCAAACTCCACCCACACACTCCAACCACACTCCTGGCCCGTCTCAGTACCCCGTTCACTCCACCCCTTCAGACAGCTTCCAGAATGATAGCTGGACTCATACCTCTCACTGCTTACTCCCCTCCAACCCAGCTTTTTGTGTGTGTTGTGAATAATTGTTATTTAATAAAGACATTCTCTATGAAGGATAAGCAATCATTGTCTCTTGCACACGGTGGTTGCAGCTTACACTGATACACAGTGCAAACTGGCTAGCAGTCACAGCATGGCACAGTACTGTTTACAAAGACACTTTATTGGTGCTTATTGTCAAAATGGTTCCTCAAGGCCTCCATGATTCGAATGGCTCCCTGTTGTGCCCCTTTAATTGCCCTGATATTTGGTTGTTCATAGTCAGCTGCAAGGAGATCCATCTCTGCACTCCACCCCGGGGGAAACTTTCACCCTTAGCTTCACAAATATTATGGAGTACACAGAGGGTGGCTAGAACCATGGGAATATTTTCCTCATTTAAATTTAACCTGCCATAAAGGCATCGCCAGCGAGCTTTTAATGTGCCAAACGCACATTCAACAGTCATTCGGCACCTGCTCAACCTGTTATTGAAGCGCTCCTTGCTGCTATCCATGTTGCTCATATAAGGCTTCATAAGCCATGGCAGTAAGGGGCAGGCTGGGTCTCCCAGGATCACTATGGGCATTTCAACATCTTGCATTGGAATCTTTTGTTCTGGAAAGAAAGTCCCTGTTTGCAGCATTCTGTACAGCCCAGTGTTCCTGAAGATGCGTGCGTCATGTACCTTCCCTGACCAACCTGTGTTGATGTCAGTGAAACGCCCACGGTGATCTACAAGTGCCTGCAGTACTACAGAGGAGTACCTCTTTCTATGGATGTACTTCATCGCAAGAGGGTCCGGAGCCGAAATTGGGATATGCATGCCATCTATCACCCCGCCACAATTAGAGAATCCCATCGCTGCAAAGCCATCCATTATTTCATGCACATTTCCAAGACTCACAGTCCTTCGTAGCACAATGCGATTAATGGCTCTGCACACTTGTGATAACACAACTCCACTGGTGGACTTCCCGATTCCAAACTGATTAGCGACCAACTGGTAGCAGTCTGGAGTTAGCAGCTTCCGCACGGTGATCAGCACACACTTCTCCACCCAAAGGGCAGCTCTCATTCTGGCGTCCTTGCGCTGCAGGACAGGAGCAAGCTCCACACAAAGGTCCGTGAAGGTGGCTTTGCACATTGCTCTCGTTGTCGATGGTATAGCACCAACTGTGGGCACGCTTTGGCAACACGAGTGCTATGTGAACAGTCACAAGCATTGTAATTAGAGTTCTTTTTGATAATCACTGTAACTTGCATTGACAACACTCTCTAGTGTAGACAAGACCTTAGTAATATTGCAAAGATTCAGCAGTAATTGGCTCACATACCAGCTAACAGCTGGACTTCTAGAAGAAATCTGGTCAATTTAAGAGAATATATATATCAGTGTATTAATAGCTTCTGTGAAGTCAGCTACAGACCCTGATTTGGATCATTTGGAGCAGTGTGTTACCACCAGCAAGCAAGTCTCCTCTTTAAGCATATAAATTTTATATTAGACATATCCACTGTATCTGCTTCCCCACAGAGGGACTATCTCAGTAGGATGAAAGGGCTTCTCTTGCACAGGCAGAGATAGCTTTTATTCCATCTTACATTTCTCAACAAGAGCAAAGAACAGACACAGGGTGTTACCTGAATCTATTTAATTGTTCACTTATGCCTAAATGTACAAGAAGCAGCCACTAATTTTGGATGTGTCAGATTTTAGGTACCAACTAGGGAAACCTGAAATTCGAGTTCCAGATGTGCTGAGCACCCACAACTACAGATCCAGTCAGTGGGGGTGGCAGGACCAAGTTCCAACAATAAGTCTGGTAAACTACTGTAAGAAGAGTAGCTCTAATTTCTATCCATGACTGGATTCACTGTGTGCCAGAGTACGTTTCATGAAATATACTGAACTGTACTAAAATGCTGGACAAGTATTTATCAAAAGACAGTTGTAACTATATAGAGGAACCACACAATGGACTGGATGGAAGAAGATACAGTATTTACAGGCAACAAAAAATAGCATCCCTTTTAAATCTTATATAGTGTTTTACAAATACCAAGGACAAGTATCATTAGCTCCATTTTACAGACTGGAAAACTGAGACACACGGAAACGAAGTGATTTGTCCAAGGTAACACAAGAGGTCAGAGACAGAGCTTGGAACAGAATCCAGGTCCCCTGACGTCACTCTGGTGTCCATCCACTAGAACACTTGGCCTCAAAAGACTGAGCTAGTTCCTTGTCTCTTAGATCTTTGCTATTTTAAAACCTAGACATCTCAAGAAACTTCAAGTATATGTTTCTCAGCTAGAACTGAGAATGAAGCACTGATACTCCACAACAACACTATACTACACCCAGCAAGTTGCATTAGGTAGCTCATTTTTTCCCCCACTATAAAGGATTTTTCTTGCTTCTTCTTCTTGAATATCATTGAATTTGTTTTCCCAACACTGGTTATAACATTTAAAAGATCAGCTGCAAGAGTGTACATCAGGCAAATGGGAGCTACAGCAGAATTTCTGATATGGCAGTTAAGCAGATCCAGGATGACAAACTAAAGTAAGGTTATGGTCAGAAAAGTTCCTGTGTCACTGTCTTTCTGAGCAGATCTGAATGTATTCAGAGTCAAATCTGCTTACGTTGCTGAAAGAGTCAGGTTTGTATTATAGGGTATGTCTACACTGCAATAAAAAACGCACAGCACTGAGCCACAGAGCCCAAGTCAGCTGATTCTGGCTCGCTGGACTAAAAACAACAGCCTAGACATTTGGGATTGGTTGGTTCCAGGCTCTGAGACCCTCTCCTCACTGGGTCTCAAAACCTGGGCTCCAGCTCCAACATCTACAGTGCTATTTTATAGACTCACAGCCCAAGCCCCGCAAGCCAACCAGCCGCGGCCGTGATGTGAGTCTTACTGCAATGTAGATGTATTCACAGTTCACTCCTGTTAGCCCTGCAGAGTCAACACAGCTCTGGGAGAGTGATTCTCGCACCATCAACTGAATTATTAACTAAATTCTGAAGGCAAAAACATATTTATTTACTTGTTGAAAGAGCCCATCTTACTTTCTTGAACATGGCATCCCAGGATGCCATTTTGACAGATTCAATGTTATTAATATTTGTAAAACACTATATAAGACCTAAAACCACTATTTTTAAATCACATTTTGCAGTCTAACTGCTCTCTCTTCTTCCATCCAGTCCACAGTCTAGTGAGGGTGTCGAAACTTGAAGGAGTTCCTTTTCCTAGAATTCGCCTCAAGTTCTAAACCTCAGAGAATAGTGGGTGACTTTCATCCTGAAACGTCTAGTGCAGATACATTCTCATGAAAGAAAGAGGAGGAAGTGTAAGGTGATGAGTCACTCCTGTGCTAGGCTCCAGTCAACCCACAAGCCAGAAAATGGTCGTGAGACTCCCCGATCAGTATAAAAGCCCCACAGCGGGAACAGCAGCTCAGTCTGCTCAACGTCACTCCAGGGCTTGGAACTCTCTTCTGTCTGACGGTGGCAACAGAATCCCCAGGACTTAGGCCTGCTCCTAGTCCTGCTCCAGCCACACCCCAACCCCATCCTGGGCTCCTGATTCCAGCTCTGACCACTAGGCCTGACCGCTCCAGCTCCGACCACTAGGCCTGACCATCTCCATCCCAGTTTCTGAGAGGAAGAGCAGGGAGACTACCTCTCTCTGTGGCTCAAGTCTTCCAGTCTATAAAACGGGAATACCACCACCTACTTACCTAACTCATAGTAGTGTCTGTGAGGCTTACGTCACTAATTTTTGTACATTTGAGATCCTTACACAGGCAGTGCTACAGAAGTATGAATGATTATCATAAGTAATTCATTTACCAGCTCCTGACAAGCTTTTGATACCACTAAAACATCACCAACCCTTTCAGAAGCAAGCATTCCTGGTTAACCTTCTGCTTGACCGACCATGTTGGGAACGTTTCCATGGCAACTCTATTGATAATCTTGAATGGAACTACTTCTGTTTTGCTCTTTCTAGAGTAGTTGTAATGTAAATTCAGTCAGGCATGTCTCCCTGTTTGAGAGCAATTTCACATTCTTTGTTCCCTCGGGTTATAGGTTATGACAGTATATCCGTAATAATGTTCAGAAAACATTCCTTTGTGATTTTTTTCAATGTATTTGCTCATCTGGCTAATTTTCAATTCATCAGTTTCAGCTCTGCACACAAATCTTTCTGTTAACTTCACCTGGCTGCTGTATTAGAAAGTGAGAGCATGAGGCCTGAGGCCTAGCATAACAGGCCCAGGCATAAGCTAAAAGAATGGTCAAGTCTGTTACAAAGCCTAGTTAGCAGGAGTCAGGCTGTGAACTTATGACCGCACAGAAACTGGCAAGAAGAAAGCTGATACTGCAAACACATATATTTCCAAAACATTACTAAAGTAAAAAAATATACATCAGAGACAGAAGGTTCTAGGACCAAAGAAATAACAAGGGCCACCTGATCCCCTGAAATGACACTTTAATGGACAGAAATGTCTTTTAATATGTGACAAATAGAGACGTTTTGCCTGAACCATCCAGTGCAAAGGTAAGGGATGGTATCAGACTACGTCAAGAGGGTGGCAACTACCCGCGTCAAAGGGGCAGACCTAAACTTGTCTGTAATAGTGTATAAAAGAGGGTGTCAGAGGGCACGACACTGTCCGGCCTAGGGGATAATGGAGAATCCCGCCGTTAATTGTGCCAGTCCATTGCAATGGAGCACTCATATTTGAAGTGTACTTGTAAGCTATAGGTTGCTTCTCATTGTGCTTCAACTGCAGTAAACCTGGCCGGGTGCCTTCGTTGCTCAGCGGATCCGTGGTCTTGTCAATTCATTCAATCGTGCGTGTCTTCTCGGTTACCTGCGCAGAGCTGGGACAGCACCTACACGGGGGGCATACGCACGCAGCCAACACTGACAACTGACAAACACTGACAACAGCTGCAACACCGAGACGAACATTTTCCAGTCCCAGCATATTATTCCATATTTCATTTCTGTTCTATAACACATGGCATAATATGAGCAATACCTCTACTTTTCAAACTATGTAAAGGAAGGTAGCAATCTTAAATTTAATTATTTCATACTTGTGATCGACTTGAAATAGTGTATTTTTCAGCATCATTTGTAACCATAATTCTTATTTTTGCAACTGTCCACTTGACTGCATGGTGGACAGGTATGAAAATATTACCAATTATTTGTATTACAGCACTATCTAGAGGTCCCAACCAGAATAGTCTTATTATGTTAAGTGCTGTACGAACATTAAAAAGACAGTCCTGTCTCAAAGAGTTCATAGCATAAGGAGACAAGACGACAGACTAAGGAAATATTATCCCCATTTTACAGATACAATTGAGGCATAGACAGATTGAGTGACTTACCCAAGGTTACACAAGAAGTCTGTGGTACAGCTAGGAAATGAACGCAGGTCTCCTGCATCTCAATCCAGCACATTAACCACAAGACCATCCTTCTTCTCATGTCACTGGTTTCAATGTCATTGTAGCAAAGGTATTTCTGTATTTTCTATGGCATCAGATGTTCCCCTCTTAAATTAGAAGCCTTGTTATTGCTTGTTATTATCTGCTGGCCAGGCTCTCTCTCTCTCTCAAAAGACCAATGTAAAAAATACTATACATCAGAAATCTGATGTGTGCATTTTTTGCCTTTGCAATGAGATAATTATTCATTATTTTTACAGCATGTAAAGACATACTGGGGTCACTTTAAAAAGAAGTGATTAACTGATTACTACATACTGGGCATGCAATGTATTTAGTATTCTTTACGTTCCTGAATTTCAGCCTTGGAAAGCTAGCTAATTTTGAATTTGCCCCACCTATTTTAAGATGGTATTGAAGGGCTCAGAAGCTCAGATACCATTCTGCCAGGCCTTCCTGCCACTTCAAGTTCTGTGTGCTCTATGTGACACAATACAGTGTATTCTGATTCATGCATCCCCAGAGCATGTGACATTAACTCGAACATGCAACAAAAATTGTCAGACAGTAACGGTAGCCAAGCCTTCAGTCCTGCCTGGGAGGCAGATGCCCGCCTCACTTCTCTGAATTCTATATTTCCTGGGCCTGGCTCTCCTCTGACACTGATTTTATATTGATTTTATATCCATGTAAGTGTCAATTCCATTGACTCCATTGACTTCAGTGACTCCTGACTTACACCAGTGTAAATGCCAAAGTCAAAATTACCAAACTGCCCAGGAAATTTAGAGTCTCAAAATTAACAGTTCAGATTGTTTCACTGAATATTTCATATATTCAAACAACAGCACTTGGTGCTATATAATTTATTTTTCAATTATACCTAGTTATAGGCACTTCTAATATAACTATCACCATGTTATATAGACACCAATTATTTCAAAATTAAGAGTGACAATTCTATATATCCAAAGATGGATCTAGATCATCTCTGTTTATTACAGATAGTCTTCTAAAATTGCTTCATGTAAGGTGAACGGAATAAAAGGCCAGACGCAGAGATCTCCTAAAACTGACGACAGATATAACACAGTGAAGTTGCAAGTATTCTTTCCCAGAGCAACACATTTATAGTAAAAATGCCATGCAACAGCTATTTAGCGTACCAGTATGCCATATGGATTGGCTGTGGGAGACAGCACACGGTCTCCAAAGAAACACATGTAATTGCCAATCTGGCTATCAATGCTGCTATATTCTTCGTTTGCCAGAGTTATCCTAGATAAAAATCAATAATTATAAAATATCTTGCACTGTAAAGACAGGTCAGTCTTGATCTAAATTCAGGAAGGCTGAAAATTCAAAGTTCACATCACCCTAGAACTTGAGATGTTTAATTTTTTAAATGCTAATAAAAATGTCCATATGGCATTTTGGACATTTTGGATTTATACCAACAAAGTGAATTGCTCTCAAATACATTTGCTTTAGACAAAGTGCAAAGCAGATGGAGCACACAACCAATATTAACAAAACCAGTTTTAGCACATTAAAGGCTTAATGGGTTTCTCTCATGTCTTTGGGCTAGGAGATCAGATTCAAATAATGCTTGAGGGAGCTGGCAAAACTCCACAGCTGTGTTTGCAAAAGATCCAGCAAAAATAAACAAACAAATAAATAAATCTAATTTTATGTGCTGGAAAGTGTTAAAGTGCTTTTCAAAGAGGAGGGAAAATGTTGTTGATACACAATGGCTGGTATCCTGATGTCATTATTATTTACATTGAGAGAGCAATCAAAAGTCCTAACCAGTATCAGGGCCCCACTGGGCTAGGTACTATACAAACACAAGGCAGGTGTGGTCCCTGCCCCAAAGAACTCTCAATTAAAAACAGGAAACAACTGAGTAACAAGTAACAGAAGGGGAGGGAAGGTAAAAGTAATAGGAGCATGTGGTTATATAGGCTAACAATGTGCACATGTCGACAGTTCTGAATCAAGAATTTGTGTTTCACAGATGGATCTTTATATCCTGCAACTTACTAAAAAACTACAAATAACACTAATCCCCCCCAATCCTTTTCCTAAAAATTAAACTCAGTTTAGCAAGTGTTTTAATTAGATTTATATTTCTGCACCAGCTGGTTCAGTAGGACTTGTACTAAGTGAAGTTTATAACACTGTCTTGTAAATATTGTACTTCTTACTAAAACAGACTTCTACCCAGGAAGAAACTCCAAACATATTGAAACAAACTTAATGTGTTGGTGGGGGGAGTGATAAGTAACAGCAGTAGATTGCTTTAATAAAGCATTATTTCTATCTGGTTGACACAAAATAATGTTGTCTATAACCAGTCAAACTTTAACAAACAGCTACAGCTATTTATGTGGATTACATTTTATAGTTATTTGCTCTCCTTGTTTGCTCACACACAGAGATGTGATAAAACTCTCCTCTTTTGCTGGACTTTCTTGCTTTTGTCACAGTGAAGAAGTCTGGCTTGTCTGTTAAAAAAACAAAACAAAACACCAGGACTGTAGCACAGCATTGTCTCACTGCAATTTTGCACTTGGTATAGATCACACTGCTCATCTAAGAATTTCATAACAGGCTGAATTTCATAACAGCTGCACAACACTCCTGTTAGGCAGGTATTAACACCTACTTTTCAGGTGGGTAAATTTAGATACAGAGAGGCTAAGTGACATTCTGAAGGTCACATAGCAGGTCAGTGGCAAGGCCAGAAATACAACCTACCTAGGCACTGATTTCCAATACATATTCATAGATTCCAAGGCCAGAAGAGACCATTGTGATCCTCTAGTAAAGTGGTTCTCAACTTATTTACAGTGTGGGCCACTCTCTATGCACCTCTCTGTGTGTTATATGGCCGCATCCAGACAATATATATATTGCCTACATGGCCCTGACGATGTCACATGGGCCACAGCTGAGTGCTGATTGAGAACCCCTGCTCTAGTCTGACCTCCTTTATAACACAGGCTGTAGAATGTCCCCAAAATAAGTCCTAGAGCAGATCTTCTAGAAAAATATATTTTATCACTAGACCAGGAGTCCTCACACGTTTTCATAGAGTGGCCTATATCTTAATAAAGAGACTGTGGCACGCACCACACCTACCCAATTTGCTATCATGCAGACACTTTGCCTCCCATTTGCTGATAGATAGCAACCCAGAGGAAACTCCAGTGAATTGCTCATGTGAAAACTAATAGGAACAGTGTTTGCTTTTTAGCTGTCTTTGAACGCAATTTATTGGAAACAAGGAGGAGGCGTCAGCACCATGTGAACAACCAGCTCTACACAGCTCACCAAGGCGCCCTTAGTCAGGGACTGTGGCACTAGACCACAACAAATTATTACATGATATTAGTAATACAGGTTCACAGGGAAGAACAGGATGGATTTAGCAACACACATTTTAAAATATTTATGAAATGATATCAAATATACAACAAGCCTTCCTAAAGTACATATCTGTGTGTGTATTGCAGAAGTGGTAGATGTATATTCATGACATACATACCTTCTCCCCTCTTCCACTGATGACTAACTAACATCCCAGTGGCGACAACAGCAATTGCTTACTCAAAATATAAGAACACAAGAACCGCCATATTGGGTCAGACCCATAGCCCATCTAGTCCAGTATCCTGTCTTCCAACAGTAGCCAATGCCAGGTGCTTCAGAGGGAATGAACAGAACAGGTAACCATCAAGTGATCCACTCCCAGCTTCTGGCAAACAGAGGCTAGGGACACTTCAGAGCTTGCTTTTGCATCTCTGCAAATCCTGGCTAATAGCCATTGATGGACCTATCCTCCATGAACTTATCTAGTTCTTTTTTTAAATTTGTTACAGTCTTGGTCTTCACAACATCCTCTGGCAAGGAGTTCCACTGGTTGACTGTGCATTGTGTGAAGAAAAACTTCTTTTTGTTTGTTTTAAACCTGCTGCCTATTAATTTCATTTGGTGACCCCTAGTGCTAGTGTTATGAGAAGGAGTAAATAACACTTCCTTATTTACTTTCTCCATACCAGTCATGATTTTATAGATCCTTTGGATTAGCTGGGAGGACAGACGTACAAACGTCAGCATCTTGGCTGAAACAAATTCTACCAGCATTGAGGCCATGATTATTCAAAGCCAACTTCACTGGGTATGTCATGTTGTTCACATGCCTGACTCCCACCTCCCCAAGAGAATCCTTTTCTCACACCTGAAAGAAGATCAGCAAAGTTGCAGAGGGAAAAGAAAGTACTTCAAAGACACCTTTAAGGCAAATATGAAGAAGTGCAACATTGACATCAATACTTGGGAGATCCTTGCTCAGGACCGTCCAAAATGGAGGAAGGCTCTGTCGGAGGGATCTCAACACTTTGAAACAGCTCATCAACAGGTAGAAGATAAAAAGAGGAACAGGCGGAAAGAACATTAGAACATTCAATGCAGCAACACTGTGCCTATCCCTCCTGGAAACACCTGTCCTTATTGTGACAAGACATGTGGCTCCAGGATTGGGCTATGGAGCCACTTGTGGACCCACTACTGAGATCCCTGGAAGACAATCTTACTTGTTTCGTGAGTGATCGCCGATGATTATAGACTTCTGTCATATTCCCCCCTTAATCATCTCTTTTCCAAGCTGAAAAGTTCCAGTTTTATTAATCTCTCCTCATGTGGAATCTGTTCTATACCCCCTAATAATTTTTGTTGCCCCTTTCTGTATCTTTTCCAATTCTAATATATCTATTTTGAGATGGTGTGACCAGATCCGCATGCAGTATTCAAGATGTGTGCGTACCATGGATTTATAAAGAGGCAATATGATATTTTCTGTCTAATTATCTATCCCTTTCCTAATGATTCCCAACATGCTGTTTGCTTTTTTGACTGCTGCTGCACATTGAGTGGATGTTTTCAGAGAACTATCCACAATGACTCCAAGATCTCTTTCTTGAGTGGTAACAGCTAATTTAGACCCCATCATTGTATATGTATAGTTGGGATTATGTTTTCCAATGTGCATTCCTTTGCATTTTCCAAAACTGAATTTCAGCTGCCATTTTGTTGCCCAGTTACGCAGTTTTGTGAGATTCTTTTGCAACTCTTTGCAGTCTGCTTTGGACTTAACTATCTTGAGTAATTTTGCATCATTGGCAAATTTGCCAATTTACTGTTTCCCTTTCCCTTTACAAAAACCATGTTGACTCTTCCCGTAGGAAAGCATTTCTTATATTTCTAGCTTCCAATTCTATTATTATCTTATGGCAGCGCCTAAGAGATTTCAGCTGAAATCAGCGCCCTGTTGTGCCAGATGCTGTACAAATATATATATCTATAGTAAGAGACAATCCCTGTCCCAAAGAGGTTACAATGCAAACAGACAATGCAGACAAAGGATGGGGTAAAAGGAAGTGATGCAGGAGAAACAGCATTATGTGACTAGTCTTTTCTCTGGGGACGATGAGCAAGTACTCCACAGACTACAGCCAGGGAACCACTGGTCTAAATAATATTTTCTTTATGAAACTTTGTGATACAACATAGGGGCCACACGCCATCCCTATTCATCAAGAAGATAGGGAGAAGCTGAGCTCAGTATACAGTTTCACCAGTATACAAAATTATATATTTGTGCTTTGTGTAGGTTAAAAGAACGGGGAGTCTGAAAAAGAATCTTTTTATTCAGCTTTAGCTGTGTTTGCTGCAGTCAGTTCCCATGCAAATTCCTCTGACCAAACAGATTGCTATCAGTGGGTTGAGGGGAGATCCTCTCTTGTTAAATCAATTCATGCCCTGCTACTTGGATGGCAGATAACTGTACCGAATTTGAGGAGAGGTTTTGTGATTTAATTTACTGTCCTAAAGGGGTCTTGGGACTTCAAGTTGGATTCTAAACAGAATCTCAAGAACTAAAACCCGGAAGCTGAGTCCTCTGCAGAATTGGATTGTTAAGAATATCACAAATTCATAATGATTCATTATGCTCCAGGTAGTAAGAGTGGTTTAAAAATAACACTTCCTACAGCATGTCCTGGAGACTGGAAAAGAATCAGCAGCTCATCTTCATGGGCAGTACCAGACTGCATCAAAAAGGGGGTGGGGGGACACTTTTAAAAGTTTGAGTAATCAAAGACATTTGCGTTGGGCAAAATAAAATCATGTTTAGTGTCAATCTTCTCCTATAGTATTAGTCACTGTACATGAAGTTTTTAAAAAAAAAAATAGAAAGCAACTATTTACATGTTGGAAAGCAAAACACTGATATGCATTAGGTTTACCAGCCAAGCCCATGCCACATGGAGTTTTTAAATCATGTTGTGCTATACAAACAGAGGAAAGGGTCTGTACAAATGAGTCTCTTGCACAGTATTCAAGAGACCTACTGTTGCAGAAAAAAGCCATTAATAATAGAAGGCATCTATTAACTCACTTTACTGGAACATGCTATAAAAGAGATGGAGGAAAAATACCACTTAAATTATTTTCAATATAGGAGGCATGTGAAACTGGAAAGAATAGTAATAAGTGAAATTGTTTGTGAAAATTCTTACAATTTGTTACAAGCTGTTTTGTCCTGGGAAGAGAGTCATTTTTTTCTGTGAACCAACACTAGCATGACTATATTATGTAAGAAGACATGGAAAAGAAAAAGTCACCTCAATCAGAGCTGCCAATAGTTTGGTTTTGGTCAGGAGTGTCTTTACACATGGACATGGTGCTTTTAGATTATAGAACGAGGAACCTGGACTGCAGTACTACTCTCTCCATAGTGCATGAATTTATCAGGTACTCCATAGCGTCTGCCAAGTGCTGTAAGGCAACACTAGCATTTGTTTGCTCATGCTGATGGCTAATGGAGAAAAGATTTTTTTTCTCCAGCAGGAAAGAGAGCATGCGGCATCACTTGGCTGATATCAGCATCACCACAATCAACCCAACTTTGTGGCATCGCTAGCTGGATGGAAGATGACACACAGATTTCGTATCACAGTCTATTCTGTAGATACCAGATGTAGGCTGATGTCCCCCTGTCTCTGGACGGAGCACATGTACAAATGCTGCTCGCCCCACTATGGAACTCCATTACATAACCACCTGCCCTTTCATACCGGAGCACAGAAAAGCACTCTCTGCCTGGAGCTCTAAAGAAAGTATCTATTGAAAAAGTCCAGTTAAGGTGGCTGCAGCTATAATGGGCCAAACCGAACATGCACCTCATGTTATCATTGTTCTTGAGGAAGTCTGTTAAAATTAAGTTAGGGCAGCTCATAAAGCAAGGTACATACAGAAAACTGCCATCACCTTAACACTACAGGTCATGCTTAAAGTGGGGGGTGGGGTGCGCAAATGCAGGCTTGGCCCCTGGGCGCCAGAGACCCACGGTACGCCATTGGCTAGATGGACTATTGGTCTGACCCAGTATGGCTATTCTTATGAACTTAGAGGCCATGGGGAAGACAGGATGTAGCAGACAAATGGGGGACAGAATGCGTGTTGGAGGGAGCAGGAGCTGAAAAGAAGGTCGGGGAGAGATGTAGATCAGCTGCAGTGTCAACTGAAGGTCTGAGAGATGGAAAGGGTTTAGGAGTCCCTCAAGGTGAGAGAATGACTCAGAACAGACTAACAAGAGATGAGAGAGGGTGCAATGGTATTTGTTAACCTTTCCCAGTTTAAACCCACTCCTGCTGGCTTAGTGCTTAAAGCATTGTCAAACTGATCAGGAGGTGGAGATGCCAAGACCACTGTGAGTCACAGAATCTAAACAAAAGAAGATTGCACCCCTCTGCCTCGCCTGATTACAGAGGACATTTGGCACCTTACTAAAGTCAATGGTGTGATGCTGTCAAACCAGCTAACCTGTAGATGACCCTTAGAGGCTTAACGAGTGACACTGCAGTTGTAATCAGGACAATTCACTTGTGTGTGGGTATCAAAGAAATGTTAAGTAGACCAGCAATCATTTGTAGCAATAGGAATCAAGGGTAGATGCTAAATGTGTTTGTCTGTGTACCTACATCCTGTTAGACGTTTACCAATATAATCAAATTAGCTTTCAGATGCTAAATCCTTTTCATGCCTTAACTGCCTTTACATTGTGTATGCAACTGTGTTCAATCAAGCTTAAGATCAAAGACCGGATGAACTAATGATACTACTTATATTGTCTTCAGCTTATCTATCCTTGTTATAATGAGTGACCCACAATTGCCCTATGTAAATCAGTGCAGAGGGATTACCTGCGTAGGCACAGTAAATAGAATGTTAATTTCAAAGGATGGGTCATTGTGGCTCCACAAAGAGGAATCTTCGAACATATGCTGCGCTGAAGACACCTGGCAGCTTGTTTCAACTATAAAAGAGAGACATGGGGCACACGCCTGTCATCTCTAGTCTGCTGAACTTTAAACAGGGAAAGTTTTAAGCCACTGGACGGAGATCTCCAAGTAATTACTCGGATTGCCCTGGATAATTCATGGAACGACTCTGAACAGACTCTGCACCTAAATTGTTGTTTGGACTCTAATCTTTTGGATGTTCCAGAGAGAATTTGTGCAAGTCAGCAGATTTATCATTACTGCTACAATTCTGATCTACGGACTCTGAAATTATTTGAAATGTATATCATTTGTTTAAACATTTAATAGCGCTCTTCTTTTCTTTTTTTAAAAAACAAACAAACAAATCTTTAATTAGTCTACTAAAGGTTGGCTGCAGCATGGTATTTTGGTGAGGTCCTGAAGTGTCTATATTAACCTGGGGGGCTGGTCTTTTGAGATTGGGAGAAATCTATATGTGGTGTCTTGATTTTAATAAATATACATCATAAACGTCCAGCTGCCTGACAGGGAAGCCAGGGGTTGGAATGCTTAAGGGGACTGTGTTTTGGCTTCTTGTTAACCAGTTGTTAACAGGAGCTCATTTTTGTTAGTGGCTTGGTAAAATCTAATTATAGAACAAACCACCAGTTTTGGGGTGTATCTGCCCTATTTCTTGCACTCTGTCCTGAATCTGACATTCTCAGTGGTGACCCATCCCAGGCACGGTGACAAAGGGAATTTGAACAATTCCTTTTACAAGTTACTTTAAACAATGTATTTGCTGATAGGAAGATGCCTATCTGTTGAGTGTCCTAGCTCATGTTAGCCACCATAAATATTATGAATATTGCATACCACATTGATGTGTATTTACACACATGACATTAATACAAGTCAATGTTGGGTAGTTATGCTAAGTGTAGGTTGTGAATTGTATTATGTTTTTCCCAGAATGCTGTTCACTCCTGTTCTTGTGTATATCCCATAATACATTGCAAGAGTTGGGCAAAAACAAATACTAAACTTCCGAGAAGCAAGATGAATGAACATATGCCCTGGTACAGTTAAGGAGTGCTTTCTCAACCCACTGACACCTGGTATGTGATATCCAAAACAAAGATAAGGCAGGTACAGGATAGTGCAGAAAAACGAGTACAAACTGGAGGGTGACGTATAGAGCGCTCTCCAACTTATAAACAGTTGTACTGTAAATATAGCTAGTCTTAGGTGCATACTTATGAAGCAGAATCTTCTGCATAGGATAAACTGAATGCTGTAAGAATGATTGGTTCCCAGGAGTGGTATGTATGCCTCCTTTTTGTGTTGTTCTGCTTTGTCTTTAATTAATAAGCTGACTAAGCTCAGTTATCCGGACTCTCAATTTTAATATCGAACGAAGGGTGTAGTCAAACAATTGGCTCAGTTCAGGACTTTCCAATGTAGTAATTCTGAGCACCTGTTGATGATTAAAGTTTCACTAGAGTTCTTGCAAAATGTGAGGTTCTCATATAATGTAAACTAATCAATAAATAATTAACAAATGTCAAGCCAGAAATTCCTTTTATGAGGGAGTTCAAATTTTATATAGTGACAAGTCACATATTTTTTTTAAAAGTGCACTGTAAAGTATTTTCCCAGTGTGTTTACATGCTATACATTTATAGGAACTAATTGTCAGAAAACATGTGTTTAATGCAGACTGTCTTTTTCAAATGTAGCTATGCACCATAGGATAGGTCTTCTAAACTTTTGACCAGCCTTGGTAAAATCACTGTCTTGGTTAGAGAATAAATTGAATCATAATCTTATGACATCAAACTTTACAAGGAAACTTTCTTAAAATCTAAACAAAAGTAAAGAGGCTTATCCATTATGTCCAATTTAGTATTTTCGAAGATGTGTATGTTTCTCAGCACCAAATGAATAACTCTAACAAGAATTAACACTGGGTACCCACACGCATTCTCCTGTATATCTGACTGTAAATTCATACAAAAGGTCTCTGATGGAGGATTTTCAATATTCATTATTCAAAAAAGCTAATGATTTACAGCCAGCTTTTCAATAGGAATCTGCTTTCATCAGACTGATAAGAGATAAGAACACAAGAACGGCCGCAGTGGGCCAGACCAATGGTCCATCTAGCCCAGTATCCTGTTTTCCAAGAGTGGCCAATGCCAGGAGCTTCAGAGGGAATGAACACAATAGGCAATCATCGAGTGATCCACCCCGTCATCCTATTCCAGCTTCTGGCAAACAGGCTAGGGACACTCAGAGCATGATGTTCCATCCCTGACCATCCTGGATAATAGCTGTTGATGGATCTATCCTCCATTAATTTATCTAGTTCTTTTCTGAATTCTGTTATAGTTTTGGCCTTCACAACATCCCCTGGCAACAAGTTCCACAGGTTGACTGTGCATTGTGTGAAGAAGTACTTCCTTTTGCTTGTTTTAAATCTTCTGCCTATTAATTTCATTGGGTGACCCGATTCTTGCGTTAATTGAAGGCATAAATAACACATCCTCATTCATTTTCTCCACACCATTCATGATTTTATAGTCCTCTATCATATCCCCAAGTCGTCCCTTTTCCAAGCTGAAAAGTCCTTGTCTTTTTAATCTCTCCTCATACGTAACAGATTTTGCCCCTTCCCTGGATACTGAAAAGCACAGTTATCAGGTCACTTGGCAAGTACTGCATACTATACCCAGTTAATTGGTTCACAGGTATTTTCAGCATTTTCATTCAGAGCATGCAGACTACATGTGTACCCTCTTTTCCCAGGCTATCGTTCACTCAATAACATGACAACCATGCTAAATGGCGCCCCATGCTTTAGGATTCTACTGAATGCTGGATCAGTGCTTCATTTTGATCAATCAGCCTTTGTGTAGCTCAACAGCTAACGCCCATATCAGGCTGGTCAAACCTCATGAACATCTTTAGATTTATAAGTGCAAGACCAATGCACTCTAATCTGTTTATACTGAACTAGTTTCATTAAATACCACCAACGGGGGGAGACGGGGAAGGGGAGAAGAGGCGAGAGGGCTTTAATTAAAGGCCTGATTCCTATTCCCTGAATCCAAATTTCAGGTTAAACCTGAGTCCCTGCCCCAAAATAAAATTTGAAAAAAGCTTTATAAATTTTCTCTATGAAGACTCTCTGATCCAATATTCACTGAAATCAATGGGAACCTTTCCACTGACTTCAAGACCCAATGGATCGGCCCCTAGATTCAGCAACAACCTCACTTGAACTGCTGGCTGAAAACACTGAATTTCTTATCACTCAAAGCCCATAGCTCAAATTTTCAGAGCTGATGGTCAGCAGGCAACTACTGAATATCCAATACCACTACTGCCACACTATATCCCAAAGAGTTACTCTCCCAAACATGTCCTATGTGCATAATGTTATTTTAAAATTAGCATATACCATGAATGAAGCAATGTTCAAGAACATGCACTGAAAATGAAATTGGTGATGCACAGCAATTTGTTGACAGAATTTTTGTTACGGTCCTCTGAGAAATTACCAGCTTCAAAATAAGATGATCAATGTTTATGTGAAACCTGTAAAAGGCCAAAGCTTTAAATGGCCAGAAACCCCCAAAACTGCAATTATATTATTTCTCCGTATTTTTAAGAATGAATCTAACAAAAAATAAAACTCCAAAACCAGATGGCCTAGCTAGGAATTTATTAACATGAAGGAAACTAGGGCTCTGAGGGTGGTTTTCAAAAAACAAATATAACATAACCCAGCAGTAAAGAAAATTAGAATATAACGAAGATGAAAGTTTTCTCCTTCTATTATAATACGTTAATGGGAGCTCTATAAATACTAAGATAGTTTTGAAGTGTTTAAATTGGTAATAACTAAGAAAACATACCTGGATGTTATTTTACATCAAGATTAAGTCTTCTAACCTGCTAACACTTACACATGTGCATAGTCCCATTGTCTTCAAAAGGACTATTCATGTGCTCAAAATGACTCACCTGCACAGATGCATGATCGGGGCCCAAAGTAGCACAGCTGAAAACAAATGCCAGGCTGAGAAGAATTACAACCAGAATAATTAGGAAACCCGTAATCCAGTTTCTCTCATGAAAAAGCAGTAATAAAGCTATTAAATCCCAGAAAGGTGTAAGAGAAAAATTATGGAGACATGCTGACTACATTACTATTACATGAATCTTAATCAAGGCACCCGTCTCAAGACAATAATAGTCATGGTCAAGAACATATTTCTGCAATTGGACAAAAAAATTGCATTCATTCACTTATTCTCAGATCCTTCCAAATCTCACATTCAAACAAAATTAAATTAGAATTCTGGCTTCATATCACAGCTGTTTGCACCCAGTCCTAAATGATAATTTATACCTCTCTTTAAAAAAAGTCAGAGACCAAGGTGTGATTTAGCCAGCTTCCTGAACTCCAGGGTTCTTTTGTCCCTGTATGTCTGGAAACACTTGGAAGTCTTGATTCTCAGAAGAATTATCCAGATATAAAAGTTAATATTAAAAAAAAAAAAAGAACTGTAGACAAGAATTTAGCCAAGTAAATAGCAATGTAGAAAGACAGATGGAGATAATACTACAAACCAAAAGAAATTTAAAATCAGTGAAGTGGAATTAACAATAGGTGTACCAGTGATCATCACCCTGATGTGTTGTATCATATTCCCTCACCCCGAACCCCTCCATCTTTTTGGGTTTTTTTTTGTCTTTTAGGACTGGATCCTCCAAATAGACACATGGATAACTTCATGCCTGAGTAGTACATTTCAGGACTAGAGCCTTAGCCGATAACGTCTCTGGGGCAGGGAATGTCTCTTTCTAAAGACTACACAGTGCTAAGCACATTCTGGATGGTACACCAGTACAAAAAGGAGTGTTGTCAAACTGTTATTAAAACTTTCTACTCTTTCCAATTCTATGTAAGATCTCACTGTCAAAAAAAATTCTTCAATTGAAAATTTGCTTAAAATCTCGGATGGCCACCAAAACGAAGTGTTAAATTAAAAAGAAGCTGTTTGAATGGCACTTCCTTCCCAACCAGTTGGTGCTTTAAAACAATAACAAAGTTTAAGCCAAAACTTCCTGTGGTTGTGCAGATCCTGGTGTTTAAACAGACATCAGCAACTTTCTAATAAACAAAGCCGTAGTTCTGAATGATGGGGGTTAGGAAGTATGGTTACATTATATATAAAAACCTGCATCTGAGCATATGTAGTGTTGAAAATAAAGAACCTCTTTTTTTTTTTTTTTTTAAGTTTAAAAAGTTGTCTCTTTAAATCAAAATTTTCTGTTTCAGTATTATTTACTCAGGAGGACTATTTCAAAGAGCAATAAAAATAGTGATCAAGAAGCAACTGTGTAAAATGTGGTTCTGAACAAAAGACTGTTACCCTCTGTTGTCAATAAAGCCTGCTGCTCAATCAGTCTCTACTTGCTCTTCTGTCCTGATCACTGCAGTGTTTGGTTTCATTAACTTTGTTAATGTTTTCCATTAGTTCTGGCTGTGCCCTTGAAAGAGACTAATAGAAATTTTAAAGATGGAAAATTTCTTTTAAGTTATTCATTTCATCTCTTTGTCAATGCAAGATTGGTACATGCAGTTCACGTGCTCGAGCATCATCCAGTTTAGTTTTAAATGCCCAAAGCATCCACCAATCACTTCCTTTTGGACACAACACGGTAATTCAAATGATCTCACTGTCAGGAATACTTCTGATAGCTTCAGTTTTCTCTCTCTTCGTTTCAGTCCAATATCCCTGGTTACACTGCCTTGTATCAGTCTAAACAATCCTCTTCCATCCATCATGTCTCAACCCTTCCGACTTTGGTACACTTCTGTCCTCCACTTAGCTGTTGCTTAGCCAAGCATACATACTCACCTCTTAGTTCCCTGAACGGCCTCCAATTTGTCAGTATGTTTCTGGTAATGGGGTTCCAGGAGCTGAGTTCAATATTCTAGATGGGGGTCACAACAAAGCTGAACAGTGATGCTCTGGTTTAGGATGTGGTGCTTGGCCTACTGCAACCCAAAACTTCAATGCCCTTTTTCTGGCATCCTATCATACTGCAAATTCACGCCTCCTTTGTTTCCCGCTATTATCCCATGGGTGTCTCAGTATTATTGAGCTATAGGGTCACTATGTTCAGTGAACTGATGGCATCAGAAGCCTTTCTGGTAGGGAGCTAGGTATGAGGAGGGCATGATGACTAGCTGCCCATGAAAAAACTAAAAAGAAAGGAGAGGAGGAGGAGCCATCCAGGACTTGTGGAGGGACGGGGGTGTGTGAACTCACCCGATGTCACATAGTTTCAGACATGTTTGGAACTGAGGTTTTTGGTTCATACTAGCCCAGAACAAATACATGGGGGGTCATGAAACCATGAGGAGCAAACTTATTGTTAAAGTGTCACCAAAAATCAAGTTAAACAAATCAGACAATATTGGACCTTTAGAACAACACTATGCATACAATAGTCAGTGAAATTTAAAGTCCCATTGCAATGCCATATCAACTAACTAAAACTGTGTAAAGCTATCCAAGTACTAGTTCCAGTACATATCACTGGAGGACACTATTTACCTCTCCATTCTGGAAAATGGCCATTTATTCCTACCCTTTGTCTCCTATCTTTTAACCAGTTACTTATCCATGGGAGGACCTTCCTTCTTATCCCATGACTGCTTACTTTTCTTAAGAGCATTTGATGAGGCTTTCTGAAATTCCAAGTATACTATATCCTCTGGATCATGCTTGTCCACTCCTAAGATACTTAAATTTAATAAATAAGATTTAACTTAATTCGGTAAGGTTTGTCAAAGATATTGCAGAACATTGCTGTATCTGTCACAGTATGATTCTGCTGTGATACGGTCTTATTTCATACTCTGACTCTTTAAAAAAGCCTTTATTATTACCAACAGCAAGTGGAGCCTTTTGAAAGTCCATCTAGATTTTCAATCTTTTGGTGTCCCATATTAGGTTATCATGTGTGAGGAAGAGTGGTACAGTAAAAAAAACCAAACAAACAAAAAAACGGTTGTCTTTGTGCCTTTTTTATTGTACTTTGTCAGGAAGTTGCTTGAGGGGAATATTAAAACTTATTCAGCCAGAACTGTGACAGTGATGAACTGGCCTCTGGGCATTTCTGCTCTTTGACATTTGCAAGTCAGATAGTTGGAGGCCAAAGCAGACTGCAAAAAGTTACAAGGATCTCACAAAACGGTGTAACTGGGCAACAAAATGGCAGATGAAATTCAGTGTTGATAAATGCAAAGTAATGCACATTGGAAAACATAATCCCAACTGAAAAGTTCCAGAGGGGTAGCCGTGTTAGTCTGTATACAGCAAAAACAACGAGAGTTCTGTAGCACCTTAAAGACTAACAAATTCCTGTGGGCATAAGCTTTCGTGGGCTGCAACCCACTTCGTCAGATGCATGAAATGGAAATCACAACCAGGACACTCTGTAGCTGACTTGAAAGTTGCCATACTTCTGCAAAAAAACTTCAAAAACAGACTTC
This sequence comes from Emydura macquarii macquarii, assembly GCF_026122565.2. Lineage (NCBI taxonomy): Eukaryota > Metazoa > Chordata > Testudines > Chelidae > Emydura > Emydura macquarii. The sequence goes on from NW_027133465.1 coordinate 6,633,497, forward strand.
AGCGAGAAAATGCAGAGCTGGAGCTCATCTGCAGACTTGACACAATCAAACTGGGTCTAAACAGGGACTTGAAATGGTTCTCTCATTACAAGAAATAATTGTCACAGTTCACACATTCTCACCTTCTAATCAACAGTTGTGAATAGGCCTCATCTACTCTAATTGAATGGACTTTGTTAGCATTTGCCCTCCCCATTGTTGTTTCTTACCCTTGAATGTGTGTATATATATATACATACATATATATATATATATACACACACACACACACACACACACACACATATACATATATATACACATATACACATACACCTCCTATCTGTGATTTCCATTTCATGCATCTGACAAAGTGGGTTGCAGCCCACGAAAGCTTATGCCTGCAGGAATTTGTTAGTCTTTAAGGTGCTACAGGACTCTCATTATAATCCCAACTATACATACAAAATGATGGGGTCTAAATTAGCTGTTACCACTCAAGAAAGATCTTGGAGTCATTGTGGATAGTTCTCGGAAAACATCCACTCAATGTGCAGCAGCAGTCACAACAGCTCACAGCACGTTGGGAACCATTAGGAAAGGGATAGATACTATCCAGCACTTCCTGGGATATTAGGAAATACTTTGTCACTAGGCGGGTGGTGAAGCACTGGAATGGGTTTTCTAGGGAGGTGATGGAATTTCCATCCTTAGAGGTTTTTAAGGCCCGGCATGACAAAGCCCTGGCAGGGACGAATTAGGTGGGGTTGGTCCTGCTTTGAGCAGGGGGTTGGACTAGATGACTTCCTGAAGTCCCTTTCAACCCTCATCTTCTATGATTCTATGATAAGATAGTAAATATCATAATGCCTCTATATAAATCCACACTTTGAATACTGCACGCAGTTCGGTCACCCCATCTCAAAAAAGATCATTAGAATTGGAAAAGGTACAGACAAGGGCAAGAAAAATTATTAAGGGTATGAAACAACTTCCATGTGAGGAGAGATTAAAAAGACTGGGACTTTTCAGCTTAGAAAAGAGATGACTAAATATCATAGAGGTCTATAAAATCATGAATGGTGAGGAGAAAGTGAATAAGGAAGCGTTAATTACTTCCTTATATAACACAAAAAACAGGGGTCATCCAATGAAATTAATAGGCAGCAGGTTTAAACAAACAAAAGGAAGTACTTCTTCCCATAATGGATAGTCAACCTGTGAACTCATTGACAAGGGATGTTGTGAAGACCAAAAATATAACTGGGTTAAAAATAATTAGATAAATTCATGAAGGATAGGTCCAACAATGGCTATTAGTCAAGATGGTCAGGGATTTAACCCCATGCCCTGGGTATCCCTAGCCTCTGTTTCTCAGAAGCTGGGAGTGGATGACAGAGGATGGATCACTTGATAATTACCCTGTCCTGTTCATTCCCTCTGAAGCACCTGGCATTGGCCACTGTTGGAAGACAGGATACTGGGCTATGTGGACCTTGGTCTGACACAGAATGGTCGTTTTTATTAGTTGGTTGTCTTAAAATGCAAATGTTTATGTATTATTGTGGGATTGTATGTAGCATCTCTAGAGGGGAGACATGAGAACTGTGAACCCTGGGAGCAGAAACCCTGGGAAATTTTATGAGTTTCAAAGGACTGTTTGGAACAATGGGCCAGACAAGAATTAACTTTTAAAGTAAAGTGGGTTTCCCAGGAAATATATGCAAATATATCTCCTCCAGTTATGCAAGAACTTAGCCTTCTGAAGCTTCACCCTGAAGAGGGGGTCTTTGTCTGCTGATCACCTGCTCAGCGAGGACAAGATCAGAGGCATACACTGTATAAATTCTTGGTTGTGCTTGTTCTGAGCCATAGCTTGTAATCACAGAAAACCCCACCGGTGAGGTTTAAAGGACTAACTCCTACCTGAGCCCTTAGTGGAGTTGGAGTGATCTCTGGTAAGCTTATCATCATGTGTGTAGGTTCTTCCATTGTTTTAATGTTTTCTCTGTTACGTTTTTACCTTAAAAATAAATATGCTTGCTTAGGAAAAGCTGTGTGGGCCTTATAACTGTGGACTCTGAGGAGAAAATCAAATCAGGCCTGATCAGGTCTGACATGCTGGGGAATTCACTGTATGGTCACGGAACTGTGTAGCCTGGAAATATCGTATTCAGGAGGGGAAGACGTGTGTCTCTGCACAAGAGAGGTGGTGACTGGGGATCTGGAAGCCTGAGAGTGGATGCCCTCGGTAGACCACAGAGGTGGAATACAGGTGCAATTGCCCTGAACTTTGAAACATACCATGTGCATAGTAAGGAGAAGAAATAGTAGGTTAACTATGTTAAATTCTTATGCCAGTTTAGGAAAGACTGTTTTCTTCTTTCAGAACAGGCAGCCTTTAGTATGCTCCAGACCATAGAATCAAAGCTGGAATAACACAGGGCCTTTGGGCTGCAGCCCAGGGCCTCAGGCTAAGGGGGGCCCCGCAAAAATAAATCTCTGCCCCTTCCCCCCACCCCTCCCACATGACGTGGGCCCAGCGCCCTGGCCAGGAGCTGATTCCAGCCCCAAGCAGCACAGTGCAGCAGCTGCTCCCCCTGGCAGTCTCGCCCCTTCCCCCCACCCCCTCTCCCATGTGATGTGGGCCCAGTGCCCTGGCCAGGAGCCGCTCCCAGCCCCACGCAGCGTTGCATGGCGGACGCACCTCCTCCTCCCCGGTCCCATGCCTTCCCTCCCGCCCCTCCCCCATATGACATGGGCCCAGTGTGAGTGCCGCTCAAAATAATCTCGCGTGCCACAAGATGCCAACCCCTGTTCTACATGTTTTAAGACTGAAGTGTAACCACAGAATGGCTTTATGTTAATTAAAAGGCAAGTTTAGTATAGCATTAATAGCCTCTATGCCATAATTGTGATCATTTTGTTTTAAATTAGGAAAAAGACTTGTATACAGTGGTCCCACAAAATCTAATAGCCCCGGGACCACAGGAGAGTTAATCCGGCCCTAGACAGACTCTAGCACTCAATCCATGCAACAGCACAAACACTGATTTACCTGTTTAAAATAGACCAGTGTCATCTGTTTACTAATTCCTCCTCTTACTTTTGGTATCAGGTGATGCCCCATTGTTCTGCCATGCAGGGCAAATGTAGCTCACCAACCACTGATGGTCCTCAATTTTCAAGGGGTCTAGAGAGGAATCTGGACGATCCTGCCACTGCCAAAGATCCCCAATTCTGATTCCCCCATAGATTCACTTAGTGATTTAAAATGTTACTGACAATTTATGAGGAATGAGAAAACTGAACAAAAAGTTATTCAAGGTGCTGAATGGAACCATTAGTCAAACTACAAGTCGCTAAGACAAATATATTCAGAACAACTTACTTTTTATTCTTTCAAGGGTGAGCATCCCTTGGGCTTCAGCAGAAAAGTTTGATACGGACAATGCTCTGACCTGACCAAAGCCAATCGAGCAATGGAAACAATAAAATACCATGGAGGCTCTAATATCCATTTCTCAAAATACATTGTGTACCAGGAATGCAAGCACTGTCTTTAAATTATGGCCACTGAGATTAATAATTTATAATAAAATATGCTTGTAAAAATAGTCCAATGGGCTCCATAAACCAATGCTACTGTAAACATGCATTATCACTTGCTATAAGTGGATACCACAATGATCAGTGTGGTATTGCTGCCTTTAGTAGGCAGATGACAACTTGCGAGATTGAAAGCCTCCTCTGACAATAACTATGGGGGCATATACATCACATGGATACATCTTCTTAGGAGTATATCACACTGCTGTATCTCTCATAGACAAGGACTATGTGACAATAAGAATCCAGACACCATAAGGTAAAAAACAGGGGGTCTGAACCCCAAAGAATAAGCAATTGAGTTAACTGATTATATACAATATTATTGTACTATAAAAGTGTAACAAGTAAGATGTCGTATAAGAACTGGTGAAATGCTGGTCATGAATATCATTGTGTGATGGATGGTGTGTAAAGAGTTTGAGTGCACGTGTTGGAAATATGTTCCTAAAATATATTTGTGCGGTGGTCTTGATAAACAAGACAAAGGAATATTTTTCTGCCTGTGGTTCGGTCTACATTACAGAGTTAGGTCAATGTAAAGCAGCTTATGTTGACCTAATTATGTCAGTGTCCACTCTAGAATGCTGCTTCTCACAGAGTAAGTGGCCTGCTACGCCAACATAATAACTGCACCTCCACAAGAGGCATAGAGCTTATGTTGGTGCAGTTAGGGCAACATAGTAGACTCTGTGTTACTTCGGCTATTGAATGTCATTCTTGTCAGTTTCACAGCTGCTGGTGGGCCAAGGGTGACAACCCAGGCTGGGACCCCTGCCAGAACCTACCAGCAGTGAAATTGACTTTCTTGTCACTTTCAGGGCTCCAGTTGTGAGCCCCAGCTGCTGCTCTGAGCCAGAGGCAGCTGAGAAATTGACAAGAATGAGTCCATCACAGGCTCACAGCTCAGGCTGTCACTCTGAGGCAGGTCAGGGACTCCAGTTGTGAACGTTGCATGGCTGTCAATGCCCCACAATGCCCTACTTCAGTCACTACAAGCACTCATGGTGAGGATGCATACCATTGGCAGAAGGAGGGTAGCATGGACACCAACAGTCGATTGAATTATTGAGGTGGCTGTAGGATGATCTAAATCAAATCGACCTAATTTTGTAGTGTAGACAAGACCTGTGCTTCCAATGTAAACTGAGCAAGGTGATCCCAGAGACAACAGAAGTTACATTTACATAGAGGTCAACAGGGGGACAGGAAGTCAACAGGAAAAGACAAACAGCAGAGGAGAAGAACTTTATCTGAGGATTTACTTCAAAAGAATATATTTCAAAGGTTTAGTGGACTATAAAAAGAAAGGGAGAGAACCTCTTTGTTATCCATCACCTAGGGGCAAAGGGGACAGAACTCTCTGATTCTGTGAATGTTTGATCCTCCTACCTGGAGGATTGAGATGTTAGTACCTTGGTATAAGTGAGAAACTGTTTCAAGCAAAGATATAGCTTGCTAGAATTTAGTTGTTGGCCTAGAAAGCATGTTATTTTTGTTTTCTTAGTAACTTTTTCTTGCTTGATATTGCTTAAATCTGTGTTCATTAATACACTTATTCTTTTATTACAAAACCCATTCAGTGCTGTCTATTACAGTGTGAGACCTCAGCTAAACTAACCAACTGGTGTGTGCACTGTCTCCCTGCACCCAGTGAACTTAATTTCTTTGATTGCCCAGCAAGAGGGACTGGACACTGCTGAGAGAAGTCCTGGGGAACTTGGGTATTGGGTTTGACTGATTGCTACCTGCAAGGCAAGGTTAAGAAAGGCAGAGTCTCAAGGAGTTTGCTGGTGAGGTGGATAGACTGGTGTGCCAGGGTCAGCTGTCTCTCAGTCTAAGCTACAGCAAAGATCTCTCTTGCTAAGGCAGAGAGAGGTAACAGATTGACATATGGTTCTAGGTTCCAGAGGAGAATGTCATAGCCTGTCATTTCTATAACCCTACAGACAGGTAAACTTTCAATCATCTGTAACTTCAAGATCTAGTGCCAGGCTAAACTTACAACCCTTCAGATTTCTGTGTTTTGGCCAATAAATATTCCCTTTTGTTTTGGCTAAACTGACCTGTGGCCTTTGATTGTTATTTCTGGGGTACTTACTAGTTACCATTTCCAAAGGATCTGACCCCAGTGAGCTGAAGGTAGCTTTCTGTGTACTGGATCAAAGCACACAGAAGGTTGCCATCTCCTTTGGAGCAGTGACAGATGTTTGAATTGGTGAGGACCATCAGGGGCAAAGATTATGAACAAATCTAAATAAATGAAGATGAAAGAGATGACCAAACAACAACCTAAAGCGTACAAAGCTCACCTAAAAGACAGATACCTTTTTCTCTACTGAAAACTTTCACAAAAGTGAACAAAAGTCTGAATGATAGCAATTGGGAAAAGAATGACTGCCTTGAACATATCAATTAAGAAAGTCTCTATACATTATGGCCATCATGGAGAGCCAATTCTAGTCACATGTAGTTTGATTTTTGATCTTCACAAAAGAGGCTTTTGCACAATACACTTCTAAGGGTAAAGGAATGGATCCAGTATGAAAGTAATATTTTGGAGGTGAGGATATTTCTTTATATGGCCCAAAGAGAGTAGAAGTGGTATTTTTTCCCCTCTGAATTCATATTTTAATAGTTTTTCTACCATCTACAGAATGCATTCTTCTTTCCTTGTTATTAGGATTAGGATAGAATGAAGGTAAAGCTTTTTTATTATTATTAATATGGAAATCAGAAATTACTTTCAAGAGAAAATTGTGGACTATTCTTAATACTACTTTATCTTTGGAGAACTATAAACCTGAAGAGTAATAAAAGGGCTTGCGGCTCCAAACTGAGCAAGATACACTAAGAAAAACTATTTTGATGAAAACATAACATTACTACAGTAAGAAAGGGTTCAACTGAAGATGCCCAATTTTTAAAGGAGTTATATTTCCACAGAAAGAGTGAAGACTAATTTACTGAAAGAGCTGCAAAGAATCCAGATGGTGTGAGGAGCATTTCCAAATTTGAATGGCTGAATTTGTTCCCATCTTAAACTTTGGCCTGTTGATATTCACACTTTGTCAAAACCTTCCTGCTGGGAGTCTAACGTGAGAAATTGAGGAACATGGTAGGATTCAAATTGCTTCTGTTGACATCCATGGAGGAATCTGTGAGAATGAAGAGCAGGCTCTTTCTTTCTTTCTTTTTTTTAAGGTTATCTGGTTATTCTCAGAATATCGGTTTTTCAGACCCATGTTATCATCTAAACATCTCAAACTTTGTGGCTCATCGGCTAGAATAGCGACACGTACAAATAAAACTTCAGCCAAGTTTGACATCATGTATCTACTGCTCTTTCTTGACTGTCAATGTCACTGATTTCTTGCATCTCTGAACTTTATGGAGGATTTCCAGTACTACAAGATTCAACAGCTCCCCAATTTTGGCAAATTCGCTGCAGCAGAATTGAATGCAGAAGCTTGCAGCTCAACCAATGGGGTGCCTCTCCTTGAATTGCATATGGCATAAACAAATGACATCTACCCAGGTCAGTGTGCAGTAAGTTTCCACAGATACAGTGAATGCCTTGTCTCTTGTGTACTGATACAGGCCACAATTACAATACTGTGATTTAATCTTTATGGCCTTTCTTTAAATGCACTTTGGAAGGGATATGAATTCTTCATGAATTCGGACAGGAGGGATATGAATTCTTCATACAATTGTGGGATATGGTGGTGAACTATTATTTCCTAAATTAATGTGTATATGAGCGGTGAAGAAATCGCTCTTCCCAATCCATTAGGCTATCACCTAAGGGGATGAAAGAAAGAGGGTGAAATCCTGACCCTATTGAAATCAATAGCAAAATCCCCATTGACTTCAATGGAGACAAAATTTTACCAAGAGACAGTTAAAAAGATTTTTTTCCAAGTGATAAGTGCTCAGCCACATTACAGAGAGTGGAATAATGTTAGGATGAAAATGGTAGATCAATGAGGGGAGTTTTGGTGGCAGTGTCTGCAGATCAGGGATGAAGCTTGAAGGAGCAGCGAGATCTGCAACTTTATTTTTCTGCTTATAAATACCGAATACAGCATCTGCAAGAAACAAGAAGATTTGGAAAGAGGAAAAAAGAAGTTTCCTGGCAATTTTAAGCTGGGAAATTTTAAACATCTACCTATAGTAGGTATGAAGCCATTTTCTGATAGTTCTCTAGGTACAAACTACATAAAAGGAAATCGATACAAGGGGAACCATATGATGATATACTGTATTTGTTCATTTTATCATTGGGTGCCTGAGACTAATGGAGTTTTCAAATGGAATTGTAGTTCTTCCGCTAAACCTAGAAACAAAAACATTTACTACCTACAGAGGAGTAAGGAGGAGACAGCTGTATTTCATCTTGAAATCTTTCATCTGCTTTCCAACTGATAGGAATCACTTGGCTTTGTGTAAGGACAGAAAGCCCAGAAGGACTGTCTAGGTCATGCTGAAGTGCTTTAAAAGGACAAGATTGTGGGAGCAGGGCATTTAGTCCAATGAGATAAAATGACTGAAGCAGGGAGGCCTAGAAAAGCTACAGTGTTGCATCAAAAACCCATGTAGATGTGAGAAATGTTGAACTTGCTCTGACAAGTCAAAAGATGCAGCTATATATGCAGGAGAAAAAAAAACATATTGACACTCTTTTGTACAATGGTTATCAACCTGTGCAATGGTTATATATTTACTCTGATAATTTAAGGAAGGAACTTTTGCTATCTAACATACCATTAAAAAGAAATAGGGAGCTATGCTTTAAAAAGATAGCACGTTTTCCTCAGTACATTTACACTGATGAGCAATCTGAAGAGACTGACACAGAGAGCCTTTACAAAAAGTTAATGTGTTTCTTTCCATTTAATTGCATGGCCACATTAATTTCAATGCCCGTGTTTGCAGGTGAGGATACAAAACATTTGTGATGAAGCAACGTACAGTGAGGTATTTTGGAGCAAGCCAAAAGTGGTATGTCTGGAGGGCACATTCTTTTTGGAAGGAAGGAATATTTTATTTTTCATCATCATCAGGCCTGTCTTAAAAGATACTTGTGCTGTCACCACCTGATTCTCTGGATAATTCTGGGTATTATTTCACAAACTAACCTTTTTTCCAGTGTGGTTTTCAGTTCCTGAATTCTCCTCCTGTGGCCATGCACGGCATATATATTTTAGCAGTTAAGAATATATTTACATTTACTGCTGCCATATGACTATAGCCTTACCAGAGTAGATTTAAAATGGCTACCAAATCCTCTGGTAAAATAAGAAGCTAAGAGGCACACCCACCAAATTCTATTAAAAAGCGGCTACAGAAACTCAGCAACACCTTCCCTTTGATCTCAACTGCTTGATAAACTGAAATCTCATCCATTCCTTGAGGAGAAAAGAGAGGACATTTTTAGGAAGGGAGTTCAATTTCCTTTCCATATTATTAAGACATAGATGGTAGTCAGCTTCTCAAAGGCATGCAAGTCATTTTGTTTTTCTTCCTCTGAATTCTCACAGAACCTCAACAACAGCCTAAGGAATTGAGAGAAAGAAGGAAGCCTCTGCACCTCAGGCAAATTCCCACAGACCATGTGCTACAACAGCACTGACACACTGACACAGTAAGTATATAAGGACAGTGGTGAAATATGTCTGTATTCACAGAGCCCAGGCCAATTACCAGTGAATAGCCCTCAGCACCTCAAGAGAGAGAGTCTTAAACTGCCTCTGAGCACTAGTTACCATTATCAATACTTCAGTATTTTTGCTTGCTTAAACTCAGTTATATGCAGGATAAACAAAAATGAGCACTCAGGATATGGGCAACCTTAGGAAACGGGACAGGAAATGCAAACGCTATAAAAGTGATAAAGCAATTCTGTATGCCACGCCATTGACTTTATGAGCAGAAACAGATTTTAAGTCTGAATTCATGTCAAACACTTCTGGAGTTACTGCACAGGACACTTCAAAGCATCCATTCAAAAGGCAGCTGCTGAGATCCTCTTCCTTCCCCAATCAGACTGTGTCATTCTCCTTTTTAATTATTAGTCTGCTTTACCAAACAGCTCACTCTTGAGTTGAAGGTCCTACACAACTTCACCCATACTACATCTTGGATCTCATTTTTCACCTTATCTATTTTATCTAGCCAATGATGCCATTGATGTCCTTCTCAGACTACCATACTCATTCTCTACCCACAGAACATCTTTCAAATTCCTCTTAAAGACTGGCTTTTCTGGTGAGACCCAAATAAGCAGTGAGAGTGTTGAGGGATAAGGAAGAGTCTACATAAAACTGACAAAAAGGAACTATCAAAATGTGTACATAACCTCAAATAACCACAGCATCTTATTGGGTCTATTGTCCTCTCTTTTCCACATTCCCCACGACCTCAGAGTTTGTTGCTCTCATGCTTCAGATGATTTGGGTCAGCGTCTTTCTATCCTGTTTTAAAAGTACCTAGCACACTCTGGGCACCATATAAACAAATACATAACACACTTTCTCCATCAATGCAGATGCAGACTACACCAACTATGAGAAAGGTTTCTATATGAAAAGATCAAGCCTCACACTGAGACTTCCTTTAAAGTTATGGGGCTTCATGAAGCACTGTAACCACAGAGGGACAATCATTCATCCTAAGAGCAGAAATAGACTCCTGTGTGGGTGAAACAGGTGCATGTTTTAGTGAGAAACCAAAGAAGAAAATCTGTAGTCTCTGGCACTGATAACATTGCTTCTCAGTGACATCTAACATGTCTGATGTGACCTATTTTTTTTTTGAACCTTTGACCTGATGAGGATTGTTCTCTAGAATATGCAAAGCTGTAGGAAACGGAGTCACTCATTTAAGTTGTAGTTTTCCAGAAGGAATGAAGATGACAGACTTCCACAAATTAACAACTGGAGAGCTGGCAAAGAAGTTGATTTGTCTGAGTGATGGACAGGAACCAAGACATCTAAACTCATTATTCTCCTATATGGATCACAGCAGCTTCAAGCCCTTGGTAGTTGGACTGAGGGCCCCTATCAACAACCTGCTAAGGCGGAAATAATGGTATGAATGAATGTAAAGAAAACCGTCCCCCACCAAAGGACGGAGTTACAGCGCTACATGGCCAATGTTTGCAATACTTGCAAATCCCACTGAAGTCAATGGGAGATACAGATGTTCAGTACTTCTGAAAATCAGGCCACTTATATCTAGCAAGTCACAAGGCAAGATGTTGTCCTAACAGTGTAAAATATAATAATGATGATAGTTCCTGTTTGCAGTGTTGTTGTAGCCATGTTGGTTCCAAAACACGACAGACAAAAGGGGATGAGGATATTAAGATTTTACCCTCAGCCACGATAGTTCTTAGTATTTATATAAGCCCTTCAAAGTGTTATGCAAACATCTTTGATTATACTTTTACCTCTGCTGAATAAGAAGTACCCATGCATTATTTCTGGCAGTGTGGAAAGCTTAGAACGACTCAACACCGGGATCATTTCACATAGGAACATGGTATAGGAATAAAAGTTCAGTAGCCTAATACTAAAGGCAGCTCTTCTCTGTCTGACTTTGCACCAGAAACACCTGGGTCCTTTCTACCTCCAGAAAGAATTACAATGTCCTTGTTTCAGATTCTTTTATAAAATATGACTAGTTTTTGACCCTAAAAATCTTTGAAACTTGTACGCAATCCACCTCTGATGAGGCTTCATTTTCTTAGATGAGATGAACTGAGGGAGCTGTCCAGTTTGAAGTACCTTTTTATTCAACTCGGAAAGGAAGAAAACTCTTACTTTGAGGATGAAAAGAACCTGCCATACACAAGGAGGCATCCACACTTGCTTAAAAAGTAGTAGTAATGATGGTTCCTTGAGACGTGTGTCCCTATGGGTGCTCCACTGTAGGTGTGTCTGCGTCCTGCGCTGCTGACTAGAGAACTCTGGTAGCAATCTGTCCAACCAGTGCATGCACTGCTCACGGCCTGCCATGAGGCTAGCCAGCGTGCACGAGCAATGCCTCCTCAGTTTCTTCTCTGCCACAGAGTTAACTACTAGAACTCTGAAGTAGAGGGGAGGAAGGTGGGCCGTGGAACACCCATAGGGACACACGTCTCAAAGAACCATTGTTACTGCACAAGGTAATAACAGACTAATCAGCTTAACTTCAGTACCCAGAAAGATAATGGAGGAAATAATTAAGCAATCAATATGCAAACACCAAGAGGATAACAAGGTGATAAGTAACAGTCAGCATGAATTTGTCAAGAACAAATCATGACAAAACAACCTGATAGCTTTCGTTCACAGGCTAACAAGCCTTGTGGATAGGGGGAAGTGGTAGATGTGGTATATCTTGACTTTAGAAAGGCTTTAGAAAGGCTGTCTCACATGACCTTTTCATTAACAAACTAGGGAAATATAACCTAGATGGAGCTAGTATAAGGTGGATACATAACTGGTTGGAAAACAGTTCCCAGAGAGTAGTTATCAGTGGTTCACGGTCAAGTTGGAAGGGCATATCGAGTGGAGTCCCACAGGGATCAGTTCTGTTCAGCATCTTCATCGGTGATTTAGATATTGGAATAGAGAATACACTTATAAAATTTGCAGATGATACCAAGATGGGAGGGGTTGCAAGTGCTTTAGAGGATAGGATTAAAATTCAGAATGATCTGGACAAACTGGATAAATGGTCTGAAGTAAATAGGATGAAATTCAGTAAGGACAAATGCAAAGTATTTCACTTAGGAAGGAACAATCAGTTGCATACATACAAAATGGGAAATGACTCCCTAGGAAAGAGTACTGCAGAAAGGGATCTGGGGATCATAGTGGATCACAAGCTAAATATGAGTCAACAGTGTAACATTGCTGCAAAAAAAGCAAACATATTTTGGAATGTATTAGCAGGAGTGTTGTAAACAAGACAGAAGAAGTAAGTCTTCCACTGGACAAACTGGAGAAAGTTCAGAGAAGAGCAAGAAAATGTCTAGAAAACATGACCAATGAAGGAAGATTGAAAAAATTAGATTTGTTTAGTCTGAAGAAGAGAAGACTGAAGGGGGACATGATAACAGTTTACAGGTAGATAAAAGGTTGTTACAAGGAGGAAGGAAAAAATTGTTCTTGTTAACCTCTGAAGCTAGGACAAGAGGCAATGGGCTTAAAATTGCAACAAGTGTGGTTTAGGTTGGACATTAAAAGCTTTCTAACTGTCAGGTTGTTAAGCACTGGAATAAACTGCCTGGGGAGGTTGTGGAATCTCCATCACTGGAGATTTTTAAGAGCAGGTTAGGCAAACACCTGTCAGGGATGGTCTAAATAACATTTGGTCCTGCCATAAGTGCAGGGGACAGGACTAGATATTCTCGTGATGTCCCTTCCATTCCTACAATTCTATAAAGGTGAGTAACTTCTTCTTCTTCGAGTAGTGTTTCTATCAGTGCTCCACTGTAGCTGACTCCCGAGCAGTGCCCACCATTGGAGGCTGGGAATTCGGAGTTGAATCTGATATGGATGATAGCACTATGACACCGAATCTGGTGTCTGCAGCCAAATCCCCCAGGATAACGGAGTGTTCTGCAAGGTGTGTGCAGATAGCCAGTTAGCTGCTCTGCAGATTTCTGATATAGAGATACCCCTGGAGAAGGCGACAGATAAGAAGACTGACTTCATAGAATGTGTGCATATTGAAGAGGGGGGTATAATGTTAGCAACTGGTAATAGTGTTTAATACATCCCAAGACCCATTTAGAGAGTCACTGAGCTGAAATTGCTGTACCTTTTAACCTATCTGCAACCAAGAGGAAGAGATTTTCAGAAGACTCTTGTTCTGTCCAAATAAAAGGCCAAGGCTCTCCTCACATCAAGCGTATGGAGGATGGCTTTACTATTATCCGTATGAGGTTTGGGATAAAAGGCTGGAAGCTGAATAAGATGATTTATGTGGAATGCAGAATAACCTTGGAAGTGAACTTCAGATGTGGTCTAAGCGTGACCTTGTCAGGGAAGAACACAGTGAAAGGGGATCTGCCATCAGAGCTGCTATTTCTCCAATCCTTCCTGCAGAGATGATAGCGATGAGGAACACCATCTTCATGGAAGGGTGAGTTAATGAACAAGTGGCGTAGGTTCAAATGGTGATCTAGTCAGACCTTTTATTACCATATTGAGATCCCATCAAGGAGTGGGTATGATCGAGATTGAAAATATGCATTTTGGAGGTCGATGGCCAAGAACCAGTCTCCTTTTTCTAATGCTGGAATGATTGTTAATAACATGACAATCTTGACTGAGCGCTCTGAGATCCAGCATAGGTCTCCAACCTCCTTTTTTCTTCGGTATCAGGAAGTAACAAGAGTAGAAGCCTCCGTCCCTCAGATGTGTGAGCACTGACTCTCTGGCTCCTATGCTGAGAAGGTGGTTTATCTCCTGATGTAGCAGGTTCGCATGAGAAGGGTCCCTGAAAAGAGATGGGGAAGGATGTTTGGGAGGAGGGAAGGAGGAGAAACGGATGGAGTATCCATCTCGGATGATCACCAACACCCATTTGTTGGAGGTTATCTGTTCCCAGGTGCTGCAGAATGAGAAAGGACAGTCTCCAAAGAGAAGGGTGGGGTTTTTCCTGTGTGAAGTGAGAATGTTCTACGGGCACCTCGACCAACCTGTCAAAACTGTCTCTTTGAGGTGAAGGGCTGACAGGAAGTTTGCTGAGATCCCGGCATCTTCTGCCTGGGAAACCTGGGCTTCTTCCTCTGGGGTTCATATGATCTCTGTTCATATTGAGACGGGTATTGGGATGAGTATTGTGAGTGAGTCTTAAACGGTGGCTGAGGGCTGTACTTTCTTTTACACTCTACTGTATAGATCCCGAAGGATCAAAGAGTAGCCCTCAAATCTTTTATTGTGTGGAGGGAGGCATCAGTCTTTTCAGCAAATAATTTCATCCTTTCAAAGGAGAGTTCTTCCATCGTTGTTTAGAACTCCTTGAGGAAGCTGGAGAGATGAAGCCATGAGGCCCATCTCATCACAATGGCAGTCGAAAGAGAACCTGCCGCCATATCAGCTGTATCAAGCGCAGACTGCAGAGATGTTTTTGCCATCAGCTGGCCCTTATTAACCAAGGCTTTAAATTGGTCCTTGTGAGAATCGGGGAGCTGTTCAATAAAATAACTAAGCTTCACATAGTTCTGATAGTCATATTTAGCCCACAAGGCTTGATAGTTTGCTACTCTGAATTGGAGGGTGGCCAAGGAGAAGGCCTTCCTGCCAAACAGGTCCAGGTGCTTCCAGTCCCAGGTCACAAGGAGTGGACTTGTAGTGATGTTGGCAATCTTTAGAGTTAACTGTGTTCACAATGATCGAATTGGGAGGCGGATGTGAGAACAGGAATTTCATGTCCATGCTGACACACAAAATGTCTTTATCTGCCCTCTTACAAGTTGGTGGGATGGACGTGGGGGTCTGCCATATCACCTTTCCAGAGTGCAGTATATCTTCATTAATAGCAAGGGGCACTCTGGAGGAAGTGGAGGCATGTAGAATATCCATCAGCTTGTGGTGCAACTCGGGATACCTCTTGAAAGGTATTTTGAGTGCCTCTGTCACCCTCTGTACCAAGTCCTGGAACAGTTTAAATTCATCTGCCATAGATAGTGGAGGGGGCATCACCATCTTGTCTGGTGACGATGACAAGAAGTGGGCTGGAGGAGTGACTTCCTCCACAACTTCGGCCTCTGATTCCTCCCTGGCCTGCTTGGGGAATTCAGATGCCCTCAAGACAGCGGTTGAAGGAGGGTACTTCCTCAGCTGTTGATAGGCCACACCAGAGGTGATGGAGGCTTGTTGCCTGTAGGCCTGCCAGGGGTCCCAGACAGCCATTGTGGTGGGAAGGGGCCCAGTAGTTGGTACCACAGTTGCCCAAATCAGGGAGGCTGAGAGTCAGAGGGGTGGTATGCCTGGTGTCCATAATGAAACTGGGCTTCGTACAGCAAGTAAGAAGAGCATTGGGAAGCTAGGTCGTCTTTCTCACTTTCTGATTCCGATAACAAAAAGGATGGTGCATGGCAGGAGGTTGTCGGCAATACCAATGTTGATGACTATATCGACGAAGCCTTCCCTAGGGAGGATCTTCTATGTTCCTCACACCCCCATGGTACCAGCACTTCTTTGCCTGTGTCCATTGGGTCTTTAGGCATTCCGACGTGTCCTGTCAGTCCGGTACTGCGCATGCCCTAGGTACCAGATCTAAACAGCTTCAGTGCCATTGGTACCAATAATACTGACTGAGCCAGAAAACGTTTTCAGCTCAATTAGGGCTCACTTTGTGGATTTATCATAGACCTTTTCTTAGAAGCCTCACGTGAGGGGCTCACAGGCGTCTCTCTCAGCTCACCTCCCTTTGAAGTGGATGGTTGTGGTGAGGGCTCCCGCTAGGACTCCATCAGTAGGAGTTTGAGTGTCAGTCCTCTCTGTCCTTCGTGGATCTGAGCTTCAGTTACAGAAACAAGCCACACTTCTCTGGAATGTGTTTCTTTCCCAGGCAGTGAGTGCAGGGTGAATGTCCATTAGTCACTGGAATAGATTCCTTGTAGCTGAGGCACTTTTTGAAGCACGGGGAGTCGGGCATACCCTTGTCCAGGAGGGTCTACCCACACAGGTCGTCAATGGAATACAAAGTCCTTTACTTTTCTTCTTTTTTTTAGGCAATGGTCAAAATTAAATGAAAATGAAGGGGAAAAAAAGGGGGTTTCAAGAGAAGCTAAAAAATTAGCAATTCTAAGAGAGTTAACTGTCTGCAAAGCTCTAGCTCCTTCTCTAGCCAGGGATGATTGAGAAGGAACTGTGAAGGAATTGTTCACGCGCTTTGGCTAGCCTCATGGCAGGAGGAGAGCAGCACGTGCACAGGCTGGATGGATTGCTACCAAAGTTCTCTGCTCAGCAACACAGGGACGCAGACACACCTACAATGGAGCACCCATAGTGACCCTACTCAAAGAAGAATCATTGTTCTGTAAGAAGCAGAGACAGCTTTGGCATTAAGGGCTATTTCTCTGTGCATCTGGATATGCCACTGGCCAGATTCTCAGTTTGCCAGAAATGAAGGATATCAGCTTTGGAGTCTCTCTTAGGCAACAGTCAACACTGTCTATTCCTGAAAGGGAATCCAGAAGCTCTAAAGCCATTTACAACCCTTTAATTCTCTTTTAATTTATTTTCAGCCTCCTCTGTTGAATTAGATTTTTTTTAAAGGCAGAGCTACTGCAACAGCCTCCTACATAAGGCTGGAAGTGAACAGAAGAGTTTCACTCCAAAGGAGCAGAGCATAGAAATTCTCATCAGTAACTGTCAACTCTGCTGATTCAATTTGACTCAGGAACAAACTACAATATCTCAAGCAAAAGAATCCAAGAAGATAACAGAATCAAAAGACCAATATTCTAGGGAGAAGGAAGGTGTCTGTGGCACCTCTACTTTACAAACTGAGTTCCTTCAAGAAATACACTTCATGGACTTAACTATAATGAAAACAAGTGATCAATTAAAAACAAATTATATTACAGAAAAGAGTTAGACCTCACAGACCTTCCATAAAGCCTTTTTGTGGTATCACCAAGTGACCCACTATCATATGTAGGGGTCTTGATTTTTAGATGGTGAGGTGGGTACATGAACACCGTATCCTTCATTTCAGGCAAACTGAAAATCTAGCCAGTGACGTATCAAGGTGACTGTAAAAACGGAGTAACTGTGCATGCAAATAGCCATAATTAGCCATTTACATATGCAGGTGATTGATCTGCTTTTGCAACTGCAGTAACTTGACATCCAAATCAGGCATGCAAATGTGTATGAGCTTTTGTGTGCATAGCTCTGAAAATCTGGGCCATGAACTTTACGCTCATGCCAAGGAAAAAGAAATGTGGTCTACTCTACACCCTGGCTATTTCCTCTTTCTTCCCTCAAATCCGTTTTCCCTTGTGAATGTAAACACTTGTCTTTATCAGCATGAAGGTCAACATCGATGGCAACAAATTTCTACTCATCCAGAAACACAATAACCAATGCAAATACTATGTTCTGTACTTATAAAGCACATTTCATTTTAAGATTAGAGAGCTTCAGCAATATTAGGGTTTAGAATGCTCCTCTGAGGTAGGTATTATCAGATGAATCAACTTGAGATATACAGAGGTTAAGTGAACTGCACAAGGTCACTCACAAGACACAGGCAGAGCTATGAATAGAACCCGTGAGCCTCCCCACACCGCCACGTGCTTTAAGTACCAGACAACATTTTCTTAATGCATTGCATAAAGAAGCCTTTTTCTACATGAACTAAAACATTTACTCATTTTTCAAGTCTCTTTGTTGTGCTCTTAAACTGCATCAAAAAAGAAATAATTGTTTTCTGAACCATAATCTACCTTGCATTACAAGCATCCAATGAGAAACCTTCTTTAGAGCAATCTGCTAGTAAGAAAATATGGTTACTGAATATTTGCTGATGCCTAGGAGGAAGTGGAGGGATGAGGGCACTGCACAGAAAAAACAAAACAAAAAAGTAGGTCAGGCAATTCACATGTATTGTAAAGGACAAGAGCACTGCAGTTTTTTATTACCTTATGTAAGTACTACCAAATATCTGAGGCATCCTTCTTATCTGATTCAAATCCCACATGAGTAATCCATGATTAAATTTAGTGGGTGTGAAATTTCATTAGGTCGCTCAATTTTAAGCAGATTGGATAATGAAGTTCTGTCGTCCTTCAGAATTAAGAAAAAAATTAATACAGTAATTTTTATCTCACTTCCAGCATTCCACCATCTGTGAGATTATTCTCATTCATGTAAAACATAGTGTAAGACATCAGTGTCTTTGATGAATTTATAAAGCACGTGACCTTATCAATCAAGGGAGGTTAGCTGCTTGTAAATGTTGATAGGCAGTAAATAGCATGGCTGAATCTTTTGACCATTTTGTGAAAAACTTAAACCAAAATAGACTTAAATGTTTAGTTCAATCAAAGATAAGAAATGTAGGTTGTTTGGATGTGAAGAAGAAGAATGGTGTGATTGCATTTTAGGAAATACTAGAGAGACAGAGTCTAAAAAGACCAGAATTTTGCAGAAAAATCTTTGGATAATCTTAAAATATCACACAAGATCAAATTTCTGTTAGCACAAGAAGAATTTTAATTGACAGCAGATGCCACATTAAGTCTTAATTTGCCACTCCAAAGACCCAGACAATTGCCAGCTGGCTTCATGCTTAAAATGGTATTGCTGAAACAAAATGGAAGCGTATTTAATTTTGGGTTGTTGTTAAAATGTGCTTTTTGAAAAAATATTTAATAAAATCACACTTAATAAAATGGGAGTGCTGGGATTATTTTATAAAACCAATGGTACAACTACAGGGTCTCTGTTAGGTTTCCAACATCCAGAAGTTTTACTGTACATTGCTTTGAGATGCATAATCTAGATAATTTAACATTACTGGCTTTCCATGCAGATGCAGTTACACTGAAACTGTGACACAATTTACCAAAGGTTGCGGAGGATTCTCTATCATTAGCAATTTTTTAATCACGATTGGATATTTTTCTAAAAGATGCTCTAGTTCAAACAGGAATTAATTCAGTAGAGTTCTAGGGCCTGCATTATTCAGGAAATCAGACTATATGGCCACCTGGTTCCCTTCTGGCCTTATAATCTATTCATCTGAATGTGAATAGTATGTTTTCATTCTTAAAAACTTCCAGCCCTTATGATTGCAAAGAAAGCCTTCTAAAGGTGAACCAAGTATAAACTGATGTAGTGCTGCCTGGATGAGGCCTTGTCTACACTACACAGTTCTGTTGACAAAAGTCAGCTTTTGTTGACAAAACGGTGGAGGTGTACACATATAATGCTCCTCCCGCCGATTTCACTCTCCTGCTACACTGACATAACAAAACCACCTTGATGAGAGGCAGAGAGCTTTTTGCAATAAAGCTAGAGCGATGCAGCGTCAGCGTAGACACTACGCTTGCTTGTGTCACCGCAAATGGCTGCCAGGAGGTGTCCCACAATCCCCATCTTGACCGCTGTAGTCAGCCGTTTGAATGCCATTGTCCTGCAGCCAGGTAAACAGGTATGTGCCCTTCCCCCTTTAAAGGCCCAGGAATTTTTTTTAATTCCTCTTCCTGTTTGCTCTGTGTGGACAGCTCACATCACATCTTTCCAGATGACCATGCCGGCTTCCCGCAGTACATGCGCGCTCGCCTGGAGCGCACTGGAGTTGTTGGATCTGCTGGGTCTGTGGGGAGAGGAGGCTGTACAATCCCAGCTCCACTCCAGCCGCAGGAACTTTGATACCTATGGGCAGATTACTCATGGCATGTTGCAGAAGGGGCACAAAAGGGACATGCATCAGTGCTGTGCTAAGATCAAGGAGCTGAGGCAGTTGTATCAGAAGGAAAGAGAGGCAAACCGTCGCCCTGGTGCAATGCCGAAGACCTGCTGCTTGTACAAGGAGCTGAATGCCATCCTCAGTAGTGACCCCACCTCCACCCCCAAGAGCCCTATGGTTACTTCAGGGGCAGCTGGAGGCCATGGCCAGAGGAGTCAACTCCACGGACGAAGTGGTTGATGAGAAGTGGATTTGGAGGAGGATGCAGGACAGAGTTGTCCAGTAACATGGTGAGCCAGAAACTCTTTTTGACTTTGGAGGGGTCTACTCAGTCACAGCACTCCGGCTCTTGGGCGCCTGACACAGGAGAGGGGAGCTCCAGTAAGTACTCATTTTGATTTGATGCTGCATGGTGCCATGAGGCAGAGCTGTGCTTTATTTTGTTATATGTTAGAAGTGGGATAAAGGATAGAAATTGACAAGATTAGTAATGTTTGCGTTTGTTTCCCATGCAGTGTGAGCCCTGTGGACAAGTTTGTTAATGGAGACCGAGATGTGCCAGGATTCTCCATAAAGATCTCTAGGAAACTTTCCTGGGGGCACTCTGAAATCCTCTGCCGAAGGTTCCTTGGCAGAGCTGCTTTGATTCTTCCCCTGCTGCAGGAAACTTTGCCGCACCAATTGGCAATTACTTCTACATGAACCAAAGCGGCACACAGGCGAGCAGCATACAGACCTGGTCTGAAGCTGCACGCATGGAGGAGATGCACCCTTACATCCTCAGTTAGCCTGAGGAGTGAGATATGGGCTTCAATCACCCTTCCTTCAGAAAATGGAGCCAGCATTTACAATAGTGTCCCTAGGTGCTTATACTGATCCTCTTTGAAAACCACCCAGACCCTTTGCCTCATCTTGCCCATCCCCTTCCCTTCCCTCCCCACGCCCCAGGCCATGTTTAAGACACTCGTCAAGCTGCGTGCTTGCCAAGGAACAGTGAGAAAGAGGTGTATTGATTCAAGCTGTGAGTGCACTCATGGTACTGCCTCTGTTTATTGTTTCTTGTGCTTCTGCAGATGTGCCCTAGAGGGGCAACTCCTAGGCACCAGCAGAGCGCCTCCAGAAGATAAGGAGGCAAACCAGGAGGAGTAAGAAAGACATGTTTAGGGAAATGTTCCAATCAGCTTATGCTGCAGATAGCATGCACAGGGCATGGAGAGAGACAATAAATGAAAAATTATAAGTGGATAGCCAGGAGAGGAAACAGGGACAGGACCAAATTGTAGAGGGGCAGGAGTGAATGATAAAGGTGATGGAGGACCAAACAGAGATACTGAGGTCCCTGACTATGCTGCAGTCAGAACACATGCATGCTCGACTCCCCCTCCAGCCCATACGGAACTGAGTTCCATGCCCTCCCCAAAAGTAACCCAACATTAACTTGGGAAAATGCCGCAAACCGGATTCACATGCATAAAACCATGAAGAAAACACCCACCCCAGAGCACATTGGGCAGTTTCCTTTTGCCTCAGGTTCTTAAGTCCAGCAACAAGAATTTCCTTTAATGTGCCCCTCCCTTCACAGCGCTCCACTCATAGATGTTGTCGTAGTCAAGGCAGATCCAGAGTCCAGGGGTATGTCTTCAGTGACGGTGGCAAATTCGCCACCATCAGATCAATTTATCCCGATCGGTTGAGCGGAAGTGAAGACCCGCTCAGTCAATCCGGAAATCGATTCAATAAAATCATCTCCGAAAAAAGAGTAACGCTGCATCAACAG
This sequence comes from Emydura macquarii macquarii, assembly GCF_026122565.2. NCBI lineage: Eukaryota > Metazoa > Chordata > Testudines > Chelidae > Emydura > Emydura macquarii. The sequence continues at coordinate 6,655,287 of NW_027133465.1, forward strand.
GTACACGTTTCCTGTCGTGTAGTGGAGATGGTGCGCAGAGCAAACTTTAGGAAGTCGATGTAACTCTTGTTGACTGCCACCGAATTTGCCAGTAAGTATAGATCAGGCCTAGAGGTGCAGCCGCGGAGTTCACCTCCCACCCTGGCTGGGAGGAGGGGGAAAGAAGGCACCTTGCTCGCTCTGCTATCCGGGCGCTACATTCTGGCCACATGCCGCCTTGCTGGATGCCCTGCTGGCAGCTCATTGCTCCGCGGGCCACTCCGCTAGTCACCCCATTACATACCATCACCTTCTGCTACCACCTGCTTCTCCACTATTATCTCTGCGGGTCAGTCTCTTGAGGTTCCACCCAACTCTCTGATCCTCAGCTCTCCATGACTGCAGCTTTTAGGGGGTGAACCTCAGTGTTGAAGCTGGGCAGGAGCGCTGTCCCACAGTAGATGATTTCAGGTCTAGCTAACACTTAACAAAACAAGACTCCTTAATTAGCTCTGTCTTTGAACACTGGGAGGGGGAGGTTAAACCATACCTGGGGCTCTTAGGCAGAGCCCACACTTCCAGGCAATACCTGTCCCTACCCCCTATTGACCTTCACAGGCCTATGGCATCCGAGCCCCTTGCTTAGCCAGTTCAGTTAAGATGATAGTGAACCTTCAATCAGAACAAGCTAAGCCCAGTTCTGTTGCCCTTTGCTGATACAATAAAGGGATCAACATTTCATGACCCCGGCATTTAACACTAAAGTGATCTGTAGCCCAACAGCAGCCAAAGGGATAATTTAGGGAAAACTTTCCGATCGTGCTGAGCACCTAAACAGGATGGGTGCGCTCCTCAGCCACAGTTTGGCAATAAGAAAAAGAAATTGACAGTGAAATGAAAGCATTTAAATTGATCCCTGGCACTGGATCTATAAAAGGAATGTATTTTGTCTATCGATATATATTCACACATACATATACACACTCGCCCCAAAAGGACAATTCAACAACAGTCTGCAGTGTTGTTGTAGCTGTGTTCATCCCAGGATATGAGCGAGATAAGGAAGTTGAGGTAACATCTCTTCCTGTTGGTGGCAAGGACAAGCTTTAAAGCATCACAGAGCTCTTTCAGCTCGCATTCAGAGTGCACTGCAGCCCGTCACCAAGTGTACCAGGACAGACAGAATCACCTAGCCCTCTTTCGTGCCCCTTTGTCCCCTCCCCCACACTCCCGTTATCAACTCTTCCAACACACAAGCCGTTATCACTGGCGCACTTATTTTGGCACCTCAGTGACAAGATGACAGATGAACTACATGTTTCAGAGTGGAAAACAAACGAACAGTTCACTCCTGCGCACACGCTCATGCCGCAAATTGACCAAGGCTCGGAGGGTTCTGGACAGAATGTTCTCAGCTCCAGGGGGAGGGAACAACTGGCACTGCTACTCTAATGAACTCTCTTCAATAGGAAGTCTGGTCCTGTCCGCCTGGCTCAGAGATCATTGTGGGGGTGCTCGTAGGCAGGATGGGAGTGCTCCAGTTGGAAAGCTGGTGATGGGCTGTGTTAAGTAGATGAGCTTCTCCATTGGTATGTGGGGAGGAAATGAGCTCTATTATGAAAGGCCTCTTTCAATCTCAGAGATTCCTACAACCTTGGTCTAATATCTTAAATGACTGTTATGAGCATTGGCAACATCAGCAAGCGTAAACATTATCTGTGGCTGGTGACGAGGAAGAGAGCTAAAACTTGAGGAAGGCAAAACCAATAACCTACTGTACCTGAGATATCAAGGCAGGAAAGCTAAAGACATGATTATGGGTAGCTCTTTCTTCCCACACCCCAACACTTATATCTGGTTGCAAAGTCTAAATAATTATCCTCACCAGACCAAAAATACTCTTTAATGTTTATAAAAAAAAGAAAAGAAAAATGAATAACCAAATGTTTAATATATTTACTAGAGATCTGGAAAGGGAGGGGAGTAGTGGAATTTGCAGATGATGTAAAGTTATTTAGGTAACACAGGACTAGAGAGGGCTGTAAGGAATTACAGAGACACCTAAACAAGCTGGGGAATGGGCAAAACAATGGCAATGAAATCTAATGATGGTAAATGCAAAGTAATGCACATTGGAAAGAAAATACTCACATACCACACAAGGCTCTAAATTAACTAACAACTTAACACAGGGGCCTGTGTGTGTACGACAGCTCAATGAAAACCTATGCTCAATGTGCAGCTGCTGTCAAAACAAGTTATACAATGTTAGCATGCATAGGGAAGGAATGGAATAGAGAACAACATGAATAATATTATGATGTCTTCGTATAAATCATTATCTGGATACTTTGGACAGTACCGGTCACCCCACCTCAAAAAGGATACTGCAGAACTAGGGAAATGTGTTTTCATACATGCAATTAAACTATGGAACTCCTCGCCACTGGAAGTCACTGAGACCAAGAATTTATCAAGATTTAGAAAGGGGTTGGACATTTACAAGGTTACCAAGAACATCCAGAGTTATCAACGTTAATAGCAAAAATGTTGTGGGACGGATGTTAAGCCTCATGCTTCATGGCTTAAACCAATTAGAGATCAGGCTGAGACCTTTCTACCCCCTGAGCGACATTCCTATCCCACCCTAAGTCTGTAGTGTAGACCAAACCTAAGGAAACAGAGTTCAATTTCAAGATTCCGAGAGATGGTTATAAATGGGGCAACTTATTTTTATGTTATTCCAGAGACACTTTGTCAGAATACCCTGGAAGGTAGGGATAGGATACAGAAGGACCTAAACAAACTGGAGGATTGGGCCAAAAGAAATCTGATGAGGTTCAACAAAGAAAAGTGCAGAGTCCTCCACTTAGGAAGGAAGAATCCCATGCACAGCTATAGACTGGGGACCGACGAGCTAGGCAGCAGCTCTGCAGAAAAGGACCTGGGGGTAACAGTGGATAAGAAGCTGGATATGAGTCAGCAGTGTGCCCTGGTTGTCAAGAAGGCTAATGGCATATTGGGCTGCATTAGGAGGGGCATTGCCAGCAGGTCGCGGGAAGTGATTATTCCCCTCTATTCGGCATTGGTGAGGCTGCATTTAGAATATTGTGTCTAGTTTTGGGCCCCCCACTACAAAAAGGATGTGGACAAGTTGGAGAGAGTGCAGCGGAAGGCAACGAAAATGATTAGGGGGTTGGAGCACAGGACTTATGAGGAGAGGCTGAGGGAACTGGGCTTGTTTAGTCTGCAGAAGAGAAGAATGAGGGGGGATTTGATAGCGGCCTTTAACTACCTGAAAGGGGGTTCCAGGGAGGATGGGGCTAGGCTGTTCTCGGTGGTGGCAGATGACAGAACAAGGAGCAACGGTCTCAAGTTGCAGGGGGGGAGGTCTAGGTTGGACATTAGGAAAAAGTTTTTCACTAGGAGACTGGTGAAGCACTGGAATGGGTTACCTAGAGAGGTGGTGGAATCTCCATCTTTAGAGGTTTTTAAGCTGAGGCTTGACAAAGCCCTGGCTGGGATGATATAACTGAGGTCAGTCCTGCTTTGAGCAGGGGGTTGGACTAGATGACCTCCTGAGGTCCCTTCCAACTCTAATATTCTATGATTCTATAATTTTTCCAGTGTTATATTTCAAGGGCACCAAAAAGACAAAGATGCTGTGTGATGGGGTGATCTTGGCTCAGAGACCCTGCTGGAGGCCTCAGGATCCTGCTACATCTGTCCCAGGAAAGGAGCAGCAGAGAGGTCCTCCAGGCAGGCTAGAGTGGCTTCAGGGAAAGCAACCAATCAAAGAGGCTGCAGGGGGCCATATAAAAGGAGCTGCAGCGCCAGAGACAGTCAGTTCCTTGATGGGGCTAGAGGAATACAAGTAATGCTCCTGGCTGGCCAAAAGGAACTGCAGCACCACAGACAGCTCAGTAGTGGCAGGGACAAGGGGAGGTGGAAGAGCTCTTGGCTGGTTGCTGGGCCTCAATTTAGATGAGCCATGAAGTAAGGGTGAAGCTTTGGAGAAGGCCGGGGCTGCAGGGAAGTGGCCCAGAGAACTAAAGGCAGTTTAGTGAAAGGGACATGGAGTGGCAGCTATACTTAAGAGTCCCTGGGCTGAGATCCGGAGTAGTGGGTGGGCCCGGGTCCCACTCATAGCCCACTGGGGAAGTGGGCCTGCAGTTGAACTGAGATAAGCCCCCAAAAGGGGAGCTGGGGCCCAAACAGACCAAGAGGGTGAAACTGTTGCCTCCAGGGAGGAAGCCTTAGGTGTACGGCCCGATACCAGGGCCAGGATTATTTAAAGATTGCAGACACGCCTGACCAGAAGCGGTGCTCATGAGAGGTGGGTGCAATGCTGTTAAATGCCGCAAAAACAGAATATAAAAATGAAGAACTGAAGACAGAACTCTAGCAATGGCAAACTTTTACCAAGTTTTACCAAGACTGCTGTTGGTATTGTTGTTTTATAAACTCCAGTTAAATGCCCCATTTGGCTCCTTTGGTTTTCAAATGCAGTCTTTGCTCTCATAATTTCCATCTTACATTTCACCTGTCATAGTTTATGTACCTTCTACTGACTTCATTTGGATTGCATTTCATCTTACCAAAGGATAACTTTTTCATATGAACACTTCTGTATCTTACTGTTTAATCAGGCAAGTCGCCAAACGTTCTTTGTGCTCATCACGTTACTAGATATTGGTATTTTTGATGGTAGAATCCTCTAGGCCCTTACCACTTAACTGAACTTCAGTGCATGAGGAATGATCATACTCCTCTATTGCATTCCACCTGGGTCCCCCTCTCATCACAACATTGGCTACCTAGAGGAAGGATTGGTTGAGGTGGGACAATTCTAAAATTGCACTGTCTTATAAATATTTCTGTCTCTAGTTTATCTTTTGGTACACCAAGCCTGGCCTCAAGATGCAGTATTTGCGTTCTGAGGGCCTGGAGCGGCTTCTAACAGATCTATTGATACAGCATACCACTTGGCAAGTAGTCATCCAGTCTGCAATCAGTGTAATAAACTGAGTAAAACCCCAGCAGTGACTAGACTTCTGGATTCATTGGCCACCTCTAGCTCTATGCGTGTTTTAACACTGGGTAAGATTGATTTCTTTACGGGTGAGTGCATATTAGTGTTTTCAAAAGTTATTTTTAGTGGGGATTATTTATTTAGTTCATTAAATTCTACTTGAGAAGCCTAATACCCTGAGACTCAGCATCTAAACGCCCACTCAGTTCAAATGCATTTTGAACCAGAGCTCAATTCTGTTATTGCCTCTCAGCTTGAAACTAGCTTCTTCATAGCAGGCACTGTACTTGTACCTTCCTAGAATGAAGGCTCAGCTCCTCCCTTCATGATCAATCACCCCTATACAGAGAATCACAATCCTTTATTGGCTGCCTCATAAGCCCTGGCTTTGGAAACTGTATAAATAGCTACAATGTTCTATGTTCTTACAAGGAATATAATTCTTGCTATAATCAATAGGCAGGAGAGAAGAGGGATCTCATAGACTTGAAGGCCAGAAGGGACTATCATACTCATCTAATCTGACCTCCTGAACATTGCAGGCCATAGAACCTCACCCACCCACTCCCTGTAATAGACCCCTAACCTCTGGTTGAGCTACTGAAGTCCTCCAATCATGCTTTAAAGACTTCAAATTACAGAGAATTCACCATTTATACTAGTTTAAACCTGCCAGTGACCCATGTCCCATGCTGCAGAGGAAGGTGGAAAACCCCCAGGATATCTGCCAATCTGACCCAGGGGGAAATTCCTTTCCAACCCCAAATATGGTGATCAGTTAGACCTTGAGCACGTGGGCATGACCCACCAGGCACATACTATTTTCTATAGTAACTCAGTGCCCTCCCCATCTAGTATCCCATCTCCAAGCTGTTAGGGATTTTTTGCTACTGGTAGTTACCGATGGGCCATCATATCATCCCCTTCATCAATTTATCAAGCTCAGTCTTGAAGCCAGTTAGGTTTTTTGACCTCGTTGCTCCCCCTGGAAGGCTGTTGCAGAACTTCATTCCACTGATAGTTAGAAACCTTCATCTAATTTCAAGCCTAAACTTCTTGATGGCCAGTTTATATCCATTAGTTCTTGGGTCCACATTGGTGCTTAACTTAAATAACTTTTCTCCCTCCCTGCTATTTATCCCTCTGAAGTATTTATAGTTAGCAATCATCGCTCCACTCAGCCTTGTTTGGTTAGGCTAAACAAGCTAAGCTCTTTGAGTCTCCTCTCACAAGGCAGGTTTTCCATTCCTCAGCTCATCCTAGTAGCCCTTCTCTGCACCTGTTCCAGTTTGAATTCATCTTTCTTAAATTTGGGAGACCAGAATTGCACACAGTATTCCAGATGACATTTCACAAGTGCCTTGTATAACTCTACTGGAAATACCTTACCTGATGCATCCTAGGAGTGCATTGACCTTTTTCACGGCTGCATCACATTGATGGCTCATAGTCATCCTTTTCCTCCTCTGTCACTTCCAACTGATAAATCCCCAGATTATAGTAAAAATTCTTGTTGTTAGTCCCTAAATGCATGACCTTGCACTTTGCACTATTAAATTTCATCCCATTTCTATTACTTCTCTTTATGAGATCACCCAGATCTTTTTATGTAATCTCTTCTGTCTCTCTCTATTTGCTTTACATGCACTGTGCAAGGATAAGGAAAGATGCTCTGAAGTGTGAGTAGTTTGTGTTAAGCGTCATTATACTTTGCCTGTGCATCTAACTGATCACTTTAGGCCCCAATCCTGTGACTGCTCACTCATCATGGGCTTAAAGTTAAGTATGTGGATGAGTTCACAGGATGGAGTCTACATTTTAAGTTTCGTTCTCCTAAATATAAGAGAAGAATAAATGTAGAGCTTTCAAACTATAAACAAACTCTCTTATGGAATTTGTTACGATATTAGTGTTACAAATCAGCATGTACATTTCATAGCAATAAAATATGAAGGTGCACTATTCACTCCCATAATTATTTTTAGTAGCTCTTTCTTTGCTTATCAAAAGCAGCTCTGAGTGGAATGGTTCCAATGTTACCCATTGTTATGCAAAAAGTCCATGCAAGGTCAACACTGCAACCGCAAATATTTGAATTAGCAGTCTTTTTTGCTCAATATGTTAAAGTCTTGAAATTCATCATCAGTTAATGTGGTTATTGGGTGTGGAAAAGAATTGGGATTGCAGAGAATGTGAGGGAGATTCCCACACTTGGGCAATTGTTTTTAAGGTGACAAATTTGAGGAACTGTCCCAGACAGAGGTGTCAACAGAAAAGGTTTTGGAACAAACTGATAACCGTAAACTGTAAAAAGTCAACAGAACCAGACGGAATTCACCCAAGAGTCCTGAAGGAATATGAAACTGCAGAACTATTAACTGTGGTATGTAACCTATTGCTTAAATCAGCCTCTATTCCAGATGACTGGAGGATAGCTAATATAACGCCAATTTTTTAAAAAGGCTCCAGAGGCAATCTGGGCAACTACAAACCAGAAACAATTTCAGTATCACAATATGTTTGGGGAAGAATCAACACAGCTTTTGTAAAGAGAAATCATGTCTCACCAACTTACTAGAATTCTTTGAGTGTCAGTACTCATATGGACAAGGGCGAGCCAGAGGATATAGTGTACTTGGACTTTCAGAAAGCCTTCCAGAAAGTCCCTCACCAACAGCTCTTAAACAAAGTAAGTAGTCATAGGATAAGAGGAAAGATCCTCTCATGGATCAGTAACTGATTAAAAGATAGGAAACAAAAGATAGGAATAAATGATTGATTTTCACTCTGGAAAGAGGTAAATAGAGGGTTCCCTCAAGGATCTGTACTGGGCCCAGTGCAATTCAACATATTCATAAATGATTTGGAAAAAGGGGCAAACAGTGAGATGGCGAAATTTGCAGACGATACAAAATTACTCAAGATAATTAAGCCCAAAGCTGACTGCGAAGAGTTACAAAGTGATCACACAAAACTGGGTGACTAGGCAGCAAAATGTCATATGAAATTTAATGATGATAAATGCAAAGTAATACATATTGGAAAACATATCCCAACTATGCATACAAAATGATCTAAATTAGCTGTTACCACTCAAGAAAGATCTTGGAGTCATCATGGACAGTTCTCTCAGCAGCCAAAAAAGTTAACAATGTTAGGGAACCATTAGGAAAGGGTTAGAAAATACAGAAAATATCATAATGCCACTATATAAATTCATGGTATGCCCACACCTTGAATACTGTGTGAGATTCTGATCATCCCATCTCCCATCCCACAGAAATATATTAGAAGTGAAAAAAGTACAGAGAAGGTCAACAAAAATTATTAAGGCTATGAAACAAGTTCCGTATGAGGAGAGATTAAAAAGACTGGGACTGTTCGGTTTAGGAAAGAGACAACTAAGGGAGGATATGTTATAGCGGCCTATAAAATTATGAATGGTGTGGAGAAAGTGAATAAGGAAGTGTTATTTGCCCCTTCACATAACACCAGAACCAGGGGGGATCACCCAACGAAATTAATCCTGTACTCTGGGTGTCCCTAAACTTCTGATTGCAAGAATCTGGAACCGCATGACTAGGGATGGATCTCTCAATAATTGCCCTGTTCTGTTCATTCTCTCTGAAGCATCTGCCACCAGCCACTGTTGGAAGACAGGATGCTGGGCTAGATGGACCATTGGTCTGACCCTTCAATGGTCATTCTTATTTTCTTATGGGATTGTGTGGGGGTGGAGAGGACTATTAATGTGTGTGTATATATCTATATATAAAAATATTGACTCTGAAAGCAACTTGCGAGGATAAAAATAACCTTCACTTCAATATTTAACAAAATCAGTTACATACAATATGTATCATGTAGAAAAAAATTTAGGTTATTATCAATTATGTATTAAAAGGCCTATTTTAACTAAACCTACTCATTCTGCTTGAGTTTCTACTTCCTGTAGTAAACAATTGCATTTCACACACACAATGCAATTTGGAACCAAACAATATCTGATTTATGTGAAAGTTCAGCAGTAAAGGTTATAAATTCCAGCTTTTCTGTGATTCATCAGCCATCGGCCCCATAATAGTGAATCATTAGTGATGAGGAGAAAGGATTATGCAAGACCTGTCAGTTCTGTTGCCTCCCATGTTTGTATTCAATATAGAGTGTTAATGAAACATGATGGAAGTGGCAGGTGGGAAATAGAATAGGGACCAGATCAATTCTGCGGACACTACACAGAATTGCCTCATCCCTGAAGGCACTTCATCACAGTGATGACCTGGATCACTGCAGTTCTATAAACAAAACACACTTCAGGCTCCAGGGCTGCTACACATCTAACAGTAGCAGAGGCACAGGAGCCAGCAAACAAAGCTGAAAACGGGGGAGTTTGAGTGGGAGTTCTCTTGGAAAAGAAATGAAGCAAGAACCTATTCTTCATGGGCAGTGAGTGAGTTCTTGTTTTGTGTGTGTGTTTTTTCCCCTACCATTTGCATGGGGTTGATAGGGAGCAGTGTGCTGTGAGAAAAACAGAGCCTTTGATTACAGCACAGCCCTGATTATGGGGCGGGCCAACCCTGATTAGGATTACTTGATTAAGGGGCCTATAAAGGCAGCTAAACAGCCAGCCAGAAAACATAGCTGAAAACAGTGGAGTTTGAGGGGGAGTGTGGGGGAGGGGATGTGTGGTGTTCTGGTTTTCTTTTGGTGTTTGGGGTTTGATTGTTTTATCCCTTGACAGGAGCTTAGGTGGTACAGCTATGACAGATACCGAGGCAGCAGTGGTAGTGACCCAAAGAATGGAAGAGACAATGAGGATGACTGGATGTGGAAGCTGCAGGATATACGTTATCCTGGAGCAGGTATTCAAAAAGAACTTCCTTTATATACAGTGCTGTCTGATAGATCTGACAGAGAAGAAAATCTGAGGCTTGGAGATGCAGGTGGAAACTACGGCTGAGTTACAAAAGGGATTCAAGCAGATGATGGAGGGAAGGAAAGAGGAGGCTGAAGGGAAAAGTCAAGACTGTCCGACGCAAGCTGGACTGAAGAACTCTGAGGATAGGCTGCTGGGGGAGGAAAGTGGCCAGTGGAAGCATGTGACTACAAGAACCAGGCAGAGGAAAAGACAGGCTAGCGAAGAAGAAAGAGAGCTCAGGAACATGTTTGCTGAGTTGGAAAATGAAGAAGAGGCATAGCAGGCAGTAACAGAAGGTGGAAGGGCAAGGAAGAAGAGAAGAATGGCTAGTCCAACAAGAAAGTCAGAATTCAGAGCCCCATGAGGATAGAAGATATTCACAGAAGATTGCAAGAGAGAACAAAAGATAAGAAGACTTGCAGCCACACAGAATGGGAAGAAAGCCAGAGAATCACACCAAAACCAAGAAGAGGCAGGTCTACCTGATTGGGAACTCATTACTAAGAACAGCAGACAGGCCTATCATCAGTGTTGATCCAGAGAGCAGAAGGGAGTGGTGTCTGTTGGGAGCTAAGATATGGGATGTGGACCTGAGCCTGAAGAGGAACCTAATGGGTGCAGGAAAGAATCCACTGATTGTCCTTTACATGGGAACAAGTGATACTGCTCGATTCTTGCTGCAACACATCAAGGGAGACTATGCCAGGCTGGGGAAAACGCTTAAAGAAATGGAGGCACAGGTGATTTTCAGTGGGATTGTACCTGTCCCTAGAGGAGAAGAGCAAAGGCATGACAAGACTATGATGATGAACAGATGGTTCAGGCAGCGGTGCTATCAGGAGGGCTTTGGGACATTCAATCATTGGGAGGCTTCTCAGATACAGATTGGAGGACAAGTGTTACTAACAATAGTGGGGCCCAGATTTCCCTGGATGTGATAGCTGACAGATTTCTTCACTAAATAGTCAATGAACCAACAAGAGGTGATGCCATTTTAGATTTTGTATTGGTGATGAGTCAGGACATCATATTGATTGTAGGGGACAACATTGGTTTGAGTGAACATGAGCTAATTCAGTTTAAACTAAATGAAAAGATAAATAAAAATAGATCTCGCAACTAGGATCCTTGATTTCAAAAGGGCAAACTTAAAATTAAGGGAAGTAATTAGGGAAGTGGAGTGGACTCAAGAACTCAAGGATCTGAATGTGGAGGAGACTTGGAATTACTGTAAGTCAAAGCTGCAGAAACTGTCTGAAGCCTGCATCCCAAGCAAGGGGAAAAAATTAATGGGAAAGGGCTGCTGACGAAGTTGGATAAGCAAGCATCTCAGCCAGGTTACTAAGAGAAAGCAGAAAGCCTCCAAGGAATGGAAGATGGGAAGGATCAGCAAGGAAAGCTACCTCTTGGAGGTCAGAAGTGAGAACTGCCAAAACCGTAGCAGAGCTGGACCTCGCAAAGGAAATTAAAATCAATAATAAAAAGTTTTATAGCCACATAAATACAAAGAAAACAAGGAAAGAAGTGAGACCACTAAGCACTGAGGATTGGGTGGCGATTAAAGATAATCTAGGCATGGTTCAACACTTAAATAAATACTTTGCCTCATTTTTTAATAAGGGTAATGGAGAGTTTAAGGATAGGGGCAGGGGGGCTAATGGAAATGAGGATATGGAAGGAGAAATTACCACATCCAAGGTGGAAGTCAAACTTGAACATCTTAATGGCACTAAATTGAAGGGCCGTAATAAACTCCATCCGAGAATATTGAAGGAAATGGCATATGAAATTGCAAGCCCAATAGCAAGGACTTTTTAATCTGTAAACTCGGGGGTCACACTCTTTATCTGGAGAATTACTAACATAGTACCTGTTTTTAAAAAAGGGGAAAAAACGTGATCCGGGAAACTACAGGCCTGTTAGTTTGACCTCAACTGCATGCAAGGTCTTGGAACAAATCTTGAAAGAGAAAGTAGTTAAGGACATAGAGGTTAATAGTAATTGGAATAAATACAACATGGCTTTACAAAAGATAGATTGTGCAAGACCAGCCTGATCTCTTTCTTTAAGAAAATATCTGATTTTTTAGACAAAGGAAATGCACTAGAGCTAATCTACATGGATTTCAGTAAGGCATTTGATACAGTTCTACATGGGAAATTATTAGTTAAATTGAAAAAGATGGGGATTAATATGAATTGAAAGGTGGATAAGGAACTGGTTAAAGGGGAAACTACAGGTCATACTGAAAGGTGAACTGTCAGGCTGGACAGAGGTTACTGGTGGAATTCCTCAGGAATTGGTCTTGGGACCAACCTTATTTAACATTTATTATTAATCACTTTGGCACAAAAAGTGGGAGTGCGCTAATAAAATTTGTGGATGACAGAAAGTCTGGAGATATTGCCAATATGGAGGAGAAAATCTGGATGACCTTGAAAACTGGAAAAGAGGAAATGGGATGAAATGTAATAGTGCGAAGTACAAGAATTTTATAACAATTTTGCTAACAAGAAGAATTTTTGCTATAAGCTAGGGATTTATCAGTTGGACACAACAGAGGATAGAGACCAGGATGTACTATTTGAGTATAGGCTGACTATGAGCCATCAATGTGATGCAGCCATGAAAAAGACTAACACAGTCCTAGGATCCATCAGGTGAGGTGTTTCCAGTACAGATTGGGAAGGGTGTGCACCATTATACAAGGCACTGGTGAGATCCCATCTGGAATACTATGTGCAATTCTGGTCTCCCATGTTTAAGAAAGATTAATTAAAACTGGAACAGGTGCAGAGATGGGCTACTAGGATGATTAGAGGAATGGAAAACCCACCGTACGAGAGGAGACTCAAAGAGCTTGGCTTGGTTAGCCTAACCAAACAAAGGCTGAGGGGAGATATGATTGCTCTCAATAAATACATCAGAGGATAAATACCAGGGAAGGAGAGGAGTTATTTAAATTAAACCAGAGGTATGAAGTTCTGGAACAGCCTTCCAAAGGTCAATGGGGGTCAAAAACCTAACTGGCTTCAAGACTGAGCTTGATAACTTTATGGAGGGGATGGTATGATGAGACAGCCTACAATGGAATGTAGCCGATCTGCGACTGCTAATAGCAAATATCCCCCAACAGCCAGTGATGGGACACGAGATGGGAAAGGCTCTGAATAACTAGAGAATCTTTGCCAGGGATCTCGCTGTTGGGTCTTGCTGAATTGCTCAGGGTCTATCTGACTGCTATATTGGGTTGGGAAGGAATTTTCCCACAGGTCAAATTGGCAGAGACTCTGGGGGTTTTCTGCCTTCCTTTGCAGCCTTGGGCCCGGGTCACTTGCAGGTTTAAACTAATGTAAATGGTGGATTCTCTGCAACTTGAAGTTTTTAAACCATGATTTGAGGACTTCAGTAACTCAGCCAGAGGCTAGGGATCTGTTACAGGAGTGGATGAACGAAGCTCCACAGCCTGCAATGTGCAGGAGTTCAGACTAGATGATCACGATGGTCCCTTCTAGCCTTTAAGTGTATGAGTCTAACTTTCGCTAGCCATTTATTCTGAAATGATCTATTTTAAAAAGTGGTTATGATTACTTCTCATTAGCCAAAGCACAATACTTATTGAAGTTACACAGTTTGCATTGTAGCGGGAATAATTCATCCTCCATCTGGAAAATCTGAATTAAAAAAAATCATTCATGATATGCTAAGATTCTCATGGGAGTGCTGCCAATCAAGCTGCTCTCTGGTACTTTTTAACTGCGAAAGTTAAGTGTCTAGAGTAATGCCCGGATTTAGGAAAACTTCCTAGTCAGGAGAACAAGCACATGCTTTGGTTTTTTCCTGAACAGGGATAGATTTAAGGCACATGCTTGAGTGCCTTCCTGAACTAGGACCTATGGGAACACAATTTGACAGGTTCCTCTCTTAAACCCTGCACTGTTCTTTTTAGAAGTGTTCTACACCCTAATATACTTTTAAGCTTATTTTACTTCAAATATTAGAGCACAAAAGCGATCCATTATTGTAGGAAGTGTTATAAACACTGACAAAAACCTAAGGCATTTAAGAACAGCAAAATTGGAACAATTTCCCAGTATCCTGTAAGGCTTCAAAAAGGGAAAGATATAAATTAAGAAAACAAGATGAATTAACAATTGCAACACTACAAGAAAAACCCAATGAAATGTATAATTACTTATTCAAAAAACCTCTGTGTTCAAACAAACCTTATCTACTGAAGTATAACACAGCAATTTTCATTAAAATCATAACAAACTGAAAGCTTAGAAAAAGGAGTGACAATCTGAATTATTCATGCGATCATCACTATGAGTTTCAATGTGCCTGAACACAGACATTTCTCCAACTCAATTAGATTTGCTTTACGTTTAATAAAGGAGACCAATTGATCATATTTAACAGATTATTGTGTTAGGGACTTCATGACAAACTTTCTAATACAGACCCTTCAGTATTCATGACAATACAAATAACAAAAATTAAAAGCAAGATGCTCCAAAAGATTACCATGTTTGTAGGCCAAAATCTAAACAGTTGAATAAAGTTTCCTACAATTTTCCAGACAGCCTTTTTGTGGAATTCCTAATGGCTTTAGGAGCTCACAAAGAAAATGTAGATGTTGGTCCTTTCTCAAGGCTTAATGTCCACATCATGGTTGCATAAATGGGACTGCAATAATCTATCATTGCTTAAGACCTTAGCATCATCTAATGAAATAAAACTTGGAATTTAGAAAATCACAATTTCTGGCAAGTTACACAATTAACAATATATTTTAAAACTAATCAACTACATTACTAATCTAGGGCAGAATCACATACTGTCAATGCACGTCATGTGCACACAATGCTCATTAACACATGGGCATTACAGAGTGAAAGAGTTCTCATCTTCAGTTTACCCCACGGAAAGGAAACCAAAGAATAAAGGGAATAAATACAGGCAGGAGGATGGTGGGAGGGAGGGACGACACAACTTTATAGAGACAATTGCACCATGTATAGAGCACGTTTTTAGACGAAACAGCCTACGCTTCCTAATCACTTGTGCTAATTGACAAAACATTAAATACAACACAGAATACTGTACTGTGGTGCACTGCTTTAGTTGTTTATTTGGGATGTAATCCAGGGAGCAGACATGATCTTCTGCATTTTTTATTCATGCTTTGCTCACGGTGATGAATGCTGTTTAATTAGGGAAAGCACATTCCTGCGCAGCAGCAAGACTAAGTCAGGTTTTCCAGTTGAAAGTTTGGAGACAATGTTCTTCAGGTGAACTAGTATTTACAGTGAGGATTTCTCAGGTCAACAGGAATAGCCATGAAGTCACTGAAACAACTACTCTCCCCTCCCCCCCCCCCACAGCTCTGACTGAAAACCTCCTGCTTTCCTTACTTTCTTTTAGTTGCTGTTCTCTCACCCTGCTATTAATCCAAATACTTAAAGCGGCACCAGCCTTTTAATTCTCCACTAACAACACATTCTAAGAAAACAAATATTAAAACATTATCAATGAGGGCACTACAGTATTTTTGAAAAGGTGTGTTGTCTCCACCCACTGATGGTGTCATGAGTGTGTTGGTATGAATGGGGTTGTGTTTCAAATGAGATGACAGTACCATTCCTTTCCTGTTTCTATATAATGACTCATCCCCATGAATTTGGGATGATGTGGGAGTCGGTTGACAAAATGACAGCAGCTGAAGCAATTTTCTGTTCACTGGCCCTTTAAATATTTTTTTAAAAAATATCAAAACTCAGGTACTGGGGGCAGGGGCAGGTTGTCTCAGAGAGTGGAAACGGGTTATGGAACCTTTCACTGCTAGGCCAGCGAGGACTGGAATGAAGATGTTGGTTCTACATGGTATGTAAATTGCCTTTCTGAGCGGCAGATGTCAAGACCAGAATCTGGGCTGCTGCTGCTTGGTTCCACATGGCGCCCAGCACAGTCCCACTTTGCAGCAGTTCTCTCTCAGCTTCAGTTAAAGTTTCCTTAGACTCAAACATTAACTGAAAAAAGAACTCAAATATACGATCTGCACATCACCTGGTGAGGCTTTCAGACTGGTGCTCTTTTGAATAGAAGAGGTAGTTTGCAAGATAGGACCAAAAGCTCCGGTTTTTTTAGGAGCCTCCCTCAGTCCGGAATCTGCCTCAAAGAACCTCTGACACACCCAGGTGAATTTCCTGAGATAAAACTAGGCAGCTCTGTCTTGGACTACAGCCCTAAGGTCTCTGCATCAACAGGCTGTGTCTGTGAACATGCACCTGTTCACACAACTGTGATCTTGGTGAAGGTTCTAGAAGACAATGTGAGGCCAAAAGGCAGAGAAGTGTACTAAAAATATCGCTCTGGATTCAGAGTGATGCAGAGAGTTATTTGATGCAATGGAAGTGAGCAGGTAGGCATCTTTCTGGAATACGGATGTGAGGAAATCTACCAATTCCACTGTTGCTATGACAGACTGACTGTCCATCTTGAATTTCTTGTAGGCCACTAAGGAATTGAGCCACTTCTGATCTAAGACCAGACAGTGGCCACTGATCCAATGGATGCTGTAGGCAGCTGAGAGAAGATCCCTACAAAGCATACCTGCTCTGAGAGCCTTGATGCCCAGAAGAGAATGCAAGGCCTGTCCCAATGCTCCTCACTTGCCTTGTTTTCTGGGAGATGGGACAAATCTGCAGAAATGTGAAAGTATTGGAAATCCACAGTGTCTGGATTAGACCAACCTGCAGAAAATATTGACAGCAGAGCTATTCACCCCTAAAGAGGGCTTTATAATGGAAATTCTAATGTCTTGAATCTTCTTCTCCCAGATCTTTCCCTGAACTACCTGCTTGGTCAATGTTCTAGCTTCTTTTCAGTCATGGAGGATGAATGTTTTATAATGCTGACTAGGCAGAAGCCATTGACAGCATTTAATTTCAAATTATTGTAATGGGTTTTATAAGTTTGTTTAGAGTTAAACATGAATCACAATGCTAAAGTTTCAGGCAGCAGCGACTAATTTGTAAAACATCAAATTCCCCCTTGGCTGATGGTGCAGTAGCAGTGTAAGATGCTGCTATCTTGAAATGCCAGGCTTCACTTGAGAACCTCCACAGATGAAATATAGAAGGGTTATCCTACATCATCATCCTTAAACTCTATCATCCTTAAATACTATGCTTAAATCCCATACCGGCTGGATGGGTCCGTGGCACCCCAAGCCTAGGGAGATCAAAGCATAAAGTGAATAGGTAGGTAAAAGCTGTATTTATGGTGCCACATTATAGAAAACAGCAGATAAGAGAAAATTCTTTTGCAGTGATGTGGTTGCCGCTGGTATGGGCAATGGGTTTAGCAAGGGGCTTATCCAGGAGAGTGAGAATAGATTCAGTATTGCAAACCTCAAGCATTCAAAAATCGTGAGATTGGCTTCCTGGAGCTGAGGATCTCCCTACAAAAGACTACTCAACAACTGACACTTGAAGGCCACCCACATCAGCTTGTGTGGTCAAGGTGAGAAAACAGTGCTTAAAGAAAGACAAAGCATGACAGGTTGTCAAACCACTCTAGGTGAGAGTTATGCCACAGCCTTGGGATACCTCTGGAATTCCTTTATTTCTTCACATTTGTATTTGAAAAAGCCTCATCATAATTAGGTGTTTTGTATAACATTTGAAAGAGTAAAAAATAAAAATAATCTTATCAACAGCCTCCTGCTATAGCACTCTACAAACAGCAAACCTCCCTGGCATTCAACCACAATATTCGAATGCAAAATATTAAAAGTCAGGCTAACCTGAGCCGTCTGCCCTTTTCCCAATATGGGTGTTAGTGCACAAATAAATGTATTTTTTCTTTCCTCAGAAAAATCCACTCATGACTGTAAAGTTCTCTTTTCTCCTTGTGTTATGATCCATTTCCCTTCCCTTCATGCTTTGGTGACTGCTCATGCAAGATTTTAAATGCATGAAGCCCAGTGATTTAATGCTGAAACATGAATATTGCAAATAATTTAAAAAACACATTTTGCTTTGTCATTTTCTTTACAAAATCCTGACTCTAAAAGGTTTTTGGTTAAACTACAGCCCAAATCCAATTGCTTTTATAAATATTTAATAATATATTTATAAAAGGTCATGTAAATATATAAATGGAAAAGAAATTACTGGGTTACTCTACAAGACTAAAAGATAATAAGGCTGTCAGTCTGGTTACTTGGATAACACCTTGAAGGTTTTACTGTTACTGAATAATAATTCCACATCAGAATACTGAATGCATGGTTAGCATGCAGCCAGTGCTGTGATGAATGCAGTGCAGATGCTTGCACAGGTACTATAGAAAGACAGACCACACATTGCTCCTTTAGCAAAACCGGATAAACAGCATTAGAGACTATAGCTGCTAATAAAAAACATTTGCTCTGACAAAGTCAAAGACAGAAGAACAAGACCCCAAGCTGACTGCAAAATGTTTAACCTTGTCTTTACTCTGGTTGGAACTAAGCTGCTGAAGACCCCTCAATTTAAAGTCACATGCTCCAACACTACAGTGATCACTTCTTATTACAGAGTACCTGCTAGGCACAGGAAAGGGGACACAGAGAATTGTTAGCAAAAAAGGCCACTTAAAAGCCCAGTCTCCTTAAAGGTTTATTTTAACTTCATGCCACTCTTCTCTGTTGTATTTTCATTTAAACCGATTTCTCCCCAAATATCTAGCTGTCTCAAATTTTTTTAAACTGTATCCTTACATGTATCATACTACTTATTCCATACATAGGCTACTCTAATGGAAATAGTACATCCTGAATTCCCATCTTCTTCCTCTTTATTTTCACATTAAGTCCCTCAGCATGACCAGCACATCTTTCGGTCCTTTAACAAATCTTGTGCACATTTTTATTTCTGTTATACCAACTTTAAGTCTTTAACAAGAATTAATTCAGTGGGTCCAAATGTGCAGTCCATACTTAGGAAAAACTCCTGTTGATTTCCACAGGAAGGATTAATTGTTTGCCAAGGAGGCCAGCATGCCTTTACGCCTCCCCCACACACACTCAGTGGGAGCTCCTTCACCAGAAGCATGGAGCTTTGTGATAGAATTCCTGATTATTTTTTAAACACAAATAAAAAAAAAGTTTCTCTAAAAATATATACAAAAAGCCTAAAAATGAAAACCCAAAATAGGAAGCAACAGACACCACATACAGAACTTTATCAGATGTATTTCAACAGGGTATGTACCTTACTATTTTTATTCACTGTATTTTCTTTCTCCTTTCAGTAGTAATCATTTCACATAATGCAACAAGTTAGTTATCATAGCAGAATCTCTGCATGAGATTAGTCTGATATTCTGAATGTCTCGTTTCACTTGTCAGCCATATTACAACTCCCTCTAAAAAGCCATAATATATTCTGTTCGAATAGGAGAGGATCTATAAATGTTTCATTTGCTTTATAATGGACATAAGCTTTGCAAGTCAGTTTTAGATCACGTGCAAATCTAGCAACTATATTAAGCTTGTGTAATGAAACTGTCAAAGCTAAAAACCAGAAGACACTTAAAAAAATCATACAAACATTTCCTGAAATTAACAATCAATATCTTAAAAGTGCCATTTTGGCTTTTACACAAAGTAATACAAAAAGCATGTCCTCTTGTATATATACACTATGAGAAGTATGGAGAATAAGCAGGAAGAACTTGAAATGCTAGTTAATAAACACAACTATGACGTAGACGGCATCAAAGAAACTTGGTGGGATAATATGTATGACTGGAATATTAGTATAGAAGGGTACAGCTTGCTCAGAAAGGACAGACAGGGAAAAAGGAGATGAAATGTTGCCTTATATATTAAAAATGTAAACACACTTGGACTCAGATTGAGATGGAAATAGGAGACAACCTTGTTGGAAGTCTATGGGTAAGGATAAAAGGGAGGGGGGTGCGGAATGGACATGAGTAACACCTCTCGAAGAAAAACAGTTACAGGTAAGTAACCATTCTTTTTCTTCGAGTACTTGCTCATGTCCATTCCCATGTCTCTTTATTCTTAGGGCTCAAGCTCACTTTCCCCTGTCTGTCCCTCTCGTTGGCGGTGGTGACCACCAGGGAACCTGGCGTGGGGTGGGTGTAGAGGTATTCAAACCCTTTGCTGGAAAATAGTATTTCCTCTCTGCCCTTTTCAATGTGGGGGGCAGAGAGGCAGGGTTTGCCACAGCGCCTTGGCTAATTTAGCCACCCCTTTATGGACTGGGAGGGCCACTCTACTGGGAGTTGCCAAGGCCAGTATCCCAAAGTGCTCAACTACTGGATCATTCAACTCCTCTATTTTAAGGCCCAGGTTGGAGGCGACCCATTTTAGCAGGTCCTGGTGCACTTTAAAGTCGTCTATCAGTACTGCTGATGAAGGGCCCATGACAGCCTGGTCTGGCGACGACAATGAGGAGGCTGGTAGCTGAAGTGGGGGATGGGCCTCGCTCTGGGAGGGGTGTATTCTCCCGGGCTCGAGATGCATGAACCCTCACGGTCATTCTCCATTTCCTTGTGCACCACCGAACTTTGAGGGATGGAGGACTATGGTATGATGTTTCTTCTCCCCGAACCAGACTGTACAATCCCAAAGGAAACCCCCACCAGTAAGGTCATGGTCTGGGCCATTGACCCTGAGGTCACACTCTCATTGGCGGCGCCGTAGGAAAGCCAGACATCAGTGCCATGGTCTGCCTCATATGAATAACCTCCTCGCTGCCCGAGGAGGAGGTGTTGCTATCCGAAGGCCAGGAAGACACTGAGTCTGAATATCTCACGGTGCCATGTGGAACATGCTGCTGCTCCGGCGCCGGAGAACCCGAGCGATGGGCGTGCCAAGACCTGCTCATGTCCTTTGGTTTTTTATATGTACTAGGCGAGCGAGGTCGCGGTGCTGGGGAGATGTGCTGTGAATCCAGCAACCTGCATTGCTCTGTAGCTCCATGACGGTGTTCCGTTCAGTGCCGATCCTCCAGAGACGGACAGCGGGAGCCTGGTCTGATACTGCCTTGACCTGGAGAACATAATCTCGACTCTGGGGACCGCCTACACATTGGTGAATGGTGCCTCGAAGATGGGGACTGTCGGCCAGTTCTGTCCCTCGATATGTTGGTGTGGCCTGCCGTTCCTCGGGATTGATGGCATGGCTGATGACAGGAGGTCTTTCATTGCCTGGAAAGCCTCCAGGGTTGATGGCACCACCAGGCGGTGAGGGCCTCTACCGCTACCCGGAGTCAGTGGAGGGCCTGGTGCCGGGGTCGACACTGGCAGCAGCGAGGGACCCTTCTAAAGCAGGGAGGATTGGCGGCCAGACACAGGTCTCGCCTGGTCTACCTTAGATTTTTCCGCAGGGAAGCATCCCCACTCTGTGAGAGTCTTCTTTGGCCTCCTCTTTGGCACCAGGGATCGTGAACGGTGCTGAGATGAGGAAGAGGGCGCTGGAGGAACACTGCGCATCAAGGCCGTTGTGCTCAGTGCTGAGTCCAATCTGCCTGGCTCCGACACCGATGTAAAGGCCGACTCCATCAGGATGGCCTTGAGACGAATATCTCGTTCTCTCTTAGTCCGAGAGCAAAAACTTTTACAGATTTTGCACCTCTCACGAACATTCGCTTCTCCCAAACACTTTGAACAACTTTGACGTGGGTCGCTTCTCAGCATAGACTTCTTACATGAAGCGCAAGGTTTAAATCCTGACCCGGGGATTCTAACAACTAACAAATTGGAACCAACTATAACTAAACTATTAACTAGAACAATGAATAAACCACTAGGTTTTAGCAAGAGAACTTGCAAAGGCAAAAGACATTCCAGCACCTCCACTGGTGGCAAGAGGGAACTAAGAGGGAGGGGGAGCCGACAGTGCCTATATGCGGGTGCATATGCGTGCCGCTGCAGGGGGCACTAGAGTCGGCTCCTATGAGTACCACCAGAGGAAAAAAGTTGTCTGACACCGGTGCATGTGGCGCGCACACACACCTAATTTGGGAATGGACATGAGCAAGCACTCGAAGAAGAAACAAGGGTGATGTCATGGTAGGGGTCTACTACAGATGACCTAACCAGGAAGAATGGGTGGATGAGGCTTTTTTTAAACAACTTACAAAATTATCCAAAGCACAGGATTTGGTGGTGATGGGGGATTTCAATTACCCAGACATATGCTGGGAAAACAACACAGCAGGCCAGAGATTATCCAACAAGTTGTTGGAATGTATTGGAGACATTTTTTTTATTTCAGAAGGTAGAGAAAGTTACAATGGGACAGGCTGTTCTAGACTTGATTTTGACAAACAGGGAGGCACTGGTTGAGAATTTGAAAGTGGAAGGCAGCTTGGGTGAAAGTGATCATGAAATGGTTTGAGTTCATGATTCTAAGGAATGAAAAGAGGGAAAACAGCATCAAAAAGATAATGGATTTCAGAAAGGCAGACTTTAGAAAACTCAGGGAGACGGTAGATAAGATCCATGAGAAGCAAATCTAAGGGGAAAAACAGTTCAAGAGAGTTGGTAGTTTTTCAAAGGACATTATTAAAGGCACAAGAGCAAACTATCCCATTGTGTAGGAGAGAAAGGAAATATGGCAAGAGACTACCCTGGCCTAACTAGGAGATCTGCAATGATCTGAAACTCAAAAGAGAGTCCTACAAAAAGTGGAAACAAGACCAAATTACAAAGGATGAATATAAATAAATAAACACAATTATGTAGGGACAAAATTAGAAAGGCCAAGTCACAAAATGAGATTCAATTAGCTAGAGACATGAAGGGTAACAAGAAGCAAGAGGAAGACCAAGGACAGGGTAGGCCCATTACTCAATGGGTGGGGGAAACAACAACAGAAAACGTGGAAATGGCAGAAGTGCTAAATGGCTTTTTTGTTTCAGTTTTCACCAAAAAGGTTAGTAGTGACTGGACATCTAAAATAGCGAATGCCAGTGAAAATGAGAAAAAACAACGAGAGTCCTGTAGCACCTTAAAGATTAACAAATTTCTGCGGGCATAAGCTTTCGTGGGCTGCAACCCACTTCGTCAGATGCATGAAATGGAAATCACAGATAGGAGGTATATATATACATCCAAGGGTAAGAAACAACAATGGGGACGGCAAGTGCTAACAAAGTCAATTCAGTTAGAGTAGATGAGGCCTATTCACAACCATTGATCAGAAGGTGAGAATGTGTGAACAATGACAATTACTTCTTGTAATGAGATAACCATTCCAAGTCCCTATCCTAAAATAGGGAAAGAACAAGTTAAAAATTACTTAGATAAGTTAAATGTCTTCAAGTCAAATACACCCTAGAATACTCAAAGAGCTGAGGAGTTATCTGAGCCATTAACAATTATCTTCAAAAAGTCATGGAAGACAGGAGAGATTCCAAAGGACTGGAAAAGGGTACATATAGTGCCAATCTATAAAAAGGGAAATAAGAACAACCCAGGAAATTACGGACCAGTCAGTTTAACTTCAGTACCCAGAAAGACAATGGAGCAAATAATTAAGCAATCAATTTGCAAACACCTAGAAGATAATAAGGTGATATGTAACAGTCAGCATGGATTTGTCCAGAATAAATCGTGTCAAATCAACCTGATAGCTTTCTTTGACAGGGTAACAAATGGGGGGATGGAGGGAAGCAGTAGATATGGTATATCTTGACTTTAGTAAGGCTTTTGATACTTCTTTGCATGACCTTTTCATAAACAAACCTTTTCATAAACAAACTAGGGAAATACAACCTAGATGGAGCTACTAGAAGGTGGGTGCATAAATGGTTGGAAAACTGTTCCCAGAGAGTAGTTACCAGTGATTCACAGTGAAGCTGGAAGGGCATATTGAGTGAGGTCCCTCAGGGATCAGTTGTGGGTCTGGTTCTGTTCAATAGCTTCATCAATGATTTAGATAACGGCATAGAGAGCACACTCATAAAGTTTGTGGACAATACCAAGTGCTTTGAAAGATAGGATTAAAATTCAAAATGATCTGGACAAACTGGAGAAATTGTCTGAAGTAAATAGGATGAAATTCAATAAGGACAAATGCAAAGTACTCCACTTAGGAAGGAACAATCAGTTGCACACATACAAAATGGGAAATGATTCCGTAGGAAAAAGTACTGCAGAAAGAGATCTGGAGGTCATAGTGGATCACAAGCTAAACATGAGTCAAAAAGCAAACATCATTCTGGGATGTATTATCAGGAATGTTGTAAGCAAGACACGAGAAGTAATTCTTCTGCTCTACTCTCCATTGATTAGGCCTCAATTGGAGTATTGTGTCCAGTTCTGCGCACCACATTTCTGGAAAGATGTGGACAAATTGGAAAAGGCCCAGAGAAACAGCAACAAAAACCATTAAAGGTCTAGCAAACATGATCTATGAGGGAAAATTGAAAAACCTGGGTTTGTTTAGTCTGGAGAAGAGAAGACTGAGGGGGG
Source organism: Emydura macquarii macquarii (assembly GCF_026122565.2). Lineage (NCBI taxonomy): Eukaryota > Metazoa > Chordata > Testudines > Chelidae > Emydura > Emydura macquarii. The sequence continues at coordinate 6,679,712 of NW_027133465.1, forward strand.
GGAAATGGTAACAATTTTCACGTACCTAAAAGGTTGTTACAAGGAAGAGGGAGAAAAATTGTTCTCCTTAATTTCTGGGAATAGGAAAGAAGAAATGGCCTTAAATTCCAGCAAGGGCAGTTTAGGTTGGACATTAGGGAAAACTTCCTAACTGTCAGTTAAATACTGGAATAAACTGGAAATTTTTAAGAGCAGGTGAGACAAACATCTGTCAGAGATGGTCTAGATAATGCTTAGTCCCGCCATGAGTGCAGGGGACTGGACTAGATGACCTCCCGAGGTCCCTCACAGTCCTACGATTCTATATAACTGGTACCTGTTAACAGCTGTTCTTTTATCTGTCCCTTTGCACAGACATGGATATAAGGCTGTGACCCAGGAAAGCACTTGAGCACATAGAATCACAGGACTGGAAAGGTCCTCAAGCATTTGAGCAGTGGCACTGACTTCAGTAGGATTACCCAGGGTTCTCAAAGTTAACCATGTGCTTTGGTGGACTGGGAGTAGCGGGGGGCATGGCCCAGGACACCGAGGAGCTACCAAAGTTGCCTGGGTCGCTGAGGTGCTGCCACTAGCCATTTACCGCACGGAGACTGATGATCCTGAACCTCAGATACCCCGACCGAAGACCTGAGCCCTAGACTGCCTGGCGCTCAGCTCTTTACCTGGGCTCCTAGACAGTGTTTGCTGCTCATCCCTGACCTGCCTGAGAGCCCAGGGCCACACACTGCTTAGTCGCCCAGCCCTGGGGCCACAGACTGCTTAGTCGCCCAGCCCTGCCTGAGGGCCTGGGTACCAGAGGGAGCTAATTCCCTGCACAGGTGCGACAAGGCAGGGGCGTGGCCTCCCTCGCAGACTGACAAGGAAGGACGGCCCCGCACCGCTACACTGGGGCTTGAATGAGTGGTTAGAGCATAGGACTGGAATCAGGACATCTAGGGTATGTCTACACAGGGATAAGAGCCAGCTGGCTCGGGCTATGAGGCTAAAAAAGGTTGTGTAGACCTTCAGCGTCCAGCTGGAGTCCTAGTCCTGGGACCCTCCACCCTCACAGGGTCCCAGAGCTAAGGCTTCAGCTTGAGCCTGAATAGCTGCAAAGCAATTTTTCAGCCCCGAAGCCTAAGTCAGCTGACCTGGGCCAGCCACAGGTTTTTTATCCTTTTTTTAAAAATCCTTTTTACCTCTAGGTTCTAATCCTGATTCTGACACTGACTTGGTGAGTGGCCTCAGGCAAATCCCAACCTCTCTGTCTCAGTTTCATTAGCTATAAAATGAGGAAAATACTGATCTACCTGCTTTATAGGGCTTTGTTAGGATTAGTATTTGCTAAGCACTATATATTATTATTATAGAACTGAGGATGCTGGCCGCGCTTATCCAATAAACAAATAGTAATCAACTTGTAATATATCCTCTATGAGTGAATGACTGCAAAACAGTGGAGAGAGGTCTGAGCAGGAGGCTCTGGAATTCTTACGAGAAAGTTTTCATAAAAACAAATAAATATGGGGCAAATAAACTGTAAAATAACTCCCTCTAAAGGGCATTTTATGAGAACGTGTTAAAAGAGCACAATCTGAGTATAGTCTAGCTTGTAAAAGCATGCAAGCAACCATTTTACTCATAAATATGGACAAGAGCACATTAATATCTAACATTTTACTGCCAACACTTGCCCGGGTCAACATATGCCATACATAAGTCAACATAGGCTTGTTTAATCTGCAGAAGAGAAGAATGAGGGCGGATTTGATAGCAGCCTTTAACTACCTGAAAGGGGGTTCCAGGAAGGATGGAACTAGGCTGTTCTCAATGGTAGTAGATGACAGAACAAGGAGCAATGGTCTCAAATTGCAGTGGGGGGAGTTGGATATTAGGAAAAAGTTTTTCACTAGGAGGGTGGTGAAGCACTGGAATGGGTTACATAGGGAGGTGGTAGAATCTCCATCCTTAGAGGTTTTTAAGGTGCGGCTTGACAAAGCCCTGATTGGGATGATATAGTTGGGGTTGGTTCTGCTTGGAGCAGGGGGGTGTGGACTAGATGACCTCCTGAAGTCCCTTCCAACCCTAATCTTCTATGATTCTTTGATATGCCAGGTTTGCATGTAAGTTTCTTCTATTAAAGTAAAATCTTAAACTGTTGGCCAAAGGTATTTGACAAGTTGGAGTGGAAATTTCAATGAGAAAATTGGAGCTGGCACTTGGCCAAGATAGGAGTATTATCAGTACATGGCAAGAGGTAAGAGGACTTGGGAAAAAGTTGTTTGCCAAATAGCACCTTCACCAATAAAATATAATGTAAAGGAAAAAGGGCCTTGTTATTAAGTTGTCCATCATAAATCAGCCAGTAACCTTCAGGTCCAGGAACAACAGACTGACATCTTTCGGAATGTGCTACTGACACTCACTTTGTAGGGCAAGGCACCCACAACATCTTCAGGGCTAGAAAACAAGAGACCAGAATTGGGAAGCCAATCTAAGCCTCCAATGTCAGGCCTTAGCACAAAGCTGGTAAGTCAAATGAAAATGTACAAGTTCTTAAGACAGAGTCAAATCCACTGACTTGCCTATACAGTGAAGAGAGCGAGCAAGCAGGCCACCGAGTGCAATCTTAGGATCTATGCTTTCTCAGCCAGGAAGGTTGGCTCCCTACAGTGCATTGATGTGCTGCAGTTTGAAAGAGTGCAGCACACTGCAGCATTGTAGATTTACACAGCAGCCTGCTGCTCACTAACTGCTCGTTTAGACCAGTCCTCAGGACTACGGTGGTGGCAATGTAATCAGGATTAGACTGCACCACTCCTGAGGGCCAAGCAGAAAATTAAGGAGCCAGTATTAATAGTGACCTGTTGAAGACCACGATTCTTGTAATATCTCAGAGATGGGAGAAATCGTAATGACAAAATGAACAAGAAATAGAGGAAACAACCTCTCCATCCTGTCTGGATTAGCTAGTGCAGTGGAGAGCAGGGCAGCAAGGAAGAACCTGTGTTCACGCATGGAGGGTGAGGGTGGAGACCAAGACCAAAACAATTTATATGAAGAAACTTGAGCCCTTTCTATTAGTCACAAACCAGTAAAGCACAAAACTCTTTGCTGGTCCATGCATAAAGATTCCTGCCCTGCATCTGGTTTGATTTAATTAGCAGGATGTCATTTAACTATTAAGAACTCAATAGCCCTTATTCAGGTACACTGTACAATTTAATTATCATAATATAATATTCTGCACTTGATGGCACCTTTTTTGGCCTCTACAAGTGAAATTCCCGCTTGGACTCCCCATATCTCAAAAAAAGCAGATTTTCTCTTTTTTATGTGTTTTTTATTATTTCAAGTTTTAGAAGCCTTGCTTAACGTGATGCCATTAATACTGCTCAAACGCTGTGTCTCAGAGAAATAAACGGAGCTGACTTTTGTATAAAATAAAGCATTTGCAAAAAGTAACACTTTGTACAACACTTGATGGGGTCAGATTCAGTTGGACGATTTCCAGCTTGCACAAGGAATCCCAAAAATATAGTATGTGGTTGGGGACACTTTTATCAACTTGTCCTTTCCACTGCAAAGAACTGTGATATTGTTCTATGAGTGGGGAGCGTAGCAATTTAGAGTTGTTTGACAAATTGAAGAGTTTATCCTTAAATCCCATTCTCTCCCATAATGCAAACAAACTGCCAAGAAACAAAAGTTGTCTCCATAGCCTGGTTTGAAAAATCAATAATCCTGATAAACCCAGCGCATGCTCTTTGCCCTACAATGATTTTGTTAAACCTTATTTGGTTCTCTTCAACACAGAGGGATTAAAACCTGATCTAATATGTTAGAATGAAGTTTTGCTGAAATCCAGTGTATCTAGTCTGTAGTGAAATTGCTACCAATCTCAGTGCTACAGAGATTTATTTACGTACTTTCAAGGCCAGTGAGGAATAGCATTAAAAAATTACAGTGAGAAGAGATATTGAACATTTAAACAAAATTCATAGAAATTCCAAGCGATTCCTGCTTTATTGATTTTGGGGTGAAGGTGACTTCTGCAGTTGTATCCCATCTAAGGGAGCGAGAACCTCCCTTGAGCTGAATCTTGGGAAGCATGTAGATATCTATGTTTGTGTCCTCTGCTTTCAGATCAGTAGAATACCAAGTGAAAAAGGCATGATAAGTCTCAATAAATATGCAAACAACTCTTAAAAAGAAGATTAAAATCCTTCACCCTGTTTATATAATTAATGAGACTGTGTGCTGGCACAAAAGAAGAAGGCTGATTTTTATTTTAAGAATTCCTTGAAGGTCATTTCCACTCCGAAATTTTAAGGGCCTCAAAAACTTGTTATATAACAACAGCAGACCTAAACATATGGCTCTAGGCTGATTTAAATTAACTCACTTGTATCAACTGTGCTCCATCAACATGTACTGCCATAGTAACTGGTCCCACCACTGGAATGCTAATTAGTCCCCTAAGCTTCCAGGAACAAAAGTATTAGACCTTCAAAAAGCTTCCTTTTTTTCTCCTTTCGTTCACTTGTTTCACTTCCTCAGCACATTAAAGCAGAGCTAAAAATGATTACCGGGAGGCATAAAATGAGCCAGAAAAATTTGCTTTACACACACGTTAGCCAGAGGCATAGAGGGAATAGTTAGGGTAATACTGGAAGAAAATCCTGTGCCTCTCTGTCTGGATTGGCCGTTAGATTTGTATTAGGTATAGCATGGGAGAGCTCACGCTAACGTAGACATGTAAGGCGTATCACAGTCCTGAACTGCAAAGTTCTGGGCTGGATCTGAACTTTCTCAGAGTTTTAAGGTGTTCAGATCAGGGTTTGGTCTTATCTCTTGCTTAAAACAATTACACCAGAAGTATTGATTTTAAAATCAAATACCGTAGCAAATGAGACAGATTCTGAAAAGGCATAAAAAGAGATTTAAAACACATTAACATTGCTGGTAAAATGTGCTAGAGTGAAATCCTGGAGAGTGAATTCTGATCATTGTTAACAGAACAGGTACAGTAAGGACAGCAACTGTACAATCTACAAGCCCCATTCACTCTTCGGTGTCTTGGCTGAAAATGCTGAAGTGGCTTTCTGTTTGCTCTGGGCAAAATACACACATTTCTTCTAAAACCATAGAATATGAAATTTGATGTAGTCAATTTCAGTTACAAGGAAATATTTCACTCCTCTGTTTTTGCTGTGCAGTTTGTATTATGCTCCAGTAAAATTAGAAACAATAGGAGTCAATGATTCTCATGTCCAGAGTTATTTACAGAAATGCATACTTATTTCCTCTTGTGTTTGGAACTGCTTGGTTTTGCATGTGTTTTGAGAATTGTTTCACGTGCGCTTGCCAAAAGATTTAATACAGAAATTTCCTCCAACAATGTTTTATGCTCATCCAATATTTATTTATATAAGATTTTGAACTTGCACAACAGATGTGAATTGCTGTTGCCTTTGCTTGCAAGTGCTAAAATAATCCTGCGTTTTTTGCACCAGAGGATTGACTGTCTCTGCCCTACAAATGAACAGCTGACTGAAGCTGCTGGTTGCAGCAATATGCTGTTTGCTTTATTATTAACTATTTCCAAGTGCTGAGATGCATGCTAGGCATTTCACAGAAAACAGGGACACCCCAGTTCCTGTCCTGAAGCTCTTAGGAAATACATTACATAGGAAAGCAGCCCAAAAATCTACTAGAGACCCATTTAACTCTACTAGAGACCCTTAGCATAAAGCAGTGGTCTGCAAACTTTTTATCCCATCCCGTTACCCCTTTCCACCCCCCCAGCTACAGCGGGGCCACAGTGGAAGCGGAGCCACAGTCAGGGCCGAGGGCTGAGGCTGGGAAGTGGGTCACGGTTGGAGGGCTGTAGTCAGGGTCGGAGGCCGAGGCTGGGAATGGGGTGGTCAGGGGCTGTGGTGGGTGCTAGCAACCACGGTGGGGGCCGAGGCTGCAGGTTGAGGTGGGGGCCAGACACCACGGCCAGGGCCTAAGCGCCGTGACTGGGGGCCAAGGCAGGGATTGGGCACAAAGGCTGCGCACTGCGTCCAGGGGCCTGGAGCAGAACTCAGGGCAGAGCAGGGCTGCATGGCGCTCCCTCCCTGCCCCCTGTGGGGGGTGCGCCCCACAGTTTGGGGACCTCTGGTATAAGGTTTTGAAGATAAACTAATTGATAAATGTGGCTGGAAAACAGATTTTATGTCCTATGAAAATATTTGAGATTTTTTAATCAGGACAAAAAGCCAAAATTTCAAAATTTTTCACAAAACAAAACTCCAAAAAGTTGCATTTTGAGTCAATCAAAATGTTTCGTTTTGATAAAAGTTTAGTTTCAGTTTTGACCTTTTTCAATATAGAAAATAAAGTAAATTTCAAAGTGAAAAGTTGTTTCAAAATGAAAAAGCAAAATTTTTCATTACAAAAATATTGAAACAATTTTTGTTCTTAGAAATCATCGAAATCTCTCCGATTTTGCAAAACAATTCGATTTAATCAAAACAGCACTTTCCTATGGAAATTTTCCAACAAATTCTTCTAGAGGAATATTTGCTCGATAAACAGTAATACTATATTTGCTGACTCACTAGTTGGAGGATTAATTATTGAATATGTAGCAAATACCCAATGAAGATCCCTTTGTTTATTTATGTCAGTATCAGATACCAGGTCAGTGTACCTCTGACTTAAATGCATAATGCTACTTTCATGCTTTAGTCAAGCAGAAGTTATACAGTCTGTCAACTTACTTCTCATAGGCCAATAACCAGCCATCAGCTGGTATGATCTTCCATCTTTAGCTGCTTAGGAGGTATCTGAATCAGTGACTTAGGACTGAAATGTTCAATATCCCATTATTGATCCCCTGAGCCATGTAATTCCCTAATTTTGCTTCTGAATATTACAGCACCCTTCACACTCAATGTAGTTCAATAAATTTGTAAGTTACACACATTTGCATCATCAGATACTACAGTAAGGGTACCATGTAAGAACCTAGCTAGCTAGACCGAGTTAACTAACATGTCCAGCAATGGTTCAAACCCAGCCTGGGATTTATCTGTGTCACTGAAAGGGGGATTTTGGCTGGGATATTAAGTTTGTATGTGTGAAGCTTTCAGCAAGTGTCATGGGATCCTTTATCTCCCCCTCATTAACAAGTAGGGGATGGGCAGATGTCTCCTATATTTGGAGGAATTTTTTTTTTTATTAAAAAAAATGAGAAAACAATCACAAATTTTATTTTTTAACTTCAACCCTAATTTCTTTCGAATGAAGTGGGAGAGAAAAGGACTGGTAGCTAGGAGGAGGAGTGGGGAAAAAAGGAACAATGAGTTGAGAGCCGGATGGGTAGAAGAGCTAGGATGTGGGACCCAGCACAGCAGAAGCAAGGGAGTCTCGCATATTAGCAGGTGCATATGGAGAGGTGCAGTGTGAAGAAGATGCATGCAGTGAGGCGGAGGAGAGGGTGGAGCTGCGAAGGCAGTTGAGAGGAGCACTAAACCCTCTCCCTGTCCACTGAAGTGATATGTCAGAACTAAAGGATTAACAGACACATGAATGTCTGGTGCTCTTTGTCACCCACAGCTGAAAATATTAGGTCTTGACTACACAGGAAAGATTTTATGGTATAAGCTAAAATGTGAATTTAACCTCTATACCAGTATAATCCCCCATGTAGACACCCTGATTTCCTGTACAAACAGTGCCCCCCCTTTTTGTTTGTTTTTTTGTTTGTTTGTTTAGCTTATGTTTTTTGAGAAGGGATTTAAGTGAACCTGGAAAAAGCCACTCTTCCATCAGGTAAGAATGCCCACAGTTGGAGTTACACTGGTATAAACTGGTCAAACTTTCCCACATAGCTTTCTTCTTCTTCTTGCAAGAAAGACTGATAACTAGAAGAGCCTCTATGTGGCAAACAGTTGGTCCTCTCAAGTGCCTTTTATCTAAAACTAGTTGAAATTCTATTCTACTTATACTGGAGCAGCTGAAACAACATCAGGCTTAAAACAGCCAGAGATGTAAGCCAATTGGAGTTTTTGCACTTAAACTATTGTTACACGTGCTCTCAATCCCTCTCTGCAGGGAGTTCACACCCCTTTCACTTCTGGTCACTGTAGTGGTGTAATAGACAAGGGCTGCTATATTTCAGAATTGGGCCACATCTCAAAAACTAACCCTGAAATCAGACATGCAAAGTGTCACACAGCTTGCACGACCCTCATGCACTTAGCAGTCCTGCCAAATCTGCCCAATTCTCAGGTACGACATAACCTACACTAGCACTTATCCACAAAGCTAACACTGTTGATAGTAGGAACAAGAAGTTCAGGGCAGCCCATGTTTATTCTGTTTATTCCGTATTGTCCTGTCCCTGATTAACTTTTTAAAGCAGAGACATATTATCTGATTGGCCCGTGCCAGGGAGTCATGAAGCCTTAAAAATTCCACAAGACATGCAGGAAGGAAGTGCGGGTTTATGTTTGATTGTTATTTTGTTTTGCGATTATTATTTGTATTATTGTAATGCTTAGAAGCCCTAGATGTGGACCAGGACTCCATTGTGCAGGTGCTGTACAAATACAGAACAAAAAGGCTGTCCCAAAGACCTGACAATCTAATAAAAGACAACAAACAACAGATGGATAGAGACGGAGTAGTACAGTCAAGAAACAGACAATATTGGAAGCAATGGTCCAAGCAGCCTAACCTTTGTCAAATTTTTGTAAGCATCATGGCAAAGGAGTGTTTGAAGGAGGGATTCCAAGGACAATGAGGTAGTTTTATGGATGTTTATTGGGAGCTCCTCCGGAGCATGAGGGGCAGCATGGGAGAATGCCCTCAGGGGTTTGTTTGAAAAATTTAATAAGTGGGCATTGGAGACTGGCATCACTGATTGAAAGCGAGAGTCCAACATTTCAATAGTGAATGGGAGATGATATAGGCAGGTTGCAGACAGAGAGTAAAGGGCCTTGAAAGTGAGGGCAGGTAGCTGATGTTTGAAGTGATAGAGAAAAGAGAGTCAGTGAAGGGATTTAAGAGAGTCATTCAAAATGACTGGCTTGGAAAATGATCTTTGCAGCAGCTTTCTGAATGGCTACAAGTGGGGCAAGATTGTATTTGTCAAGGCCAGAGAGAAGGATATTGTAGTAAGCGAGATGTGAGAGCCTGGACGAGAGTTTTAGTCATGTGGATGGACAGGTAAGGCCTAACTTAGAGAAGTTAGCAGAAAAAATTTGCAAGAATAGTTGAATTTGTGTTTGCAGATGAAATTACCCAAAGAAAAGATATACTGGGGAAGAGAAGAGGACCAAGCACAGAGCCGTGTGGAAGACCTAGAAAGTTGGAGGGGGAAAGAGGAGAATCCTCCAAAGAGCATACCGAAGGAGCGATGAAAGAAATAGTAGGAGAACCAGGAGAGGATACGGGCACGGAAGCCAATGGAGGACAAGATTTCAAAAGAGCACGTTTGACCATATTGAAGGCAGAGGACAAGTCAATGAGGATGTAGATGGAGTATTGATTCCAAACTTTGGCGAGGAAGAGGTCATTAGAGATTTTGTCAAAGGCAGTTTCAGTGGAAATGGAAGGTGAAGAAGCCGGACTGCAAAGGGTCTAGGACAGGGGAGTTCCAGGGGTGCAGCAGCATCCGTTGGAGTGAAGTAATAATAGCAACCTAATGTATGGCTTCCATCATATACAGGATTTACAGTTTTGTTCAATGGCTCTTAGCCTCCTACTGTAAAAATTGTTCCCGTGCCCCAAGTTTAGTCTTGAATTCCAAATAACTCACTATTACTCAATGAAATTCACCATGCAGGGCAGAAAAGTCCATGCATGATGGTGGCGATACACTGAAAATGTACATATAATAGCAAAATCAACCTGAGTAAACTGAAATGCCACTGCAGAAACAGGACCTAAAATGTCACCACAACATGTACAGTAGAGAAAGTATGTAAAAAGAAATGATACAATTTAATGGAGAAGATCCTCACGTTAGCACTATGCCTACAACAATGAATAACTAATATTTTTGTGGGACACAAGTAGCATGGGTTTTTTAGGACTTGTGGTTCTACATATTTGGTTGCTACATTTGAATACAAGTCTTTGAAGATTTTTTTTAGTACAATAAATAAATAAAGACGTTCCTGGCTGGGATGGCTCAGAATTCTCCAGCAGCCTGTGGCTGTATGATGAGAACATTATTTATTTGTGAATGAATATTTGTGTTCTTGTCACAAGTCATTCTTTGTTCAATATTTCTGGAATAAACTAAGTATTAAATACTTTACATTAGCCATGCAAGCGTCTGTGGCTTGTTTTTGTGACTATTGTGTAACCACGCAGAGGAAATAGCTCCACACTGATAGGGGCTTGCGGAACATTTTTATCTAAGTCTTTGTTTATAATAAGTTCAGTGACCTGGGATCTTCAACAGGAACTAGAATAGTAAATTCAGTCAGTCAGTGCTTACCACAGGAGCAAAATTCTTCATTGTTCTAGCTCTTAAAGAGACCATTTCAGATAATTTAGGCCCAAACTGCACTCCTGAGCTTGCTCTCCAATGTATGTCATGTCTGTGTTACTAAATCTGATATTAATACAGACGCTTTCATTAAATTAAAAAGAATCTTCCCAGCACAGCTCAGGGAATGCTTTGTTTGTTACACACACCAGCAGAGGAAGCACAAAATATTGCTGTCCTCCAAAGGGACTACTCATGTACTTAAAGTTTGGCACATGCTTCAGAACTTTGCTAATTTGGGGCCTTAACATTTGTCACAGTTAACTGCTTTTGGCCAGATAGTCAATCCAGACAGACTGATGACCGTGACCACCCACTGGTAAAGAAAGCAGGCTACAACTTAACTACTCTTCCTGATACTGCTGAGGCAGCTGAAAGGCCTGAGTCTTACTTTAACAGATGCAGATGTAACAAGGTGAATTCCAGCAGGGAAACCTGCAGCATGCAAAATCTCCCCTTAAAAACAGTTAATGCACAGGCGTAGTTTGACTGCTATATTTGAGGGGTCAGTGACATGTGCAAGCTGAAGCCAGTTCCCCCAGCTCACTGGCTCTCTTCCCCTGCCTGAAATGGTACCTGGGCTGCTGGTATTGGGGGTGGGGGATGGGCCAGCTTAATGGGGGAACCCCAGCTGCTGCTGCTGTCCGCTATAGTGACCTGAGCACGGGAGTTTCAGCCACTCTGGCACTGGCTGCTACAGCAATGCCACAACTCTGGTGCCTCCCGGTGCTGCTGCTGTAGGGATGCTGCATGCTGGGCTCCCGCTTCTGCCCTGCCATTCCCCTATCCTCTTCTCTTCCCCATCCCATCCCTTTACCTCCTCTCCCCACTGTCCCTGGTCCCTATCTCCCTGCCCATTCTGCACTGCCTCTTCCCCCCATTACCTCCGCCCTCCTTGCCCTGCCCTCCACGGGAACTCACTGTCGTACAGGAAATGGGACGGTTGGCATGCAAGACGCTCATAGCAGGCAACCATGATGGGCACTAGGACCCAGTGGAAGGCGAAGTCCAGCTGTAGAGGCAGTGAGCTGGAGCAGCCACTCCCGCAGGAGAAGTGGATCCATCCCACCCCCTCCACTCACAGTAGAGGCCCAGCTGACCGGAAGAGGGGCCGAGTGAGCCGGAAACATGCCAGGGAGGGAGGTGCAGTGTGGGAAGGACAGAGCCCTCCTCCGGCAGGATGAGCAAAGCAGAAATCAGGACAGGCAGCGGCACATGACTCCGCATGCACCCACCCCAAAACTACACCCATGAGTTAATGTGATGTAAAAAATACCTTATCATGCAAACTGCCAATAACACCAGCTACTATTGGGGGAAAAGTCTTCCCGAACACAGAAGAATCAAATATTATTTCAAGTGCTTTATCTAGAAGTTGCTCTACAAAACACTTAGCAAGATAAGATCCCTGGCCCTAGCGGATTGCAGTCTGAAAGACACCTGATAGACACATGAATTTAAATAGGAAGTGTCATCAAGAAGTATGTTTGTGACAAAGTCATCAAATAGATATATACTGTATTTGTTTAGACTGATATCTAAAGGGCAGGGACTATAGCTTTCTTTGTGTCTTGCACAGTATTGAGCACAAGTTCAGTGTGACATATATGGCAATTTCCTGCAATATCCTTGAAAAACATTTTTAATTACATTTAAGTATCTTTGGAGTCCGTCGTACTAAATGCAAAGGTCATGAGTTATTGTGGGCTAGGATTGCATGTAACTTCTCTAGGGGGGAAACGGGATCTGAACCCTGGGGTGCGATATGAACGTCAAGGAACTATATTGAACAATGTGCCGGATGAGAGAGGACTTTAGGAACAAACAGTATCAAGCATTTGCCTGTGGAATCTCTAGGTGGAGATGAATGCAAATTCTCACCTCCAGCTATGCAAAAAGCCAGCCTTGGAAGTTATGCCCTGAGGAGGGCGATTGCCTGTTTTAACCTGTTCCCAAAGGTTAGAGATCAAAGACCTAATCTGTATACAGAAAAAGGCTGATCTGCGCACTCTGGTGTTTCTTCTGATCTAAGGCTCTTATGAACTTGTAACCAGAGAAAAACCCCTTTGTGGGGTTTGAAGGACTGATTCCTACCAGAACCCTTGTTGGAGTCGGGTTGATCGTGGCTAGTTTATCTGCATGTGTGAAGGTTCTTTTATTGTTTTTAATATGTTTTCTATATCATGCGTTCACTTTAAGAATAAATGTGCTTACTTATAAAGAGCTGTCTGTGGTCATTTGTGACTGCTGGCAAATACAGCTGTTCATAGTCTTCAAAGAGTAAGCAAAGCACAAACACTGGCCTGGTTCAGCAATCTGGCTTGCTGGGAATATCACAATGTAGGCAGGGAACTGTGCAGTCTGGAAAAACTTTGGTCAGGAGGAAGAGTGACGTGGATCTCTGCCCAAGAGTGATGATAGCTGGGAGACCAAAGCCCTAGAGTTGCTGCCCTTGAGGGACCACTGAGGTGGAATACAGGTGCAGCTGCCCTGGACTGTGATAGTTGGCACAATACAATTGGTTGTGCCATCATTATGCTATGTGTAACATACAGAAACACACACAACACTGTTGGTGCTATACAAATAAACAATATTTCATATTCATCTCCCCCATAATTGGGGAACAAATGAAATTAAGAACTAGAGAGCACAGGAAATACTTCCATCCAAGATGCAGGTTTTCAAGGTTACAAATGACTGATGGATTCTGCAAAAAAACCCAAAACTTACATTCCTAGTCCTTACATGAATACAAAGCCAGAATGCACAGAAAGGCAAAAGTCAGATTGATGCATGCTCAGATACTGTGAGCAAGACATTAAAAAAAAAGCAATCTCCCCTTGACTGCTATTATCAGCTGTAAAAAGATAAAGCATGATCTTTAAGAGCAAAAAGGAGGTACTCTCATCTTCAGAGAAAGAGTGTAACTCAAATGAGCCTGTCACAATTAACTCAGACTACCTTATCTATAAAAGCCTAAAATTATTGGTCTCACACACACACACTCTCTCTCTCTCTCACATTTACCAAAAGAGGTTCCTTCGTTATACAAATTACTGTCACTCTGATAAAACATTTTTTATGATTAAGATATCCATCTCCTTTCCAATAAAGCCAAACTGGAGGGAAGTCAGCGAAGAGCAACTAAAATGATTGTGGTGCTGGAGGGACTGATTTATGAGGAAAGATTAAGGGAACTAAACATGGGTTAATGTGGTTAAGTGCCAATTTACACAGACGTCTATAAGTATTTATAGGCTGTATGCACAAAGACGATAAAGGGGATATAACCCAAAAGCAACAAGCTGAAATTAACAAAATGAAAATTTAAGGTAGCTATCGGAAAGCTCTGCATAATCATGAGATTTATTAGACTGTGGAAGAGTCTCACAATTGAAGCAGTTGAGTGGAAACTCACTCAAGCCATGTGATAAATAAAAATAAAAAGGCTAAAGAGAGTCTCTCACTCAGAGTCCCTTTTGAAGATGTGTAAGGTTAAGATTCTGTCATGGGTATTTTTAGTAAAAGTCAGGGACAGGTTGTGGGTAATAAACGAAAATTCATGGAAGCCAGCAACTTGTCCCTGACCTTTACTAAAAATGTCCTGGGGAAAGGGGAACAAACAGAGCTGCCGGGCTTGCAGCTGCTCCTGCCTGCCCCAGATGTCACAGAGGTTCCAGAAAATCACAAAATCCGTGACCCCTGTGACCAAATCATATCATAAGAACGGCCATACGGGGTTAGAGGGAATGAACAGCACAGGAATCATCAAGTGATACATCCCCTTTCACTCTTCTGGCAAACAGAGGCTAGGGACACTTCAGAGCATGATTTTGCATCCCTGCCCATCCTGGCTAATAGCCATTGATGGACCTATCCTCTGTGAACTTACCTAGTTCTTTTTCGAACCCTGTTATAGTCTTGGCCTTCAGAACATTCTCCAGCAAAGAGTTCTACAGGTTGACTGTGTGTTGTGGGAAGAAATACTTCCTTTTGTTCATTTTAAACCTGCTGCCTCTTAATGTCATTTAGTGACCCCTAGTTCTTCTGTTATGAGAAGGAGTAAATAACACTTTCCTACTTACTTTCTCCACACCATGATTTAAAGACCTCTATCATAACCCCCAGCCCTTTATTTTCCAAGCTGAAAAGTCCAAGTCTTTTTAATCTCTTCTCATATGGAAGCTGTTCCATACCCCTAATAATTTTTGTTGCCCTTTTCTATACCTTTTCCAGTTCCGATACATCTTTTTTGAAATAGGGTGACCAGATCTGCACACAATATTCAACACGTGAGCATACCATGGATTTATAAAGAGACAATATGATATTTTCTGTCTCATTATTTATCCCTTTTCTAATAATTCCCAACATTCTGTTAGCTTTTTTTGACCACAGCAGTACATTGAGTGGATGTCTTCAGGGAACTATCCACAATGGCGCCAAGATCTCTTTTTTGAGTGGTAATAGCTCATTTAGACCCCATCATTTTGTATGTATAGTTGGGATTATGTTTTCCAATGTGCATTCCTTTGCATTTATCAATATTGAATTTCATCTGCTATTTTGTTGCCCAGTCAACCACCCAGTTTAGTGAGATCCCTTTGAAACTCTTCGCAGTCTGCTTTGGACTTAATTATCTTGAGTAGTTTTGTATCATCTGCTAATTTTGCCACCTCACTGTTTACCCCTTTTCCCAGGTCATTTATGAATATGATGAACAGCACTGGTCCCCCTGGGAGACACCACTATTTTATCTGTCTCCATTCTAAAAACTGACCATTTATTCCTACCCTTTGCTTCCTATCTTTTAACCAGTTACTGATCCAGGAGAGGACTTTACTAATGAGCAGCTATCTACCTCACCAGAGGATACACCTCCCACATACAGACCCACAAGCAAAGAAGTTGAAAAGAAGTTGGAACTGTGTGTTAACAGTAGTCTTTGACTGAATGCATTTGGTGTAAAACACTGTGAAATAAACCCAGGCATCACGACAACACCGAGGGATCAGCCAGTGTCAGTTGTTTACACAAATATTCTCGTTAGTCTCTGGAAGAAAAACATTTGGATTCTAAATCATTAGTACACAGGCAATTTTTTCATTGGCAGGAATCCTTTTTAAAATTTTAGAAATGAATATCTGATTTATAAATCTCAGTAACAATCAGTGAGATTGTTGGTAACCGGAATAAAAAGACATAATAATTCATGCAAACAAACATTTTGGATGGGATATCGAACTTCCTGGGTTTAAACCACTCTCTAACGATTAGAGATTAGAATGAGACCTAATATGGGGAACAGATTACCCCACATCTGCCTGCTATGGGGTTTATACCTTCCTTTGAAGCATTGAGCCACTTCCAAAGACAGATACCAAACTGGATGGACGATGGATCTGATCCTGTATGGCAATTCCTATGTTCCTAGATTATCAAATGTGCTAATTGTTTGGTATTGATTACATTGTATAAAGTTTTGTCTTCTCCTGTGTTACCCAGAATTCAGTGTACAAACAGAGCCCTCCTTGGGAAGGAACAGAGGAAGGAATTTCTTAAGTGGGGAGATTACACACACACCACTTCTGCTTGAAGAGGAACATAATTCTCCTTACTTTAGCTCCAAAAATAGGGATGACATCATGGTCTACAATAGACCACCAAACCAAAAAAGGAGGTAGATGAGTCATTTCTAGAACAAACAACATATCAAAAATACAAAACCTGGTACCAATGGTGGGACTTTAACTACCCTAAACATCTGTTGGAAAAATAATATGGCAAAAAAATAAAATTTTCAGTACATTCTTGCAATGTATTAGGGACAACTTTTTGTTTTAGAAAGTGGAGAAAGTAATGAGGTGGACAGTCATTTTAGACTTGATTTTGACCAACAGGAAGGAAAAAATTGTGAATCCGAAGGCAATTTGCGTGACAGTTACCATGAAATGATAGATTTCATGTTTCCAAGGACAGGAAGCAGTGATAGCAGCACTATAAGGACAATGGACTTCAAAAAAGCAACCTTTAACAAACTCATAGAACTGGTTGATAAGGTCTCAGAGGAAGGAAATCAAAAGAAAAGGAGTTCAGGAAAGATGGCATTTTCTCAAGGAGACAATATTAAAGGCACGACTGTAAACTATCCCAATACGAAGGAAATATAAGAATAGTTAGAGGACAATATGGCTCCATCAGGAACTCTTTAATGATCTGAAAATCAAAAAGAAATCCTACAAAGTGGAAACATGGACAAATTGCTAAGGAGGAACATAAAAGAAGAGTATAAATATGTGGGAACAAAATCAGAAAGGCGAAGGCACAAAACAAGTTACACCTAGAAAGGGATGTAAAAGGCAATAAGAGGAGGTTCTTAAATACCTTACGAACAAGAGAAAGATGAAGGAAAGCATAGGTCTTCTACTTAGTGGGGAAGGAGAGCTAATAACTGATGACATCTAGAAGGTTGAGGTGTTTAATGCCTAGTTTGCGTCAGTCTTTACTAAAAAAGTTAATGGTGACCAGATACTCAACACAATTCATATTAACAAGGGGGAAAGAATGCAAGCCAAAATAGAGAAAGAACAGGTTAAAGAATATTTAGATAAATTAGATTATTCAAGTCGGCAGGACTTCATGAAATTCACTCTAGCATACTTAAGAAACTAGCTGAAGTAATCTTACAACTGTTAGCAATTATACACAGGTGAGATCCCAGAGAACTGGAGAAGGGCAAAAATAGTATCTATCTTTAAAAGGGAGAACAAAGAGGACCCAGAGAACTATAGACCAGTCAGCCTAATTTCGATACCTAGAAATATACTAGAACAAATTATTAAACAATGAATCAATTTGTAAGCAGCTAGAGGATAACAGGATTATAAAGAATAATTAGCAAATTCAAGAGCAAATTATGCAAAACCAATAAATTGACATGGTTCTTTGACAAGGTTACTGGTCTAGTGAATGGGGGGAAGCAATAGACATGATATATCTTGATTTCAGTAAGGTTTTTGACAGTTTCACATGACAATCTCATAAGCAAACTAAATGTGGTCTAGATGAAATTATAATGTCTTTATAAGCATAACTGGCTTAAAGGTCATATTCAAAGAGTAGTTATCAGTGGTTCCCTGTCAAACTGGAAGGACGTATCTAGTGGGGTTGCATAGGGGTCAGTCCTGGGTCTGGTACTTTTAAATATTTTTCATTAATGACTTGGATAATGGAGTAGAGAGTATGCTTATAAAATATGCTGATGACAGCAAACTGGGAGAGGTTGCAAGCACTTTGGATGACAGGATTAGAATTCAAAACAATCTTGACGAATTACACAATTTGAATTTGGTCTGCATTCAATAAGGCCCTGTCTACACTTACCTGTGAGATTCGGCGGCAGTCGACGGGAGTTACGCAACTCCCATCGACTGCTGAGCTTCTCTTCTGCACTCCGTCTGCACTGCGCTGTGCCACTTGTGTAGCTGGTCTTAGTACGTCGATTTCTGGACCGACTGAGCGGGTCTGCACTGACCGCTCAGTCGATCCAGAGAAATCAATCTGACAGTGGTGAATTTCCCACCGTCAGTGTAGCCGTAGCCTAAGATGAAATTCAGTAAAGACAAGTGCAAAGTACTACACTTAGGCAGGAAATATCAGATACACAGTTAAAAAAAGGGAAAATAACCAATTAGATGGTAGCGTTGCTGAAAAGGATCTGAGGATTATATTTGATCACAAATTAAATATGACAAAATAATGTGATGCAGCTGCAAAAAAAAATCTAATCTCATTTGGTAAAACTGGGCACTTTTAGTCTTCAGAAAAGAAGTCTGGGGCGAGGGCTGATAGTCTTCAAATCCGTTAAGGTCTGTTATAAAGAGGATGATGATCAATTGTTCTCCATGTGCACTGAAGTTAGGACAGCAAGTAATGTCAATCTGTAGCAAGGGAGATTTAGGTTAGATATTAGGAAAAACTTTCTAACTAAAAGGGTAGTTTTAAGTTCCAGAACAGGATTCCAAGGGAGATTGTGGAATCCCCATCACTGGAGGTTTTTAAGAACAGGTTGGACAAACACCTGTCAGGGATGATCTAAGTACACTTGATCCTGCCTCAATGTAGGTGCTGATCTTGATGACTCTCCAGGTCCCATATAGCCCAACATTTCTATGGTTCTATGATGCCATTTTGATTCCCCCATTTCAAATTTTTGAGCAGCATTCGATCACCTCCACTGGAGGGGAGTAAGGGTAAGCACATTATAAAGTTACTACATACATATTATACATATGTATTTTACATATGAAACTAAGGAGGCAATGGTGTTGGCTCTACAAAGTCCTGAAGTAAATACACATACAATACCAAGTGCACTTCTGATCCCTGCAGTATTGTCTGGCCAACCCAAATGCTGTTTTTGGTTGTGATTAAAGCAAAAGGTAAATAACTGCTTCCTGAAGTTGAATCCAGACCAGCTTCCAGGCAAGAGTCCTGTAAAAGTGAGTTATTTTGCTATAATTCATTTTCACCATTACTTCTAATTCACACTGATGATGGGGAGCCTCAATGTAAGTTACCTAGCTTGGTGAATTTGGGACGAAGTGAAAACATACACTAAAAGCAAGGATCACAAAATATACTTCAGCGAGAGTCCTGTGGCATCTTAAAGACTAACGAATTTATTTGGGCATAAGCTTTTGTGGGCAGAAACCCACTTCATCAGATGCATATGTACAAAATATACTTCATGTATTTAATTTGACAATTTTAGTTTATTACAGTAATGCTTCACAACATGTTAGTAAATGATTAGCAGATTTCATACAAATAAAGAAATCTGAGTAATACAAGGCCATACTACCGCAACTCTACCATTAAATCTTTGTTGAGAAGTTGGGAGAGACCCTCACTTTGTACAAATTATAGTATGCAGATTATCATAGTTCTGTTGTATTAGCATTACAATACTTCTATATTACATGCTTTTAATTAATAAAACCACCCGCATAAGACTTTCTCAGAGTTGTAAAATAAATTTAGTTTCATTGCTTGCTAAGTTGTAAGTGAAAATGTGACAATTTGAACTGTCCAGTTCATATTCTTTTTTTTTTTTTTGAGGGTGAGAATTTTATGTCTTGTGCTGTGTTTTTCTAACTCACCAACAAAAGCAGTAAAAAAATTCAGAAGCAATGCAATGTAACGAATAACACATACACTACAATGGCATATAACTGATGAGGCATTACCTAAAAATATAGAACTGCATAAAAAGCAGATACATGTAGCACAACAAAGAGCTAGATAAATTACTGGAAGGAACATTCCTGAAGTGGCTGGTAGACAGACCAGATGACCTAATAGGTCTTTGCCAGTATTAACTCCTATAATTCTCCAAGGCTTGTTAAAGGCTAAGTGAGTACATGGCATTGTACACTTCAAGAAAAGTTGGTCTCCATGGGGATAGAGGACAAACTAAATATAACTATGAAATGACATTTTAACCATTTTGCATGAGATTGTCATGGCAATTGAAGAGTCGTAACCTGTTGCCATGATAACCAAAGTTTAAAATTAATGGAAAGACATTCTGTTTCCACTTTATCTTTATACATAAAGGAACTAATTGGAATCCGCAAATATAATAATATCAGTCTTATACAATGATGGGAGATTTACATATTTCAGCCTTTCAGAAAATACAGGAGCAGATGGTTTAAAAATATTTATCATACAAGTCCAAAAAAGTTGTGATCAAATTAAAAAACGTAAGTTTAGGAAAGAATTCAAATTATCCTTTTGTTAATTGTATTTTGCATTCCTGGGTCATCCTTTTGATACACAGATGACATTATCTGTACTCTCAGGAAAACAGTACCATATGACAAAAATACTGACAAGGTACAAGAGTAAATTACTTCATCCACCAATCTGGAACCAAGTGCCTCAAAAATTCAGAGAAGTAATAATATGAGTGATTTATAATTTTTAATACAGACTATACTAATTTGACTCAGACGCTTCAGCTGGAAAAGAGACGACTAAAGGAAGATATCATAGAGGTCTACAAAATCATGACTGGTGTGTAGAAAGTAAATAAGGAAGTGTTATTTACTCCTCCTCATAACCAAGAACTAGGGGTCACCATATGAAATTAGTAGGCAACAGATTTAAATCAAACAAAAGGAAGTTTCTTCACACAATGCATAGTCAACCTGTGGAACTCTTTGCCAGAGGATGTTGTGAAGGCCAAGGCTATAACAGGGTTCAAAAATGAACTAGATAAGTTAATGGATTATAGGTCTATCAATGACTATTAGCCAGGATGGGCAGGGATGCAAAAACCACTGACAGTACTAGAACCCAGATTAAGATTTAAAAATTTAGGCTTTAAATAAGAATCCACCATGTCCTAACTTAAAGGGCTACTTGGTCTTTACCACTGCACGTGCTGAACTTTGGAAGCTTTCACTATTTCCTTAAAGCTTTACAATTTACTAGTTCAGGAAAAACTTCTCAATCATCTTCAAATTATTGTAACATCTCATTTGATAATTGTTCCCCTTACCCACATTTTGGGGGAGGAGGAAAAAATGTTTAATTGTTAATTGGGGAAGAAAGCATTTTAAGTGTTAACTTATGATTATTAATGGAACACGACCATGATATTTTCTGCTTTGTAGGTATGTACCTACTGTCTAGATTAAAGATTAACTAGTGCATGTTAAACAATGGATTGGTCTCTGTAGTCATTGTTTCAGTCCCCATTTACACGGATAATCAATACAAATATATATCTACTAAAAAAACGGTCGTGCTTTCTCTAGCTAGGAGCACATGCATTTAAACTATGCTGAGCTTCCTGCACATGTACAAGCACAGGGTGCACTAACCTCGATGATCCCAGGAACTTTCTTTCATTTCTCACATATATGAATATATGCTGTTGTAAGCGCTGTATAGAATGTAACATTTCAAAAAACTAAGGACACACATGACAATGGAATGGAAACAGAACAGGTGTCCTCACCATTCCTTTCAAATTACAACAGAAAAACGGTCACCGCCTGGAGAAACATAGCTATGAATTTGAAAGTAAAAGGAATCGGAGGACTGGGCCTACGTACATAGAAGTTCAAGTGTGTACACATTCAGACCTCTTTTAGAGAGACAACTCACTGTAATCTATTAAAATTAATTCTCCTCCATCTCATCTCATTTGTGATTATTATTGCCATGTACTTCTGCCTTTTGGGAATACTCATTTCTATAATACATTACGTTTTTAATAATGAGAAGTAGTATCATCATCTTTAATAAACCAAATACAAGACAAATTGCATCTGTTTACCCACTAACCCACATCCCAGCCCATGGTTAAATTAGCGTTTTCCCCCATTCTCCAGGGCTTTTGTTTTTAGATTTCTTTCAGCCCCCTTGTTTCCATTTTTATCTCTTCAGCCTGATTTTCTCTTGTCCCTGGCAACTTTCATCCCCGCTTATAAAATGATTAACAAAATTAGCCAGATTATTAAATGAAATAAACATTTTAGCCTGACCTCCTCAAAACTTGCATCCACTGAGAATTCTACAAGTCAGCTTTATAAATTGGGATTCTATAATTGCCTTATTTGACGATCTGGTTACAAAAGTGAGCTTGTCATTTTTGGGTGCACAATACATTGAATCAGACCCCAGTTCAGTGGCCCTAAAATAATGTTAGGCTGAGCATTTTTAGGCATTTAGGCAGGTTTTTAAGCTGAGGCTTGACAAAGCCATGGCTGGGATGATATAGCTGAGGTTAGTCCTGCTTTGAGCAGGGGTTGGACTAGATGACCTCCTGAGGTCCCTTCCAACTCTAATATTCTATGATTCTATGATTTTCACTGGAATTTTTAAAATATTTCAGGGTGTTTTAATTCTGCAAGCCCACAGAATGACTTGTCCCTGATATGTTAGATAAACAGAAAGAGCCAACTAGTCTGACAACTTACTCGCTGAGATATGAATAAACATAACACTGAAACCATTTTCCCCCAGTAGAATGTTTGAAACAAACTCACACAATTGCCTGTTCTTTATGTGTGAGAAGAATGTATGGACCTGTATATAGACAGGGACAGAGCATGTGGAGTGGGGATAGGCAGAGGAGCCCTGCAAATCTGCGGATATCCACGGACCATATCTACGGATCGGCTGCAGATACAAATTTTGTATCCACACAGGGCTTTAGGGATAGGGACGGGGATTGGCATCTGGAACAATATACATACTTTTCTCCCAACTCACTGCTGTGCTCACACTGACTACAGTTATTCGTTGAAATCTCTTTATTGTTTGTTCACTACTCGTGGTCAACGCTGCAGCATTTTACCTTTGAAACATGAAAAATGTAATTATAACCAAGACCAATAGCAAACACAGTCAATGGTATCAGTCAATTATGGGACTAGCATCACTAAGCTGTGCCAGCAAGGATCTGCAGACATCCACCTAACAGCTATGTTATCCAGAAAGGTGCCCGCACAAGGACAGCACCTGAGTGACACCCTAATCTCCACCAGCCAGGGGGGCTACTAGGAAGAACTCAAAGCATGGACTGAGTGTATGCTGATATGTTATTCAAGAAAATGAAAAAAAGAGGTCCCTCCATTATACAGAACAAAAATATTTACTGTGCTGATCTGTGTGTCTGTGGGGGAAATGGAACATAATAAAACAAACTAAAACACCTGTCAAATTCTGAATACAAGAGATTAAAAAATATATATAGTCTTTAACTCATAACTCATTACCATGCAGTGAGTTAACAGCCTGTTGGGCCATTTTAAATAGCAGCACAGTTTTAATCCCTGGCTAAACAAAGATTTATTGGATCCAGTAAATTTAATGGAGAAACCAGATTTTCAAGGAAGAGCATAAATCTGATAACAAGTAGACAACTATCTTTCAGCAACACAGAAAACTCTGCAGTGAATGATAAGGACATGTGGGTCTGTTCCTGTGGGGTGCTGAGCATGCTGAATTCCCACTCAGTTCAGGGGAACTGACAACACTCAGCACCTCTCAGAATCAGAGCTCCATATGAGCAAATTGGATTATTAAATCTGAAATGCATTTTGCTGTAGTAAGGTTACCTGCTACGAGAACACATCTGCTCATTTCCATGGAACACACCTCCTTCCAAAGAGAAGATTTCTTTAAAAAAATATTGTTTCTGTCAAGAATTCTAGTTAGATTTTGCTACTACTTGCAACAGGCCGAGGGTCTCAGAGGGCTTTGCATTTAGGTTGACAAACACATTTACTTTAAAAAGAAACCTTTTGGTGGCATCCATTTATTCTTTCATTCCAGTAAATAAACTAGACTTTTCAATATTAGCAGAAACTTGTAAAGAGAAGGGGGATGGGGGAAGGCCACAACACTAAAGAGTCCCTTCCGGACTCATTTATTTTAACAGTACCAGCAGACTCACTGATGCAATATTTTCTTCCTGAGCTCGGGGATCTAATAAATCATCTCTGGTCGCAAAGACATTAAAATTCCAGCCCAGTACTACATTAGATGAAGTGAGGCTGAATGCTGGCAAGGACTGAGAGAGGAAGGGAGGAACACACAACACACACACACACACACACACACACACACACACACACACACACACACACTTTCAAATAAGTGAGAGAGCTGGTGGGTAAGCAAGTACCCAATCCCAGTTTCACATGGGCCTGAATCAAACAAGGATCTCAGTGCATATTAAACCAGCCAGATTCTGAGCAAGGTGCAATTCTGAGCAAGGTGCTACACATTAAACAAAGAAGTCAGGCACAGAATACAACAGAAAATACACTTCAGTAATTTACAGACTGTATGAACTAAATAACTATTTCTTAAGTTTATAACATACTTCTATAAACCAACAGCAGATCATATTTCTCTGTACATAAAGGCTGACTTTTGTGCTATTTCACATTGACTGCACAGAGGATAAAAAAATAACTGTCAACGTGGAGAGGAGGAGAATTCAATAGTTAATCTACAAACATCATGTTTCCAGAAGTCAAGCCACAAAATCTTAATTTATTATCTTCAGAATAAGAAAATACAAAAATTGCCCAAAGAGTTGTTTGCTGTGCTGGAAAGAATAAAATGTTTTTAACAAATCATGTGGTGGTACTTCAATAATCAGGAGGCAGGTCAATTTTCAATAGTTTAATTGATGCATATAGTGATTTTCCAGGAATTGAACTTGTGAAGTAGGGTCATATCAAAGTTCCCCCAAACCAAGGGCCCATCAGGCTGATGCAGTTAAGGCACGTCAGCTTAATATCCAGTGGTACACAAGGGAGTGACGCGGCCAGCATCACAACCAACCACCTTTGACTACCTTAACTTAATAAATCAGGTACCCGCTTTGCAGCTAGGTGGAACTGGAGGTGGCCTTTTGGTGCGAGTGTGAGCAAAATTCAAACCCATGACCTTCGGGATTTAATTCAAGCACCTTAACCGCTCAGCCACCACACCTAATCAATAGGGATGTAACTAAGGAAAAAAAGTAAAACTATAAATTTTGCGTCTAAATGGCTTAAAAGTCATCCAAGGGAACAATTTTAAACTCGCAAATACTTTTAATCTACAACTGAAATATTCTAGAGAAGCAGTGGATTTGGGGAGGAGGGAAAATACTTTGTATTATTTACAACCATAGTCCTAAATTCACACAATTACAAGAGTTACATTCTTATTCCCTAGTACTTGGAGCTAAGGTTCCAAAAGCGTGGACAGTCAGTGGCACTTCCTGGTGGTCTGCAGAAAGTTAACTGGTCACATGATGCTAGTGTTCTTCATTTTCAGCAGATAAAATACATTAAAGACATGCCTAATATTCCCCGCAATTGCCACTGCGATATTATGCCCTCAGGAATGGGATAGGAGGAGGAATGCTAGATTGCGAATGGAAGGGGAGGTGTCTATAAGACACTCTATGAAGATGTGGTCCACAATATGGAATCCCATACTATATCAGCTTTCCCAACTAAGAAAATGTGACAGCTACAAAATCTTGGAAAGAGGTTTAAAGACTTGGTAGGCAACAAATGAAATGTGAATTTGCAATGTGATACTGCAGTATGGATACCTTACAGTGCTGTATAAATATGTTCTACAAAGGAGGCCAATGTGATCTTGGACTGAATATACAGAGGCATTGTGTCAGAAAGCCAGAAGCTGACAGTCCCTCTCTAAATAAAAATACATTAAAAGGCATGCCTAATTCATTCCAAGAATGAACCTAAAACAGTGTGTGCAGTTCTAGGCACCACAGTACCAGAAAGATGCAGACAAACTGGAGGGAGGAGAGGAAAACAACAGAAGCAATAAGGGGGCAGGAGAAATTGACTTATGAGAAAAAATGAAAAGAAATGAACGTGAATAGTTTAGACAGATAATGATGAAGCAGGCTGACAACTATCAACGCAGAAGGGAATATGAATTGAGAAGAATTTTGAATGGTCCAAAAGAATGGAACTAAGACTAATAGGATGAAATTGAGAAAAGGGAGGGGAAATAAACAAAACTTTGGTGGAATAGCCAGAAAGCTCCCTGTCAGTGAGATGGATTAGGAAAGATTCTGAGGAAAGAGGTGGAAACCCCATCACTTAGGACCAAGGTAAACTAGACAGGACAAAATACTCAAAAATATAATCTCATAGCAGTAGGGGGATGGAGTGGGAAAGAAAGATCTGAATGTGTTACTCTCCCCAGTTTTTATATTGTACAACATTGTAAAATCACAAGTAAGCACTGCCTGGCTTCTTTTCATATTCTGTATTATGTCAAAGCTTCACTGGATCTCACACTTAAAAATAGTTTATTTTTCTCCAGGGGTAAATGCAAAAATAGTGGTTTCAGATTACATGCCAAAAAATCTACCAGGTAACTAATGTATGTCGAAAAACACCTTTAAAAACTTGTATTTTTCTTTTTTCCCTCTCACCTGCTTTCCTTTAAGTTAACATTCTTGTTTTTATAACAAGTTCCCAAGTCCACTACAGATCTTTTTCAGATCTTTCCTCTCCTCTTTCTTATGTATGTTCTCTTTGGACCTCTCCAGTTAATTCATTTAATCTTTTTATCCTTTTTCCATGGTGGAAAAAACAAAATCAATATAGAGATGAGGTGCAACACTAAACAGCCTAATGTACCTACTCAGTACACAGGATTAAAAGGTCCACAGTGTGGTTATTCAGAAAAACATAACCAGGACCCCCACATGGGGGGGAAGGGGGAGAAGGGTAGGTACACTTTACTGGGGCCCAGAGGCCCTGGGGGGCCCGGCCCAGGCTGCAACCCCCATTACCATGAGGAAAAAATTGAGGCTAAATTGTAGATCATGCCTGAGGATATTTATAGAAACTTATTTCCCTGTATCTATTGTCCAGATCTTGTGAGATTTGCTGGAGCCAATCAGAAGCAATGTTAGAGCAGTCTCAAGCAACATTCTGAAAGTGAATTGCTGGGCCTGCTGGCTCAGCCCAGGCCCTTCTCTAGAACAGAGAGCATGTGCTTGTGCAGTTAAACTAGGACTCGTCATTTGAGACTGAGACACAGAGAGATTTGTGCTCCTCTCTGTGACATGGTCTATCATATCTAGATCAAGAACTACCAGTCCCAGAGTTCCTTGTGCATAGGCAGGAGGGAGGGACAGCTGGTGGGAGGGGCAAAGCAAAACACCATAAGACAGTGGGAGCCAGTGCTGCTTGCTCTGGTAGGATTTGCAGGCCCAAAATATATGTGAGTAAGTGTCTAATTCACTCACCCACTGCCATGTCTGGTGGTGGCTATAAATACAAATCAGGCAGCCAGAAACGTAAGGAGGTAAAAGAATGGGAACTAAGAGAAGCTAAAGGACACCAATCTATCTTCCAGTTTTTCAAATCAGACAAGGCCTTTCTGCAGTCAGGCAATATACTAACTAGGGAAGCAGATGAACAAAATCAAGATGAAAATTATTTCAATATAGAGACAGTCTATGGCACTGGCAATTGATGACAAAGAAAAGCTGCCAGAACATGCATCATGTGACCCCAATCTAATGCTTGAAGATAGTCAGGCAGCATCACCACTACCACCACCACTTTCAGAAGGTTTACAAGAAGCAGGAGATAGTAGTGCTACGCTATGTGATTCTTGTCTTTTCCAAGATCAGGCTTGTGGCCTGAAAACAAAATAGATTCTATCCATCAAAAAATTGTTCTATCTGGTGTCCTGACTTTTGAAGAAATGCGAAAGCTAGCGAAGTCAATGCCAAAAGATGTTGATGGGCATAATTTTCCTGTATTTCTTGTGAAATGTAAGATTTCCAACACCAGAGAAAAGATACCAAGAGACTGGCTTGTTTGGAGTGCTACCAATCAAGCACTGTATTGTTTTCCATGTCAGCTGTTTCCTGAAGGAAGGCTTAAACAGCGCATTATGCTGGCAAAAAACGAAGGGTATTCACCAATAGTGAAAAAACGGCGTAAACTATATACTAAACTTCCCGAACATGAAAAAAGCATAGAATATAAAACTTGCTATTGCCAGTGGAAAAAATTACAGCAGTCATTGTCAGGTGGACATGGAATGGACTGTGAGATTCAAAAACAAATATTAACAGAAACTACAAGATGGGAAGAAATATTGGAAAGATGGTTGAATGTTACCTTACTTCTTGCTTCACGAGGTTTAGCATTCCAAGGAGATAATAATCTGAGAGGTGACCCACACAAAGGTAACTTTCTTGGAACTCTTGAGATTATAGTTTTGGGGGGCCAATTCATGATTTTGCAATGAAAAAGGCCAGAAAAAAAACTTTAAAGTTAATTAGCCTAATTATAAAATGTTTGCAGTCACATTGGTTCATTAGAATAAAAAAAATCAAGACATTGACAAGATATAATACCTTTATAATGACCAAAAAGTTACAAAATAGTCAGCAAACTTGTAGGACTCTCAGGCTGGGTGTTATGTTAAACAAAAATATCAAAGGGGGGCATTTTTCAGAAATGTAGAATATAGAACAGTAATATCTGAATTCAAACTTTTTTCATGGCTCATGAGATTATATGTATGGGATGAGGGATTGTGGTGTGTGTGTGGGAGGGGGCCCATGTTACAAGTTTGTACTGGGCCTGAAAAAATTATGCTTGGGCCCTGAACATAACATGAGTTTTGTTTGCTTTTAAGAGCTAAGAATGTTCTGTTTATTTATCAAGACGGAAAATTTTTTTAAAAACTCCAACAGGTAAAACTTAATATAACCAGTTGCAACACAAAATAAGGAGCAAATAGTGTCAGACTAAGCTTCCTATAAAGCTGCTTCAAAGGGTGACACTACCTGGACGGATCTATAGAGTGACCAAGTTTCCATAATTTTTGGCTTGGGAAGCCGGTCAATTGACTACCTATTATTTGACCATAGTCAAATATGGTCGAATATCCCAGGAAGATCTCATATAGGTGGTGGCTTACCTTTTTGATTGTATTATGGTGCTATTTTTTCTTTTTTTAGAACTTCATTTCACTGTGTTTCACATTCTTCTGAGTTAAAATTACTCAGCTAAGTAACTTGTTTTTTGTAATTAGGTGTAAGTATCTAAGACTAAGCCTGCTGGAGACCATAAAGTCTTAATATTTTGTGTTACTGTTCTAATAAATTAGTGCTTTAAAACTTTTTGACATTATTTGACCAGTTAATTGACTAAATTATTTTTGGAGTGGTCAAATGACCAGCCCTACATGATTTACACAGAGACAAGAGGGGTGACAACTAATTTCTATTGGTGGAAGGGACAACCTTTTGAGTGTCGCAGAGCTCTTCCTTAGGTCTGGAGAAGTTAACCAGAGAGTCATGTCCACGCTAAATACAAGGTGGGATGATTGTTAAACATAAGGGGCTCACACATGTTGTAGGAGACCACTTAAGATGAAGAGGGCAATTAACACTTCTGTAGCCATAGGACAAGGAGGGTATTAGGCAGCACACTGTTACCAATTGTTGTAATGAGCCATACAACCAGTGTCTCTGTTAAAACTCTGGTTTTTAGTGTCCCTCAGAGTTATGAATTTAAGTTCCCAGTGTCGTCTTTTGAAAGAGCTGTACAGGTTTCTTTTGAGGATGAGGACTGAGAGGTCAGATATGGAATGAATATTTGTGGAAAGTGTTCACACATGGGTGACAGGGTATTTTTGTCTTTATCATTTTTCTGTGTGACCACATTCGACAACATAGTGTTTGTCTGGTTTCCCCCACATAGCAGTTGTTGGGGCATTTGATGCACTGGATGAGGTATGCCATATGTTGTGACAGGCATGCGTAAGACCCCATGGGTCTTGGAAGGTGTGTTTTGGAGGGTGCTGATCATCATAGCAGTGGAGATATGGCTGCAGGTTTTGCATCCATTGTTCTGGCAGGGTCTGGTGTCGCTTTGGATTGCTGTGTGTCCTGGTCTATGGGGAGAGTGCTTTTGATGATGAAGTTGGAGGGCTGTTTGAAAGTCTGAAGAGGAGGTCTGGGAAAGATTTCTTTCAGGATGATGTACCCATCAAGTGTGGGTCGCAGTTATTTGTTGATACCCCATATGGGTTCCAGTGGGGGTGGTAGGGGACAACTAGGGATTTATGATTAGTGGGGTTTTTTTCCCCCTGTATTGAAGCAGGTTCTCTCAGGGTATTTGGGTAGCGTGTTCCTTGATGTGATCTACTTCTATGGTGGAGTGTCCTTGTTTGGTGGAGGAGGTTTTAAGTGTTAAGCTGTGTATCCCAGACTTTCTTCTCATAGATACCACAGAATATGCTAAGTGCCTGCTGGTTGATAACAGATTTCTTGGTGTGTCTGGGGATATTACTGGATCTGTGGAGGTAAGCATGGTAATCCCTGGGTTTCTTGTATACAGTTGTCTGCAGGTTCCACTGCTGAAACTGAACAGGGTATGCAGGAAGCTGATGCTGGTGTGGGAGAGTTTGATGGATGGGTTGTGGTTCTTGAAGTTGCGATGGAAATCTATAATGGAGTTTAGGTTGCCTGTCCAGAGGATGAAAATATCATCAGTGTATCAGAGGTATATCATTGGTTTTGTGGTGCATTTTTTACAGTAATTCTTCCTTGGGGCGGTCCATGAAGAGGCTGGCATATTGGGCAGCCATCCTAGTACCCATTGGTTTTCCCATGTTTTGGGCAAAATATTTGTTGTTGAATGTAAACTTGTTATGGGTGAGGATGAAATGGATGAGTTTGGAGATGTGTACAGGGTGGATTTCTGAGCATTGTCTATTGTCTTGTAGATATCTGATGCAGGCAGCTATGCCGTCATGAGGAGGGATGTTGATGTATAGGGAGGTGACCTCTATGGTTGCAAGAATGGTGCTGTGAGGGAGGTTTTTAATGTTTGAGTTTCTGAAGGAAGTCAGTTCTGTCCTGAAGGAAACTAGCCCTTTGTGTGGTGAGTGGTTTGAGGATGGTTTCTATGAGTCCTGCTATTCCTTCAGTAAGAATGCTGTGGCCAGATATGATGGGTCTGCCTGGGTTCCCTTATTTTTGTATTCTGGGAGCACACAGATGGTCTCTGGAGTGGATTTGTGGTAGGATGCATTGATTTAAATCAAGGTAATCTAAATCAGTGATTTAAATCACCAAGTGATTTGTTTACATCGACTTGTAATCAACTTTTCCATCTGTATTTCAGTTATTTTCCACAGAAAGCTGCATTCTCATTGGTTGATATAACCATTCAAACATATTGATTTACAACTAAATAGAGCCTTTACACTAGATTTGGTACATCTTTTTCCTACGCAGAAGGTACACTATAACTATACACGTTTATTTAAGCAATTATATAGCTTAATATTTTCTGATTCTTGTTAACTGTACATTTTTAATACATTACCAAATGGTGAATGATACATTGCTTATTTACAAACTTTCATGAAGGTACCAGCTGCAATCCTCTGCTGAAGGTTTCTAGGGAGGGCTGCCTTATTTCTTCCTCTGCGGTAGGACACTTTCCCATGCTGCTCAGTGATAACTTCAGCAGGCTCCATTGCAATACTCATGCTAGCAGTATCCTGCCTGCGCGGCTTCGGGACACCACAAGCAGCTGTGCTTTCACTGCTTTTGTTACCCTCAGGAGTGAGATTTCAGCTAAAATCACCACAGCCTGTGGAAAATGGTGCCAGCATTCAGTGTCTCTATATACCCCCTCAACAAACAAAACTAACAGGTGCTTCGACAATGTTATATTCCTGCATGTACAACAATCACCACACAAATCCTACCAGGCCACAAAAGACCAGGGCCAGGGAGAGCACACACTACCACCACACATTCTTCTGGCTCACTGTTAAAACGGTCTTTCAAAGCCTCCCTGTTCAGTATATCTCTGCGCTAAGCTCTTTTAACAGGCCTTGTATCTGGCTGTTCATATTCAGCAGACAGCCACTCCACTTTCACCCTGGAGCAATCTTTTCCCCCTATCCTTCACAGATATTATACAGACCACAGCAAGCAGCTATAACCATTGGGCTATTTTTCCTCACTGAGGTCCAACCTTGTGAGTAAGCAATACCAGTGCCCCTTCAAATGACCAAAAGCACAATCAACTGTCATTCTGCACTGTAGCTGAATTGTTCCTTGGTGCTGTCAAGGTGGCTGGCGTACGGTTTCATGAACTGGAGAGCAAGGGGTAGGCTGGGTACCCCAAGATTACTATTGACATTTCAACATTGCCAGTGGTAATCCGCTGGTCAGGAAAGTCACTGCTTGCAGCTTTCTGAAAATTCCTGTGTTCTTAAAGATCCAAGTGTCATGCACTTTCCCTGACCAGCCCACATTGATGTCAGTGAAGCATCCCTGGTGATCCATCAGCACTTGCAAAACCACAGAAAAGCAGCCCTTCCTGTTGATGTACCCCGCGGCAAGGTGTTCTGGTGCCAAAGTCGGAATATGCATGCCATCTCTAGGGCTCCTCTTCCCCCCAACAGTTTGGGAACCCCATTGCTGCAAATCCATCCACTAAGTCGTGTACATTGCCAACAATCACAATCTTGCATAGCAGTAAGCGATCAATAGCCCTGCACGTTTGCACGATAACAGCCCCCAGGGTGGATTTCCCAACTCCAGATTGATTCCTGACTGACTGGTAGCAATCTGGCATTGCAAGTTTCCACCACGCGATTGCCACTCACTTCTCCACTGTCAATGCAGCTCTCATTTCTCATGTCCTGTAGGGCTAGGGTGAGCTTGCCATACAGATCCAGGAACATAGCCTTGCGCATCTGAAAGTTCTACAGCCACTGCTGGTCACCTCAAACCTGCATGACAATGCAATCCCACCAGTCAGTGCTGGTTTTTCAGACCCACAAGTAGCGCTTCATCATCTGCAGCTGATCCAAGAACGTCACCAACAACCTTGAACTGGTTCTCACTATGTTTCACTCATTTGGTTCTTCTTGTGGCTCTGAAAATATTGCAGAATCATGTGCCCTGTGCTTGCAATGTTCATGACAACAGTGCAGAGCTGTGCAGGCTCCATGCTTCTATCAGAGATGGCGGACAACAAGGAGGGCTACAGGGGTTGGTGGATAGAGACATTTGCTTATCGGGAAGTCGAGTCCAGGCTGCCAGTCACCCCTGGATGAGTTGTTTTGGCCCATCATGCATTGCCAAAACTTCCTAATGTTCCTAATGCGTGCTGGATGATGGCAAGTTGCACAACATGGATACATACCCATGGTGCACCGTACTCTCAATCAACACAAGCACTCCTAGTGCTCCGCCGACACAAGGAGCCAAGTATGTATGCATACAAGTGATGTACTAACTGTGGTGGCTGTATGCTGACAGAATTTGAGGTGACAAAAGTTTGTAGTACAGACATGGCTCAGTCTCTTGAAAATGAGACAGTCTCCTAAGTTACTTGGTCCGACCAATTGTGCCATATTTATAAAGCTTGACCTCAAAAGTTAGATGTTTTCCCCCTGATTCTTTCTTTACCTAGAAAAGCAGCCGTTAACTCATAGTTGTTAATAGAGGCTCATGGATTCAGTAGATTTATTTTTTATTTAAACATTTTAAGAGTTTACAATAAATTTAGGCTTTAACATATTTTGTATTACATACAGATTTCATTTTAAATAGGTTTATATTTTAAAAGAAAAAAATCTGTTTTGAAAAAAAAAATCAATTTTTATCCATTCTGGTTCATGGGGGGATGAGGTTGTAGAGTTATTCAGAGCTGTTTGGGGAAGGGTTTGATAGTTTCCTTACATTCCTGTGTGAATTGTGGTGTGGTGTCTTCAACAACACTGCAAACATTATTTACATATGAATTTTGTGTAAGAAACCTCTGTAAACTGACAAATTACTAAGGCCATGTCTACACTAGCAAGCTGACAATAGCACAGCTCTCCCGTCCATCTCCCGACTATCTCCCACCAACACAGTGCTGTTCACATGAGGCTTATGCTGGTGAAATTTATGTCGCGCAGGGGTTTGTTATTTTTCACTCCCCTGAGCGACATAAGTTTTGTCGACATATGTGTAAACATGGCCTAAGACATTCACCCACTTTTAATATTACAGAAATACAGATGTCTATTGTCTTGATGTGCAGGTTTATTATACACACAAACTTGTCACATGTACCAAGAGGAGGAACAGATCTATTTTGCACAGCAGCTTGTGTGTTCATCTGTACCAACTCGATGTAAAATTCTATGCACATCACCCAACAATGGTGTCATTCTGGGAGAATTGTTAAAATGTCAACACAGGCATCAAACACAGTGAGTGTAACTAACTTGCATTGTGCACAATCATTCTAGCAGGAAAACCTAATCTCTCCAATAACCAAAAAATATGACATCTGATTTCCATAGGCTCAATGCGCCAGGGACCTCAGACAGCTACATGAGTAGATTAACTATAAACAAAGGTACTTAATTAGCAATTAGTGAGCAGTTGACCATACAGCTAAACGCAGGGAGCTTCTAACATTGCAGAAGTCAGTGAATTGTTCTCTAGCATCATTAACCCCAAAACGATGCATTTAACCCAGCAACAACAAGCTACTTAATTCGGAACACCTTCCTTCCCAGTAACCAAGCTATAGATCACATGCCTGCTCTATAGACACCAATTAAACATGCAAAAAGTGTCAGAGAAAAAATATTAATTGCAGCCACTTCATAAATTAAAATGGCATTGGATTCACTTTGGCACGCGGAACTCAGTTTAAAATTTCTACTACACAGAACTGAGGGAGAAATGTATCACCTAATTAAAAACAGATAAAGTATTTATCCAACTGTGGAGAAGATAAATATGCACTTAGGTGCCCAGGAGCTGGAACAGAGAGAGAGAGAGGAGAGTACTTCAGTTCTACCCTCTTTAGCTTCTAACAAAGTGATTTGCCCACTGTACCTCAGAAATCCCCCAAACTTCTAAGGAATGACTGAAATATGATGCCTATCTTTGTCAAACTGTCCTGCAGTGGCTCAAGAGCATGAGTGTCAACCTCAGGGCAGACTGTTAAGAACCAGGGCACAAACCTCAAATTGGATGTGAATTCTATACTTAGATTTCACCAACCAATTATCAAGTGTAAATTCCTCAGGCACTATCACAGCCTTAACATGGAGTCACAGACAGTCCCCTTGGGTACTCTGATCTGTTTTACCATTCAGGTGAGCCTATCTTTGTGACAGATGGTCCCTTACACCAAGAATCTCAATAATATTCAGGTTATTCCCAGTCTCAAAGGACCAGTCACTTACCCCAGATCAATTGCACTTTAGATCTCACACCAAAGACAACGCTTGTAGCCAATTCTACAATAAAACTACCTAAAGTTGTATAGGAAAAGAAAATGAGTTATTTACAAGGTTAAAGCAGGGGAACATACACACACACAAATGAGTTCCAATCTTAAGTTTCAAAAAGTAATAAACGCTTCTATGATATGCAAGCTCTGTATGCCTGTAGGGCTAACTGAGGCTAAACACTTGGGATCTTTAGCTTATGCCTAGTAATTCTTGCCCCCCAGAGTCCAAACAGCATAAAAATACAGTTCTTCCTTGTTAGGGATTTTTATTCCCTTCCCCCTTTTGCTTTAAGCTGCAAGCTCAGCCGATGGGAGAAATTCATTTGCAAGACTCATCTTTAGGGCAGTGGGGAGGGGAGTAAAAGTCTTTTGTCCTCTTCAATGAACCTTCTAGGCAAAGGGACTAAACAGGTAAAACCAAAAAACTGGCCTTCCTGACACAAGTCCCTACGACTAATAAATTGAAATTTAATATGAAAAAATAGTCCACACCCAAAATTACAACTACCTTGGTCCCACAAAACTGCCTACAAAATTCTATCAGAGAACATTTTTAGCCTTCTATGAAACTAAAGGCTAGATAATTTCAACTCATCAATAAATTAAATTAACGATAAAGCTGAAGGTATAAATCAGGCCAGTTCTGTTCTGTGCAGTTGGATCCAGAGTTCAACATCAATACAAATTACTTAGAACAGGATAAAATACAAGTAAAAATGATGTTCATATTGTGCTGCCAATGAATCTTCTGAGTCCAATAGCTGCAGAGCTGAACAAACCAATCCCCTCTGTTCACCATTATGTCAAAACAAACTAATTCTGGTTTCACCTTAGGGAAAGTGACAAAACTTCCTCCATGACCTAAACCAGAAACACATTATACTCTTATAATCAATTCTAGGATACATGAACATGAAGACCTATCATAGAAGTAACCCAAACAAAATGCCAGGGGAGCACTGCTAATACTAGAGCAGATCCTGGGGAAAGACTATATCAAGTTCTGGAGACAGAGCAGATACAGCATGAAATTGTGCACATAGATGTTCAAGGACCAGATTCAGGATAGCACTTAAGCTAATGCTGACGTTCTACTGACATTAATAAGCATCTATTTCATTGTTTTCCTGAACTGGTCCCCAAATGGAAGCGCAGAATTCAGTCATAGATTCCAAGGGCAGAGGGAACATTGTAATCAACTAGTCTATCTCCTGTATACCACAGCCCATAGAACTCCCCCAAAATAATTGCTTTTGAACTGGATCATACGTCTTTAAAAACATTCAATCTTGATTTTAAAATTGTCAGTGATTGTTAAAAATGTACACCTTATTTCTAGTCTCATTTAGTCTAGCTTCAACTTCCAACCATTGTCTTCTAGACTGAAGAGCCCACGATCAAATATTTGTTCCCCATGTAGAACACCCTCTGGATTGTAATCCAGTCACCACTTAACCTTCTGAGTCTATCGTTATTAGGCACATTTTCCAATCCTTTACCCATTCTTGTGGCTCTTCGCTAAACTCTCTCCAATTTGTCAAAATCCTTCCTGAACTGTGGACACAAGAACTGGATGTAGTATTCCAGCAGCGATCACCTAGTGCCAAATAAAGAGAGAAAATAACTTCCTTACTCTTACTCCAGATTCCTCGGTTTATATATCTAAGGATCGCATTAGCCCTTTTGATCACAGCATTGCAGTGGGAGATCAAACT
This sequence comes from Emydura macquarii macquarii, assembly GCF_026122565.2. NCBI lineage: Eukaryota > Metazoa > Chordata > Testudines > Chelidae > Emydura > Emydura macquarii. Next base: position 6,716,821 of record NW_027133465.1, read on the forward strand.
CATCTGATTATCTATCATGACCCCCCAAATCTTTTTCAGAGTCACTTCTTCCCACAACAGAATCCCTCATCCTGTTTACCAGTTATGATGTTATGTTTTCTTCCAGGTCACTCATAAAAATGGTAAATAGTGTAGGGCCAAGAACCGATCCCTGCAAGACCCCACTAAAAACAGACCTTCTCAATGATAATTTCCCATTTATAATTACATTTTGAGTTAGCCAGTTAGCCAGCAGTTTGTTATCTTTTAATCCATTTTATGCATGCCATGTTAATTTTATATTGTTCTATGTTCTTAATTAAAATGTTATGTGATACCAAGTCAAATGCCATATAGAAATCTAAGTATATTACATCAAAATATTACCTTTATCAACCAAAAAAAGATAATTAGTTGACAGGATCTTTTTTCATAAACCCATGTTGACTAGTATGAATTATATTACCTTCCTTTAATTCTTTATTAATCAAGTCCCACATCAGCTGGTCCATTATCTTGACTGGAATTGGTATCCGGCTGACATGCTTATAATTACCCAGGTCATCCTGTTTCCCTTTTCAAATATTGGCAAAACATTAGCCTTCTTCCAGCCTTCTGGAACTTCACCAGAGCTCCAAGACTTACAGGACCGTTAATGTTGATTTTCAGTGAGTGCCTCAGCCAGCTCTTTTAAAACTATTGGATGTAAGTTATCTGGCCCTGCTGATTTAAAACGGTCTAACTTTAGTAGCTGCAGTTTAAGAGTCTCCTAAAATGTTAGTGGAATTGAAAGCATGTCATCATTATCATATGATGAGATTATATCATCTGGTTTTTTAATTCCAAGTACAGAACAGAAATATTTATTGAACATTTCTGTCTTTCCTTCATATCATTTCTATCTAGTAATGGACAAATACAATTGCTAGGATTCTTTTATACTTAAACTCCATACTGGCCTTAATGCTGCTGGTCATAGATTTCTCTTCATGTCCCTTTGCTTCCCTTATAGATTTGCTAAAACTCCTAAATTCTAATTTATATTCACTGCTTTCAATATCTCCCCTCTTCCATTTGTTATCTACTAATTTTTTTTTTTAAACACTGCCTTCACTTCCTCTAACATAGGTTGGTTTTTTTTGAGCAATATGGGTTTCTTCCTTGATTGTGGGGTTGTGACTTTCTAGAACTCTAATAACGTCTTCATAAAGAATTCCCAATCATCATTCACATTTTTCTGATTAACTTTTTCCTGGCAGTGACTGGGAGTTAGGCGGCTGTTCCCAATGGTTAGAGCAGCACTCATGCCTAGTGGATAGAGCAGGAGTAGGTCATCAGGAACTAGAGCTGGAGTTAGAGGCCAGGCACCAGAGCCAAGGTTCAGAAATGGGTTACCTGAAGTGAGGCAAAGCTGGGGCCAAGGCAGGAGCAGGACTGGAACCAGGCTGGGAACAAGTAGGAACAGGAGCTATCGCAGCCATGGGTGAATGATATGAGCAGCTGCCACACTGTAGCTGCTGGGCTTAAGAGATGGTCTCCTGGCTCTTTTAACCAAACGGGTGCTGTAGCCAATCAGGCAGCCTACTATAGGTCAGCTACACTTGTTAGATTGCCTGGAGACTGGCTCTGCTGCAGACCCTGATTCCTGATACTTCCTCCCAGCTGATTTGACTTGCAATTGGTTTTTCTTTGTGAATTGGTCCTTTTAAAACACCAAATATATGTATTACTGGTTTGGACTTTATTCCATTTGCACGTTTGAAATGTGATCACCTCATGATCACCTGTACCGCACTACCGCTAACTGAATTCTGTGCTCAATTCCTCTCTTTACGTGTCAATGTAAGGTCTAATATACAATTCCCCCATGTTGGATGCAACACTTTTTGAATTAGAAAATTGTCATTCATAATATTTAGAAATTCCACGGATGTTTTAGTACTGGCAGCATGAGACCTACAGAATATTACTTAAATTGAAGTCCCCTTTGGTGACACTGCTTTTTTCCTCCACACATTATAGATAGGTGCGTAAGAAGTCGGTCATCCTGTTCCCTAGTGTGATCTGGAGGTCATTAGCAGACACCAACTAATATCCCATCTTCTGCTTTATTTATCTCTTAGGACGTTGACCCATTAGCATTCAAGATCATTTTCTTCAGAGTTGTCATGACTCAAAACAGGTAATGCAATTTTTGACATAGAGGGCCACTCCTTCCCTTTTGCTCACTTGATCCTTCCTAAATAGATTACAACCATTGATTTTAACATTCCAGTAGTGTGTATCATCCCACCAGGTTTCAGTAATACCAACTGGATCTAATTTATGCTCATAAAATTCCAATTCCTCTTCTTTGTTACCCAGGCTCCTAACTTTGGTGTACAGGCAATTAATGAATTTCTTCTCTTCATGTCCTTTTGTTCCTTGATTATTTTGTTCTCAACATCTCGACTTTGTGCTAAATGAGCGCTCATGTCTTCCCTCTTTTTACCCTCTCTGTTTTTTAATTTAATGTCCTTTCGACTACTCTAGCCAAGGAGACTGGTTCCCCTTTTACAGAGCTGGAGGCCACCCAAATTATAGACTCCTATCCCCATACAAGGTAGACCAATGTTCCACAAAACCAAAATCATAGAATATTAGAGTTGGAAGGGACCTCAGGAGGTCATCTAGTCCAACCCCCTGCTCAAAGCAGGACTAACCTCAGCTATATCATCTCAGCCAGGGCTTTGTCAAGCCTCAGCTTAAAAACCTCTAAGGATGGAGATTCCACCACCTCCCTAGGTAACCCATTCCAGTGCTTCACCACCCTCCTAGTGAAAAACTTTTTCCTAATGTCCAACCTAGACCTCCCGCCCTGCAACTTGAGACCGTTGCTCCTTGTTCTGTCATCTGCCACCACCGAGAACAGCCTAGCCCCATCCTCCCTGGAACCACCTTTCAGGTAGTTAAAGGCCAATATCAAATCCCCCCTCATTCTTCTCTTTTGCAGACTAAACAAGCCCAGTTCCCTCAGCCTCTCCTCATAAGTCTTGTGCTCCATCCCCCTAATCATTTTTGTTGCCCTCCGCTGGACTCTCTCCACCTTGTCCACATCCTTTTTGTAGTGGGGGGCCCAAAACTGGACACAATATTCTAAATGCAGCCTCACCAATGCCGAATAGAGGGGAATAATCACTTCCCGTGACCTGCTGGCAATGCCCCTCCTAATGCAGCCCAATATGCTATTAGCCTTCTTGACAACCAGGGCACACTGCTGACTCATATCCAGCTTTTTATCCACTGTTACCCCCAGGTCCTTTTCTGCAGAGCTGCTGCCTAACTCGTCGGTCCCCAGTCTATAGCTGTGCATGGGATTCTTCCTTCCTAAGTGGAGGACTCTGCACTTTTCTTTGTTGAACCTCATTAGATTTCTTTTGGCCCAATCCTCCAGTTTGTATAGGTCCTCCTGTATCCTATCCCTACCTTCCAGGGTATCTACCACTTCCCCCAGCTTAGTGTCGTCTGCAAACTTGCTGAGGGTGCAATCTACCCCATCCTCCAGATCATTAATGAAGATGTTGAACAAAACCGGCCCCAGGACCGACCCCTGGGGAACTCCGCTTGTGACCGGTTGCCAGCTAGATATGGAGCCATTGATCACTACTCGTTGAGCCCTATGCTCTAGCCAGTTCTCTATCCATTTTATAGTCCATTCATCCAACCCATACTTCTTTAACTTGCTGATAAGAATACTGTGAGAGACAGTATCAAAAGCTTTGCTAAAGTCAAGGTATATCACATCCACCACCTTCCCTACATCCACAGAGCCAGTCACCTCCTCATAGAAAGCAATCAGGTTGGTCAGGCATGACTTTCCCTTGGTGAATCCGTGTTGACTGTTCCTGATCACCTTCCTCTCTTCCAAGTGCCTTAAAATGGATTCCTTAAGGACCTGCTCCATGATTTTTCCAGGGATCGAAGTGAGGCTGACCGGTCTGTAGTTCCCTGGATCCTCTTTCCTCCCTTTTTTGAAGATGGGCACTATATTTGCTTTTTTCCAGTCCTCAGGGACCTCCCCCTGTTCCCACGAGCTTTCAAAGATAATAGCTAATGGCTCTGAAATCACCTCAGCCAACTCCCTCAGCACCCTCGGGTGCATTGCATCCGGCCCCATGGACTTGTGTATGTCTAAGCCTTCTAAATAGTCTTGGACCCGTTCCTTCAGCACTGCGGGATGTTCGCCTCCTTCCCATTCTGTGCCACCCAGTACAGCAGTCTGGGAGCTGATCTTGCCTGTGAAGACAGAGGCAAAAAAGGCATTGAGTACCTGAGATTTCTCCACATCCTCCGTCACTAGGTTGCCTCCCTCATTCTCTAAGGGGCCCACACTTTCCCGAATCTTCCTCTTGTTGGCAACATGCCTGTAGAAACCCTTCTTGTTCTCCTTCACGTCCCTTGCTAGCTGCAACTCCAATTGTGCTTTGGCCTTCCTGATTTCATTCCTGCACGTTCGAGCAGTGTTTTTATAATCCTCCCTAGTCATCTGACCAAGCTTCCACTTCTTGTAAGCTTCTTTTTTGCGTTTAATTTCGCCAAGGACATCTTTGTTAAGCCAAGCTGGACGCCTACCATATTTGCTATTCTTTCTGCACATCGGGATGGTTTGCTCCTGTGCCCTCAATAAGGTCTCTTTAAAATACAGCCAGCTCTCTTGGGTTCCTTTCCCCCTCATATTAGCCTCCCAGGGAATCCTGCCCATCAGTTCCCTGAGGGAGTCAAAGTCCGCTTTTCTGAAGTCCATGGTCCGTATCCTGCTGTTCTCCTTTCTTCCTTTTGTCAGGATCCTGAACTCGACCATCTCATGGTCACTGCTGCCTAGGTTGCCACCCACTTCTACTTCCCCTACCAAATCTTCCCTGTTTGTGAGCAGCAGGTCAAGAGAAGCACGGCCCCTAGTTGGTTGCTCCAGCACTTGCACCAGGAAATTGTCAGCGACACTCTCCAAAAACTTCCTGGATTGTTTGTGCTCTGCTGTATTGCTCTTCCAGCAGATGTCAGGGTGATTGAAGTCTCCTATGAGAATCAGGTCCTGTGAACTGGAAACTTTCCCTAGTTGAGTAAAGAAAGCCTCATCTACCTCATCCTCCTGGTCTGGTGGTCTGTAACAGACACCCACCACGACATCACACTTATTGTTCTTGCTTCTAAGCTTAACCCAGAGACACTCAACTGACTTATCTCCAGTTTCATACTGGAGCTCATAGCAGTCATAGTGCTCTCTTACATACAGTGCAACTCCTCCCCCCTTTCGCCCCTGCCTGTCCTTCCTGAACAGTTTATACCCATCCATGACAGTGCTCCAATCGTGAGAGTTATTCCACCAAGTCTCAGTTATTCCAATCATGTCGTAGTTTCTTGACTGTGCCAGGACTTCCAGTTCCTCCTGCTTGTTTCCCAGGCTTCTTGCATTTGTGTACAGGCACTTGAGATAAGTAGCCGATTGGCCTACTTTCACAATATGAATCGGGAGGCCTCCCCTGCTGCACCCTACGCAACTTAGCTATCCACAGATTCATTTCCAGAATCTTCTGCCTTCCTTAGCTCGTGGGACAGGAAGCATCTCCCAGAAGATCACCCTGAAGTCATCTGTTATCTGCAAGATATACTGAGACACCTTGCCATTAGTTCCAATGTGAACCATCACCAGAGAAATCTAGCCTATCGACTTCAGAGGCCTATCCAGTCTTAGAGCGATGCCCCGTGTCTTGGCTCTGGGAAAACATACCCATCCAGTTGTCTGTCTGTCCCTTGCAGAATGTTCTTTAGATTCCCTTAGTATAGAATCCCCAACAAGGATGGTTTGTCTTCCTTAATCTGTTGGAGATCTCTTTGTGGACAAGCTTGATTTTCTTACAGCTTGGGCAGGGCAGCCATCCACAGGTGTGTCCAATACATCTCTCCATTTCCTGGACTAGCTGGATCTTCAGAGATATCTTCCACGGTTTCCAAGTGGAAAATATTTTAAAAGTCATGTTCCTAGCCTTTACGTTTTTTTGTTTAAGTTTTCATAATCTCTGTAGAGCAAGTTAATTTTGATTGGGATAAAGTGCTTTAATTCCACTTTTTTCTCTAACAATTAAACTGTATTTTATAAAGAGGGGCTTTCTCCCCAGACAAAATTTAGCTTTGGTGCCCTTGTGGATTTTTGTTTCAGACTAGAACTTTTGTAGCTTGCCAGCATGCTATAAAATGATCACCCACAGAGATCCTTAGTCCTTTGAAAGGTCTCCAAGTTTTTGGAACCATCAAAAAGTGTGAAATTCACTGGTTTTGTTTTTAACTGAATGTAAAAGAAAATGTGTATATTAGTTTGCATACTGGTTCACTTACTGGTCCCACTCACCCCATCACAAAATCTTAGCTCTGCTACTACAAACCATGCACGTTACATCATTATAGATTCCAAAATGAAACTGTACTCTACCAGATTATCTTCCAACACCTCAAAACCCATGAGTTCATCACCAGATATAGACTTTGGACACAGAAGCTAGCAGGCAAATAAAATTGCAAACCAAAATGAGCCTCGGCTTTGCAAACCATGTAAGAGTGAAATGGTCACAGGGAGGCATTCTGCTCTTTTGTGTACAAAATACAAGAACATTAGAGATTTTTTTCTCAAGGTTTTATGTCTCAAGATGCCGAAGAAATTAAAATTTCTTTAGGAAAAACAGCTGGGGAATATATTGCATCTTGCCACCAGACTAGATATGAACTGTAAACATGAAACAAAATCTATTTTTCCACTGCTACTCTGTTTGTTCAAATTTGTCATATCAACAAAGTTATTTGAAAAAGGAAGGAAGGGACAGAAGTTTACCATGCAGTATGCACTGCACCCATTTATCATCTATTTTGAATCTATCAAGCTATTGCAACACTCCCATCTATCCCTAATTATGGTCTCAGTCCACATCACCTTTAAACCAAGGGGTGACAACTCAAGATTTCTTTTCATACCGAAATATTCTTTCACCTCTGAAACCCAAGAACTGTGGAAGTCATTCAGGGTTAATCATCCAAAGCAAGGGAATGGGAATCTGCTGTGCTTGTCCTTTTAAGACTGAAAGCACTTTCCTATTTATCAAAAACAGAGGATTAGGCTGTTATCATCCTGCATAAACTAGTAATTTTCCTCATTGACAGTTTTAATGAGGGCCAGAAGTACAGTGTGTTCCTTTTTGGAATCTTAGCAAAAGTCATAAACAACTTAATCTAAAGCACCATTTGGTAATGAAAGACAAACATGCAAAACGTTAAAGCAATGTCTCTGGGCAGCAGAAAGCAGCCAGTCAAACTGGTGCAGATTGCAGAAGCCTGCTTATTAAGTAGTGCTTTCCTGATAGCAGCCCCTCACACTGTGCTCTGGGATTCACATTAGCTGCCTGCTGATTCCCAGATGGAATTTAAGATGCTGTTTTTGACCTATAAATCCTAAGTGACTTGGGAACTTCCTATTTGAGAGACTACCTCTCTTTTTTGTCATGCTGCCACAGCTTGGCTCACAGGAGGCACTCAAGCTGGATCCCTTCTCAATTTGAGAGAGAGAGGGGGCTGGTCATTCAGTGTTCTCCCACTGAAGAGATCTCAGCTCTGAATCAAGCTTCTCAACTGGTCCAAAACAGCCTTGAGCTGATGGCCTTCAGCGCATACTGTGAAGTGTGTTTATTTGTGTAGACTGTTGCGGATTTGAGCACTGAGTGGAAGGGGAGAACTTTGTGCTTGTATGTTTACTGAAGGGCTGAGTTATCATTGTTATTTATTATTGATATTATTGCAGCACCTCGGAGCCCTATTCATGAATGAGGTTGTGCTAGGCGCTGCATAAACACAGAACAAAGACACATCACGGGAGAAAGTACAAAAGGGCTTGTTTGAAAATTGAACAAATGGGCGAAAAAGGTTGGCATCATGGGCCAATCAGAGGCAGGAATTGACACTGATAGTGAATGAGAGATGAAAGGGAGAGTGGAGATACACCATGAAAGGCCTTGCAAGTGAAGACAAGTAGCTTTTGTTTGATGTCATAAAGAAAAGGGAGCCAATGAAGGGATGTACATGGAGGGGTGACATGCTCAAAGCAACGGGCTAGGAGAATCATCTTTCAGCAGCATTCTGAATGGATACGAGCAGGGGAAGACTGCAGTTGTCAAAGCAAGAGAAAAGGATCTTGCAGCAATTGAGATGTGCGATGAGGGAGACAGGACGAGAGTTTTAGCCATGTGGATGAACAGGAAAGGCAGTGTCTTACATATGTTAGCCAGAAAGAATTTATAGGACTTCGACATAGCCTGGATGTGAGGATCCAGAGAAGTGTCCAAGTCAAAGATATTGCTCAGGTTACAGGCCTGAGTGAATGGCAGGATGATAGTGGGGTGGGCTTTTTTGTTTTTTGGTGTGCAGGGCTGATATTAAGAACTCTGTTTTATCAAATATATATATTATATATTAAATTATAAATATTTTATATAAATTTGTATCACAAGCATTCAGAACATTAGGGAAATGGCCACTTTATTATTATTACAGAAATCTGAAGACATACAACAATAGGACGGAAGAATCCCATGGACTGCTACAGACTGGGGACCGACTGGCTAAGCAACAGTTCTACAAAGAAGGACCTGGGCGTTACGGTGGACAAGAACCTGGATCTGAGTCAACAGTGTGCCCTTATTGCCAAGAAGGCTAACGGCATATTGGGCTGCATTAGTAGGTGCATTGCTAGCAGATCGAGGGAAGTGATTATTCCTCTCTATTCGGCACTGGTAAGACCACATTTGGAGTATTGTGTCCAGTTTTGGGCTCCCTGCTTCAGGAAGGATGTGGACAAACTGGAGAGAGTCCAGCAGAGGGCAACGAAAATGATTAGGGTGCTGGGGCACAAGACTTATGAGGAGAGGCTGAGGGAACTGGGCTTGTTTAGTCTGCAGAAGAGAAGAGTGAGGGGGGATTTGATAGCAGCCTCCAACGACCTGAGTCCTGGTCTACACTTACCTGGCGATTCGGTGGCAGTCGACAGGAGTTACGCAAGCTACACAGAGTAGCTTGCGTAACTCCCGTCGACTGCTGTGCTTCCCTTCTGAGTGACGTCTTCACTGCACTGTGCCGACGTGTAGTTTTACAGAGTCGACTTCTGGATCAATTGAGCGGGTCTTCACTGACTGTTCAATCGATCCAGAAAGGTCAATCTGATGGCGGCAACTTTGCCGCCGTCAGTGTAGACATACCCTTAAAGGAGTTCCAGGGAGGATGGAGCTAGGCTGTTTTCAGTGGTAGCAGATGACAGAACAAGGAGTAATGGTGTCAAGTTACCATGGAGGAGGTCTAGGTTGGATATTAGGAAAAACTTTTTCACTATGAGGGTGGTGAAGCACTGGAAGGGGTTACCTAGGGAGATAGTGGAATCTCCATCCTTAGAGGTTTTTTAGGTGTAGCTTGACAAAGCCCTGGCTGGGATAATTTAGTTGGGGTTGGTCCTGCTTTGAGCAGGAGGTTGGACTAGATGACCTCCTGAGATCCCTTCCAATCCTAATCTTCTATGAGTCTATGAAATAGTCTCTTTCCTATATTGTTTCAAATTCCTCATTATCTTTCCACCCCAACTAATCAGAAAGGTATTGCACATGGAGAAGACATGGTGTCTGGATTAAAGATTTTATATCTTTAGAATACAAACAGTTGATAACCCACAGATGAAGCACTAGGAGAGAGAGAAAGAGAGAGAGAGAAAGAGAGCCACACTGGGAACTAGGATCTAAATGTAGGAAGCAGCATGTTAGTTGGTACAAATAGAATGTGGCAAAATACAATGGAATCAGGGATGGAACTGTTCCAGTGCAGGAACAGAGGAGAAAGAACGGTTATTAACCTTTCGTAACTGTTGTTCTTTAAAATGTGTTTCTCATGTTCATTCCATGCTAGGTGTGTGCATACTGCGTGCACTGTTGCCGGAGATCTTTCTCTTAGTGGTATCCGTAGGGCCGGCTCTAGCACTCTCTGGAGTCACGCTTATGTGCCAGTATCGGGGCCCTGCTGACACCTCACTTTCTCAGTTCCTTCTTGGTGGTTAACTCCGAGAGAGGAGTAAGAGGGTAGGTCATGTAATGGACATGAACAACACATCTCAAAGAACAACAGTTACAGAAGGTTAGCAACCGTTTTTTTCTTCTTTAAGTGCTTGCTCATGTCCATTCCATTCTAGGTGACTCTCAAGCAGTACCCCTGGATGCAGGGTTGGAGTTCATGGATGTGCTGACTGCAACACTACTCTCCCGAAACTGGCATCATCTCTGGCCTTTTGGATGATAGCGTAGTGGGACGGGAAGGTATGAGGACCAACGACCTCTGCAAATGTCCTGGATTGATACGTATGCAATGAACACTTCTGACGAAGCCTGGGCTCTTGTGGGATGGGCGGTCACAGTGGTCAGAGGCGGGACATTCGCCAGCTCACAGCAAGCCCGAATACAGGTTGTTATCCAGGACAAGATTTTTTGGGATGACACAGAAAGCCCTCTAATCCTTTCCACTATCACCACAAAGAGTTGCGTGGATTTGTGGAAGGGCTTAGTCTTCTCAATGTAAAAGGTGAGGGCCCACCTAACATCCAACGCATGAAACCAACATTCTTCAGCGGACTTATGAGATTTACAGAAGAAGACCGAAAGAAAGATGTCTTGGTTGTTGTGGAACTATGACACCACCTTTGATAGGAAAGCTGGATGGGGGCGCAACCGGAGCTTGTCCTTGAAGAACACCATATAAGCAGGTTCCGACGTAAGGGTTTTGATCTTAGAGTCCTTTCTAGCCAAAGTGATCACCACCAGGAAGGCGACCTTCCAAGAGAGAAGCAGCTGGAAGCATGATGCTAACAGCTTGAAGGGGGGGCCTCCATGACTCTAAAAAGGACCAGGTTTATGTCCCAGTGGGGAGAGAGGGGGGAAGGTTTGCAAACCTGAGGGTAGAGCCTTTCCAGCCCAGAGAAGCATGACCATCTTTGGGAGAACACTGATCTGTCATTCACTGGAGGCTGGAAGGCTGAGATGGCTGTCAAGTGAATCTTAATAGATGAAAGAGACAGACCTTGATGGTTTAGGTGGAGCAGATAGCCCAAAATGGACTGCAGAGAAGATCGGGATGGAAAGAGATTCTATTCAAAGGACCAACAAGTGAAACATTTCCATGTGGCCAGGTAGGTAGCCCTGATGGAAGGCTTTCTACTATCTAGCAAGACCTACCGAATCTGATCTGAGCAGGCTTGCTCTTGCTCTTCAGCCATGCAGCAACCATGAATAGCAACCATGAAGTCAGGGGCAGGGAGGTGAGATTTGGGTGAAACAACCTGCCGTGGTCTTATGAGATCAGGTCCAGCAGAGTGGGGGCATGAGTAGGGCTGCCACTGAGAGGTCTAGAAGTGGAATGAACTAATGCAGGCATGACCATGCCAGTGCTATCAGGATAACCTTTGCCTTGTCCCTCTTGATTTTTAGGAAAACACTGTGAACCAAGGGGATCGGAGGGAAGGCATACAAATAGATGGTCTGCCCATGAGAGCAGGAAGGCATCGGAGAAGGAGCCCCTACTGTGCTCGCACAGCGAGCACAACTGATAGCATTTCCTGTTCTGCCTGGTGACAAACAGGTCAGTCTGGGGAGGCCCCCACCACTGGAAGATGACACTGACAACTTCTGGGTGAAGAGACCACTTGTGGTGAGCGGAAAAGGCTCTGGTGAGGTGATCCACCAGCACGTTTCAGGCTCCCGGGAGATGTGCTGCCTTGAGGTGAATGGCATATTTTACGCAGAAGTCCCATAGCTGCAAGGCCTTCTGGCACAAGGCAAAGATCAGGCCCCTCCCTGCTTGTTGATGTAAAACATGGATGTAGTGTTGTGTCTCAGGACCTGCACCACCTTGCCTGAGATCTGGGGAAGAGCTTGGTGCCAAGGGAGCACTTCGTACTCACACCGAAGTACTTGGTGCAGAATCGGAGTGACTTGGCTCTGAGACAGGTCTGAGGGCGGCCTCCATGAGGGTAGCCTTTAGCCTGATGTCCCAATCCTTTTTAGTGCAGGGTCTAAAGTCTGCAGATTTGGCACTTGCCCTTTATGTGAGTTTCCCCCAAGCACTTCTAGCAACTGGAGTGTGGGTCACTCATGGACATAGGCTGGCCACAGGAGGCACAGGATTTGAAGCCCGGGGCATTCCTGGCCCCTGGGCTGAAAAGTCCCTCGACAATAGGAACTATATACACTAACATTACTTGCAAAACTATATACACTAAACTATTAGCATTATGAATGAAGAAAGAGTCCAAAACCACTGGGAAGAAATCTTGCCAGAGCAAGAAAGGGTTGTTTCAGCAACCATCACGGGCGGTAAGAAGTAACTGAGAGTGTGCAGGGCCAGCGACACCCCTCATACCAGCAGAAGGGGTGCTCCAGAGGACTCTAGAGCCAGCCCTACGGATACCACTAAGGGAAAAATCTCCGGCAATAGTACACCTGGTGCGCACACCCCTAGCATGGAATAGAATGGACATGAGCAAGAATTTGAAGAAGAACATACCTAATATCAATGCTGCTCAGTGGGTTTCCTGCTTGAAGAGTAGTGGGTAACTGGAAACGCAGCCCTTGTCATGCTCCTCTTACAATTTAAAAAAAAACCCTTCCAAATAAAAGTTCTGTGCAGTTATTGAAAAATAAATAAAAACCTAAATATTTTGTCTCAGTGTAATGGACTGTGGGCACAAACACATATATCCACCATGCCTCTTAGCCAGGATTAAACCCAAGACCTTCAGAAACAAATGAACAATCCTCTACCTCCTGAGCTAAAGAAAAACTCTTAGTTGAGAAGGGAAGCGGCTGTAGGGCTACTGTAGCAGCCCACTAGAGGATGTCATACACTATGCCAGTATAATACATAAACTCTCCCAGATAATTATTGACCACTTCACAACTTAGGGCTTCTGCACTCTACCATAACATTATTAAGTAATTATAACCAAAACTACAATAATAATAATTGAATCAGTCTAGCAAAGTTTCATTAATCATAGCCTCTTATAAATGTGCTTCTTAATTTCATCAGTTTCTGACAAGGGAGGGAGATTATGGGGCAATTTATAATAGACACTTCTACAGTTTCTATGCCTGATGTCAAACAAATTATAATATACATTGATCCTCTACCAGTAATTCCACTCCATCAAGCTAATTTATTTATCTCACAAATGGTACACACCATAAAACTTAAAATTATATCAATAAAAATGTGTCTTAGCAAAAATTGACTCACCCTGCACTTTGATTAGTACTGGCACAGCTACGCTGCACAAGTTCCATCTGAAATTCTAATTGTTATAAGGAAGGGCCAGAATGGATTTGTCAAGAACAAATCATGCCTACCCAACCTAATTTTCTTCTTTGATAAGGTTAGTGACTTAGTGGCTGGGGGAAGCATTAGACGTGATATATCTTGATTTTACTATGGCTTTTGTCACAGCCCCACATAACATTCTTATGAGCAATCTAGGGAAATATGCTCTCGATGAAATTACTATAAGGTGGGTACGAAATTGGTTGAAAGTCTGTACTCAAAAAGTAGTTATCAATGGTTTACTCTCAAACTGGGAGGGCGTACCTAGTGGAGTCCCAGAGGGATCATTCCTTTGTCTGGCACTATTCAATATTTTCATTAATGACTTTGGACAATGCAGTGAAAAATATGCTTATAAAATCTGTGGATCAGACCAAGCTGGGAGGGGTTGCTAGCACTTTGGAGGACAGTATTAGAATTCAAAACAACCGTGACAAATTAGAGAATTGATCTGAAATCAACAAGATGAAATTCAATAAAGACATGTACAAAGTACTGCTCTTAGGAAGGAAAAATCAAATGCACAAATACAAAATGGGAATAACTGGCTAGATGGCAGTACTGTTGATAAGGATCTGGGGTTATAATGGATCACAAATTAATGTAATAACGATGCAATGCAGTTGAAAAAAGGCTGATATAATTCTGGGGTGTATTAACAGGTGTGTCATATGTACAGCAAGGGAGGTAATTGACCCACTCTACTTGGCACTGGTGAGGGCTCAGCTGGAGGCTTGTGCCCAGTTCCAGGTGCCCCACTTTAGGAAAGATGGGGATAAATTAGAGAGAGTCCAGAGGAGAGCAACAAAAATAATAAAAGGTTTAGAAAATCTGATCTATGAGGAAAGGTTACAAAACTGGGCATGTTCAGTCTTGAGAAAAGAAGATTGAAGAGGGACCTGATAATCTTCAAATATGTTAAAGGCTGTTATAAAGAGTAAAGTGATCAACTGGTCTCCATGTCCACTGAAAGTAAGACAAGAAGTAACTGGCTTAGTCTGCCGCAAGAGAGATTTAGGTTAGATATTAGGAAAAGCTTTATAACAATAAGGGTAGTTCAATTCTAGAACAAACTTCCAAGGAAAGCTGGGCAATCCCCAACACTGGAGGTTTTTAAGAACAGGTTGGACAAACACCTGTCAAGGATGGTCTAGGATTATTTGGTCCTTTCTCAGTGCACGAGGCTGGACTTGACCTAGCATGGTCTCTTCCAACCTTACATTTCTGTCATTCTATTAATTTAAATCCTATTATTAAAAACACTACCCATATGACTGAAGACTCTTCTGTGCAAACAGTGGACAGGTTCCTGAAACCATCATTCATGTGAGTAGTCGCAGAGAAGTTAATGGTACTACACGGGGGAGTGAGATTACCTATGTGTGGGCAGGCTGCAGGATTGACACTATACTTGATTTATATGAGAGTGAAAATTACACTGGGGAGAATTTTAGGACTTGTTACAAAATATTCAGGGCTGAACTAGTGGCAAAAGTAGCGCGAAAGCAAGAAAACAGAAACAGTTGTCTTGAAAAATCCAGGGAACCTGGCATTTCAATGCCATAAAGCATTTACTTCAAGCAACAATAAGCCACAACATAACAGACCTTAAAATCCTATCATTCTGATCACTACTCTTATTTTTCTTCTAGTTGGATTCCATCTGCATTTTATCCACTAGTGCTACAAACAAATGTTTTATGTAAATGAAAATGTAGATACGTGTGGAAATGTGAAGTTATTAGATTAATGTTAGGAAGGATAAACATCTATATAACTTAAATTATTACATCTTCTGTCCATGTGTGTTAATGACAAAAAAATGTTGAAAAGCAAATGCTATGTTAAGGTTGAAAAATCAAAATCTCTAAATGCAGGATTTGAATTAAATAAATTAAGACAGCTCTCACAATTTTAACTCAGCCTTATTACATATACATAGTATTTTCAAGTCCCATGTTCTTGTTTAATGGGACAAGAAAGCAGTTTTTTAAACCTTAACATTATAATGGTTGATGTTTGCCTTAAAAGTGTGGGGAGGGAGGAAGAGGGCTCTCCCCCCCAAAAAAAAGAATACAGAAATAATCCTGGGCTGTTCAGCTGGGAAGCACATAACGGTTTTCAACAGACCTTGGAAGTTCCCTGCACAGCAACAATCTGGCTTGCACCTATGCTAACCAACATTTTAGATGGCTCAGACAGACTTTTATAATATTAGATACTTTTAAATACGGAAACTCTACTGTGCAATCAGAATTACAAGATTAATACCCATAAATTGAATCCTGCAAAGTGATCGCTGTAAGTGATCACTCAGATGCTATTCCACCAAATGAATAGGACTTCAGAGTCGAACACCTCTCATGGAAACACCCTGTTCATACACCAGGCAGCTGTTAGCTCACTGATTCCGACTGGCAGTATCACACACAGACTGTCTACGGCCCCAAACCTGTAATGAGCTCCTGTGCCCACAGAGAGGACTACTGCAGGGCTGGAGTCTAAGACCATTCCCACCAGACCTAACAGTTTCATAATTCTTTAGTTAATATCTTCCAGGCAACTTGAAAAATGTCCTCAAACTCCTCCACTTTAATTTTTCTGTGAGAAAGCACATTTGGTTTCTCTGCTATAATATCCTCCCGAACAGCCCGCAATGATGTAAGAGCCTTATTATTGCCATTATCTTGCGCATGGAGTGTTTAAGCATGAAGAAACGGCATTGGTCAGGCAGGATATTTTTCTAACACACAAAATGGTTTCTTTTGCTTAATGATGGTTGAGGCCAACTTCATACATCAAAGAGAGGCAGTAAAGGTTAAACACTTTTTTGTTTTGTTTTATTTTGCAATTTACCCTGCCATAAAAAAAAAGTTCTCTAAATCCATAATCAGAACAGGGTTTGAAATATTGCCTGGCAAAGGCAATAGCCCTTTCCTTGAATTACTTATACCAAATATTTCAGTCTCAGGATTTTCCAAATAAACATGCACTCCACTCGGACTCTACCTCATCAGCAACCTATTTAAAACCCAACAACTAGTGTGGTTCAGGTATTGCATCAATGCACTCTACTCAAATTCACACTGCAATCAACTGAATCTTCTTCCTTTTGCATTTTCACCTACATTCCTAGGGACCTTGTTAAGCTTTTCTAAGTCTGAATTTACCATTATTTTCCATTCAAGGTTTTCTGCCCTTGTCATGGTCTTTGCCCTGTACACAGGAAGGTCATTTCAGTACCTAATTAGCTGGTGTGTAAATTTGCCTAGCTCCCTGAATTCTTTACAATTTAGCTCAAAGCCCTCTTAAAAAGGAAGCTTAATTCTTAAATCCATTTACCACTAACTCTGCTAGTGAAAACAAAGACACAAACAGGTGAATTGCCATAGTTTGGGGAGAAATTAACTAAACCTACAATTTTATGCTAAATAACCCAAAACTACCCAGTGTAAGAGGAAGCTTCAGAACATCAATTTTAGCAGTCCCCTCATTCTTTTTCCTTTTCAAAACATGTGTTTGGTCCCTCGAAGTTCCATTGTTCAGTTCCCAGTAAGTGTGATGCCAATGCCATGCAGTCACCACTACTAGGAACATACCTGGAGCAATAGATCTGGTGTTAGGGCAAAGGAAGGTGACTGGTTTTTATATTATAAAACCTCACCACAACTGGGACACAACCAGTGGAGCTTTTCAGAATGTAAAAGGTACATAGAGAGACATTTTCTCTTAATGCTGCTATTTGAAGTAGGGATGTAAAAATTGGGTTAATGAGCAATCCATTTGAAACACTTAAAGGCTGTGGGCTCCTTCCACTGTGACGTTCGGGGGGGGAAGGGAAGCTGAGCAGAATCATGTGGGTTTGGCTCTTGGAAGGGACACCAAAAGATGTGTAGGTCAGCCTGGTAAGTGTTTGCTGACTAACTGCAATGACCTGCTACCTTTGTAAGCATCAATAATGACACACATTGCATTCCAGCTTTAGAAATAGATTTTATTGTTTAAAAGTTAAAAGTAAAATGGTTAAAAATGGTTAAAGATGCATTAAAAATTCTTGCATTACATTCCAGCTTTATATATAATTTTAACTGTTTAAAAGTTAAAATAAAATGGTTAAGAATGGTTAAAAATGCATAAAAAGTCTGAATTGATGTGTTAATGAGTTGATAACTGGGGGAGTTAAATAGTTAATGAATTGCTGATTTGATTTGTTAATGACTGAGTTGTTCAGTTAATGACTAACTCAGTTACTGAGCCCAGTGGCTCCTCCCCCCAGCACACAATCTCCCCCTCGTTTAAACGTTTGATGAAATCGCTAAACGGTGAGACTTGGTCTTCACTATTATCCTCTGGCAAGAGAGTTCCACAGGTTGACAGTGCGTTGTGTGAAGAAATACCTCCTTTTGTTCATTTTAAACCTACTGCCTATTAACTTCATTTGGTGACCCCTAGTTTTCATGTTATGAGGAGTAAATAACACTTCCTTATTTACTTTCTCCACACCTGTCATGATTTAATTGACCTTTATCATATCCCCCTTAGTTGACCCTCTTCCAAGCTGAAAAGTCCCAGTCTTATTAATCTCTCCTCATATACAAGTTTTTCCATACCCCTAATCATTTTAGTTGTCCTTTTCTGTATCTTTTCCAATTACAATACATCTTTTTTGAGATATGTTGGTAAACATCTTACTCGATTAATAACTCAGGCTACATCCAAGTCTATTTTATTTTTATTTTCCAATCATCACTTCCTCCCTCTCTATCTCAGATGCAAACACAGTCTTTAGCAGAGCTGAACAAGTCAATTTGAGGATACCACATTTCTTCCATCATCTAGAGTACCTCCATGTTAGCACAGTATACCCAGGCTACTAATTACATTGCCATTATGATGAACATGTCTGTACTCCTTGTTGAGGGTACGGTCAATGCAAAGAAGACAGTTTTAGATCTCCCAAGAAACATTTTCATTGATTCAGAAAAAGGCTCAGTTATTTAGAGGACAATCAGCCAGAAAGCCTACTGTGTTACAGAATCTTTACTGGACTGTGCAACAGGTGATGTAGGGAGAACAGACCCTACACCAGGTCAACACCAAATGGGCTTCAAACCAGACATCAGGGTCGCTGTTCAGCATAAGATTAGCTAGCTCCTGATGCATCACTAAGACAACAATGGCGTTTAAAAGGTCAGCTATAGTAAGCATTGCACATTCTCAAAACAATCATCTCACTAATTTAGACACCAGAGCATGAATGACACCAATAATTCTTATCACTTATATAACACTTTTTCCAAAGCACATTACTAACACTATTTGCTCAATGCTTACACAACCCCTGTAATGTAGGTAAGTACTGTACATATATGTTTGAGATGGAGAAACTGGGATAGATTAAAAATGAGAGAGTCAGTGGCAAGGTCACAGCTAGAATCTGGGAATTCCTGGCTCCTAGCCCCACAATCAGTCCATTAGATAACACTGCCTCTCTCTATGCCCTCAGACCACTAGTCATTGTTAAGTCACAACTGTATACTCTGTGCTGCACAAGACCAAGATACTTAATCAAATTCAAACCAAAGTGTTTTTTAATTTTATATTTTGCTTTCTGAGTATCAGAGTAGAACAGTGTATATGCAGAACAAAATTGGATTATCAACAATTTCTCACAGAAATTCTCATTCTGAATTGCTGAGCCAACATTTTTTTTGTGACAAGACTTGCTTTGATACATTCTAATAACCCTATTCCCTCTGTAACATCTCCTACAAGCAAGGTCAGCATTATATAACTATTCCCATTAGATTTAAAAAATCGGAATTTTAATCTCTCCACAAAAACTAATTTGAGGTTTGTACAATAGTTTGCAGACTGCCCTGTCAGAATATATTGATTTGGTATAGAGATGCAAGGGATGGAACAGAGATGCTTGACATTCTTTCTAAACCACACTCATTCAAGGGATGAGAAAGAATACCCTGTTGCATAGGTTCATCAAATTTGCTATGTATGCTGGCCAATTTACTACTTCCTGTCTGGTTTAATATGGAGATTTCTATTGTGCTTTCAAAGAAAGCAAGGCCAAGAGCAAAGGATCAAAATTCTTTTGCTAAAAGTATTTGCACAGCAGTGAAAGTTAAGACAGATTATACTCGCCTGCAAGAGGGAAGATACATTGCAAGAAAATAAATACTTTGTCAAACTTAACTCCACACTAATTTTAATAAATTCAAGAAGGAAATTAGTTAGAGCTCAAAATACCATGATTCTGGAATTTCCAAAGAAAAAGGCATTCCCGGCATCCCTTCTCAGAAATCTGTGTTACTTGTTTCTCCTCCTAGTTGAAGCTTTTGCAAACATACCTGAATGAGGATCTTTATTTCCCGATGGGATTGGTAGTGGTGTGAGGTGCAGCAGTCTAAAATATCCATCATATACTGCAAATATTTCAGATAAATAATTTAGGGGCAGGAAAATGCTTCCTATGAGTGTTTTTGAAATGTTCATTGAATATTAAGCTAAAAAAACCTTCAAAGTGCCATAAGCTTTTCTTCTATGCTTAGAAAATGAGATTAAGATCAACAAAGTCCATTTTAATTGAGCAATATTTCTCATAAATGTTCTAAAGTAACATGCAAACTAATTTATCAATGATTTTTTATATTCTAGTTCTTTTCCTTTTTACCCCCTTATAGTGATCTCTCTGATTTTCTACTGGGACTCTGACTCTTCCATCCTCTCTCCAGGACAGTCCTCTAATGAATCATCTAATCCAGTGGTTCTCAACCAGGAGTACACTGGAGTGTTCCGGGGGGTCCATCAACTCATCTAGATATTTGCCTAGTTTTACAACAGGCACATAAAAA
This sequence comes from Emydura macquarii macquarii, assembly GCF_026122565.2. Classification (NCBI taxonomy): domain Eukaryota; kingdom Metazoa; phylum Chordata; order Testudines; family Chelidae; genus Emydura; species Emydura macquarii. Next base: position 6,737,091 of record NW_027133465.1, read on the forward strand.
GCACTAGCGAAGTCAAAACAAAGTAAAATTTCATATAGACAATGACTTCTTTATATTGCTCTATATACTATACACTGAAATGTAAGTACAATATTTATACTCCAATTGATTTATTTTATAATAATATGGTAAAAATGAGAAAGTAAGCCATTTTTCAGTAATCGTGTGCTGTGATACTTCAGAAGTATGTCTCATTTTGTAAGCTGGTAGTTTTTAAGTGAGGTGAAACATGGGGGTATTCAAGACAAATCAGACTCCTGAAAGGGATACAGTAGTCTGGGCAGGTGGAGAGCCACTGATCTAAATCCATCTTCCCAATGCTCTCTCCCTTGTGCTATCATCCTTCGTCTTTGTTCTGCATCATCTCCTCCTCCTGTACTTTAGGTCTTTTTGTGCTGAATGAAACTGACTGCAGAACTGGCAAAGAGGGTTTTTTTTTGAGAGAAACATGTTATTCATCCCCATTTGTTTCTACTGCAAGTCTGATAGTCTGTTCCAAGCTACCTGCTCCAACAATGGACTTGAACCATAAAAGACTCTGAAACAGGCATTTTGGACACTTAAAACCATTTCTGAAAGTCTTAAAGGAGAATTGCTGATTTCCTGGAGGTTATTAGGAAAATCTAAGGACAGTCGGAGGGGGGAAGGATTTTGTACCTAAAGCTGTAGAGAAAACAGTGTGAAAAGGGAGGAAAGCAAAAATATGCCAGCTGTCTATCCGCTAAGAGACTGGCCTTCCAAAGCAAAAACTGGTACTTAAAACTGAGCTTTTTGTGGAAACTCCAGGAAAACAGAAAGATCTAGAATTGTACTGAGCACTTTGCTACAGTAACACGTCACAGAATAACTAACTAGAATGCAAAAAAGAAATTTACCAGTTGATCTTAATCTGTTCTAAGCACAAAATGCCAAATTTCATAGAACAAAAGTCAGTCACTTAAAACCAAAATTACCTGTATAGGCCATGTTCTTAGGGTTTCCATAGGGAGCCCCAGGTTGAACGGGGCTGTAAACAGGATTCATTGTGGAAGACTGAGAACTCTGGAAGAGAAAGAAAAGAAGAATTAAGAAGACAGTCTCATTTTTCCTCAACAGTAGCCCTCTGTTGAAAGGTCCTTTCTTGTACTATATGGTAGTGCTACCATGTTATTATTCAAAACAGAAAAAGCTGCAAAGAAAAGGGTTTACAATTAGGCATTATAACTAGATAGTGTATTTAATAATTCAAATTTCAGATTCAATTAATTCCCTTGAATTCCTAACTATTACATGTCCTTCCTACAAAGGCATCTGGAGTGTAGGATAAAATTAGTCTTACACATCCCCACCTTCCAAAGCGTTTTGCAAATTACTGCTTAGCAAAGGGAAGGAAAAAAATCAGGATCCTGTTTCTAGCATTATTGCGCAATGGGAACAGAGAGTAAAGTGCAAAAACTGCAGTAATTCAGTTGCCTCACTAGGGGGAGCTAATGCTTTTTGGGTAATGAAAGAAAACAAGGAATAACTAGCCTCTCAAAAATTAGTTGGTTAAAGAGCACTCCCTGCTGGTGATGCTCAGAGCTGCAGAGACACACAAATTCTCAAGCAGTTTACACAGTGCCTCTATGAACGCATCAATTTGTGTCTGGAAATTAATCTCCTTTGAAGCCTCTTTAAAAGACCAGCCCTAACATTACTCCTTCGCAGCACAGTGTACTATGCTATTATTTATTGAACATCAATGTGAGCTCAGTGCTATTTGAAATTGCCACAGTCACTGCCCCAGACATAAAATGGCCAGTAAGATTTTTAATAGCATTTCTGCTCATTATCTCTCCACTAAATATGATTAAAGAGAGCCGGGTTATCTTTTCCTAAGCATTTATTTAGAGGAATGCAAGGAACCTGGGAATTTGTGTCTAGTAACTGTCAGTTAAGCAACTGCTCAGTTAATTAGCTTAATGAAGCACATTCTCAATTCTGATTAATGGAAAAATCAGTCATTAAGCTTTATTAGGCAACACACTTGTTTCCACAGCTATCTTGTGACAATTTCAAACCTGGTGCCCAACATGCTTACTTTAAACTATCTTTTAAAAAAATGTATTATTTACACTTCATAAAATAACACCATTCCTTTCAAACTAGTCTTTCTTGATTGATGTGCAATTTGTTAGATCATTAACTCCTTCAGTTTCACCTCAGGATAGTAAACAAGTCAAATGTTAAATGCTAGCAACAATTGGTCTGACAACAATTACTGCTTAATTAATTAGCCTTCCCTCCATCCCCAAGTTAGTGTTGTAACAAAAAGAAGACTAGGGATGTAAAAACAAGGCAAAGAAAAATGCTACAGAATCCAAAGAAACGTATTTATAACACTGACTGGAATAAGTCGGTGCTGAAGTGGCTTCAGAAATACACAATGGAAAGTTTCTTAAAAAGATTAACAAGCAACATCATTGCAAAAACCTATTTATATGAAATATTATTGCTGGGGATTTACACTGATTTATCAGGACAGAGTTTATGGTTCCCACAGTGATTGCCACTTCTCCCTCTTGCTCTCAGGCAGTATTTTGTGTTACTATGGCTATGTCTACACTTAAATCTCTACAGCGGCACAGCTAGGATTGTGCCACCATTGCACTTCAGTGCAGACACTACAGCTACAGGAGGAGTCTCCTGTCACTGTAATTAGTCCACGCCCCCAAAAGATGGTAGCTGGGTCCATGTCTACACCAGAGGTTAGGTCAGCTTATGATGGAGACTGTTCAGTTTAAAAAAGAGACGCCTGGGGGGATATGATAGAGATCTATAAAATCGTGAAGAAAATTAATGGGGAAGTGTTATTTACCCCTTCACAAAACACTAGAACCGAGGGTCACCCAATTAAATTAATAGGCAGCGGTTTAAAACCAACAAAAGTAGTACTTCACACAACACACAATCAACCTGTGGAACGTATTGTCAGGGGATGACGTGTAGGCTAGAAGTATAACTGGGTTCAAAAAAGAACTAGATACATTCCTGGAGGATAGATCCATCAATGGCTGTTAGCCAAGATGGTCATGGTGGCAATCCTATGCTCTGGGTGTCCCTAAATGTCCAAATGCCAGAAGCTGGGACTGGACAACAGGGGACGGATCACTTGAAATTGTCCTGTTCTGTTCATTTGTCTATGAAGCATCTGGCAATGGCCACTGTCAGAAAACAGGATACTGAGCTAAATGGATGATTGGTCTGACCCAGTGTGGTTCTTATATTCATCTCCATGGGGTGTTCTCATTCAACTGAAAACACCACATTGAGATGAATGAACCTGTTCACACCTTTCAGAGCCTCTTATGCTGCAGGAGGACGCACAGAGGAGCCCTTCCCCTCTCCCCCCATTCGACCCTCTATCCTTCCTGTTTAAAGAAAAATGTTTCTATGTGCTCTAAAATCTGCATGCTTTTATAGACTTGCTTGAAATTTGCTATGGCTCATGGGAGTGCAGAGTAGGGTTCGTGACCCAGATTTGGGGTCATTTGAGCCAGAGGTTCCAGAGATATAAGCCCTGAAAAAAAATAGCCATCTTTCAAAAAGTTTCTAAGTGGGGGTTTTCCATGCATAGCTAGAGATCCAACTATTGCTGTGACTTGGTTCAAAATGCTCTCAAGCGGCCAGTTTTTACCCAAGGCAGTACATGGCACCCACTGAGTCTTCGGGGGACCCACATTGTGAATGGTATTTAAGAACATGAGCACTTCTTTCCTTGCAGAAATGTGAAGTCTGGAAGGATTTAGTAACTGAGAGGGTTTCTCTGCAACCCCTTTATGGTTCCGTGGGTAATTCAAAGGATATGTGCCAATACTCCGATGTTCCTGGGGAACCCCCTGCCACTGATATTTCTGACCTGAACTTTTGTCAACCTATGCAATAAAGAGCAAATAACTCCTATTGCTTGCTACAAGTTGTCTCTGTTATATTACAACAGTTTGTTATATTGGGTAGGGAGGAACCAGAGACAGAGGATTTGCGGGTGTGGGGGGAACACAAAGAGAGGGGGTTGTGTATGCAGAGGGGGTGGGCAATGAGGATGGGTGGCAGGCAAGCCTTGAATGGATTGTTTGACACAATCTATTTTACTTGCCCCCTGCAGGGATGGGGAGGAAGTGGCAACTTCTTGATCTGAGGGCAAATTAATGTGGGGATTCCAAAAACACGGAGATTTGAAAATGCTAGCACAGGTACCTTGACTGCTGAGGGAAAAGAAATGTGTGAGCTGCCAAGATGGCCAACATACGAATACTGGGCGATCCTTGGTTCACAAGGCTGCAGAAGTTAGTGGGAGAGCAAGGAGCACACTATGACATGCGGATTGCTGACTACAGCCGATCTGGGTGACCACAGACGTCCTGCATTGCCATCATGCTCAGCCCATCCTACAGCATCTAACCATTGGCTTAAGAGATTGTGATTTACCAGATGTTGTGATTCACTCGGGCAGAAATGATCTGGGTCTTATTCTTGGTGTACACTCATACAACGTATGAGAAGGAGAAGTTATATCTGGCCACCTCAGAGATACGCAACCAGGAGCTGAGATAGTTTTCTCTGACTTGCCTGAGTGTCTGAATAATCACTACAGCAACAATATGAAAGCCGTTGGAAAAACATTAATTGGAAAAGTGGAGGGCTCGTGGCTGACCAGAAAAAATGTACTCTCTGGCACAGAAACATTACAAAAGCACAACAAATCTGTTTCTCAGAGATGGGGTAAACCTATTGGACAGGGGTTAATGGAGCTTTCTCTCAAACATAAAATTGTCAGTATTTTGGAACAGAAACTCTGTCATTTTCTCTTCAGCCCTGCCACAAACTCCACCCTCCAACTATTCTGAAACATGCCCAGGAACACTATTCCACTGCAATATAACTGTCCTTCACTCTAGACACTGCATGTGAGTCGTGTCACAGGAGGACGGAAATAACAACAATAGAAAAGTCTGCATAGCAGGGAGTGAAGACTTCAGGGAGATGCGTTCCCTGCTTGCGGTGGGTGTACCCTGGGTACAGTGGTAGAGATGGGGCCAGGCTGGAGGGGGAGCAGAGTGAGTGCGTCAGGGGCATGGCTGGTGAGGCATGCTGAAACAGTGCTAGTGTGCCCAGTTGATGTATGCACACAGGGGCCTAGCTCAGTATGCAAATTGTGGGACATATGTAGAGCTGCCTCACTGACTACTAACTCATGCCGACATTTCCTGTTAAAAAAAATCTAGACATTCAATAGCAAAAGAAATTAATGTAGAGTAAAGGCTGCTTGGTGGACGGCCATCCCCTTGCAGAATGATGAACTGTGCAAAACTCAAACTTCTGAAAACCAGGAAATGCAGAGTTAAGATTGCCTAGGCAACCTTCTAGGCTCCTGGAGGGCCTCCATGATAGGGAGAGTCACTCTAGACGGCCCTGGGGAACCCAGAATGTCCACAAGACAATGGCAACTCCCCTGGACAACCTCACCAAGGATATCGAGAGAAGCAGCACCTCTCTTTACCAAGAGACTTTCTTGTTGCTGATGATGTTGCACAGAAGTAGTCGGTGCCATGGCAGACGTCTATATCAATGGCCCAGGTACTGCTGCCATAGTCAGTGATCCCTTACGCAAAGAAGTCCGGGCTAGGGAATATCTCTTGCCAGATAACTCCTTCCCCTGCCCTCCTGAGTGCTTACTGGAGGATGGAACCAGGGACCTAGATCATCTAGTTGAGCTAAGTCTTGGCTCCTTGGATGTTTCTGACATCTTGCGTTTCTTCCATGGCACAGGAAAGGGGAACAATGCCGCTGCTCTGAGGTAATATCCGGAAGGGCACTACTCACCGATGTCAAAACATTTGGTGAGCTCCCCGAGTGGGAAGACTCAGGAGCAAGACACAAGGCAGCCTCCTTAAGGATGTGGCTCCGCCTCGCTCCTCTGTCTCTCTTTATTTTGGGCTTAGTCTTTACAAATTTGGCAACAATCCCTAACTTGACCCTCACCAAGGCACTTTAGGCAGGTGGAATGAGGTTCTCTTACAGAGATGGATCTTTTGCAGCCAGCACAAGGCCTACATCCCGGAGACTGAGGCATACCCCAGTACCGGGTGTCAGCACTCCATAACAAGAAGGAACTGCTGCTCCACTAAATAACGAAGAAAAACAACAAAACTTATATCAATCTAAACAACTAACTACTAACAAGCACCAGGTATTAACAACAAGATACGATCAATTCCCTGTAAGGAGAGAAAACTTGCAGAAACAGCTGACGGGCTTCAACTACAGATCACGGACAGTAAGAAGGAACTGAGTGGGGTCAGGAGCACACCTACACCTTATACCATGATGCACAAGGCAGCAGACGGCACATGCGTCATCCTGAGAGGTACCGTGAAGGGAAAAATCTCTGCCTCTGCCTCTCTGTCTCTGCCCACACCTGAAGTGGAATGTACACATGCAATCATTTGAAGAACTAGATAAAGCCAAATGTATAGAGCGAGACCACATATCTACTACTGCAAGGGCTATACAAAGGGACTGTACAAAAGACTAAACTCTCACAGCCCTTACTTAACCATGCAAGAAAGCAAGGCTCCTCCTTCCTTCCCTGCTCAGCCCCACGCCAACTGTGACTGGCTGTGGTGGGAAAAGCAGGGGCTTCTCATCCAATACTCCCAGCTGCGAGTGTGGGGGGAGTGGTAGGAACCTTGGCTCCAACCCCATGCTCACTGACCAGAGTAGCTGCTCCACCAAAAGGTGCAAAGTAACTTACTTCTCCCACAGAGCAAAGTGGAAGCAAGGGAGGTCTAGGTCTAGGTCTGTCTGCAGAGATTTGTTGTCTGGTCTGCTTATGGGGCGGTGTAGCTGTTATAATCTAGCTCGGTATGTCTTTCACATTCACTGGTATAACCACGTATCTTCATAGGGTGAAAAAATGACCTATGAATTTTTGTCCTTTGCTAAACTCTTTGGAGGTCACTCAAATTTGAGAGGTCTGCAATGCCAGTGCCCTAAGGCTGACATCTACAAAACACATCCATTCGGAGGCAATGTGGTCTAAGGGCTAGGGCAATGGATTGGGACTCAGGAGACCTGAATTCTATTCCCAGCTCTGCCACTCACCTGCTGCATGATCTTGAGCAAGTTACTTCACCTCTCTGTACCTGTTTCCCCTTCCACGCCTTATCTGTCTTTGTACAGGGACCGAATTTCAGTTGGGGCCCTCTACATGCTACCACAATATAAAATGCTAATAATTTCAAAAACACCATTTCAAGCAATTAGCACACTTTGGGTGCTGTATAAACAATAAAAATGAGTAGAACTAAATTCCTCTATTGAGTCCTCATTAAAGAAAAGTTCCTCTTTGGCACAGATAAAACAATTGCACTCACATTATGAGCATGCCGCAGGAATAGAGGTTTATACTTCCTTCCCTGCTTGGTACGCAGGACTTTTATTTCAAGATAGTGTGACTGAGTGAATGTGAACTGCATTTCACATAAAAAAAATCCACAACTAGTTTTAAATATATTCAGGGTGGCTTCCAACACATTCCATGAGACTGTAACATTCAACTATACAATTCAAATTCATTATGGCTTTTGCAAAGCTACAATGAAATAAGAATAAAACAGGATTAGTAAAATTAAACCTATTTCAGCACAGCCATTTTGTGGCATTTACATGTGGCCATGAATACACAATAAAAAGACTACCAGAAATTAACTGTTTAACAGGCGAACAAAAGCATGGATCCTCTATATGCATCTTCCACAGTTTTTCAGTTCCCATGGTGCTGATACTCGGTTGCTTAGAAGCTGCTGAGACTCTTTACCAAACAGCTGAAGTAGTAAGAATTCCAGAAGGAATGTCATGGGAAGCACCTGCTGGCAAACAACCTCGGGATACTTCCCTGCTGTAACCTGGTTACATTTTTATCTATTTTATCTTTCCAGCCAAAGTGCATGACATCCTTCCATCACACTGGGAAATTACTTCAGAGGAAGTGTAAATAGAAATACAAGAGAGGGCAGCCTATGAGTCTGCATCACATCACTCAGCAGGCCAATGTGTCAGTCAAAAGAGGTTTACTTGGGAGATTTCAAAGTAGCACACACAGTCTTCTCTGTGTGGGGAATGCTGAGCTTGAACTTTCCATGCTATTAAGTGGCTGCAGAGTTACACTCCGGTGCTCTCGCCTCACTGAACAAAAGAGTGCCTCAAGACAGTGTGATGAAATGAGTGTGAAACTCAGCACTATATACTGCTGCTGCCAAGCTCTGAGAATCAGAAAAGGCTGCTGCCAAGGTTCTCTCTGTCCTCAATGGTTAAACAAGGGCACAAGCAACTTCAAAATCACTTCAGCTTGACTTTTTTTTTTTTTAAAGCTACCTTTTTCTTTTCTTTTTTAAATTACCACCGCCTAACATTACTATATATGAAAAATCTCTTCTTTTCCTGTTTTCTTTATTTTGTGTGTTTGACAACACCATGTGTGTAGTCATTTTCACTGTTTCCCAACAGAGTCAGTGAGGCCCTGATTCTGCAAATGTTTATGTGCATGAGCAATCTGACACACATAAGCAGTCCCATTGAACTCAACCGGACTACTCCAGTGTGTGTTTGCAGGCTTGGGCCTTAGGGCAACTTCTTCCCTGGGTTTGCGTATTTCATATAACAACTGAGGAGAGAAAAATATTGTGAGTAGGATAATGCTATTGTAAAACCACAAAATTTGGCAAAGGGGACTCTGGAACATGCACTAATACCTGAAAATACTTTTCACCTTTTTTGTTAATGAATTAGGTTTCAAATGGTTAGTGTCCTTCTAAACACAAAGTGTTGTATACAAGTATGCTTATATTAGTTGTGCTTTTAAATAATTATGAGAGGCATTTCTTTGTGGCTCTTGTAAGTCTAAATGAATAAATTTAATACTTCAAAACTGGGTGTATCATGCTCCACATGGATAATTCTGGATGACCCAGAGAGGAACAGTACCTGTTTAATTTTAGATCTTGGTTCAAATTGACTTTCCCTTTGCCATTCCATGAGATTTAGGCTCCTACGTGCCTAAGTCACTTTTGAAAAAGGGACTTGTGCTCATAAGTCACTTAAGCACTTTGAAATATGTGGCTCCCTGCACATTTCTTTGGAGGTGGAATGGAAGTTTCTCCTTCGAGTCTTTGTACAGACTAAAAATGATTTCTTTCACAAAGGAAAGTATAGAACCAAGAGCAAGTGAATGTGAACACTGAAGAAAGATAAACCAGCAAGATACACTTCTTCCTCAATCTGAAAATCACCTCTTAAAATTCATTATGTATAATATCATGCTAATTGTCTTCAGCCCAAATCCTTCTCTAAACATGAGCAGACCTTCTGACATTACATTATATTCAAGTTCTAATAGTTTCTTGACAAATTTTCAGTTATTTGAAGCTTGATCCTCAGATACGCAAATAGTATAATTTAAACTCTTCCTTTAACTGTACACCTTATGTTTGTAAAATTTGGCTAGGGCATCATCCGAGACCCTGAAGTTTATCTTCTTCCACCTGTCATGTAGGCCAATGTGTTGACCCCACTTTTGATGAAACCCTAGTCTTTGCTTTCATCTCTTCTCACCTGGACAAATGTCAAGTCCCTATTTTCTCCTAAAATTCCAGCAGTCCAGACTCTAGCACAGAGGTTCTCACAACAAATTTTTGGTGGCCTCAGGGTGCAGCCACCAACTCTTGCTGGTGGCTGCGCTGATAATTTCTCCTATAATACTTAATTAACTTTAGAAAACACAAATAAATATGCACATCTACATGTCCATATCATTGTAACTTATTTATGTAGATTTTTTTTTTGCAGACTCAATAATAAAAATAATGTACAATTGTCTCTATTCTTTACTGGGCCTAAACAGAATAGAAACACAAATAAGGTGCTTTGCAGTTCTTGTCTTTTTTGGTTGCCTTTTTTTCTTTTCAAATAAAGACTTGTCAGCTATTAAGTCTGCTGCTGTGAAAAGTGATACCTGTATATTAACATCCCTTTTCACAGTCTCCCAGCTAGCTACTAAGACTATGACTACACTACAGCCTATACTGGCAAAACTTTTGTTGGTCAGGGGCTTGACTATTCCACCCCGAGCAACATAAGTTACACCGACATAAGTGCTCGCATACACAGCTTCTGCCACTTGCGGAAGTGATTTTTTATACCAACAGGAAAGCACTCTCCCATCTTCACCAGACGCGATGCAATGGCACAGCTGTATCAGTGCAGCTGTGCCACTGCAGTGCTGGTACATATAGACATGGTCTTAGTCTGTTGTGAAAAGTGATATATTAACAAACATACATACAAGTATCACTTTTCACAGCAGACTTACTCAGCTACAGCAAGCGCAGGGACAAATTAAGCCCTGATGGGGAGCCAGGGGAGGCAGCAGGGGCCGGAGTGATGGGGGGTGTGAGCCCGGGGACAGCATCCACTACCGCATGGCTGCATCCTGAGGCAGAAGACCCCAAGCCCCGAGCCCAAAACCCTGCAGCCAGGGGACAGAGCCCTCGGCCGAAGCCTGGGGCCACAGGAGGCAGTGGGGGGTGGAACGATGGGGCATGGGTGGGTGGTGAGCCGGGAGCAGGAGCCTGCCACCACACGCCAGGGTCAGAGCTACCACATGGTTGGAGCCTGGGGCTAGAGCCCAAAGCTTCGCAGCTGAAACCCGAGGCTGACGCATGCCACCATATAGCAGGGGAACAGAGCCCGAAGCCTCGTGGACAGAGCCCAAAACCTGCCACCCAAGGCCTGAAGCCCAAAGCTCAAACTCCACCCTACCCCCCGGGAAGGTGAGGAACTCACCGGCTGCCTTTCTTTCAGCATTTGTGTCTCCAGAGGGGGGCAAGGCCCAACCCCTGCTAGTGAACCCAAGGGGAGAGGCCACTGCTTTGTCCCCCACCCAAAACAGAAGCCTGTGGCCGCAAGGAAAGCCCCCAGTGGCCGCATTTGAGAAGCTCTGCTCTAGCACACGTAAAATCCGCTGCCTGAAGTAATTCAAAGCCAGCACAAATGTCACCCGCAATCCCAAACCACTTCACTGACTCCCCATTAATTTCTGAATGCAATTCACACCTGCCTTCCCCATCAAGTAACATTCTAACAGCCCTTCTCTCTCTCTGCTCTCCCTCTACCCATCTAGCACCAACCTCATCCGACTCTCCACAAAAATCTTGCCACTGCTCGTGGGAGACTCTTCTCTGCTGTGCCTGCCACCTGGAACAGCTTTCCTGGAGCTCTCTGGTTCAGGAACACTTCATATTTCTGATCTCAACTAAAAATGTCGCTTCTCCTTTAACCTTGGTCTACAGGTCTACACTTTTTTTGTAACCACTAAGTATGTTGGTAGAGGTGTGATACAGTACAACCCACAGTGTGACCACAATTATATCAGTATAAATCTTACACCACTATGTGCTATCCCTCTTCCTCTGTGGGAACAACTTAGTGTGGTATAACCACACCCACACTAGGGGGTTGGGCTGTTTTAACTGTACTGCAAGAGCAAGACTTAGTACAGTAGGGCAGTAGGCACCTGTTTGCAGCAACAACTTGTAAGAGCAACCGCCACTTACGAGCAAAACTTCCGCTAGGAACACTTTGCCTGCTGTGAATTGTCCACTTGATAACAGCAACACAGTGGCCTCATAAGAGCAACATTTGTGAAGCTGTGATGTCACATCCGAGGCAGAGATGGGGGGGGCACGTCAGGCCGTCGTCCCCACGAAACCACATCTCTCCACTCCCCTCCTGACCCTGGCCCTTCAGCGCAGCTCCAGGACACACAGCCCATGCACTTGCCCTGCCTGATGAAGCCTGTGTGGACAGCACACGTAGATGGGAGAGTGGAGGGGCCAAGCTGAGGTCAAGGGAGCAGCAGAGATGCAGCTGGAAGATTTCCTCTCCCCTTCCTCAGCATCTGGCTTACAAGTACAAGATTTTTTGTTTTGTTTTGGGGGGGGTTGCAATTTTGCAGTGGGAAGTATAGGGGGAAACCCCCTTCCCCTGTGCACTGAGCTGTCCCCCCTCCATCTCGGTTGCTGACAACGAGGTGTTGGTGTGCTGTTCTGCAGTGGGGGGTCGGGGACCTCCCTCCCCAGGACACTGACCTGTCCCTTTCTCCCCCCTCCTGTCTCTGCTATCCGTGCTAGGAGCCACCCCTCCCCCCGCCCCCATTACAGGCTGCACACGGGACCCTCCCCAGCCACTTATCCCTTGCCAGGATGGGGCATGAAGCTGCCAGCAGGAGCATCCTCAGCCTGTCCCCAGCAGCTGGGCTCATGCAGTCGTTTTGCCAACTGGGGGCTCCCCTGCCAAACCCAGGGTTCCCTCCCTCCCTCGGAGTTCCTCCACCCTACACCTCCCAACCCTTCCCCCCACAACGTGGCTGCCCTTTCGAAACACTTAACTCTTCATATGCCTATGGTCAGACAACACTCCCCATAACAGCAACAGCCACTTAGGAGCAACATAGCAAGAGGGCACATTGCTATGTGGTTAGGAACAAGAATCTACACCTGTCCTGCATTTTGAAACATTGTTTCTATGAAAGACACTTGACTAAATGTAGTATTGATTTGCATCATAGCTATATTAGCATTATTCAAGCTGTGAAGTTACAAGAACTAATTTAAATAAGGGTATGCCTTCTATTCAAGAGATTCCATTTTAAAAGAATAGATAAAAGGATACTATGAAAACATTAAAAATGGGATCAGGGTTATCATTCAATGCAATCAGGTGGGTTAAATACAGAAACATCAAGTAGCTAATTCAGTGGTGAATGTAAAACAGCTGTTTATTATCACAGCTGCATTTATGTAAGATCTTTCATGAGCATGTTTGCCCTTCTGGACATGGATTAAAACATATTACCCATGAGTTAAAATGAGACTATATTTTCTTTGTGGAGTTTTTAATCCCATACCATGTTGTGTACGTATTTATTTATTGGTTTTGTGACAGCTCCTAGGAGTTCCAATCAAAGACGAAGACCCCATTGCATCAGGCATCATATAAAAAAACAAAGACTGTCCCTGTCACAAACAGCTTACCATTTAAGAACAAAACAGGTGGCTAGACAGATAGACAGAGATAGGAAAGAAAGCAATGAGACAATACTGATCAGATCCCACACGTGCAATGTGCACCAGCAGTATGGTTGCTAGGGTAATGAAACACTGTCTATTCAAGGGAAATCTAAATCAGAAGCAGATGTGGAATGCATATGGATACTTAAGAAGAAAGCTAAGCAACTGGAAACACACAGGTTGCCTTAAAGCGAGGGACTTCAGCAAAGCACTTGACATATTAAATTTCAAAGACTTGGTGTAGGAAACATTAGCAAGGAAAAGCCACAAATACCTTGCAAATACATAGCACCTTTCATCCAAGCACTCTTGAGAAGCAAGTCCGTTAAATACAAGATCGAGGAACAGAGAGGGTAAATGGACTGGCTCAGTGTGTCACAGCCATCTTGTAGCAGAATAAGGGAATTCTCATCCCCAGTCTCCTGCTCTAACTACCAAGACACATTTCATCTAGTAAAACTTTCTGACATTCGCAAGGAGAACAAGTCTTTGTGATACTGATTAAAAATTAAATTGCTACTTCATAAACACAAAGAAGCTCTTGACTGCTCAAAAATAACTGTTGAGACAAAATGGAAGACCTTGACCCTGTAATTATTGTTATTTAACATTTATAGTCCAGCACAGGATGCAACTGGGATTGGGGTCCAATGGTACGGTGTGTTCATACAGCATCTAGAAAGAGACCATTCCTGACCTAACCTAAGAAGGCAAGTGAGATATAAAGGTTTGAGGGAAAAGTTAAATCTATAGTTATATAACATATGCAATTTTATTATAAATATGTAAAAGATAAGTAAATTATCCCCAAATGCCATTCTATGGCTACGCCCGTTTCTGTTGCGCCCAGTGATGAATGTAATTGTACCACTTTCAATCACACAGAGTGGACAAAGTGACAATTGTTTAATTTGAATTAGGAGTGGCAAATAAAAATCACAGACTTGTGTACTTCAGCCAATAAGAGAATAGCTTACATGTAACAGAACTTCATCCACAAAAAAATCATTGCACATTGATAAATAACCTGCTTTCAGACTGGATGACATTTATTTATCAGGAAATATGCCACGTGGAAATCTGACTGACTAAAAACAGAGTCATATGATCTCAGCAATACTAAGTACCTTTAAGCACCCTATCTAAACACAGAGCTTGGAGATGAAGACACACAGGAGAAATAGGGCCAGGGGTAGAACAGTGCAACTTTGGTATAGGAAGTGTGAAGTAATATACCTGCTGAAAAATGACAAATGTCAGAATGGATTATGTTTTAAGGATCCTGAAGGATGAGGAGGGTAGAAACTTAAAACCATCAGATCAATGCATCTGATGACAGTTGGGGAAGCAAATGTAACACTGGGATGTATCAATAAAGAAACAGGGCACAAACCTACATTTTGTTCAGTGTCTCACATGTGATCAAATATTCAAATAAATGCACAACTGACTCTGCCTGTATTTCAATGTGCATGCATCTGAGTAAGTATGCTCCGTGCACAGTCAAAATCAGTAGGGAGAATGCCAGAGCTATCCATAATATGCTCTTTTCATTCATTTACAACAACTATTTCTCAAACATCTATTCCCTTCAAACCGAACAAAACCACGTTTTCCTCATTGCAATAATTTGTGTTATTAGAGCATGAAGTGAATGTACATTTTAAAATACATTAGCAGTTTTTCAACTTTTTCTATAGTTGATTTTTTTAAGGCAATTTTTACTCAACTTTCACACTCACAAAAACCATATCTGCAGTAGTTCTAAGACAACTGAAAACATGTGCTTGAAACTAAAAGTATCTGCTAAATTATAACCGTCCGGGCCCCCCCACCACCCCAGGAGCTGCAATCAGTAGCCAGGGCTGGGAGCAGGGCCAAAGTCATGGTCAGGGCCCGAGCTGCGGCTGAAGTGGGGCTAGAGCTGCATCTGTGGAGTCTGGGGCCGGAGCCGCAGGGCCTGGGCACATGCCATGGCCAGGACCAGGGAATGGGGCTGAAGCCAGGAGCCGAGGCTGGTGCTGCAGCCGGGGACAGGGCTGGAGTGGAGATGGGAATAGAGGGAGGCCGGATGGCGCTTCCTCCCTGCCCCCATGAGGGCTGACCCAGGCCCTGACATTTCCTCCCGAGGAGGAGCGCACCCCACAGTTTGGGCTTCTCTGCTTTATAGAGACTAGCCATTATAAGGAATGGCACACATCTTTGCCTTGGGCTTCCACAACTACTTGCAAGAAAGCAGAAGAGTACTGGGAATAAGGAATCATGGGTTCTAACCCTGACTCTGGACAGAAGTCTTCTCTAGTGGTTACACATAGCACAGCAAAACATATACATTTGATACAATTGCACTGGCAGGTAGTTTGTAGCTAAGCAGGTAAGATTTGCATCTGCCATATTAGAAACCTGGGACCAGATTCGAACTCCCACTACAATCCCTTGCCACTCCAACATAAGCACAGTGTGCTTTTTATTGTGGTATCTGTCTACTTCCACAGTGTCAATTTGTTATTTTTGGCTCACAAGTTTTTGCTAAGAAAATTTGCGCTTGGGTGAATAATCAGACTCGTTTGCCCAAATACACAAGATATGTGGATTTTGCCCACTGGTCACCAGCTGGCATCTTTGAAAACCCAAAGCTATTTTTGACATCTACATATCATGAGCACCCAGTTGGGGAGATTGGAAGTTTTTCAGTGGACAGTGAGGTGGCTACAAGTTTTATTATAAATATTCAATATACTCAATATATTCAAAGGCTCTTGTATGGTTGTCAAATACTATTAAACTGCTTGTGACCAATGGCAAAATATGAATCCACCATTTTGATTCATCATGTATTAAGTTCACTAGAGTAAATACTTTCTTATAGTACATGTACTGCCAATGATTGATTGTTCCCTCATTTCCATAGTATTCCACAAGCTAAAAGGGATACATTAATTCTGAAGCCCATATGCCAATTAACACCCACTAAATTCTCAGACTATTTCTATTGCATATTCCAATCCTCATTTTCTTTATTAGAGACTCTTTTCTGTCTTGTTTTATTGTTTTATTCCACTCTGAACCCAATGTCCCAATTTTTTATTCCAACAGAGCCACATCCTCTGGAAATCAGCAATGATCTTGAATTTTTATCTTAATTGTTCTGACTCATCGTGTTTTACCAGAAATATTTGTCAGTATGTGAGCATCTGGATGATAACTCCCTTCTGTTTTTCTCTTCTAAAGAAGACTTCTAGTCCTTGCACATTTCTCCCAATCATTCCTGTACTCAGCTCTCTTGCCACACTCATATCCCAAGATTTAGTATTCTCAGCTTTCAGCCTATTAAAACCTCAATTTCCTTTGCTTTCACACAGTCCATCAACAGTTCAACTCCAATATAGTCTGAGCTGCAGCTACTTCACTTCTCTCAATCTTCATTTTGCCTCCACCATGCCAGGTGGCAGCCTTCCCTTAACTGCTCTTGACAGTTGTTATGGCTTCAGACATTCTAAGCTTTCTCTGGCAAAATTACCAGTATCTTTTCATTCACTACCTACCACACAATAACATATTAGTCAAATCAAAGAGAAACTTAAATCTGCCTTACAATGTCGTCATGAAAATTTTCTAGTTCAAGCATAAATGAACACACACAACCCAGCCATAATAATGAAAAGCACACTGATGACATAGTACTTGTCAAACAAAATCATTCATCTCAGCTGAACAGACAAATACAGTCTGGCAAGGCGAATTTAAAGTGACAGTACTAGCTGAGAACAGAATCTGATCTAACTTAATTTTGTTAGAATTTGGTGAGGAAATTCCTCTGGATTCTAAGGGCAGGTCTACACTTAAAAGGCTACAGCAATGCAGTTGCACCACCGGTGCACGTCAGTGAATATGCTACTAACGAGAGGCTCTCCCATCAGCATAGTTAATCCACCTCTGAGAGAGATGGTAGCTAAGTTGATGAGAGAAGCTTTCCCGTAGACATAGCGCTGTCTACAGTGGGGGTTAGGTTGGTATAACTGCATCACTGAGGTGTGTAGATTTTTCACACCCCTGAGCAACATAGTTATACCAATGTACGTTTATAGTGTAGAAGTGGCCTCAATATCTAACTTGGAACAATAATGTTATTCTCATCCCTGTACTGTAAAAAAGCAGGAAAGTATTCTGCTAGTTGTACTGTGTATTATTTTCTGAGGCCAGGTCTACACTACGAACTTACATCGGTATAACTCTGTCGCTCAGGAGCATGAAAAATCCATACCCAAGAGATGCCGTTATGCTGACCTAACCTCTGGTGTAGACAGTGTTATGTCAACGGGAGGACTTTTCCTGTCCACATAGCTACCACCTCTCACAGAGGTGGGTTAACTATGCCAACAGGAGAAGGTCTCTCGTCAGTGTAGTAGCGTCTTCACTGAAGCGCTACAGCAGCACAGCTGTGCCACAGCAGAATTTCAGTGTAGACCTGCCCAGAGATTCTCTGGAACACTTCAGATATCCCATTGTCAAATTTCAATAGTCAGCTATAAAAATGTTCCCAATCATATTCAATGGGAAAAGTGATAACTATTACTAATAAAAACTAAACATTGTTGCTTTTCATCTTCAAAGCACTTTATATTAAATAATCAATCACCACAACAATCTCATTGTACAGATGGGGAAAATGTGAAGCATATAGGTTAGGTGACATACTCAAAGCCAATGATAGTTCAGCATCAGGGCCAATATTAGACTTCTATTCCTCTGCTCAGCCCTTGCTGCTCTCTATTATTACATTTATTATTTGTACTATACAAAACTCAGAAGTGTTTTAGGTGTTCACAGAGCAAAAAGAAGAGGTATGGACCCTGCCTCACAGAGAGTACAGTCTAACTTCATAAATGACACAATGAGAGGCATGAACAAATAACTGAGGGAAATGGAGACATGGGCTGCAGTAATTTGATCAAGTAGTTGCTCATAGATTATATGTCCAAATCATCCAAAAAGTTACAAGGACTTTTTGCTGTTTTGTTTTATATGATAAGTCTGACACAACATGAAACAAAACGTCTTTCAATTTTCTGGACAGAAAATTCCACCAAAAGTGAACTTTCTATGCCGAAAATTTCAATCTGAGCAGTGCATGTGTCTTAACACATTTTATTTAGTTAATAAACCAGACCATCATTTATATCACCATGTAACTCCACTCTCCTTTTCCCCTTCCATGTTGCTATCATCTACTTATTATTGGACTGGGAAGCTTGCCTGGCCCCTCTTTACTCCATAGATGGAAAGAAAAATAAAATATGAAAGTTTTAAGCAATTCAGACACACTGCAGTTTAAATACACTCAAATATAACACATTTAAAGCAGTAGTTCTCAGAACTGTGGGCTGTGGACCACTAGGAGAGCATGAAAATCTGGCAGGTCACATGGTACTGGCTCCCCTCATTTCCAGCTGAGAGAAAGAGAGCAAAGAAGGGGTAGGCAGAGAGATGAATGAAAACCAGAAATAGCCAGTATGACTCATTTTTTTTCCAAAAATGACAATGCACTTATGACAGCTAAATAGTCTCTCAAAGATGTGGTTCAGACCCTGGAAAAATAGAGAAACCCCTATATTAAAAGGAAATCAGCACTTTGGGTACCATTAGAAAACTCTTAAGCATATATTTAACTGTACACGAGAAGGCCTATTGACTTCAATGAACTGATAACCCTTGTGTGTAAATCTAAGCATATAGGTATGTGTTTGCAGGTTTAGGATTTAGGGAAACAGTTACACTGCTCTTAGAGTGACCAGATGTCCCGATTTTTTAGGGACAGTCCCGATATTCAGGGCTTTTTCTTATTACCCTATTTCCTATTACCCACGCACCCCGTCCCAATTTTTCACATTTGCTATCTGGTCACCCTAACTGCTATTCAGTTTAAAATGCTCATGACAATGTAATATCCATATGAACCCCATCAACATAAGATGAAATTCTCTCCTGATGCTCTGTGTTGAATGATATTTTCACATAAACTATAACAAAGACACTTTTTTTCTTAAAAGCAATGTTTATTTTTAAAAAAAGCTCAATTGTCAAAGGATATTAAGTGACATTAACATTCAAGAAGGCATCAAAAGAAGGGTGTATTAGTTAAATTCACAAATCTGTCATTCACTTTTGCTTAGGTTTGAACAATGCCACAGCCTCCATACAGAAAGCTACAATGACTTTCAATTTAGCAGTGATAAAAATCTTATTTTCCCTCCAAAGTCTCTTTGATGTTATGACTCCACATTGATGAAAAATTATAAAAGCTTTAATTTATTACACAATGGCTTAATTTCACATTAATCCCTATTGCCAGAAACCAATTTTACAAAATTAAATGGTTCTGAGGGTTTTTTAAAATACCATCCAGTCAAGTTTACCCCAAATTTTTCACAGGTGCTGCCATCACAGTTCAGACTGCATCTACAAAATCTTTTAAATTATGCCTTGCATGAGCGTTCTGAATTTTATATTTCTATACCAGTATACCTATAAAGGGAAAAGTTTAATTAAAGCCAAAATGTGTAATCTTTAAAGCTAATGACATTTTGCAAAATAACATCTTAGCATTAGTGGCTCGCTCTAAGCAGCATAATGAAATACGTGTAAATGAAAAACTTTGAATTTGGAGGTATGTTAATGCATTAATGGACATCACCTGTGGCTCCATCACATATGCACCAAATTTTACCTTTCAGCAGTTATGCAAACACCAATTCAAGTATTTGCATATCCAAATAAGTGTATAACTATATACTGTCTGTTGCCATTTATGATTTGCCTCTTCTTAGTAACCAATCCTGCAATCACTTAACATGCTCATAATTTTAAGTCCTACTGTTATCAGTGGGACAAGTCATGAGCCTAAAGCTAAACACATGCAAAGTGTTTGCAGAATCAGGGCTTGAGATGGTCAGATCTTCAGGGCAAAGACTGTCATTTGTGTATTCTGTAAAGGGCCCAGTATGCTTTAGGCAAATACAATACCTGATTTGCACTGTGGAAACGGAGAGAAAAACTCTCTGATAGGTTCGGTTTGGGATACAGGGGGTTAAGCGAGACAGTGATGATTCTAGGGGTTTGCTTAACCAATAAACCCTTTATTTTATAATAAACAATTCTATCCTTATAATAAACAGTTCTATTTCTACAATAAACAGTTTCACAGCAAGTGAGTTGCGGTTGAGGATACATATCAGTAACTTTAAAGGTAAAAAAAAAAAAATTACCAGGATATTGTAATTATCCCAAAAATCAAGCATTACAAACTCAAGAAATTCAGTGTCACAGTAAAGAAATGTACAATTAAGACACGAATACAGCCTTAACACTGCCCTGTTGTGATGTCATGCAATACAAATTATGATGAATGCAGT
Source organism: Emydura macquarii macquarii (assembly GCF_026122565.2). NCBI lineage: Eukaryota > Metazoa > Chordata > Testudines > Chelidae > Emydura > Emydura macquarii. The sequence continues at coordinate 6,757,648 of NW_027133465.1, forward strand.
TTGGTGGAGGTGGGCCAAGATTAAACTGATTTTCAAATACACATTTCCCACCTCAGTTTCAGGAAGAGAGGACCACCATGAGAAGCTGATGAATAGAGGCAGTGGCTATCTTTGCTAAAGGCAACTTGTGGCCTCAGACCCATTAAGGGCAATAGGAGCTGACAGTCATTTTGAGAGATGTGAGTTTCTCTGAAGTAGGCCATTATTCTTCAGCCTCTGATGAAGGTTTAACTTTTGTTATGAAGAATAATGGAAACAATTACCATTAGCCTGAATAGCTATTTAAAAAAAACAAAAACAAAAACGAAAACAACTATTTGCTGCAACAGATCTATTCAGGATTCTCCTCTGACAATTTTTGTGTAAACATACAATGCCTGAGTTGAGATTACTGGGACACGGTTCTACATTTTTTTAAAGGACTCTAAAAATTACCAGATTTATTCTAAATTCTCAGAAAATTCATTCCATACTCAAGGAGTAAGTTCTATATAAATTTGGGGGAGAATATGCTCTCTCCTTCTTACATAACAGAAATTGAATACCTGATTTACATGCAAAAATCAACTCAGGCTTAACTACAGTGCCACAACCGGCACGTCCATAATATTCTATATTCATATATAAATATGTACACATACACACTATGTAAAACTACTTATCAAACCAACAAATTTTACAGGTATCCACCTAGCAGCAAGATCAACTAATTCAATGTTGTGCCTTAGTAATAATTTTATGTTTTAAAAGACTGAGAGCTTGCTTTCATTACTGCCAACAGAGTATTACTTTTAGATGTCAGTGAGATATGACCACAATGTTGTTGTTGCAGTATCTATTTAAAAATAATCAAGCAATTTACCAAAGCAAAGCAAATGGAATTTCATCACTTGGCCTGGTTCAGATATATCGGTTTTGCAAGCTTTCTGTCAAAACTATTGGGTGTAAAAACAAAAAACCAAAATAACCTCCAAGCAACGAGGTGAACTGAAAGCTCTCACCTCTTATGAGCCAAGCAAAGAAGGGCAGATATCCCAAGTCAGGCTGTAGCTGCTTGTGAGGTAAAGACAGAGACAGGATATTGGACTAGATAAACCAATAATCCAGCATGGCAATTCCTAGGTTCCTAACACCCATGTAAGGTCGGGAAGTAGTATTAACCCCATTGCACAAGTGAGGCAGAGAAGTTTAATCTGTGGACTATCTTTACCCTCAGCATAGAAGGCAACAAACTTCAAAGCCAAATATCCCCAAAGAATACTGAATGCAAGTTTTAAAAAAGAGGTTTTGGTACTCCTATGCAGAATAACTCTACTACATATTACAGCCATCCATAATTGAAATGGCTGGTAGTAAGAATACTCATATCATCACATGATGAAGTAAGAATGTCATGCAAGACCGACACTGGAAAATCAAGCCCCATAAATTTTGGAAAATATGCACTATAGATAGAGGAAAAGCATCAATTCGGTATTTATATTCCTACATACTAGAGCTAAGCAAAAGCTGACCTTGTAGAATTTAAAATGGAATAAATACAGAATACTAAAGGAAGAAATGTGTCTATCTACCAATCACTTCAACATCTAACTCGCCCCTCTGTAGGTGCAGCTCCTAATGCATCTAAAGAAGTTCACCTGCTTCTACCAGGGATGAGTTCAGCCCAATGTTCCAAAAAGCAATGAAATAGATTCCATCTAGATCTTCAGAACAGATGCTCCTTCCAGCATTGTCAGTTTAAACAGTGTTATTTACAAAAGAAAATATGATTCTCATATCAAAATACACTTTTTAAAAAAGACCAAATGTTTTAACTTCTATCTCTTTACCTCACAAGCAAAACTTCCCAAAGATTCTCTTCCCCTTCTGCCTAGGAAATATTGATTTCTCCACATACATTAAAACAGAACCCAATATTTATTTTTCTATTTTAGATAATGTAAATGAAGAGATTTAAATATATAACATGTTTAAATAGCATGTTGCATGTATGTTAGGTATAAACAACACCCAGTGATATATCATATCCATAATGAAGCATTATTGCCTTTATTCAGATTTCAAACAACCTAGAGACAAGCTTTTCCTTTTAATGTGGCTGAAGGCTATATAAAGGTAACTAGAAAGCTTTCTACGAGTGGCACTTTAATTTCACCCTAAGGCAATCTGTTTGCCACAGGCTAGCAATTAACTGGATGGGTGCCTTCAGCTTTTAACTGTTTTGTAGAGGGAGAGCAGGTTTTCCCAAGCTAGCATGACACTATGCTGGCTGCATACAAAACTGCAAGTACTTTAGTCTATAGAACTGCATGAGTGAGGTAAGGTCCTTATCACCTCTTGGATGAAGCTACCAATGAAATTCATTGGTCTCATATCAGCTCTTTGTTCATGTTAGTTATTATACAAAAAGCAGACATTTAAAAAGAAAGATATGGCTGAAGTTTGTATTTTATTGGGTTTTTATCTATTAAGAAAAGCAAGATACCAACATTTAAAAATATCAGAAAATAGTGTTACATCTTAAATATGAAAACAATGCACAGACTGCATTAAAATAATAATGAAGAAAAAATAAAAATGGTATTTAATAACATCAACCAATAGCTTCATTTTGTTTATCACACTTTGCTGGTGGAAGCCATTTATTACTAGTCTTTAGAATGAACAAGTATCAAATTAAGAATGCAGAATTATTATAGAATCGCAGACATGCAGGAAGGGACCTCAAGAATTCATCTAACCCCTTTGCTGAGGCAGGACCATCTCTGACAGGTCTTTATCCAACCTGTTCTTAAAAACCTCAAATGATGGGAATTCCACACCCTCCCTTGGAGACTGTCTATTCCAGTGCATCACTACTCCTATAGTTAGAATGTTTTTCCTACTATCTAACCTAAATCTCCCTTGCCGTAGATTAAGTCCATTACATCTTGCTCTACCATCAGTGGACATGGAGAACAATTTATCACCACTTTATAAAAGCCCTAAACATACTTGAAGACGTATGAGGTCCTTTCTCCATCTTCTTTTCTAAAGATTAAACATGCCTAGTTTTTTCAAAGTCTCCTCAGAGATCAGGTTTCCTAAACCTTTCGTCATCTTTAATGCTCTCTTCAGGACTTTCCAATTTGTCGTGTTTTTCCTTAAAATGTGGTCCCCAGAACTGGACACAGTACTCCAGCTAATGCCTCACCAGTGCCAGTTAGAGTGGGACATCCTCTCATGTCTTATTTCAATTTTATTTCCAGGAACAGGAAAGAGAAAAATGAATCAGTGTTCAAATATTTAAAACAACCTGATTATGTTATTGGAGAGAGAAAAATCAGGACTGTGAATCAAAACATCTGCCACATCCCAATGCAGAGGAATAATGCTAGACCACCAGGTTGGCCCACTTATCAGCATTTTTATGTTTCTCCACCCTGTCTTTTTTTCCTTTAACCACCATTAGTTTACCAGCATTCATTCTGTATCTATGCTTTCTAACTCCACCCATCATCTGACCCAGAACTTGTAATCTTCTTCTGTAGGATTGTGTTTGACACAAATGCTAATCTCCTGGTTTATAATTCACTGTTGCCCTCTGATTTAGAAAATCTTTTGCAGACATTGGCTGGAAAAAAAGCAGTTCTGTCATGTTTTCATTTTTTGCTATGTCTCTGCTGCTAGTTATCAGCAAAACAAGAGGCATACAAAAATATTCATTGGCCTGTGGTCCTCCCTTGCACCATTTTCTTTCAAATTTGAGTTGATGCCATTGAATGACATCAGTTTCCTTTGTCCTCCTTCCCTATTGTACCAGTGTCTGAATTTTGTAAAGCCTGCTTGTTTCCATCTGATGGCTGCTCTGTGGCCTATGTGAAATGAGCTAATGATCTCAGTCAGGATCCTAGAAGTTAGGTGTCCACATCCACAATTGGCACTAATGGTCTCTGTGCTGGCAGCCTGAGAGGAAGATAACTGAATGGAGAATGGATGCTGTATTTAAGAGTGGATCCTTCCCATGTTAAAGTTGAGGCACACTGGCAGAAGCTGCAGTGCTGCCACCACACTGCACCTGTTCCATCAGAAAGGGCCTCGGTTTCCAAAGCTGTCGATCTAGCACCTTTCACCAGCACTAAATTAACCCCTGCCTTCCTTCCCCCCCGCAAAAAATAGACGGAAAATTATTTTTTTCCTTTGCTTTAAAATGCACTGAAATACTCTGAAGTGAGCAAGTGTTCAACCTGGATCCATACCAAGTGGCAGAGATAATAAAATCCTTGGTGCATATCGCTTTATAGTTCAAAATACTGATACATGGATCCCAATGTAGAGCTTTAGGGTATATATCAATTCATGTGCTACACTGAGAAGATGTGTTGTTGAGAGAAGCATTTCACAACACTTACGAAAAAATCAATCAATAATACACTTCTGCCATGTTGTTCAATCATTCATTTAAAAAAGTCAAGAATGAGTCTGATCAAAATTCAGAGAGAGAGAACTGCAGAATCCAATCCTGTAAGATTTACTCATTACCCATGTGAGGAAAGATTTGCAGAATTGCTCACAGTTATTCAAATATTCACTAGCACTTCGTTCTTAAAAAATTAGCTTGCATGGAGTTGGGCAAGAGGTCCCCTATTGCTCTTTTCATTCCAAGTTGTTGTTCTTGGGTAACTGCATGATTAACCTGATCCCACTCCACATAGGAGTTTTGTTCTCAATATCATCGCTTTTGCTAGATATAGTTTAGTCATTATAGCACATTCCTTTTTTTAAACCTTCAGTATTGCTGAAGCTTGTCCATCAACAGATCATAACTACTATAAATGTTTGATCTTACATTAAGTGATTTAAAGCCTGACTACCTAAAGGACCACCCAGCCGTCTCTCTCTCTGCACTATCAGGATCACGGACAGTCATGACTTGCTCCTATTGAGAATTCCCAGATGGGAACTCTGAGTTCCATGCACATTTTCCAGCTGTGCAACCTGTTCCCCCACATGATCAGTTGACAGCCTGAATTTACCAACCTTCAGAACACAGTAAAAGGTTCATCTTTTCATTCAAGAATTTGTTTGACACTGCACTAAATTTTTAGAGTCCTTTCCACCATGGTGGGGTGTGTGTGTGTGTGGATTTACGGAGGTTAGCTATACCTGTTTGCATTGAAATGTCTTATGCTGCCACATGGTCTATCAGATATCTTTCAGCTTCATTATTTTCCATATATCATGCTGCCTATTTGTTTTGTATTAGAAAAGTCAGTCTCAATTACTGATCTGTTAATTTAATGAAATTAACATGAATATCGGTGCTTGGATATTACAGTGAAATGCGCTACAAAAAAATGCTCAGACACATGCATCACTTCTGTCTTAACATCACAGACTTAATCAGCTACCATATATCTTCAGTTTTGCTAATCACTTTAACAATGACTATTACTAGATCATCTTGTGGAAGTGTTTAAATGCAGCAGAGATACAAAATTCACGCTCTCAGGCTGTGGGACTAGGTGATTGAGGGAATTAATACTACAATACGCAGCTTTATAAATGTGTGTGTCAAATCATACCAAGGTTAGTAGTACCTTAAAGTTACCAGTTTTTGTTCACTTCCTACAGGTGTCCGCATCTCATTAATCAGAACAACATGCAACCTTGCTGACAAACTGAATGGGCACAAAGACCGCTATCCCCATTCCAAGAGGTGCACCTTCCAGAATCAGAAGGCAGCACAGTACATTTGCAGGGCACTGTGGAAAAACACTTGCACTACCATTGCTGGTATTGTACCTGATCACTGGGACTTCAGCTGACCATGTTCTAATTCTAACACCTTTCATAACCATATGGGCATGACATTGGCTTGAAAAAGAAAAAGGGCTCTCCCCACCGCTATTATGATCATGCTCATAAGCAAGCAGTTGGTTTTTCATTAGGAATGGTCTATTGCAAGATCTTGTACCCCCACATAGCCTAGGCAATTTCTCTGCAGCTTGCTTTCGCTTGTTCTCCCAGTAGACTGGCGGACCAGTGGTGCTGTGAGTCACTGCTACACTACATCTGCCTGGTTCTCTGAGCTGACTTAGCACCTCTTCTGCCCAACCAAGTGAGGCTTGGTGGGTAGAGTCGTCTGCCTATACTCCACTACCGAAGAGGAGCAGCTGTCCCTTCCCCTATTATTTCTGCTTCTCTGGCACAGCCTGGAGCTTGACATGGTTCTGTGGGCACCACTGATGATGCTGTACTTGGGCAACACAGGGAAGTTAGCAGAGGACTCCCGTTAGTCCAAAAGCTTCACCACACAGCACAAAAATGGGACCGAATTTAATCAAATTATAAATCCTTTTTGGGAGAAAGTGATGCTGTGAATCAGGATTGGATGCCTTTCTAAAACATATGCCCTAGCATAGTAGTCCCAAGCTTTACTGGTTCTTAAAAAACTGTTGTGAAATGAATGGATGGAACACCAAGCTAATGCACCACTAATGGTACATGTACCATTGGATGGAAACCGCCCACGTGATAAAGCTTAACAAGAAGCTATAGGCTCGATGCAAGCATCCCTGGATGAAATTCTCTGGCCTGGGTTACGTAGGAAGTCAGACTAGATTAGCAGTTCTCAAACTGTGGGGGCAGGACCCCAATGTGGGCCAGGATCCCGTTTTAATGCGGTCGCCAGGGCTGATGTTAGACGTGTCGGGGTCCAGGGCCGCAGCCAAAGTCCAAGGGCTTCAGGTTCAGCCCTGGGCAGGGGAGCTCAAGTTACAGACCCCCACACCCGGGGCTGAAGCCGTCAGGGGTCATGGTGCAATGAAGTCTGAGAACCACTGGACTAGATGATTCTCATTGTCCCTTCTAGCTTTAAAATCTCTTTATCTGTATGTCTGGGAGGCCTAGTAATGATCCCCTGAAACTAAAGCAGCAAAAAAGAACTGGCAGGCTCCTCAAAAGCTTGGTCATTCCCATTCTGCTAGCGATCGGCAAGTCTAGTGCGGCTCCCTAAGCTGCAAACAGGCTGAAGATGAATTGTAAAAGATCTCTGGCCCTTTGTATCCTTTCTTTACTACTTTTCCAGATCCAATCTCATTTATCTTCTGACCAGCTGTGTCAGTAGTGCTTTGCCAAGTACAGATACCAATGCAAGTGATACATCTTTTCCTCATGGCAAAATGTATCCTTGAAGTCTGAAGAGTTCCTTTTAATTTCTCTGATGAAGATAATTATCCCATTAGGACTTGGCAAGTTTCAGTAATTTTCAAAAGAGCCCTCAATGACTTTTGTTTGGAGGGGGTTTTGCTAAATCTATGAAAGTGTTTTAATTTGATTCTGACTTTGTGCATAATACCATTTTGTCTGAATTTTGGGCTTGCACTGAAGCTTTAAGTAAGGCATTCAGAATCAGGCTTTAACTTTACAAGGGGTAGAAATCAGATTCAAGAATCCCTTTCCCCACAATGGAAGGTAATGTCACTGACTTTTATACTTTTCTTAATTTAGATTCAGTCATCTGAAATGAGAACAAAGATGATAAACAACATGCGATTAAATAGTTAATATACTCCCCAGTTATAAAGACGCACCCCTGAAATAAAAAAGTGTCACCTCTTTGCTGAAAAGTGGGGTTTGGTGGCTTTGAAAAACTGCTGTGATTCTGTTGTACTCAGATACTTTAGGAAGACTGGTTTTATCATAAGGGTCCAGCAGATTAATTCATGTGTACATGAATAAATTAAGCCCCAAAGGCAGGATTTCATATGGACACACAGACTGTAAGCTGTTTTATGGGCAAGTGAAGGGGAAACTAACACAAGCATACTGGTTGTGCCGTTGCCTGTCTTAGTATGGTGCTCTAGGCCGGGGCCATTTTGCTAGAGATAAATTAATCAGTGTTCAGGAAGTGTACAGATATTTTTCTATATTCAGGATCTTATGCTGTGCCCATCACCACAGTATCCTAATGCCTATGGTGATGGGAACGTTTAAGTACACGGTTGGACAAACATCACTTCCAGGCATAGCAGACACTTAGACAAGGTATGGATACAAAATCCATACCTTGGATGCATGCAAATCCAAGAAGCAAATTTCCAAAAAGAGGTTGCATCATGTCGTAACTATTTTTTCTGGAAAATAGAAAGACGCTATTGGGAAAGGTAACCCCTTAATGAACATGACCAAGATGATGAGTCTGTCACAGGTGTTTTTAGTAAAAGACAGGGATAGGTCGCAGGCAATAAACAAAAATTCATGGAAGCCGCAACCTGTCCCTGACTTTTACTAAAAATATCCTGGGGGAGGGGAAAACAGCTGCCGGGGCTTGCAGCAGCTCCAGCCTAGGCTGGCCAGCCAATCAGCTGTTCAGTGGCGGCAGGGGCTTTGGAGCTAGCTCCAGACCTGCCCCAGAAGTCAGGGAGGTACTGGAAAGTCACAGACCATCGTGACCAAATTATATCTTTAAACATGATCCATGACGGCATCACACCTTAGGAACTAACAAACCTACGGAAACTGCAGAAAAAACTTTACCAGTGATGGAGGAAAGTGAACAGACTTCTAGGTTCTAGCAAGAGATCTTCTACACAAAGCCGAATTCCCACTCTGTACAGAAGGTTAACACACTGCCTGATTGGAAAAGGTCGTGCCTTCAGATGTGATGTGGCACCTCACCTCTCTAACACAAGCACAGATTTTTCCAACAATAACAGTCCTGTTTCGTTCAGCAACACAGAAAGAATGAGAATAATATCTGATTTGGATCAACCTCTAATTCTATCAAATAATATTCACAGACAACAAATTTATGACAAATTCCTGCTCCTCTGGTATGGGAGAAATAATTAATCTTGGATAAGAAAAAGTTTACCTGACCCTACTGACCCATGTGAGAACATAAAGAGGAAACAACACGAAAAAAACAAAGCTATTGTGGCCACTACCCCAAAGTTCTGTATTAGCAAAGAGACTAATTTCAAGGACAGATTGCATGCCCTTTTAAATTCCTGAAAGCAGCCATTATGGAGGACCAATCCCATAAGCATTAATATCAGGATCTAAGGGATAAGCACTATACTGCCTGTGGATCTAATTTGCCCAACTGTCCTGAAATAAAATCTTAAGGGAGTGTATTCCATTTGGGAACCCTAGCAAGATGCTCAGGTGAACTAATGGTTTCCTTTGCCATGGAACGAAGAGATGAATGGAACTGTGTGTTCCTCCAGGCCCCTCTCCTATATATATATGCCCTTTGGGTCAAACCAAACTCAGGCTCACCAAGAAAAATTACAGCACCTCAACTCTGAAATGTTCTTTGGGTAAAGAATGGGACATATCACCAGACCCGCCTCTCAAGAGGGTACTGTCACGCTCATTTATGCCAGCAGAGTTTGTAAGTTTCTTGCTTCTTATTTGGGTTACGGAGTTATCATGCTCCATTGGCTTTGACATTAGAGCTCAGGAGATACATGGGTGCACCCTGCAGAATTTACCAAGACAAGCTGCTTAACCAGGAGAGGACGTTATAATGGAACATGTGACCACTACAGTATTCCAGTAGGCTTTACAAGAAACAATTTATTTTTCCTCCATGGTGGTTTGTTGCTTGAGTTAATCTTTAGGCTCATCACATTTCATTTCAACCATATTTTCTCCAACTGTTACCAGGCTCTCAGCCAACAAGACTTACTCTGCAGGATGGGTAATTTCTTTACATTTCCTCCCTTGCTGTCTCCCAATCAGAGGATGTCCTGAGTCAGACATCCTTCCATGACACACATCAACAGTAATCCACTCTATGTTGTGTACACATACACACACACATTTATACCACCTGATGTTTCTCTTTGTCTGTATTGTCTTATTGCGAGGAGAAGGAGATACATCCCTCAACGGGTAGAAGCATCTGCAGCAGTTTTCTCAGAAACCCTCGAGAGTGACAGTTGAACTAAGACTCGAGTGTATTTAATAAATTGCTCACAGTGTTTGTCTCCATATGAGACATGGACTCTTCATTCAGAGGTCAATCAACCAACAATTATTTATTGCTTCCTAAAGTGCCCAAAAGTGCACTACGCACCACATAATACAGACAAAATGGAATGAACTCCACCCCAAATTGGTAAGACCAGACACCACATAATCAAGGGTAACAGACTTCGGGCTAGACTGTGACTATGCCCTGGTCTACACTTACCCGGCGATTCAGCGTCAGTTGACGGGAGTTACGCAAACGACGCAGAGTAGTTTGCGTAACTCCCATTGACTGCTGTGCTTCCCTTCTGCGTGCCATCTTCACTACACTGTGCTGACAGGAACTGTGTTCCCGTCGACGCAGCACTACGCTACTTGAGGGGGTGGTTTTACACAGTCGACGTCCTGATCGATAGAGCGGTTCTACACTGACCGCTCAATCGATCCAGAAAGATCGATCTGGCAGCGGCAACTTTGTCACCATCAGCATAGACATACCCTCTGACTGCAACAGCAGGGGAGTAGCAAGCCTCCCTTACACTTTCAGGTGGACCATCTGGATTTTAGGTCCAGACACATAGCAGTAAGGGATTGCCTGCTTACGTCCACTTTGAAGCAAGTGGGCAGTGAATTGGCAGAGCCTTAACTCCATCCCATTACTTGCCAGTCAGAGTAGCTGAGCCAGCATGGGGTAGGTAGCAGTTTGCTGCAGACCAGCAGTAAATTACTGTCATCCCCCTTCTCCACTGACTGCCATTAAGCCCAAAGCGATTATTTGCAGAGTGGATGTAAACAGGGACATAATCTTATAAGTAGGGAAGTGCAGAGTTATATAGGGAAGAGCTCCATGGTCCTATGTTTGAACGCCCAACAAGAAGTCCTTTAATTTAAATAGAGGTAACAACATATCAACACTTGGCCCTGCCAGCTAATTTTACTATCTTGTTTACTTGGAGCTACTCAGCTGTTTGGGCTGGACGAGCAGTAGGAATACAAGAAAACAGATGGCTCTCTTTGGCAACTTCTTCAAAAGTGTCATTTTGAGCTAAGCCAGTGATAAAATGACTAAATTCCAAATTAATTACTTTTAGTAGACTTCAGTAAACTGAAAGTACTTGAAAGTACTCAGGGTGCAATACACAGGAAAGCCAAGCTGATTGCACTGATTCAGCTATCATCATATTTTAACTTTGACAGAAGAATCTGAATTATTCTCCCTCAATTCAAATTTTTTTAAAAAACACTGAAGAGATTGCAGTTTGTGACAAACAGGAAATGTCTAGCTCAGACTACACAGGTTGCCTGACTTTTCTCCTCCCTTTTACTCAATCATCCCCAAGTATTTTACTGATTAAAAGCAAGATTTCACTCATCTCTGAAATGCAACCACTTTGGGGGCAGAATGTGGAAGCTGTTTAGTAGCAGTGCTCCACAGGAATTTAGGCCGAACACTGAAGAAAAACACTGTATATCCAGATGAAAGTTTAATGTACGGTTTAATTGTGAAAAGTGACTTTAAAAATGGCATTGGGGACTTCATGTTTGTGGTCCCCTTAATTTCACATTAAATATGCTCAAATATATTAGTAAAGATTTTCTGTCAGTGCCACAAATGTGGACTAGGATCTGAAAGTCAAGCTGGATTCTTGCCTTCTCATACATTTACCAACAGTAAATAAGGATTCTGAAGGTCGATATATGCTCTTAATGCCATCAATCAATTTGCAGAGGGGTGGAACTAAACTGTGGAATTCACTATCACAGATCACTCAGGGAAAGTAGTAATATTCCAAAAATGATTATATTTATAAATAAGAATAGCTAGAATTCACAAGAATTATTAAGTCTCACATTTCACAGCATAAGCTAATTACTAACAAAGGACAGGAATTTATTTCTACTTCATAGGATAGTTTTGCACAACTAGCAAGTACTCAATGGGCTTTCATCATTCTCTGAAGCACTAATAAAGATTCTTGTCCAAAAATGGATAGCAGGCTGGATAGACTGTTGCATATTTTATTTCTAAACTCCAAATATGATAGTTTTAAACTACCAAGACTTGTATTGCTGAAAGTTCAAACAAGATGAATCTGTGCAGTGTTTACTTTTCTCCATATGATATCTTCATCTCGTTAGACAAGAAAGGCATCAAAACGAGGTATAACAAAGACATCTGTAACACAGGCTTTACTTCCAAGGTACCTTCTGTCTTGCAGAAGATATGAATTGAATACAAAATCTCCAGTTGTTCAGAGACCACTTAAACCGTGTATTATTGGTTGTCATACCTGGTCATAAGGGTTTGCCCATGCCACAACGTTATCCTCTCTAAGTATTTACAAATAATAAATATTAAAAAGAAAATCATGGAAACAGCAAGATGCATGTTTAAGAATAATCATCTTTTTGTTGCATCACATTTCCTAGACTTTGTCTGCATGTTCACATTCAATGAGTTCTTCTCAGGCAGATCCTTGCACTCACATGGAGCTCCATTAAAGTCAATGGAGCCCTACCCATATGGAGCTCATTGAAGCACTGGGGGTCTCTGGTTGTATGCCCTTCAGCATAAGGACTGTGATTACTATATCTATTATCTATAAAGTACCAATAGTTCCTAACATCACTCATTCAGTATCAAAAAGTTGACTCAGATCTGCCTATATCAGCCTCCATTGCTCATTTCTCAAATTTTCAAACAAGCCTCCTTCAAACTCTCCTTTGCTGTGACTGTGACCCTATGAACCTGCAGTGTCAACTGACAGGGATAAATGTTCTGTAACAGCAACTCCTATCAGGCCTCACAAACTCACTACACCTAATACATTGCTCTCATAGTATTTATTCAGAAAGGTTGTGTGAGGGGTCTAATGGAAGCTTAAATCATACTGATCTTTATAATTGTTGCATAATGTATGAATGGGTGATATTTAAAAAATTATGTAGGTATGCTAAAGATATGTTCCTAAATAGGTTTTAGAGGCAGAGTTAAACAATTTTTTCTGTCAGACCTAGAATGTTTATTCACCTGCCTCAGTTCATATGTAAATTAAGCATTGTAAGGCAAAGGCGATGGGAGAAGCGTTTGCATTCCAAGTCAACATGAGGACGTGAAGTCAATATGGGAAGACACCAGAGACTAAAACCACACTGAGATGTCTTGTCTCTGGTCTGTAAAGACAATGAACTCTGGGATACAAGAGGAAGGAATGTGTTATGTACTGAGGAAACCCCTGGAAGAACACGGATCATGTTTCTAACTGAAAACCAGCAGTTTCTAACAACAACTGAATCCTTGGGAGAAAATCTACTCTATTACATAGGAAAGGTAACCATTAATAAATGTAGTCCTGGGATTGTGTTTTATGTTTTGTTTTATACATGTAACCAGTTCTGCTTCCAATCTTCTTATTTACTACTCATTTGAATAATTGAATCTCTGTTCTTTGTTAACCGATTTATTCTTGTTTTTATTATAACTATATCTTAGTGCTGTGGTATTAAGCAAAGCGTGATTCCTCATCTGAATCAAACAAGCTGGTGTGTATACTGCTCCGCTGGGAACAGCGAACCTGGTGATTACTGAGTGTGTCCAGTGACAAGGGCTGGATACGACAGGGGGACACTTCTGAAGAGTTCGGAGAATAGGATGCACCAAGTGTTAACCGCAAGGCAAACGGGCTGGCAGGGCCATGAGGAGAGCACTTCAATGACTGAAGGGCCGGCAGTGACAGAGAGCTGACATCCGCCTACCACAGAAAAGACTCCCTCATGCTGGAGACAGAGGGGGTAATAAGGTGACACTCAGTCCTTGGCACCCCAAGAAAGTGTCACAGTAATGTCTAGAAAAGACTTGACAAGGTTTAGGCTACTGCTGTGCTGAACCCACTGCCTATCATCCTGACCATATTGACTTATTGTTTCCTTGGATTCCTCCACTGGTCTAAATACTTCTGTTGTCTCTTGTCATATACTTTCAGTGTAAACGCTTTGGGGCAGGTATTGACTTTTTGTTCTGTTTGTACAGCACCTAGCACAATCGGTCCTGGTCCATGACTGGGACTCCTAGCCACAAATAATACAAGTAATAAATAATGAGTACCCAAATTGTGCTGTATACATAATAATAATAATGCCAGAACAACTCCAAAGGACCAATCCTGGAAGGTGCTGTGCACTCTGGCTGGATCCAGCTAAGTATTTAAGCAAGTGCTCACCTTTACACAGGGGAATAGTTGCTCTGAACTCCACATGGAACTCTCTGAAGGATCAGAGCCAAATTGATCTCAATCAAATTACTCAGGTGCTTAAAAATAAGCATCTTCTTAAGTGTTCTGCTGGATTGGGCCCATGAGCTCATGACCCTTCAAGATAAAACACCTCATACTGTTTTTAAAAAAATCATTAATGAAAATTTGAGAGAACTTAAACAATTAACCAGACATAAAATTTTCCAGAACTACTTACATTCTTTCACTGAACACTGGAATAAGAAGAGCTGCTCTGGTCTGAATAGTAAAGAACATACCTTTCACCTATTGCCAGTGTAAATACCAATGTCCGATTTTAAGCCAGCAATTAAAATTTAAAGCTTCAATAATATGAAACATCTGGAATTGTAACCTGGTATTTTTTCCCCGTTTTGCTCAATGAATGCATGTCTACAGTAATTTTAAAAAACAAACAAAACGAAACCAGATACAACAAACCAGTCTCACTTTTTCACTTACCCATCTATGTAATGAGACTGCAAGCCCACAAATCAATTTCAAAGTCACTGCCTCTAGTTGCAACCAACAAATAAGAGTCTGACCATAATTGTTTTGCAGTGAGCACTAATCCTATCTTTGCATTTCATTTTAATTACATGGATGCCTAATTTTTTTTTCCAATGAATCAGAAAATTAGTAAATACCTTCTCCAGTATTTTGGAATTGATTATAAAACCAGAATAGCATTGAATGTGGTTAACTTGGGGGAGGGGGCAGCAAAAAGAAAAGCAAATTATCTGATGCTATGTTTAGTCTATGAATGATAAAGAACCACAAGTGCAATGTCATCACTAATAAAACAATAATTAGCATAGACAAATGTATTCCTAATATCAAAATGGAAAGAAAACTGCCTATGGAAGTTATGTAAGCATTTACATAAATAGCAAGAGGGACACTTAAAATTTAATATTGTAAATTAATTTCCAAAAGTGTAAAAACTTTTAATTTTGTTATGTTCTCTATAACATCATATCCAGTATGATGATGTTGCAATTCATTCAATGCAAAACTAAAAGAAAAATGGATTCCTTAATTGGCACTATTATTATTCACAGTTAGGTTCTGTTAGCAAGATGTACTAAATATTACATTTGTGTAAAACAATGAAAAAACATAATACAATTATTTATTTATTTATTTATTGGGCATTATTCCAACTGCAATCCTGGACTAGAGTTTGCAGGGACTAGGGGCAGGATGGCTACAAAAGGATTCCAGTGAGTTCCTACAGTTGTCAGCAAGACCTAACAGAAAGATCTACCAAGTCCCCACCCAACATCATTTGAAATGTAGGCATGATGTCACAGAATTTATGTTGGAAGATGTTATGTTAGAAGGTGGGGGAGCAAAAAGATCATAAGGTTAAAACTGTTATAAGCATGGGCTTAAATGCATAGGATTCTAATTAGCATCACTCTTTAGGAACTGATCCTCACAGACTTTAAGGCCAGAAGGGACCATCATGATCATCATGCACATCGCAGGCCACAGAACCTCAGCCACACACTCCTGTAATAGGCCCATAATCTCTGGCTGAATTACCAAAGTCCTTAAATCTTGATTTAAAGACTTCAAGTTACAGAGAACCCACCATTTACTCTAGTTCAAACCAGCGAGTTGCCTGTGCCCCATGCTGCAAAGAAAAGTGAAAACCTCCCATGGTCTCTGCCACTCTGACCTGGGGGAAAATTCCTTCCCGACCCCAAATATGGTGATTAGTTAGACCCTGAGCATGTGGGCGAGACCCACGAGCCTGGCACCTTCGGAAGAATTCTCTGTAGTAACTCCAAGCTCTCCTCCTCGTGTCCCACTTCTTGTCAATAGAAAGATTTGCTAATACCAGTTGTGGATGGGCCATGTGCCCTTCTAGGCAATCTCATCATGTTCTCTCTTCCCTAAACTTATCAAGCTTAGTCTTGAAACAAGTTAGATTTTTTTGGCCCCGCATTACTTCCCTTGGGTGGCTGTTCCAGAACTTCACTCCTCTGATGGTCAGAAACCTTCGTCTAATTTCAAACTTTTATTTGCGTGGGTAGTCCTTAGTCATGAGTAGTCCAACAATATTAATGAGACTAAGTAAGTCTTAGTAGGAACTGGATGCTTAATTTTTAAGGGAAGTTATATAAGTACATACATGTTCTGTAGTTTTTGTTCACTTAGAATTTGAGATCAAGTTCTTTTTTAAGCTCAACAAAGTGGCTATGGCTCATTAAGGACCAGACATATGCCAGGATGGAATGTCCTTCTCAACCTTAAATATAGCATCTACCACAATGAAAGAATGTAGCAAAAATAAACTACAATTTGATTACTTAGATGTACAATTAGATGTACATTAAAGGCATAGTGCCAGAACTGTTTCCTGGAAGAACATGTTCACTGGTTTTCTAACATGATTGCTGTTGCTTTCCCTGAATAACTCAGATTTTTTTTTTTTAAATTAGCATCACTAGAATTACAGTACCCATTAGGGCCTGCTATAGTCCATCCTTTCATCAGCACTAAAGAGACTTCCCTGATCTGGAAAAAAACCAAAACCAGGGCACCTAAGACAAATCACTAACTCATCTTTGGACAATCCGTCTGGAGCCTTCTTATATGTATCTGATACCGCACACAAGTATCCTCCACCACCAACCACCAGTTTCTCATATCTGTCACTGGATGGACAATGAAATTTCAAACTAAATTCTCCTAAAAATGGTGAGAGAAAGTGGGATTCAGAGGAGGCTCCTGGTACAACCTTTAACAATCTAGTGTACTTACATTTTCCATTTCTTTGCCCTACTCCCTGCCACATTCCTATGCCTGTCCATTACCTCTTTAGACAAAGGCCGTTATTTCAAGTCTACAAATGTTTATTCCATTTGCACAGAAGAGGTCATTCTCTCTCAAAATGTAAGAGGTCGATGTTCTCTCACACTAAAATAAAACATGACCATTAACAACACAGTGTGGCATACAACTGCAATATAAGTAGCATTGTTGGGTGCTTCCGTGCAAGTAGGAAAACATAACTACTATATTTAATTGTAAACTCTTATTCAAATCCCTGCTAAAGACACCAGTTCTGTGATGCCCACAAGAAGCAAACTAATAATTGTAATATTTTTTAAACTTTTACACAATTCCTCACTCTGGGATACTCAGTGCATCCTGTTTTCTCTATGTCTGTCATATTATAAACTCTTGGAAGCAAGGACAGTCTCTGATTTTGGTTCTCATGCAGTCAAACTCAGTGTCAAGAATACATAATATCAAATAGCACTTAGTGCTGATTTTTACTAGCATTAATAAAATCATATTTGGGGCAGGTAGGTTAAACTTGAGGCTATTTTCAAGAATGTTTCATTTAGAGTGACGTGGTTAAAAAGCATTCAATATAACATCAATGGTCTACTGCTTTGTTTCTAGAAGCATCTACCCACTAACTTTTGATTCTCACAATAACCTTTAATTGATTTGTGTGTGTGTAAAATGGTACGTTAGACACCACATTTTAAAATAAAATGTAAAATATTAACTGCACTCAGAAAACAACACGCATATTTAAAGAACAAGTTACTTATGTGTTTTCTCTATGATTCTACACTGATGACTCCTGACATGACGTTAAGCTTTCAACTGGCCAAGGACAATTTACAAGAGCTTGGTCTCTTGAACTGAAACCAATCAGCAGAGTCAGTAAAGACAATTTGTGGTAGTCACATTAATTGCACTGTTTTATTTCTAGGCATGTTGTCTCTATCATTAGTCTCTACAATCTATGGTTTCTTCAAGGTCAACCTGAGTTTAAGCTCTAGTGGCTCGGCTACACGATGCAAACCCATGTACTTGGATCAAATAAACAGGTTACACAACATTGCCCATCTAATTTACTGCTATATCCTTGCAGGATGTTAGGCATGGTGCTTCAAAGTACCAAGAGGTATCAGTTATTTGATTCAGTCTTGGAAAGAAAGCTTATCTAGCATCTGGAGTACACAGTGAACAATCTGCAAGCATGTTAAAATCACATTAACTTGAGTTGTTATTCAGTACAATGACCTTCCAAGATGTAGAGCCAAATTTTTTCCAGTATTCCTTCACCACTCTATGTGGCCAGTAAAGAAGAACAGCCTCACTCCTCCTAGGCTACAGAACTAGCTATTCCAAGAAGCAATTACTGAAGGTATCGAGGAACTAATTCTCTGAACATTGTCTTGCTGTGACATCTGAATGGTTTATATGTGGATAGTTGAACAGGTCGATTGTCAGACTGGACAAGGTTTAGAGAAGCAATTTCTTAATACCATGAGCAATACAATGCAGCTAATTCTGTAGTACATAAGGAGAGAGGCTACTCTCAACTTAGCCTAAATAACACAGAAGAGTTGGTTTGAAAATAACTATAGGTGGACCACTATCTAATGATGACATATAATGAAGGCCAACATCTTCAGAGGAAGAATCATACCACAAACTAGCATTGACTTTAAAAAGAGGAAAATAGTTAAAAGATCGTTGAAGTTAAAAGTGAGAAAATTAAAATCCTTAGACTGAGCATGGAAGCTACTGAAAGATACCATAAAAGAATTTCAGAAGTCATGCATATCCCTAAACGAAGAAGGAAGCAGGAAGGCAAGTGTAAAAAAAGATAATTAAACAGCAAGATACAAAAGGTCATTTAAACTAGATGGGTATCCTTCAGGAAATGCAAACCCAACCCCAATGAAGACCATTAAAAAGGAGCATAAAATGAAAATTAGGAAGGCTAAGATATACGCTGAAGGGCTAACTGCCAAAGACACAAAAACAATCAAGAAATTATTTAACGCAAAAAAGGTGGAGAAAAAAGACAAGTGATGTCTTTGCATCAGTCTTTACCAGAGATGATGGTGCGGGAAGTTACCTATCCCAAGCCTGCTCTTTTCAGGTAGTAAAGATGAGGCATTATCAGACTACGATGCCAAAAGAAGTAGTGATGCAATTTCCTTAATTTTTTGGATTTTCAAAAAACCCTTCACAAAGCCCCGAAAGGCTGTGAAAGAAACTAAACAGTCAAATAGAACTGAGAGACTCAGAGGTAAGGAACAGTCATGGATTAGAAACTAGCTAAGAGAGAAAACAGAGTAGGATTAAATGTTCAATTTTCAACATGCCAAAAGGTCAACAGCGAGCTGCCCCAAGATCCCTTACTAGGATCAGAGTTGTTTAATATGTTAATCACTGACCTGGAAAATGGAGTGAAACTGATGTAGCAAAATGTGCAGAGACCATATTGTCACGCTTTCTGGAGTGGCTCACGACCATGAATGCCTATCTTAGGGCAGATGGCCAAAAACAGGGCAGACACCCCAAACTCGTGGTGTGTTCCATAATTAGATTTCACCAAGCCAGTAACAAATGTGAACTCCTGGATCACTGTAACAGTCTTTATCATGGAGTTATGGCCAGTCCCCTTACACTCTCCAGTTTATCTTCCCACCCAGACAAACTGGACTTAGCGATAAATGGCTACTTACTCCAAAAATCACACCATGTTCAGGCTGCTTCTAGTCCCAACAGACCAGTCACTTATCCCAAATCAATTTGCATCCTAGATCTAACACCAAAGATGACACCTATAGCCACTCCTGTAATAAACTATCTAAAGATTTATTAACTAGGAAAAAGAAATCAGAGTTCTTTCCAGGTTAAAGCAAGCAAACATACACACAGATTCTGAGTTATCTATATCCTAAGAGTGACAATTGTAGCAATCTGTCAATTCAAAGTATCTTTCAGGGTGGACCCAGAGATAACCCCTAGAGATCTCTGCCACAATTAAGAGCCTCCAGCCCTCTCAGAGTTTAAACAGCAAAGAGAGAGAGAGAGAAATTTTTCCTATTAGTTTGTTTTATTTCCTTCATTCAGCTTCTAAATTCACAGGTTGAGCTTATAAAAATAAGGAGGGAGGAGGCTTCACAATTTTTTTTACTTTGAATAAAGGGTTGTCAACCTGAAAACATTGAGAAACATTGGTATAAAGTAATGGGATAGAGAATACTGGAGATGTCCCCGTGCCTTTCTATAAATCAATGGGTCACCCTCACCAGTAATTCTGTGTTCAATACCAACCACCTCCCATCTTAAAAAGGTTAAAAAATGGCTGACAAGAAGGGATCATATGCTAGGAAATACTGCTATATGAAGAGAGGCTGAAAGATCTTCAACTGTACGGCATAGAGAAGAATAAGAAAGGACACAAAAAAGATATACAAATAATAAATGGCACAGAAAAAATAAATCAGGTGCTACTACTTACCCTCTCATAATATAAGAACAAAGGGACACAATCACGGGCAATTTATTAAAAATTGATTAAAATATTTTTACACAAATACATAATTAGCCTGTGAAACTCATTGCTCACCAACAATATAATTGAGGCCAAGAATGATTAAAAAAGGGATTTGAGATTATTATGGATAATGAGAACATCCACAATTACATCAGAATGGATGTTTTAAAAAGAAGGGCTATAAATTCTGATGTTTAGTTTCTACTCTGAAGCATCCACCAAAAGACATTAGAAAGAAACTTCTCCTCTGGGCAAGTTATTCCATATTTGTCCACGATAGGTTTTCTTGCATAGGCCAGTGAAGCATCCAGTTATGGGCACTGTCAGATACATGATACTGAACTAGTAGGACCACTGTGATCCAGACTGGCAATTCCTGTTGAATTTGATTTGCTAAGTTATTTGTCAAAGTCTGTGACGGCGAAGCACTGAGGTTCATCAAGTGTTTAGGATGTGGATTCTGCTCGCAAAACATTGTTAGTTTGTGCAGACCGAACAAAATATGGATCATTTTACTCGGGAAAGCCCTGTGTTATTTCCAGTTTTGTAACAACTAAAATCCACAATGAAAAAAGCTCTCAGTGTTAATAACATTACACTGAACAAGCAGGATTTTGTGTTTTATTTTTCAAAAATAAATAGCTTTTCTGTGCTAAATCTGTCATTGCCCTGAGGACTGAGGGCAAAACCTGTGTAAAAGTAGTACAGCCTCTTAAACTTTTATTAGCATGGATTTACATCATCCTTTATACACTGATTATGTTTTAGCTCTTTACTCTAGCTGATATGGTTTAGCAAAAGGCTATCTTCTAACTGAGTTTCTTGCTATGAATTTTCAAGCTGCCTTGCAGATAAGATCCAGGCCACACTGGCAGTTTCCATTGGAGCAGAGCTACACTGAGACGGAGAAGAGGCAATGCTATCGCAGCATGAATTCCACCGAGTTTCAGATACTGAGGTTTCTTCAGGAGCCACCAGGGAGGTGCAAATTGCAATGTGGAACTATGTCCCCTCTTGTTTAGTAAAATCTTCAGGAGGAACATTTGAGATGCCATGAGAAAAGATTGTCAGTGCCTGCTATTCAGAGGGCAAGGTGCTAGGCTCTCTTAAAAGAATGCCTTCAGTCCTGCTCATGACGGAATATTACTTCCCTTATAATTTTGCCCCTCAAAGATATGATTTTGCAGGATTCCCACTCTTGGGCTATAGCTCCTTAGCATGAGCCTGGAATACCCTTAGTCCTGAGATGGTTTAAATCTCGAGGGCAGCAGCACCATGGTACAGAACAAATGAGATCCCATGCAAGCGATGGTGCATTCAGCCCCTCCAAATATAAATATCGCATTCCAAATGCTCCAGTCATACAAGATACAGGAGGAGTGCAGCATTTGAAGTTCATATATGGTTCCCATAAAATTGCCCAGAGCTCAGCTCCAACAAGACAGAAGCACGCTTTCTGGGAACAAGACACCATCTCAGCCATGTTACTTTTACATTTTGTTTTCTGGACGCTCTGTTGCAAAAAGGTCCAAAGTAAACGAGCAGATTTATGACTATGACAAATAAAAGCTGATTTGTATTTATTGTAAGCCACCAGGTTCTACGCATGGCAGAAAGCTATTGTTAGAAAAGAGAACTGGTGAGGCCATAGAAGTAAACGATAAATCTAGCAATTTTGCCTCCTATTTAGTAGATGGGAACAGGAAAAAAAATAAAAAGGATTTAAGACGACAAGGATAACATGATGAGAAGAAGAGTAACAGCTACATGTCTGAATTTCAAAGCAGAAAGGTAGAGAAGAAGAAACAGAGGGAAGGAGGAGTGTTAAAATTAAAATAACAGAGACAATGGAGGCTGAGAGAGTAATGTCACTGCAGTGCTGTAAGGAATCCTGCAATTTTCTTGATGCATCGGTGGTATGTTCTGGAACAAGGAGATGGTAGTAAGGAGAGGAGAGAGAGAGAGAGAGAGTGTGTGTGTGTGTGTTTACTTACACTCACATATGCTAAACCTTAGAGAACTATGATAAGGAGAAATATAATTGTTCCTATTTTAGTATTACATTATGTAAGCCAATTTATATAGTACACACCCTCTTTCAAGTTTGAGAACAAACTAAGACTAAAGCTGATTTAGTATACCCAAGTTAACATTCTCTTCCTCACCCTGTTCTTGAGTTTCTGGAACATTGAAGACAGATCGCCAGAACTGTTTGTCTGAACATCACATTGGTACATTGGCTACCTAAAATGATTCTTTTCTTTTCCTGAGCAACTCGGATATTATTTAAACCAAATTTAGGAGCCTCCAATGCTTAGATGGAGCTCGACTGGAATTCTACATGCAAACAAAATCTATGTAAATGCCAAATGTTCAGGACATCTTTTTAAAATCCCCGAAGATTTCTCCTTACGGCAAACTGTATTTCTGTTTGAGGACACAGAACATTATAAAAGCCTCCCTGCGTGTATATTCTGATTGGACGACCCACATTTTGCTGATAAGTTTTCAGTAGAAAGTTAGGAGTATAAAATAGCATTCAGGAAAATGAATTTTAATTTATAAACACAGAAGACACTAAGAAATCCTCTAACAGATTCAACTATCCCCACCCCCTCTGTAATCCTCAAGGATAAACCCAACAAATTCATATGCCTGTTAATTAGCTCCTATTGCCTGCCACACGTAAAAATGAACAGCATTCCTGCAGCCACTGAAATAATCTGCAGTCAGAACGCGTTTTATCATCATATCAGCTGCAGCCACTGCCAGGTCTGACAACAGCTGAACGGCTTGGCAGAGTGCCTCAAATTATTGCCAACTAAAAGCACTTTAAACCATCCTGCTAGAGCTTGACATGACAAATAAAGCAATGATTCATAACTGAATTACACTGAGACTCGCTGGAAAGGAATGAGCATGCTGCTGATGAGAATAGCTCACCATTCCTCCACACAGAAGGATGGGGGAAGGGAACCTGAGGATGCTCCACTGACATGCTAGAATTATAAATCTAAGGCAGGAACACTAAATGGAGGGACACGTTAGAGGAAGCAACTGATTGTAAATAAACTATAAGAGTAGCACCCTGACAGCTTCCTTCCATACAGCTTCATTATATTAATTAGTTTTTTAAGCAGATGGCTTACAGGTCATAGGAATTATTTTAGGCAATAAGGAAAGTGATGTCCAGATCTGAATTCTCAGCAACACACATTCCTCAGGTTTGAATTCTCAGCAACACATCCCTTAAAACATTGAAGTATTTAGAAAGCCAAAAAAAAACCCCATATCTTAAATTAAATCTGATCTGCCATTCAATCAGATTCTAATTCCCCGTGACTGTTTTAATAAATAACTGTCAGCAAAAGAAAAAATAATAAATCCTCCAGCATGATGTAAGAAATAGTTTTTACAATCTATTAATAATTCATTTCTCTACTCACCTGTGATGAGTATGAATATTTCCAAGCAAGTGCCAGTCATTTTTGCTGAAAAAAAAACTTCCAAATTTGACCTGCATGTAACCAATGCAGTGCCATCTTCCCAGGTCTGCAAACAGCTGAAATGCTTCTGCTCAGAACTTTTCCAAGCTGTGGTAGAGTGAAAACAGACCACAGTCCTGTCAGTTTTCACAGCCACTATTCAATGTCCTGTGGGCAATAGTGAAACTGACAAGAATGCGTCTGATTTCACTCTGCTGTTGCTGCTGGAGACAGCTATGAGAAGCAATGAAGCTATTTGTTTAAGTGCCAGAGTAAAAATGAAAGCTGATGGAGTAGGGTAGCAGAGAGAGAACACCCTTGCAGCAGTCAGGAAGCTGAGGTAGGCAATTAAGACCAGAAAAAACAATGAGACTAACAAATTTAATTTCTGCAGGCATAAGCTTTCGTGGGCTGTAACCCACTTTGTAAGATGTAAGGAATAGAAATCAGATAGGAGATATATATATACATCCAAGGGTAAGGAACAACAATGGGGAAGGTAGATATGAGCAAAGTCCATTCAATTAGAGTAGTTGAGGCCTATTCACAACCATTGATTAGGAGGTGAGAACGTGTGAACAGTGACGATTACTTCTTGTAATGAGATAACCATTCCAAGTCCCTGTTTAGACCCAATTTGATTGTGTCAAGTCTGCAGATGAGTTCCAGCTCTGCAGTTTCTCGCTGAAGACTGTTTCTGAAGTTTTTTTGTACAAGTATGCCAACTTTCAAGTCAGCTACAGAGTGTCCTGGAAGATTGACATGCTCTCCTACTGGTTTATGGATGTTACCATTTTTTATGTCTGATTTGTGTCCATTTATTCTTTTGCGTAGTGACAGCGCGGTTTGGCCAATGTACATGGCAGAGGGGCATTGCTGGCACATGATGGCATATATTACATTAGTAGATGTGCAGGTGAATGAGCTCCTTATGGTGTGGCTGATGTGGTTAGGACCTGTGATGGTGTCACTAGAGTCAAGGCATGGACAGAGCTGCCAACGTGGTTTGTTGCAGGAATAGGTTCCTGGGTCAGTGTTCTTCTTGTATGGTGTACGATTGCTGGTGAGTATTTGCTTCAGGTTGGGGGCTGTCTGTAAGCAAGGATGGGTCTGCCTCCCACAGCTTGAGCGAGCGAGAAGAGAGTATGTCAAGCCAAAGAAAGATATATTCAGATCCTGGGTTTACAAGAAGCTAGAATGCAGGTATATCCTTTCTCAGCTTATAGATATTATTCCAGAAGTGAAAACTACACCCTAAAATATTACAAACTGTCTGTCTTATAAAACTCATCTGGATCAGTTACAGAAAGCAATTTTTATCATAGCTTTTGTTGCCTGAGTAACAATGAGGCTGCTGGTGTGCTGAGATCACTGCCTATAATATTTCTGACCAATACTTCTCATTGTTTCCTTGTGCTCCTGTCTGTCTGTCTATCATCATCCGTTGTCTCTTCATTTGTAAGCTCTCTGGGTCAGGGACTGTCTTTTTTTCTGTATTTGTACAGCACCTTGCACAACAGGGTCCTAGTCTGTAACTAGGGCTTCTAAGCACTATGGTAATACAAATAAATAACCATAGAAATATAGAACTGGAAGGAATGTTATGTAGTTTTCTAGTCCATCCTCCCATGCTGAGGCAGGATTAAGTATACTTTAAGAATAATAATGTTAAATGACTACGCTAAGAGGAGGTAGGAGAAAGAATCTTGACTAGCCAAATGAGGGTGACTGCAATTATAATCAAACTTTGGTAACTTTGCCTCTGACCAAATGAAGATGGAAGGTTCAAAGCTGATGTATGGTTGCAATTTACACTATTTTATTCAAGTTCTTTTTAGATGACAAATTCTGTTCCATTACAAAGTGACATTTTAGTGCCTAGAATTATTAGCAATAGTCATTGAAAGAAGAGACTAGAACTCATGGTATCCCAATGCACCTTCTCTGGGATAAAAGGTATTTTGAAAGGAGGTAAAGATGGACTAAAAACATTACTCAAGATTTTAAAAATTACATTTTTAGAGACTGAAATCAAAGTGCAGTCAGTGGGTGTGCAACTTCAACTATCCTTTCTAAAATGACAGACTTGCTGGGAAGCTAATTTTTATTATTAACTAGAAATTACAGTATCTGGAATTTATGTAAAGATTATGCACTTATTTCTACACAAGACACAAAATACAGACAAAGTTCCCAATTTTCTCTAGTGCTTACTATGTAAAAGACAAGCAGATGGGTGACAGGACATGCTCTGAAGCACCAAGGAGGAAATAGCTTCAATTTTTGGTTAATCTGAATTTTTTAAAAAATTATAATTAACTAACTATTTTCCTTAACTACTTTAGTTCAACTTTAAATGCTTTTTCTCCATTACAGTCTCCACCTCCTACCTGTAGACCCATGACAGAGGAAGGATTTAGTCAGAAGAGGAGTGGAGCCAGCAGAAAGAAAAGGCAACTATGAGGATCTAACACCTGCCTCATCCAGGAGGGTGGAATCCATGCAATGGAAGAAACTGACAGGATTTGGGAAGCCATTTTGAATTCTGAGGAGAATCAGAAGACTATCTGTATGGAAAGAATGGAGGCCACTAGCCCATTTTTTGATATATGGAGAAGGAATAAAAAGAAATGGAAGGAACCTACTCCCCAAAAGGCACTGGGGAGAGGCATAGGACCATCAAAACTAGAGAGAGATGAGCTTTTAAGGAAACTTTTTTGCTCCACTAAAATTCTTTTCTTTTCTAAAAATATATTTTGCATATCTGACTTCTCCTTGATCACACAACCCAATCAGATGCTGATCCAGATGACACTGAGCATCCCTGAACCTTTGCTTGTGGTGTAACTCTCTCTCTCTCTTATAGACAGACAAAACAAAAGCTCATTCCCAAACTCAGATGAACTTGTAGTCTCTTCTGAGGCTAGTGCCAGAATTTCCTTGGAATCTCAAAGCTGTTGCTAATGAACCATCGGATCCCAACTATTCAGGCTGAAATGTATTGGGTGAAATTCAACCCTGAAATAAGCAGATGCCATGATAAAAGATTCGAACCTTCTCACACCAGGGGTGGAATTCCACCAATCTGAGAAGCAAGAGACTAGAGGCTACTACACAAATGCAAGACTTCTGAAGAGTTTTAAAGGAGTAAATTCTTATCTCACATGATCTCCAGAAGTCAGATTTGTCAGGCATTTAAGCAGATGTAAGGAATAGGTAAGCTTCCCACAAAAAATTTTCTGAAGACAAAGCAGAAAGGAAAGATAAACAATTGTCATTAAGAAATAGAAGGAAATTCTGAAAGATTAGAGCAGTGTTTCTCAACCTGGGGTTTTAGAGGGGTCGCAAGTGCAGAGCTGGTATTGGGGGTGGCAAGAAAGGCAATTGCCTGGAGCCACAGGGGCGCCATGAAACTAAGTTACATGCCTCAGCCCCGTGGGGTTGGGACTCAGGCTTCAGGGGTACAGTAGTTTGGAAAGGTTAAGAACCACTGGATTAGAGAAACCTGGGTTTCAGACACCTCTGTTCAAAACCAAATCTAACATGTAAGGAACCATTCCCCATCACACAAGCTCTCCAACATAGACCTAAGGGAAGTGTGTTGCAGTGAGCAAGGCATAAGATGTGCAAGAACTAATGAGCAGCTGAACTGGGTTTAATACCTTGTTCCTCAATGTAGAATTAGATATGAAACAAGGCTCTAAGTGACAAATTCTTAGGCTATACACTATGAGGCCCACCAGGCATCTACTTTGCAAATCTCAGTAGATGTTGTTTCATACTTGGCTGTAGAATGAACTCTCCGTTTTAAAGGGACATGGAACTATTCCCAAATTGTTTGGCTTTGTTACACAAGATTTAATCCATCTAGCAATGGTAGATTTGGAGGCTCTGAGGCCTTTTATATGAGGATGAAAAGGAGGAACAGGGAACCAACAATCTCAAATTGTTGCATTCTAAAGCAATACTGCATTCTAAAGCAAATACAAAAAATCTTTAGAGCTCTATCGTCTAGACAGTGATGATTTCTTTGTCTCTCAAAAGAGGGATTAGGACAGAAATCTGGCAGTACTATTTCTTGTTTAATATGAAAGCTAGAAGACACTTTGGGCTAAAGACTTGGCACAGTTCCAGCAACTACTTTATTGTGATGGAACTGAAGAGAAGGAGACCTTGTAAAACAGAAGAATAAGGAAGATTTCTGCCTAGCAGTCACTGCAATTAAGCAAGTGGTCTTGATGAAGAGGAAAATACATTGAAATAGAACCCAGAGGCTCAAAAAGCAGAGAGAGTAATTTCAGGACTAGGTCAAGACTCCACAGGGGGGTTACCTGTCTAATTTGAGGCTTAATGCTATAGACATCCTTAGAGAATCTGATTGGAGAGATTCTATTGCTGCCAGGAATGACTCAATAATGCCTG
The DNA here is from genome assembly GCF_026122565.2 of Emydura macquarii macquarii. Lineage (NCBI taxonomy): Eukaryota > Metazoa > Chordata > Testudines > Chelidae > Emydura > Emydura macquarii. The sequence goes on from NW_027133465.1 coordinate 6,786,117, forward strand.
TATTCCCAAGCACAGGCAAAGCATTTTTTTCAGACTGCTTGGGGTTAGGTCTCACATGGTAGAAATGGCACTAACGGATGAAAAATATTTTTCTTCCCCACTAAGAGAAAAATATTTTGTAACATACCTACAGCATCTTGTAGGATAGTCTAGGTTTAGTTGATCCTCCCTCAGCCAGCAGAGCAGGCTGGACTTGATGATGTCTCGAGGTTCCTGCCATCCCTACATTGCCACGATTCTATGAAATATATGACCTTCAAAGAGCAAATTACTCTACACTCAGTTTTTGAAAGAAAGGAGGAAGTGGGTTTTATACAAGTTAACCCAACAAGAGGGCATTCCTTTTCTCTCAAGACCACTTTAACCATAATCTAAATCTGTCTGTCTAGGCTCAGATATGATTCCCCTCTTCAATTACTGTAGTATCTGCACACATAATACACTGGAAATTGAAAGATGGGCTGCTCATGTTTGGAATTTACGGAAAATGTTGGTGTGAATCCACTAAGGGAATCAGCATGTCAGACATGCTGCAAGTCTGCTGGAGGAAAGTGGGTTCAGAGAAATCCCTATTCACATCTTAAACTTCAGAGATTCCTTTTAATGCCCAGCTTCAAAACAAAACTAATTAATCAATTTAAGATTTCTAGTACCGAGCAAAATCATTTTCTTCAAATGGGGAAAAGACAGATCGCAAGTCAGAGATACTGACAGTAAAGGTAAAACATTCACACTGTGTAGGGATAAACCTCCAGAGGTTGCAGTCACTAAAAAAAAAACATGTTTACGCACATCTGAGCAGGTCTGTAATGCCATTCAGTAGAGGGCAATGGTACATACACACATATGGATAAAAGTAGAGTGTGTTATACAGGAATTCCTAGTTGACAAACTTATATGCTTAAAGATTTAAACAAAAGCATGATTACTTTTTTGGTCTTGCCTACAACTGCGCTATCGGACTACACCTTGTCTGGAAGATGACTATTTCATCAAGGATTTTTTTTGATGTGCAAAGAGAATGACAGTAAGGAATGATATACAGTACTTGAAGGTAAACTGAAATTTTTTTTTTTACCTGCCAGAATCTGAATTCAGGGCCTAAGCATTGTGTTTTTTCTCCAGCCAATGATATTCCTAATGTCCAAAGCAGATCAGAGCAGGGAGCTGCATTACTCACTCTGTTTTAAGCATTAATGGTGTTACCTACTGTAGCAAGACACACAGAACTTTGGGAGCCTAAACATAGCTCAGTCTTGGCAGATAAGTGAAGGATGAACAAAGTTCAAATAATTGTGTTTTTAAATGTGTTTGTAATTTAGCTTTATACATGTTTGCTATTAATAATTTCAGATCTCAAAGTAACATAGTTCAAAGGAAATTTCAGTTCCCTTTAGGAGTATTACACAGAGGTCACTTAGTGTAAGATTAGATGCGGTTCCAATGTATGCAAAGCTCTCTGCAGCCACATCCCCAAAAATGAACATTGATTCCCAACTGTAAAAGAACTGGAGAGTGATACACAGGGCAACTCATTTTCTCTGAAAGGTGTGGTACTTCCCACTTTATGTATTTATCCATTCAGATATGTTCACTGTATCTATTCTAGGGTCTAAACTCATTGCAAAAGCTATAAAACAGTGTTAATAAAATATTAAAGCACAGCAAAAACAGAGCTAAAGCCATAGATCATACAAGACCTCCTACATCATCTTCTCAATACACCTTGCAGTCTTCTCTTTTACCTTCATCTGTCCATTTAAATTAACCAAACACAAAAAAAGTCTTGGAGATTAGTTTCTCCCCATGTTTGCTAAATGTACTGTATGTTTTGCCAAGCACTGACACTTAGCTGTGTTTTTTAAAGGGAAGAAAAATCAACAACAAGTTTGAGAGTTTGTCCAAAAATATATTAAGGTGGGGAAAATAACAGAACATGTGGAAATGGCATAAGTGCTAAATGACTTTTTTGGTTCAGTTTTCCCAAAAAAGTTTAGTGGCAATTGGACATCTAACTTAATGAATGCCAGTGAAAATGAGGTATGAACAAAGGCTAAAATAGGGAAAGAACAAGTTAAAATTAATTAGACAAGTTAGATGCCTTCAATTCACCAGGGCCTGATGAAATACACCCTAGAATACACTCCTTAGCTGACTAAGGAGATATCTGTGCCATTAGCAATTATCTTTGAAAAGTCATGGAAGATGGGAGAGATTCCAGAGGACTGGAAAAGAGGATATATAAAAGATAATGCCAGTCTATAAAAAGGGGAATAAGGACAACCCAGGGAATTATAGACCAGTCATCTTAATTTAAGTTCCCAGAAAAATAATGGATTGAATAATTAAGCAATTGATTTGCAAACATCTAGAAGATAAGTTGATAAGTAACAGTCAGCATGGATTCATCAAGAACAAATCGTATCAAACAAACCTGGTGGCTTTCTTTGACAGGATAACAAGCCTTGGGGATAGAGGGAAGCAGTACGTGTGGTAGATCTTGATTTAAGTAAGGCTTTTGATACTGTCTCACATGACCTTCTCATAAACAAACCAGGGAAATACAACCTAGGGGGAGCTACTGTAAGGTGGGTGCATAAATGGTTGGAAAACCATTCCCAGAGAGTAGTGATCAGTGGTTCACAGTCAAGTTGGAAGGGCATATCAAGTGGGGTACCACAGGGATCAGTTCTGGGTCTGGTTCTGTTTAATATCTTCATTGTCAATGATTTAGATAATGGCATAGAAGTACACTTCTAAAGTTTGCAGATGATACCAAGCTGGGAGGGGTAGCAAGTGCTCTGGAGTATAGGATTAAAATTCAAAACAATCTGAACAAACTGGAGAAATGGTCTGAAGTAAATAGAATGAAATTCAATAAGGATAAATGCAAAGTACTCCACTTACGAAGGAACAATCAGTTGCACACATATAAAATGGGAAATGACTCCCTCGAAAGGAGCACTGCAGAAAGGGATCTGGGTGTCATAGTGGATCACAAGCTAAATATGAGTCAGGAGTGTTGTAAGCAATACACAAAAAGTAATTCTGATTAGGTCTCAACTGGAGTACTGTGTCCAGTTCTGGGCACCACATTTCAGAAAAGATGTGGACAAATTGGAGAAAGTCCAGAGAAGAGAAACAGAAGTGATTAAAGGTCTAAAAACACGATTTATTGGAGAAGATTGAAAAAATTGGGCTTGTTTAGCCTGGAGAAAAGAAAACTAAGGAATGACACAATAACAGTTTTGAAGTACATGAAAGGTTGTTACAAGGAGGAGGGAGAAAAATTGTTCTCATTAACCTCTGAGAATAGGACAAGAGGAACTGGGCTTAAATTGCAGCAACAGCAGTTTAGATTGGACATTAGGAAAAACTTCCTAGCTGTCAGGATAGTTAAGCACTGTAATAATTGACTAGGGAAGTTGTGGAATCTCCATCATTGGAGATTTTTAAGAATAGGTTAGAGAGACACCTGCCAGGAATGGTCTAGATAATGCCCTGAGTGCAGGGGATGGACTAGAAGACCTCTTGAGGTCCCGTCCAGTCTTACGATTCTATGATTCTATATTTAGAACAGGCATTAAACCTTTGAAAAGACGTGTAAGTTTCAATGTTGCCAACTCTCATGATTTTATCACAAGTCATGCAATAGTTAGTGTTTTTCTTGAAGCTCCTCTTCCTGGAACCAAGTAAACCAGGAAATATACGTAAAACAGGAAAACAGGAAAAAAATTAAGTATTAGTACATAAGGTAAATTATGACTTAATTGGCATCACAAAGACTTGGTGGGATAAATTTCATGACTGGAATATTGATGTGGAGGACATAACTTGTTCAGAAAGGACAAGCAAGGAAAAAAAGGGAGGTGGTATGCATTATACATCAAGAACATACACACTTATTCTGAGGTCACATTAGGTGTCTACTATAGACCACCAAATCAGGAAAAGAAGATGCAAGAGGCATTTCTAGAACAAAACAGAAAAATCCAAAACACAAGACCTGGTAGTAATGGGGAACTAACTACTCTAAACATCCGTTGGAAAACTAATACAGCAAAATACAACATTTCCAATAAGTTCTTGGAATATATAGGAGACAACTTTTTATTTCAGAAAGTGGAGGAATTATCCAGGGAGACAGTCATTTTAGACTTGATTCTGACCAACAGGAAGGAACAGACTGCAAATCTGAAGGAGGATGGCAATTTGGGTGAAAATGACCATGAAATGACAGATTTCATGATTCTAAGGAGAGGAAGGAGCGACAGCAACAGCATAAGGACAATGGACTTCAAAAAAGCAGACTTTAACAGACTCAAGAGAACTGGTAGATAAGGTCCAATGGGAAGGAAATCTGAGAGAGAAAGGAGGAAGAATGTTAAGAGGCTATTATGGTTCCATCAGGCCTGAAAATCAAAAAGGAATCCTACAGAGTGGAAACATCGACAAATTGCTGAGGAGTACAAAAGGACAGCGGTGTAGTTAGACTTGTCTATTTGGAGGGCAGCTACAGTCAGGCAAACGGGGCCGCACGTGGAAGGCAAATTCAGTGCTTGCCCGAGGCTTGCAGTTTAGGGAGGCAACACCCGCCATGCTCCTCCTGCAACTATGCCCATGGATAGCACAAGCAGGTAGGGTCAAAAATCAGAAAGACTAAGGCACAAAACGAGTTACACCTACCAATGGATATAAAATGCAATAAGAAGAGGTTCTTTAAATACATTAGGAGCAAGAGAAAGACTACGGAAAGAGTAGGTCATCAACTTAGTGGGTAAGGAGAGCTAACAACTGATGACATCAAGCAGGCTGAGGTGTTTAATGTCTATTTTGCTTCATTCTTCATTAAAAAGGTTAATGGTGACCAGATAACACAATTCACATTAACAACAAAGAGGAAGGAACATAAGCCAAAATAGGAAATGCACAGGTTAAATAACATTTAGAAAAGTTAGAGGTATTCAAGTCAGCTGGGCCTGATGAAATTCATCCTGGGGTACTTAAGGAACTAGAGGAACCAATGTTGGAACAATTAGCAATTATATTTAAAAACTCATGGAGGACAGATGAGGTCCCAGATGACTGGAGAAGGGCAAACATAGTACCAATCTTTAAAATGGGGAAGAAAGAGAACACAGGGAATTATAGATCAGTCAGCCTAATTTCGACACCTGAAAAGATAATGGAACAAATTATTAAACAATCAATTTGTAAGCACCTAGAGAATAACAGGATTATAAGGAATAGCCAGAATGGATATATCAAGAACCAATCATTCAAAACAAACCCAATTTCCTTCTTTGACAAGATTACTGGCTTAGTGGATAGGTTTTGACAGTCCCACAAGACATTCTCATAAAAAAATTTGGGAAATGTGGTCTAGATGAAATTAATATAAGATGGGTGCACAAGTAGTGGAAAGACCATACTCAGAAAGTAATCATCAATGATTCACTGTCAAACTGGTAGGATGTGCCTAATGGTTCCTACAGTGATACTATTCGAGATATTCATGATTGACGTGGATAATGGAGTGGAGAGTATGCTCATAAAATTTGTGGATGATACCAAGCTGGGAGGGGTTGTAAGCACACTGGAGGAGAGGATTAGAATTCAAAACAATCTTGACAAATTATAGAACTGGTCTGAAAATCAACAAGATGAAATTCAATAGGAACAAGAGCAAGGTACTACAGTTAGGAAGGAAAAAAATCAAATGTACAACTATAAAATGGGGAATAAATGGCTGTGTGTTAGTGCTGCCGAAAGGATCTGGGAGTTATAGTGGATCACAAATTGAATGAGACAACAATGTGATGCAGATGTAAAAAAGGCTAATGTGATTCTGGGGTGTATTAACAGGAGCACTGTATATATATGACATGGGAGGTAACTGTCCTGCTCTATTCAGCACTGGTGAGGCCTCAGCTGGAACACTGTATCCAATTTTGAGTGCCACACTTTAGGAAACATGGACAAATTGGAGAGAGTCCAAAGGAAAGCGGCAAAAATAATAAAAGATTTAGAAAATCTGACCTATGAGGAGAAAAAACTAGGTAGGTTTAATCTTGAGAAAAGACGACTGAACGGGGACCCAACTCTCTTAAGATCTCTCATCTTATAGAGGATGGAGATCGCTTGTTCTCTGTGTCCACTGAAAGTAGGACAAGAAGTAATTGGCTTAATCTGCAGCAAGGGAGATTTAGTTAGATATTAGGAAAAACTTTCTAAGTAGAAGGGTAGTTAAGTTCTGGAATAGGTTCCAAGGAAGGTTATGGAATACTCATCTTTGGAGGTTTTTAAGAACACAATGGACAAACACCTGACAGGGATAGTCTAGGTCTAGGATTACTTGGTCCCACATTAGCGCAGGAGGCTGGACTTGATGACTACTCGAGGTCCTTCCAGCCCTACATTACTATGATTCTATGAATCATATTAAAATTTCAGTATTCATTTTAAAAAAAAAAGTTTCAGGTTCTCTCTGTTGCAGAGATAAGCTTGCAAATGTGACCCAGAAGCATCCTACAGGTTAAAAAACCCAAAGATAAAATAAGAACTCAATTAATTTTTTCAGAATCTCATTTTGGGGGAGTCTGACATTAAAAAAAAAAAAAAAAAAAATTAACTCTTTGGGTTAGCAATGCTAAACTTCTGGACATAGAGCGACCTTTTTTGCCTGCCTACTGAAGTCAAACAGTAAGTAGAATATTTTAAGTGACATCCCTTTAACAAAAGAAAGGAAGGAATATTCTAACAAGGTTCAATGGAGAATGAGAACAATGCTTGGTAATAAACACTTTTGTGCCTTCTATCCATGGTACAACTTTTCTGAGCTCATCCCCTAGGCCCCTATTTTTACCACATTTAAATCCCTCTTGAAGACCCACTTCTGCCCTGCTGTCTACAGAGAATCTAGATGACATGTATAAAGCAAAAAGAAAAAAAATATGTTTCCTATTTCTTGTGCCTTCTGTCAGTACGACTCTGTTTCATTAGACTGTGAGTTCCTCAGGGCAGAGGCCATTCCTTCTTGCCTGTGCGGAAAGCAACTAGCACCTCAAGGGCACCACCTTAAACTAATAATTAAGAATAATAAAGAATAATGCCCTACTAAAACAGGCAAAGATTAATTTTTAAACTCCTTTAGAAATGCAAATATTTCAGAAATGACAAATAATGGTATCTAACTGAATAGGCTTGGTGGAATTTTTTCTTATAATAATAATTTAGCTTTTGCATCATGAAATTTGCCTTCAGCTATTACTAATTTTCTCCTTTAGTATAAAGGTCATCATTTGAAAGAGGGGAAAAGGCCATTAAAAGTTGTTTACATACTGAAAATGAAAGCACAAATAGGAGGGGACAATTATGCTAATTAGCAATAGTATAATAATCAGTGTGCAACTGGAAGCACAAAATCTCCATGTACTTAAGACAAAACCTGATAGTGAAGTAGCATGTGCCACTGGGGGCATCTATGTACCTATAATTCTGCATTAAACGAGGTGTAAAATTTCAGCCAACTTGATTTACAAACATCACTGTCTAGAGGAAGGAAGAGGAAAGAAAAACAAACACAACTTTATTTGTAACTAATCTGAGGTCTGGGGCTCTGGCTCCGACAGCCCAATCGTATTTCATACTGATCTCTCACTAATTATACAATCAGGCATAAAAAAAAGTCAGAAGTACTGGCCCTTTAACAAGCTTAAGCAAAAATCAAAAGCCTATAAAGGACTAAATCAAAAGCTGGCTCATGCCAACTCTATTCTTTATGCAGTCAACCAAGACTAATGAATGCTGTTAACGTCAGTTTACTCCTTGTGGCACTATAAATCAGAACATACAGCCTTTATGGGTTAACAATAGAATGTGTGAGAGGTGTATCTTATTAACCACACTCACAAATTCAAATGTATTTAATAAAAAACAGGTATATTAAGCAGCATTGTATGTGATCTACAAAATTATGTGCAGGCTGTACACAGAGAACATGCATTTATCAATACAAACAAGGCTAACACACCAGGAAGAGGCGGTGAATTACACATCAGATGTAAAGGCCACTACCTCCAACCAGGCTTTTGTATGAGCTGCTATGTAGGGCTTGCACTGTGGGAAGGCACCATCAAAAGGTATGTACAGCCCACTGAACCTTTTCCTCTACTCTAATCCAAGCCACTTAAAGGCTGCAAGTATTGAGAACACTACTGCACTTTTCTAGAAAAATAGGAAATCAGCATTCAAGTGGATCTCCCACTATGCTATATTCAACAAGGCCTCTTAGCATTTTCACAGTATGTTGCATTAGCTTTGAAGAGATATTTGTGCAGTTCTGATTAGGGGTTTGTTTTTTCCTCAGAAAATGTACACCTCCTTTAAAAAAAAAGAATGACTCAAAGCCCACACACAATGGTATTCAGTTCCTGGTGCTATAGTCACATGGGATTTTTGGAGTGGAGTCTAGTGGACATTAAATTTGGTCTTAGAATGAGTGGAGCACTAATCACAAGACTACAAGATAGGCACATGGTAGCTCAGGGGTCAAAGAGCAAACAAACACCCTCCAGAGATGAGCAAAGGAGGCAATGGGACCCTCTTCTCACCAACCAGTCACAAAGGTGTTGAAAGAGGAGGAACATTATCTTCTCCCACACCCAGAAACGAGGATAGAAAAGAAACACTGCACTGAATAGAGAGCCAAAAAACAATCTTGGCGTACACACTCAATAATTCACAGTAACATTTGCATCATGCATCAATAAGCTCTCTTACATGTAGGATCACAAATGTGTGACAGGTCCTCATAGTACCAAGAACTTCTTGTGCCTGAGATCCTCCCTACAGTGTATACCTGTAACCTTATTAAAGCGATATTCTTTTTGCCAGTTTCTGACATTTGATGCTTTTCATTCATCTCATGAGAAGTCTCATCTGACTCCAGCTGTTTTGCTCTTTTTTCCTTCTTCTAACTATTGTATGGCAGCGGCATTCAGCCATAAAGAAATGGAAAACCACCTTGTCAATGAATTGAGTTACAGTGTGCCATAAAATAATCATTGGGGGATGTCCACAGTGATTTTTGTATCTTGATATTTGATTATGTTGTATAACTGTAATACAGCATCATCATGTATAATGGACAACCGGAAGGCACCTTACGTTTAATCTGGTCAACTAATGAAGATATGGTAAGTGATGAAGGCTATTCTGGGAATCCACAATCACAGTTTATGTGATGTATAATTAACCTGTGGATCTCACAGTCACAAGATACTGAGGCAAGACGCTTAGTATCCTTTAAAGGATGAGAAACAACTAAGAACAGGATAATAACTAGGATAAAATACCGGATCAATCTTCACACATCAGGATACAAGAGTATCACCAGCTAAGGTGAGGAAGAAATTTCTCCCACATGGTATTTTATTGCATATCTAGGTATATCATGGGAATTTCCTTCTACTGAAACATCCAGCATTGGTCACAGACAAAGGACAAATGGTCTTTCAGGAATAAAATTCCTATGAAGCAAGAAGTGCAGTTATAAGTTACAAAAGCTTTCAAAAGCCCTAAGAATTTTGACGCTTACAGCAAATTGGACAAAATCCCAAGAGCTAAATCCTCAAAGGCCTCATACTGTGCTAAGCAGATTTACTTTCAAAGGTGCCTTGCCCTTACATGACCTCCACAATGCCTGAGAAGATGAAGCAAACAGAGTCTAAGGTGGAATGAGGAGCAGCCATATTCTTCTCTCTCGATCAACATGGCCTCCACTTTCTTGTCAAAGATGTTCCTTCTGTCATATAATAAGTCCTCAAGCTACTGATGCAACTCTGGCTGAAGTAAAAAACCATGCAAGCAAGAAAGCCAGCTTGGGGGTTCTGTTCCTGGGGCAGCTGTTTGGGCTGGTGAGGAAAAGGATGACCTCACTGAATGCTGGGTCATCTCAAAATCCTTATTAATAGAGAATCAAACAGTCGCTGCTGTGGTAGAGAGTTATCAATTTTCTGGCCTTTTCTTACAAGTCAAATTGGTAATTCCCCACACAGGACTGGTTGGTTTTGATGCACATGGCAAACACACACAGCTAGTCAGTTTTTTCTTCTACCCAACTCCGACACTTGCATCACAACACAGAGACAACCAAGCTTGGAGCCACGCCAATTCTGTCTGCCCACTGTTGCCTCCAGTACTAAACTCTTGAAGCAGTTGGGAGTAATAGCGAATGTTCCTGAGCCAAAGATACTTATGCTCTACCTATTTAGATGTTTGTAGGGTTGAATGAGTATATAGCCACATTTCTATCACATTCTTCAGAGTCTTGTGAACGAACACCAACAGCATGAAATTACTATATTGCTATCAGAAATCATTGTTAGTATTGAATCAAGCTCATAAATCTCCTGTGCATTTTGAAGTGGAGACCAAAGAGTTTGAGTTTACACTTTAAACAAAGCACTGAAACCATACGCCAAACTGCATCCACATACATTGCATAACAAGTGGCTGGAAAAAATATTTTAAGGAACTTTCAGATCTGATTCAGTCAAAAATATTGTCCAAGAAAAGGTTCAAACCATCAGCTATGTTCCTTTCCCTATCTAAGGCAACCACCAACTCTAGTAACCAACTTAAAAGAGATCGTTTTTTTAAACTGCTTTCATTTTGCTAACGTGATATTTTTCAAGATTCTTTGAAATACAAAACAATATCTTAGGGTAACATGACTAACATACAGCCCACGAGGCAACAGAACTTCTGCAAGGTTGTAATCCTCAGCTCTCCAGTTAGCCCATTCAAGAGTAAGCAACAATCATTCTTATGCACTGGGCTGAAAACTTCAAAGTGGTAAACTCATGACAGTGTATCCTTATTTCCCAGCAATAATCTACTCCAAATTCTTGAGGCCAAGAACTAAAATCCTTCACTAAAATTAATTTACCAAGCAAATTTATGCCAGAACAAGGCTGAGGTAATGATTAGAGATTTCATAAAATGTGTGTTCAAAACAGCTTTACAGAATTAAAATCTACAGTAAGGTTGCATAGTTAAACTGGAAATGCAAACATCAAGATGCCCATAGCAATGTTAATTCAACTCCATTGCACAGATGTGGTATTATTGTTTGTATTGCGATAATGCCTAAAGTCTGAGTCAGATCAGGGCCATGGCGTGCAAAGCCCTGCACAAACGTAACAAAAAATAAGACCCTGCTTTGAAACGTCTACAACTGAAGTATCCAAGAAGACACAACAGTTGGGTACTACAAACAGGTGGGAGTGCAAGGTAACAACAAGATAATGCTGGTCAGGAAGAAAAGCCGTGGTCTGAGCACACCCATTACTAATAATTCTCAAGGTTTTTTGTATGTATTGTTGCAGAGGAGCATTTTAAGAAGAGCTTTGAAGGAGGACGAGGTGGCTTTGCAGATATTTATGGGGAGCTTGTCCCATGCATAAGAAAAGATGGGAGAAAGCACAAAAGGTATTTGAAAATTTACAAATGGGCAAAAAAAACTTGAATCACTGGCAGTGCTGCCCATGGGAGTCATCATCTTAATATAATCTGACCGATGACAGGCATGGCAGGGGTAGGCAGCTAACAGCCTTTGGAGTGAAAGCAAGGAGTCTGTGTTTGATGCAATGGAGAAGTAGGTACCATCAGAGGATGCAAAGAGAGGGGGTGATACTGTTGAGGCAATGAGACAGGAATATGATCTTCAATAGCATTTTAAAATGGATATGTGGGGCAACATGGGATTTATCAAGGCTGGAAAGGAGGAATTATAGTAGTTGAGATGTGCGATAAGAAGAGCCTGGAAGAAAAATTTTTGTTTCTTGTTAAGGTGAGGTGTTTCTTGTTAAATGTGGAGATAACTACACTTTTTTTGTTACATGCGTACTATAAAATATACACGATTTGGCTCTAGAAATCCCATTTACTTTTGCATTTCCTGACATCTTGTGATCACTGTGCGACATTTATGTTGGTTTTTTGCATTTAATTTCTTTCTTTCTTTTTTTTTTTTTTTTTTTAAGACAAAAATATCCTGTGCTTAATAATGTTAATACACTTAATGAATGTGCAACATGAACCGAGGGGGGGCAAGTGCAAGAGTGCAGAGTAGCCAACTTTGCTGCTGCTTTTGCCAAAACCCAGGTCCAGTCGGACAAGGCTGGTTTGAGTGGGGAGCAGAGCACCTGTTTCTGCTATTATATCTCTATACTGGCAGCTGATTTTTTTTTTTTTTTAATTAACAGCCAGGACATTTAGAATGCAGCAAAAAAATGCAGGAGAAACAAGCAGGCAGAATCCTCTCTCTCTCCCCCGTTACACCCCTCAAAAACACGTGTAATTTTTCACCTGTCCTGAGTAATGGCACATTTGGTTCTTCTGCATAATCTATTGATATCTAGAGGCTTTAAACAGGTCAAGTCTCCCCATCACGTTAGCCGCTATACAAACAAAGAGTAAAAGGACAGTCTCTGCACTAGTTTACATTCTACATTATTCTGCAAAGCTTTCATTTAAAAAGAAGTTTCTGTCTTTTTCTACTGAAAAGAAAAAGCTCTCACAATGTAAGCCATCAGAAAATGGTTTGCAAGCAAACCACGACAGAAATGGATATGGGGAGTAATTCTGCTGCTAACCCACTCATCCCAAAGCCTAACTGGAATCATATCGTTGCCACTTGTAAGGATGGGCAGCGGTTATCTTTTCATTTTTACTTTTAAAATACAGAAACAGTTTAAATTCTGTGTTAGTACATTAAGGATTCACAATTAAAACCACAAAATGAGGAAATGAAAACATTACCGTTCTAACAGCAGAACTAATTCGACCATGCTACACATACGTAGCATGTTCTATTCCCAGTTTGCTGATTAAAGTAAAGTACAGTTTAATCTATTACACCATTTATGTCATGAAACGTGCATCATAAAGTATTCAGGATGCAACTGAATTAAACAACACTGCTCTTGGATCCTTACCTTTCGCATTTCTTTACTCTGACTAACCATTCAATATTAAATGTAATACAGTTTTATATAACACAAATAAAGTTCAGTTGGGCATTAAACACCAGCACTTGCAAAACAGTTTGCTCCTGGACAAATTTATAAAGAACTTATCCCTTCAATTTTTCAAGTTGGGGAGGGAGCAGGGAGAAGGATCTAATATAAGAGTCTAGTCTACAATGATGCAGTCTGAGGGTGAGGGAAGCCATTGGTCTGATACCTCTTGTATATGAATTTCGTTGTACTGAAGATAATCCAGATAGTAATCTGCCTAAGGCTGCAGGGCACTTAGATTCTTCACAGCATTCCACAATTCTAAAACAGCAAAACAAAAAAGAGAATTGTAAGATTGCACAGCTGAAGAGCGCTTCCATCAACAGACAGCATCAGTTTTCAGCAAAAGGATGAGGAAACAAGCATCTGAACCCCAACAAAGGAGAAACAAGGACATTTTAAAAGTACAGCTTGTAAGGGAGGAGTGCGGAGACATATCGGATGGGACCACTATCACAGCTGACAACCAGGCTGGGAGTCACATGGAGATGGCTAAGGCTTAAATGGTTACAGAGACTCTCTTGCTTCTATTATTAGGCAAATAGATGTTATGCATGGGTAGAATGCAATTCTTTAAGGAACTTTGATTATGTATCAAGAGAACCTCAAGATCTGTCCCCCTCGAAAAACAAGGGGGCTGATTTTTTGCTGTTTGTTTTTCACCTTAGATATAGCAAAGTCTTGATATCCAAGGGTGTAGTGGATTCTCCGTCATTTGAAGTCTTTAAATCAAGTTTGTAAGGCTTTATGAAATAATATGCTCTAGCTCACCAAGAAGTTATGAGTTTCATTCAGGAATTACTGAATGAAATTGTATGGCCTATGTTATTCAAAGAGGTCAGACTAAATTATCAAAATAATCTTCCTTTATGGCCTTTAAAAAAAAACTATGACTTCACTATATTTTGCTGCAAAAGGGGGGAGCTGATTTAAATTAGTCTTTTAAATCACCAATGTTGATCATGATTTTTAATCAGCAAGCAGGAAACCTTGATTTAAATAATCAATTTTAATTTGTTTTGCATTTGTACTTTTTAAGTTATGACCCTAAAGAAATGTTGATTTTCACTGGTTGGTAACCATTAAAACATGTTGATTGCAACTAAGTATATCCTGTACACTAAATTTGGTGCTGGTCTTTTTGATAACCAGAAGGATACATGATGTCTATACTGATTTATTTAAACGTACATATATTCAGATTCTTAATTTTTAGATTTATGTTAGAAAATGGTGAATAATGCATTTATTTACCAGATGATTAATTTTTTTTACTCATGCTTTGTATCAATCTATATTTGGATGGAAACTAGAATTCAACTGAAAATTCACAAAAACAGTATTTTAAAATTGTTTTTTATTAATTAACTAAAACTACCTTAAATGTGCTGGATACATAAGAAAATAAAGTATATTTATCAAACATGTTTTATATTTAAAACTAACCAATATATTGAACAAAGGAAGTATTAACTGTAGTTAACGAACTGTTTCTGGCCACCGTATCCTTTCAAGGTTTTAGAACTAGTAGATCTCATCCACTCAGATCTTGTTTTTATTCATAGATTGGAAGAGGAAAACAAGCTTTCCTGCAATTTGTTTCTCAACTTTGAAAGAATTCATTATTGAACTGAACTAGCTGAATAAACTGGAATGAAGAAAATAGTTCCTCTGCACCTGCAGAAGAGCTACTGGTGCCAAAAGCTGGTTTAGCACTTGAATAAACTCTGGTTCCAGGTGCTTAGCCAGTGACTTCCACCAGTCCAATGGTTTGACTTTCTTTAAAACTTTGGCAGCAAACATACTGCTTAAATATTTTTAAATTAAATTATTTTAACAGGTTATGGTACGCTTAGATCTTAACATAAGTTGTCATAATTTCAAAATTAATTTTAAATACATTTATTTTAGAAAGGAAAATATGTAAATAAAAATCCAATTTAAAAAAAAATATAATTGATTTTTACCCAGCCTTTCAGAGAACCACATGAAAGTCAAAGGAATTAGAATAGGACAGGAATATTGCAAAGGCTGAAACCCAAGCTGCAGCTTTTTCCAGCCCTCAAATTGAGGGAGGAAAGTAAGTTGCATCTTTCAAAGGAAGGTTTTCTTCCAGCTGCTGGTCAGGAATTCATACTTAAACATGTTTTAACAAAAAAATGTTCTACACTCACTTAACATTCCCTCCCATCTGAACTGATCAGGTTTCAGTCTCTGGTGTCATAATCTAAGTAGTTTTACAGAGAAAATCACAGAAGCAAAGGACTGGAATTTCTAAAAATAAAGGCAGGGGGAAAAAGCTTGGTTAAAAAATGGAGTTCTTTATGCATCAAAGAATAAAGTGTCCTTTTTTTTTTTTTGCTTTGCAGTTCACCTGCCTAACCTCACCCACTACACTTTATTGAGGGCTGTGTGCCTGGTACATTTGAAATTTTTAAATCAAGTTGTTTTTTAATTATCCAAGCACCAAAATATACATGTTAATATTTTTCATTAAGTCTAACCACTGAGACAACTTTAGTTTATCTTTAAAAAAATGTCACCTTTAGGATAAAACAAGGCATTGAACAGAGTAGCTCAAGGAAAATTTCTGAGAATTGCTTTAGAATGTCAAGGCCATTTCATCTTTAACTACAGCATTGCTGTGTTAATGACTCATTCAGCTTCCCAGACAGAAGATGCTTCAATAGTAGCAAGAGGAAAGGGAGTGAAATATGGAACAAAAAGGAAGCCCAGAATGAAGATATAAATCTTAGTTTGGCCTTACTGTAGCTCAAATGTCTTAACAATGATAAGATTGCTATATTGAGAGAGTGCATCACACAAACAGTCCTGTGACAGATCAGCCTACTGGAAGTACACAGGGAAGGCAGTAGAACTAGGAACTACTGTATTTTGCTTTATAATAAGCATATCTGTTGCTTGTACATCACTCCTGTTTATATTAGAGAGTTTCTCGTTTGCAGCTCAGAGTCCTCTACTTCAAAGTCATTAAGGAACCCTCTAATACAAACAAATGTCATCTCCAGGCGATGTATAAACTTATAAGTGACTTCCATCGGAAACAATGGACACAGCAAATTACATCACAACATGCTTTGCAGAATCACAGCATTACTCCCGCTTCAAGCACATTTTGTACTCAGAGTAGCCTCACCACTTCAAGAGCTATAAAAAAATAACAGCCTCATTTTAATTTAATTTCATGAATGCACACAGTCGTTTATCAAGATGACTTATGCTGGAGTTTCATTCCCCGAGCTTCAGTGACACTTCCTGAAATTAGACAAATATATATTTTGGGGGAAGGGGAGAGGCATAGCAGAAAAAAAGTTTAGGTTCAAAGAAGGGAAAGAACAGAACCATTCAGCGGTTCTTTCTCCATCCATCACAAGACTAGTTTGTTGAAAAGCACTAGAAATACTGGGTGAAGATTCAGCTTTCCAAAGAGTTGCATTAATTATGCTGCCAAGTGAGCCCTTTCCATTCAACTGTCTTTTTGGCCCTATGTCCAAAAGTACATTTCTCAACAATTGCTACTTCATTCAGCAAATAAAAGCCCAATAGCTGAACTTACTTAAGTCTGAGTTTGAAAACATTTCTTACATCTTTATTATTTTGTGCCTTATAAAATCAGCCGCCTTGCTCAATAAATCTTTCACTAAGGCTCCTATGCATTCCTACCAACCCTATAGCTGGACTCCATGTACTGACAGAGGATGGCAGGAGGATTTTCAAACCCTTTCCCACCTGTTTTCCAACTGGATGGGAGGAATGTCTGTCATTGGTTCTGCTTGGTAGTTGTTCCTCCATGAAAAAAACCCTTTTGACAGGGCTCAAAGTTTCCTCCAAGCCTTATTATTGTATAACACTAATGTCTTTGGCCTGTAGACTATTAGGAGGTTCACTGACCTACTAATCTCCTAGCTTCTTGCTGCTCCATAGGAGACCAAGGCAGAAGGGGAGGGCAAAAGGGATCTATTTCTTGCAGCCCTGTTTCTTGGGGACCTCCTTTCACTGTCATAACTCCAATACTTGCCCACTGCTGCTACTATTCACAGCTACAGAGTAAAAGTGACATGATTTTTATGTTCCTCCATAGCCAGCAGATTCTGTAATAGCAACGATTAGTCTGATTAATTCGTGTGTGCTGCTGAATAGGAAAGTTCTAAAAAATCTGCACAGACATTGAAGCTGTCTGTATGCAGACTCTAGAAGACAACACTGCCTTGGTTTCTGTTCAGAAGTTTTTCTTCCCAGGTCATAAAATCTAGATTTTTTTTTTTTTTTTTTAATGCAAGTGTAGATTCTGCAGGAATTGATGGCCTAGGACGTCCACTTCCCAGACTCCCATCCCTTCCCTGCATCTGTAGCATTAATACTTATTTACAGGAAGAATTTTACATATTTAACATAGTATTACATAAGTACATATTACACAATATTTTTACACAATATTACAGATTACATGTACATATTCATATTCATCTATATACAAGTCTGCTTTCTTGGTTACACTTTTTAACTGTGCTTTGGGTAAAGAATAAAAGTGTGATCACTTTAAAGATACTTTTTTTCTACTTTGTAGTCCTGAGTAAAACAACTGGTTAAATGCAATGTATGTATTTTCCCACAGATACCAACTGATTACATCTGTAACTGATAGGAAGAGTTAAGACACTTTTTTGAGAGGACAATTGGCTCTCTCAGTTTGGAGAGAGGAGAATGGGCACACTATGCAAGGGAATTAATAGAGACCACAGAGACAACGTAAAATGCCTGAGCAGAGAGCCAGTGAGCAGATCTTTTTTGGTATGACGTCCTTTCAGTATTCTACATAACTCTCTAACAGCTCTAGAACTAAAAGTCAAAAGTCCAGGAAGAGTTGAATATCTTATTCCAAAAACCTAGAAAACTCTAAATTAATTCCATTAAAGGCAGAATCTTCCTTTCTTTGTAAAGGACAAAACAAGTAGAATCAGTTGTTCTTCTATAAAACAGCTCTCAGAAAAAACAGATTTGGAGTGGGAAGATCAACGGAACTTGTGCTTCTAAGAGCTTGTCTAACCTACAGACACTACAGCAACACAGTTACAGCACTGCTGCTGTACTGCCACAGCATAGACACTTCCTACAGCAATGGAAGGGGTTTTTCCATCAAGGTACTTAATCCATCCCCTGGAGAGGTGGTAGCTAAGTAGACAGAAGAATTCTTCCATCAATTTAACAATGCCTGCACCAGGGCTTAGGTCAGCTTATTTAAGTCTCTCAGGGTATGACACCTTGAGCAACATAGTTATTAGGTCAACCTAACTTTAGGTGTAGACCACTAGGCCTCAGTCACACAGGCACTTTTAGAAGTCCCACCTCAAACCTTTTGGGGTTTTCCCTCTCCCCCCTCCGCTCCCCCCAGGTTCCTTTCCTCCAGTTCCAGTCTTGACCTCTCTAATCTGACAGCTACTTCCCACACGTCACTGAAACTGCTCTCATTTCTCTCCTGCCCAAATGACAGGGTCTGTATTCCATCCTTATCCTACTTTACATCTCATGGCTTTTGACACTGTCAACCACTCCCGGTTTCCTGAAATTTTGTCCTACGTCCGCTTTTGAGTTCTGTCATTGTATGGTTCTCCTCCTACTTGTTTGATCACTCTTTCAGTGTCCTGTTTGGTGGGTCATCCTTCCCCCTTTCTATGAGCCCCTCAAGATTCTGTCCTTGGCCCTGTCCTCATCTCTCTGTTCACCCTATCACTATATGCTCTTATCCACAGTCATGGCTTCAGCTGTGGATTCATAAATTAACCTCTACTGATGAGTTCTCTCTTTATGGGTGTCTAGTCATCATCTAAACTCATCATGGAGCTCTTAATCTTCTCCCCACAAACCCTCCTCTCCCCCCACTTTATATACCATCATGGATAACACCACAATCTTCCTCGTCATTCAGACCCATGGTCTAGGAGTCATCTTTACTTCACGCGTCCCACTGGACCCATATATTCAGCCCATATATAAATCTTCACATTTTTTCTTACACATCTGTAAAATCCAGTCTTTCCTCTATGTCTACACAGAGATAGTAGATAAAATATCATTTGAATTCTCATCATTTCACATCTGAACTTCTGCAGCCTCCTCCTTTCTGATCTTGACTAATGTTACCTTGCTCCCCTTCAAATCTATTCAATACATTGGTGAAGCTAAAATCATTTTGGCTTGTTGCTCTGACCACATCAGCCCCCTTTTTGAGTCCCTCCACTGGCTCCCCCTTCATCTCCACATCAAATATAAACTTCTTGTCTTTACCTTTTTAGGTCCTTCAAAACTTACCCCTATTCTGTTCAGCTGAACTCATTACCTATCATGACACTTACCCCTGCTGTCACTGGTCATCAGTCAGCCTATTCTTTAAATATCTCCCTGCTTTTTTCCATTGTGCCACTTATACATGGAAAAAACTCCCTGATAAAACCTGAACAGCCACTATTCTCCTTCACACCCTTCTGTAAGACTCACCTCTGCCATGTCTATAAAACCCAGCTTGCTGCTCCTGGCTAGCCAACTGACATGCTGTGACGTTCTCTCTTCACCGTCTTCCTGTTTCCTATTCTGTTCTTCTCTAGCTCTCATCCTAATTAAAAAAACTGCAATAAATGTAACTCACAAAACTATGCCAATTCTTCACCATATTCATTTGCTTGTATGTTGTACCCACATCCCCACCCTTTTTCTATTTGAATCTTTAGACAGTAAGCCCTTCAAAGTCAGGAGTTGTCTTTTCTTTGTACAGAGCCGCTCAGAATGGGGCTCCAGCTCCGACTGGGGCCTTCGGGCTCCACCATAATATATTTACTAATAACAATTATGATTTTCAATTTTAGAGAAAAAGAGAAAGAACGTATAAATTGAGACTGATGATACCTGCATTCCAGGAATTACCAATCTGGCTAATTTAAGTAAACCACACAGCAGTAAGAAAAAGAGGTGAACAAGGCCAGGTTTACAGCTATATTAATAGGGATACGATATTGATACGATTGTGACCAACACAGGTGCACCAGCAAATGTCCCTAGAGTGGAAGCAGTTTATACCATCAAAACTGCCCTTTTGCTCCTATAGCTTATTTTGTTTGGGGTGGGGGGTATACAGGGATGAAATTTGCCATTCCAGAAAAAACCTAATGTTGTTGGTATAACCTGTGTTCAAATTATGGGCTTGTTTACATGGGACGTTACTGCGTGGCAAGTCAGAGTATGAATCTCCAGCACACTCGGCTGCACACTGTAACGTCCCATGCAGACACTGCTACAGCACATTAAGTCCCAGAATGTTCTTTGATTTATTACACTTTACAAAAAGTATTAGCCAAAGCGCATTCTGAGACTTTTGGGTGTGCTGCAGCAGTGTCCACGTGGGATGTTACTGCACAGCAAGCTTATGCACTGTCAATTCATACCCTGGCTTGCCATGCAGTAACATCCTGCACAAACAAGTCACAGAAGTTCTTTGCCAACATAGCATACAGGTATTTAGCTGCACCGGCCAATTGTACCTAGTGTAGACCTGGCCTAGGAAGCCACTCTGATAGCAGCCAGAAACAAAGGATGGTGATGCTAGAAATCATTGTCACTTGAAGACAGGACTAAGTAGCAGAAGCCACATCTCAGGGCATCTTCCCAAATAAGATTTGGACTCAGGGAGGGGAGAGAAGTCTCCTAATCTTCACAGGTTATAGTGAGCAAAGAAGCGGGAAGGAAATGGAATAGTGCAACTAAAAGCCAGAGACCATCACATAGGTGTACAATGAAACTGACTGGATGTTCTGAAGTTTCCAAGACCTCTGGAAAATAATTTCTTTTAGGGTGATAAGATTGGCAAATATTTAATATCTTTAATATCATTTAAAGTAATCTATTCTTGCTGCATCTGCTAGGTTTTGATTTGTAATATTGATAATCATTCTACACAAACGTGCATCATATGCTTTAAAAATTGTTGCACAGACATTCATTGTCTTGATGCTGTTACTTAGGGAAAACATTTAATTTTATATTAAAGTGAGATTTCACTTAATATGCATCTTGGATAAAAGTCTGGAATAATTGCTATCTTGATGTGATTTGCATTATATTAGAAAAGCAGGGGAAACCTTGCAGGAGGTCTCCAGACACTTGAAGTGACAACCTCAAGCCAAAGACATATTTGCTTATATTTTGTTAGAAGTGATTGATAAAATAATTTGAAGGGGACAACTTTGGAGAATCATGAATGTTCTGATAAAGACTTGTATACATGGAAAAGAACGACATTTTTAAATGGAGTCAAATGGCCAATTTCATGAGAACATTCCATTTTTAACATTGCATTGTAATTAACAGCCAAAAAATGCTTTATAGTGTGCTAGAAATGTTTCAGTACACACCTGATGAAAATATTTGCCACTCCTTTTTTAGCTAGCTGGAGTTTTAATTTCAAGTTTCCATGAATAAGGCAAACAATTTATTAAAAAAAATCCACAACACCTGTCAATAAAATAATATTACCATTTTCTCTAGGAAGAGGACTGGGGGGAGAGGCAACGGTCTTCTTTTTCCTAAGTGCTTGTGTTCTCTCAACTTCCCTTGCTGATCTCAATATTCCAGCCTACAAGGCAGGCTCCTTGTTTCGCCCCCCTGCAGGAGTCTATGCCACTGAGAAGTTGGAACTTAGAAAGGGGATCCACAATGCCCTCCCCACAATGGGTATTTTTCCTTTGCAAGAGTCAGGTCCCCTCTTCCTATGATTTCTTTTCCATCCTCTCCTGCTGCTCTCAATGGCATCTGTAGGCTCAACCTAAGAGCTCAAGAGTAGGCCAGCTACTTCTCAGAAAGGCATCACCTGCCTCCCACCTATCACAGTGCAGTCAGTTGCTCAAATCACAGCCACACCTCACGCACAGGAAGCCAGACCCTGAGAGAAAGATTTTGTGTTTTTTCACTAATAACTATCAATTTCATGTTTTCTGTTAAGTCCATGATTATTGGGATAATAATACAGCATTAGCTAGGATTGCTTGAGATAAATCATACAGACACAAAGAAAAAGTTCTCCTAATGGAAAATAAAACAAGAAAATATATTCACAATTTTGGAAGGCTTTCAAGCTCAGCAAGTACTGAATTCTGAGTACAGTTTAATTTTCCACAACACTCTGTCAATTCCCTTCTTTTCTGGAAACAAAATGACACACTGCTTCAACTGCTTTCCCCACTAACTTACTGTATATAATCACTAAATTCTGTGTAATACAGTTCACGTGTTTCCCATTTACTTCTACTTTCCTAATCATTAGATTACATCCCCTGGCTTTCAGACAATGTACCATATTAACGTGAGCAAGGAAATCTAACAGAGGGTTCCAGCATTGTGCTACAGATTGAAGTCTCCCTTATTCCAGTGAGAGAGAACCCAACTCCCTTAACATTTCCTTATAACACAATATTCTTGATGACCCTGGAATCACAGTTGTTAGCACATTCTGTAAGACCTTTTTGGAACTGTAATCTTTACTAAACATACAGTAGAACCTCAGAGTTATGAACACCAGAGTTACGAACTGACCAATCAACCACACACCTCATTTGGAACCAGAAGTATGCAATAAGACAGCAGCAGAGACAAAAAAAATAAAGCAAATACAATACAGTACTGTGTTACACATAAAGTACTAAAAATATAAAGAGAACGTTTTAAAAAAAAATTGACAAAGTAGGGAAGTTGTTTCTGTGCTTGTTTCATTTAAGTTAACATTGTTAAAAGCCTTTTTTCTTCTTCATAGTAAAGTTTCAAAGCTGTATTAAGTCAATGTTCAGCTGTAAATCTTTGAAAGAACAACCATAACGTTTTGTTCAGAGTTACGAACAACCTCCATTCCTGAGGTGTTTGTAACTCTAAGATTCTACTGTACTTTTTTAAATAGGATAATATTCCTTCTTAAGTATTCATTGACTGTCTAAAATACTGAGGAGTCTAAATACAAATACTTAAGTGAGAAAACTATTTAATTGGGTTAGACACCAAGCCAAAATTTCCCCTACCTGTAAGTTTTCCTCTTTCTTCAAGATCTTCTATACCAGTTCAGATACTTGGGTACTCTCGTTGTTTCTGCTGTATACAGACTAACACGGCTACCCCTCTGAAAGTTGGGTTATAGTTTCTCCCACCAGCAGATGGAGACAGCTCACTAAGGCTGAGATTTTCAAAGGATACTAAAAGAGTTAGGGGTGCAAATCCAATTCAAAGGAATTCAGCAAAAGCCAATGGGAGTTGGGCTCCTTTAAAAATTGCAAGCCTTAATAATCTCGGAATTATTTTGGGGGAGTTCTATGGCCTGTGCTACACAGGAGGTCAAACTAGATGATCACAAAGGTTCCTTAGAATCTATGAATCGGTCTCAATCCATTGTCTGGGAGGAATTAAAGCACAGATCCTTGAAGAGAGATGAAAGCTTTACAAAGAGGGGACTTACTCGTTTGTTTAAATAAAATAAAATGATTATGTAAAAAATATTCCAAAAAGCCAAGCCAAAAGCAACAAGCCCCACATATTCCACTTTGTTTGTACACTCTATTTTGATTTTTGTAGAATTTTCAGTTTTATTTAGACCTGATGGTAGGCTCTCTGGGAGCAGGTGACTCTTCCACCTGCTGTAATGCAACAATCCACATGCCCTGTGCAGGGTCAAAGGGGTTTCTAGATCAGATCTTCTCTGAACAGGGCAACAAATATTTAATAATGGGCTCTTCAATCTAGCAGAAAAAGGTATAACATGATCCAATGGCTAGAAGTTGAAGCAAGACAAATTCACACTAAAATAAGGTTGTGAATTTTTAACAGAGAGAGTGGTTAACCACTGGAACAACTTACCAATGGTTGTGGTAGATTCTCCATCACTGGCAATTTTTACATCCAGATTGGACATTTTTCTAAAAGATCTGCTCTAGGAAATATTTTGAGGAAGTTCTGTGGCCTGTGTTATGCAAGAGGCCAGACTAGATGATATCACAATGGTCCATTCTGGTCTTAGAATCTATGAATCTACAAAGCCTGCTTCTTCCCTCTTTATTCCCGCCAGCTGGATGGCCCTCCCTCCACAGCCTGCTTTAGCCCTCTTTGGGGTAGATCAATAAAACCTTCCTGTCCTGTCCCACAGTGGAGCTTATTCAACCCCACAAACTGGGACATCATCCTGCTCTCTGGGATGGGAGATGGTACTATTGCCTGTGTAACTGGCTGTGTTATTGCCCCAACCCTTTTCTCTATTTTTCCGTAATCTTGATTCTTATCTGTGACCGCCTTTCCTCCAGAATTGGGATTGAATATTGCAAGGATGGCCAGCTTTTCAATCTGCGACGTCTTCATTCTAAAACTAAAGTGTCCAGGAATGTTATTACTAACCTTCAGTATGCTGACGACTATGCTATCCTTCCATACACCAAGGCTGACTTGCAATCCACCCTAGATCTAATCTCAGATGCCTATCATACACTAGGACTCTCCCACAACATTAGGAAGACTCAGGTGCTTCACCAGCCTGCCCCTGCACAAGTTGACCCCCTCGTCCCACAAATTGTCATTGGCAGTGAACCCCTGGAAAACATTCCCTTACCTTGGTAGCCATCTCTCCCAGGCAGCCAACCTTGATGTGGAGATCAAGCATAGGATCCACTGTGCCAGCACATCCTTCAGAAAGTTGCTATGTCATGTCTTTATTAACAGAGATCTGCAGATGGAAACTAAGATCCTGGTCTACAATGCAGTAGTCATCTCCACTCTTTTTTATGGGTGCGAGAGATGGGTGACATATTGAAGCCACCTTAAGCGTCTGGAATGGTACCAACAGCGCTGCTTTAGGAAGATCCTCCATATCAGATGGGAAGACCATCGCATCAATGCCAGCATTCTCTCTGGAGCTAACATCACCAGTGTTGAGGTGAAGATAATGAAACATCGACTTCACTAGGCTGGTCGTTGTGTGCGGATGGTTGATACTTGTCTTCTGAAGCAAGTCCTCTTCTGTGAACTTAGTCATGGTAAGAGGACCCACGGGGGACAGAAGAAATGCTACCAGGACGCCCTGAAAGTATATCTTAAGAAGGGAGGCATTGACCCCACAAATTGAGAAAAGCCGGCTGGCAATAGACTGCAATGGCATCACATCATATATCAAGCCTAAGCTTGTTTTGAAGAGAATCACCTTGCTCAAGAGGCTCAGAAACGGCAGAGGAGGAAGGAAAGTGTACAGCATCCCGGCCAGCAGTTGTGCTCTCTCCAAGCAACCACCTGTCACATATGTGGAACAGTCTGTAGAGCACGAATTGGACTCTTCAGTCATCTTAAGTCTCATCAATGACTTTCCCCCTGGTGGACATCATCCTCGTACCAAGAGATAGCCAACAACAATCTCTCAAACATTTTTAATACCAAGAAACTACAATTCAGCTAAGAAAAATGTGGCAGTAGATGTCCAAGTTAGAGGACGAAAGCAAGAACAAAATAATTCTGGACCAATTCTTGAACCCACAGGATGCTTTGTTCTGGATTAGCTCTCCAGATATCTTTTGTGTAATAAATACAGCCAAATATGCAAAGAGGTTTCTAAATTGCAAAGAAAACAACATTGTGATTCAGGAAGAAAAACTTACAGCTAGGGAAGATGCCATCTTTGATGATCTTCTTACCAATACTGGCATTATTAAAATAGAGAAGTTTGGAACCAGTGACCATGTGCTGCTTGAAAATAAAGAATGGATCAAGAGAATGCAGCAGTGCAAAGGTACTAGGCTTCAAGGCGGCAAATTTTGAGGAACTGAGTAGTAAAGGGAGTAAAATCTGACAGGAGGCAGTGTTAAAAGCCATCAGTGCAGAAATATCTGAAAAATCTTGAGAAATAATAAGTAAAATACAGGAGTCTATAATTCCTCTGAGAAAGAAGAATGCAAACTAAAAGCAGCCAATATGACTTCATGAGGGGTTGCTCAAAGATCTACTGTAAAAATTTCTAGTAATAATGAATGAAGGGGAAGGAAAAAATATATAGGAACTCAGAGTCAATTAAGGCAGCAAAAAATCAGAATGAGTTCATGCTATCCAAAGAGGTTAAGAGGAATAAAAAGATTTCTATAAACAGATCAGAAAAAAGTATTAAGAAAGCATATTGCTTACTAAAAAAAGATGAAATACCTCAAAAATGGCAAAGATACTGAACATTTTTTTAAATGAAAAACTTTTTTAAAAGAAACTCAAGAAATGTTTGGACAATTATTAAAAAAAGACAACTTTATAAAAACAGTAACTGATAAAAATGAATAAGAATATTTAGACAATTTTAACTTGCATAAGTTAACCAAGTCAGACAATATTCATCTTAGGGAATTAAATGAAGATAGCAAATTAATTTACTGTACCATTGACAATCTGGAAACCTCAGATTTGAGGAAAGTTTCACAGTATTGGAGGGTGGGGAACACACTGTAGTGTGACCTTCAAAAAGGAAAAGAATGATCCTTGCAATTATCTCCTAAGTCTGACTTCTATCTATGGAAAAAATAGTAGAGGAAAACAAATTACTTAAACACCTAGACCTAACAGGACTGTAAACAACAGACAGCTTGGTAAAGAATAAATCTTGCCAGACAACTGGATTGTTTGTTTTGGCAGCATTATTAAATTAACACATGAATGAGAATGCTGTCAATGCAATCTATTTAGATTTCACTAAAGCATTTAATGTAGTCTAAAAAACATTCACTGCAAATTAACTCATATTGCCATGGATAGGAATACAGTCATGCGGCATGAAGCTGGCTGAAAGACCATACTAATGATAAATGGTGAAGGATCAAGTTGGAGGCATGGAGGTGTCTAGATTCAACCTGGAAAACTGCCAGCTAATATAATTCAGAATGAAGGCATCAATGGGACCGAGAGAGTTGGAAAGAAGAAATACTGAAAGGGACTAAGTGATGATAACAGAGGGCAAATTAGAAACTAAGTTTGTGTGAAAAATGACAACAAACAGACCAATAGTTTGGGCTGTTCATTCAGAAGCACCATATCATGGAACAAGAGATAGATGCTTTCCACAGAGCTTGACTACCTGGAACACTGCATCCAGTAAGTCATTACTGCTTTTCCAAAACACTGAACCATTATGATGGTGAATGAAAAACCAAAGTGATGCTGACCAGACTAGCTGCATGGTCTGAGCTGAGCAAAGCTGAAAGAAAATGATTTTTTAGAATTCTCCATTTTAGTAATGTAAATGTTAGTAATAAATGTCAATTTCTTTACTCCTGCCAGTGTTCCTTCCCTTAAAATGAGGTAGTGATGGAGGCACTGCAGTTATGACACAAGGGGGTAAGGATCAAATATGTTGCAAGCTCTATCATAAGAACCTAAGAACGGCTATACTGGGTCAGACCAACGGTCCAGCTAGCCCAATATCCTGTCTTCCAACAGTGGGCAATGCCAAATGCTTCAGGGGGAACGAACAGAACAGGGAAATTATCAAGTAATCAGTCTTCGGTTGCCCAGTCACAGCATGTGGCAGTAAGAGCCTTAGGGACACCCAGAGTATGGGGTTGTGTCCCTGACCATCTTGGCTAGTAACCAATTCTTTTTTGCATCCAGTTATACATTTGGCTTTCACAACATCCCCTGACAATGAGTTCCATAGTTTAATGTGTGTTGTGTGCAGAAGTATTTCTTTATGTTTCTTTTAAACCTGCTGCCTATTCACATCAGTGGGTGACCCCCTGGTTCTTGTGTTATATAAAAGGGTGAATAACACTTTCTTATTCAATTTCTCTACACCATTTATGATTTTATAAACCTCTATCATATCCCCTCTTAGTTGTCTCTTTCCTAAACTGAACAATCTCAGTCCTTTTAATCTCTCCTCATATGGAAGGTCTTCCATACCCCTAATATTTTTCTTGGCTTCCAATTCTAATATATCTTTTTGAGATGGGGTGACCAGAACTGCAGGCAGTATTCAAGGTGTGGGTGTACCATGGATTTATATAGTGGTATTATGATAGTTTCTATACAAATGAGATACTGATTAGCATTTAATTCACTGTAGGTTAATGGCTATTCTGATTTTGATTAAATCTCAGTGAGATAAACGGAGACCACAAGCCTAAGTGCTTGGTCTAAAGGGAGACATACGTGGGTCTGCACCCAAGAGAGATGATGACTAGGAAATTTTAAGTGGGTGCTTGTACTATTTGTAACCTGGGAAGTGGGCGGGCCCATTGCTATAGGCCCCTCCCCCAGCCTAAGGGGAGGAGTCACTGAGCCCGGGATACAACTGATTATGGGGGACAACTAATGAAAAAAACCAGGAAGGGGCATGGGGGTCACAGGTTTAAACAAAGAACTAGAAAGGAACACCGAGCAGAAAACCTCGGACAGCACCCACTGCCCCCAGAAGGTGTCAAGGGAGCCAGCGGACACCGCCCAGAGGAACTCTGCCCGGATGCATGAGTGCACAAGGGAACGGAAGTAGGCCCCACAGTCTCAGAGCGCCCAACCTGCCAACCTCCTCTCCCTGGTCTTGTAGATGACCATTTTGGCCAGGGCGAGGAGGAGGCGGACGAGGAGGTCCCGTGACTTTGTGGGGCCACGGATGGGGTGTGTGGCCTTCCTCGGAGCCTGGGCCTGAGGAAGGGTCGCGACGCTCCTGCTAGGAAGAACAAGGCCCTGCAGGCCAAATACCCCAGGGAGAAAAGGGGCGGAGCCAGGTCAGGAAAGGGAAATTTAAAAGGCCGGCCTAGCAGCTCAGTCAGGGGAAAGATGCCACTGGAGGCAGACGTGTCTTCCCAGAGGCTGCGGTCTGGGCCTGACTCAGGCCCTGTGGTTGGTCAGATCAACCATCCCACCGACCGGAGTCTCCAAGGCCTACCCGGGCCGCTGGGCCCTAGTAACTGGAGTGGGCCACCAAGCCCTAGTAGCTGGGAAGAGCTTCCTGAGACCACTGGGTGGGAGAAACCCCCTGAGGCCGGTCCTGACTTGGAGGAGCTGCCTGACATCGGGGACCAACTGGAGTGGCCTGAGCCTGGTGTATCGGAGGATCCCTTGGGACCTGGAGGAGCTGCCCTCCGCTGACAACCCTAAGGAGTTTCCGTACCTGCCACTGGGGGCCTTACAAAGACAAGGATCACTGAGTCCAAGAGAAGTTGTTCTAACTGTCAGGGTAAAAAGACGGGGAAAAGGTGCTTTTGGCCTGAAACCTGGGACTCATTCAGAAGAGACCCTTTGCAAGCTGGACTGATGAAGGACAGGCAAATCCCCCTCAGCAATGGAGGCATGCACTACCTTTGCCAAATGCTCCAGTTGCTACCCATAGTCAGCATCACCCCATCTCTTTTGGATCAAGCTTCATCCAAGCTCATTTTCATTCAAGTCCTTATCTCAGGCAGGTACTGGAAAAACTAGACAATACGCAGCCTAGGTCCAATGAAAAAACAAAGCTATACATTGTGCCTGTAGCAATGCAGGCCAATTCCCTCAGCTCCTCTCCAGCAACTAAGTGCACATGTTGAACAGTGTTTATTACATTCTACGTGACCACCAAAAGCAAGTCTTTGTGAAGAATTAGCTCCCAACACCACCCCCTGGAACCTCCCTGAAAGAGGTGAACCATTCATAGTAGTCCTGTCCATGCCTAGTACGGTTCACATATAAAAGCATCAGCATGTACCCATCAACTTTGCTCATCACCAGAAAGACCTTGTAATCTCTGCCATATCTATGTCTATAACAAAACAACAAGATCAAAGCAATCTGAGGGTTCTAAATACTGCCAGAGTTACCTCAACACCACCTTTTCAATGGCTTGCCCAAGAGGAACAGGTTAGAGACAGCAAAAGAGTTAGTGGGATTGTCAACATTTTTGGAGCAAGGGCTTTCTAATTGCTTGTTTAAGGGAGGGCCAAAACTCTCTCTTTCCCTTAAGAAGGTATTAACAACTTCTGCCACCAGTGGACCCAATTATATCACTTGATTTCTACAGCCATGAGGGGCACAGCCCAATTGCACAGATATTAGCCTATATTAGAGCCTCAGTGAGCCAAAATCAATAACTTGCCATCCAGAATATTTCAGCTGGACAAGAATTCCTTCATGCTACTGTGGAGAAGAAGATAGACTTCTTCAACCTTCACAGCAGCCAGCACATAGTCTTTTAAACAGCTCACTCCTCTCAAATGGTCAGTCCCTGCAAAGACTCCTTCTAATGGCGCTCCTCCACCCATCCGTTTCATCTGCTGCAGGTCAGTCAGTGAACAGACAGGAAAATATAGTCATTAACTATTTACACAACACTGCACTTTACCCACACATTAGATTCTTCCTGCACAAACTGTTTAACTGAATAGGTTTTGCTATTTTAAGTAATGCTTGCTATTTCATTTTTCCCCCCAGTATATCTGTGGTGCCCTTCAATTTCCATGTCAAATATGACTGCAACATATGGTTCTATGCATTTAAAATTGCTCTAAACAGCTGTACCCCGCCTATATCTCTGTTTGCATCTCCTCCTCACACCCTGCCTAATCCTCTATTCTTCATGCTCCCTTTACCTGCTTCTCCCACTCTTTGTTTTCATGCTGCCCTTGGAATAGCACCCCTGCCTTTGGAATAGCATCTCTCTCCCTGAACAAAAAGCATCCTCCCTCTCTTCGAAATGTCTCCTGAAAATCATTTCTTTAACCAGATCTGATCTCTATTGTTCTCACTCACACCTCTTCCTTTAGTTGTTGTATTGTTTCCTTTCAATTAAGAATGTAAATTTCTCAGGGTGAGAACAATGCCTGATTCAGTGTGAAGCACATGTACGCTTCTAGTGACATCTCTCAGATATTTTTTAAAATTGAATTTGTCAAGAGAAATATTCCTAAGCATCAGAGCATAGACAATACCCAGTTAGTTGCCTATGAAGTCTTCTGCCTACAAAACCCTGATGCACCCCCTCGCAGGCCAGATAGAGACATCTCTTCAAACAGTCCCATGAGTTTTACTGAAGAAGGCTCTCTAAATGTAAGTGAAATCAACTCTACGACATGCCTGAAGAGTGGGATTCCAGTAGCTATATATCTGTTTGAAGTACTTAGTTGACTCCCATCACCACAGCGCCTGAGCATCTCACAATCTGAGAATTTACCTTCACAACACCCTTGTGAGCTAGAGAAGCGCAATTATCCCCATTTGATAAACAAGGAACTGAGGCATAAAGGGACTAGACTAATGACTGCCCAAGGTCACAAGAAAGTCTGCATTCTGCCTTAGCCAGTTTTGTTGCACATGTGGGGATGCACAATTGTCATCTCAGGGGAATGGTTTCTACTGCTCATTCAAATGGTTTCTATTGCTGTGTTATAAATCTGTTTTATGATAGACTTACAGCCAAACTGTTACTCTGAACTCTCAGCAACTGGAAAAAGGCTCTGAGGAATATGGTTTACCTGGAGAACC
This sequence comes from Emydura macquarii macquarii, assembly GCF_026122565.2. Taxonomy (NCBI): domain Eukaryota; kingdom Metazoa; phylum Chordata; order Testudines; family Chelidae; genus Emydura; species Emydura macquarii. Next base: position 6,817,715 of record NW_027133465.1, read on the forward strand.
TGCTACTGCTTGCTACCAAGACTCTTTTATTCCAACTAAACTAAAGCAGTTCTAGTTCATGATTGCTATGTTGCTTGGTATGTGTGAAGAACTCTGTGCCATTATACATGTTTACGAATAATAAGATAACCACACTTCATGTATTCCAGTAAAAGTTTTGCCCATATTTTGGTAGACTTTTTTATGCCACACAAAAACAATTAACTCCCTTTAGTATAATTTATTTGAATCATAAATTGATTACAGAGATGGAAAAAAACCTATTAAGTCATATAACTGACCACTCTGCCAGTACAAGATAGTTCCCTACAGCACATTTTACATGTTTGTTTTAAGTGCGTTTGCTACAGTGTAAGCACATAAATTGTCTGCAAAACTGAGACATGTTCCCTGACATATGCTTCAAGCCAACAAGCTGTTGGAAGACTTCAATTTATGACTAAACGTTATACTGCACTTTTATTTCCCCAACAGACCTTAGCCCTTTTTCCACCTCCCTCAAGAAAAGTTTATTTGTATTTTGCTTCACAGCAAATATATATAACAAAGAACTCCCTGATGATTTTTAAGTGCAGTCTGTGTGTTCAACAGGCCATAACACTAGGACTGGGAATGTACTGCATGTCTATGAAAAGGGTATGTATGCTGCAGTCTAAAATGAGGTCCAGTTCTATGGAGCATGAAAGACAAATACAGCAGACAATAGTGTGCAGACAGGTTTTTACCAGTTGCTTGCTTTTATAAATAGGAAAAAAGGGGCTTTCTGTCATTTGAATCATGGTATCTTGGAACTCTTACAGACTGCTGCATTTTAAGGAGACTAAGGTGGCACATCCAAAACACTATGATATAATTATTAAACAGCCTCGATGTACACAGTGCTGTATAGTAGGTATAGTGTGACAAATGGCTAACAGGTGTCTGCCTGAAGCTGCTTACAATCTAAAGATGTAGCAGGTTGATTACCATACAACACAAAGCATGAGTGACCTACTGCCTCAAAAAATAGATGAATTTTTTAAACGTTTTTTGCAGGAGGGAAGGGAAGTTGTCATACACTAAACACACCAGGCACATATGAGAAAGCCTAAAAGAAGGCTCAATATAGAGTGAGTGGAGGTAAAGGGCAGAGCGAGAAGAGAAGCATGGACTGTCTAAAAGAACAAGAGGCACTACATTAACCAAGCTTGGATCAAAAGATCTCAAGCCGAACACTCGATTAGCAATACACGAACACGGGGCTAGAAATGATTGATCCAGCTGGAGAAATTCAACTGCGAATAGACTGATTAGTTCAAAAGTGAACACCAAGAAATACAAATGCAAGGAGAAAATTGAGTAGGATGATCACAGCTACTTCAACTATTTTCTCTAGAAAAATGTTGGGAGACAATGATTGGTGTGAGAGAGAGACAGAGAATACTGCCTTCTAGGGAAACAGTTATGCAGGGTTCCTGAGTGCATCCGTTACAAATCTAGTAAGTATTGTTTAACTGTGTGGGTAGAGAGTCCATTATCAGAGGTTTTCCAGAGGACACAGTTAACCTAATGAAACAGAACATACATTCCAGTTCTAGAAATTATTTCTCCCACTTCTTCGATGCTAAGAGCTCTGTTTGACTGTTAAATACCATGCCAAGAGGAAAAATAGCCATAACTAAGACCTCTGTGCAATTATGGATTAACTATTCTTAACATTATATATGAAATTAGCTGATTCTGGCAGAAACATTGCCATTATTATTTTGCTTCTGCCAGTGCTGCTTTGAAAAGCCGCAGCCTGTGAAGAAGAGGGAGCCTTATTTAAAAATAAGTGATAAAACAAAGCTAAGCAAAATTATTTCATAGCCTGCTTTAAGAGCCCTCCCATGTGTACTTCCTTGACCTACTAAAAGCCTATCACAATAAAAAAGCCTGGCATGCAAACATACCAGTCCCTCCTGTGAAAGCCATTATCTTCTAAACAGCTGTGTAAAAATCAGCATTTCAGAAAAACAATGAAAACCTGAAACTACCAGGAATGAAAAGGCCCTTATATGCCAATCAGCCTCTTGCCATGCCACATGCAGTCAGACCTAGAACTTCCCTTTGTTCCAAAGGGAAAGAGTATCAGTCCTTACAAAGGTGGTTTCTTTTGGTTAATTATATATCCTGCAGATGTATAATTTTTAATTCTGACACCCCAAGATCCTCTGCCAAAACTCTGTATTTAATTCAGAGGGATACAATAAATAATGTTTTAACACAGAGCTACATGTGAAAAATTAAAGGGGAGAAAATCATGTACAAAATTTACTGCTTCCATTATCCTGAGGAGAAAACAATGTCACTAAGATCATAGACCCATCTGCTCACCTGTGTCTCAATGACACAAATCAACTTGATCCAAGCACTTCCTCCTACGCAAGGAGAGGAGTGTAAAATACAGTCTAACTGCAATGTCACTTCTTCTCCTGCAGGTGTCACTGCATCCAACTGAACCACTACAGGGCACAGAAATACCTAACAATGGAAGAGGAGACATGAGGCATTGCTACTTAGTGCAGTGGTTCCCAGCCTTTTCTCTGCCGCAGCACCCCTTAATATCTTTCATTAGTTGGAGGTACACCATCATATTGTCTCCAAATAAACTCTCCCTTTTACTGCCTCAGTTAAAGCTGTTTATCACACCACCCCTGCGATTTACAGCCTGTACAATAGTTAGTGCTGTTAGACTCTAACATCAACTATATTGCACAGACTGTAACAAGCATTTTTAGTCAACTCACACATTCACACCAAAACCACAGTTCTGCCCCACCCTCACCCAGTCCCCACCAGTTCTCTCTCTCCAGATCCCCCACCCCAATCCAGCCCCCACCTCACACCAATTCTGCCCCACCTCACCCAGCCCCCAGTAGTTCTGCCCCCAAGTTAGACTAAAGGAAAACCCTGGATTTCCTTCTATTAACATGTATTTCTTAACTCAATATTAGATCAAAACAAATAGAATGAATAGAATACACAAAACACAGCTCTTGTATTGTTGGTACCTTTCCCATTTGGCAATGTTAGTCAAGAAGTGCCTGTGTAACTTGGAAGGTGCAAACAAAACTAATTGGATCTTCCTTCAGATTTAAATATTTTATACAAGAGTTTGCAGAGAAAACCACTTAAAATGAAAAGAGGGAGGTTTTCCTCGCAGAAGCTATATCACCTTACTAACTACAGTACTTGGGAAGGATAAATAGAGAGCTAATCAGAAGCACCCAAGCTCTTGGGGGGCCCTGAGGAATCTGAAAAAAATGTCTGGGCTCTGATATCAAAAGGATTCTGAAGAGAGTCTAATGTAGCCTGTGTCTTGTCCAACCTCATTACGAGAAACAAAGGCAACATGGACCAACAGGGATAACGAATGTTGTAATGGTCCAGACACTGCAGAAATGTTTCAGTTTACCCTTCCACCTCACCCACAATAAGAGGGGTGAGGTCTGGGCAAGGAGTCCCTTACTGCTGTTTGCATGGTGCAGGGGTGAACAGACTACCCCTCAACTAGTGGAAGAAAGAACAGCCCAAGAAGTAACACCCGGATTTAGCAGGGCAAAGGCCTGCTTGTGGCTTCAAAAACTGGAATCTCAATAGAGTCTGAGCTTGGAATAAGAAACCACTTTTCCTTCTTTTCCTGCAGTAACTAAATCTGTCACCTCCTTGATGGCTTTGTTGCACAGAGCTTCTTCAAACAGTTTCCATCTGTCAAAGGGGGTTTGTGATCTGACGTTGCTGTTAGCATCCCAGACATTTGAGTCTTTGGTCTCTTCTTGATATAAGAATACAAAGGAAAGTGCATGAAGCAAGCTTTAGATCATGACAAGTAGCATTATAAATAAAGGAGAGAGAGTCAGACCCTTCATGTGTTTTGGTCCTACTGGAGCCTTTATATTTGTGCTTGTTCATTTTCCTCAGGACTTTAGCCCATGAGAGTTAGGCAGCTTTCAGCATTTCATAGACCATTGCAGCTTTCAAAGCAACAGCTCTCAATTTTGAGGAAGAGTTGCATTTTCTTATCCAGAGAATCCCTATACTGATGGTGCTCCCTTCCCCAAGACGAAGGTCTTTTTGGTGAAGACTGATGTAATAGTTTTAGAGGACTTTGGGTACCACACATAAAAAGACAAGATAAGAGCTGAAACAAGGAAACAGGACAGACAAGGATGAAGTATAGGGAGGAAGAGAAAAGAGAGAGATGATGTCAACTGTACCAGGGTCATGACATGAGGAGCCACAGACTGCCCATCTGGGAATCACTGTGTTTCTGCCACTCCATTGTACTGAATGGAAGAAGTTCCTGAAGAGCAGCACAGCCAATCATCATGACCCCTCATCCCAAAGTCTACGATCACACACTCCTACATCACTAGAGCAACCTTTAAACCTTTAGACATATATATGATAGTTAATCTTAAGAGATGGGATATGATGGCCTCTTTTTATTAATTATTATTATTGTTATTTTCACAGTGCAAAGCACCATGAACTCGCATCATAATGCACAGTAAACACAACACAGAGTCACTGGCTAGCAATCTTCCTCTACATTTTGCTGTCTTCACAGAGTCTTTGGAAGCACAACACGCACCATTCCACATCCCATCCAGTCAGCCACACTGTTGAAACATATTTGCTGTGGACACCCTCTGCACCTGGCACCTGGAAATCCTATACAGTGACAAAATGCACTGTCATGAGAAACACATTCTCAAAAAAAACAAAACCCCGTAAGATGTTGGATGCAGGGGTGGAAAAAAATCAATGACCCCACAGATACCTATTTCAAAGTCCCAACTGCAAAAACAGAGAGAGAGAGATAATGTATAGAGAGAAACAACATACAAAGAATAAAACATTAAGTACTTTTCATGGAAACGTAACTCAACATTTATCTTCCTATTCTGTCAATCCCCAGGTTCTTCCTCAGATCCTGTTCCTTCAGGAGTCCAACACAAAATAATACTTCAGTATTGACAAACCTGGCATACAACTATGATAGCAAAGTATTTTAGGACCCGAGCATGGTTTCCCTAGTGAACACTAATCTTGCTGACTCTTACTTTGGTGTTAAATTGTACTATGTCATATACTGCCAAAATTACTTACTTTATCAGTCCAACCAGCTCCTTATGTTCCACTGTGTATTTTGGCCCTCCCTCACAATCATAAACAAAAGAAGGATGCAGCATATTATGGACACTAATCTGTTTTACAATTTAGTGACCCTAAGAGAAAAGAAGAGTTAGCCTTCAGAACGTAAATCATTGCCTTATAGCAATGTTATATGCCAGGACCAGGACTACAAGTATCTGGTTCCATAAATTTTGTTTTCAGATAATGAAAGAATGGTCTCTCAAACCTCTATACCAAATAATAAGAAACAATGCATGAAGGGAAACCTGAATGAATAATACGAGAGATGTTTACTGTTACAGATAATGCATCAAAATTTATCCTCCAACCTTTTACACAACCCAAAAATGAGTAATTACATGCCACAAGATATCATCTACTCCACAAATCAAGTCTCTGAAACTACAAAAATGGCTTTTTAAAAGTCAGTGTATTAGAGATTACTGTGCAGACAGACATGAGTGCTCTTGTGTACCTGCTGCATTAACAAGTCACCAGGAAAAAAAAAATCAATACTCTATATTTTTGCTTCCATTAGTTTATCTAGGGCTGAAAAAACAACCACTAGTTTAGTTTGTGAGTGCATCAGTGATTGTTATATTCTACACTTCCTACACAGAGAAAACAAAACAGGTTTGTTTTAAGTAAATGTAACCCTGATTAGCAAAATTCAAATTAATGTTTTATTAATGACAATAATTAAACTCCGTAAAAATCAGGATATTCTCAAGAAACTGCAGTTGGTACAGATCCTTTTCTTCCTAGGTTACTTGTTCAAATCTGGACCCAGTTACCAGTGAACAAACTAGTTTCATTCCAAGAACAGTCCAGCGATTATGTGAAATGAGTTGTTGGACTCAGTCATCTACTGGCATAAATGTATTATTATTATGAGTGATACAAAAGTAGAAAACAGAGACAAAGGACTGAAGGGGCAATATGACAAATGAAGTAATCTCTCGCAACTATTGTAGAAGTGGCTCCACCCAGCTCAGCCTAGTATGAAGTTGCAATGAAAAAAAACAATTGTATAACAGGCAAAAATGTGTTGATAGAATGACCATTATGGGGGTGCATTATTTTGTGACATTTTGTGAAGTTCCTGTATGTATCATTTTTGTTGTTTGTTTAGCTTCCTCACTTGCACCTGTGCTATAAAATTAAGTTACAAAACTTCATAACCGAATATAGTCCTAAAAGTATTTTAAAGAACTAGACTGGTATGAATGCAGCTATTTTCTTTACTTTTCTGTGCAAAAAACTGAGATTGACTAAACAGCATTTAGAAACTGTCTGCAGAAGCTGTTTTTACAGAGGTTAGGGCAAAAGAATAGGAATCAGGAGATCTGAACTCTCTTTTTAGTTGGTTCACTGACTTGCCATGAGAGCTTTGTCAAATAACAACCTTTGCCTGCCTCAACTTCCCCTTGAAAAAAATGGGACCACCACCTAATCATCTTTATAAAGCATTTTTGGATCTTTAGATGAAAGGTGTTATATGAAGTATTATTAGTGTTGAATTGCAAAGTTTGCTTACAGAAAGGAATTTTTAAAATACTTTTAATATAAATATTTTAATTAAATACTCAATCAGTAAAACTATTAAAGCTCAGTAACAGTAATTCCATCGTAACCAGAGGGAAAAGGGAGTCCTGCTTAAACCCTACAGCAATGCACAATACAGGAAAATGAAACCATTAAGTTTGTTGGAGAAACATCAATGAAAATGTTCAATGCTTTGTAATTTTTGTGTTTACAAGATGAAAACAAACCATTGTCTATCTAAAGCAACAAGTACTGGATCACATCCACCTTTACATGTATTTAAAGCACTAAAGAAAAGGAGAAATTCAATTCTATCCACCATGCATTTGTCTTAAGATGCAATAATCATATAGGATAGCTGTAAACAAAGCAGCCTTCCTTATTTTCAGTTTCACTGCTTGGTGGTTCCTCTCCTCAAGATTGGCAGACAGCAGCAATCAGAGTAGTTTCCCACCTTGCTAGCTTTTCCTTCCATTTTTTAAAAGTTAGTGACTAAGAAAGGTTTCTCAAAATTGGAAGTCATCCATTTAGTCCAACTCAGCTTAATCAGAAATCCAATCCAGCATTCCTGAAGGTCTTCTGCACATCATTCTGCTCTATTCAGGTTCATATGCCACACCATCACCATTGTTTCTGAGCACCTAGGACCATCACCTCAAACACCACATTTTCAGGTAAGGTTGTACAGTCATCAATTCTACCAAACTATAACTCCTCCTTTCACACAGGTATAACTGGAGAGTAGAAATCTTAAATGGAAATTAGTGTTCTATAACCTCTGCAATCTATTATTTATTATTTATATTGCAGCAGCACTTAAAGGCCTCAAATCAGGGCTCGATTGTACTAGGCGCTGCACACATATAACTAAAAGAAAGGATAGTTCTGCACCAAAGAGTTCAACACCTTAGCCTATGACAAGAGACAACATGTGAACAAAACAAATAAATGGAGAGAGGGGATGAGAGGACAAGGAAACAGTAAAACAAATATTAGTGTAATGAGCAGCAGCCTTAGTACACAAGGCATCACAGCCAAGGTGAGTTTTAGGGAAGGATATGGTTCATAGATTCCAAGGCCAGATGGAACCATACAACTTGCCCAGAATAACGCCTAGACCATTTTTTTCTTTTTGTAAAATATCCCACCTTGATTTAAAAATTGCCAATGATGGAGAATCCACCACAACCCTGGGTAAATTGTTCCAACAGTTAATTAATTACCCTCATTGTTAAAAATTTACACCAGATTTCCAGTCTGAATGTGTCTAGTTTCAACTTCCAGCCATTGGACCATGTTATGCCTTTCTCTGCTAGACTGAAGACCCCATTACTAAATATTTGTTCCCCATGTAGTTTCTTATACACTGTGATCAAGCCACTCAACCTTCTCTTTGATAATCTAAACAGAGATTGAGCTTGAGTCTGTCACTATACAGCAGATTTTCTAATCCATCGCATCATTCTCGTGGCTCCACACTGAACCCTCTCTCCAATTCATCAACATCCTTCTTGAACTGTGGGCACTAGACCTGGACACAGTATTCCAGCAGTGGTGACACCAGTGCCACATACAGAGGTGAAATAACCTTACGGCTCCGACTTGAAATTCCCCTGTTTTTGCACCCAAGGATCGCATTCGCTCTTTTGGCCTAAGAATCACAATGGGAGATCACATCCAGTTGATTATCCACCACAACCCCCCAAATCTTTTTCAGAGATTCGCAGAGTCCACCATTCTGTACATATGGCCAACATTCTTTGTTCCCAAATGTATACATTTACATTTAGCCATATTAAAACACTTATTGTTTGCTTGCACCCATCTTACCAAGAGATCCAGATTATGTATCAGGACTGTCATCTTCGTTATTTACAACTTCCCCAACTTTTGTGTCATCTGCAAACATCATCAGTAATGATTTTATGTTTTCTTCCAGATTATTGATAAAAATGATAAACAGTACAAAGACAAGAGGCAGTCCCTGCAGGATCCCACTGGAAACGCACCCTCTCTATGACGACATCCCATTTACAATTGTATTTTGAAACCTATCAGTTTGCCAGCTTTTAATCTTTATATTTTTCTAGTTTTTTAATCAAAATAGCATGCAGCGCGAAGTCCAACACCTTACAGAAGTCTAAGTATATTATGTCAACACTATTACCTTTCTCAACCAAACTCGTAACCTCATAAAAAAAAAAAAAAGATATCAAGTTAGACAGGATCTATTTTCCATAAACCCATGTTGACTGGCATTAATTATATTACCCTCCTTTAATTCTGTATTAATCAACTCCTGTATCAGCTGGTCCATTATCTTGGGATCAATGTCAGGTTGACAGGACTACCATTACCAAGGTCATTCCATTTACCTTTTTTAAATACTGGCACAGTTTTCTGGATTTTCTACTGTGTTCCAAGATTTATTGAAATTGAACATTAACGATCCAGTGAGCTCCTCAGCCAGCTCTTTTAAAGTTCTTGGATGCAAGATATCCAGACCTTCTGATTTTAAAATGTCTAACTTTAGTAGCTACTAGAGAGCCAAGATGAGGTAAAGTAATATCTTTTCTGGACCAACTTCTGTTGGTAAGGGACACAAGCTTTTGAACCCCACAGAGATCGTCTTCTGTGTGGCTCGAAAGATTGTCTCTCTCACAACCAGAAGTTGGTTCAATAAAAGATAGTATCTCATCCACCTTGTCTCTCTAATACGTTGGCACCGACACGGCTACTATTACACTGTATACAACATATTTAGTAGCTACTGTTTAACATCTTCCTGAGATATCAGCATATAAGACTATATGATCATTTTTCCCCCAATTACAGAACAGAAATATTTATTGAAGACTTCTGCCTCTTCTGCATTACTATTAATAATTCTATCATTTCCATCTGGTAATGGACAAGTACCATTGCTAGGATTCTCTCTCTTCTTAATATACTTAAAAACCACCTTCTTAGTTTCCTTAACTCTGCTGGCCATAGATTTCTCCGTGTCCTTTTGCATCCCTCAATTTTCTACAATTCCTAGCTTCTGATTTATATTTATTATCATCAACTTCCCCTCTAAGACATGTCTTTTTTTTTTTTAATCAATATAGTCTTCCTCCTTGATTACAGCTTTTTGGGCTTCTAGTAAAGTATTTTTAAACAAATCCCAATTATCACTCACATTTTTCTGATTCAGTTCTTCCTTCCATATTTTTTGGCTTGTAATTATTTTCAGCTTTGTGAAATTGGCCTTTTTAAAGCACCTGGACTTTATTCTGATCACATTTCTAATGTGCAAACAAGTCATGATCACTTGTAAATGAGATACTATTAATTTTTAGTTCTGTCAACAGTTTCTATTTATTTGTCAAGATGAGGTCTAATATAGAATATGGATTCAACACTTTTTGAGTTAGGAAATTGTCATCTACAATATTTAGAAATTCGAAGGATATTTTGATACACACTGCATGAGCTTCTAGCATGTCACTCAAACTGGAGTACCCCATGATCACATAGCTTTTTTTCCTACACATTATAGATAGGTGCATAAGGAGCCAGACATTCTTTTCCCTCGAGTGAATTGGCGGTCTACAGCAGACACCAACTAATACTCCATCTTGTGCTTTATCTATATACATTGATCCATAGGTTTTCAACATCATTTTCTTGCCAGTCACCAGTGATTCAGAAATAGATAATGCAATTTCTGACATACAGTGCCACTCTCCTTTGATCCTTACTAAAAGAGCTTATAACCATTGATTTTAACATTCCAATCATGTGAATCATCTCATCTGGCTTCAGTAATACCAACTAGATGAATTCATGCTCATATGTGAGCAATTGCAATTCCTTGTTTGTTACATAGTGGCTTTCTTGATATTAACGGGAAGAAAGTACAAAGGTGCTTTTGAGGATATTGAACAAATGGACAATGAAGGCTGGCATTGTTGGCAGAGGCCAACAGCTTAATAATGTCATAGTGTCCCATGTGAGAAGGAAAAATGAGTTTCACTTAGAACATTTGGCAGGAGAACATAAGACCACAATTTCCTTTCCTCTACTGACATCTCACTTCCTCCTTCTGAAAGTTCCTGGTATAACCAACCTTACAGAGCAAGGATAAGGCAGCTATGGTGCTCTGGAAGCAAAGCATGTTACTCAACTTACAATGATGGTCTTAGAAGCCACTGAAACTCTTTCATGCACCTTCCAGAGTCCAAGCAACTCTCTGAATCCTTAACTTTTTGGTTCTGACGGTCAAGAGTTTTAGTGCTTTCCAGATAGATAGCGTGCTGCTTTCCTGAAAGGAAGAAGGAAAACAACTGGGGAGGAACCAGAAGGTGCATATAAATCTTCTCTATCCAGACTGGCTCCCAGCCTGATTGACAGGAGAAAAACACAATGTATATACTCAAAAAAGCCACATCTCAGAAAGAAAAGTTTACAATCAGGAAGGCAGAAGTATGGAATGGGAACAAGGAATTGCAGCAGGAGATCTGAGGAAAGAACATGGTAGCCCTGGACTGGCCCTGTTGATTTCTCGTTGATTTCACTTCTGTTGATCTCCCTGTTGATTTAACTTATATTGACTTACACCAAGGATCCTGTTTGAAGGTTCTATCCTGTAAACACACACATGCTTAACTTCAAATGTGCTTACCTCGCAGTCAATGGGACTGCTCATGTGCTCAAAGTTAATCACATTTACAAGGCCTGAAGTGGCTATTCCAAGACAACCAGGGGAGACCTGCATCACTAGCACGCTCCATTACTATCACCTCATCAAAACATTCTGTTATCCTGTCCAGTTAGGATGAGCAACAGATTGTAAGCAAGACAGAAAAATAACTAGCAGTCAAATCTGCACTGAGGCCCAATATTCTAAGCACTTCCTTCCCTTGCAATGCTTTTTTGGGGGGGCAGGGAGGTGGAGGGGGCCCTAAATAACTCTCTTTGGCAAAAGATTTAGAACAGCTGCTACAAAGACAGAAAAGACTAAAAAAATAAGAAATGAAGTGCTAGTAGCAAGACAAACACTCCTGCTAGAGAGTAGTGAGACGTTGGATATCCTACAGGTCACTTCAGTCCTTCAGTCACATGAGGAAAGGAAACACTCAACAGCTCGACTGGCAAAAGAGTTTGCTTTTCTCTCGTGTACAAAAAACATAAATGCAATAAAGTTAATAAGTCAATACAACAAAGCAGTTCATTTTTCAAAAATGTTTTCCCAGTGAGAATGGTATGTTGAATCTAAAAAGTACAGAGAAACTTTTCACTGGCAGAGCATTCCTCTTGAGATTTGAGTAATTTTCCTATGCCAAATTGGCAAAAGAACAGTATAACTTTAGTGCTTTTGCTAAAGGAATTAATTTATTGCAGGTCAGAACATGCTATCCCTTATATACACATATTTCATATAAATTGGAGAAAAAATGTAATACCCCAGTAGTTTTAAAACCAACCATCCTTCTGACAAGATTATTTTGCAATAAAGTCACTGTACATTACAGAAGGCCACATTGCCATGTTTCTTTGTGGAAAAACAAACAGACCTGAGTACTGCAAAGTCCTTCTGTTTGAGCAGGCATTGGTGGAGGGCCTAACCATTAAGAGTGGAAAGCATGGTATGGTCATACAGCTGTGTTGATAACAGGCATGGTAATTAAGCTATGTGTGATTGTGGTAGAATGGGAGACAGGAAGAGCACTGCTGCTTCGAACTATTTATGTTTTGCAATTCCCACATTCTTGTGTTTTTAAATTTATGTCAAGTGGTCCTAAGTTTTGGATGGGCACTCTGTGGTGTGGAGTTTTTTAGATCAAAATCTAAACTACATAAATTATGAACATAGATAAAAAGTAGCAGGTATGAATGTTTTAAAAAACCTTGTTATCCAACATGCAATTAAAGTTAAACAATAATGAATTTAAGAGTCATCACGTGATGTTAGAAAGGACCAAATAAAGGATAATTTTAGGTTGGTTTACATATGAAAGCTTTTTTCCTTTTTAATACTACAAAGTACCAGTTCCAAAAAGAAATCCAACCAACTTCAAAGATTTCATTCTGCATACCCTTATCTACAAACACTCTCTGTAAACTGGCCTTCCTTTTTGTTGTTATAATGGTTTGGCTTCTCAACTTTTTCCAATGTTCCTTTACTCACCTAGACAAACTGGAGAGTTGCCTGACTGGCATAAAATTGTCCAGCAGATTCCAGGGTCAGATCTACTGTAGTAACACTACAGTGGCTAGAAAGGTCCAAATATCAGATGTTCTAGTGATGTATGCTGGGATATTCAAAGGATTTAGGCACACACTCCATTGAAATTCAATGAGTTGGGCACCTAACTTCCTTGGACTCCTTTGAAAATTTTACCCATGACAACTTACAATAGAGATGTAACCTTAGAATAGCAGAATCATACAAGCCAAAGAGATTGTGACTAGATCTTCTTATAGTCCATTGTCCTGCAAACGTAAAATCATTCATTACAGGGTATTTCTAGTGCTGTGGCAGTCTAGTTTCACATGTCAAGCAATAGGGCTTCCACATTTTCCAAAGATGGAGGAAAGTTTTGATTCATTTTGCAAAAAGCGAATGCATAGCCACAGCCCAGACTTTTGTGAAAACGAAGATGATGCCATTTTATTCGTCTTCTCTATCAAGGAACAGATGCTGACTAATGAATAAATGAGAGGTATCTGGGAATATTGGCCACTTCAATCAATGGTAGATAAGTAGCAGATATACATGTTACATATGAATTCTTTCCAGTTAAACATACTCCTCATTTTCATTTTAGGATTTTACATGCTGCTCCTACAGCTATAGTTGTGGTTACTGAAACATTCTGCTTAGTCAGAAAGCTGATCTGGTGCTGTTCCGTCTCACCTTCTTTCTTCAAGACCACAAGCATAGGCATGAAATAAAACTTTGATTGCATGGGCATTAAAATAAATGTGTAGAGTTAAACATGATTCAGCATCGAAATGCTGCTGTTTAAGTCAGACTCTAAGGTCACCATATCTAAGAACCAATCTCCAATTATTCTGGTTCCTTGTCCATTTTTAGAAGCTATTTTTACAAAACACACTAACTTTTGTAAGCCTCCTGCTAGGAGATAAGGATCTAAATTGCCTTTAAAGGGAATTCAAGTTATTTGAATCTTAAGAGTCACATAAACATTTCCCAATGTATAAGGAAAAATATCCCAGGTTTAAAATCTGAACAACTATCTATGAGTGTAAACACCAAGGAAAACAATTGATTAGGGTGGTCTGAGGAGCTATTTCAAAATGTAGGCAGTGCCTATATACAGATAGGAGTAATGGGGCAAATCAAGAACTTCGGGTGAAGAGTAGGAAGCATTCCTAATGGTAAGATCACCATTCTCATGAGAATGAATGGAAACCTACCAAATACCAAACAAAGTGATACAAAATAAAGCAAAAGGTAGTCTTGTAAATTTGACAACAAAATTTACTGGCAGACCTAAAATATCACCAATCCTTTTCCACAAGAATGAAAATAATAATTTTAAAAGTGACTGATATTTCTCTGGTTGGACAAGTAGAATTTTGCAAGGCTGCTATGGGGAACAGTCCTGAACTGGCAAAGTGGAACGTGGACAAGATAATCTAATTTGGCTTTTCTATCTCTAACTTTTAGGATTCTCATGAAAAATGAGCTGAACAGGGGAAGGTATTTGTCCTTGTCCACTTTGCTAATCTTGAATGTAGCCAGAAGGGAAATCCTGCCACAGATGATATATGTTACTCAAATATCACTCTCTGTGATGTAAGATATTAGAGACTGGCAAAACTCATAGCCAATTTTATTTGGAATGGAAAAATTCTAAACAAGACAAATGCTTGCTCATGGAAATAGAACAAGATGATTTCCAACATGCAGACATCATATTATATGCAGTAGTAATTTAAGGTAAATAAATTGCACTGAAGGAGAATAAATTGCACTGAATACTCCATATTCAGACTACTGTGTGTACCCCAAATTTATGTGCAAAAGGTATATAAAAAGAATAAACTAGTAATTAAATATTGACTTAATAGTTCCTTAAAAACAGATCTCATTTTGGAGCAGGGCACAAATGACTATCAGGAGTCACAAGCTATTATCTACCTGTGGACAGTTTTAATAATTGCTGTGGGAAGTTGAAACTTTTACATAACCTGTATTATGTTATTAGCCAATGGCTAGGGTTAGGTTTCCACTCTGAATACTATGAATAAACTTCTGCAATTATTACAGCAGAACAGGGTAAACAAAGCAAGAACAATTACTTCAAAACCTCCCTCCATTCCTTCATATGTAGGCTCACAGAGGCCACATTTAACATAGTAGGCACCTAACACTACAATGTAAGCAGTCTCCTTTTATGGAATGGATGGAGTCCTGTGACAAAAAAGTAATACATTATCAGTGCTAACATCTGTGTAGCTATAGCTTGAATGTCTCACAGTGCAGATTGGTAACTTAAAGCCAACCAGACCTGATGAATAATGAATAGGGAATTTAGAGAAAAATGCAGATGAAACTGACAATAAGCATCATTGATCAGTTCTCCAAGACCACAAAATACATCTTAAAACCGCAGCACTGTGAGATCTTTAAAATCCTGGGTAGTTCCTGCAGAAATGGAGGACAAACCCAACTCTATGTGTTGCTACAGGATTCCAGCAAGAGGCTTTTTACTCTCCTCCCCACCCACACACAAAAAAAAAAACCTCTTTGTAACAGCTGCAGATTATTGTGATAAGCAGCCTCAAAAATACCAAAGCAAATTAAGAACTTATGTTTGTGAAGTGGACTGTCTTTTCCTGGCCTGACCATAACCTAGTCATCCAAACTGAGAGTAATTAATTAAAAGGCTTCACCTTTTCTGACATAAAGAATATACTAAACGAGGTTGGAATAAGATCAATCTGATTGTGGTGAGGAGGACTCAGACACTTGAATACTCCCAGTTCCCAGAAGTTCCCTTAAGGGTGAATGGATTCCTGTGAAATAGATCTTCATTGCTTTTTAGGCAATCTTCTGTTTTGTTATGTAGAATTTGCTAAATGGGAGTTGCTGTAGTATCCTCCATAGTTCCGTCATTCCGCTTCCCATAACCACGCCAAGAACTAAGGACATGCTATATCAGAACAGAAATTATTCACTTTAGGGATTTTAATTTGTTCTTTTAAACAAGCCTCAAACTCAGGCAGTTTTTTCTGAATGCCATAGAGCCCCAATATATTTTCATTCTTTAACCCCATGCACCTCCTTCCTAACAAGCCTTTACCCACCCTTTCATTTGGGCTAAGATTAGACCGTTAAAAATCATTTTTGAATTGTCCAAATCACTCCAGCTCAGACAATTGAAAAATGCTCAGTTTGCAAGTACAATGATTGTTTTTTCCAACTGGCAGCCTCGCAAAGTCAGGCTGGCTTCTTGCTGGCTTACCAGTCAAAGATGCAGCAAGCCAAATTTAGCCCTCTATTGTTTTCAGCAGGGTTAAACACAACTGCAAAAAAAGGGGCAGAAATCAATCATGCAAATGAAACTTCTGCCCTTTCTATACTGGGGAGTTTTGCACCAGGTAGCTACACCGTTTCAAATCCCCAACATAAATGCTCTGCACCAGTGTAAGAGGGGGCTTGCAGCAGAGAAAGGCATGAGGGCTTGCCTTGGTGTCACTAAATTGACAGGAGTTACAGGGGTGCAAATTTCCCTAATCTAGACAAGCCTCTAGCAAAAGGTGACCTGTAAGGGGCAACAGCAGGGAAACAAGTTTGTCCCCTTTTCACTTATTTACAGGTAAGAGTCATGAAAGGCTTTGTGAGATTTCATAAAATGTTTGTCCTGCTCCCTTAAAAAAAATTAAAAAAACCAAAACAAAACAGAAATTCAGGTTTCATCTATCTTAAAAAGCTGCACGGACAAAGGAAAGCGAACTAGCAGGATTCTCTGATACCCATCACTGCACAGGTAAGAGTTTTCTAGATTGCTAAGATTTGCATAAGGAGGACCCTAGTGGATTTCATGAATTTTTGGCTAAGTCTACACTGCAACCGGAAGTGTAATTTGCAGCTCATCTGGACAAACGTGCACTAATAGGTACCCCATGGGTACAGAAAATTGCATTGCTAGCTCCCGATTTTATATGGACAATCCCGATATCTGAGGCTTTTTCTTATATAGGTGCCTATTACCACTCCACCCCTTGTCCAGATTTTTCACACTTGCTATCTGGTCACCCTATTTCTAGCCTATGCTGAAGTCAGCACCGCTGTGTCTTCACTGATATTTTTAGCTAGCTAAATTAAAGCTAGCATGGGTATGTCCATACAAGCTGTGAATTACATCTCTGGTTGCAGTGCAGATGTAACCTTAGGCTCTTCACCCTACCCTGGTAGAGGGAGGCTCTGCTTGGGATGTGTGTGTGGTCCTTCCCCCCACCCCCGTTTCCCTCCATTCCTTCCCCCATTAATTGGCTTGATATCACAGTATCAAGGAAGTTGAACCTGATTTATTGAGAGGAAAAGTGATTATTATCCAGACTATTTAAATTCGTCTTTATAAGCATGTAAATCCGAGCCCAACCCATTCAAAAAAGGTGCACTCTGCCTTCCATTGGGTGACCAGATACAAGTGTGAAAAATTGGGACGAGATATGGAGGCGAGTAAAAAGTGCCTATATAAGAAAAAGCCCCGAATATCAGGACTGTCTCTTTAAAATTAGGACATCTGGTCATCCTAGTCGTCCCTCACAAAGAGTAAGCTCTCACACAGCTCCACATTCATTCAGAATCCCTTTCTAATTCCCCTTGTTTCAAAACCTCTCTTAGACCTGACTACTTTTGAGCCTGTCTCTTTACTCTCCACCCACTATTTATCTAGCAGCACCTGCCTCCACTGTCACTTCACTCAATCTTGATAGAGCTGGTGAAACTCCTGCCCAGCAACTCCTAATGTCTGGAACAGCCTTCCTGTCTGTCTCCACCTTGTTTGAAATCTACTGAAAACAGTTCTCTTCCCTTTATGGTACCTCTTAACTAGGCGAGGGAGTAAAATTATTGAATTCTGTTTTGCAGTGTCTCTTTCACATAAATTATAAGCCTGATTCTCCACAGTTACAGCGCAGTCTTATACTAGGTAACTATGCAGTGACTTAGGCCCTATACTCAAAAAGAAATGTAACCTAGTGATGCATTAACAAGTTTACTAGAAATAGGCCTCTCTCTGAAAAGGGGTTTCAAGCACATGGGCTCTACCCTTTGAAGACCATTTCCACACAGACAAACGGGCAATATAAGGGAGATGAACCACCAGCCTAGAGGAATTCATGGATTGGTTTTGGACACTTATATGAGTCACATGGTGTGCAGATCTATGTTTGAGATGGAAGTTAGAAAAGCCAATTCATTTTATGTTTGATGTTACAGAGAGAGAGTATTAGGATTTATGAGTGTCAATATAGCAAAACAGAACCTGGCTACCTTGCAATTCTTAATGAGTTATTGCTAAGAAAAGCTATTCACTTTCTAGTCAGGTTAAGCCTTGCACTCCATAACCTATTCCTACAATAGCCCTCCTTAACTTTTATAAACTGCTGCAGAGGTGAAAATGTCTGGGGATGGATAGGTTATAAGCGTTACAGTAAGTTACAACTGACAAGAGCAGACATATTTGAAACCTGGTTTTGCTGGGATGAATGGGCTGGATGTTTATTATTTAAGTCAAGCAGGTTTGGGCCTGGTTAATGCATATACCAATGCTGCTTGTTTTTCTGAAAAAGCAAGAGATTACCTGAATGCACTTATATTTATTATTGCATGATGGCAGAGCCAATCAGGATCAAGGTCCCATTGTGCTAGACCAGTGGTTTTCAACCTGTGGTCCGTGGATCCCTGGGGTCCACAGACTGTGTCTAAGATTTCCAAACGGGTCCACACCTCCATTTGAAATTTTTTAGGGGTCCACAAATGAAAAAAGGTTGAAAACCACAGTGCTAGACAATTTATAAACATATAATAAGACACAGACAAATGTAAGACAAAAAAACCCCAATAAGCAGAACATACCACGCAAGTCCATTGGACAGGGTTGGCTGCTAATTCTTTTTTTCTTTTTTTTTTAAAACACCCAGGACAGATGACATCTAAAGGGCAAGGGAAAGGGATAGCATCAACATACAATATTTATTTTAATACTATAGGTAGGGCTCGTGGCTGTACTTTGGAACAAAGAGACAAGAAGGGGAAGACTAGTACTGGAGGTTGGGGGAGCGGGGAACTCATTGAACAAGGAGGCTGGGAGTCAAGGGGGAGAATGGGCCTGGGAGCCAGTGGTTGGGGAGGGAAAATAAGATCGGCTAAGGAAACAGGGGAAGACTAGTACTGGCTGGACAAGAGGACTGGGGTCATAAGAGCACACTGAAATTGGACAAGGTGCCTGGGGAGGGGGACTGGGAGCCAGCAGAGATAAGGAACGTGTACCAATGAGAGACAGACTGGATGAGTAG
Source organism: Emydura macquarii macquarii (assembly GCF_026122565.2). Taxonomy (NCBI): domain Eukaryota; kingdom Metazoa; phylum Chordata; order Testudines; family Chelidae; genus Emydura; species Emydura macquarii. The sequence continues at coordinate 6,836,960 of NW_027133465.1, forward strand.
CCAGGAGGGGAGAAACTGGGAATGACTGGGCAAGAAGATTGAGGACAAGGAGCTGGGGGGAAGAGGAGACACTAAGTCAGGGAGTCAAGAGGGCTGAAACTAGGGCTTGGTCTACACTACTGAGTAACTTAGGTCAACATAAGGAAGCTTATGTTGACCTAATCACGTGTACACACTACAGCCTTGCTCCTACCAATGAGGGAGCACTGCTACACTGACATCACAACTCCACCTTCACAAGAGGCACAAGGCTTATCTCAGTGTAGTGAGGGCGATGCAGCACCTGTGTGGACACTGAGGGTTACTTACATGGGCTGTAGGCTGTCACTCTTCTCAATTTCACATAGAGTCAGGAAATTGACAAGGAAGCCGGGTGGGTAGGAAGCTCCAGCTAGAGCCAGGCTGGCACCCCCAGAGCTACTCCCTGAGGTCCTGACTCCCCACTCCCAGCTGGGCTACCGCCCGGACTCCTCACTCCCTGCAGGGAGCCTGGTAGCACTGAGGCTTCCGGCTCCCCACTCCCAGCTGGGCTGTTGCCCAGATTCCCAGCTCCCTATTGGGACCCTGGCTGCCCGAGGCTCTCCGTGAGGAGCTCAGATGCTGCCCTGAGGTTCTCGGATTCCTGCTGCCCCGAGGCTCCCAGCTCCCCACCGGGGGTCTGGGGGCTGTCCCCCCAGCTCTCGGGTCCCTGCAGGGAGCACAGCAGCCACCAGGAGCGTGGCTACCCCCCACCCCGGCCTCTCGGCTCCCCACCCTCCACAGGGAGCATGGCAGCTGCCCAGCAGGGAGCTGGGAAGGAAGGGGAGCCAGGAGCCTCAAGGCAGCACCTGGGCTCCCGGCAGGGAACCTCGGGGCAGTCAACTCACAGCAGGGAGCTGGGAGCCCAGAGGCAGGCTGGCGGGGAGCCGGGAACCTGGGCAACAGCCCAGCTAGGAGCCAGGGCAGCTCTGAGGGGGGGGAGGGGGGAGCCGGGAGCCTCGGTGCAACAGTCAGGCTCCCAGTGGGGAGCCAGGAGCCCAGGGCAGCCCGGCTCCTGGCACAGAGCTGAGAACCCAGGCTCTCAGACCCCCACACTGCCCCTCTTAGGGCGGTGGAAGCGCTCCTGGCGAGGCTGCACACCACTGAGAGAAGAAGAGCAGTGTGGACGTGAACCTCAGCAGTAATTACTGCGGTGTCTGTAAATCGACCTTAAAGAGATCGACTTAAGTTTTTAGTGTATACATGCCCCAGGACTTGCTAGCTAAGGAGCCTGGGACTAGGATGTGAAGCCTGAGGAGTAGAGAATGGGACTTTAACAAGGAGCTTCGGATGGAGAAAAGCCAGGACTGGGACAGGGACAAGTTGGAAGGGAATCCCTCAGTATAAAAGGTAATATTGAACAACAAGATATGATGTAAAACAAATATTTCTTACACACATTTCTACAGTATCTTTCTTACCTGCTTATTGCCTTCCAAGTGTGTGACCACTCTGGAATAGATGAATGGGCATCCATTTACCAGGCAGGACACAGTAATCCTTATCTTCCTAACTCTGGTCACCCAGCCCCTATATCCAACAGGATATCTGAGAGGGTGTAAGTACCGGCATGGTCACAGCACAGAAAACCACTAACGAAGTTTGTTCTGCCTATGGTATGCCTAAGGGAGGACAGGAAACCTAAGCTGAGCTAAGGAAGGGTCAGAAGCAAATGGTGGGGGTGGAGATCGAAAGGAGCTGGTGAATCAGTATTGGGCTTAGGGTTGCCGAGACAGCACAGCTTGAAACACTTGACGTCTGAACACCACATCAATTAATGCAGTCAAATCCAAGAAGTAGTGCTTGAATAAAGTATGCAGATCGCACAAAGCAGGAGCCTAGCACAACTAATCCACAGAGCCATCTATCTTTCTGCCCAAGAAGTAACAAAGGCCTTATTAGAATGGGCCTGAGTTGGTGGACACGGAAATACAACATACTTTAGGAAAGAAATTGGGATAGGTACAAAGGGTCACTACTTCCTTGTGAAAAACTGAGTAGAGAAGGACACAAATAAAAGCAGACAGTTCACCCAACTGCACACAAAAAAGCTGTGATCACTCAAGGATTCAAAGAATCTAAACATGGGGAGGTTTGCATTAAATTGAGACTCCAGGGAGGAACCAGCAACTTAATGGGAGGTCAAATAATAAGGACTTCTCTACACTTAAACCACTACAGTGGCACAGCTGAGCTGCTGTAGCACTTCAGTGTAGACACTGCCTACGCTGACAGGAGGGGTTCTCCAGCCAGCATAGGTAATCCACCTCCCTGAGAGGCAGTAGCTAGGTTGACAGAGAATTCTTCAGTCGACTAAGTGCTGTCTACACTAGGAGTTAGGTTGGCATAGCTACGTATTTTAGGGGTGTAGATTTTTCACATCCCTAAGAAACATAGGTGTGCCAATTGCAAGTTTTTAGTGTAGACCAGCCCTCAGACAATGAGAGATGACAGAGCAAGACCCCCACAGGAAACCTGTCTTTAAGACCAAAAGGAGGCTTGGGATTGGAGGAAATCCAGGATGACTGGGATAAGATTTTTTTTTTTTTTTTTTTTTTTTTTAAAGGAAATCAGCTTGCGACAAATCTCTCAACTTATGAAAATAGCGAAAACCCTGTATTACAGGAACAATATTCTCTTTCTGCAGAAATAAAGGAGAGTGATTAGGACTTTGTCCAACATGCCCAGTTTCTTTAGATAACTTTGTTCATGAACCAGGCCCTCCTGCTTAGTTGCAGGACAGGACCCTGTCAAAGAAAGTTGGGCCTTTTGGGAAATAGTGGGTTGAGGCCCTCTCCAGTCTCCATTTCTAAGTCATCCTCCCTTGTAAACAGCTGCCATGTCAGTCTCGCATGTAATGATGCTCACACAATAGCTATCCCACGGAAAAACTTCTCAGTTTTATTGCTCCCTGCAGGGTTCTGGACAGTATTCTGCTGCAGTCTGAGAAAGCTCTGGCCTATAGCAGAGGCACTGGTGCTGTCTGTGTGCAGTCTTAGGAAAACAGCACTACATCAGTTGGCTCACATTTGGAAGGGTTTTTTTTGCAACAATAAAAGCAATAAAATTTTATTTTAAATGAAAGCTTAGATTCTGCAGAGGTTGAAAGCACTCCTCTGGGAAAATTTTCTATTTAAAAAGTGGATTTTTCGAGGCCCAAGTATTGAGCTTTTGCACAAGTGTGATAAGTGACATATTGTAAAGTACATACACCCATGACATGGGGCAGGTCTAATGTCACTAAAGAAATCATAGCCCTGAATTTCCTGACACTTGTGCATGTTAAAGTCACAACCGCAGTGTTACATTAACATCACACTGCCCTATCCACTATTCACACAACTAAAAGAGGCATGATCATTGATTCTGATGTTTCTTTTATGTATCTTTGGCTCTCCTGTGCGATAACACAACAGCGCCTTTGTTATGCTCTCAGCAAAGCTATTTATACATTGCGACATGCAGTGTCTGCTTCCTGTGTTCTCCAACAGTCTCAAATAAGTAGTTTACACACACATTAAAAAATGTAAACAGTTATTTTAAAGCCAAGACCACTGTAACAAAAATACAACAATATTCCTGATGAAAACTAGGCTCACTCTCCACAAAACTGAATGAAGGGACATCTGACAGCAAAAGGAAGGAGGTGGCAATCAATTGCAAGTGTTGAGTTAAGGAATACCTCTGGTAAGGAGGAAAGAGGAAGGATGGAAAAACACAACTCTTCCTTCCCCAGGCCTGAGAATATGCAGCAGGAACTGAGAAGGGATCTCACAAAATTGGGTGACTGGGCAACAAACTGGCAGATGAAATGCAGCATTGATAAATGCAAAGTAATGCACACTGGAAAACAGAATCCAAACTTTACATACAAAATGATGAGATCTAAATTAGCTGTTACCACTCAAGAAAGAGATATTGGAGTCTTCATGGGTGTTCTCTGAAAAGATCTGCTCAATCTGCAGCGGCAATCAAAAAAAGCTAACAGAGTGTTAGGAACCATTAGGAAAGGGATAGATAATAAGACAGAAGATATCACAATGCCACTATATAACTCCATGGGATATACTAACACCTTGAATACTGCATGCAGTTCTGCTAACCCCATCTCAAAAGAGATATATTGGAATTAGAACAAGTAAGAGAAGGGCAACAAAAATGATTACAGGTATGGAATAGCTTCCATATGAGGAGAGATTTAAAAAACTGGGACTGTTCAGCTTGGAAAAGAGACAACTGAGGGGGGATATGATAGACATCAATAAAATCATGAATGGTGTGGAGAATATGAATAGGGGAGTGTTATTTACCGCTTCACATAACACACAAACCAGGGGCAACCCAATTAAATTCACAGGCAGCAGGTTTAAAACAAATATAAGGAAATACTTCACATAATACACAGTCAGCCTGTGGAACTCATTGCCAAGGGATACTATGAAGGCCAAAAGAATAAATGAGTTAAAAAAAAATTAACTTAATTCATGGAGGATGGGTCCATCATGACTATTAGCCAAGATGGTCAGGGATGCAACCCCATGCCTTAGGTGTCCCTAAACATCTGACTGCTAGAAGCTGGGACTGGATGACAGAGGATGGATCATTCAATAAATTGCCCTGTTCTGTTCACTCCCTCAGAAGCATCTGGCACCAGCCACTGCTAGAAGACAGGACACTGGGTTAGATGGACCACTGGTCTGACCCAGTGTGGCCATTCTTATGTGATCATCCTGAGATCCCTGTTACTGACTGAATGGGATTTTAAAAAGACATTCAACTTCCAAATGTATCACAGCTACTACAGTCCCTTCTCAAATGATATTATAAGCCTATAAAATGCAGAAAAGTTTGCCTGGCAAAATTTACATTTAAGTACTTACCACAGTAATTTTTCATCTTTAAAGCATTTTACAAATATAAATTTATTCTCACAACACCCCTGCTAGGAAAGTAAGTACTACAAATGGTAGAGATGACGAAGATGGGGACAGGAATGATCTTTTTTGGCCACAACTGCATTGAACCTTGATATGTCTCCTAAAAACAAACTGTCCTGGCAGTGGTGGAAAGAGGAAACAGGATGGGGATGGTTTTCAGGCTATTATCCATCCCAGGCTGTCAAAGGCTTCCTCTGTTTTTAACGCTCAGATCCACAGCACTCTGACATCTCCTGAGCTTGCCAGGCCCATGTTATTCCTAGGCTTGTCTCCCTCTCAGGTGAAGTCAGGCTAATGTCAAATTTGCAAGAAGGGACATTATCCCAAATCCTGAGCTTTCTGGGGTCAGGAACACCAACAACCCAACATTAATTTTATCTCCACTGAGGGAAAATCTCGCTATGCAATAGAAGTAGCCAAAGTTGTGATCATGTGAACTGAGAAATCAATTGTACCAGATGCCAGTGCTGTCACTTCAAAGTCCAGAAGTGCCCATGCAAAGCAAACAACAGTTACTTTTAAATTCAGATCTGTCTAAGCTCATCCAAAAGCTAAATATATATATTAAAGCACCAAATTTGTGTTTACACACACACACACACACACGTACGTTTCTTTAATAGTGCCAATTCCACTGAGCTGAAAACAATAATAAGCCAAATCAGTTGGGAGGAAGAATTGAATCAGAAAAATGCGTATGCTAATTGGGAATCACTTAAGAAACCATTACTAGATTCCCAAAGAGCCAAAATCCCACATCAAAGAAGAAAGCCTTACTGGTTAAAAACAAATCCTGACAATGCTATTGCTTCATTACCAGATGGAAATGATAGAATTATCAGTAATAATGCAGAAAAAGCAGAAGTGTTCAATAAATATTTCTGTTCTGTATTTGAAGAAAAACAGATATTGTCTCATAATATGATGATGATAACACTCTTTCCACTCCACTTATGCCTCTGGAGGATGTTAAACTGAAACTATTAAAGTCAAATATTTTTAAATCAGCAGGTTGAGATAATTTTCACCCAAGAGTTTTAAAAGAACAGGCTGAGGAGATTGATGGACCATTAATGTTGATTTTCAATAACTAGGGGAGTTCCAGACAACTGAAAGAAAGCTAATGTTGTGCCAGTATTTAAAAAGGGTAAACAGAATGATCCAGCTAATTATAGACATTGATCCTGGGCAAGATAATGGAGTAACTGATACAGGGATCAAATAATACAGAATTAAAGGTGGGCAATGTAATTAATGCCAATCAACATGGCTTTCTGCAAAATATATCCTATCAAACTAACAATATTTTTGATGAGATTATAAATTTGGTTGATATTGTTCATGTAACATACTTAGATTTCTGTAATGCATTTAACTTGGTACCACACAACATTTTGATTTAAAAAAATCTAGAAAGATAAAATTAACATAACACACATTAAATGGATTGTAAAAGCTGGTTAACTGATTGGTCTCAGAATGTAACTGTAAATGGGAAATTGTCAGTGAGCAGATCTGTTTCCAGCGGGTCCTGCAGTGATCAGTTCTTGGCCCTACATTATTTATCACTTTTATCAATGACCTGGAAGAAAACATAAAATCATCACCGATAAAGTTTGCCGATGACAGAAAAAATGGGAGAGTGGTAAATAAAGAGGACAGGTCACTGATTCAGAGAGATCTGGATCTCTTGATAAACAGAGAAGAAGCAAACAACGTGTCTTAATCTAGCTAAATATAAATGCATACATCATTTAGGAAAAAAGAATGTAGGCCATATTTACAGGATGGGGGACTATCTTGGGAAGCAGTGATTCTCAAAAAGATTTGGAGGGGTCATGGTGGATAATCAGCTGAACATGAGCTCCCAGTGTGATACTGTGGCCAAAAGAGCTAACACGATCCTGGAATGCATAAACAGGTGAATCTCAGGTAGTAGAGGTTATTTTACCTCTGTACCTGGCACTGGTACAACCACTTCTGAAATATTTTGTCCAGTTCTGGTGCCAAGGATTCAAGAAAGATATTGATAAATTGGAGAGGGTTCAGCAAAGAGCCATAAGGATGATTACAGGTTTAGAAAACATTCTTAATAGCAACAGATTCAAAGACCAAAGAGAAGATTAATGGCTGATTTGATTACAGTCTGTAAGAACATAAGAACAGCCATACAGGGTGAGACCAATAGTCCATCTAGCCTAGTATTTTGTCTTCCAGTAGTGGCCAGTGCCAAGTACTTCAGAGAGAATGAACAGAACAGGGCAATTATTGAGTGATCCATACCCTGTCATCCAGTCCCAGTTTCTGGCACACAGAGGTTTAATACCTACAGGAGGGACAAATATTTATTATTGGGCTCCTCAATCTAGCAGAGAAAGGCATAACCACAATCCAATGGCTGGAAGTTGAAGATAGACAAATTCAGATTGGAAATAATTTCTTAATGGTGAGAATAATTAACCATTGGTACAATTTACCAAGGGTCAGGGTGGATTCTCCATCACTGATGATTTTAAAATCAAGACTGGACATTTTTCTAAAAGATATGTTTCAGGAATATCTTTGGAGAAATTCTATAGCCTGTCTTGTACAGAAGGTCAGGCCAAATTATCACAGTGGTCCCTTCTGGCCTTGGAATATATGAATCTATAAATAGTTGTCACACAGTTTTTAATTGGAGGTTCAGGTGACTATCAGTTGAAGATTCAGTTACACACTGGCTCACCAAGGCAATCTACTAAATTTAAGAAACTAAATCAAGGTCTGAATCAATCTAAACAGAAGAGATTTGCAGAGGGGAAAGCAAACACGTTTATCTGTTTTTTGTGATTATTATACAATTAAATGGGATGTAGTAACAAAAATGAATGAAAAAATCTATTAAATTTCTCCCTCTGTATGTATGTAGATATATATCTTTCATTCATAGGTAGATCATCATAGGTAGATATAATCGCTTTCATTCATATATTTATACTTACATAGAGCAGAAGAGCAAGGAATAACATAGAAAACCACAAGCTTGGGGACTAGGTTTATTGTCCCCTCAACTGTTTTTAAAAACTCTACCACTCCAGGCATTTGAGTAGCTGGGTAAAAGATACATTATAATAGCCGCTTTCTTTTTCAGCTCGCTCCTTCACCTTTAAAAGCAGAGCTTGAAAACTCAATTTGCCAGTAGCAAGCAACCAGCTTGTCCTAGCGATATAGTGGGGTGGGAGTCTAATCCAACAATTTCTGCAGAATTTAAGCTTTCACTTGGGATGGAGGGGAGTTGTTTCTAGTTGCTAAGGTTGTGAATAAAACCCTCCAAATGTGAAAAGAGGCAACTCTGTCTTCCCAAGCCTACAGGCAGCTCCATTGTCGAGGCTGCTGCTGCTGCTGCTTCTGCTGCTAGAGTGTACCAAAGTAGTTGAGCAAAATAAACAAGACTCGTCAGTTTCACTCTAGGTATTCAGAACTCTATGGGCAGCGGTGACACTGACATGAATTATGTGCCTTACACTGTTCTCAGAAAGCTGTGAACAGCAGACACAGACATGGGACTGAGACACTGAGGAAAACCCTTCCCCACCAAAAAACCAGAAGTTGCAGTAGAGTAGTGGAGACACATATACCTCCACAGGTCAAGAAGTCCCTTCTCCCTTCCAGCTGTCAGAGGAAAACAGAGGGGGCTTCAAATTCTCAGATACCTAGTAGGCACCGATATAGCTACAGAAGCTGGTCTTCTCACTAGAGCATCTCTCCTGAAATACCCGGGCAACCCCCTCCCATCTTTCAGGCCAACCTCTGGCTGGCAAGCATCCAGGAAAATTTTCAAACCTTGTAGACAAGGGAGAAAATACCATGTGCTAATTTACAGTTAGAATGACATTTTGGAATTATGGAGAAACGCATGCCTCTTTTAAGCAATGCATCTATTAAGCAAACACTAAAATTCCTTAAATTTTCTAAGTTGTATACAGTTTAGCTTGGATCTTTTTTTAAATAAAGTTCACAAACATGTTCAAGTTGACTTCTAAGCAAAAGGTACTGAATCAACTGTGTACTGAATTAAGTTTTACTGATTTACTTGTTGACCAACACAGCTATTAGAGCTACAAAAAAACCACCACACACAGTATCATGCATTGGTTACAGGGATTTGTATGCAATTAAGAGTATTTCATTGTTTCACCAGACTCCTGTGGCATCCAATTAAGTAATAACACAAGAGAGGCACTCTTAATTAATGAGGAAATCCTCTGCAAGCTAGACACAGGTGTGCAATTCTCAAGCAGAGCCTGAAATAGCTGAATAGATCATTTATTTTTTAAAAAAACTTAAATGCATATGCAATTAACTCAACAGTAGAAGGATTTTTTGTGATTAAACTTCTTTCAAAGGTTTACATTTCTTTGCAGTATCCAACAATTAAGTGGGGTATAAAAGATTAAAATACAAAACTAACACTCAGAGAGTGAGCTAGCATGGTTAAAAGTGATGACAATTTTCACTTGACTTATCAGTTTTTCACTAATTGCCCTCAGCACAAGTTTAAGCTCTGACTTTTGCATAGGAAGCTTTTTAAAAAGGTAATAGCCTACGCTGTCAGTAAGTGAATACATTTTGATTAGTTAGTCCATTTAATCTAGTTTTTAAACAGCTACAGAACACTTTCAACCATTATTATTTTAATCAGCTAAAATAAAATCAATAATATGAGTCAGTATTTTATGCCTACTGTATCTGATGTAATATCATATGGTTACAGGCTCACTAACAAATGTGAAGTTAGACAGCAAGAGGTCAAATTAATAGAAATTGGCATCTGTTTCAGGTATATGTTGTTTTGGAGAGAGGAAGAAGGCAGGAAACTGGTTATGGCTTAAACCCAGCTTCTTTCAACATTCATAATTTTTCTTGTTTCTCTAATCAGTGACGCACTATTTTCTCCTGTACTACATAGAAGAGAGAAATATTTACAAAAGACAATCTATCCATTACAGATTTTTGCCACATGAAGTCATATCTGCCACAACTCCTGCATATTTTCAGTTGTACATAGTCAGTTCAAAGGAAGGTTTTCACAATGGGGAGGAAATTTAAGTTTCTTTGTGAAACTTTTATGTAGCACCATAGTACACAGATCCCTTCCAATTTTCAGTAAAGGCAAGGGCAGAGAGACTCTACTTCCAGACAGACATAAAAAATAAAGGACATATTCCGTTTACTAATGAAGTTAAAATAAGAAAAAAGCTAACCACCAAAAGGTTTTCTTAGATACAAGAAATAATTTCACAGGACAAAGAACTAATAAGAATGTGAAAACCAACCCAATAGCTTCACGTCTATGCACAGAGAAGTTCAGAAAAATGGATAATTAACACAGCACAGACATGCACACAAAAAGTCCCTCATTGTAAGCTTGTATTATACTCAACTACAGTATTTAGACTCTGAGCTAAATAAAACTCCATTATAGCTACTATCAGTACAACATCTCTGTAGCACAGAGAGATGCCTGTCAAGGACAATGTCATAAAGAGGGGTGTTGTGCAAAATTACAAGAGCAACCTTTAGCATTCTGATGATATTCCTTACATGCTTCAGTAGAACAGAGGAAGTTAAGTACAGCATGGATTGACATTTCCATTAGAGTGTGATATACTTTTGTCCCCAAATTTCCCCAACCTAAAAAATGAACTTGTACCTTTTGATGCACTGAAGGTATAAAGCTATCCATTATAACTGCACATAATATTGTATGTGAATAGATATTTAAGGTGGAGCTGATAGTGATACTTATAGTTAAGGTACTCTGAAAACTCAGACCATAGATGTCTCAAGTTGGGTACCCAAAATTAGTAGATACATTTGAGACAGTTTGGTTCTTATATCTCTGGGTCTCAGTTCCCCATCCATAAAATGGGGATACTAACACTAGCTCACCTAATAGGAATATTATGAAGATAAATTCATTCATGTTGGTGAAGCACTCCGACATCTTGGTGACAGCACCATAGAAATGATCAGGAGGAGATTAAAAGTTTCATATTCTGTGCAGGGTTTGGAAGGTATGCAGTAAATAAGGCCTGTAGCCACACATTGAATGAAGATTTAAAGAAAGAGAATCACAGAAATGTAGGACTGGAAGGGACCTCAGTAGGTCATCTAGTCCAGGCCCTGCACAGAGGCAAGACTAAGTATTATCTAGAGATCATCCATGACAGGTGTTTGCCTAACCTGTTCTTGAAAACCAACTACGGAGATGCCACAACCACCCCAAGTAACTTGTTCCAGTGCTTAACCACCCTGACAGTAAGGAAGTTTTCCTAATGTCTAACCTATACCTCCCTTCCTGCAGTGTAAGCCCATCACTTCTTCTCCTGTCCTCAATGGTTAAGGAAAATAATTTATCACCCTCGTCTTTCTAACAACCTTTTACACACTTGAAGACTTATGTCCCCACTCAGTCTTTTCTTCTCCAAATTAAACAAACCCATTTATTTCAATCTTTCCTTATAGGTCATGTTTTCTAGACCTTTAATCATTTTTGTTGCTCCCCTCTGGACTTTCTCCAATTTGTCCACATACTTCCCGAAGTGTAGTGCCCAGATCAGGACACAATATTCCAGTTGACACCTTATCAGTGCAGAGTAGAGTAAAAAAATTATTTCTCATGGTTTGCTTACAGCACGCCTGCTAATACATCCCAGAATGATGTTCGCTTTTTTTGCAATAATATTACTTTGTTTACTTTTATTTAGTTTGTGCTCCAATATAACCCCAGATGGTCTTCTGCAGCACTCCTTCCTAGGCAGTCATTTCCCATTTTTTATTTGTGCATCTGATTATTCCTTTCTAAGTGGAGTACCTTGCATTTATCCTTATTGAATTTCATCCTATTTATTTCAAACCATTTCTCCAATTTGTCCAGATCATTTTGAATTCTAATCCTGTCCTCTAAAACACTTGCAACCCCTTCCAACTTGGTATTATCCACAAACTTTATAAATGTACTCTCTATGTTATTATCCAAATAATTTATGAACCAGACCTGAGACACATCCCTAAGGGACCCTACTTGATATGCCCATCCAACTTGACTATGAACCATTGATCGCAACTCTCAGTATGGTTTTCCAACCCTTTGTAGGTTATAGTAAGTTCATCTTTCTAGGCTATATTTCTCTAGTTTATGAGAAGATCATGGGAGAGAGTATCAAAAGCCTTACTAAAGTAAAGCTACACCACATCTACTGCTTCCCCTACCCACAAGGCTTGTTACCCTGTCAAAAGAAGGATATTAGGTTGGTTTGACATGATTTGTTCTTGACAAATCCATGTTGACTGTTACTTATCTTATTATCTTCTAGGTGCTTATAAACAGGTTGTTTGATTATTTGCTCCATTATCTTTCTGGGCACCAAAGTTAAGCTGACTGGTCTATAATTCACTCGATTGTTCTTATTCCCCTTTTTCCCCCTTTTTTACAGAAAGGTACTATATTTGCCATTTTCTAGTCCTCCGAGATCTCTCCCGTAGAGCCCTGTGTGGATTCAAAAATGTAGATCCACATCCAATCCGCATCCATGAGACTCAATTTATATCCAACCCACCACACGCAGTCTATCTTTTCTATCACATCCGCACCACACCTGCAGCCCTGGGGCCCCCAATCAGCTGTTTAGAGGCCAGACCCCTCCACCCCATCCCTGCTGATCAGCTGTTCAGTGGCCAGCCCCAAGCAGTTGACTGGTGGCCTGTGGGAGGAAGGGGCCCCTGCCAAGCAGCTGATCGGCAGCCCGCAGGGGGGAAAAGGGGCCCCCACCAAAGAGCTGATCGGAAGCCAGCCTCCATCCCTGGATCTCAAAGGCAGGAAAGCAGCCTCAAAGGCTATGAGCTGCAGGCAGCTGCTTCCCCCGCCTTTGAGATCCACATCCAATCCACCATGGGCAAAAAATGGTCTGCTGATATCCTCATCTGCAGATATAAAGAGGATATCCTCATCACAGTAATTACCACAGTGGCTGATTTCCACAATACCCTCCTTGGGTCAGTGGAATGCGTCCTCACCAGAAGCACTTCCACTAACCCAAGAGGGGCAATGTGGGGAGCCCTACAGGCTCTCAGTGGGCTGCCCCCCTCCCCCACACACACCCCATGTTCCCCACCAGAAGCCAGCCCCTGGCTCCTCACCTCCGCATTCCCAGGAGAAAGACAGCCAGGGCTCCCCTTCCCACCCCACCCATTCCCAGGGGAAAGCCACCTGGGACTTCTTGCCCTTGGAGAATGGGGCCCAACTGCCCCAGCTTCTCGCCCCTACCCCAATCCCGCCTGCTGCCCCTCAGGAGCCGGGGCAGCCTTGTCAATTTCATGGCTCAGCCTACACTCTGTTTCACCTGCTCCCTGCTAGGAGCAGGGGGAAAGCCACCCAGGGCTTCTCAGTTTGCCACTCTCTGCCAGAAACCTGGCAGCCATGTCAATTTCATGGCCTAGCTGTGAAATTGACAAGGCTTCCCCAGATCCCTGTGGGGAATGGGTGGAGAAACCCCTGCGCTTCTCAGTTTCTTGCCCTGCTCCCATCCAGGAGCTGAGACCAGCTGCTCAGCTCTCTGGGGGGCTTTCCTGTCAATTTCAACCCTCCCAAACTATCCAACCCTCTTAGTTCAGTATGTTTGATGTAGTAATCTGGTTTGTTTGGAGAGAGTAGTCTGGGAGCAGAGGGTATTGTATGTGAGCAGTAAGGTGTGTGTCTACGGGTGAAGGAGTAGCGGATATGTTTTGTTAGGCAGCTTAACTTTTCATTTCCTTGTTTTTGTGACAAGTGTGTGGCAATCTTAATTATTCCACAATGAAATTGTGTGTATATGTCTACGTGCGCGTGCGCGCACACACACACAATAAATAAACCCAAATGGAGCTCCCTGTAACTAAGGAAGAAAGAAGAGAAGACTACCCTGTTTAAATTCTGCACAGATGGACACTGTAGAAAACCTTAAGATGCCCCAAAACTTCATTAATGCAGAGTTGAAGTTGCCCAGCAGTGTCTCTTGACCTTCCAGAACATCAAGTTCAGCTACATTCAAACCTCTGACAACCAGGAAATGAAGAGTTAAGATAGCGCAAACAAACTTCTGAAAACCAGCAAATACTAAGTTAAAGTACCTGCCACCCCTGGAACACAACTTCAGCTCTGGCTTCTTTCAGTGACATGCAAACATGCCAACAGCACACGTACTAGCACCCTACTCGTACAAATGCTGCAGAACACTCTGGGAACATAGCACATGAGCACTGTAGAACACAGTCTAATGCTGTCTTTGCTAAGGCAAAACTCATGTTTATGTCAGAGGTAGAAATTAAGAACTACCTACATGTGGCCTACACTCAAACCCTGAACCTACTCCATGCATATCACCCAAGACTTGCTAAATCTTACCATCTTTTCACCCTTGTTCTGAGGGTTCCTTCTGTGAAGATATTACCTTCGCTTACCCCTCCTAAGCCCTAGAGACTACTGTCAAGTACATTACCTCATTCTGACAATCCATTAGTCCCTTCACTGCCTCTGCATCATCTCCTCATCTCAAGCCTCGCAGGTTGCCTAGCACAACCCACCTCCCCAGGCAGTGATAGCGTTGGAATGGGACCCACAGGCTGAGTAGCTGGGGAAAGGATACAAGAAACAGTGCAAGAGCACAGCTGAAGCCTCTCCAACAACCCCTACTGCACAACTCTGAAACCTTCTTTTCACCCCACTCTTCCCTGAACTACATATTCCCTCCCACCGCCCAACAAGCCCATTGCTCAGACCACCATCAACATTTAGTCTTTAAACAATCCTTCATTATTTAAGATTTGGTTTATTGTCAATGTTTTTGTATTAAGACTTTTTTTTTTTAAGGGCTGCTTATTGCACAGCAAAATATATGAGAGACAGAGAGAGAATGAGTGTAAATCCTGTGGTAGATAAGCCAAAACAAAATGACCTTTAGAAAATGAACTTCCTGGATCAATATCTTTTAAAAAAGAAAACAACAAATTTTGAGTGGCAATGATTTCAAAGTTGCAATCAACACAAAAACCAAGAGCTATTTAGTCTTTAATCATAGGGTTATCATCAATTTTGTGCATTTTTCCTGCACAATCCAACTAGTTACCTAGTAACCACCTGCCAGCCCAAACCTAAGGAAAATGGTTTGTGCATCAGCCTAGTTACCCAAAGATATTGATCACACTAGTCCAGGGCTGGCCAGGATAAAAGAGTATATCAGCCAGCATATTACAGAAATTAATCCCAAAGGAGATTTGCAAGGCCAAATACATACAGCTATTTCCATGAGAATAAATTTATAAATAATAATTTATAAATCCTGCAAAATTATACCATTATTAAAACAAACATCCAATTTAAGCAACTCTTATCAGATAAATAGCTTTATTGTATCCATTGTTTCATCCACTGCTGCAAAGAGGTTCAAACTGCATTATCATTTACCAGAAGCAGCAATTTGTAGGAAAATTGCAGCACAGACCTCCATCTTTTTGCTCCTTTTGTGTTGTGCTAAAAGAGTCCCGGAGGGGTGGAGGGAGGGGGTGGAAGGAGCACATACACTGTAACATACATACCACTGAAGACTATTATGACACAAATAATTAGTGTAAGATTTATTTTATATATTTTTCATATTAAATATAGCAGACATATATTACATACAAAATTTCTATCGCTTAACAGGGAACAAGTTGAATTAGAGCCTTCACAAATTTCAGTTATTCACTGTTAAAACTCATAATTTCTCCAATCCAAACATGTACGTCTCTTTGCTATGTCACTTCTTTTGGCAACTGATTCTATACATGCCACCTCAGATACCCAGGGGTTTCAGAAAATATCAACACATTGCATTAGGTATTATTCATAACCCTCAGTATATATTCCCAGACAAAAACATTAAGATGGAGTTATGGCTGAGAGTACATAATCAGCAATTTCGAGTAAAACACATTACAGGAATGGTGCAATTATTCCAAAAATAAGCATAATAAAATCAAGAAATTCAGAGTTAAGGTTAAACTTAAAAGAAATCCAAATATGTTAAGGTATGGAAATGCAGAGTTAAGGCACCCACACAACCTTAACTGCCCTGTACAGATACCATAGCAATAACCATATGACTAGGATTAAGGTATGTTTGCAGTCACAACTTCTCATCAAGTCAACTTGAAATTTGGTCAGTTTCAAAAAATTACTTGGAAGAAATTTCAGGAACTACACCTGTCCCCAGATTCCACCTTACCAGTTTTTGTGGTTTAATAATCACATTTTCCTATGTTTTTAAAATTATTTTCTTTTTCTTGCTACAGTGTGAAAAATCCACATAAGCAGGGAAGCTGGCCAAACAGAGGAAACAGCAAAACTGACTTTATAAAGTACAACTAAAAAAATAGATAAATATTTTCTTTAATCTCTTTACAGTTATCTCAGGTGTTATTTGTAATAATAGTAAGTAATTTGTTTTTCAAACGGAAGTGTGATTTTTAAATAGATTAAATAAAGGGACACGAAGAGGATTCCACAAATTATATCCACCAGGATTCAGACAACCAAGATTTAGAGACTGGTATATTGTTCACTGTCTCCATGGCTGCTGCCTTTTTTTGTTGTTTTTTATTTTGCTTTAGTCCACTTGAATTAAAATGTAAAATGCTCAAGATTTCTGGTATCTATTAGATAGGCTGTTGGTCATTTCTTGTCATTGTTCTGGAAGATAGCATGGCTTTAAAAATCTGCTCTGATTTAAATAGGCTCTCTTTCTAGGAAGTGGGATTAGGGTCTGGATACTCCCAAGTGATGTTATGTAGTATTTGGATACTTCTATTACATGTTTTTCCTACAAAAAAGACTTGTAGAGACTATTGGTCCCCAGTGAGAACTACAAACATTTCATTCTGAGAATGCATCTTTACATGTAATCTCTAATTATCTTTCCAGCTACCCCTCCACAAACTGTCAATGGAGGAAAGTGTTAAATTCAGAAATCCCTTGAGGTGTCTGTGTGTCTTTGGGGAGGGAGGGTTACATTTTTTGTAATTAAAAGGAAAGATAGTTCAGTGTTTCAGGTTCTAGCCTAGGACGCATGAGCCCAGGGTTCAATTCCTGATTCTGCCACAGACTTTCTGTGTAACCCTGGGCAAATCACTTTGCTTCAGTTCCCCATTTGTAGGGTAACCATACGTTCCATTTTGGCTGGGACAGTCTCCTTTTTAAGCTCTGCCCTGGATGTCCTGACTTTTTTGCCAAAGCTGGGCATTTAAATGCCCAGTTTTGTCAAAAAAAGTGGGGCGCACCCCCTTAGTGGGATGCGGAAGCATGTTCAGGAGTGGTGAGAGCCAATGCCAGCCCTGCATGGTGGGCCTCAGGCGAGCGGTGATGCCAGATGACTTGGGCCAGTCCCACGCAGGAGGGGTACAGGGGTCTCGGTAAGTCTCACACAAGACGAGGGTGGGGGGCTCAGGCAAGCCCCATGCAATGTCCCATTTTTCCTTTGGGAAATATGGTCACCCTACCCATTTGTAAAGTGGGGACAATAGCACTGCCATACTTCATGAGAGCATCGTAAGAATAAATATATTAAAAATTGTGAGGCACTCAGATACTACGCAGTGGGGGGGCCATGAAAGTACCTTAAATATGTTTCAGCAGATAGTTAAAATGTCAGTTTCATAGAAATTTAATTTTCTGTTACTTGGCTATCCAAAGAGGTTTGATAGCAGAGTATAACTTTCACCTGGGTAGGCACTTTGTTCAAAATAAGAATCTACAGTAACAAGGAAAGAAACTAAAAAACCCACATACAATAACAATGTCAGAGTTTCAAGACTCTGAGTGCCAAGGCTTCTGGGGCTTAACCGCCAAGAAACCCAGTAAGGATTCACACAGCATTGAATTCTGGGGGCAGGCGACAGGACATTCTCAGTGGACTGCCCTCTGCTTTGGGACTGGATCCCCACCTTTTAGGTTTCAGTGCAAGGCATCAGTATAACCTGACTTTTAGGATCAGAAGCTGCAAAGGCATTTATCATTTGTGAGGATATATGGGTGTTAATGGTAGGGGTCTTGTGACTGATGGCAAATACCTTTTCTTCTTAAGTTTGGTTTGTTATAGTGTTGTAATGCATTCAGATGTGACACTAATGGGCTTGATAAAGATTTCTCAATATCATTCCTGTGGAACAAGCCCTGTAAGTGTAATAGTCCACAAAACCTGACACATGCAGAGTTAATACTCCCTTTTAATTTAATGGGGAAGTGATTTTGAAATTTTCTAAAATACAGAAAATATTTGTAGCCACATTGGTCCTCAAGGTAAAATAAAGTGAACCAAGTAGAAAACATAGAACCTTTTATGGGAACGAGTTATGAACTTTGTGGTAAAAAATGTCCCTTCTTCAGCTTCTAGAGCATGAAAAATACAGTAAACAAGTCAGCATAGCCCATCTGATTCAGACAACCTGTATTTCTGTGTATTCTGTCAATGCCTAAAGGAGACAATTATGAGCCAAAAGCCTGGGAACAAGTTTTTATTCAGAATGCAACTTTTGCAATCTCTCGGGCAGAGCATTAAAAAACCCACACAAATTAAAATAACTAAATAAGAAAAATAATCTCATAGAGAAGTCAAAGGAAACACCCAGAGCCATTAAAGATACTTAAACCCCCCTCAAGCCACCACCTCAGGCAAAAGCCTAAGTGATCAGGTAGGCCTTGAGGCCTGCCTTGAGGGCCAATGAATTCTGGTTCTGTCTGATCAATGGGTAAAGTAAATTCCAGAGTCAAGGGCCCCTAGAGAGAACATCCTGCCCAAGACCTCCCAGATAGACAGAGACTTTCAGTGAGTGAATCCTAGCTAATCTCATCTGTCAGTATGAAGCATGGGGATAGAGAAATTCACCTAGGCAGATAGGATTCAAAACAAAAAACACCACCTTGAATTGTACACAGGAACAAATAGGAAGCCAGTAGTTCATGCATCACTGATATGTTATGCTTCCTACAAGAGACTTTTCTAACTAGGTGAGCAGCACACATTTTCACACTAGTTGAAAAGTGTGTGTGAATTTAAAGAGTAGCCCCCTACAGAACACATTGCAGTAATCCAACCTGAAGGTCACAAATGGGAGAAGGATGGTCTTATTCTATCTATTTTAGGTTTTTATATGGTCTCCATCATCATTGTATCAGAGTGCCTCAATCGTTAATGTATTTATCCTCCCAATACCCCTGTGAGGCAAGGCCATGCTAATATCCCCATTGCACAGATGGGGAATGGAGGCAAAGAAAGACTAAGGCTATGTTTTCACTAGATGCACTGCACCGGCACCACTGTAGTGCTTTGGCATAGGCACTCACTACCATGACAGGAGGGGCTCTCCTGTTGCTGTAGTTAATCCAGCGCCCCGAGAGGCAGCAGCTAGATCGATGGAAGAATGCTATCTACACCAGGGTCTAGGTTGTCATAACTACATCCATTAGGACTGTGGATTGTTCACACCCCTGAGCAACGTAACTGCGTCGACCTAATTTTTTAGTGTAGACCTGCCCCAAGAAACTTGCTCAAGGTCATACAGGAAGTGTGTGGCAGTGCAAGGAATTGAACCCAAATCTCAAGTTCATGTCCTAAATTAGTGGACTCTCCTTCCTCACTAGGAAGGATACTCATTAAGACATGAGGCTTGGAGATATGGATTCTCCAACAGGATGGTGTGCTGTCTTCCCTTAAGTGAAAATACGAGATGTACCTGCAAGATTGGATGGGATTATGAAGTCGTCTGGGAAGTCTCCTCTGCACTGATGATGATGATATGATGGGGGTTAGGGGAGACTTCATGGAAGGTAGTGGGTGTAAGAGCCGCACTTCATTCAGGATAAATGTAAAAAACAGTTATGATCCTTTCAGAGTACTTAACTGAAACAATGAGAGCCACCACTCAGAACACGCATGGCCAGTGAGAAACTGAGCTGCACAGGTGGAGGCCAGAGGGGTTTCACTCGGAGCTAAATGTAAACAAAAGAAGCCTGGGTATTGGTTTGGTGGAGATATGTGCATGAGCAGACACAGTCAGAACACTACACAGGTGGACAGAGAAGGCAGCAAAAACCCAAGGAGAGCCAGTAAAGCACTTGTAGCATGACCCTAGGAGAAAGCTTTTCAGGTAGAGTGCTGGCTGGAAAGAAAGGCTTGAAATACTGAGCAAAAAAAATTATCTCCTATCTCCTGACAAAGTGGGTTGCAGCCCACGAACACTTATGTCCACAGAAATTTGTTAGTCTTTAAGGTGCCACAGGACTCTCATTGTTTTTGTTTTTTTTATCTCCTATTGGATTTCTACTGTGTTCAGGAAAACAGGCCTTTGTGTACATTCTTTTTGTAAACAAACAGGATTATATCAAACATACCTGACTCTTTCATCAATATCTCCTTCTGATGGAAGCAACTCACAAGATGCTGAATATTGCCTAACTGCTCTGGTCAAAAGGGGTATCAATATAGACGGAAACCAATGACAGCATTACATGAAACTAGAGACTATAAAAGATTGCAAGGATTTTGGAAGGGAGTTGAAGAGAAGAAAAGAAAAGCCCATGTGATTTTCTAGGAGATCCTTCTAGCCCCATTTGCAAAAGGAGGTAGAAAATACTGGAGGTAAACCATTGACTGCACAACTGGAGTGAAGTTGAAGGTTGTAGTTTTATGGAACACTGGGACACATTCCAGTGGGACAGGGGGCTGTACAAACAGGTCTGCCTGCATCTCACAGGTGGAGGGAGGAGCTAATTGCTGTTGAGGCTAACTGGACCATCCAGGAAGGCATCAACTATGAATGCAAGGAAACAGTGCTAAAAAGGGAAATATGGTACAAACTCGGCATGTTGCAAACAAACTGATCCAATGTAACCAAGAAGAAGAGAAGAAATATTTTAATATCTTATATACCAATGCTAGAAGACTGGACAGGACTGGACAGCAAGAGGAATTGGAAATTCTCATTGAGAAGACATTTGCTATAACAGGCATTATTAGGATAAATTGCATGAATGAAGTGTTAAAAACACTCGTTATAATCTGTTTAGGTAGGACAAGATCCGGTACACCCACATCTTGAATGCTGTGTGCAGATCTGGTCGCCCCATCTCAAAAAAAGATATATTGGAATTGGAAAAGGCATAGAAAAGGGCAACAATAATGATTGGGGTATTGAACAGCTTCCATATGAGGAAAGATTAAGAAGACTGGGACTTTTCAGCTTGGAAAAGAGACAACTAAGGGGGAATATGATAGAGGTCTATAAAATCATGACTAGTGTGGAGAAAGTAAATAAGGAAATGTTATTTACTCCTTCTCATTACAAAAGAGATAATGGTCACCAAATGAAATTAATAGGCAGCAGGTTTAAAACAAACAAAAGGAAGTATTTCTTCCCCCAACACACAGTCAACCTGTGGAAGTCTTTGCTGGAGAATGTTACGAAGGCCAAGACTATAACAGGGTTCAAAAAGAACTAGGTAAGTTCACAGAGGATAGGTCCATCAATGTCTATTAACCAGGATAGGCAGGGATGCAAAACCATGCTCTGAAGTGTCCCTAGCCTCTGTTTGCCAGAAGCTGGGAATGGACGATAGGGAATGGATCACTTGATGATTACCTGTTCTGTTCATTCCCTCTGAAGCACCTGGCATTGGCCACTGTCGGAAGACAGGATACTGGCCTAGATGGATCATTAGTCTGACCCAGTATGGCTGTTCTTATGATAAAGTAGGTAAGAGAGGTAGGGGGTTGGGCACTCTCTATTAAAGACACCATTATCTGTTTCAGAGTTACTGACAATTCGTCTGTAATGTAAAGAAAGAAAATGTTTGATATTATGGGGAATTTCAATTTGATAAACATATGCTGGCATTTCTAAAAATTAAAGATGGTATTTTAAAACACCACAAAGGTAATTTACCTAACGTGAGGTAACTATTTTGGACCTCATTATAACTGATAAAGATTAATTATTCACTGGTCTGGAAGCTGGTGGTTGCCTAGGGACCAGGATGCATTGATTTCAATTACTGATTATAATCAGAAGTTAAATCAGTAACAAGGAAACTGATTTAAATAATTGATTTTAATTGTGTATTGCATTTGTACTTTTTAGTTATTTTCCTAAAGAAAAGGTCATTCTCAGTGGTTGGAATAATCATTAAAAATGTTGATTTGCAACCAAATAGATCCTTTACATTAAATGTGGTACTTTGTTTTGCTAACCAGGAGGATCAGCAGTATCTATCTATATGCATTTATCTAAGCAGTTATAGAGCTTAACACTGAATTATTCAGATTCTTAATTTTTACATTTTTATGATGTTAGAAAATGGTGAATGATTAATTTGTTATTTGCTAGATTTTTTTTAAACCTAGATTTGTGTGAAGCTATATTTTGCAAGGAAATTGGAATTCAATTAAAATGTAAAAAACAGCATTTTAAAATTGCTTTTATAAGTTAAATGAAGCTACCTTAAAGGTGTTGGACACAAGAAAAAGTAAGCTTATCAAAACATGATTTGCTTTTAAATAACAAATTCATTGAACAAAGGAAGTATTAACTGTAGTCAGTGAATAGATTAATTATTTCTGGTCATAATGGGCCAAGTTTTCAAAGATATTTAGGTGTCTAATCCCAGCTGGATTTGGAGAATTGCCTAAATCAATAGGAGTTAGGTACCTTAACTGCTTAGTTGCTTTTGAAAGTCCCACTAGGCACCGTCTCTATCTTTGAATGTCTAAATACCTTTGAAAATCTGGCCCCATGCCCTTCAAGGTTTTTAGAATTAGTAGATCTCAGCCTCTCACACCTGGTTCTTATTCATAGATTGGAAGAGGAAAAAAGATTTCCATCTCCCAGTTGGTTTCTCAACTTTCAATGAACTAGTCCAAATGAAGAAAATATTCTTTGCACCTGCTAGCTAAACTGAAACCAAACATAATGAAGGTAAATGCTTCTCTACACAACAGAAACCAATTTAAATACTAGTATTCACTCTATTGCACAGACTGAAAATAATACACATACTTAATGCAGTACACAGCACTGTGACATTTATAAAGCTTGAACTGACCTCAGAAACTAAAGATGTTTTTCCCTCTGATTCTGTATATAATTTTAAAAGTAGCAACCTTTAACTCATTCAAATTTGAGGAGGGCTCATTGATGCAGCAATACTTTTATTTATTTAATGATTAGCAGATTATTATAAATTTAGGCCTTAACACAGGTTGCCATAATTTTAAATGTATCTTAAAAAGGTTTATTTTTAATAGAAAAATATATATAATTTAAATTAAAAACAATTTAAATTTATAATTTAAATTAAACCCTTTTTTATATCAGCAGGCCCAGATAACTTTCACCCAAGAGTCCTAAAAGAGCTGGCTGACTTTAATTTTTAATAAATCGTGGAAAACTGGAAGAGTGCTAATGTTGTGCCAATATTCAAAAAGAGTAAGTGGGATGACCCAGGAAACTATAAGCTGTTTATCGTAACATCAATACCGGACAAAATAATGGAAAAGCTGATACAGGTTTCAATTAACAAAAAATTAAAGGATAAGAATATAATTAATGCCAGTCAGTTTGTTTTATGGAAAATAGTTCTTGCCAAACATGCCTGATTTTGTTCTTTGATGAGAATACAAGTTTTGTTGATAAAGGTAATTGCGTAGATCTAACAGGCTTTTATAAGGCGTTTGACTTAGTACCTCTGAACATTCTGATTAAAAACTAGCACTATAAAATATCAATAGAGCGCACATTAAATGGATTAAGAACAGGATAACTGACAGATCTTAAAAAGTAGATATCAATGGGGATTCTTTGTGTTGGAGTCCCAGAGGGATCAGTACTACGCCTGATGTTATTCAAAATTTTCAACCACCTGAAAGTAAACATAAAGTCACTGCTGATAAAAATTTGCAAATGATTCAAAAACTGGGCCCATTCAAACAAAATGCATTTTAATACAGCCAAATGCAAAGTGATATGTTTAGAAACAAGTAATGTGGGCCATACCTACAGAATGAGGGACTATCCTGGAAAGCAGTGTCATTATTAAGGGTCATTATGGACAAGCAACTGAACATGAGCTATTAGTGCGATGCTATGGCAAAAAGGCCAATTGCAACCTTTGAGTATATAAATGGGAATAGTGGATAGGGAGATTATTTTACCACTGTACACAACATCAGTAGGAGATTCTAGAACACTACATAGTTATGGTGTCCACATTTTAAAAAGGGTGTTGAAGAGGGTGCAGAAAAGAGACACAAAAATTATTTGAGGGCTGGAGAAAATGCCTTATAGTGAGAAACTCGAAAAACTCAGTCTGTTTAGCTCATTAAAGAGTGAAAGGTGACTTGATCACAGTGTGTAAATATCTTTACAAGCAGAAAATAAAAGGTAATAAAGGGCTCTTTAATCTAGCAGAGAAAGCTATAATAAAAATGGATGGCTGGAAGCTGAAGTCAGACAAATTCAAACAAGAAATAAACCTTTAAAAAAAAACCCCAGCTAGGGTGATTAACCATTAGAACAAGCCGCTAACAGAACTGGTGGATTTTCTCTCTCTTTGTGTCTTCAAATAAAGACTGGATGCCTCTCTGGAAGATCTGTGTCAGCCAAACACAACTTATACTTTAGTTAAACACAAGTTACTGAGTTCAATCAAGGGGTATCTTGGTGAAATTTAATGAGCTGTGATATTAATGAGGTCAGACAAGATGATCTAATGGTCTCTTCTGGCTTTGAACTATGAATTATGCACCTGACTCTGACCCAGATTTCCTGTTTAACTTCTGAAAGCCACTTCACCTCTCTGTGTTCAGCTTCCCCATCTATAAAATGGAGATAATATCACCTAGTCACATGGATAATGTGATGCTTACTTCATTAATATTTGCACGGTCTCTGAGAACCTTGGTTGGAAGGTGCTACTGAAGTAGTAGTAGTAGTATTTGAAGCCACAGATAACTATGATGAGGTTAACACAGCCCTGGGCAAGCCAATGTAAAAAACAAAACAAAGAAAAGCAATATTAGCTACAGTTGTTGCCTGGGAATCCATAAATAGTGGAGGACTCCTAAAGTTCTGAGCCTTCTTAGCAAACAAAAATACCCTCTACTGAGAAAAATATCTACACTATCTCCTTTGTACCTTTTTCCTTATCCAAGCAGCAACACCTCAGACTCATCTGGAATGAGTTTCAAAAATCTAGCTTTCATTCAAGTCCTAATCGTGGCCAGTTACTAGGAAAACAAAGAGTCCACACCATATAAATATAATGAAAGGGACAAAACTGAGGGGGACATCAACATATTGAAGGCACTGTAGCCTAGACCATCTCACTGACTCTCAGAGTAACTGCCTTAATATGTAGGGCCACAAATTTGTCAACATTTTTTAAATTAAAAAAAAAAACAGAGCAGTCACAGTAAATTTAGTAAAAGACATGGGGGAAATGGCATGTAAAATAATGGGAATGCTATTTAAAGTAGGAGGCACTCCATGGAGGGTGTCAGGTCCTGCCAGCCACGGTGGGCGGGTGCTGAAAGCAAGCCCAGACCACCCTCACCTCAAAACGGCAGCTTCCTCCTCGCAAGACTGGGTCCAGCGTCCCGCTCCAGGCATTACGGCCTGATGCACAGAGTCTCAGTGCTGCTCAGGTTTGGCCCAGCTCCCCTCCATTATGAGAGAGGAACACACAGGTCAAATTTGAGCAAGTGGTGCTCCAAAGGCTGGAAGAGATCATTGTGATCATCTAGTCTGACCTTCAGTATAAAACAGGCCATAGAACTTCCCCAAAGTAATTCTTAAAGCAGATCTTTTAGAAAAACATCTAATCTTGAGTTAAAAATTGCCAGTGATGGAGAATCCACCACAATCCTTGGTAAATTGGTAAATTACCCTCACTGTTAAAATTTACGAGGAGAGGCAGCTGGCCCAAACCTAAACAGCGCTGCAACCTCATTGGCCAGGTCACAACACCTGGAGCAGGGAGCTGGGCCCAGCCCCACAAAACAGAAGCCACCACTTCAAGGTACATTTATTAAAATCACTGACTCAAAGAAAAGCCACGGACAAACTGAAATATCAAGGTATCCATGACATTTTTTACCATTGTGACAACCCTGCTGTCCATATTTATGTGCAACCCCCATCTCTGCAATTCCCATGTACCCTTTCAAGCATCTGCAGGCACACCACCACCTCTACTTGATGAATGACAGCAAAGAGCTGATGGATTAAGAATCAGAATTGAGCCTATATCCATTGCCAAAAGATGAGATACTAAATAGTCCACACTTGTACAGAATCTATCACAGAACTGTGCAGCAGAATCTAAGCTGCTTTTTTAAAAATTAAGTTTCTAACCTTTACAACTACAAAGAAAACCTTCCAAATGTGACCCAAATATAACTGATGTAAAGCAGACACTGCATCTGAAGTAGAGTCAGGGAGCCCAGTTACAACATGGTTGAACAAGAAGTTTTAACCATAATGTAAGGGAGGCAGAGGGTAAGTGTGTTTTAAAATAACTGGGCCAACTTGATTCAGTTACAGTTGTCTTGGACTCTGCAAACAGCCTTACACAACAGCTGTGAGAAATGTGAATGGACATATCCGTCTAACTTTTGTGTTAACTCTAATGGCTAACTATTTCACAGCTGACCATTTTAGCCAAAATATATACTGTTGGATACAGTACTAGAACTTGTGTAGGACATCACTGGGGCAGACAACTGGTATTATTTATTTATTTGCATTACCCTGAGATCAACAATTACTCCAACATGAACTCCCCGTCTTCCCAAGTGCCAAAATCCCAAACTGTATACTGTGTTGTTGTAATGTAGCCATGTTGGTCCCAGTATATTAGAGATAAGATGGGTGAGATAGTATCTTTTATTGAACCAACTTCTGTTGGTCAGAGAGACAAGGGAGGCCAAACTTATACTCAGTTGTCAAAACCTCCAGTTTTCCTTCGGCCTTCCAATTTCTACATTTCAACTATGTGTTGTCAGTACAAGACTCTTCAGCAAAAATTGGAGTAGCTCTGAAATAGCAAAATAATACTAGGGATAAAACACTGAACGTGTTATTCATTTTCCTATTTAATCCAATAAAAGCCTCCATTTCTGAATTTAACTGAAGTTTGCATCTGAATTTTCAATGTGCAACGCTGTTGTGCCTCTGAAACCAGAAGGTACTGTTCACAGGCCAAGCAGTCCAGATAATACCAGAGCTGCCTTGACATAACCATTTTAATAACCCTCCTTCCAAAACAAAGCCTAAGATAGAGAGAGAGAGGCTAGTTTATCATTATAAAATAAATAGTTCCTTGAAAATGGACCTAACAATCGCTCATGTAAGTGCAAGTCGAAGCCTGAAGTTAGCCCAACGTCTCTATAAGGTCAGTGAGAAAGAATAGCTGAAACTCACCAAGACAAGATATCACATTTGTTCCCATCCATCTATCCTGCTCACAACATAAATCTGCTATCACAAAGGCGGCCAAACAAGGCTGAATCCAATCAATCTCATCCATGAAAAACATACTGTGAAAAACTTTTCAGCAAGAAACCTTTCACTCAACTTCTGGATCAAAACAGCCCAGATCCACCAGACTGTTCAACACATGGTCGAGTGCTGCTGACTGGGACTCCTGGAGCCCATGGAATTACATCTTCAAATTAAAAAAATTCTTTATGTTGAGTTCAGTCAAACAGAACAGTTTTTACCGCCGGCACTTTACCCTCTTCCCTTTACATTTGATTTGTCATGCATCACCTGTATACCACAGTAACACGCATGGATGACATGAAAGTGGAGGGCATTCAGGAATCCTCTTTCAATAACTACAGACAAAAGTTATGATGTCCTACAAGACCTTCCAAAAAAGTGCCTCAACGCTTTATCAGCAGTCAGTCTCAAAGTTCAGAAACCTAAGCAAGTCTGTTAAATCTCAGAGCAGATTAACAAAATATGTATTACTCCCAGAGAAGAACAAAGATGAAGGCAAGTTCTTTTATTGTTTTAATATGTTTTCTCTGTAGTGCTCTGACCTTCAGAATAAATGTGCTTGATTAGAAAGAGCTGTGTGTTAACTTGTAACTACTGGCAATTATGAAGTTCATAGCCTTCAGAGAGAAAGCAATGTGCAGAGGTTGGCCTGTTTAGGCAGTCTGGTTTGCTGGGAATATCACAACGTAGGTTGAGAACTGTGCAGCCTGCATAAACTCCAGTCAGGAGAGAGTAAGGCAATGGCTGGGAGCCAGAAACATTTAAATGAGTACCACTGATGGACCATGAGTGGTGGAATACAGGTGCAGTGGCTTTGAAACTGTGACAAGAACTATTTTGAGACCTCTGGAGAACAATGTCTATTTGAATAACTGGGATTGTAGTCCTGTTGGAATAGTGCTGGGAAACCTACTCTGTCTCTAATAGTGACCAATCAAGAGCCAATATATTTGTTCTCATTCAAATAGCTAAATATCATAAGTTAACAGGTAAAAATATTTCTAAGTAGTTTTAATTTATCTTTCAGTTTTGTGACCTGAAACAATTTTCATGTGGTTACAAGAACAATTTGTCTGTGAGAAATTCTACTAATGTAAGATAGTCAAAGGACAAAGTTGTTGACATTTGAAATGAATTAGGAATACTACTAGAGAGAGAAGGTGGGTGAGGTAATATATTTGATTGGACTATTTACATTGTTCTTCAAAGCAACAGAAAACTGCATAAAACAACCTGACTCATTAAATGACTCTATATTACATATTTCTACAAAATCATGGTTTGAATATGATGAGTTACATTTTTTAAACTTCAGAACAATTTAATCAAATGTATTAGTTGAGCTATGGAATAAGTTTGAGATGTGAACAACAGAAATCTAACTAAAATAATTTTTACTACCATCCTTTCACACTCACTACTCCCTTGTCCTCAAAACCAAAAAGGAACAGAATCATCATAAAAGGATAAGTATGAAAATGATCTTGTTTCCTAAGCAAATCATTTCCATGTTTCTCACTGCTACAGCAATGGATGTACTCTGCTCTTGCTTTAAAGAATCGCTAGAGTCTAAATACTGTTATTCATGGTCCCTGAGACTGTAGAGGACGTTTCAAATACATTTGTCACCTCAATGTTTGAAGGAGGGGATAGGCACAACAGCATGATATTTCTCCTACATCAAGACAAAGGTTAACTTGCTCCTCTCTGAAGTTTATTGGCTATGGAGTGAAAGGAAACAAAGCTCATGCTGTCATCCAAAGCAGCAAGTGATTTCCCTCCAGCCAAGGGAAACCTGACAAAATTGACTACTCTCCAGCAGCACACAAGTAAACATTGGTACGACAAATTCATCAGAGGACTGCCATAGTTAAGAGACGTGAGGTCTAAGGAGAGACTTTATGAATTACAGAGAAAATGATAAACAGACTAAGCATTTGAATCGGGCAAAAGGAAATCAGGGCTTCTGCAGATATAATCAAGCCCAAAGGGCATGACTGAAAGACAAATGAAGATCATAATCTGGATTGAAGGAAGAAGGTGATCTCAGAAAGGAAAATATAAAATTGTATTTCCCTTTAACAACCTCATCAAATCCAGTCACCTAGTGTTTTATGAAAGATCTAATGTCCATCCATGATTGTCACATTTGAAAATTAGTCAGAAATTGTTGTTAACCTGAAGTATACACACAAACCTCACTTAAGGAAGGTATCTTTGCAATTTTTGGCCATACTGACATTTACCTGCACTTCCAGTCAGATTGAATAATTAAAATTATAATGAAATTCTATGTGAATTAATTATACTTCCAATTGAGGTACTGTAGACCCTTTAACAGAACATTTCACTGAAGTGTTTTCAGTTGCCTAAGAAATATTTTTAAATGCACAGAGAGCAGTAGTTTTTCCTTCTTTTATGTTTCTGCTACCACTACAGTGGTTATTAATATAATGAGACATGAAAAGTTATTTTTAATTTCTTCTTGCAGCTTTGCCCTCAATTATTTCTTTAAAATCATTATTAAGGGTAGTTCATCAGCTCCAACTTTCAATTATCACTGAATTTGACAGGCAGTTTAACATCAACTGAATAAAAAGAGTAACAATTGCATTAGATTCAGCTATTGCATTAGATTCAGCTTCATTAGGGAAGAACAATGTATAGATATTTCACATCATAATTTCAGTGTTGCACACATGTATCATTTATGATTTTCACTCTAAACCAGGGGTGGCCAAATTGTGACTCATGAGCAGCATGCGGCTCTTTTACAGATAAATGTGTGGCCTGCAGAGCCCTCTATGCCCTTCCCATTTCTCCGCCTATCAGATGGGGTGAGGAGCTTGGAACTTCTGTCCTGTGGCAAAGTGCTGGGGCTAGAGGATTCTGCCCAGCAGGGACAGGAACCTCAGATGGCAGGGGATCTGTAAGTTTGGCCCACCCCTGCTCTAAAGTCCTTCATTATTAATAACAAATTCAAAACTAACCCCATGTACCATAAAGCTTTTTAGCTTCCAATATGCTTGTCCCATAATTGAAAGCGGTGAAAAAATGTGTTCAAAATATCTTTTGTTTACCACTTAGAAATCCTTTTTATAAGCATAATCAGGTATTTTAATCAACCAAAAAAGATGCAACATTTTTACAGGCAGAAAAAAGTACCCATCTTAACACCAATATGTAAAATAATTACCATGGAAATTTGAAATTTAAAATGTTTATACACACACACATCACTATGAAAAATCCAAAGTTAGAATTAAATCAACCAACCAGAACACAACTGAGAATTCAAGTATTATTTACCTTAGGAAAAAGTTAAGCAAGAACTACTAGGTAACTTGATTACTTGACTTTAATTTGAGACATATAACTATCAGCTCTAATTTTCACAGCAGCTTAAACTAAAATTTATTAACTGATCTAAGTCATTTCAATAATTGTACATATTTAGTAAGAACAAACATTAAACATATCAGTTTTGTTATATGTACTCAACTGTAAAGGTCAAGAGAAGACAAGTTAAAATTTAAAAGAGGTGCCCTTCAATAAGAAACAAAAAAATCATTTTGATCTCATAGTACTAATTTCCCTTTTTCTTTACATCACTCACGAAATCCACTCAGTTTGAATTCTAATCAACAACCACTTCACAGTTAACATTTCATGAAATAATGCGGTTGATGCAATCAAGTCCACCAAAATGTTTCCCTAAAGATATTTCGATCATCCACATTTCTTGAAAATGTTCTACTTTTCTCCATCGCAGTTTCTCACTAACAATAAACACAGTACTTCGTCTTAAATCATATTCTGATTAAAACATAAATGGAGTTTCGTTTTGGTTAATACAACATGCCTTTGTCTGGGGAAAAAAAACCTGCTCGTTTTTCTACTTTTGACAGCATTCAGCACCAACTGAAATCCTTTTGGATAACATTCAATCCATGGAAATAAAAGCTATAACCTGAAAGCTTATCATGAAGCAGTGCAGAAAAAAAAATAACCAGTACAAAACCTTCTTGCCAATGAATATTTATTGTATTTCCATATTTCACCGCTCCTCTGTTTACATAAAAGACTGAAGCCCAGGCTCCTCTCTGGTATTATTAGCCCACAATATAATGATGGACTTAATTGCCCTGAAAACCATGACACCAATAAATGAAATCTTCAAGAAATCAATTTTTAAAAAAGGAAAAAACCTAAATCCTTATTTATTTATTTTTTTTTACCATTGGTAAAATTTTATATAGGTGGAAAATTAATGCAGCCTTATATTTCTCAACCTTGAAATCTCTGTTTTCAGGCTACAGATGTTATGTGGTGACCTCCTCAATCTCATCAAATCTATGTCATTTTAAATCCTGTATTCGAATATGACACAAAAGGAGGCAGAGACACAATACAATTCACTTTTTCCCCACCACGAAGTTACACAACAGTCAATTTTTAGTCTCATGATTGTTTGCTCCCTCACTCCTTTACGTTTCAAGCAGACATTCCTGTACTGTATGCTGCAAAACAGAAGCATCCACTCATTTTAAAAATAGCCCTTCTGCATCAACCTGCATGGATTTCCAAGAGCCTACACAAACCTAGGTTTTAAACACAGTCTTTATATAGAAGAGAAATAATAAATAACCTTAACCATGAACCCAATGATTTAATTCCCTTTTTAGCACTGAAAGGAAAGGGGAAAGTTGGAACAGAACCCACTTTCTTACCTCCCCCCACGATGCTCTTCCCAGATCCACTGATTCTCCCATGCCAGTTCCCTGTATGGTTGCCAAGTCTCCCTATGACTCCTTCCTATCACCTGCCAGCTCCACCATAACCCCTGCCAGCTTTCCTTAACAGCTGCCCTTATGCCACCTCCCCATACTACCTGTGCCAGCTTTCTACATACAACTTGTCTTCCTGCCAGATTCCTGCATTTAAGTATTTATTGTTTATATTGATAAAGTGTACCCCATCACAAGGGCTCAGGACACATACACTATTATTCCAGCTCCCCATACGCCACCTTCAGCTCTCTATGTTACCCTTCTTGCTAGCTCTCCGGCATGCTACTACCACCATCCAAGCTCTCTCCTGCTACCATCTCCCACAGGCCTGCACCACCTTTATTACCCCAAGACATTTCCCCAAATGTTCTCATATACCAGCCCTTCACAAGCTCCATGCCAGACCCTTCCTGATACATCTCCTTACTATTTCCCTCAAAACCCCAAACAAGAGCCCCTCCTACCAAACACCTTTGTGTTATCTCCTACACATACCAGCTCTCTACTGCTTCCCTCATGCCTCCCCCAGACCCATATGGCAGCTGCCCCCAGGCCAGTCCCACTGTGGCAGTTCCTTACACATACCCAGTCCCTCCTTATATCACCATGTCGGCCCTCTACCAACATGCCACCCCATGGCAATCTCCTACAGCCACACCAGCTGCATGCCCTCTGCATGAACTCTGTCCATCATGCCAGTGCATTCCCATATGCCCCCATGCCCACTGACCCTCAGGCCAGCTCCCTCTTGCCCCCTTCCCTCTATGCAGGCTCCCCCCATACCAACCAGCTCCACCACAACCCCTGCCAGCTTCCAACACAAGCCTCCTGCCCGTGTCAGCTCCCCACACAGCCCTTATGTCCCATATCAGCTTGAGTCCCCACCCCTGCACCCTATCAGGTCTCCCCACAATTCCCCCTGCCCCATATCAGCTCCCCCCACTTCCCTCCTGCCAGCTCCCCTTACATATCCCCATCCCCCGGTCCGCTTCCCCACCCCCCTTGCCATTGTACCAGCTCCCTTCACACCCCTTCTGCCCCTATACCAATGCCCCTCACACTGGCTGCCTTATACCACCTCCCCCAAACCCACTACCTGCTCCCCCTCAGCCCCTGCCCCATACCACCTCCCCCCATTGCTCCCTGCACCTATAGCAAGCCCCCATGCTCCCTGCCAGCTCCCCTACACACAGCTCTGCCCCTATACCAGCTCCCTCTTATACACCCCTGCCCTATACCAGCTCCCACACACACACACCTTGCCCCATACCACCTCCTCCCTGCCAGTTCCCCCTCCACACACACACACACACACCCATACCCCCTCCCCCACATACCACCTCCACCCCACATACCCCCTGCCCCATACCCCCTCCACCCCACATACCCCCTGCCCCATACCCCCTCCAGCCCCCATGCCTCCTGCCAGCTCCCCCCATGCCTCCTGCCCCATACCACCGCCGCCACCTGTCCCCCCCACACCACTTGCCCCAGAACCCCACATACCCCCTGCCCCATATCAGCCCCTGCCCCCCATACCCCACCTGCCCCACCTGTCCCCCCCATACCACCTCCACCCCACATACCCCCTGCACCTGTAGCCCCCCCACACCCCTTGCCCTGTACCCCCTCCCCCCCCCACACCCCCCGCCCGCTCCCCCAGCCCAGCGGTGCCCGGCGCGCTCCGAGTGGCCCGAGGCGCCCGCGCGCGGCCCCGGGGGAGGAGGGGGTCCGCTCCCCTCTCACCTGCGGGCGGGCGGGCGGGCGGGCGGGCGAGCGAGGCGGCGGTTGGTCTCCCCGGTGTCCGCGGCGGTGGCTGCGCGGCTTCCCCCTCGTCGGCTCCTGTCTCTCTCCTCCGGCTCCCGCAGCAGCCAGCGAGTGGGGGAGGGGAGAGGCCGAGGGGCGGGGGGAAGAGTACCACCAGCGGGACCGTTAGAGGCCAGCCGCGGACTACAGCTCCCGGCAGGCCACGCGCCGGCACGGCCGGGCCCGCCAGGCGGCCTCGGCGGCGAGGCATGCTGGGAGTTGTAGTCTTCCCCCTCGCGCGCGCACTCCTCCCCGGGACCGAGAGGGGGCAGCGGGCGCTGGGACTTGTCGCACTAGGGCATTCGCACAGTGGGGAGTTCTCCTACTTCAGGGGGAGCGCCAGCCTCCGCGCGCGGGTACTGGGGGGGGGGGGGGGGGAGGGGAAGGGGGGCAAGCCGTCGGCAGCGTGGCATGCCGGGAGTTGTAGTTCAGCGGCGTTGGCGCCGAGCATGCCGGGAGCTGTAGTCTTCCGTCGATCACGGTCGTCCGGGGCTCCGGGAGCGTAGCCTGCTGGGGCATGTAGTCAGCGCGCGAGGCACGCTCCCACGCGCAGAGCAGGGCGGACGCTGGGGTGGGGGAGGAGAATCCCGGTGGAGCACGGGGCACGCTGGGAGTTGTAGTCACAGCGCGCGGCGGGCTCCGGCAAGCTGCCGCGCGGGGCACGCTGGGAGCTGTAGCTGCCGCGCGGGGCACGCTGGGAGCTGTAGTCCTGGCGCGCGGCATGCTGGGACTTGTAGTCAAGGGAGGCGGTGCCGGCGGCCGGACTCGGTGCCGAAGCGCAGAGCGCCGGGGACAGTGGCACCCCGGCCGCGGGGCTCCTGCTGGAGCGGCCGCCGCCCTCCGGGCCCGCCCGGCAGCCAGGAGCCCCCACATCCCCTTGTCGGCTGCAGCTGCCCTGGGCCCCGCCTGCTCCTCGCGCCTGCAACTCGGGTCTCTGCAGCCCCGGCCCGTGTGGGACTCGCCTGCCGGGCCCGCGGGCGTGGGTGGCTGACACGGCTCTGCTGGGCTGGCCCCATTGATCGTGTGTGGTGTACAGCCTGACCGAAAGCCCCGTGGAAATGCCCCGCTTGCCTTCCGTGGGCTTCACGTTCAGAATTAACACCCGGGGGGGTCACGGTGTTTGCACTGTCCAAATGGGCCTTGCCAGGCAAATCGAGACGTCTGGGACTAGAATCTAAATCTAAAACCTTCCTGGGGGCTGAGCCATGTTTTCTTCCCTGTTCTGTACAACGCAGAGCATCTTCAGCACTCAGCAAACGAGGGAACCAGTTACGACTTGAGAGTGATCAATCTGCTGCACCCCGCGGCCCTATGGAACTTCACAGAGCTTCGCGGGAACTCTTCTGCTACCTACCACCTTCTGCGAAAAGAGACTCTTCCATCGCAGTTCGCCCTACAGACAGATTCTATCCAGTACAGGTACACACTATATACAAACCAGCCCAATTCCTAATCATAACAACAACAGAGCACAACAAACTGATTTTGTGTCATCGTGCAGCATTAAAACACCATCACACTGAGACAAAAACATCGTCACATCAGAACACCACTTTTAGTGGTGCAGGACTCACCCTTGTTAAATCAGAATGGAAATACTGGACCAGGTGCCAACTGAGGAATAACACTCTTGCTGACATTTAATTTCCCCTTTCAAGTGCACCCCCAAGTTCAACATAAATGGGTCTGGTGTGACTGCCCTGGATTGCCACTGATTCACCTCTGCATCACTAGAGTTTTAAACCAGTAGGTCTCACAACATTCAGTGTTTTTCTCTAACACTCCAGCTCCAAGGGTCAGGTTCTTATATAGATTCTTTCTATATTCGGAGAGAACAGGTTCTCCGCAAATAAGATTAGGAATAAGTTTAGTCACTAGTGACTTTTCAGATGGAAATCTTATATTTTTTTGGACACAAAGGCATTTAACCTCTCCAAAGAGATATTCCACACCCCTGAGCAACAGTTATACCAAAGAATTTATGTACTGTAGTCCAAGCCCTAAAAAGGCATAATCAGAAATGGGGGACCCTTCCCTGTGCTTAGCATAAAGTACTTTGTGTGTATCTCGAATAATGAAGTTATCACTGCATATTCAAATCTCTTCAGTGACTCAGTAAGGTGGATTTCTGACAATACATGGAAGATAAAAGAATAATACCCCATTGTCAGAAAAGGGATAACTGCCTTGATGTAGCAACTTCACTAGAAGTCAACCACTGCATCCTCTTCTGCGTTCCATACAGCACTGAGTGAAGGCTCAGAGAATAAACAGTCGAAGACAGGAGAAACCTGGGGAGAGAAATCAATTATGCTGGCCAAAATCTGCTTTCAGTTTACTTATTTCTAGGTAGCACTTTCCTACCTCCCCAGGGTGTTGTGAGGATAAATATATTAGAGATTTCGGAAATGCTCCGCTACTATGGTAGTAGGGACCAGATAAGTATCTAATTTAGCTGGCTGGCCTGAATCTATTCACAGTGGAGTCAACAGGAGTTATACCAGTGACTTCAATGGGAGTAAAATTAGGCCAGTATTGAGTATGTTGGAAAATCCCACCCTTTAAATGACTTGCACAGAGGAAATCTGTGGCCAAGTCACTGTCAGAACCCAGATAAGAATGATCGATCTGTCAGCCTCCAGACTGCCTCTCCTAAACCTTACCTACAAGAGCATTGGCTGCAGCCTGTAAATCAAGGCAGAAACAGAGAGGTGTAGAGCTGGAAGGGACCTTGAGAAGTCATCTAGCCCGGCTGCTGCACTGTGGCGGGTCCAGAATTTGTCCCCATCTGTTTTAACTGTCTGTCTATGGAGCTAAGATTCCCAAACTGGATATTAGCTGTAAATGCCAGCCTCATTTGTGTGTGTCATATAAAGCTGTGTGACTTAAAACTTCTTCGTCTTCACATTTCTGTAAGTATCAGTACGGAACAAAACATGAAAAGGGGCTACCTTAGATACAGTCAGCCACGATCCAGTTTCTTTTTAAGCCCTTGAGAGTTTTGTCCTGGATTTCAATGGGAACGGACCCTAAATACACCCCCACAGGAATATTTAGACACTACAGGGGAGGATCATAGTGCATATTTATATTAACATATTTTGCTCCTTTGCCCAGAGGTGTCTTATAAGGGAGGGTGCTCTAGTGGATCAGGCACTGGGTGAGAATCAGGACAGCTGGGTTCCAGTCCCAATTCAGCCACTGATCATCTGCTGTGTGACCTTGGGCAAGTCACTTTACCTCCCAATGCTTCTATTTCTGGTCCCACCCTTTGTCTCCCTCCCAATCCCACCCAAGCTTGTCTCTCCAGCTTGTAAGCTCTTTGGAGCAGGGATTGTCTCTTGTATGTTTGTGCAGTGCCCCAATCTCTTTTGGGGTCTCTAGGTGCCACTGTACTAGGAATATTCAATAAGAAAGAGCTGAGTTCATGATTCTAAGGAATGGTAGGAGAGAAAATAGCACAATAAAGATAATGGATTTCAAGAAGGCAGACTTTAGCAAACTCAGGAAGTTGTTAGGTGTAAGATCCCATGGGAAGCAAGTCTAAAAAGAAAAACAGTTCAAGAGAGCTGGTAGTTTTTGAAAGAGGCATTATTAAGGGCACAGGAGCAAACTATCCCA
Source organism: Emydura macquarii macquarii (assembly GCF_026122565.2). NCBI lineage: Eukaryota > Metazoa > Chordata > Testudines > Chelidae > Emydura > Emydura macquarii. The sequence goes on from NW_027133465.1 coordinate 6,874,740, forward strand.
CTGCGTAGGTAAGATAGGAAGTGTGGTAAGAGACCACCCTGGCTTAACCTGGAGATCTTCAATGATCTGAAACTCAAGAGTCCTACAAGAAGTGAAAACGAGGTCAAATTACAAGGGGTCAAATATAAACAAATTACACAAGCATGTAGGGACAAAATTTAAAAGGCCAAGGCACAAAATGAGATTAAATTAGCTAGAGACATAAACGTAACAAGAAAACATTCTGCAAATACATTAGAAGCAAGAGGAAAACCAAGGACAGGATAGGCACAATGAGGGGGAGGAAACAATCGTAGAAAGTGTGGAAATGGCAGAAATGCTAAAAGTCGTTTTTTGTTTCAGTTTTCACCAAAAAGTTTAGTAGCAATTGGACATCTAACTTAATGAACACCAGTGAAAATGAGGTAGGATCAAAGGCTAAAATAGGGAAAGAACAAGTTAAAAATTTCTTAGACAAATTAGATGTCTTCAAGTCAACAATGCCTGATGAAATACACCCTAGAACAGTGTTTCTCAACCTTTTAAGGAGCAAGTACTCCCTAACTTCTGAAAATGTTAAGAGGTACCCCAACGCTCAATATTCCACAGGATTTTATATTTGCAGACTAATGTGAGCCATATGTTGGAAGAAGTGCTGAGTATATAAGGCCATGATATGACAGATGTCTGATCTAGTGTGGGTAGGGTTACCACCTTTACACCGGGGTGCACAACTCAAGTATGTACCTGGGCTAGAGGTGATGTTGGCCAAAGCTAGGAAGCTTTGAGTGCCATGCCGATGCTGGGGAATATAAAGTGCCGTTCCAAATTTTTTGCCATAGATTTGAGAGGGGAAAGGGGTGAGAGAGACAGGGAAGGAGGGCGAGAGAAAGAGAGACAGGAAGAGAGGGTAACTGGTAAAATCTGGGGCTGTCATAGTTGTCAATTTCACTGCTCAGCTAGAGCAGTGAAATTGACAAGTTTTCTGCGCACTGGGCTTTGAGCCAGGGAGGGGGGCTGCCACCTGGGCAAGTTGCCAGCCCGGGAGGTGGGTGACTGCTACCCAATCCGAGGTGGGGCAGAGGAGGCTTCCACGCTGGCTGGGACTCAAGGATGTGGGCAGGCGGCTGCTGCCCATCTTCAAGCCGGGGCTCTGGAGGCTGCCCCTTGGCTCGGAGCTGGGGCGCAGGTAGCTGTCACCCAGATCGCAAGACTCAGGAGGCTGCCACTGGGCTCCCACCTGGGACCTGGCGGGAAGCAGGGGGCTGCTGCCCGCCTCCCCCAGAAGCTAGCGGCTGCCGCCTGCCTCCCAGCTGGGAGCTGTGACGGCGGGAAGCAGGGGGCTGCCACACACCTTCCCCAGAAGCTGGGGGCTACTGTCCTCCTCCTCCAAACTCACTTCCCAGCTGGGAGCTGTGACAGGGCGGAAAGTGGGCGGCTGCAGCCTGGCTTCCAGGGACTGTGGCAGCTGCCGCCCCACCTCACAGCTGGGAGCTGGGACCAGGTGGGAAGCAGGCTGCTGCCGCCCAGCTTCCTCAGAAGTCGGCAGCTGCCACCCACCTCCCCTTCACTCAGTTTTCCCCCGGGCACCCCCTGCCTGTGTCTCGTGTACCCCCAGGGGTACGCATACCACAGGTTGAGAAACTATGCCCTAGAATACTCAAGGAGCTGACAATATCTAAGCCATTAGCGATTATCTTTGAAAAGTCATGGAAGATGGGAGAGATTCCAGAGGACTGGAAAAGGACAAATATAGTGACAATCTACAAAAAAGGGAATAAGGACAACCTGGAGAATTACAGACCAGTCAGCTTAACTTCAGTAGCTGAAAGATAATGGAGCAAACAATTAAGCAATCAGTTTGCAAACACCTAGAAGATAATAAGGTGATAAGTAACAGTCAGCATGGATTTGCCAAGAACAAATCATGTGAAACCAACCCAACAGTTTTCTTTGACAGGGCAACAAGCCTTGTGGATAGGGGGGAAAGCGGTAGATATGGTATATCTTGACTTTAGTAGGGCTTTTGGTATTGTTTTGCACGACCTGATAAACAAACTAGGAAATACAACCTAGATGGAGCTACTATAAGGTGGGTGCATAACTGGTTGGAAAACCATTCCCAGAGAGTAGTCATCAGCGGTTCACAGTCAAGCTGGAAGGGCATATTGCATGGGTTCCTTCAGGGGTCAGTTCTGGATCTGGTTCTGTTCAATATCTTCATCGGTGATTTAGATAATAGAGAATACACTTATAAAGTGTGCAGATGATACCAAGCTGGGAGGGGTTGCAAGTGCTTTGAAGGATAGGATTAAAATTCAAAATGATCTGGATGACTCCCTAGGAAAGTGTACTGCAGCAAGGGATCTGAGGGTCATAAGGAATCACAAGCTAAATATGAGTCAACAGTGTGACACCGTTGCAAAAAAAAGCAAACCTCATTCTGGGATGTATTAGCAGGAGTGTTGTAAGCAAGACACGAGATGTTAATTCTTCCAATCTACTCTGCGCTGATTAGGCCTCAGCTGGAGTCTTGTGTCCAGTTCTGCGAGCCACATTTCAGGAAAGATGTGGACAAATTGGAGAGAGTCCAGGGAAGAGCAACAAAAATGATTAAAGGTCTAGAAAACATGACCTAAGAGCAGAGCCAACCCTACACCAAATGGTGCCCAAGCAACACACACACTCTCTCTCTCTCTCTCTCTCTCTCTCTCTCTCTCTGTAACCCTTCTGCCAATCGGAGTCGGCAGCAATAAGGGCTGGGTTTAATATCTAGGAGTTCTTTTTCAACAGTGCAACACAAAACCGGCTCAAGCCCCCACCCAGTAACCTGGGACAATTACACATACACCCTTAGGCACCTCTACAGGCAACACTTCCTCTCTCGCAAGCACAGAGCCTGGATGTAGAAAAGAAGCTTTTAATAAAAAGGGGAAAAGTGACCTGTCACGAACTTGGGAAAACACCACAAGCAGGATTCACAAGCATAAAATCATGAACTAAACACCCACCCCAGAGTACATTGGGCAGTTTCCATTTGTCTCAGGTTCTTAAGTTCAGCAACCAGGAGTTCCCTTAATGTGCCCCTCCCATCACATCGCCCCACTCACAGTTGTCCTTAGTCAGTGCAGACCCAGAGTTCAGAGGTGCAGCGCAGAGTTCACGTTGTATCCTGATTTGGGGAGGAAAGGCCCTTTGCTCACTCCACTGTCCAGCCACTCCACCGGCTGCCCTGCCCGCCACTCTGCTCCGCTGGCTGTCCTGCCAGCCATCACCAATGCACACCATCACCTTCTGCTGCCACCTGCTTCTCTACTGAGACCTTTGCTGGTCGGTCCTTTGAGGTTCCATCCACCTCATAGTGATTGTTAGCTCTCGGTGATTTTCAACCCTTAGGGGAAACGTCACTGCTGAAGCAGGCTGGGCAGAAAACACTGTCCCACAACAAGTGACTCCAGCTCTAGTGATCACTCAACAAAAGACTCCTAATAGAGCCTTAATTGGCTCTATCTTTGAACAGTGGGGAGGGGCTCGTTAAACCAGGCCTAGGGCTCTTAGGCAGAGCCACACTGATGGCCGTAGCCATTTTGTTTGGGAAACAACAGCAGAGATGCCATATTGGCATCCCTTCTTCACGGGTTTGTTCCCGCCCTTTTACCTTTTTGGCGGGAAAGGCATGTCAAATCTGCCTAGCAACCAGAGGATATATAAAGGCCAGCAGCAGAGCACCCTGGTATCGTCCTTCTGAGTGGCAGCCAAGAGCACACATCTGTCAATTGTTCCTGTTCGCCGAGAGGGAAGAAAGACGAGAAGAGATCCCTACTTACCTAACTATGTCCACCTTGTTCTATCCCTGTGGCCGCTGTCCCTTCCATGGTTCCTGTCTCCATCGTGGTTGATCCTGTTGCCATCGGTAGCCTACGTCTATCCTGACGAAGAATAATCGTAAAGTTACCATCCAGGGACTCTTTTAGACTAAGGGAGGGTTAATTACTGGGATTTGTTCCATTTTTATTTGGTCCTGATTTTATCTTTTGTTTCATGAGACTATAAATAAAGAGTTATTTGTGTCATCTTAATTGGAGTGTTATTAATTATCCGTCCCGGGTGATTAGATACAGGTAGGGGGCAAATTCACATTGACTGAGGGAGGGGTCATTGTTTTAGATTTCATTTGGTAACATTTTTGGACCAGAGGGTCTCAAGTACTGGCCTTGAGTGCCATGACTCAGAGACGGCCCTGAAAACAAGCTCAGTAGAGCTCTCTAACAGCACATGCATATATAGGTTGGGAACTCAGTGCTGACTGAAGTACATTGAGTCGATCAAGGTGACCCCTGATCAGTGGAGATTCCAGTGAAGTGGCAGGAAAGCGAAGGAAACTTCCTCAGTTAAGCCCCTATCGAATGAAGGAGGGGAGAAAAGATGAGTGGAACCAAGTGATTTGGTTCCAGCGGATGGACGTCCCAGGTTAATAAAAACAATTTGGAATACTGTGTCCATGAGTTTTTGTAAAAAAAAAAAAAAAAAAAGAAAAAGAAAAAAGGATTCTTGGGTAGAGGGACTGTTTGTTGGGGGCATCCGTATTTACAGATCTGTGAGAAAAATGCGAGGAATTTTTGAGTTCTAAGCCCCATCTATCTAGGAAACAGAAAAAAAGGACCTTATATTACAGATTATTGGCAGCAGCCAAAGAGTGAGATGAACACTCTTGAGAATTGCAAGATGCTTTAGATTCAAAAGGAAAGCTCTTAGCACAAAAAGAAAAGGAAATAGAGGAATTAGAAAAACAGAACGATTGCTGGCAGCTAAGTCAATAAACCAGACCTCAGAATTAGGAAATCTCGAGCTTCAAGTTATGGAGCTAAAGGTGGTCAGCAGAGAAAAAAGATAAAGCGATTAAAACCCTGTCAACTAAGTTAGAGGAGTCAGAGGTTGCAGTGCGCAAACTGATTGAGGAAGTAAAAAAGGCTGACCAGGGTCAGGTAGACCACTCCTGATGTGAGAGCAAACTGAGCCTCCTTCGGGAACACTTGAAGCAAACCTAAGGAGTGGTAGCAGCCGCTAGGAAAGATCCTTTGAGTAGAAGGCCATATAGATACAATAGCTCAAGTTCAGGTAATGAAAGTTGCCGGGAGGATTCAAACTCACGATCCAACAATAGTCAAACAGCATTTCCATCAGCACCACCCGCTGAACCAATAGATCCAGTCTTATGGAGAAGGGAGCAGGAGGGATTGCCTGCTGTTCCCATGGCACCCGTTACCATGACTGCAGTTAATTAGAGTGGGCAGACATACCCAGCAGAAACAAGACTAGAGATGAAGGCCTACATGGCCGAGTAAGCCCGCGCCATGGGTAGGACTATGTGCCCCTTAAATAGAGAATGTGTGCTGGACTGTGTCGCCAGAGTCGGTAACCTTCCCAACATAAGTAGTGAGGATATTGCACTACTAATGAGGGAATGCATGAACGCAGAAGACTTTGGGTCTCTGCCAGGTAATTTACAGACGGCTAATGTGCCTGGGAACTTAGATATGTACAAGGGTATATATAAATTCTTTCATCCCAACGTTTAATTGGGAAGTTCTATACAGAAAGGCAGAGGTTGGATGAAAGGCCTGAGTGATATATCCAATGAAAAAGGCATTATACTGGATGTCAGGGGTCACCACCTGTGATAATAATGATTTTAAAGAGGCCATGGTACAGAGGTTGACATCTATGCTAAAGATTGCCATGGGCCCTTTAAGAGTGGACAGTATGCTGCTAGCGGAGGTAGAAAATCGCATCCGGGACACACACAAGGTGCAGAGGGATGCATTTCCAAGGCCAGGGCCCCAGAGAAGAAAAATATCTGCAACTAAGGAGACCACACCAAAGAGTGTCTCATTCTAGCAAGATGGACAGAAAGGGTTTAGATCACCAATACTTAAAGAGAGGCAGTTCTGAAATATGCTATGGCAGAAGCTGCTAAAGTATGAAAATAAGGAAACTATTCATGGTCTACAGACCAAAGAGCTGCTGCAATGGCTTGCCGAACATGAGGGCAGGAGTGAAAACAGCAGATGGTCTGCCAAACTGGAAGAAAATCAACATTGGTGATGACCACCTTTTGGGGAATTTTCAGACAATTCAAGCAGGAACTATTGGTGGATAACGGAGCCAGAGTATCCATCATTCGTTCAATAGGAGAACCGTGAGTCACAACCTTGCCTAGGTGTGGCATCCAGACCTTAGAGGGTCCCAATGATAAGGTGAACGCCATACCATTCATAGGCCCCATTAGCTGCACTATAGAGAATAAGGACTTTGTAAATAGTTTTGGATTGCAGAAATTAAGCAGACAGGGGATTTTAGGAATTGAGTCCCTGGAAAGGATGAAAATAGTTGTCGATTTACTGAACCGGGTCTTAATAATGGACATTCCCCGAGACGAAATGAGAGCCTACATCATACTGGCAGTGTTCAGAGTGGCAGCCATCAAAGCTCCTGAAGATTTAGGCTTACCTGAGTGGGAGAGTGAAGTATGGCAGGTGATGCTGAATCACAAGGCGATTCTGGCAAGAAATAAATTGCAATGTGGCTTGACTAAAGAGAAAGTAATGATACCTGGTCCAGATCCCCGCCCGCAAAAGCAGTTCAAGCGGAGGAGGGATTGAAAGAAAGTATTTCAGCCTTGACAGAACAAGGGATCTTAATAGAGACACAGTCCCTGCAACTTCCTGATATGGCCAGTTCTGAAAGCAGACAAGGTAACCTGGCACCTTACTACAGATTTCAGAGAGTTGAACCGAGTCACTCCGAAAGTGGTGCCAGTGGTGACAAAATTTTAGGAAATAATGGCCACAATAGCAGATGGAGCCAAATGGTTTAACGTAACTGACCTGGCAAATGCCTTCTTTTCCATTCCGGTGCATGAATCATCATGGCACAAGTTTGCATTTACCTTTGGTGCTAAGCAATTTACCTTTAAGTGTCTTCCACAAGGTTTCCACAACACACCATTCGTATGCCACCAACAGGTATAAAAAATGTGGGATGATGTTATAAAAATCAATAGCCAGGTAATCTCGTACGTAGATGATATATTGGTAGCTACAGAGTCAAGTAATGATAATGAGGCTCCTGGAGGAAGTCTTAAGAAGAATCCAGGAAGCAGGTTTCATTATTAACCCTGTAAAAGCCCAGCTGGTTTCCCAGAAGGTCACCTACTTGGGTATGAAATTAAGAATTGATGGGAGATGCCTGGATGCTCAGAGAATTGAATTGATTGCTAAGCTCCCAGTTCCAAGGGGCTGACATCCTTTTTAGACTTAATGGGGTTCTCCAGAGACTTCATTGACAAATATGTGGAGATTGCTAAACCATTGTACCTCTTGTTGAGGAAGAATGAGTGGAAATGGACCTCGGAACAAGAGACTGCTTTTGTTAAGTTGAAAGAAGCTTTGTTGGCAGCACCAGCATTGGTGTATCCGAGGAAGGATAAGCCTTTCATACTTCAACTGGCCATAACAAGCATGGGACTGAGCACCATATTGTCCCAAGAGTTGGGTAGTGGAATAAAGCCTGTGGCCTATGCATCAAAGGCATTGTCCAATGTGGAAACCAAGTTTTCCACATGTGAGAAGGAAGTACTCACTCTCCTTCAGGCCTTATGGCATTGGGAGTATTTAATCGGTATGGCTCTGGTGGTTCTGAGGATGTGTCACAGCCCAATAAACTACATACTGTCGGGAAAAATAAATGATGGTCGGGTATCAAACCCGCGATTGGCAAACTCAGTTTGCTAAACAGAAACATGGAAGTGGAAAAGACAGTGCAACTACCAGTGGCCCCATATGCCCTCCTGATTCAGGGAGAAGCTCATGAATGTCCTAGACAAGCTATGGAGGACAAAAGAGAACAATCACCATTCCATTGTAACCAATCATACGAAGAAGCCAAAAGGGATAGGAGCGAGATCTGGGTTGTCGATGGTAGCTGCTACCATGCTGAAGGGAGACCAAGAGCCAGTTATGCAGCCATTCATATGCAAACGGGGAAAACCTTACAAGGAACAGTAATACCATCCTCGGCGCAAGCAGCAGAAATCATGGAAGTCCTGGCAGTACTTCATGAAGTAGACAATGGAAAGGAACTTATGATTTGTTCAGATTCGGAGTGGGTGATTAGAGCACTCACAGACTGGATGGTGGACTGGAGAGCTAGAGGGATGAAAACTTCCCATGACGAACCAGTGGCTCATTCCAGGTACCTAAATCATGCATGGGAGCTGCAAGTAATAGGAAAGGGATGACATCTCTGTTCAAGATGAAAGCTCACAGGAAAAGCAGTGCAGAGGCTTCCCAACTGAACAGAAAACCTGACCAACTGGCTAAAGAAGCAGTGTTGCTAGGTCCCGAGTGTCAGTGGAAGGGCTCAGACCATCAGCAAGTGAGCGCAATTCAACATCAGCAGCCTCTTAATGTAGAAGAGCATTGTAGCAATGCTGAAAAATTTTGGGCTGGGGTGTGTACCTTCACATTCACCTTAGGGATATACCCCTTCATATTTACATGGATATCTACTGACACATTACCTTCTTTTACCCCGAGTTTCACATATGCCACTATACACGAGCACCTAGAGGCCCCCGTTGCTTTCTGTGGGTTAGAACAGTTTGTGACTACATTATCTGATATTACTCATTTACACATGCCCTTATGTTTATCTTCTAGAGGAATGTCATCTTCGATGGGGTCTGACCTGATATGGGACTCACTTCCTTTCTCTTCTTTCCAAATAAGATAACTGTATTCTCCTTCCTTGAATGCATACATGGTTATGCTACCCAAATTCTTGGGAGGAAGGGACATTAAAGCCCTGGTCTTTAAAAGCTCTATTCCTGTTGGTAATTTTGTCTTATAGGAGATCTGTTCCCCTTCATGGACGGTTAAAGCATCACAATATACAATCAAGTAAATACAAAATATGAGGCAAGTGATGTCCATCGCACTTGTGAAGGATAACAAACATTGAATAGGTAAGTCTCATAATATGCCGATTACTTCCCTTTTCAAGACTTTAATTGGGTAGAATGGAACCATTTAAGCAATTTACTTCTCTTTTCTTTTACCTCTATTTGGTAAATGGTGGGACTAGCCTTGTTAACAATGAGGACTGGTCCTACCCACCTTTGGGTTAAAGAATTCTTTTTATCCGAAAAATATCTATATTTGACCTTTTGCCTCACTTCCCTTTCAGTTATTTTTAGGGAGTCCCCTCATTGTTTATCCATCTGTTGGGAGTTTCTTTTTAACTGCTGAGCTACCCGTTTCTGTATATCACTAATATTCTGTAGGAGTTTACTCATATACAAGTGTCCATTTTCAGCCATGGCTGGTACTCATCTGGCAGTACCCCTCCTAGCCACCAGGCTTCTGGTGTCTGCATAAGCCTGCCTGTGAGTGCCTCATGTGGCGTTACCCCATGGGCAGCAATAGTGGAATGCAAGGCCATTAAGATCCTGAGTATCTTTTTATCCCAGTCCATTCCTGAAGTTTGGACCACCTTTCGTAATGCTGTTTTAATAGTCCGATTAGATCTTTCCACCAGCCTGATGCCTGCACAGGGCACAAGGCAGTAGTCAGACTGAGATAGCAGCACCGGTGGAGAGACATCCTTACCCTCCAGCAGTTCCCTGCAAACTGAGCTAGCTGGCTCAGCTTTTATACTTCCTGTCCCACCTCTCAACTTCTGGTGGGGTGGGCAGGGTTGTTTTGGCTCCGCCCACTGAGGATCAGGCCATCCCTCCCCGAAGGAGGCCACACCCTCTCAATACAAGCAGCAATTCAGACAATGATAACTTCTTGTCATTCTTTGCTCCACTCCCCGCCACTGTCACAGCTAGATGAGTCTTGTAGAGGCCAGACACCCTGCTCCCTAGTGACAGACACTCCCCAGTGCTGTAAAGCCAAATGGGGAAAAGGTGAAAACCAATCCTTTCAACCAAGTGTGTAATACCAACTCTGGGCCCCAATCCTGTAACTGGATCCGCAGGGGAAGACCCATGTCCTTGTGCAGAGTTCCATTTACTTTAATACGGTTTGGCATGGAAGTATGGGTTTGCCTGTGCGATCTAATTATAGGATCGGGGCCTTCACATATGACCAGGTAAAACTGAGTGCATTATTGATGAGAATTACAGTAACGTCTAAATGCCTCAGTTGAGATTCAGGTCCCATTGTACTAGGTGCTGTACAAGAAACACACAGTAAAAGACAGTCCCTGTCCCATAGAGTTTACAATCTAAATAAGAAAAGGTGGAGAAAGGGTGTATTAACCCATTTTACAGGTGGGAAACTGAGACAAAGCAAGATTAAGTGATTTGCTCAAGAGTGTCCACTGCTTTAACTCCTGCAACAAGCCCTACCCTCAACATTACTAATGTCGTACTAGGGTGGAAAATGGAGGACATTGACATGTATTGTCCAAAAATATTCTGTTAAAATTACAGTTATGAACACCCATAGCTCTTGCGCATAGGAGAATCATCACAAGGCATACACAGTGACTGCAAGAAACTTTGGCACCCACAAGAAGATATAGGGATGGCTACACCATTAACTTGTCCCTCCAGAAAGTAGGTCTTTTATCTGTGATGACTAGCATGCAGGTCCAGATAGTTTGTTAAAGGTCAATCTCTCCAAGAGAGGAATCAAAACCACCAGAGAAGAGAAGCCAAATATCAGATGCCATACAGTGCAATTAGTAACCCTATGGAGAAAAACAAGCAGGGGGTTACTTTAAATCAGGCCTGGCATTCATGAGAGCTGACAAAAGCACCATGAAAGAGATGCTTTTAATCGGCACACAACATGGGTTAGCACTGACTGCTGACAGAGGTACACTTATTTTAACACACTCCCATATGTGTAATCGGATATTCATATCAATACAATATGTATGATCTGCTTTTATTTCAGTGTACGCATACCCAGATATTAGATACATATCTATATGTAGATATATATATTAGATATTAGATATCACATATATTAGATAGATACAGAATATACATATTGGGATTAGATTAGATTAGATTACAGTAAAATCTGTCTCCAATGACGACATAAGGTAGCAAGAAAAATTGGTTTCTTAATTGTCCTTAAGGAAGCCATTGAAGAATAATAAACAATACATCGGCAAGGTCATTTCGGAAGGGAAGTTGAGTTACAATGCTGGTGATTGCTACAGATTTCACTGTAAGTGCATCTAGTTATGAAGTGCATTTTCCACGAATGTGAATGTACTCTTAATTTTTTATAAAGTAGGAGACATAAAAAATTTACATAAAACCTTTTAGGAGCCATTGCTCACTAAACAAAACCAGAGTGAATGGAGCGCACTTCAAGCATGAGCTACTCAGATCTTTTTGGCCACAGGAGAGCGAGAACAAAAAAAAAAAAAAGACATGACATGATTTTCCAAACATGTTTGTGGCATTGCTAAAACTGTTGCTGCTGTTGATGCATTCATTTGCACTGTTTAGGTGAGCTCCATTATTGGGAATGAGTGCTTTGGCTTTTAGACTGGAAAAAAAAAAAGCTTTTTGGAAAATCAGTGGGAGTGTTCCTTTTGGGAGCTGAAGAATTAAGTATCCATTTGATTTTAAATGTGTCAACTCCTGGGGGTAGGGGCGGTCTTCTAATGAGTATGTGTACTGCCCTAATCACGGTCCCCAATCACGGTTGGTGCTTCTAGGCGTTACCATGATACAAATTACTATTATATTATAAATACTAGTCATTTAGATTGCATGAAGCTCTGGGATGCTAACTTTGCTGCTCTGGTCCAACGGAACACACTACCATCAGCGTAAAGCTTGTCTGTGCGGGAGACTGTTTTCTCAGGGGACAATTCCAGACTGCAGAATAAATACCCCAGGAGCTAGGGTTCATCATAAACCTGACCAACTTCTGCTCTGAGTGCAAGGCATATTTCTTTGACCTGTCCTCTTTAACGTAAACATATAGCAGCAGGTGTATATATATTATAAAAACAATTATTAAAGAAGACACTTCTCCCCCTGCAGAGAGGATGACAGAAGAAACATGTGACAGATGTTATTCATGTTACTTAATACACTATTGGAAGGGACACAGATACTACAGTGATGAGCATGGTATAAAAACTTACCTGAAGTAGATCAGTGGTGTCTAATTGGATTATGGTAGCACTTTATTAGAAGGCCATAAGCAACCCATTGTTGGGCCCCTAAGTGATCTATTAAGGCAGTTTTTACTGTAATCTATCTAATAAACATAATGTCTATGCAATAATAATACACAGAAGATGACTGTCAGGCAGCTTAGTGTAAAAATGTAGGTACTGTAGAAAAACACTTTACAAATGTTTTAGGCTTTTTTTCATTTGAAGTTAAAACAATATCTTTCTTTTGATCGAAACCTTCCTCTGCGGTGTTGGCAGACTTATTCTAGTACATGACAGCCAGGAAGGGAACGGGATGGGGTCCTTTTTTTTAATTAAAATTGTCCAAACAAAGCAAATGCAAAAAACAAACAAAGAAGGAGCAGGAAAGATAAAAGGTAAACTTTTATCAGTAAAATTCCTCTCCCTTATGATCTATAAACACATATGCCTAACTGTGTACACATTAGTAGGCCCATTGAAGACAATGGCACTACACACATTCATACGTGTTTGAATGATCTGGGGCTTTAAGATGCTCAGTGTAACTGGCTAGCAGGGCTTTTTTGCTGACTCAGCTGGTTAGAGCCCAGCACTAGCACTGCTGAAGTTATGATCAGTCATTGCAGCAGGTGTGCGGCTCATTATCACCACCTGGGACATAAGGAAGCCTCCAGGAAGAGAAAAGACAGAAAAGGCCCTGGAGGGGAACTCTAGGGAAAGTTAATCACAGGGAAGCAGCGTCAGCACAGATATATGTTGTGTTGCCATTACGGAGTTACCAGTAAAGCCAATCACCTGGCAGGGGGTGAGGGTGGATGTTACTCGGCGTCTCTGTGCTCTGATGAGGACAGTCCATTTACATACAGTTCCCTCTTCCCCAGCTTCCCGGCTGACTTACGGGCCTGTTATCCTTTCCCGGTGTCTTTGTATTTGTTATTGTTCTCCCCTCACTTAAGATTCTCAGTCTGAGAAGAGCAGACTAGAATCCCTCTCGCACAAGGATGTCACTTGCAGGATACAGGCTGATGGATACACGGGAAAATGGTGAATGATCACAGATGAAACCAAAGTCTACGGGCCTATCTGTGACCACCTCCGGCATAGCCATAGGCCGAGATGCTGGGACTGGACAGGAGATGGATCACTTGATGATTGCCCTGTTCTGTTCATTCCCTCTGAAGCACCTGGCATTGGCCACTGTCAGAAGATAGGATGCTGGGCTAGATGGACCATTGGTCTGACCCAGTATGGCCGTTCTTATGAGACAACAGGATCTTCTTGATCCTATTGGACTCTGCATGCACCTTAGCCCTGCGGTAGTAGTGCTTTTCATCCACAGATCTCGAAGCACTTTGAAAAGGAGGGTATTATTGTTCTTTGACTTACCACAATACCGAGGAGCCCAAGCCATGGACCAGGACCCCACTGTGCCAGGCACTGTACAAACACAGAAAAAAGACAGTTCCTGCTCCAAAGAGCTTGCAATGTAAGGCTTGGTCTACACTGCTGGCGAAATTTGGCAGCAGTCGACGGGAGATATGCAAGCTACGTAGAACAGCTTGAGTATCTCCCGTCGACTTCCTAACTTCTATGCAACGCGGCATCTCCACTACGCTGCGCCGACGGGAAAGGCCCTCCGGTCGATGCAGTGTTAATCTGTCTGTGGGGGTGGATTAAAACGCCATCGACTTCTGGATCGATCGAGTGGGTCTCCACGGCCGCTCAGGTCGATCCCGCAGAATCGATCTGGCAGTGCTGACAGTGCCTCCGTGAACATAGACATTCCCTAGGTATAAGATAAGAGACAGCAGAGTGATACAAACAGATGAGGGAGTGCAAGGAAACAATGAGACCGTACCGGTGTTCAGCATGATAGGCAGCGTGGTCTCAGTGTGCCAGCAGCCTAACCTTTGTCAAGCAGCTATTATACTTCCCTGTTTCACAGATGGAGACAATGAGGCACCAAGAGGTGATGTGATGCATCGGAGGGCAGCAAAAAAGCGAAGAATAGAACGTGCGTGTCTAGACTTCCAGCCCACTGCTACTGCTGCAGCCATTTCCCTTGCGCACTTCGTCTGTTTTAACCTGTAAGGACAAGTATGGAGAAAGGGGCAGTTAGAGCAGAGAAGAAAAGTGATTGAGGTCCTACCAGGCCATCAGTGGCATGGTCCGTTGGAAGGCCAGTTCTCTCTCCACAAGACCATCTGGAAACACACTGGCTCCATCAGCCCCTCATCTTTGAAACAGGCCCCTTCCCTTGATGGCAAAGGGGTGTCTTGACCCCAGACTGAAGGAGGTAATGGTTGGACCATAACATAGGTTGTAATCGCCATCCCTTCCAACTGCCAGTCTCATCTAAGATACCCGCTCCAGCTGTATGAGCTGAGTCAGAAATCGTCTGGGATCATCCCACTTCCATCTGACACAAAAAAAGTTTGACAAAGCTCTGGCTGGGATGGTTTAGCTGGGGTTGGCCCTGCTTTGAGCAGTGGGTTGGACTAGATGACCTCCTGAGGTCCCTTCCAACCCTAATAGTCTATGATTCTATGATCTGCATGGACATGGAATTCACCAAGCTGCCTACTAATCTTGGGGTCATCTCACCTTCAGCCCACAGCCACCCAAAAGCCATTTCCCATGAATCTCTTCCCCATCTCAAGAATGGATTGGCACATGTCATTTAAAACAGGAAGGCAACATTCTGCAGTGGTGAGTCAAGAGACCCTGGTTCTCTGCGAGCAACTCCCTGCGGGACCCTAGGGAAGTCACTTAATCCCAGGATTAAAATTGGAATAACACTTACACACCTCTGTAGAGTGCTTAGATCTAGGAAAAGTGCAAAGTATTATTATTACTATTGACAAAGCATAAACAAGAAGTAGGAAGAATTTAATAAGGCATAGAGAGGTGAATTCACTTCCCTAGCAAGTCAGTAACAGCCCCAGGAGTTCAAACACCCATCCTTTGAGCGAACCACTCCTCTTCTCATTTTCCCTAGGGCACAAAGACATCTTGGGCTCACACCATAAGTGTACTATCCTCCTGAGCAGTGTGATTCTCTCCCTGTCACATAAAGTCCTTTGGGGGGGCATATCTTTGTATTTCCTGATGTCTTCTCCCCTTACTCAGCTTCCTTTAGATACCTCCAAGTGTTCTACCTCGCAGGTTACAATAGTGGTGCAATATTTGGTCCTGAAATCTTCCTTCCTGTATTAATTGTCTCCAGAACTTTCGAGTGTGTGAATTCTATGTGCACACTCTAAGAGGCAAAACAAATACGCTAACAACATCCTGGAATGGATTGCTTTCTCCAAGTCTCATACATATGCATGAAATTCATTAATAAATATCCCAAAATAAGCACTTGCATTGCACATATCCACACTGGGAAAGGAACACTTGTTTTATTTTAGCATTTATCGTTAACCATTAAGAAAACAAATTACTATATGATATGTGTTTGGAAGCCTTTCTTACTAACAGAGGAGAACTATAGAAATATGGAATTATCACAAGGCCAGGTCCTCAGCTGGTATAAACCTGGACAGCTCTGCAATGGAGTTAGGCTGACTTATGCCAGCTGAGAATTTGACCCATTATTTATAACTGAGCATTTTTGTACAACCAAATTATGCAACAGATCTGCACCAGGGCAGCTCTTTGCAGCATTGTTAGTGACAGAGGATCAGAAAGCACAATCTGGGGGCCTGACCACAGACCTGGGAGCCAGGAACTGCTGAGTTCTAATCATGGCTCTGTTGCCAAATTACTTTTGACTGGAATTGTTTTTAAATACCCAGCTATTCCCCACAACTCCTTCTTCCTTTTGAACAGTAAACCATCCATACCAACCAGCTATTCCAGTTAAACATTTTACCATGCTTCCCTTAGCCTCTACTCTTCCACGTTAGCTTCTCCACCCTCTCATGTCTGCCTGCTATGGCTTAGCCACTTTTAGCCAGATCTTCTGCTGGAAGTAGCATAGAGAGACACACATTTACACCAGCTAAGGATCTGATGCTTTGGGTTGCTTGAGATACCTTCTCTCGTCTTCCATAAAAGCGTGTCTAATCATCGTATATTGTTTAGTTCCTTTCTGTCTCTCTCTTACCCTTTCTGAACAGATTGTAACAAGGATGGTGATGACATGTAATTAACAATGGAATGGAATGGGTCATCTTGGAGGTTTCTTCCTGTCTACATGGGAAGGGCTAACAGACCAGAGTGCTTACAGGTACGTAAGTGAGAAGAGGTGACAGCAATAGGCAGCTAACAACCAGGGTCCTCACTGAACTCAGGTGGGGTTGAGTAACTCCCTTACTCACAGTGTATAGAACACACCGGCTATGTGATGGGGAGAGGTGGCTTAGAGCTGCGACGTTTTTGCACTGGACTTGGTGACACTCCAATTTAGCAGCAGTCTGGCAGCAGGTCTTGAAGAGAGCTGTTTGCCCAGTGCTCTGAAAGGGCTAAGCCATCCATGCAGGCTCTGCAGCACATTGTGTTGGCCTCATCCGTTCTTCTTCCAAGCTATCAAAGCAACCCCATAGGGTGAGTCCTCCTCCTGCCGCCGCAGCTGCGGAGGCTCAACCAACAGTGAGGTTTATGTATGGCTGGACAGGACTCTGGGGAACCAGAGGGGGTGAGTTCCCCTGTGCAGTGCAGCACTGAGCTATGCAGGGTGAGGTGTGGAAGGGCAGGGCTGGGGTCAAAAAATCTACTTCCCCAAAGAGAGGGCATGGTGGGAGTTGCAGACTGCAGCTTCATGGCTAAAGTAGCAGCCACAATGCTGCTCCACAACCTGGGGAAGGGATTTTTTTCCTCCCAAGCCATTGCAGCATCCTGCCCGGCCCAGTGCTTGATCTCTGTGCTGCTGCTGAGGATTTGAGCCCCATATTTCAAATAAAGAGAAACCAAGCAAGGTCAACCACAAGTTATTGGGCCTGATGCAAGAATCACTGGGTAAAATCCTGTGACCTGTGTTGTGCGGGAGGACAGACTAGATGATCCTGATGGTCCCTTTAGGCCTCAAAATGTATGAAGATCGTGACTCTGAATGCATTGATTTCTCTCCCAACAATGAAATAAATAATCTAGCCCTGCAGAACGCACCCTTTTTGAATGCTTGGAAGTTGGGGCAATATTTTGCAACTCACAGAATGCATTCAACATTGTTCAGCTGAACGTAATACTCCTGGGAGAATTCTGTGCCACTGCACAATGCAGAATTTGCGCAGAATTAATGTTCTGTGCAGAATTTCATTTTTTTCCTTGCAGATTTGGTGCTGCAGAGCTGCTGGCTGCCACTAGGGGCCACTGGACCCAGCAGAGCCCAGCTCCCCATCTTGTATATAGAGGACACTGCTGGGCTGGGAGAGAGGAGGGAGCTTGAAGGTTCCTGACATCTGTAGTACCCAGCACATCCGTAAGGAAGAAGGTGGCATACAGGAAACTCCATACAAGCCCAGTTTGACCAGCATCAGGCTGTTTCTCCCTCTGGATCCCTGGGCTCTGTGGGAAAGAGGGTGCGGGTGTATGGGTCCAACACCCCTAAAATATCCTCTCCCAGTACACAAACACCACTCCAGCACCCTTGAAATACCCTCTCCCAGTACACACACCCCTCTAGATAGTAGCCCTACGGGGGCAAAGTGAAAAAACGAGAATCAACTAAAAGGCCATAGGGACAGAGTTTTCCCCCAAGATGTGCCCACTTGGCACATGTGACACACCCAGACTGAGGCACCCAACAAAAGCATATCAGAGAAACAGGAACTGGGTTGTCATAGAGATTTCTTTACCTCTCTACTCCTGGGGGAATCTTTTTTGTTGTCTGTATTGTCACAGACATACTTGCTAACAGGTATTTTAAAGCAAATTACCAAAATAACTGAAACTGGTGTGATTATATTGCGTTATTTTGACAAATAAAATATGCAGAATTTTGTAGAATTTTAAAATGTTGTGTGCAGAATTTCTAATATTTTGGCACAGAATTCCCTCAGGAGCAATATAATAAGCATTGAGAGCGTGAGTCGGTGTAAGACACGTGCAGACATACACTTGACTCCACAAGCTTTACAGGTCAGACTTGGTGTAATTCCAAAAAGCATCTGTCTCTGCCACTGGCAGAATCTTTCAGTGACAAGCAATGCTTTGTATCTCTCTCGATTCCACAAAGATCACGCAGCAGCCGGAGAGCTGTCAGAGCTTCAGGAACTAATCAGTATGTGACTCCAGCCTAAGGACACAGCCCCCTGCTTCTCTCATCCCTGACTATGGAGCAAATGTCGTGAGGGCAGGGAAAAGTACTGGATTCACACCTGGACTGTATAACGCATATGCTCTGGACCTGCTGGGGCCGGATTGGGACAGGGCGATAAGCATCTTTTGGCAGAGGTGCAGAAGCCCTGTGTGTCAGGCCCATAAAAAGATTGGAAGCATCAAGAAAAATATCTTCCCGTGCACTAATTTACCTCTCTCTAATGGATCTGAAAGAATTGTCCTACCTAGTGATAACACAGGACAAACTTTGTTATGGCCCCGGGAACCAACGAACCAAAACCCGCCAGCTTTGTTGTTTGTATCGCTTGAGTGTTCCCACTGCACTGGCTAAACTCCCAAAGTCTGTCCCAGCCTGCACCAGTCAGAGTCAAACCTGGGACGGAGTCTCTGGAGCTGTCTCTTCTTTCATTGTTCCAGAGCCCTGGGTAAAAATTCAGTGGGAAGCCCCCTGGAGCCTAACCCTTCTATTGCTACATTGGGGAAGGGACCTGGGATGGGAGAATGCTGTGGTGGGGTGGAAGCATAATTACTATTGTTTGTATTACAGTTGCGTCAAAGGCTCCAGCTGAGATTAGCGCCCCATGGTGCATAGTTCCAGTCTCAAAGAGCTTACAAACTAAACACAGGTCCAGAGAGGGGAAGTCACTGGTCGAAGGTCACACAGCAGCTCACTGGCAGAGCTGGGCACAGAAGCCATGTCTCCTCAATGTTGTTCAGGTACGACAAGGATGAGTGCAGGGTAAAGACCTGAGTAGAAAACAATAGAATGAGCCAGCACCTGAGAACCAGCAAGTGGAAGTCACCAGCCTACTTTCCATTGTGGAAGCTCAGCCATGGGCAAAGGCTAAGATTTTAGGGAGTTATGCACCCAAATCCCATTGACTTCCAATGAGAGTTGGGCACATAATGCACTTACATCCCCACCAAGGAGCACAGATGGTGAAGAGTAAACTGGGTGTTTCAAATTCCCTCTCTCAACAATCTGGGGTCTCATTAGTAATCAGCTGGAGGGAAAGTTCTTGTTTCTAATCCTTTTGGTCCTCTTGCATGCAGGTTCTGTGCTGATTTCAGGCTGCATCCTGCATTAGCTCCCCTCGCCTTTATCCTGCCCTGGCTAACTTTCGCCAGTCACAAACGCCTGAGGCATTGTTAGATGGCTGGAAAATACACCTCACAGGTGGCTGGAGCTGGGTGCTGCTGGAGCCCATGTTAAAGGTTCTTTTTGTTGAGAGGACGATAGGTGGGCTTCGCTTCTTTGGGGAATCTGAAGGGCAGCAAGCCTCTTCATCGATCATGCTGATTTATTTCCAGCATGGAACCCTTCAGCATTTTCAGTGCAGTTCGCCCCACAGCTTGCTGTCCACGGTGGTAATGCACATGGATACTTTGCACTCCCACGCCACCTTCTCTCGGAGCATCTCAAAGGGCCTTACAGTCATTCACGAATGAAGTCCCTGAACCCTTGCCCCTCTATTTACCCACCTGTCAGAGCACAATGAGCCCCTGGCCTTTAGCCCCAGACTCCTCCTGAGACCTTCCTCGCTACAGTCACCTCCTGCCCCGCCCCACAGCACATTTCCAAGAGCACAGTAAACCGGAGGGCGAGTTCTGACGACACCACAGCGGTAAACACCAAAGTGTTGCTCCATCTGCAGCCCTCCTGCCATTCTGGCCCTGCCTCTGGTGATAATTAGCCACGGAGGCCTGGGTGATTTTTGGTTTCACTGTATTAAGGGCAAGTTTGTTTTAAAAGAACTCATCCCTCCACTTGGGGGGCACAATTGTGCACCTGCACTGAACTGTGGACGCAGACGTTAGAATCGGGCAAACAGGCACCTACAAGCTACCATTTGTACCTGCAGTTAAAAAAATTAATCACTGCCCTTAAAATATTGGGCCAACCTCGTCGATTTTTTTTCGATAGCATGAAAACAGGACAATACAGCAGTATGTTAATGATGTTTCATGATGTGTGATCACTCGCAGTTTTAAATACACTGTGACCTACATTTGCTCCAGCCTATAACAAACACACAAAGTACATTGATTTTTGTTCCCTCTGGGTTATATTTCTGTTCCTCCCCCTCCCACACGCACACACTTGGAATAAACTTGATGTCTTATCTCCCTGCCAACCGGGGGCAGCAGCCAACCAGAACCCATTAGTGCGACGCTACAGATTTTCAGCACCATGAAAATCTACTGCCATTTTAAATATAACATCTATTTATTTCAGTCAGCGGCATGTCCTTTTGCTGTCAAGGAGACAAATTATTCCAGTCCTGTGGCAGAGCTCACAATATGAGGGAGAAAAAGCTTTGGGAACCATTCTACCAAACGGTGGAACACATCTACCTACTGAGGTTCAAACTAGTTCCAGCAGCTAGCCTGGAGCAAATCAAAATTTCAGCCAAATGATTACCCTTCCAAAGGGAGTCTTTTTATTAATTCATTGTAGAACAAAGCAGCTGGCCCAACCTTGAAGCCTGATTTCCAAACATGCATCTTTCAAAAAGGCTTAGCATGACTGGATTGTTTTGATGTCTGATTATCACTGTGTGTGGGGGGAAAGGAGGGGGATCGCTGAGGAGAGTCCTGATGCAGAATCACAATTTAGCCCCTTTATAATCAACCTGCAAGCGGCCGGATTAATGTAATTCCTTCTGATGTTCAACTCAGTAAAGCCAGCGAGGGCGCAAAGGGAGGGGGAGAATAGCTTTATATTGAAAAAGCCTGCCTAGAATATAGGACTTTTGTATTTCGAGCTGCCAAATGCTTATTAAACATCTTTATTATTATTATCAGCCCAGCCTTTGACTATAAGGAACCAGACTTGTATTTTAAACCTTGTAACACCAGCCAGACACTGGGGATTTCCTTCTCTAGATTGTTTCCCACATCAGAACAGTGCAATGAGAAAAAAAAGTGTTCTCGCCTCTGGTGCGGTGAAAAGACCACTCAGAAAAGCTTGTATTTGATTCCTTTGAAGGATTTGTCTAGTTGCCCATGTGTGAGCGTATATGCATTTACCCACACACGAGTGTGTTAAATACTGTGGGAGTGGATGTGTGTGTCCATAATATATATATTGCCCCTTCTGGACTCAAGTAGTTAGCCAATAGTTGATGCCTTGCTGGGTTGTTTCTGCTAGGAGAAGAAATTAATGATATGAGAGAGGTGCAGTCTTCAGTGCACCACCATTTCTTTACAAAGAATGTAGAAAGTCCTGCTTCCCTGAACACAGCAGGAACAAACAACAGCAGTAGTTTCCTGGCTCCCAATTTCCAAGCCTGCTTTTTTGGCCAGTTCTATGCCACAAGTTGCTCTGACTCTGCATCCTCAGGACCACGCTTACGACCACCTTTCTCACTTTCCACCTTTCACTCACACAGACACTCACTGCTCCAACCAATCAACCCCCCGGCCTAGCCCTCCACATTTGCGATCAGTCCCCAGAAAACCCCTAGTCTCCCTGGGCTAGTTGTTCTTCAAGCCTTGCTAAGCAGACCAATGCCCTGGACAGCGGCTTCTATTGTTTCACTTATCATGACGTAAAGCAGCATTTAACTGCTCCTTTCATTTAGCCTAAATAAAAGGTGGTTAGCAAACTCATCAGCTTTAATGAGGTCTGTGATTGTCTAGAGCTCAAAGACCAGCTTGGCAGCAGCCATTAACAGCTTCCGGCGCACTATGCTCTGGCTGTGCATGTATGCATAACATATATACGCATAATAGGTACACAACTACAGTGTATCTATGTGCATGACTGTGTGTGTGTATCTTAAATCCTGAAAATGTTTATTTAATTTATATCCAAAATATCAGGACCCTCCCATTTTACAGATGGTAAAACTGAGGCTCAGAGAGATTAAGACCCTGATCCAATGCCCTCCCATTGACTTTACTGGGCATTGGTTTGAACCCTCAACTACTCACCCAGGGTTTCACAACCACTCACCGTGAGAAGCAGTTGCAACCCACTGCTGAAAGTATGTTATAGGTCCCCTCTGTGCCACTCTGCAGAAGATGTGAGTCTGTTACACCCATCAGCCAGAGTCTTGGTTATCTAGCTCAAGCTATAGCAACTCATACTTTTAACTCTGAAGGTCCCCTGGTGTGTCAACCCAACTAGCAGCACATTCTATTAGACCACACAGCATCTACTGCCTCATCGACTGCCCAGTCTACAAGATCATGACAGTGCCTCTCTGGCTACGGGCAGGTCCACACTTCCATGAAGACGCTACTATGCTGACGGGAGAGCTTCTCCCGTCAGCATAGTCAGTCCTCCTCCCTGAGAAGTGGTAGCTATGTCAATGGGAGAAGCCCTCCCGTCAACATAGCACTGTCTACACCGGGCACTGGGTTGGTATAACTACAACGGCCAGGGTGTGTGGATTTTCAGTGTTCTCTTCAGTTTGGGGTGCAGTCACAGCTCTCTGCTTCCCTCCTCGCAGAGGGTTGTTCAAGCAGTCTCCGCAATTCAGACAGTCCACTGGGGCTCCCCAGCTCCCTTCACAGCAACCCGTGATTTCTCTCTTGTCGGAGAGAATGGGACAGAAAAAGCGTAATCAGGCCCTTGGCTGCCCACCTGGGCCTTACCCACACTCTAGGACCTTCCCCTGCAGCTTCCTCTGTCCCAGAAGGTACTCATTGGCTTCCTTCCTGCAGAGAGACTCTCCTCCACTCTTCCCCCAACTTGTCAGCCATATCCCATTTTAAACAGGTCCTCCATTCAGAGCATGCTCTGCAGCTGCAGATGGGTGGGACTTTCTTGGCCCAGTACTGCTCCATCAGCCCTTTAGTCTTAGTGAGGGGTCTGTAAACCCTATCTTACAGTGCCAGCCCTTTATCTGGTGCAGATGTTCTCTGTGCAATGGCTAAAGTGTGTTGGCTGGAGGGTTTTTGTTTTGTTTTGTTGGTTTTTTATGGAGGGGGGGATGAGAAGGCTCTGCCCCTCCCCCAGCCTCTCCCCATGACATAATTAGCCTGCACAGTGACATAAGGGAGTGCCTTACATTCCCTTCCTCCCCTGGGTACATTACACAGATCACAATGGTAGCAACCTGCCTGGAACTTGGAGAGAGGAGCTCATGTTGCAGGGGGGAGGAGCTTGGAGGAGGCACCGGCAGTCAGTCTGTGTACACATGGCTGGAATGCTCCTGCAGGTGCAGCATCTCTATAAATAGTTCTCTTTATTAAGAGTCATTTAATTTTACAAGCCTAGAGTCCCCTCATGTTATTACCCAGCATGAGGTACATGAAAAGACAATTGTGCTCTAAGAGTTTACTTACAGGAAAATATTACTTTGTTTTCCAGGCATTTGATTTAAACTCCATAGGCCTAGATCTCTTCACACTTATACTGGTGTAAATCAGGAGGAACGGTATTGAAGTAAAAGGAATTCCACTGGTGAAAGAGAGAGTGAGCAGAGACAGGCCTTGAACTTTGTACAGTCACATACAGCTGTGCAAACAGTGTATATAATGCAACCCCAGCGCAAGGGAGGAGAATTCTGAGTTGGTGGCATCTCATGCCCACTTGGCACAGGTGTAAATGATGGCCCCAAGGCAGTGGAGACTTGGGCCCTATAATGCCAACTTCCCTCTCAAACTCTCCCCATCTGTCTGTGAGTCTCAAGAGGACTTTTCAGGGGCAAGAACATACTATTATTTTAAATTTCTCAGGTAGAAAAATCAAACCACCCCATCGCCAGTGTAGGCTGGAGAATCCACCCAGCAGGGGCATCACAGCCCTTCCTTGGGCCCAGGCTCCAAGGAAGGCCACAGCGCCTTGGTACAAAGGGGAAAGTTATCGGGTTGCCAACGAGTTGGTAGCCCCCAGCCCTCCAGGTGGGACGGGACTGGCAACGAATCGGTAGCCACAACACTTGGTATCCTCTGCAGCTGCACTCCCAGGGTGGCTAGGGAAGGGGGTAGGGGAACGCAGGCCCAAGCAACTACACTGCATCCCAGCCCAGGGCCCTACCAGTGGTGAGGGGTTGTGTCACTGGGTCAGCGGGGCTCCAACCGCAACGCGCTGACAGTGGTGCGTGTGCAAGCTCAGCCAGATTGTAGTTGGCTGCCCCTTTGCTACTTCCTCCCACCCTGAACCCGGGTACCTGGAGCCAGGGGTCTTCCTCAAATTCTCCAGGGTAGATGGCCAGCGGGAGCCCACCAGTCCCTCGTCATCGGCCAGTGGCAGGTCCGGGAACTCCTCGGGACCGTCAGTGGAGGGCAGCTCATCCAGGCACACAGGGCTCAGTCAGTTCCAGCGGGTCCCAGGTAATGGGCAGCTCCTCTAGGTCGTGGCTGGCCTCAGGGGGTCCTTTCCAGTCAGCAGCCTCCAGTAGTTTTTCCCAGTCACTAGGGCCCAGTAGCCGCAGCAGGCCCTTGAGGCTCCGGTCAGTGGAGGGCTCGCAGGGCCTGGGTCAGGCTCAGACCGCAGCCCAGGAAAGGTACATCCTTCTCCTGCAGCAACTTCCCCCTGACTGAGCTGCTAGGCCGGCCTTTTGTATTTCCCCTCCCTGTCTTGGCCCCGCCCCTCTGTTCCTGGGGTCTGAGGCCTGCAGTTACCAGATCCGCCCACCAGGGGTGTCGCGGCCCTTCCTCGGGCCCAGGCCCCTGAGTATGGAACATAAGGCCTGTAGTTTATTTATGGACATAATGGGAGGCACAGCCATGAATGCCGCGCAGGTTGGAGAGGACCTGCAACCCCTGCCATTTCTGGTAGCAAGAAGGGCTCCCATAATGCAGAGCTATGACAGCTTGTCACAGCAGAAGCTTTTCCAAACCACCAGGGGGGATCCAAAAGTTCAGGAGCTGGGTGTTGAATCAGTAAACTTCGAATGGGGCCAGGTTATCAGCCATGAGTCAGCAAAGCACCAAGGGCTTGATCCCACCTCATTCTAACCAATGAGAGTTTTGCCACTGCCCCCGGACGGAGCAGGATCAGAGCCTGATTCAGGAAAGCACTTGGGGCCAGCAAAGTACTTGAGCACATGCCTAACTTTAAGCCCATGAATAGTGCCACTGCAGTCAATGAGACTACTCACATGCTTAAAGTTAGGCAATTGCTTAAGTACCTTCCTGAACTGGAGCCTTAAGTATTTATTTAAGTTCCACTGGAATCGATGAAGTTTCACAGGAAATGAATATCTCAGGGCCATTAACAAGAGACACACAGGCACGCACAAGCACAGAAAGAGAACACAAGATGGTGTTGGGCGGTGTAGAGGTGTAACTGGCATGAATTTGGCATGTCTGCCTTACTCACAAAACATACAACAAAGAGTGTTATCAAAATCATCCCACATTTAGGAGACCAGGGAGAAGACTAGGAGACAAAGCAAAAGAAGGAAGAAGATGGAAGGCTATATGCAACCTGAATGTCTTTCTAAAAGAGATTCTCCAGCTTAATTTCAAATTATAGGCTCATTGTAGGAATCACTGAGTGAAATTCTACAGCAGAAGATCAGACTAGATTGTCAGAATGGTCTTCTCTGATCTTAAAACTGTATTCATCTATTATAAAATCAGCTAAAATGTTTCCGTATTTGGACTGAAGCATCAGGTTCTTGGGATTCATAAAAGTGAACTGAAATGTGCATTATGTTTCCTAAAGAAAGGAAGAAATTAATTTTAGAATTGTTTAAAGAGAGGTAGGGGTGCATTTCTAGTCACTTTCACATTCTGGTTCTTATATACAAGTACAATGGTGTGATGCTCAGGTTCCATTTATAATTCCATAAATATTTACAGGTGGGGTTGGTAGCACCACTAATTATTAAGGTTGTCTGTTACTGCCCATTAGACAACCCTGTTTTTGGTTGCTTATAACTTTGCCAAAATTCAACTGTTTGCGTTGAAATTTTACATGCCAGGTGTCTGCCTCAGGCTGAATTTCAGAGGGGGGCGGGGGGATTTCAGCCCAAATTTGTCAGTTATTTCCAAGAACTAGGATAGAGAAAAATATGTCGTTTTGCCCAGGTTAAAAAATTCTGGTGATCTCTTTCTTGGAGAAGTATGTGATTAGGTAATTAAAGACAGTATGATACTGCATATGCAGAAGGGGGCAGAATTAAAGATGCACAGGCAAGCTTAATTCTGGTATTTCCTAACTTTAGAGTGCTTAACTTTTAGCCTTACTCATGTTATTTGTGTGTGTCTGTGTAATAAGTATTCAATTCCGATTAAGAGAAAAAATGGTTTGTACTAAAACTTTCCCCTGCTGTGTTTGGATCCAAGACATCACACTCATTGCACTAGGGCTTGACATCTGGGCTCTGAAAGTAACTAGAAACTTTACTATGCGTCCTTTTAAGCAGCCATTAAATTCATTTTTTTTCTCCTTTAGAGGAAAAATGAACATTTCAGTTCACCTTCTATGAAACCCAAGCTCCTGATGCTTCAATTCTTCCTCATGTAGATACTCCTTACTCCTGGGCTCACTCCCCTTGATAACAAAGGGCCCATTCACAGGAGAAAGAATTACATGATCAAGCCTCAGAGGTCGTTATCCAGCAGGTAGCAGCAGGGAACATCTGATTGATCAAGATATGTACAGCTGTGGGTGATAAACAAGATCAAAGGCATCTGTCTGCTGGTGAAGCCTGACCCTGTTTCATGAGTGGTGATATGGGATTGCTCATTACACAGAGGAGCAATCTAGGCCTTTATTGCCTCTCACTAGAGTACTATCCCATTGCAAGTCCTACTTATTGCACAGGTGGCTTTTAGGTGATGTGGAGTGTGAAAATGAATGAGAATGTGCAGCACAAGCCTTTTTTCAAATCCCTGTACGACATTCGTGTCTGAGAACTACACCCCAGAAATCTCATATTCACCCCATGTAATTGTGATATGTTCTGTACAAGGTATGCCTTGTTTGGTATTATTTTAAAAGCCTTGATCTGCCGAAATAAAATTCCCACAGAATGGGGCGGAGGTGAGCAGCCCTCAGTGCTGAAAGAAGAGGTTCAGGACTATTTAGAAAAGCTGGACACGCACAAGTCCATGGGGCTGGATGTAATGCATCTGAGAGTGCTGAGGGGGTTGGCTGATGTGATTGCAGAGCCATTGGCCATTATCTTTGAAAACTTGTGGTAACTGGGAGAGGTCCTGGATGATTGGAAAAAGGCAAATCTAGTGCCATATTTTCAAAAAAGAAGGAGGAGGAACTGGGAACTACAGACCGGTCAGCCTCACCTCAGTCCCCGGAAAAATCATGGAGCAGGTCCTCAAGGAATCCATTTTGAGGCACTTGGAAGAGAGGAAGGTGATCAGGAACAGTCAGCATGGATTCACCAAGGGCAAGTCATGCCTGACCAACCTGATTGCCTTCTATGACAAGATGACTGACTCTGTGGATGTGGGGAAAGCAGTGGACGTGATATACCTTGACTTTAGCAGAGCTTTTGATACGGTCTACCACAGTATTCTTATCAGCAAGTTAAAGAAGTATGGGTTGGATGAATGGACTATAAAATGGATAGAGAACTGGCTAGATCATCGGGCTCAACAGGTAGTGATCAACGGCTTGATGTCTAGTTGGCAGCTGGTAACAAGCGGAGTGCCCCAGGGGTCACTGCTGGGTCCAGTTTCCTTCCACATCTTCATTAACGATCTGGACAATGGGGTGGATTGCACCCGCAGCAGGTTTGCAGATGACACTAAGCTAGGAGGAGTGGTAGATACGCTGGAGGGCAGGGATAGGATACAGAATGATCTAGAGAAATTGGAGAATTGGGCCAAAAAAAATCTGATGAGATTCAACAAGGACAAGTGCAGAGTCCTGCACTTAAGACAGAAGAATCCCATGCACAGCTACAGACTGGGAACTGACGGGCTAGGCAGCAGTTCTGCAGAAAAGGACCTGGGGGTTACAGTGGACAAGAAGCTGGATATGAGTCAACAGTGTGCCCTTATTGCCAAGAAGGCTAAGAGCATATTGGGCTGCATTAGTAGGAGCATTGCCAGCAGATTGAGAGAAGTGATTATTCCCCTCTATTCGGCACTGGTGAGGCCACATTTGGAGTATTGTGTCCAGTTTTTGGCCGCCCACCACAGGAAGGATGTGGACAAACTGGAGAGAGTCCAGAGGAGGGCAACAAAAATGATGAGGGGGCTGGAGCACATGACTTATGAGGAGAGGCTGAGGGAACTAGGCATGTTTAATCTGCAGAAGAGAAGAGTGAGGGGGGATTTGATAGCAGCCTTTATCTACCTGAAGGGGGTTCCAGGGAGGATGGAGCTAGGCTGTTCTCAGCGGTGGCAGATGACAGAACAAGGAGCAACGGTCTCCAGTTGCAGTGGGGGAGATCTAGGTTGGATATTAGGAAAAAGTTTTCACTAGGAGGGTGGTGAAGCACTGGAATGGGTTACGTAGGGAGGTGGTGGAATCTCCATTCTTATTGGTTTTTAAGGCCCAGCTGGGATGATTTAGTCGGGGTTGGTCCTGCTTTGAGCAGGGGGTTGGACTAAATACCTCCTGAGGTCCCTTCCAACCCTAATCTTCTATGATCTTGTCAGATTGCATGTGATATCATTATATGGAAGTAAGCAGGGTCTGAATGAGCTCTTCTCTGTTGAGGTGGCTGGGAAAGGGAACAGGCATCAGGGCCAGACTGTATTTGCATGAGCAGGATAGATCCTCGAGAGACTGACCTTCAAAGGTCATAGGGAAGGAGCAGGTGGCAGTGAAAGGTGATGGTGTGCATCGAAGTAGCTGGCAGAGTGGCTGGCAGAGCACCTGGTGGGGCAGCTAGCGGAGTGGCTGGTGGAGCGGCCAGCCGAGTGGCTGGCAGAATGGCGAGCAGCACGGTGGTGGTGGCTGGCGGGGCATGCAGGATGCCTTCTTACTACCCCTGCCCCCACCCCCAGCCATAGTTGTAGCTGAATTTGCTCAGATGCAGCCCTAAACTGTGGGTCATCACTGACCAAGGACAATTACTGTAAGTGGGGTGTGGGGGAGAGGCAAAGGACACTGCCCAATGTACTCTGGGGTGGGGATTTTACTCATGGTTTTGTGTTTATGAATCCTGGTTGTGCTGGTCCCAAATTAATGCTGAGTTACTTCCCTCCTTTTATTAAATGGTCTTCTTTCTACACCCAGACTCTGCTTGCGGGAGGGAAGTATCACTTTTTAGAGGTGCCCGGGGGTTAGCGAATAATTTCCCAGGTGACTGGGTGGTGGCTTGAGCCGGTTTTGTGTTGTATTGTTGAAAGGAACCCCTAGATGTTGCCAACGCCAACTGGCGGAAGGTTACATGAAGTTACGAAACATTGTTGAATATGCTATTAGAACATGCTGCAAGGTTGGAAACTCCCACCAACAGCCTTTCAGGCACAAGAGTGGAGTGGCCAGACAGCGTTAATGGCTCTCTCTCACCCATCCAAGAACAGATTCCGCTAACAGGAATGGTTTACAGTGAAGGTTTAATTGTAGGAAGCATGTTCACAATGGGGCTTGACTGACCAATGAAGATGACCCCACAAGTCACACAAGCCCAATGGTTCTAGCAAGCTGAAACTGATTATAAAAGGGGGAGCGTGACATTATGACTTGGCTTCTTCACTCTCTTACAACTGAACTGGTCATGTGGAAGACAAAAGGATTTTGAAAGGGGAAGAAAGTTGCCAAGCCTGCATTTAAGAAACTATTTTACTAGCTAAGTCTTGTTCATGTGTAGAACGTAGACTGTGATCTTATGTTTATTTCATTTGATAACTACTTTTAATCTCTTCACACTTGCCACTTATATAATCACTTAAAATCTATTTTTCTGTAGTTAATAAACTTGTTTAATGTTTTATCTTAACCAGTGTGTTTTTGAGTGAAATGTTTAGACAAACTGCTCAGTAACAAAAGCTGGTGCACGTTCCTTCCACTTTGAGGGAAGGGTGGACTGGATAATAATCTTCACTGGTCAGGTTTTTTGGCCAGGTAGATGGTATAGTCCTGTGGTCCTGGGCTGAGAAGCCAGCTGGAGTTTCTCTATTGCTGGTTTGCAAGTGGCTGGAAAGCATTCATTGAACAGAGCTGGGTGTGATCCCTGCCTGTGGAGGGCTGTGTAAGTGCAATACCTGCCAGGGGTTTGTGGCTTGTCACAGCATCACAGTGTGAGAGGGAGCCCAAGCTAGTCAGACAGAGGGCTCAGTGGTATCCCGTCTCCCAGGCGGTACCCCAGGGATTCTGCATACTGCCACACCTTGCATATATGTAAGTCTCACTTGAGCTGATCTGAGATGTGAGGACAGTTTGGAGACAGACTGAAGCTCTGAAGTAAAGTGGCTCCTTTCACACACATTATAAATAAATGTTTCCATCCGTTATGACAAGACTCGATCCATATCACAGTAAGAGCTTCTCCTAACCTCTTTGTGTTTCAGGCTGTGCTCATGGTGGGAGCAGAATCCTGCTTTTCCACCGGTTCCCCATTCATTTCAGAAATCAGCTCAAAAATTGAGGCAGTGTTTCTAAAGGGATCCGTACCTCCATTCTGGTGCTTAGGGCATTTGACTGGACTTGGAAGACTTGAGTTCTTTCCTGCTGGGTGACCTTAGGTCACTCACTGCACCTCTGTTTCACCTCCTTGTCTCTCTTGTCTATTTAGACTGCAGGCCCTTCAGGGCCAGGACTCCCTCTCACTGCATGTGTACAGCACCTAGCACAAGGGGGCCCCAATTTTGGTTGACGCCTCTAGGCACTACTGTAATATTAATAATAAAAATAAATGTTTATATGAGGTCCCATGCAGGAGCCCCTTGTCCTATATGAGAGACAGTGTCCCTGCTCCAAAGAGCTTATGGTCTCCTTGCTATTCATACAGTCTTTAAAACACCTTCTCACTCTCTACGCGCCTTTTTACTCCCTCCATTCACCTACGACTGGCCTCTTCTTTCATCCCTTTCTCCGATCTTGACATGCTCGATGCAGCTCCTCCTCTGCCGCTCCTGCTATCCGGAATGGCCCTTCGCTGGCTCGCCACCTCTTTCCCCCCTTGACTCTTGTCATTTAACTCAGCTGGTTGAGGGATCGCTGGGAGGCGGTTTCGAAGCAAGCACCTCTGCAGAACAAAGTGGTATTTTCTTTTTAACTCAAATGCGCACGCGTCCTGGGTTTTCTGCTCTCCCTGTCTTTCTTCTGTGGGGCTGCTGTGATTCAGCAAGACCAATAGCCGCTCCTGACCACAGGAGTCTGGCAGCGCTGCCTGTGCTTCTTCATAGTATCCACAGCTAGGGTGCCAGCAGGCATGAGCTGTTGGCTCAGTATTACTGAGAGGATTTTCCCAGGCTTCTCCCCAACAGAAGGACTGTTCCTTCTCCAAGTCTCCTCCTCAGTAACACAGCTCAAAGGCAGAGCAAATAAAACAGTGTTCATTCAACTGGATGCATAATGGGAGGCAATAGGATGTTGCAGATCACAAAACCAGGCCTTAGAAGACCTAGGTTCTGTTCCCAGCTCTGCCACTGACTCCCTGTGTAGGCTGGGGCACGTCACTCACACCTCTCTGTGCTCACTGATCTGACAGGGAGGCTATGAGGCTTAATCAGTCAAAGTTTGTGAAGTGCTTTGAGATCCTTGGATGGGAAGGGCAACAGAAACGCTCATTGCAGCGCTGCACCTGGTCGCCCGCTAACAGGTTTTGCGCCTTAGAGCTCAGAGCTATCTGGGACAGCAATAACTTGAGACCCTGGGGTAGGTCTCAGCCTGCTCGTTAACCTGCAGGGCGGGCTCTGACTAAGCTCCCCCAGCCACACGATGTAATGCGTGCACACGGCCCAGGTAACATACTCAGTACCTGGCACAGGCAGGCTGTAGAGGTTGCAGAGCCCTCTGCCGGGCTGTCCAGAGCCCCCTGGCAGCCACAACTCAGAACAGTGCGCAGCTGCTCCGAAGCACGTCCTACGTCCTCAGCACCGCCAGCGACAGATTTCCTCCCGAGTCCCAGCCCATTCTGCTTGGTGCCGCGATATCCTCCCAGGGAAGTGGTGGGAGCCCCCCACACCTCCACCTACTCGGGACATGCAAAGCCAGCCTGGTCGAAGCGCTGGGACGTCCACTGTCGGGAACAATCCCGCACAGGCCGGAGCGATGGCTTAGCTGCCTCACAAAACCAAACCAAACTGCGGGGAGTCTGGTGGCACCTTACGGACTAACAAACGTCTGCGGGCACAAGCTCTCGTGGGCTGCGACCCGCTTCGTCAGATGCCTCGTCTTCACCCTGGTGGCCTGCCTGGCCTTTCCCATCCCTCGTGGCTGTGACTGACCCTCTGTCCCGACACGCAGCGCTCCCACTGGTGTAAGCAGCTGCGGCGGGTGATCCTGGGGGGCTGTTCTCCCCTCCCCCCAGCAGCGGGCCAGGGGACGAAGCCCGGGCGTGCACGTGTCTGGCTTTCCCCTGATCTCCTTCTGCACCGCGGGAGGCCGGCCATCTGCACAGCCTCTCCGCTAAGGAGCTGAAGCCTGGCTAAAAATAGACCGCCCCAGATTCGGGAGGGAGGGTCCCAGGCGGGGACCTCCAGCTGCTTCTGCTGGCCATGCCCACAGCAGCCCCCTGCTCCACGCCTGCCCCTCTTCCAGTCCCCCCCATCAGAGCCTGCAGAGGGGCACAGGCCGGCGGCAAGCCCCGCTCCAGGCTGAGCGGGGGCGGCTGCCGGGCACAGCCAGCCCGCTGGAACCCACCAGCGCCTCTCCTCTGCATCCTGGGGGCTGTAGTCCCGGCACCGGTTCTGCCCAGGCCGGCCGCCGGCTGCGAACTACAACTCCCAGCGTGCTGCGCGAGCAGCGTTCCGGGCTCGCTCGCTCTCTCTCGGGGTTCCCACGCGTCACACAGGCACCCGAGGTTCCAGGAGCGGCCGGCGCGTGGCGGGGTCCTGCACCTCCCCAGGTAAAGGATGCGCAGCAGCGGCTGCTGTGGGGCCAGGGCGCGCGCACCATGCCGCCGGCCTGGCTGTAAGTTTGCCCCGGGTGGGATGTGTTTGGCAAGAGCAAGGGGCGGGGGAGAGGGGGGTAGCCGGTGGGCTGTGCAAGGTGGCAGCTGCTCCCCTGCCAACACCAGGGTCCAGGGAATTGGCACAGCCGAGAGATGCCAGAGCTGGGGCGCCCTGCGTGAAGCCAACAGCTGATCTGTCCGGAGGGGAGACAGGCGAGGCCAGGCGCATGTTTTAGAGATGTGCGTGGCTGTATCCGATGCCCTCCTGCATTTGATTGAGGTGGGCTTGGTCCTGCTTTGAGCAGGGGGTTGGACTAGATGACCCCCTGTGATCCCTGCCACACCTCATCTTCTATGATTCTGTGATGGGGGGAGGAGAGATGCCTAATACAAGTGGGGAGTCGTTTGTAAATGCTGCCTATCTGTACATAAACACTGAAATGTGTGACACTGCTTACTGTGTGTGTTCTTGGATTGGCTCACAAATCCCATGTAAGATAGTAAAATCTCTTATTGTCAGTCCTTTTTTTGAGGGGGGGGGAACAAAGTGTATTGTGCCTTGCTACTATTGACTTAAAAGAAGTGGGTGTGTTCCTATCTGTTACCCTCACTATTTGGCTGTTGCATTGGTCAGGGTGGTTAAGCACTGGAACAAATTGCCTAGGGAGGTGGTGGAATCTCTGTCATCAGAGATTTTTAAGAACAGGTTAGACAAACACCTGTCAGGGATGGTCTAGTTATTACGTAGTCCTGCCATGAGTGTAGGGGACTGGAGTAGATGACCTATCGATGTCCCTTCCAATCCTGTGATTCTAAGGTTTTTATGCATTAATGGGCTTATTAAACTCTCGTAAGAACTAATTTTCATCCATTCGCTGCACTTGTTTGTTTTCGCCAATCAATCATTCACTGTGGAAAGTTACCAAAGCCTTTGGGAGTTATTGCCTGTGTTTGCAGGTATGTTCTGGATTTCTCCCCTTACATATACAGGAGAGCTGCTAATCCCTAAATCCCAATGCGATTAATGGTGTAAAGAAAGGCAGCAGGAATTTTTTTCCCTTCCTCAATTCATATTACACAGATTATTAAATACTGCATCTATTTGACCCAGATTAGCTCTTAAAATTAGAACCGAAAAGATTTTCTTTTCCAAGTTGCTAGGAACAGCCTGTATGTGGGAAACCCAGTAGTTAAGACGAGTAGCTTCAGGGATAGCTGCTGCGTTTATTGGATGGTGATGGGAGAACGGACTGTGGTTGTTTATTTTAACTCCCTGCCTTTGATGTTCCTGCCTTGATAGGTTTGGAAAGGCCTTTTAAAGCAATGGCAATGATGAAGAGCGGCTGGCTTTGGAGACAGAGTAAGTTCAGTCTGTAATTTATCTGTGTGGTGCTAAAAAGGTCTCTTTATTTGGGAAGGGAGGGATGTGCTGGGCTGGCTTCGTTCTTTTTGCTGGAGGTATTTGGGGACAACTTTTTCCTTTGCACACGTTGGGTATCTGGCTGATATGCTTATCACATGCACAGACTGGATACCGATCGTGTCCCTGTTTCACGTTAACTTGCTGAGTGCAGGATGGTGCGTTTGCCTCAAGAACTGGACTGTTTGAGTTGCCTGAAGCGCATAAGAAACTGATGGCACACAAGCCTGTGTCTGATGATAGAGACCTACTGAAACATACGCTCTAGATCAACAACAAGTTACTGGGCTGATTGTAAGAATTACTGAGTGTAATTGGTCTGTGTTATACAAGAGTCAGTCTAGAGGGGCCCCCTCTGGCCCTAC
Source organism: Emydura macquarii macquarii (assembly GCF_026122565.2). NCBI lineage: Eukaryota > Metazoa > Chordata > Testudines > Chelidae > Emydura > Emydura macquarii. Next base: position 6,909,920 of record NW_027133465.1, read on the forward strand.
AAATCTGGGCTGTCTTTCTAGTTAGGAAAACCCAAGACGCTGGACTTCCAGTACTGTGCTATGCTTCCTAGAATAGCAGTGCTGTGATAATGAGACAAAGGATATACCTGGAGTGCCATTCTGCTCCTGTCACACTTTCATGATAATCTGGGGGCCAGATTTTGGCCCCTTATTCGCACTTGGTGAGGAATTCTTCATCCAAGTAAGTCAGTGAGACTTCTGGGCAAGGAACTCCTCCCTCGACTCCCTGGGGTGATAACAGCCTGGCCCCAGAGTAGGTTTTTCTATCCCCCCCAGCAGCACGGTATCTGATCGCTGAGTGTGTGATGCTGGCTGTGAAACATGTATTCGGATCTAGCCGTGCTTTCCGTTCACTTTTCCCAGATGTAAACCACTACACAAGGGGCAAGGCAGGAGAATCAGATATGGAGTGGCCCCCAGTAGCCTAGGAGATTTACATAGGAAAACAAAGATGAACAGGAGTGTACCCCAAAGAGCTTAGAGTAAAAACAGACACTAAGAAGGAAGACAAAAGGGCTCAGTAGTGAACCTCACCCCATACAGAAGATATGAGGAACCTGCTTACTCCCTGTGCAAGCTGTCTACAGCACTGGACCCGCCCCAGGGGCCAAAGCAACACAGCTGCTCCCCTGCTGCTCAGATGGGCAGGGAGTGGGTGGAGTTTTGGCAGAGCTGAGCCAGAACAAAGGGGGCAGTGAGTTGTGCCATCAAAAGGGCCAGGGCAGCTTATTTCCCTGGCACAGCCCCGGGGAAGCAAAAGACAGACTGGTGACTTGGCAAGCGAGTCTCCTCTTCGAGCTGGCGAGGGCCTGTCCTGCTCAAGGAGACGTGCATGCGCGAGCTCGGAGCGAGCTAGAAATGAAAGCAGAGCTGTTGCAGTGTGAGCAGAAGGGTGGCCAACCAACTCGATCCCGTCCGAGACTGCTGGTATGCACTTAACACAAGCAGCAGGATGGGCTCGCTGTCCTGCCATGGCTACGCTCCTGTTTTTAGCACACTAGCTAGATCAGATCTAGCACAGGTATGTCTCTTCAAGCTGGAAATGACACCCACAGCTCCAGTGTAGACATGCCCCAAGAAGCACAGTCCTTGCTCTGCCACTGTGATGCTGCCTGTTGCCCCCAAAGGGATCAAGTGGGAGACAGATCTAAGCTCCCAAGCCTGCTTCAGACGTGCAGCACTCCTCCCAGCTGTCTGTTTCTGTTCATCAGACTGGCCTCTGCTTTGGGCTGCTGTTTTCTGCTGTAAAGCAAGAACTGGGCTCCCCACTCAGCGAGTCAAGCTGGGTGTCTGGTCTGCGTGTCCAGTAGGACAAGCCTTTGGTATGTCAGGACCTGCATGGGGCAGAAGATACGCAAACTGAAAGGGCTTTTTAAATTTAGCAGCCAAAGGCAGAATGAGATCCAGTGGCTGGACGCTGAAGTCAGCAGATCTCTTTGTGGCACTAAAAAGGCTGCGCTGCAGCCTTTCCACGAGGCATGTGGTGCACAGAGGCGGTGAGAGGCAGAGGTTAGATGCTTTGCCCTGTCAGTAGCCCTGAGGGAGGAATGTATTATCTGGAAGGCAGGTGTCTGTCTGGATGTCGCCTTAACCCCCTTCCTCTTGCAGGTTCCATTTTGCGACGCTGGAAAAGGAACTGGTTTGTCCTGTGGCTAGATGGCGGCCTTGTATATTACCGGGATGAGACCCAGCGTGACATGGAGGGCAGGATCCACATCAGATTCAACTGCCGGGACATAAAGACTGGCCGCGAATGCAGAGGTGAGAGAATCCCTCTGGAGGTCCCGTTGCACTGTGCGCCTCACGCTATCTAACCCCTTGCTTCCGTAGCATCTAAGATGCTGGGAGAACTCTCCATCCTCTGGAGCTCCCAGGGTCTGATTGGTGCTGTCCATCTTTGTCGTGTGGAAGCGCTTCTAGGGTAAGGGGCTCTGTCTAGCATGGAGCGGAGTATTCTGGTGCTTCTTGGTAAATAATGCTACTGCTTCATTCCTCCATAGATTACACTGCACTTTATCCCCTGCACACAAAAAAAGAGGCAAGTATCCTTATCCTTCTCTGTACAAATGGGGAAACTGAGGCATAGATGTACCATGACAAGCTCACACCGAGTCAGTGGCAGAACAGGGATTAGCACGCAGCTCTGACTTCCTCCATGTTGTGGCCTGGGACTGGCTTGATTTAAAGCGGGTAAGAATAAACTCTCAGTTTCACGTGTCAGCTCTGGGGTTCTGTCCTCGCTCTTTCGGATCACCGTGTCCCTGTCCCAGTTGTGACCTTGGTAATGTGGACTTATTTGGAGCCTGAACTCTTGATTATAATACATGCTACCTGAATCAGAGAACGTGTCTGAACATATATGTACGAATACTACATAGTGAATAACTTCTTGGAGCAGTGGAAGAAGGAAATTTTTTCTTTTGCGTGAAGAGGGAAATTCTCTCTCTCCATTGGTTTGTATTTTGTTGTTGTTCTAGTGCAGTGTTTCTTAACCTGGGGTTTTTCGCAAGTGCAGAGCTGGTATTGGGGGTGGCAAGAAAGGTTCTGGAGCCACAGGGGCGCCATGAAACTAAGTTACATGCCTCAGCCCCGTGGGGGTGGGACTCAGGCTTCAGGGGTACAGTAGTTTGGAAAGGTTAAGAACCACTGTTCTAGTGATTCAATACATGGTACTGCAGCCCTGAGTCAGCAAGTTGTATTCTCCTTCAGGCGGGTGGGACAAAGGAAACTCCTATGGCACAAAGCTTCTTTCTTGGGCTTCTAATCCACTGCATTTCTACACACCTGTCCATCGGAGGATCTCAAAGTGCTTCATTATGGAGAGGCAACAGTTTCTCTCTCCTCTCCATAGTTCAGATTGTTGATACATTCCAATACAAAGCCCTGGTTTAGCTCTTATATCACTTTTTGGCTTGGAAAAGTCAGTTTGGCCTGAAAATTGCCAGATTTAGTCAGAGATATTCTCTTCAAATGTGACAGAAACTAACAAACCAGTTTTGAATAACAGGTCACCCAAAAAGTGGAAATTTTTACTTTAGGGGGGGAAAAAGCTTTTCATCTCCTCCTTACTCACAGTGGTTTGCCATTGCCCTTCCAGTTTCCAGAGTTCAATTTCCTTAAACTCCTGTGTTGGCTCCAGTTGAAGAAAAGCAATTGTAATTCTAGCTATCCCTTTTATTTAACACTTAAGATACGGTATCTTCATTTAAGTATACACTAGGAAAAATGCAAGCTATATAAAACCGAATAAAAAAAAAAGGATGGGAAATTCCAGAAACTGCTTTCATAGAAAAAAAAATCAGTTCTGGTCATTAACTGACATGTTGTTTTACATTTCCCATAATTTACCCAATTCCAAAAATACAACTCCTCAACACATCCACCAGTATTATTCTAAACGAGTATAACACGCTTTTCCCAACAAGCTACAAACACAGCAAGACATGGCAGGGTGACGGGTTCGCACCACTCACCGACAGTCTGGCGCCTTCTGCTGGTTGTCTGGGGAATTGGTCCAGGCTGACGCCCACATGCACAGTCGGCGCACCGTCACTCTCTGCAGCCCACCTGCTAAGTCACAATCTGTCTCCCCCCGCTCCGGAGGATGTTTGGGCCAGTGGCATACCGAGGGTCTCTGGCGCCTGGGGGCCAAGCCTACATTTGCACTCCCCCCGCACCTCACGTTCTCCCCCCACCCCGTGCAGGGCAGGACGGGTCCCGGCACTGCCCCCCACTCCCCCCGCTGTCCCAGGGGAGGGTCTGTACCTGAAGGGCGGGGCGTGAGGCTCGGGGGGGGGGCCCCACAAATACAGGCTTGGCTCCACCCCACCCCTGCACTTACCCACCTCTCCCACTGCAGCCCCACAGCCCAGCACTTGCTTAGACTGGGCGGCCTCACCCCTGGCCAGGAGGGGGCACCCCTCAGAGCCTCCTGCACCCTCCACGTGTCATGAAGGGTCAGCCAGCCCAGCCCAGCACACCCTCCCCACACCCTCACCCGCCGCTTCAGCCCCACAGACCAGCACTAACTTGGATGGGGCAGCCTCACCACCCCCCCCTCAGCCTGGTGGGGGGTGCCGGGCCAACCTTTACAACACACAGGAGACAGGGGGTGCAGGAGGCTCTAAGGCGTGCCCCTCAGCACCTCCCCCCCCCGTTGTGAAGGGCTGGCCCAGCACAACCCCCTCCCCCACTTACCTGCCACTCCAGCCTGGCACCAGCTTGGGAGCGGCTGGGGGGGTGGGTACCTGGCTGGCCCTTCACAACACACAGGGGAGGCACTGAGGGGCACCCCTAGAGCCTCCTGCACCCCCTGCCTCCTATGCATCGTGAAGGGTTGGCCTGGCCCCCTCCCTCAGTACACCACTGGTTTTGCCTCCTCCGTAGTCTGGCCACTTCCTCAGTAGCACCTGCAGTCACTTTCCTGCCACTTCCCAGGGGTGAGTAGGGGGAGGGGGCGGGACCCAGGCCCACCCACTACTCCAAGTCCCAGCCCAGGGACCCTGTGAGTTGCAGCCTTTTGCTGCATCCCTAGTTCCTCTTCCTGGTGCTATCTCCCTGGGCCATTTCTACCCAGTCCTAGCACCTTCTTCATCCACTCCCAGGGCCTGCTACTATCTGCTTTCAGCAGCCCACCAGGAGCTCCTCTGGCTCCCCCAGTACTGCCAGGAGTATCTCTGCCTCAAGTACTACAGGTTTTTCAGCCTGTGAAAGCCACAACTTCCCCTCTCAGGCTCCAAACCATGTTTGCTCTGCTCTGACCTGGGCCACAGTGCCTTTTATATGGGCCTGCTGATCCTTGATTGGCTGGTCTTCCCAGCCTCTCTCCTATTGGCTGCCTCCCATGCAGCCGCCCGAGGGCTGCTTTTAACCCCTTAAATGCAGGGTGGGGGCAGACGCCCCATCACAGGCAAGTGTAAACAGTTTATCCAAAAACTCTGCTGGTTGCTAACATATTAACCAATATTTTCCAAGTAACAGTAACCCTTTATTTAAAAAAAAACCCAGCAACTTGATTTTTGGAGTATTAAAGATAGTAAAAATAAGGTAACCTCCTCCCCAACAGCCCAAAACAAAATTTCCCAGCAATCCATGGGTCAGATTTAAGGTTATTGTGTTGTGATGAAATGCTTTTTTAAAATGTATTTGTTTGTTTCTGTAATACGGGTTAGCAGAGGATTAGGGGATCTCTCCTTTATTGTTCACTTCCTTCTTTTTAAGCGCTTGGGTTATGCACACTACTTGTTTTTGGCCAAGTCTTCAGCAGGAGATGACGTATTGCTGCATTGTTTGCAAGCTTGCTCCTCGGAGGTTGGAGTATAAGGCCACAAGAGAACACAGGTGATGCTGTGAGTCTGACGTCGTCCTTGGATATGACGCACAGCCACAGTTGGGGATGTTTGTCTTCTTCTGGGTTCATGGCTGTACCTGCCAGGGCTGACGGTGTTCTCAAGGACCCCTGGCATGAAGAGGGCTGTCTCTTCTTGCCCGTGCAATATTGTCCCCAGCACCATCCTGCTTTCCATACATCATAAACCTGAGGAGAAGGGGCCCAGCAAACTAACCTTCTGCAAGTCTTTCCTTTATGCCGCTCTGAGCCATACTCAGTCTCTGGAGCCCAATTAGTCCATCGCTTGGTTGTATTCAGCTCCTCTTGTAGGCATGCAACTAGCAGGAAGAGCAGTGAATTACGGAGCACGTTGCCCACGGAATGCTGCTATGTGGTCAGCGATCACGTGGGCAAACAGCTTTGGTGGCGTGCTAAGATTGCCAGACAGACACACGCTGAACATCCAGCCACACCGTCTTAAGGACTCAGCTAGAGATCAAATCCAGTCCCTCCTTTGGAATTTGCCTTGGTGATGAATTAGAAGGGGTGACTGAGTGTCTGGGTTTTAGTCCTGGCTCTGCCACAGGCTTCCTGTGTGACCTTGGACATGTCACTTTCTCTCTGTGCCTCAGTTCCCCATCTTTAACAACATGATAATGATGCATCTTTGCCCCAGGCAGGGGTGGTGAGATTTAATTAATTAATGTATTCCAGTTTGCTCTGAGATCCTGGAATGAAAGAAGCTACAGAAGGGCAAACTGTGTCCTGGGGTTTCTCACTTCTTTCCCAACAGTGCTGTATTTCAAGGGGTCTTTAACTATAAACAGGGTAACATCAAGCTCCCACAGGGAAGGCTCAGGGAACTGGTAATGTAGGGTCTGATAGAAAGCCTTGCAACTCCAGTTTGCTGGTTCACACCTGTCCCAGGCTGGTAGTGAGTGAAAGCTTTTTGCTAGCCCATGTAAACTGGAGTTGGTGCGTTTAGTGGGCAGGTATCCACATCACATCGCTGCTGTGCTCTTCCTCCAGCAAGGAAGGGCTGGATGGGCTATGGAACCACTCTGTCTTCAAGAGATTATCACTTGTATGAGAGCGGCACCCAAACTGTGCTGCGTCTCTGCTCATTCCCAGCTCCCGCCTGGGCCCCTGTTGCTGTGTAACTTGTTACAGAGAGGGGAAGGATGATGGCCTGGTGGTTAAGGACTGGGGACTTGGGAGATCACTTGCTGGGACTGTTGGGAAGTAGCTGTGTGTGACTGGAGGACTCCCTCTCCAGGGCTGACTTACCGCTAGGGCAGCATCTCAGTAAAGGAGCAAAAAAGGGTTAACGTCTCCAGGAGGGGGGCGACAGACCTCGCTGACTGCGTTGCTGCAAGCTTCCTCCTGCAGCAGTGCCCGGCCTGGCTGCCCCCAGTCCAGCCCCACTGACTCAACGTTAATGCTCACCTTGCCCTCTGAGGAGGAGATCCCATGGCTGAACGGCTTCCATCCCTCCTGGGCTGGGGTAGGCTCCTCCATAGCCTACTGGCTCCAGCGGTGATGAGGGGCCCCAGCTGAGCTTGGCTTGCCGGGGAGCAGATTGCAGCTGACCCCCTGGGGAAGTGCAGCTCCCTGTGGATGTGCAGGGGGAACTCTCCCAGCAGAGTCACCTCCAGACTGCAGGTGATGCTCAGAGACCGGCACTCCCAATCTTCCGGCATGTGGAGCTGCTTCTCCCTCGGCAGCCGAATGCCTCCTCTCGGTGCAGTTGTTATCCTTTGTGCTGGGAAGCGGAGCTTCCCCGTCCGCCTGCTTGCCCTCCGCTGTGCTCCCGGGGCTCTGGGACTCAGGGTTGGAGAGCGGCATGCCCCGCCAGAGGATGCCTCTGGCCGCGTTGTGTTTCCCTGGTTGGCAGGTCTCCCCCGTTCCCAGAGCCTCTATGGAAGATAACAGGAGGCGGAGGGAAGCCCCCGTAGTGGCCGTGTCTTGTCAAGGAGGGTAACGCTCACACCCCTCCTGAGGAAGGAGCCCCTTCGGCAGAACTACCCGGGAGGATTAGCTAGACTGAGGTCCAGACACCGGGGACCTGGGACAGCTCAGGCCCAGCTCTGAAGTTCAGGCCCAACCTGCATCTGGGAGCACTGCAGCATCTCTGGTCCCAGCTGTGATCCAGTGCCGTGTGGGCAGAGCCTGAGCCCGTGGAGGTACCTGCTGGGACGTGTCAGCTCGACTGCCCTGGAGACTGAAGGCTTTTGTTTATTCGCACAATTGGCTCCCCGGGATCTTCCCCCGTATGGCCCCTGCTGATACGGCTCAGCCCTGATCTGACAAGGGGCCATCCAGCCCTTGGCCTCTCTCAGCTGGAGATGACGGAAGCTCTTTGAGTGGTTCCCATGACGGTCTCTCCTGCCCACCCGATTCTGGATTAGGACCACCAGCCTTGTTTCCCCAGAGGGCTCTTCTGCAGCCTGTGAGGGAGAATAAATTGTGTCTGCTCTGTCATTTGCTGGGAGGCAAGTCGGCCAGGACACGGAGCAGGAACTCTGGAGTCCCAGCTCTGCCACTCACCTGCTGGGTGGCCTTGGGCCGGTCACGTCCTCGTTCCATGCCTCAGTTTCCCCATCTGTAAAATGAGGATTAGGAGACTTACCTTCCGGTATAATGTGTTTTGAGATTCATGACTGGGTTGGGAAGGGCTATCTGGCTGTCTGTCCTGAAGTGCTGGGTTTCTGTCTGGGGTTAGGTGCCCATCCTGGCGTGTTGTCCTAACTGCAAGGGTCAGCAATTGTCATGCTATCCCTGGCAGGCTCTCTTTGATTGCCGACCCATGGCTAGGTGTCTCCAGCTGCATCACTGGGTCCCCTATCACAGTGCAGGGCTGCCTTGGGAGATGATGGCAGGGCTGGATGAAGGCATCGGCCCTATGTGGACATGCCTAGGGCCAGGCTCCTGGCCTTCCAGGATGACGTTAGAATCTCAGTGTCCATTTAAAACGAGGTGGTTTTTGTCGGTAGCTCTTATGGTTGCAAAGAAAACCTTGACAACAAGGCCTGGGCGTAAGTGATCGATCGGCATCTGCCTGAGTCTGCAGAGAGCCTCGATCAATAGATCGGAGAGGGGCAAATTGCCTCAGTCGTCCCTGTGAGGTGTTAACTCTGTGAGGAGCTCTGGCAGCCCCTGCTCCCCAACATCTGCCCAGCGGAGGCATGGGGGAGGGGCTTACAGACAGGGCCCCCCACGCCCAGAGGGATGGGTGATCATTCTCTTCTGCAGCACAGACCCATGCCCACCTGAGTAAAGGCAGCAGTGAGGCCCAGCTGGCCCACAGTGGAGTGGTAATGAACCCCCAAGCACACGGCTCTTGTATGGCACCCCAAGCTCAGTGAGGTTTCTCGTGCAGGGGGGCTGGGCTATGGCATGGGCGTGTGGCCACCGTACAGCGTGGGGCCGGGGAAGCCCTCACCTGGGGCTGTGCCTAGGGACTTGGAGGGCCTGGATCCTGAGGAAAAGGAGTTGCTTTGTACGTGCACACGCTTGCACACATTTCAGGGCGCTAGCTGCACCCCCTGCCTCCTCTGACGGGTGGATGCTTTGGCTTCCAGATGTGCAGCCGCCTGAAGGGAAGAGCCGAGATTGCCTGATGACGATCGTGCTGCGAGATGGCTCCAAAGCGACCCTGTGTGCAGAGAGCGAGGACGACGCCGTGTAAGTAACTCCAGGGGGTGCGGCACGCTCAGTGGTAGGATGACAAGGACACCCCATTTTATACCATCCCTGTCTCTTCTGGGCTGTAACTCTTCTTCGGGGCCAGGGATCAGAAACCTGCTGGAGACGTAAACGTCACTGGACAGTTGCAAGAGATGCCTCCCTCCTGGAAGACACAGTGTGTTTCCATTTGGGAGCCTGGGGGGACAAGAGTCACGCAGCGTTCACGGAGCCTGCTCCCCTACGACACAAACACGCTGAGTGGAGCATGCTCCAGCGTGACGGTCAGAATCCAGTTTGATGTAGCAGAGAAGTGGAGTTGATTGGGGAGAGGAGAACGCAGTTAGCCAGCCTCTTGGAATCCCCTCCCCAGCAATTCCCACGGGTCCCTCCCCGCCCCACACCCGGAGCAGCACAGTCATAGGGATCTGCCGGGCTCTCTTACCATCCTGCCTCAGGGCAGTGTAGTCCTGGTCCCACAATCGGCGATTCTGGGTAACGGACAGCCCTGTGGACTGGCAGCCTCACTCCAGCACCTTTTACGATCATAATGAAAACTTTCCTCCTCCCCAGAGTGTAAAACGTTCAAGCTAAGGGTGATTCCTGGCCTTGAATTACAGTGAGGAGTGCACCCTTGGATTCCCTCTTGGGCCATGTCTGTACCAGGCCGTCTGGGTTTGTTTCTTGACGCTCCGATCCTGCAGGGAGGGGGGCTTGTCATGTCACCGATGTCTACAGAAAGCGCCCTGGGGCCAAATCCATCTCTGGTGTAAGCACCCCACTTGGCTTCAAATGAGTGACACCGGGCGTGCGTTCGGCCTGGGGTGTGGGCATTCCCCCCCGCTCTCCCCAGGTAAAAAGGGAAGTGGTTTACACAACTTTAAAGAGCACAAGCGGAGACTAGCCCCCAGCTCAGAGGTTTGCTGTGATCACATGACCCCACTGCACTACTCGCTGTAGACCTGCTCCTCGGGATGAGCTCCGAGGGAATTAAAGATTAGTGGGGCTGTCAAACAGCGTTAAGGTCACGGTGGGACACACGCAGCCAGCTAAACAGGGGTCATGCACTGTGACAACTTCCAGGGAGCCGAGCGGCTTTCGGACTTGGAACCCATCAAAGAAGTCTTGCTCTGAACCCTAAGCAACCTTGTCCGTCAGTGTAAGCCTGGAAGAAACATGTTGGTTCCAGCAGGAACCAGTTCAGAGAAAGTAAAACTCCGTGATCGTTCTGGGCAGTGCTGGGTAAGACCAAATCCATTGTGTCCAGTGGTTATAGTGCTAAACTAGGACTTGGAAGTTCCTGATGTGTGGGCCTGGACACGTCTCTTAGCCTTTCTGTCCTTCGATTCCTTATCGGTACACTAGGGATATTAGCACTGCCTTAGCCCACAGTCCTCAGTGTGGTGAGGATACAGACATAAAAGATGGTCAGGGTCTCAAATACTATAGTAATGAGGGCCAGATAAGTACCATAGATAGATGTGGCTAGTAACTAATTTAACTAGCTGCAAGGAATTTAATTGATTGGGCTCCCAAGGCAAGAAAACAACCCACTGGAGTTATTCACTTACTCTATGCAAGCAGGAGATCTCCCTTACAGTAGTGTTTTTTCCTCTAATCCCAGCTGTAACTCAAAGTGAGTGCAGATCTCAGTGCTATCTGCTGTAGGAGCTGTAAGAGTCAATCCAGATTCTGATGGTGCAATCTCACTGTCCTGTAGTTACTTCAGCATGCAGTCTAGGGGCCAATACTCTATCTAATTCCACCATGTAGCTTGTCTGCAGATCTACTGAGACGCCCCGTGATACGTAACACACAGCTGAGATTGGACTCTGTCCTAAAAGTGTGGCCATAGGGTCAGAGAAACGGTACCTTCCTCCTCCACAGCTCTGCTCCCTGCCTGCCTTTAACTTTTATCTGCTGATCTTGTTGGCACAGACAAGTCTTCGCTCCTCGCAGCCCTACAGATGGACGCAGTGATGGGAGAACGGGCTGCGTTCTGTTTTGCCTCTCTCATGTCAGCCTGGTTCCAGCTGCACAATATTTATTGCAGGCAATGAGGCTGGAGGCATAAAGAACCCAGCTGAGTCTTCAGTGCTGAACGGAGTTTGTGAGGCTGTCAGATCAAAAGGCCTGGCTTGGAAACGGATTCCATTTAGATTGGCAGTCACCAATGGATAATAAATATGGAAATTCCACGACGTCTCTTTAAAGGAGAAGTGGGACCGAACCGAAACCTCGATCTAAGGAGATTCCCAGGGGCACAGATTCTCCTGCCAGTTCCTGGTTCGTTTCAGGGGCACGTGAAAGGTCCGGGGCTCTGTGTGAAAGGAAGGGCCTAGTCTCTGTGCTGTTTGCTGATAGCAGAGCAATGCTGAGACATGAACCAAGGAGTAGCTTTGCCCTGATGTGGTTTTAAAGTTGCTCCAGGCACATTTTTGCTCACATGTCCCATTTTGTTTACAGCGCCTGGAAGATGGCAGTGCTGGAGGCAAAAAACACTCCGGTGAGTCTTTCCTCCTTCCATTTCATAGAGCTCTTATTACAGCCTGCAAATAATTAGCTGTCTCCTTCCATCTCCCCTTCCCCAACACCTCTTCCTCCCCATAGAGTCAATTGATGGAGGAGCGTGACGGGGGGGCTGCATGCACAAAGCCATCTTGTCCCAGAGTGTGGGAAGAGAGGCGTGACCGTACCTGGAAAACCACATGCCATTCTGGGCACCTCAGAACTAAAGAGATGGGGACAAACTGGATGGTGCTCAGAGAAGAGCAACAGAGAGGATCCAGGTCCAGGATGGGGTTGATTTATTAGCCAAGATTAAGGTCCTGATCAAAAGCCCATTGAAGGCGACAAAGAGTCCTTCATTTGACTTCACTGGTCCTTGAATGAGGGCTTTTCTTAATGAATTTTGCTCACTGTTATTAACAGTTTTGTCCTAGCTGAGATCGGAGTCTCATTGTGCTAGGTGCTGTACAGACACATAGTAGGAGGCAGTCTCTTTTCCAAAGAGTTTATTACCTAAATAGACAAAGGACAGGAGGGAGTAGCGAGTCATGGGGAGAAAAGCAATTTGCCCAAGATCACTGGCTGAGCCAGGATTAGAACCCAGGTCTCTTCTGACTCCCAGGGCCACGGCATCATGTCCACTAGAGTCCAGACCATACTAGCGCTTGAGTTTAGCTAAGCAATAACGAAGGAAAGATGCCTAAAGGGATTAATCTTGTGGATGTAAGTGGCTATTTTGTGTAATACAGTTTTATAACCAGGAAGAGTGGGGTGAAAATAATAGAGAAGCTTTGGGCTGAATATCACAGAATCTCCTAATGGGGATATCTGTTGGGCTGGGGAATAACTCCCTATGGATGACATTGCATGGGACATTTAAAATTAAGCTGGACAAAAGCACGAGGAAACATACTGTAGGGAGCAACCGTACCCCAGTTGGGGGATGGACTCACTAACCGAATAGGCCTCTTCCATCTTGAATGTCTAAGATTCTGGATTCTACCCACAACGAAGTGACTGAGCCAGGCCTATGCCGACAGTCGGCCGCTCAACAAAGGGGAGCCTGTTCTCACGTACCAGAGTGTGTGCTGCTGCTGGGATCCTAAAGAGAACGAGAGAATTGTTCTGTCCAAGGACAGAGCTCAGTTCATCCAAGGCCTCCCCTCGGATGGCTTTGCAGCTATCGCTGTAAATATAGAGCAGGAGCCCCTTCGTCCAAGTGGGACGAGGGGTCACATGGAATGAAAGGGCGGCGGATAAACGCAGGATCCTAGGAGGCAAATGACGTCTGTCCAGGGGCATGAGTTAGGATCAGGGGAGTGTGTGTTGGGGAAGAAGGGATTGGCTAAACTGGGTTCTAATCCACCTTTGTTGGAGCCACTTTGTGACGGGCTGGTGGATGGTGCTCCCGTGTGTCCCCTTGGGGCATGGCCAGACTGGCGTTGCCGTCACGCCCTTTGCTCTGCCCAGCCCTTTACCGTCTCGGTGGTGGTGGTGATGCTCCTCTGCTTGTTTCTAATCCCAGACTCGCTCCCTTGTTACCAGTCCTTCCCCCACTTATCAGAAGGCTGGTTGCTGACATGGGGCTGGGGACGTGGGCTGTCGTGATGGCGCCACTTCCTTTAAGAGCTGCAGGGTGACTTTCAAGAGCCCGCTCACTGCCTCATCTGCAGCCACTGGAGCACATTTTTTGCAGTGGGGAATTGGGGCAGATAGTGGATGCAGGGTCACGCCTCTTATCCCGTCCCCACTGCTCCTTGCTTCTGCCCATCTCCCTCTGGATTGATCAGACACCCTCCCCCCCATGCTGGGATCCCCAATACCCTACTGCGTAGCCTTGCTAATTTCCTTGTTTGTTGGTTGAGTATTGTATTAAAAAGTCAAGTCAGAAATCCTACAAAATCCAGCCACAATATTTCTGGTCTGCTGAGCGGTCATGAGACAAATCAGGATACAGAATCCACACTGCTCCGGGTGGTAAGCACAGCATGTAGGCTGTGGACCTGACTCTGATCTCCCACCAGTGGAATGCGGGAGCCAATCCACTGAAGCCCGTGATGTAAAACTGGTGCAGGGCAGAGCAGACTCAGGCTTGATGTGAAGCTGTATGAGAAGTGCCAGTCTGCTCTGTGCCTCAGTTTCCCCCCATCTGGAAAATGGGGACAATGCGGACCTCCTTTGTAAAGTGCTTTGAGATCTACTGATGAAGAGTGCTATATAAGAGCTAGATATTATTGTTACTAAGGTTTTATCACCTAATTGCTTAATTTGCCTACCGTAACATTGCACAAAATGCTTATTCTTTTTGCATGGAACAAAGACACAGAAGCCTGGCTTAGTCCATGCTCAGAATGGCAAGATTTCCACCTGAGCTGGTGTAAGTGTGTGGCCCGGCCCAGCAGGGATGTTGCCGCTTTTCCTCGGGCCCAGGCTCTGGGGAAGGCCACAGCACCTTGGTCTACGGTGGGAAAAAGCTAGCGTTCGGTGGGTCTGTAGCCCCCGGCCCTCGAGCAGAGCGGGGCTGGCCAAAGCAGTCTGTAGCCCCCGGCTTTCAGGTAGGCAGGGGTGGTAAGCTTGGTATCCTCTGGCAGGTGGGTTCAGAGGAGCCAAGCACTCCCAGGGGTGGCTGGGAAAGGGGGGGAGGGGAACGCAGGCCCACCCAACTCCACTGCATCCCAGCCCAGGGCCCTGGCAGTGGCCAAGTGTTTTGCCACTGAGTCAGCAGGGCTCCAGCCGCAACACGCCAACTGGTTCAGCCACAGCCTCGGCCAAACTATGTTCAGCTGTCCCTGAGCTACTTCCTCCCACCCTGCAGCCGGGTGCCTACAGCCAGGGATCTCCCTCCAGGTCGCTGGGGTAGACGGCCAGCGGGAGCCCCATGAGTCCCTCATCATTGGCCAGTGGCAGGTCCAGGAACTCCTCACGGTCATCAGCGGAGGGCAGCTCCTCCAGGTGACAGGGTCCCGGCGGGTCCTCCGGTCCACCAGGCTCAGGGAGCTCCGATGGGTCCCCGGCGTCTGGCAGCTCCTCCAGGTCAGGGCCGGCCTTGGGGGGTTGCTCCCAGTCAGTGGCCTCGGGTAGCTCTTCCCAGTCACTAGGGCCTGGTGGTCCTCTCCAGTCACTAGGGCCCAGCAGCATGGGCAGGCCTGGGAGGCTCCGGTCGGTGGGGTGGTTGCTCCGCACAGCCACAAGGCCTGAGTCAGGCCCAGACCGCAGCCTCGGGGAAGACACGTCTGCCTCCGGTGGCAGCTTCCCCTTGACTGAGCTCCCAGGCCGGCCTTTTAAACTTCCCTTCCTGTCCTGGCTCCGCCCCTTTTCTCCCTCGGGGTATTCGGCCTGCAGGGCCTTGTTCTGCCCAGCAGGGGGATTTTGCGGGGTCTGGATCTGCCCAGCAGGCGGGTTGCTGCTTGTCCTCGGTCCCAGGCTCAGAGGAAGGCCACAGCGCCTTGCTACAGCTGGGAAGATCATAGTGAAAGAAATTCTAATCGCACTCCAGTGTCATGAGGACTCTGCCACTAAAAAAAATAGTCCATCCCACAGCAGCTACTGCAGGGCCCACAGAAATCTAAGGCCTGACCTACACTGAAAGTGTAGATACTATAGCTATACTGGAAAACCTTCTGCGTGTAGACACAGCTTATGCTGACAAAAAAGGGCTCTTGCCAGGATGGCTTACATCTGTTTCCCGTGCAAAATAAGCTCCACCACCCAAAGAATGCAGGCAGATATAACTACATCTACACTGGGGCTTTTTTGCTGGCACAGAAATGTCGCCAAAAAAACCCAACATTCAGATGACCTCACAGATTTTACTATTCTGCCAAAGAGTTTCTAAAACTGGCCAGAGACACACCTTAGGACATTGGCTTAGTCAGTGGATTGAATCCTAGAGGAAGGGTTCATCTTGAGAAGGCTGATGGAGGCCCCCCGGAAAGATAGATGAAAGAAATAATTGGAAGGCAAAAGTAGCGTCTCTTTGGTTGACAATTCTTGGGGAGCTCTGTGAAGAGAAGGGCTTTTTTTTTTTTTAAACTGGGTGACTCCACTTGTCTCTTGTTTGTATTGTTGGCCTCCCAAAGAGTCGAATGCCACTGGAAAACAACATTGCCTAGCGCTGCTGTGAGAGAATAGTGCGTTAAGAGCACAGGGAGAGTGTAAATGCTCTCACACTGCTGGTTTGACAGCCATTCATAAAGCCAAGATTCTCCAGCGAGGAAAGGCTGCTAATTGGGGATGGAATTAGCAGTGGCTTTTTTAATTGACCTCTTCAAATGAACTTGTGAACTGGATTTATCACAAAGAAGGGAAATGGGAGGGCCTGGAGGATCCGCTTCATTGTGCTGGAGAATAAATTGGAGAAGTCCTTCTGAACACAATGGCTGGAGCCTGAGCGCCCTGCCTCCTGCAGCTGCTCCATAGGAGGTGTTTTTTTGGTTCTTCTTGCTTTCTGCTATTGTACAAATGCTTTTAGAAAAAGATCAATAGCTAAGGGAATCCTTGGGAAATGGGAATGTGTACGAATGAGCGAGTCCGGAGGCAATGCAGCCTTAAGGGAACTGGCTAACAAATTTACTAGACCACGCTTGAGATTTTTTTGTTTGTTTTTTGAAAGCCGTGGGGAGTTTGGCAAAAGCAACTGTAGGCACTGCTCTTCCAAGAGGAACCTGGAGCGATCCTGGCAATTAGCCTAACTTCTATCTCCAGGAAAATAGCAAAATCAGATATTCAGAAAATTGCTAAATATCTTGGGCCAAATCCCATGGTCCTTTCAATGGGAATTTTGACCAGATACAAATGAAGTCAGCCTTTGGCTCCTAGAGGATAACAGAACCATAAGCAATAGCCAGCCTAGGTGAAGCCCTGGCCCCTTTGAAATCAATAGGGCCAGGATTTCACTCAATATGCTTCAACTTAAGGAGGAACTCCTGAGAGTCAATCCTGCCTCTGCTACTCACTTATTCTGTGACCTTGGGCAAGTCCTTTCTCCTCTCTGTAGTTCAGCTTCCCTGCCTGGAAAATGGGGGTGATGACCGCTCCCTCTGGGAGGCCCCATGAGGATTAATTAATGGCAGTGAAGCATTTTGAAGGTGTAAAATGCTATGCTGTGTATGGGGTGAATATGGTTATAATGGGAGTCTGCAGTGCGTCAGAGGGGGACTTGGGAGACCCCTGGAAATGTTATGTGTGCCAATTGCTTTGTGATATAGATAGACAGATCGATACTGTGGTAAAGCAGAGCCTAAACAATCAGCCTAAAGAGAACTGAAGTGCGGTACCAACGTGTGCCAGGGGACGCACCACTACCCAGTTGTTAAGACCAACACTATTACTCCCAAATCCATGGAGAAGTTTGGCTACCTAGGGCGTACGCTGTCCCAGAATGCCACAATTAACGATGTCACCCATCGTATAGCTAAGGCCAGCACTGCATTTGCAATGCTGTCACGCCACCTATGGAATGAGAGGGGTGACAAAATGAGCACGAAGCTAAATATCTGTCAGGCAGTCATGCATGCAACACTTCCGTATGGTTGTGTGACATTCAGAAACCTGTCAGTTCCATCTGCGCTGTCTGGGGTCTGTTTGCAGGGCCAAATGGTGGGACAAGATTCCCAATATCAGACTCCTTAACGATCGCTGGATGTCCTGCACTCAGAGCATGCTCATTACAGCTCAGCTGCGTTACCTGAGCATCTCATTCGTATGGCTAACTCAAGGATACCCAAAGCCATATCTTATGGCCCGCTAAAGCAAGGCACCTGTTCTCATGGTGGTTGCTACAAACAACATAAAGAGACACTGATGTCAAATTTGAAAGCACGTGTCAGAGCCGGGCCACGGGTTGCTGCTGTGTGCTGGTCAGTTGCCAGTTGTGGTCAGGAGACGTGTAGCGGAGTTGGGGACGAACCCAGGGTCAGGAGCTGGAGTCCAAGGTTCACAGCAAGGCAGGGTCTGGCGTAGACGCAAGGAGACAATCTGCATCATTGCTCAGACGACTCCTTGTGATGGCTTCCTGGTTTATATGCTGGCATGGGCCAATCAGTGGGTTGCGGGAAGCCGCCGCTCAGGCCCTACTAAGCGGTACTTCCTGCAGTGCCTAGCTTCACAGAGTTCTCCAGCAGGAACTCAGCCTGAGCTCCTGGTGGTGATGCAGAAGCGTGAGCGGCCCAGCACCTTCATGGTCCCCGGTTCTAGTTCCTCGGGTGCTTTCAGCGTGTCACGGTGATGTGCCACAGCCCGTGCCAGAACAAGATGGCAGCGGGTTTCTCACATTGCTGTTAACCACTTTGACGCAACGTGCATTGACACCTTATGTGAACAGTGCAAAGCAAGGATGCATCGGCCATGCAATGGTCATGGACAATCTCGTCTGTCCCACATGTAACTATGTTTGCAGTTCTTGCAGTGGTCTGACCTTGCAGGGCCAAGTTCACCTGTTGTGTTTGCTGATTCCTTGCACAGTGATGTGAGACTCTGTCATCCTGAAAGCAGAGCACTCGGGATGGATGCTGTAGGTGGTCCCTGTAGAAGAGCGAGATGGGAGAGGGCTGAGTTCTCTTTGTAGATGGTCCATGGTCTCCTAGGTAAAGCAAGGAACTGGCAGGTGCAATAGAAGCCAGGTTTCCCTGGGCTGCCATATTCTAGTCATTAAAGCAGGGTACCAGGAGACCACAGTTCTATTCCAAAGTGGTACATGGTGGTCATAGCAAGAGGGAGCACGTGGCTCATGATTCTCAAGTCCTGGCTCTGCCAACAACTTAGCCCATCCATGCCTTGGGTTTCCCCGTTGGTATAATGGAGAATAGTTTTGTCTTTGTAAGGAAATGGAAGGAACAACATAATAATAATAATAACTATTGTCGGGCTGGTGACTCCTTGTTGTGTCTTGCGCCACTGGATCTTGGCGGAGGAGTTGTTTTGAAGGGGAGAGGAGCTATTTCCCCCTATGGCCATGACCTGTGACTCCTCTTCCAGTCCCCTCCATCTGCCTGGTGGAGGCAGGGCTGCAGGTTAGCACCGCAGATCACAGCGAATTTGAGAGCTGTTAGAAGAGGCTAGTCCCGTTGTCTCTGTTCACTCCGGAACAAAATGAGCCAGCACTGAAGAGGAAGGAGCTGTTAGCATCTTTAATGCGGGGAATCCAGCGGCGAGGGAGCGGAAGTCTCCCGATAGCTGGGCCGGGAAGACAGCTGCCTTTGCTGCCGAGCTGGCATATGCTGTGGATCAATGGCTGACCCTACCAGGGCTTTTTTGGAGAGGGGCCTGAAGCTATTTTTGCAGCAGATAATGAGTTTCTCTCTGTGCAGTAACACAGTGGAAGTGAAGGCAAAGGGACCCCGGGAGGAAGCAGCCAGGTGCTGCAGCTAGGAGAAGGCAGAGCTTTGGAAGATAGCTCTAATTTACAAGCCTGCAGCTCCTGCCAGTGGAGGATCTTGCAGCCAGGTGGAGCTAGCCGTACAAAACACGTCGGGATCCCCCCCTTTTTGTAGATGAGGCACAGAGAAGGGCTGAGTGACCCGCTCAAGGCCACATAGCAAGCCAGTGACATTACTGGGGAGAAAACCCAGGCGTCTCAGTCTGCTGCCTGCCCTACCTCCAGACACTCTGAGCTGGTGCTGCAGGCCATATATTCATCCTCGCTACACCCCGGGAGGTGGATCAGTCCTGTCCTGCCCATTGTACAGCTGGGGAATTGAGACCCAGGGAGAAAAATTGCCTTGCCCAGGATCCCCTGTGGCAGATCAGGGAATAGAACGCTGGTCTCCCAGGCGAGTGCACTAGGAAATGATGTAATGCTGCGATGCTGACATTGGCGCCCCAGAGAGCAGGAGAGTCTCAGACCTGGGCTGACAGTGATGAATGGCAGGAGAGCATCAATTGAATTGAAGCTGAACGTGCCTCGCAGCTAATAAAAGCACGAAGCAGATAACCTTTGGTTGCCGTACTCCTCGCCTCCCCCCCTCATTGTGCTCCAAGTTCCCGTCCTGAGCCACACAGAGCGAGCACAGTGGCTCTCATTGTGTATTGAGCGAGAGGAATGGGAGAAGGAGATTAAGACACAGGTGACCGGTGCACAGAAAGCCAGCAGGGGCTGGGAGGCTGCTCAGCATTTTGATTTCTGCTGCGCAAGCGTCTTGGCGCGTGACGGCAGGAGGGCGCTGTCCTACCGCTGATGCACCGGCTCTCAAGGTCAGGCGTGCAGGGGCGGGGTGCAGCCTGGAGAGAGGGAAGCTGGTGGTTTCTTTCGTCTTCCTGGAAAGAGCGTGTGGGTGGGGAGGGGTGATTCTCCTCTGGGTTTGTTCTTGGATTAAATGACCTCTGTCTCCCGGCGAGGTCATCCGCTCCCGCTGGTCTCTGGCCTTGGCTGTGCGTGTCACGGGATGCTTTGCTCCTGACGGGCGATGTCTTTGCTGCCCCTGCTGTCTCCTGGCTTACACAGGAGCAGAGACTAGAAAGCCGAAGGGCTGGGGGGGCGGGGCTCTCTCTTTTGCACTGACCTTGTCAAGATCAAAAGCCTGCGTCCACATCGTTGGCCTTTGCTGCTCCAAGCACACCTGGATCTCTGTCGAAGCCCTGCCTGGTGGCAGCGGGCCTCGGGCTCCGGGCTTCCCAGCTTGTGCAGAGGAAAGGGGCGCAAGAGATTTTAAATGTCTTGCCGTCCTCCGGCCTCACTCCCCGGCCTGCCCTCTTTGCATCAGCACCAAATAAAGGCCCCTCCCCCCCCCATTTAAGTTGCCCCTTCAGCTAATTAGGCCCCGTCCTGCTGGGCTGTGTGAAGTGACGTGTCTGGTTCCAGCCAGGCAGGCTAATAAAGGAGAGCTGCTTTCTCCTCCTGGCTGGCTGTTAGCAGTGAAACCCGTTGGCCTGGCCTGGCCTGTGACCACGAGCCCTGGGGAGAAAGACAGTTCTGCTCCCCTGAGCTGGGCAGAGAGAGGGCGACTCACGGGGGGGAGGGGAGAGCTGTAGGGAAGTGGTTGGGCTTTGATTTCTGTTTGCTGATCAGGGGCCAGCTCCGTTACGGGGCTACAGCTGAGCCCAGAATTGGGGCCCAAGCGTATCGTCCTGTTTACACCCCCAGACTTAGTCGAGGGGCTCAGTGTCCCAGCCCAGGCCCCGGACACCCCAGCTAGCCTATAGGGCCTGTGCATGCGGCTGAAGGCTACAAATCAGCTTAGAAAAGTGCCATCAGTGGAATGAGTTTGGGAGGCCTTAGCCGCACTTGCATGGCTTCCATTCAAAAGCTTGGCGGGCCCCTGCTGATGTGCAGGGACTCGGCCATTGGCTTTGAATGAATCCCCGGGCAGCCAGCGCCAGTCGGTTGCCGTGTAGCTGGACACGCCTCCCTTGACCCTTTGCTTAGGGCAGGAGGATGCTGAATTCACACGGTGCCCTTGCGATGGGACTAAAATCCCTTCTCCGTGGCTCCGCTACGTGCAGGCACACTGCACAGCCCATGGGCCAGCTGCCGCCTTCCTTATCTTTGCATCGATAACATCGATACAGAGCTCAGTGCAGGCTGGCTCAGCGCCCGGCAACCTCTTCCTCTCCAGCGCCAGAGCCTTTGCCTCTCTGAATCCTCCTTGTTCTCAAGGACATGGGCGACCCCCCCCAAGGCATGCTGCAGGATCAGGGGGAAGGAAGATTAACGAGGGGGAGGAGAGGGGTCCACCCATGTGTCTGTGCGACTGAACATCCACCCCTTCCCGCTGCCTTGTGTTTTATTGCTGCAGTCCTCCTCGCCCCAGTTGCACCGGGGAAGACAGAACTATTTATTATAGGTATTACTGTAGTCCTGGAGGCCCCATTGCGCCAGGCACTGTACGGGTTCAGAGTAAGGAGCAGCCTATGCCCTGGAGAGCTTACTGTCTAACAGACTAACCAGGTAAAAGGTGAAGGAAGGGAGGATTATCTTCACTGCTGGGGAATTGAGGCGTCAGGTAGGTTAAGTGACTGCCCCAGGTCGCACAGGGATTCTGTGGCAGAGCAGGGAATTGACCCCAGGGGCTGTTTGTCAGAGTGGCTGAGCACCCCCTCCTCCGAATGCTGCTGCAGGCCTGGGACATCTCCAGCTGGGCACCTAGCATCAGAGGCTACCTTAGGCCTCAATGACTTTCCTGAAGTCACACCGTGGGGCAGAGCTGGGGACAGAATTGCATTCTCCAGCCTTCCAGGCCTGCAAACTGGACAGAGTCGGCCCCTGGGTGACCCTGCGGGATTCGCTCCAGGGATGGAGTGACCCGTTGTCCCCGAGTTTTTCTTTTTGCTTGTATAAAATAAGCCCCTGGAGAAGAGAGGCTGCCCCCGTCTGCCTCCAAGCCTGGCCACTGGGAAGCCCGTCCTAGACACAGCTACCTGCAGCATCGGCCTGGGCAGCCCAAGACAGGCCAGTCCTGGAATGACCCTGGCTCCTGTGTCACGTCTGCTCTCAGGCCCGGCCCATGACTATACAGGAGCAGGCAGGCTGGATAGGAAATGCTGAGCGGAGAGATGTGGAGGATTTAAACTGACACCATGACACCGGGCTGTAGGAAGAGAGAGAAACGTGACGCGCAGGCGGGCGCAGTGGCCTGTGAACAGCGTGGCCCCGTGATAGATCCCTGCCTCTGTGCCAAATCCACCCACCCGGCGGCCTGCCTCTCCCACAGCTCCCCAGCCAGGCCCTGTGATAACTGCCCTGAGAGGGGGAGAAATGGCAGTGCCGTTAGGCGGCCACTCTCCGTCTCCAGCCATTGCCTGGCTGCATCTCCCCAGGCAGCAGGGAGCCCATCAGCCTAGGCCTCAAACGGCTTCGTTTCCCAGTGTGGCCTTTTCACACCACTCTTCCGCATGGACAGTGAGTCCCAGTTGAGGGTCACTGGGGGCCCAGGCCAGGCCGGGGCTCCAGTCTGTGGCCCCCCTGCTGACTCCATCCCGGAGCGTCCCCGCCGCTGACAGATCCTACCCCCATGTGAAGGGAAGGAGTGTCTGTCCCAGGGCTTGTTCTGTGTACCCGGGCAGTGTTTCGTGCCGATCGGGAACTCCAGGCGCTGCTGTGCTCTGATTCTCGGCAGGAGGGACAGCAGGGAGGGCCTCCAACCCCTGGGTCAGGGACCATCCCTGCCCCCTTGCAGGATAATGCGGCAGGACAGGCCGCGGGCGGGAGAAAAGCAGGATCAGTCATTGTACGGCGAATGGAGCGCTGAGGCGTAGAGAGCGGCAGTGACTTGCCCAAGGCCACGCAGGAAGAGGTGGGAATCGAACCCAGATCTCCTGTGTCCTTGTCCAGTGCCACAAGGCCCTCCTTTCCTGTCCACGCTGCTCCGGCAGGCTGCCTGCTGGGAGACGCACTGACTGACTCCATCTCCCCATTGCCCTGCGCTTGCCCCTCCTTGGCATGCTCCCTGCGGCCTCTGCTCCTGCGCCCGTAAGGCAGGGGAGGAGGACCTTTGTTCCTCTCCATGCCCTGCTGCCTGTGGCTCCCGGGCAGTGAGACCAGCCTGTAGTTTGCGGTGAGAGCTCCCCACGTACCACGAGGTTCTTCACTGGCTCCTTCCCCTGCACGTGGGACAGGTCTGTGACCCACTGATCCTAGCCTATGGAGCAGGCTGGGGCAGGACACGTTAAGGGGGTGGGCGAGAGGCACCCGCTAGCAATTAGGGATTCCCTTTGATGCAGCCCAGCCTGGGCGGGGGGAGGCTCTGGCCACGTGTTGCCATGGGGATGGCATTCACCTCCTGTCTCAAACCTCTGCTTTCTAATTGCTTGGTCCCCTGATTGCATTATTCACTGAGTGTTCACCTTCCCCCCTTCTCCTCCTCCCACAGCCGGGTGGGGGAGAGGGGGCCTGGAGGTGGCTGGGTCATCGCCTAGGTTCTCAGCCTCGGCCACTTCTCACTCTGGAGTATTTTTTGCTCCCTGGGACTGCTACAGAAAGTCAGTGTCTGGCAGCAGCTTGTTGAGATGCGGGCATTAGCTCCACCCCCAGGGTGCCCCGTAAAGCACTGGGCTCTGGTGCCGCGGCCACGCGTGGGGTTTTATCGCGGCCCGCATTTCAGAAAGAAAGCTGAATGGAGAGGCAGGGCTGCTCACATCTGGGTAGCCCACCTAACCCAGCAGTGCCGGATGCCAGCTCCTGGTAATGGAAGGGTGGAGGGAACGGGGGGAGTGCAGTCTTGTAGTTAAGGCACAGGACAGGGACTCTGGCCTCCCTGCTCTGCAACAGCCTCCCTGTGTGCCCCTGGGCAAGTCATTTAGTCTCTCCATTGCACAGCCGTGCTGTGGCAGACTCCTCCTCTGTACAATGGGGAGTCACTTGGGCCCTTTGCGGAGCCAAGCTCTCTGTTAGAAACCACCGTGAGAGCTAAGATACATCCCACCCTCGCAGGGCTCTTACACCTTCCGAGACATCTGCTCCAGCCACTGTCACAGGCCGGACTCTGTCCTAGATAACCACTGGGTCTGATCTAGGGTAGCCGTCCCTGCGTCCTCTGTCTTCTCCGGTAGACGGTTTGCCCTGTGGGGCAGGCCTGTCTCTCACTGTGTGTGTGTGTGTGTGTACAGCACCTGGCACACTGGGGCCCCGAGTTCAGCTGGCAGTTGTAGAAGCTACTGCAATGCCACTAGGGAGAGTCGGTCAGGAGGCCTTTCAGCGCCTGGGTGTGCATCCATCCCAGGTGGGAGGCGGCTAAGCATGGCCATGGTGACTGCTCCACAAGCTGTACGTGGAGTGGTTGGGAGGCTCAGCCCAGCACCTGGTGGACAGCCGGCCACCCCCACGACTTCTGGAGAGGCCCAGGACTGAAGGGGCCACGGAGTCCGAACCTTCTCCCAGGCATGGTCCCTGCAGGCCAAGACTGGAGAAGCATCCCCTGCTGCAGTAACGCTCCTGCTTGTTGTGCTGGCTACAGGAGGCGAGCGAGCCGCACTCCACACCCTCGGGCTGTGGCCAAGGGCTCCCTGGGCCATCTGCAGCCGGCGGCTCTCAGCCCCAGCACGTGCACATCCGGATTCGACCCTGGTGTTCGGACAAAGGGCTCAGGGTTTAGTGCTGCCCCCTGCGCTAGCGTGGAGCACTCAGCACATTACCAGGGCTGGCCGGGGGGTGCTCCTGTCTGCGCCACCCTCTGAACAAATCCATCTGCTCTCTGGCCCCATCTGCCAGTGCTGCGTGTGTACGAGCAATCAGCACAAACCGCTGGTGCCGATAGCTAAACCTCAGCCATTACAGGCCTGGCTAAGCCACACGTCCAGCTGGGTCAGGGCACTGATCCAACAGGGACAGCAGAGCAGGGACCATAGCAGCATCCCTGACTTGGGACGGTCCAAGGCCGCAGGCGGGAACTCCCCTGTTGTGCCGTGCTTTAATCATCCCCGTGGAGCGCCAGGGTGTGGCCAGGTGCCCTGGCTGATGGGGATGGAGACCGGTCATTCAAGCTGTGAAGTTACAGCTCTCCTCTAATCCCTCGCTCGCTTCCAGCTTCTCCTTCCTTTAGGCCAAATACGTGCCCTGCTCAAAGCAGCAGGTTTCCTCCCACGCCAGCCCTCTGCAGGCAGCAGCTGGCGCCTGGTGCCACCTGACATGGTTAGCCAGGAATGACACCCAGGGCTCCTGCCTCCCAGGTCCAGTCCGCCGGACTGCACGCACCACTCTGAACACATGCAGCGGTAGCTGGCGCTGTGGGCTCTGCTGTGACTTGTTGCTGGATCCGTGACGTGGGGCACGGCCGTTCCTTGCACGTGTGATTTGCTAGTGGGACAGCGCCCTTCAGACTACAGCATGAGGGGAATTTCCCACGTCAATGGGGAATTTGACCAACGGCTCCAGTGGGAACGGAGGGCTGCTCTGCAGTCCGGATGTGTGACTGCAGCACGTGTAGACGCGCCGGAGCTGGTTCCAATCAGTCTGATCAAAGCTAGCTGGAGTAACAATAGCAGTGAACCCTTGGCAGCACGGGCAGCCGCCCAGGCTAGTCGTGCCTACCCTGGGTACATCACGACTCCCGCCTGCAGCGTAGAGACACCCTCAGATCTCTGGGCCCATCTGAGAGACATCGGCAAATCAGTCAGGAGAGCTGAATCCATTTAAAAACAGTTTAAGATCTCAAATCATTAACAGCCTCCCTGAGCAGACTTACGGCTTTCAAATAAATACATTTTAATAGGAGGCACAGAGCAGAGAGCTGCTAATCTGCATTAATTCCTCTCCAGAGGCTTCCTCTGCAGACACGAGCAATTCAATAAAAGTCAAATCAAATTCGCAGGACGGATTGGGGAAGGTGGGTTCTGTGCACAGAAACACTGGCGGGTGCACTTGCTGGCTCTTGCTGCACGTCTGATTGCTGCGGGACCGGCATTTTGTTAAGGACACACTGCAGATGAGGCTGCTGTGTGCTTTTGAAACACAAGGGTGTGTGTGTGCAAGAGTGAGCAACGCACCCATAGAGCTGGGGTTGGTTGCCACTTGAATTCTTCCTGCCCAGTAATGCAAGCGTGTTCCACCAGAGAGCTGGGTTCTAGTCCCAGCTCTGGCAGTAGCCAGCTCAGTGACCTTAGGCCAGTCACTTGATGTTCCTGTGCTTCTGTTTCCCCTCCTGGCCTTTGTCTAGTTAGACTAAGCTCTTCATGGCAAGGACTGTCTCTTACTACGTGTATGTACAGCGCCTGGTGTCTTGATCTCAGCTGAGGCCTCTAGGCTTTGCCATAAATGGCTAAGTGAAGCGAGGCCTGGATGCGGTCTGTCTGTTTGGATGTAACAATTACTCTAGAAAGCCACATCCACTCAGTTGTAACGTTTCAGGGAATGTGCGAGGGAGGCATCAGTGAGCAGAACCCTACTGAGCTGGGTGAAAAATGGAAAAACCAGATGGTGGAAATGTGGGAGTCGCACAACCCCTGACGTCTTGTTGGCAGCTTCAACCCGGTCTGCCCTTGTCTAGGGATCAATGAACTGGTTGATGGCGCCATTAAAATCTTCTAGCGTCACAAGACCCCAGCCCAGCCCTCATCTCAGCTCTGCCAGTCGTCCCAGTAGGGTTTTTTGTCTGCCAGACAAAGAAATAAGAATGGTGGAGGCAAGGGGGAATCAGGGGCACACGGAGCCCCTGGCACAGGGGGGAGTCTGGAGGACCCTGGTCTGGAGGAGGTGGGAATGGGGGACACAGCCCCTGGCATGGAGGAGCAGAGGGGGATGGGAGGGAGCTTTTGGGGGAATGGGGAGATCAAAGGAGCCCCTGATGCATGCAGTGAGCTTGGTCTACGGAAGCAGCCCGGTGTGCAACCATCCGGGGTAAAGATCGTTCCCAGGAGTCCGGAGACCCTGGCGAGGGGTGTCGCGGGATTACTGGGGACAGCAGCGAGTTTGGAAATATTTCACTGACCTGCGGTGCTGCGAAAGCCGGTGGCCAGGAGAGTGAGGCGGAGTCAGGAGTAGGAAGCATGGCATCAGGTGGTCCTAACGTCTGTATTGCTCTCCCCTCGTAGGTCCATATGTACGACCCGTATGATGACTATTACCAGACAGTGCCGCTGGACTCCCACCAGGCCACGTACCTCAGTTCGGGCTACTACAGCACCCACTATGGAGGTATGTGTCTCCCCATCAGTGCCTCCCCCTTGCCCTACATAGACTGTCGGGGAGCTCCCAGCAAGGGGGGGGGCTCAGCAACTGGCCAGGATCCAGAGGGCTGCACCTAGCATGCGGGAAACGGAGCAGATTGAGAGACTTACGGGTTAGGTGTTCCCATTCTAACCTCTAGAGGGCAGGACCCATTTACACACCAGCCGGCCAAGCCATGATTATTAATTGACTGAGGGTTTTTACTTCATAAAGCAGCAGAGGATGCTGAATTCTTTAATTCATTCGGGCAGTAAGTTGCCTGAGTTTTTGTAACTCGAGGTAAAATTCAATTCTGTGCCTAGTTTAACCAGGAAAAGGATAAAAAGGTCCCGGTTTATCAGTTACTTGGCATCCTCTCTTAGAGCTGAAGTGGGGCAGATCATAAAGAAGCCAAGTTTTTCATTTAAAAACTAAATTCCTACCGTGTTCTAGAGCACAGGTCCAGATTGCATTACACAGCAGCGCTGCGGCAGACGTCCGGCCCGCTCCTGGAGTCGTTTGCATAGCATTACGTTCCCTTCCCGTTTTTAATATAACAAATGCGCTGAATTTACTGCTGGCAAAAGGTGCTGGATCGGCGCTCCCTGCTTTCGAAAGGCGCTCAGATATCATGGTGATGGGCACCAGCATCAGAACCTCGTTACAGTCCCTGCTGGCCTTAAACCCTTTGAACATCCTGCGAGGTACCCGTCTGCAGTTCTAGGCACCGGACTACCGTGGAACTCTGGCCCTGTGACGCTAGACAGAACCTGATGCTCTCTCTGCATCCCCTAATGGGTAACAGGGGTGCTGGCTTCTGCATAGTCCGTTCAGTCCTTGGCCTCTCTGCCCTGACTGCCTGTTCGTGCCAGCTGTGCTGCTGGTTTCTGTGACGGCTAGGGCCTGGACTGAGACCCATCAAACTCAGTGCACAGAGGCCGCTGAATGGGCAAGGCTGTTCTTCAAGAGATGGGTGGCAGCCAGGCTGGGGAGCAGGATGTGGGGCTGGTGAGAGTGGGTGGTACGGCCTGGGGACCCATGCTGAGGCAGGGGCTGGGTTGGGAACTAAGGCTTATTCGTCCTGGGAGGGGGGCTGGCTGGGGTGTGCTGGCCTTGGGGGGGGGGGTGCTCTGGGGTGGGGGGGCTGATGCTGGGGTTTTACTGGCCCTAGAAGTGGAGGTTGCCTGAGACTTACTGGTGCTGGATGGGAGGGTCTGTGTTGGGAGTCTGGGCTGGGGGGCTGGTACTGGGAGAGGGAGCTGGCTGGGGAGTTACTGGTGCTGGATTGGGAGCTGCACTGGGGGGTGTCGCCGGGGACAGGATCAGGCTGGGGGGGCGTCGCTGGGGACAGGACAGGCGATCGGGCTGTGGCCGGGCTGGGCGATTGGGCCGGGGGGGAGCATGTCGCTTGGGACGGGACGGGCAGGGGGGGGGGCGTCCCCGAGTCGCGAGCAGAGGGCAGCTGGGGTCAGGGCAGGCGGCCCGTTGTGTGTGGGGGCGGAGGAGGCTCCCCGTGGGAACCTGAGCTTGTCAGACGAATCCCTGGGTGGCCGGCTGCTCCCGCCCCATCCAGTCCCATCCCCGGTGATAGGCTGACACCTGGTGGCGCCACCGTGGAACTGCGCTGCCGAGCTGTCCCAGCTGGATGCTGCCCTGCCATGGAAGGAGCTGCCCCAGCCCCCCGCCAGGGGTGAATCGGGGAGGGGGTACAGGCAGCCGCCCCTCTCCCTGTGGGAGGGAAGGACGCAGGCTCTGCAACGGGACCGTACAGCGCGATCCCCGTGAGCACCCCTTCACGGTAACCCTGCCGCCCTCTCCTGCAGCGCCTTTCATCCCGCGCTCTCCCGGCGCGTTACAAAGGAGGTCAGCCTCCTCTGATGGGGAAACTGAGTCACAGAGCCGGAGAGTGACTTGCCCAGGCTCACCCCCCAGGCCGGGGCAGAGCCAGGAGTAGCGCCCACCTCTCCCGCGTCCCAGTGCTCAGGCTGGTAGGCCACAGCGGCCG
This sequence comes from Emydura macquarii macquarii, assembly GCF_026122565.2. NCBI lineage: Eukaryota > Metazoa > Chordata > Testudines > Chelidae > Emydura > Emydura macquarii. The sequence continues at coordinate 6,939,041 of NW_027133465.1, forward strand.
CCGCGCTGCGGGGAGGGCCAGGGGACAAAGGTGGGGGCTTGGCTGAAGAAGAGCTTCCCTCCCCCCCTTGTTTGGGAGGCTGGCTCACAAGACCCAGTTGCCTGCGAAAGGCCTCGGCAGAAGCCAGGGGCGGCCTTCAGGGCAGAGGCTGTGATGAACAGGGACAGGTCGACATGGAGGTTTGCTCTTGGGCTGCTAGAGGACAGTGGGGCCCGGAGGGTGCAGGTTGGGGGGAGAAAGGGGGCAGTGGGGGGGGGGAGGGAGGGAGGGATGCACAGAGGCTTCCGCACACAAGAGAGCCCAGCAGAAAGCAAAGCGGTTTCCTCACCTCCGGCAGGACCCTCGAGGGAAGCCGGGGGCGGAACGGCTGCATGCTGCAGGTCCGCGGCACCGCCGTGGGTTGGAAGGGTGCTGAGCCCTGCCTGGGCCTACCCTGGGCACATTAGCCCGGCCGGCCCCAGGGAACGTGGCCCCTGGCTTGTCCAGCGGGGAGATTCCAGACCCACCCCCGGAGGGCGCGTCACACCAGGCAATACGTGAGCAGCGGACCCGGCCCGGGGGAGGCGTACAAGCCCAGTACGGCTCAGGGAGCTGCAAGTCGAGAGCTGCCCGCTCACGTCTCCGGGGCCGCTGCTTCCTATAGCAGGTGTGATTTCACAGACAGGCAGGGTGTGTCTGCACTGCAATTGTGCTGAGCCCGGGCCCGGCCCCAGGGCCCTGCAGGGTCCAAGGTCAAGTTAAGCCGGGACCCAGGCTCTGAGCCCTGTTGCTTTTGCAGTGTAGACGCAGCCCCGCTTGATTCGGGTCCCGGGAGTCGGTTGAAAGTATCCCACAATTCCATGGGGCGACTTCCTCAGTCCTCTCTATCCCAGCAATCTGCAATCCGCTCTATTGAGTACGGACGGACGCTCCCCCCCTTGCGAAGAGCAGCAGCTCGGGACAGCATTAACCCAGGCTGCTGTGATCGCCCGGCTGCGAGCGCGCCGGCAGAGGGCCTCCAGGGTTGGCAATGGAGAGCCAACCCATCAAACCTGTTGCAAGGCAAGCTGCTGCCGGGGGCGGGGTGCGTAGTAACATTTTCTCACAGTGCACCCACCACGGGCCTAGGGCATTCGGGGGTGAGGTTGCCAGCCCTCCAGGATTGCCCCAGAGTCTCCACTTAAGAAATGATGAAGGAATACAGCCAACTAAAATTGGCAGCCCTGTGTGGGGGGCGCAGGCGCTACGCCCGCGGGGATACGCTCACTTGGACTCGGACGCCCCAGCCCTAGGTGCGAGCACAGATTAGAAAAGTCTTAGCGAGTTCACACACAATGTCGACGATCGAGCCCAGGGTTCCCTACCACAGGTCAGCAGACTGGAGTCCCGCTAACCCTGGGCTTACGTTGCAGTGTAGACAGGGCCTGGCTCCACAGCTGGGTTCTTCGCGAACGGGCGTGACGGAGCCGCTTTTGAAGAAGGGCCCAGCCTTTCCATTACTATCCTGCACCTGCGCCAAGGCACGGCTGCATGAGACGTCGCCTCTGATTGTGACTCTCTCCCCTCTGGTCAGCGTCCTTCTGAATGAGCCCGCTGCAGCTGTAGCACCTTGGCTTGTGCTCACCTAACACGGCTCCTCCACCCCTTCCCCACCATGCCAGCCTGGGAGAAGCCAGGCATTCTGGCATGGGAGGTAGCATGGCCTAGTGGACAGAGCACTGGCCTAGAACTCAAGAGTCTTGGGTTCTAATGCTGGCTCTACCACCAACCAGTTGTGGGACTCTGGGCAGATCACTCAACTGCTCTGTGCCGCCATTTCTCCTCCTACTCTTTATTTAGACTGTAGGTTCTTTAGGGCAGGGATCGTTTCCCATTTTGTGGTGTCTGTACAGCACCGAGCACAGCAAAGTTCCTGTTGCAGCTGGGGCCTTTAGGGGTTGCCATATTTCCTCTGCCCCATTCCCAGTTAACACAAGTCCTGATTTTCAGAGGGCTTGGGGTTTTCCCTTCCAGGCTTTTGGCTAAGCAGCGTTCTGTTGTGTAGAGTTTGTGAAGCTTGTGGAGGTCCATGGGGATGAAAAAGGCAATACCATTGTAAGATATTGTAATAAACTGGCTTGTATGAGCATCGTTGCCCCCTGCTAGGTGGAATCAACTGCTGCACCATGTGTCATGAGCCCTGTATAGCTGACCACTGCTGGAGATTCTCCTTCAGCTCAAGCAGTAAAGGCATTTGCTTTTAGAGGATCTAAAACTTGAACTTCTTGATCACCTAATACATCATCCAGTGTCTGGAAGCTGAACTCAGCAAAGTTCAAATTGGAAATTAAGTGACAACAAATCTAACCACACCCTTGAGAAGCCGGTTTAACGGTTAATTACCCTCACTATTAAAGACTTGCACTTCATCTTTATAAGGGTGTCTTTCTATGACACATTCTCTAATTCCACCACAAGTTGCTGGGCTCCAGGATTCACCGGGTGAGGTTCCCTGGCCTGGGCTACGCAGTTATCACAGACGGTGTCACCCATAGAACAGGGGCCTGCTAACCCCATGCTGGGGAAGTGGTTCTCTGCCAGCTAAGGCCTGGTAAACATCACCCATGTAGCCATGCCTGCAAAAGCCCCAGTGGAGATGTAGTTATACCAGTAGGAAAAAATGATTATGCCAGGATAGCTGATTTCACTCGCAGAGCCGGCATCAGCTACAGTGTTAACGGCCCTTTTTTGACCGGTGTAACTGCACCTACGCTGGGCGGGTTTTGCCCCGAGAGCTGCACCAGTAAAGCTACATTAGCAAAGCTCTGAAGTGCAGACACGGCTTGTGTGTGCGCCCCTGCCCCCTGCTGGCTGGAAACAAATGCTGCGCTGTGTGTCATAAGCCCCATATTGTTGACTGCTGCAGGAGAGTCTCCTTCAGCTCAAGCAGCAAGGGCACCCACCCACAGCTTAACTAGCCAAGCAAGCAATGCACCACAAACCCTGCCCAGGCTCTCATCAAATGCTCCAAAGCAGAACCAAGCCCTCCTGATGCCCCTCAGCAGCTTAGATCGCACCGTGGCCTGGTGGTAAAGGGGAGTCTGAATAGCATTTATCTCCCAGGAACAGCAAGGGGCAGAGCTCCCCAGGTCCAGTTGGAGTCACTGTGTAGGCTCTGCCCCGCTGTACATTCACTCCTCTCTCCAAAGGCTGGGGGAAGCGATGGTGTCCCAGGGTGCCCTCCTCCATGTTCACGGACCATCTCCTTTTGTCTTTGCCCCTCAGCGCCCGGAGTGACTCACGTGATTGTCCGCGAGGACCCCTACCGCGTGTCAGGAGACCAGATGGCTTTGGGCCTGCTGGCCGGCGCCGCCACCGGGGCCGCCCTGGGATCCTTCATGTGGATGCCATGCTGGTTCTAGGAACTCACTCGCCCACGTGACGCCCCTGGACCAAGCGCATGACCGAGAAGTTTGGATTCTCTCCAGGCAGCCTGTGGGGCGCTGCCCACGAATGTAGATCGTTGTGAGGTTCCCCTCCTGTCCCCCATGATTCTGCACTTTGCTTGGCGTTCCTGACGAGGCGCTTGGGCGGCATAAATTTTCCTTTGCCTCCTAACCCAGCAGTCATTTAATTTTCTCATTACTCAGCACAATCCAAATGCCACTGACCTAGGCTGCGCCTTCCCACCCAGACCTCTCCCAGGGCCAAGCTGAGAGTGCTACTGCCTGGAGGATGAATAGAGACCACCAGGACCTCTGTCTGCTCCGAAACAACAGCCTTTGCTCCTTGCCCTCCTTCGCCGAAGAGATGGGGAGTGCAGAGGATCCTTAGCTAGTGCACGCTGATTTAGCACCGTTGATCTCAGTGGGGTGACGCCCGCTTACTCCAACCGAGAAGCTTGTCTTGACCCACACGTTTCAGATCTCTGCGGCTTACAGGCCAGTGCAGTGAAAGTAGCAGGTGTTTTATACGTTGCATTTCAATGAAATCCTACTTGGACTTAAATAGGAAGTCATAGGACGCAGCCCCTTTCATATATCACACCCACACAGGCGTATAACATCTACAGAACATGTGACTTGCTAGCAGTGTAAATGAAACACACGTGTCATCCCACTGTGGGGGACGAGCGGGAGAAATGTCGGGCTCTTTTATTTTAGACGTGATCCTATATGGGCCAGTCCACAGTGAAGTGTGACGGTCAAAGGCTACGGAGCATTTCACGGCGGATGTAAAACCTACTTGGACGTGAGACGCACGCAAATCCTTCCGTGTGCCGTATTTACACCAACGCACGTTGGCACTTGCCCGACGTCTGTTCCACTCCACTCACAGGCAACGTATTAAAAAGCTACAACTCGCTACGTCTATGAAGCCCTCTGTCCTTCCCCCGCAGTGCTTCGCTGTGGGGCTGGCCCATCGATAAGTGCCCAGCCCGTGCTGTCCCCCACGGGCTCTCTCTCAGCCCCACTTCTTGTTCCCTGAGCCGCCGGGGCTGAGGTTGCCAGCCCCAGGAGGCAGGACAAGGGAGGTCTTTGTGGCAACCCTGTGGTGGTCTCCCGAAGCGCTAGGCCGAACAGGGGACAGGTCACTGCCCGGAGGGAGATTCGGGAGGAGTGGGAGTAGGCCGTGCCAGGGCCCCGTGCTGCTCCGCCCTTACTCCCCATTCGTGTAAGTAAGGATTCACAGGGGCCAGCCGTGCCCCTCCCGTTAGCCTGGTTCTCGCCACTTCTAGATGCTTTCCGCTTTTCACTCCAGCCTGCCCCGGTGGTGCCTGAATGCACAGACAGTCCCACACTGCCCCCCCAATTGACCACCTGATCGGAGCAAAGTCCCCGGCCTGATCCCGGTGCACGAAGAGGGCTGAAGGAAAGCATTTGCGGGACATGTTGGCACAGGACGGGATGAATGGTAGACAGAAATTAAACCTATGTTATGCTGCGTGCAGCGGGGGACATGCAAGGGTGGACGGAATATGCCCGTTGGGTGCCCACCAGCAGAGCTGGGTATACTCAAGGGTGGAGGGCGCTACGGCCATTCTGCGCCCACCAGTGCTTTGTATTTCAAGAGGCAGACAGGCTGTGCAAATTGCTGAGGGAAAACGGGCTGTCGCTTCCCATCTCTGGGTGGCAAGAGGCCGTTTTAACCCCTCCAGGGTTTCTAGTAACCCAGTGCCCTCCCCCGTAGGCTTTCACCCTAGCAGTTTCCAGTGCTCCGTGTGATAATGCACCGTCACCCGTGTCGTTCCCGTCTGCTGGCACGTACCCCCCCACATGGGGCGGGGCGCTGTGAAGCGTCCTGTGGTGCTCTCGTGTGTCTGAAGCGCTGCAGAAAGGAAACAAACCTCCAGTAACGCTCGCTCCTACAAACGCACTTGGCCACGGTGTTCTCTGTGGATCCCTCCGAGCTGATGCACCTTTCGTTTGCGGCACTGCTCCCCGAGGGCTACCTGTGTTTATGAACGTGGGGCTAACCTGCCCGTGGGATTCTTTTTTTCAAGGGCCCTTATACGGATATCAGGGATAACAGTGGAGACAGACCACAGGCCAGAACCCGACCTCGTTTACCCCGTTGTAAGACAGCAGCAACTCTATTGACTTCAGAGGGGTGACGGGAGTTTACCCTGCTGAAAGCTAGACCGTAACATGCCCTGATCTCTTGCAGTGAAGGTAGGTGCCTTCCAAAGCTCAGTAACTCAGCATTCAGCTGCTGCTGGAGCTTTTCCCCAAGGACGACTGACAGAATTGTTTACAGTTCCGCAAATAATTTCCTTAGTTGCATTAGGTAAGAATGCAGCCATAGACAGGGCTAGGGGGACGAGAAAGCGCCTTCAACAGCTCTGTGTCCATTTTAGAGACTGGCAGGTATTTACTGTGCTGTTAAAGGGACACCAACAAGATAAAACACGGACTTAAGAACAGTCCTTGGCTCTGCTACCAAGAGCTGCGATTATTTAAGATGCGAGGATGCTAAGACCCTGTCCTGCTTTCACCAGCAATGCTGTTAACCCAGATAGATCTACACTGTGTTAACAGATCTCCGGCATGGCCTGCGTCAGCCGGGGGCTGTAGAATGGTAGTGCAGATGTTCAGACTCAGGCTGGATCCTGGGCTCGGAGACGTCACGCAAGGTGGGAGGGTGCTTGGCCCAGATTGGTCCGGTTTCTGGTCACTTTCCCTTTCTGGTTGTCTGGCCCCTAGCACAAAGCTGCTGTGCTGGGGTTGCAAATGCTTCCGGGGACGGATTTCCGTAAAGAGAAGAAAACAAATTCCGTTACCTATTTAAAAAACCTGGAAAACGTTCCTGCTCATTCCAAGCCCTTTCAGAGCCTGTCGAAGGCTTAAAATCTAGCTTGCCCTATGCAATGGGACGGGGCGGAGGAAGAGGACACAGGGCACCAATTTTCCCCCATTGCAGGAGTCATGCAGCCATTGGCACCCCTGGAGTCCAAGCAAGGGGGTGGGGAATGGAGAATGCACCCAGTATCGCGCCACGGCCTCCTGGGGGGGTACGGCCAGCTGGGTTGTGGGCGCACATGCAGCCCCTGCAGTCATCAGGTGCAAAGAGCACCGTGCAATCCGACCCAGCGCAGGGGTAATGCCCCAGAGCGTCGCTGCGTGGCTGGGCTGCTCCGGCTGCCTGCTCAGCACCCCGGCGGAAGAAGGGCACAGTTTGCCCTAAAAGGAGTTGACAGCGACCCTTTGGAGTGTGTTCGCTTCTGTGAGCACTGGAGATGTGCTGGGGGCAGGGAAGAAGCCTACTGACAGACAGGTGTCGGGGCTGACTGAAAACAGAAGAGCTGGGGGGGGGAGGTGTTTGCTTTCTGTCTCCTGCATTTCTACGGATGTTGGTAGAACTGTAGCCACCGGCCCGTCCTCTCCAGGTGCATCCTGACCTGGTTTGTGTCACGTCAGCACAGCAGCTGTCCTTAACAAGAGGACTCAGTGTTTTTACTGCTAATATATCAATGTTTCCTTGCCACTTGTGCTGTCTCTTTTTGTGTGCTGAGGTTCAGAGTTGTCCTGTATCGCTGTCACTATCAATCCACTAACGTATATTTTGAAAAATAAAGGCTATTTAAATCTAATCAAGGGAGCTGATCACCATTCTGTGTGTAATCGGTTGCTTTCTTTCCCACATTTAGTGTTTAAGGGGTGACGGCATTATTATGGTATCATTGCAGAAAGTCTGACAGCTTCCGTTTGAATGAACATGTCGGTAACTAGATTTTGGAAGAATGCTTATTGCTAGCTGTGGTGCAGTTCTTAGCGGAGTATACGCTCGGTAAAGCTTCAATCTCTCAGACTGAAATAATTTCTTAGGTGAGTTTCTGCCGGCAGGTTCTGCTCATGTAAATAAATCAAAACCAGACTACCGGGCATCAGAAGCCCTGTAAAAGCGCAGGGCGAGGGAATCTGCTAGAATCAAGCAGCCCAGGACGACTGGCAAAGTCTGAACCCGGCTGAGGAGAGGAAGGCATGGAAGCAGCTTGCAGGGCTTCTTTAGAAGGAAAATGCTGCTCTGCGCTCATCTGGCTTGGAGACAGAGGGAGAGACATTTATAACACTTGGCGTCGTGAATGGGCCAAAGCCCTGCCTCCTCCTTAGCAAAGCACAGTAGCTTGTTGCAGGGTCATTCAGCAGAAGAGCCGGCCACCCTGCCCTGTCGATGGCAACGCCCCCTGAAAAGATGAGGGCGTATCAGCAAGGAGGTCTCAACCTGGGGGTGGTGAACAGAGGTCAGGGTCATGACCCCCCTGCCCTTCCCATATGGCTAAACGGGGGCTGCACGTGGGGGGCCAGCCTGGGAAAGGCTGAGAACCACACTTGATCTTACGATGGGTTGGAGGAAGGCCCCAAATGCCGAAAGCAGTTGAACTCACGCTTGCAGGACTTTGGCACATGCTGAAGTGCTGTCCTGAGCAGGGCTGCCCGTCTGATGCAGGGCCATAGTCTGTCCGACAACCATTCTGTAAAGGCAGCTGCTGCCCATAGGAAATACCCATCCAAGGGGAACGGAGGCACGGCGAGGCCAAGACACTCAGCTAAGGTCACACGAGCAGCCAGCGCTTTGCCCCACCTGCTCTTCCTCATGCCTTCACACCCTAAGTATCAACCCAGCCGTGCCCCTAAATCTCCTCTCGCCCCCAGACGTGTTTGGACAGGTGAAAGGCTTGGAGCTACTGGACCCGCTTCACCCCTGGGGGCAGTTCCACTGGCTTCTCAGCTTAGACCTGCCCCGTCTCGTGGGCGGAAGTTCAGGCAATCGACAGGCTGGTTGATTGGTTCGGATGGGGTCAGAAAGCAGAATGGGAAAAGCCAGAGCAGATCCCTGGGGAGGGAGGACGCAGGTCTTGCTGGCCTGCACGTGAGGAAAGCTCTCCTCGTTTTTGCAGCAAGAGACCACGCGACTCGAGGGCTCAGAGATCGGCCGCGCAGCTGCTCTTCGGGTTTAAGTATTCAGCCAGTCGAAGCCGGCAGCTGCCGGTCCTCGGCACGGTCAGAAGCTGCCACCTGGACGTGATGTTAATGGGCCATTTCTCAGCAGAGTCCAGCGTGGAAGGGAAGAAGGAGCATTTTCCTTCCACTCAGCGGCACAGCCCTTGGCAGGATGGTTCCTGCTGCTCTGCCATGCCTCTCACGACCGCCGCACAAGCCCTGGAAACGTGGGCAAGCTCTGAATGGAAGGGGAGCAGAGCCCTGGAGCCTGGCCTCAGATTAGAAATCTCTCCTGAGAGCGACAGCGGTGCTGAGCATCCCCCATCTGGCACGTGCCTTCCCAGACTTTGATCAGAGGGGGCCAGCTTTTGCAATTCTGGCATGAGAGAGATCAGAGTTTAATACTTAGCTTAGCTCTTGCATTGCACGTTTCATCTGCAGGTCTCAGAGCGCTGTGCAAAGGAAGGACAGCATCGTTATCCCCATTTTATCTATGGGGAAACTGAGGCACAGAGCAATGACACGTTCAAGGACCATGAATAGAAACTAGGTCACTAAGGCATGTCTAGGCTGTGGATTTCCCCCTGTGTCATCCAACAAGGTAACTGTTTCAGTGTTAATTCCCGGCACAAACAACTAACCTGTCACACTGATGGCTTTCCCCTGCTGGAAACCAGGATAAGCCAGCCCACTGCAAATTGCAACTATGCCTTCTGCCATGGAGGTTTGCACTGCAGCTAAGCAGAGGGATGAATCTAGGCAATTCCCCATTTTAGTCAAGCTCTAATATCATCTTGATTCCAATCCAGTTCGGTGACCCACACGGTGCTAGGTGCTGTACAAAGAGACAGACCGTGCCTCAGAAGCCTACCCTCTAAACGGAAAGCACAGAGCGGGGAAGACACACAGAAGCAAAGTGCTCAGCATGGCGAGGGATACGTGCTTTGTGAATGCCAGACGCATGTGCGCACGCACACACAATTTTTACATACAATGAAAAATAATAAAAAATAAGAACTGGTGATTTCCTAGACAAAGTACATTACACTGACTGATCAAGTGATTTCTAAGTCCTACCGTTTCCAATTGGGCTCCCCTCTATTTTTTTCCACCCTAAATTCCATCACTGTAAGACACGAAAGGCAGGCAATCTTGTGCTGAATAGAACCCGCTCCTTTATATTGACTTAAAAGCGCCTTTATGCAGGCTCTGAGTCACCCCCGGGTTCTTTAAAGCATGCAGCCCAGCCACCTGGATCTACTACTATGAGCAAATACCCCAGCCAGTGCTCAGACCTCCCTAGCCCTCCTTCAATGCCAGCTGAAACAAATAAGCCTTGCTGCGTACCTGGAAAATCAGCAAGACTTCAGACCAGAGCAGGAGGGTATTTGACAACCTGAAGGGGCCTTACAGAGAATACCTTCCCAGCTGCCCTCTCTTTATTACATCAAGGGACATTTAACGTCAGCGCCTCCACTGATCACAACTGTGACAGATTCCGTAGCAAGAGAGGAACACTGGGCAACATAGATTCCTGCCACTAAAAATAGACACTGTACGAGCTCTTGAATTCACAGGGCCAGGCTGTAAGTCGTTGAACTGGAGATGAGGGTGGAAACAGGTATTAAAAACTATAAGCCAAAAACACATGGGGAAAAAACAAGGGAGAAACAGGACAGGACAGAGCTGTTAAGGGAGAAATCATAAAACAAATAAATACATTTTAAACCATCCCCCCCGCCCACACACACATAATTGAAATTATAAATCCTAGAGAACCTTAACTCTGCCCTCTGTCCAAATTCACAAGGCAACCTTATAAGCCCGACTGCCTCAGTAATAAGAAAGTAGGAGGAAGCACACCAGGTACTCACCCACGGGGAAGCACAGAGCTATTGCCAGCAGCTGTCAGCGGTGAAGTGGCCACCTTAGCCGTGCAGCTGTTTGCTTCTGCCCACTTGAAAGGCCAGCCCCACAGAAAGGCATGCTGGGAAAAAGTGCCTATCAAGGCACCCGTGACATAAGGTGAGTTAATCGGGATCGGGACATCACTAAGGAAAGAGTTTTTCTGGAGGCAAAGGGCTGCTTCGGTGTCCTCTGTTGTCACGAGCACCGGTTGCTATTTGTTGAACAAAAAGGTTTTGGGTTTTTTTCAATTCAAATATTTAAATCTAACTTTTTTGCAAAAACAATTTGCTGTTTTACAGAGATACGCACACGGGTGAAATCTTTTTTCTCTGTCATTTTGGAAAACTTTTAAATGATGGGGGGGGAAGGAAAGGAAAAATGAAAGTTGCTGCAACCCTTTTGTGGGGAAAAATATGGGTCTGTTTGGAATATTGCAGAGAGGAAAGAGCTTCAAAATTTCCAAGCCTCTTGTTTGACTAGCACCGTCTACCACTTTCACACCAAGGGACCAATCCTGCCTGCGGGTTTAACTTTACTCCTGGGAGCAGCCCCTCGTAGGAAGCTTATGCATGTGTGGAAATGTTAGCACGACTGGGGACCTGTCGGTGGAATTCTGGCCCCAATTAAATCAATGGCAAAATTCACATGGACGTCAGTGGGGCCCCACGCCCCTTAGCTTACAAATCCCCATGGAGAAGGATTTTCACAAGACACGTTCAAAGGAGATGGGACTTTCTCCCAAACAAAATAGGCATCGGCTGTGCCTGTCGACCAGGGGGATTAGTCCATTGCAGGTTGGGCAGAGTATGAAGTATGCCCTGAGGGTTTGGGGCCCACATAATAATAGGCACAGGGCAGCTGGTCCTAATATAGTGGGGTCTTTTCTTTGGGTGGGGGGATTGTCCAATTTAAAGAAACGAAGATTAAGGAGCATGAAACTGAATTTCTTAACCAAACCGTCTGCAAAAAGATGAGTGGGAAGCTCAGCAGCGGGTCAGCCAGGTGCCGGTTCGATCTTGCTGTCGTGGGAGGTCAGAGGGACGGAGGGAGGGTTGCAACCATTCTGCCCTTTACGTCCCCACAGGGGAGCACGAAGTCGCCCAGGGCAGGTGCACAGCCCGGGCAGACACTGCTAGGCAAGAGACTCAGATCTCACCTGCAGGGGGTGCATGTTGCCCCTACAGTGAGATCCCGGCGGACACATGCTCGAAGAAGGCATGCTCCGGGGTGGTGCTGCTGCTCACTGCCGGTATAGAAACCAACCGGGGCTCTCTCCCCAGAACAGGCGCTGTTAACGCTGGGGGCTGCAGTGGGGCCCCAGGCCCCGCAATCGTCTCAGCTCGACCCCAGCCAGCCAGGAGCGGTTCTCGGCTTGGTTTGCAAAACTCAGCGCAGGCCCTCGTTTCACTGGAAAGCAATCCCAAGCCCACCAAACAGTCTGAACCGCACAGAGCTGGGCACAGAAAATGTTGATTTTTGTCCCAAGCACCTCCCCATTTTTCACTGCAAAACCTATGATGGGGGAAAAAAAAAAGTCACCCGGTGTTAAGAAAATCAGCAGCAGCCTAGCCAGACTGCCCAGCCCATCCCAGGCCAAGTGACCGCCCCTCCCGTCCCCATGCTGCGTCAGCACCCTGCTCACTGACCGTGCTGCACCATAGAGAAGGCTGCAGGTTTCACTGGGAGCGAGAACCCGTTTCTGCTGGGGGGGGACAACAGACACCCGGGTGGTAATTGCTAGGCTAAGGAGACAACTGGGAGGCTAGAGAGCTGGGAGGAAGCGTAAGCAGGGGCGTTCTGAGGGTGAGCCAGGGACCAGGAAAAGGCCAGATGCAGCCATCTGCTGTTGTATACAGGGGCCGTGTTCGGTTTGACCAGGGCACTGACGAGTAAGTGCACACGTGGTGAAAGAGAAACTGCCTGGGTGTGTTTGTGACAGAGCGCCTGAAAACAGGCGAGGCAGAGCCGCTCCCTGGGTCGCTGAAGAGGGACCTTGTGACCCCCCCACATTTTGTCCCTGTTTGATCCCACTTCCTCAAGGCCTCCCTGCTCCTTCCTTTAGCCCAAGAGAGCTGGGCCGGGCATGGGTGAGTGGGAGGGACGTCCTCTTCAGAGTGGGGTCACAGCACCTCCAGGCGAGGCAGAAGTATGGCAGCTCCCAGTGTGTGGGGGTAACACGGAGGATGGGCTTGAAAGTTTCCTTGGGCACTTTTATTTTTTCCAATGGAAAATTGGGGTTTGGATAAAAACTTCCTTTTTTTTTTGTAAAAAAAAGTCTGCTGCTTTCCTCGGACACTTTCAAGCCTTTGTCGGAAAATCCCCGCTGGACGTTTTCAGAAACCTGAAATGTTCTACTTTTTTGGTGCAAACTTTGGGGGTTTCTAAAAGAACAAAGACCCCGCCCAGCCCATTTTCCAACAAGTTCTCCTAGCAACTGCTTGGAGCAGATCCTGTCAGTAGAAATGCCATGGTGCTTTGCCCCGGGGAAGCACGTTGTATCGCCCGGAGAGAAGGGCTGCCGTCTAGGGGCCAGGTCCAAGCAATTCCAAAGCTTGGGGCGGATCCGATTTGGGGTTTGGATCAGCGTTATGACTGACCCAGGAGCCAGGCCCTGCCTCGCTTGTGGTTTGAACCAGACGCTCGGGAGTCAAATGGCCCTGCGAGTTTTCAGAGTCCTCCACTCACTTGGAGCTGAATGCTTTGGTGATCTGGAGGATATACAGGTTCGTGATGTGGCATCTCCTATGGAGTAGACCCAGGAAGAGCTTTGCTTTCCCTGCACGTTCTCTGTCGTGTCGGTACGTAAGGGATGGAAGGAAGGCCACGTACCACTAGGTGGCATCACACACTTTGTAAACACAAAGCACTGTCAACTCCTAGGATCACAGATGCTAGGGCTGGAGAAAGACTTATTGCAGATCAAAAGCACAGTGCTTCGATTCCTTCGCCGTGCACCTCGAGCAGGGAATGCTGAGAGTAGGGTAAAAATATGGAGCCGCATGTAGGGACGCACGACTGATGTTAAGGAAACCCTGCCCCTGAGTTTGATGGGAGAGGTGCTGTGGAAAAAGGTAGGCTGACCAGATGTCCCGCTTTTATAGGGACAGTCCCAATATTCGGGGCTTGGTCTTATATAGCCACCTATTCCCCGCCCCACCCCCCTGGCCTGATTTTTCACAGCCGCTATCTGGTCACCCTGGAAAAAGGAGACACCCAAAAGACATTGTTTAAAGTCTCCTGCTGGTGGTCTCCCCTCCGCTCCCCTCGTGTGTAGTGGGACAGTCACAGCCAGATCAGCGCTGATCGTCAGGGTGCCCCAGAGGAACACCCAGCTCCATGCCCTGGAAATCCAGGAGGGGTTTTGGCTGCTCGGCTTTCCAAAGAGCCCCTCAAAAAGTGAAGGGGCAAGTCCTGCTCTCAGGGACTCTGCTGTAAATCCAGAGTAACCCCCTTGATTTCTTAGTCTGGATTTACACCCAGGGAAGCTAATGACCCCATCAGTCCTGGCTAGAAATACACCAGGCCAACCGGTGTGATACAGTCGGCCAGAAAGACAATTGGCCAGTGTGGGCTTAATCCACACCCAGCTTCCCAGCTCTAGGTGCTGAATCTAAACATCCCAAAGGGACCCCAGGCAGCCCGAGTAACAGCATCTCCCCAGCCTGGACTGCCTCTTTGGTTTGGAGCCAATGTCAGACGCCCTGGACCTGTTGTCCTGGGTTGTCACTGGTAGGAGACCCTGCCCCTGAATTTGAGCAAATGACCCAGTTTCCATCCCATCTGTTTTTCTTGTGATTAATTCATTTATTTTGCTCCAAGTCCCGGCCTGCCGTGTTCAGCCAGGCAGAAAGTCTTTTCAGTTCATCACAGTCACCGCTAAGTGTTAATTACGGTTAGAAACAGTTGGTGATCTTCCCGACAGCTAAATGGGGCCGGCTCATCTCCCCCGCCCCTCCGCTCTGCTCCAAGGTGCTTCTGGGCCAAGGTGAGTCATCGAAGCAGCCTGGTAACGGGGGAACGTGCTAAAATGATGGGGCCTTGCTCTGCTTTCTGGTGTGACAGGTAAAAACAGCGGGAGGGTAGAGTCCGCCCACGTTAATCTAAGACCATCTTCAGTTCCAAGTTCTACCCGGCGTCCAATGGAGTGATTTCAGATTTACACCAGCGTCACCACACAGAATTTGGCCCCTGTATCCCAGCTACCTGAGCAAAACCCACCAAGTCTGACCGCAGGGTTTTGAGCTGTCTGACTTGATCGTCGTCCTTCTCTAGCATTTCCAGCGGCTCCTGCATATTAGACGTGAGCGAATTAAACCTCACAACCCTCCTGTAAACGTTCCCTGGCGCAGGTGGATGGGCGGCCTCTCTCTTTCCGTCAAGCTCTGAGGGAGGCCACAGCTCCTGGTGGCTAAGTCCTGTGGGGAGGCTTAATCTAGAGGGAATGTATTAGTTTCTGAGCCTCCTCAGCCTAGCTGGGCAGGCCCAGGCTCCAGCCCTCAGGCGGGGTGTTCAAGGAGTCGGTGGCTGGGACCCTCAGGCAGGGCCGGGCAGGCAAAGTGAACGGACTCTAGCCCTAGGCAGGGCGAGCAGACAGTCTAAGGCCCACAGAGCCTCACCGGCCGAGGGGCGATCACCCCAGGGTGGGATTGCAAGGGGACTAGGGGGATGCAGGTCCACCTGACTCCACTGCACCCCAGCCCAGGGCCCTGGCAGTGGCAGGGTGTCCCATCACTGAGTGAGCAGGGCTCCAGCTGAAACACGCTGGCTCAGCTGCCAGCCACAACACAGCCGGACGGGTGTCTGGCTTCCCTGGGCTTGTTCCTCCCCTTCTTTCCCTGGAGCTGTTCTCTGCCTCTTTGGGGCACTTGGCTGGGGACAGGCTCCACAGCCCCTCAACCTCGACGTCATCAACCGGCAGCAGGTCCAGCAACAGGCAGTTCCTCCAGGTCGCAGGGATCTTCTCCGGTTCGCAGGGGGGTAGGTAGCTCTAGCAACAAATCCAGGTCACAGGGCTCGGGCTGCCCCAGCCGGTCCTCAGAGCTCCAGGCAGTAGGTAGCCCTGGCTGCTCTCCACCACATAGCAGTCAGGATCATGGCCCAGCACCCAGAGCAGGGCATTCTTCTCCTCCAGCCACTGACCCCCAGCTGAGTTAGAACCCAAGGCCCGCCCTTTATACTTCCCCTCCCTGCCCCGCCTCCCTACTTCCTGTCAGGTGGGGGGTGGACTTCCGGGTTCCGCCCCCCAGAGAGGGTTTGGCCCTCCCTCGCTGTCAATCTCTGAGGGAGGCCACACCTCCTGGCGGCGCAGAGTCTGTAGCCGGCAGGGCCAGCCCTGTGGCAGGCTGGGAACAGGAGGCGCCGGGTGAGATGGACAGGGGTCAGGACTGGAAGGGGAGAGGCTGTGGCAGGGGAAGGCTGGACTGGTCCCGCAGGAGGCCAGCAGCGCTATGCGGGGAGGAGGTGGGCCCGGCTGGCCAGCTCACAACAGGCTTGGCTTGAACAGCGTCATCAGCCCCGCCAGGGCTGAATTCACGTCCAGGCCAAAAACCAAGGCGACCTGCCTCGAATCGCCCGGCGGAGCAAGCCATGGGCATCTGGGCCCCACACAGGCTTCAAAACGGGACCCTTCCCAAAGTCCCCAGATGGGGGGAGGGGTCAGGAACAAACCAGCCCCGGTCCCCATCCTGTCACCGCCCAAACCCTGCTTCCTGAGGGGCTCCAGGAGCACTGCCTGAAGCCCCAAATGTGGCCAGGATTTGCCCCGTTGCCCCATGCCCTGCTCAGCTGTTGCCAGGGGGACACAGCCTGCCGCAGGCTGAGGCCCCTTGTCTGGAATCTCCCTCGCCCTCGCAAAGGTCGGTTTCAATGCAGTACAGCACACACAGAGACGCTTGAACAGAGCTAAACTCGCCCCCCCCTAAATCTCTATATTTAATTAGGCAGCAGCTGGGAAGTTTAGCCTTGTCCTTTACTTATAGGCCGCACAGTCGGGTTTTTCTCCACTGTCTGTAACAGTGGGACTGAGATGCACGTGGTGGGACAGCGAGCACAGGGCTCTGGGGGCTCTCCATTCTGGGCACCCCGTGACCTGGAGCGTCTCTGCAGCGCGATGGCCAGGCGAGCTTGGCTCCTGGTGGGCGGTGCAAACCCAGCCAGGGAGGGAGCTGGCACCAGAGACGATCAGGCACTAAGGTGAAGTGGCCTTGGAAACAGAATTTTCCCCCCCGGTAGTCTTGGTGCCCGTAGCATTTTATAGCCTGTGTGTCCTGCCCCAGAGAATTCACCACCAAATCATCACCATCAAACAGTATCATAACCCCTCCTGCCAGGAGAGACGCACCTGTTCCACCGCTTCTCCAGGCCCTCCCCTCCTCCTCTGGGATGGGCCCCGTCACCAGGAAACCAGCAAAGGGAAGCGTTTGAAAAACCACTCCGGCATTTTGATTGAGTGCAAGGAACTGCAACGAAGGCAGCAGAAAGATGCAGGAGCTCAACTCGGCCGCCTGACGCACCACGGCCGTCTCAAATACCAAATGAACTCACCGCCGTTCATGGCCAGCAAATGAGCTTTACTCAGCCAGCAAATGAGCCAGCAGAATCAAGCTGCATGGGAACACATCGCTCTCCAATGCAAAGCCAGGCCTGGCAGTGCAGAGCACAGGGGTAGAGCACAGGGCCGTGTCGTTACATAGCCATGGACACGCATCTGCTTGCTAAGCCAGCATGAGATGCCCCCCCACGCTTCAGCTGCACTAGATCCTGTAGTTGATGAGTGCCCTGGTTTTTTTAGATGCCTTGGCTGAAGAGTGGTTATTGCCCAGTCCCCTGATCTTACGAAGTCAGCAGCTGTCCCCGAACATCTTGGTAAGACTCCAGGGTCTATCACAACGTCCCGCACCCTTTTCAGCTGGGCGACCCCCCCCGATTTGGAGTCAAAAAAATTTGTGACCCTCCCTTCGACATTTAATATAATAGGGTTAAAAAAAATGCATGACTGCGACCCACGCTGCGCCAATCAAACGGGTTTGTGCGGCTGGTTGGAAGGAATACTTGATCTTTGGCAGGGTGTTGGGGGGGAGCGCGAGATTTGCTTTGCTTTCGGCTGTACTGAAATGGAACGGCTCACGCCCCTCCCCGAGGATTGCCTTTCTCAACTCAGTGGTTGAGAAACCCGGGTCTATTGTAGACCTAAAATGGGGCCTCCGCATTTTTTCATGACGCCCCTTTAAGGTCTGGTCCCCTGCGGGAGGGGGAGCCCCACTAAGGTTTACATCGGATTTCCTTGTAGCAGGGTCAACCCGCCTCGCAGCCCTGATCAGACTCTGCACACCTGCCCCCACGCCTGGCGCTGCTCAGAGCAGGGGGTCGGGTGCAGCCCATTGCAGGAATACACGTGAGCGCCCACGGCGCCCTGCAGCGGGGGGCGGCTGTTTGCAGCTGGGGCTCCGGTTCAGAGCTGCAAAGTAAAGGCCGGCCTGGGACTTCGTTTTACTGAGCAATGAGGTGCTCTGGGGTATCTGGGTAGCACTGCCCTCTGCTGGACAGAATCGGAACGGCCCAACCATGTGTCAGGCCTGTAGGGGGACCAGACAGCACGTGTGAAAAATCGGGCCGGGGGGTGGAGGGTAATAGGCATCTATACAAGCCAAAGCCCCAAAGAGCAGGACTGCCCCTAGAAAATTGGGACATCTGGTCACCCCTACAGGTCTGGAGGTCGTGTTAGCTGCACGGGCAGGGGGCTGGAGTTCAGGCGCTTTGGGAACCGAGGTCTCTCTCTCTCTCGCTCTCTGCACGTGGCACCAGGGTCTGGGCACCACAGTAGCCGTAGGGAAGTTCCTGGGCGGCTGTGTATTCGTTCCAACAGCGTGGTTCACATTCATGCTGGCCAACCCTGCAGCAGACGCACCGTCCCTGTCCCCGCACCCCGGCCACACACTTCCTGCCCTGCTTCACAGGCCCCAGGGACAACCCCAGCTCATTAACGCTCCCCACACCGCGTCCGCCCCTCTGCCGCAGCATTGTGCGCAGCCCCACGGCCCAGCGCTCGCCACGGGCTCAGCCTAACACAGGCCAAACTCTGCCTGGGCCACGACGAGCCGTGCGAGCGATACCGCAGGTATGGACCATGTCGCCAATCAACGCTGAGATCGTAATTACCGAGGGGGCACCTACCCCCAATGAGCTCGCGAACAAAAGGGGTCCGGCTCACCTTCTTGCTGCCACTGCACGAGGTCTGTGTCAGACTCTCCCCACAAGGGAGGTGTCCACTAATGCCGCTTTGCCGAGTGGATATGGAAGCACAGAGGCTAAGCAACAGGAGAACGGTCATGCAGCAGAACCAGGGACGCCGCTACCCAGTCCCCTGCACTAACCACTCAACAGCGCTCCCTCCAATTGCATTTCACAGAGACCTGCGCTTTGCACAGATGGTTCCAGGGCTCCGTGGGGAGCCCCTGCATCAGAGGGTCGTGTGGCGAAGGCTGGCTCTGCCCTAGATCCCTGCCCGGCCAGGGATGAGCAGACACCCCACAGAGCCCTGGCTGGCTAGAGGCTGGCAGGAAATCCTGCCCCTCCTGCCCACTCTCCTGCATGGGAGAGCAGGACGCCACTGGAGACAGGCCTGTGCAGGCTGCAGCAGAGGCCATGTACTGCCCGTGGAGGGATGCAGCTGCCAGGAAGTTCACGGATGGGGCTGGATGACAGGAGTAGCCTGGGTGCGTGGTCTCTAGGAGCCTGCGCTGCACCTCGGCCACTGCCCAATGGGACTCCGGGAGCAAGGGGCCATCGAGGCATTTTGTGACTGGTGGAGCCTGAGTTCCTGGTTCGCAGCCGGGATTATGCCACACCCCGAGGAGTGTTTTGTGCCATGAGACCAGGACTCTGTCCAGACTAACCACGGTGCTGGGAGAGCTCTGGGCATGCGAGAGAGACCTGCCTCTCCAACGGGGGTCAGAGTTTGCAGAGAGGGGAGATCCCACCACCTCCTGAGACGAACAACAAAGTCTGTCCACACTGACCAGTAGACTATGAACGTAGGCTTGGGGGGACAGGGGCGAGGGCGCCAGGCTGTCAACATCCATAACCACCTCGGAGTTCTCCTTTGTAACTGGGCTGCACACCCCAAACTTCAGACCAACAGCAAGCACAGAGGTCAGCTCTTCCTGGTCCAACAGTACAGCCCCCCTGCATTTGAGCTAACAGAGCATCATCATATGCTCATAGCAGTAAAGGGCTTATGACACACACTGTTGAGCAGTTCCAATTCCATCCCACAGAGGGCGTTAGCAGATTATTGCAAAACTGTTTCATATAGTCATATCAAATATCAAGTATTAAAGGGCCACCAGGTATCTATGCAGCCTGGTACTGGTCCGTGATAATACGCTGTGTGGTGGCTGGCAAAGAAGGCAAATGGACTGTTTTCGGCTGGCCTGTATTCCTCCGTGCAAATCCTTTAAAATGGAGATATTCTCTGCAATGTACATTGTCCCTCCTTCCCCGAACAGCTTGGTGCAGCCTTTAAAAACATAGTCATTAATTTTAGCCACTGGTCCCTCTTGGAGAGAAGAAGAAAAGCCTGTCGGCTGCTCCGAATGGAAGGCATCAATTTCGGGCATAGTCACCCTAGAGAAAACAATTAGGGGAAACAGTGACACATCTGTCTGATAGCAGCTCCTGCATTCAGGCTCTGCAGCACCTCTGCTCCGCTAGGAACCGCTCTCAGTGTATTCGAATGTGAGCCCAGAGGAAAAGTTTTTTGTTCCGTGTTGTAGCCCTTGGCATGCTGGTTTCTGGTCCATGGCTGGGGCGCCTAGGTACTTCGGTAATACAGATAATACAGAAATAGCCCTAATAAACCATGCACACAGCGGGCAGGGCTAGAGGGTGGTAGGCCAGGTCCCAAGAGCAGAGGGCAAGACAATTAAGGGAAATCATTAAGGAATTCACTCGTAACACCATAAATGTGTATTATACAAGGAGGGAGTTTCTGCCCCAGAGAGATTACAGTGTAAAAGCCCCATCCTGCATATATGTGGTACCAGATGTATGGCTTAGTCCATTATGGAGTCCACCTAGCCCCCCCTTATCTTCCTTCAAACTTGGCACCTCCAGCTGACAATGGCGAGGCAGATGGTGATTTACAATTGTGGTTTAGCTTGCTAAAACATGCTTGTTTCCTGCACTACCTTCTCTGAACCCTCTCCCACTGATCAACATCCTTCTTGAATTGTGGGCACCAGAATGGGACAGTTTTCCGGTGGTGGTCCCACCATCGCCAAATACAGAGGTGAAATAACCTCTCTGCTCCCATTCAAGATTCCCCTGTTTATGCATCCCAGGATTGCATTAACCCTTTTGGCCCCAGTGTCACTGTGAGAGCTCATGTTCAGCTGCTTATCCACCACAACCCCCAAATCTTTTTCAGCTGCCCAGGATAGAGTCTCCCACTGTGTAAGTGTGGTGGACATTTTTTGTTCCTAGAAGTATGTATTTACATTTAGCCGTATTAAAATGCAGATGGTTTGCTAGCGCCCAGCTTACCACTTGATCTAGATCACTTTGCATCAGTGATCCGTCCACTTCACTACTTACCACTCTCCCAAAGTTTGTGATATTTGCAAACTTTATCAGTGATGGTTTTACGTTTTCTTCCAGCTCATTAATTAAAATGTTAAATAGTGTAGGGCCAAAAAGAACCGATGCCTGTGGGACCCCACTAGAAACACACCTGTCTGATGATAATTCACAGTTTACAATTACATTTAGCGATCCATCAGCTAGCCATCTTTTAATCCATTTAGTGTGTGCCATCTTCATTTTATATTGTTCTAGTGTTTTAATCCATGTTAACTTTCTTCCAGTCGGCTGGAACTTCTCCAGTGTTCCAGGACTTATTGAAAATCAACATAGCTCCTCTGCCAAGTCTTTTAAAACTCTTGGGTGCAAGTTATCCAGACCTGCTGATTTAAAGACGTCTGTCTTTCGTAGCTGCTGTTAAATATCCTCCTGAGAGACTAGTGGAATGAAAAGAGTGCTATCATACGCGATGACTACATCTTCTGGTTTTTTCCCAGCTACAGAACAGAAATATTTATTGAACTTTTCTGCATTATTAGTCTCCCATTTCCATCTAGTAATGGCCAACACCATTGTTAAGCCAGTGAAGTCTATTTTCTAGATAGCAGCAGGTTTTGTTCCTAAGTGTGTGGTTATGCTCAACGAAAACTCCTTCTTGTCCTTAACTTTGCTGGCCACAGATTTCACAGGTACTTTGCCAGTGAAGTACACAACTATTTTCTAGATAGCAGCAGGTAAGGAATTTTGGGATCTCTTCCCAGAGTCTAGTGGTTAGGGCTGAGTTAGAAATGATCTGCAAACTTGACACATTCAAACTGGGTTTAAACAGAGCTCTCTCACTACCAACTTTGCTCCCAGTACTCAATGGTCGTCATTGTGTGGTTAGTGACATCACAGACAACGACACAACTCCAGGCGCTTCAGTGGTGGGTGAAGTCATCCATAGGCTAGCAAGCGTATGATGATGTCCCAGCACCGTATCCTGGATAGAACGTCAGACCTGCTGAAGCGTGTGCGCACTGCCGCCTCTTAGTGGCTGGTGGCCTACAACAGATATTTTGAAGCAGTTTAACTATTGGCCATAAAGTGTGACTCTGGGCTCATTGCAGAGAAGCTCTTGCATGTGCATACTTTTTAGTGTTTTAGTATATTTCTGAATGACCGAGGGGGAGAGCACAGAACGTGGGTAAGGTGTTAGAATGGTAAGCAGCAGCCCAAGGTTCAATTCCCCACAGGGCCACAAAACCCCGGGATGATCCTGGGTAAGCCACCCCTCTGTGCTCTGATTCCCCCATTTTTAAAGTGGAGATAATCACATGTCACCACCTCCTGGGGTGCTGGGAGAATAAGTCCATCAGCGTTTCTGAGGTGCTTACACACTACAGCAAGAGGGGCCACATAAATACACAGAGAGCTGTAATTTACTATCATGCATCCATACTGGAACAAGCATTCCAATGTTATTAAAAAACTGTTAGAGCCTTCCCAATCTGGGCTCGCTTTCTCTCTTCTCTGCCGAATGCTTCCTCGGGCATCTCCTGGCTGTACGCTCCTCCTGGCAGAGATTAGCAACAGGAACGTTCAGACCTGGAGAAAAGCCATTAAAAATAAATGCAATTGGAGGGGAGCGGGTGGCTCCATTGTGCAATGACCACCTGTAAGGCACACACCTCAGCAGGGTGTTCTGGCCTTGTGAACGTATCTTCCACAGGTTCTGAGCCTCCTCTGGGAATGTATCAATTTGCACTGACACTGCAGGCCCTGACGGCTCCAGGGAAGCTATGTAGGGGATTCACACAAAGCCCTTAATACAGTTACCACCTTTGTTCAAAAGAACTCCGGGTGTGACTACAGTTCAGCTGAAGGTGTTGGGTTGACAGCTTCCAGCTAGTACAGAAGGCGGCCTCCTGTGCGCCCTGAGCACATCACAACTTTCCTCCACCCCCTGTGCCGCTTTCCCAGAGAACAGCGATTCAGGTTCAAGGGCTCGGTCCTTCTCTTCAGTGCCCTCAATGGTCTGGGCCCACATTATCTAAAAAAGCCTAAAATTCCAGGGTGGAGATCATGGTTGACAATCCTACTCCTCTGGCTCGGGGGAACTTTCTACCACCAGGGTAAAGCTCATCTGTGTGTAACCCTGCTGCAAAAATGGGGGCAGCACAGAATGGGAAGGAGGTGAACATCCCACAGTGCTGAAGGAACAGGTGCAGGACTATTTAGAAAGATTGGACATACACAAGTCCATGGGGCCGGATGCAATGCACCCCAGGGTGCTGAGGGAGTTGGATGATGTGATTGCAGAGCCATTGGCTATTATCTTTGAAAGCTCATGGCAATTGGGGGAGGTCCCTGATGATTGGAAAAAGGCAAATATAGTGCCCATCTGCAAGAAAGGGAAAGAGGATCCAGGGAACTACAGACCGGTCAGCCTCACCTCAATCCCCGGAAAAATCATGGAGCAGGTCCTCAAGGAATCCATTTTAAGGCACTTGGAAGAGAGGAAGGTGATCAGGAACAGTCAACATGGATTGACCAAAGGAAAGTCATGCCTGACCAACCTGATTGCTTTCTATGATGAGGTGACTGGCTCTGTGGATGCAGGGAAGGCGGTGGACGTGATATACCTTGACTTTAGCAAAGCTTTTGATACAGTCTCCCACAGTATTCTTATCAGCAAGTTAAAGAAGTATGGGTTGGATGAATGGACTATAAAATGGATAGAGAACTGCCTAGATCATCGGGCTCAATGGGTGGTGATCAATGGCTCCATGTCTAGCTGGCAGCTGGTAACAAGCGGAGTGCCCCAGGGGTTTCTCTTGGGGCCGGTTTTGCTCAACGTCTTCATTAATGATCTGGAGGATAGGGTAGTTTGCACCCTCAGCAGGTTTGTATATGATACTAAGATAGGGGGAGTGGTAGATACCCTGGAAGGTAGGGATAGGATAGAGAGTGACCTAGATGAATTGGAGGATTGGTCCAAAAGAAACCTGATGAGGTTCAACAAAGACAAGTGCAGAGTCCTGCACTTAGAACGGAAGAATCTCAGTCACTGCTACAGACTGGGGACCGACGGGCTAGGCAGCAGTTCTGCAGAAAAGGACCTGGGGTTTACAGTGGATAAGAGGCTGCACCTGAGGCAGCCTTCTTGGCAATAAGGGCACACTGCTAACGGCATATTGGGCTAAAACAACGAGAGACCTGTAGCACTTTAAAGACTAACAGATTTCTGCAGGCATAAGCTTTCGTGGGCTGTAACCCACTTTCGTTGCAGCCCATGAAAGTTTATGCCTGCAGAAATTTGTTCATCTTTAAAGTGCTACAGGCCTCTCATTGTTTTTGCTGTATACAGACTAACACGGCTACTCCTCTGGCATATTGGGCTGCATTAGTAGGAGCATTGCCAGCAGATGGAGGGAAGTGATTATTCCCCTCTATTCGGCACTGGTGAGGCTGCATTTGGAGTGTTGTGTCCAGTTTTGGGGCCTCCCATTACAGGAAGAATGTGGACAAGTTGGAGAGAGTCCAGCGGAGGGCAACAGAAATGATGAGGTGGCTGGAGCACAGGACTTATGAGGAGAGGCTGAGGGAACTAGGCTTGTTTAGTCTGCAGAAGAGAAGAATGAGGGGGGATTTGATAGCAGCCTTTAACTACCTGAAAGTGGTTCCAGGGAGGATGGAGCTAGGCTGTTCTCAATGGTGGCAGACAGAACAAGGAGTAACGGTCTCAAGTTGCAGTGGGGGAGGGCTAGGCTGGATATTAAGAAAAAGCTTTTCACTAGGAAGGTGGTGACCTAGGGAGGTGGTGGAATCTCCATCTTGAGAGGCTTTTAGGGCCCGGCTTGACAAAGCCCTGGCTGGGATGATATAGCTGAAGTTAGCCCTGCTTTGAGCAGGGGGTTGGACTAGATACTTCCTGGGGTGTCTTCCAACTCTAATCTTCTGCGATTCTAGGAGAAGAGAATAGACCGCCCCAGGCTATAAAACCCTCAGCCATCAACACACGCAGTCCAGTATCAGCAGCCCGAGTGGCAGCTCCCACAATACACACCTACCTCCCCATGGTCTCTCCAGGCAGGGTGGGGGCTCAATCACTTTCCTGTGGGGCGGGGTGGGGTGGGGGATCATCCCATTCCGCACCCTTCTCCTGAGACTGCCAACAGGAACTGTCGTTGGTTGTTGATGCCCAGCCAGCGGGACCAGAACTGAGCCCCACCAACTCATGGCCCAGCTGCAGACTCCTAAAAGGAATGTGCGAGAACTTTCAGAAAACGCAGACTCCAGGACAACCCCAGCCCCCCATGCCCCACCCCCTGGTTAACTTAACATCAATTACGGGGCTGGGTTTGCACGGACCAAACCCCCCTCCTGCAGCTCTTCCAGCATCCGCTCAGAGACCAGCTTTAGCCCCAGAGGGCTCCGCCCACCTCATCTATATTCCGGGTGGAAACGAAGCCACCTCTGCCCCAATGAGTCAGCAACGATTCACCTTCAGCTGCCTGTCGGTTTCCAGCGCCTGCCCCCGCCAGCCCTAATGCTGATCAACACAGCCCATCGAAAGCCACCATTGGGAGAACGTTGTTGGAAAAGCCGATTGGGAGCGCCGCCGTATTTGCCTCGGACTGCGGGTCCAAGAGCTACGTTCGCCCAATCAGAAAACAGGCACCGTATCCTGTGACCGTAGCATCCTGTCCAAACTCAACAGCACAGCTTGGATTGCGACTGTCAAGAGGCTGGGGTGCAAGTGCTTGCGAACAAGGCTCCAGGGCAGGACTGGTTCGTCGGGATTTTTGGCGAATGATTACAGAGAGCGATGGCGCTCGAGGGAGCGGCTGGGCGTTCGGACGCCAATCACAAATGGAAAAGGCTCAGTTAGGCCGCTGAGGAATTTGCACAGCATCACTAGATTGTCAGCTCTATGGGGCCTGGACCAACTTTTTGTTCTGTGTTCGTACAGCGCCTGGCACAGTGGGGTCCTGGTCCATGGCAGGATCTTCTAGGCGCTATGATAATACACATAAATAATAGTAATAATAGTGGCCTGGGTGGGAGGGGCAGCTATGGGCCATGGGTCATAACCTGGGCAGGAAGCCTTCAGTTGGTATAGAACGCCGCAGCACATTGGCTACTCTCACATCTCCTCTGCCTTGCTTTCCAGAGAACATCGAGTCAAGTTCAAGGTCTTGGTCCTTACCTTCCAGGTGCCCGCTGGCCTGGGCCCAAGACATCTGAAAGAGACTCACGCTCTGGGATGGAGACCATGGCTGACACCTCTGCCTTCTACTCGGACTTTCTACCATCAGGGTAAAGTTCTGCTTCCAGGGCTCGACACGTTTCTTCCACCAGCCGTCTCGAACGCTCACTGTGCGGCATGTACGCTAAAACCCCAACCCTTCCCAAAACCATGACAGCCCACCACACGCTTTTCTGTCCTTGGGGAGAGGGAACACACACTGATGTTACCCACGTCACAGAGCCCTACTGGCTGGTGCTCAGATACTACGGTGGCGAGGTGCTGAGATGCACCTACAGAGAACAGAACAATGTGCCTTGGAGCAGGATTTAAAGGAGTTGAGCAGGCTGGGCCTTTTTCACACTGGGGGCATTAAGACCAGGTGTAAAGGGCAGCGCAGAGGAAGGCATGCAAATAAGACAAGGAGAAAGATGCAAAGCATGGAGCCCATCTAAGTCCGTGTTCCTACATTTCACACTGTTGCCAAGTCTAGAAATGTTATAGCGAGTCTTCCGCTAGTTGGTGTTTTTCTTAAAGCCCCGTTCCCTGGAGCCACATGAACACATGAGATCTCCGCGTTCACATGTCTGGTGCCACAGTAGGGCTTGAAAATGTGAACCCTGAAGGCCCCAGCACCAGAATGCAAACAAAAAGAACCCAACATTGGCTTAAAAAAAAAATCATGCCATTTTAAAACCAATCGCCGCATTTCGGGGAGCCTGACTCTTGATTTTGAACGGCTGGGTAACAAAGGAACCCTAGGAACAGCCATGCCTGGGCAGCGAGTGGGTGCTAACAAGGGCAGAGCAGATTGCTTCTCAGACACGCAAATGCATGTGGAATATGCAATGGGGTATTTGCCTCCCCACCTCTCCCCCAGAGCCAAACACTGCTAGAAATATTCCCACCCGTCCAGTTCCCATAGCAGGGCTCCCATAGCTACTCCTTGCCCATGCAGTGCAGGCTATCCATGTTGTAGAGTCTAGTGTTTAGACTGTAAACTCTCTGGGGCAGAGACACTGTCTCTGTGTTACCTCTATCACCAAGCATCCTTGTCAGGCTTAAATAACAGCAGCTGTTCAGACTATTGGCTGACTGGATACATATCACAAGAACCCCTTGCTTTGCAGATTTGACCCCAAATTTTGCTGTGATGAAATATTAACTGTCTCCAGCCAGGAAACATCCCAGCAAAGAAACTGATGAGATTTTGTATATTTGCTAGTTATATTAGTCATGGTATTGCCAACCCTCAAAATTCATGAGTCTGGCTGATGATTGACTTAAAGAAATTATTAAGTGTTAGGTTCTCTCTCTCTTTTTCTTTAAAACCTTCTGGTTTCTGAGCCTCTAGGTTGTACCCACTTCACGTTTTTCTTTGTAACCATGAGGGCTAGAAATTAGTGTTCAATTAAAAAAAACCCCAGTGGTTCTCATTTAATCACTTGACTCCAGGAGCTGGGGCTGCTTTGAGAAAAACACCAAAAATTGTGCAAATTGCAATTAAAGCCATGGGAATTGGCAACATTGCAATCTGGATGAATTTATTTAACAGGAGCCGTTAACATCACTTGACTCACTTAGCCATTCCTCAGAGGCGAGCACCAACAGACGCTTGTAATTCTTGCCACATCTCTATAAAACGCCACATCCTCTCTTGTCTACGCCCTCCACAGCATTAAACAAAACACAGTTTTCCTTTGTGTGTGTGTGGGGGGGATGGACGGGGAGGACAGGCGGGCTTCCAACCCTGACAGACTCTTCTCTGCCTGTATTCTCATTTATTATTTCTCAGATCTCTGTTGTTTCCTGTCCTAAGTCCGGAATCTGATTCACCCACTTATTTATATTCTTCTCCACACTTCTCTGCTCAGCTACATGTATGATCAACACACACTTCTTTATGCTGCTACTCCCTGGACACCGGCAATTATTTCTTCTTTGCTGGAGTGGAAGAGTACTGGAATAAAAAAAATTAAAAAAGTGCACTGAAGATGTACATCAGTCAACGAAAATAAAATTAGAGGCAAAGATCAGGGAGCTGACCTCTTTTCAAGCTGTTGAGAGAGACCAGACTGGCTGACTAGCCATTTCTCTCCACCTTCAGTGCATTTCTTTCAAATCAATACCTTGATCTGTATTTTCCCCTCACTGAATGAGGTGGGCTCACGTGCTCACCAGCTCTCTGGCTCTTGGCGGTCATCCCAATTCACTGCATGGATCCAGGCCATTTTTCATTCACTTTGTAAATTTCATCTTTGATTGTTCCCCACCCGCTGCCGTAGCGGCACAGACAGCTCAGAGAAGCGTAGGTTCTGCAATGGGCAGGAGCCATGGCCGGAAACATTTCCTGGCTTCCCTATGGGATTCTGCGTGCCGCAAACCCCTCGGCTCAGGGGAATGATCCTTCCCAGCCGCCTCCACAAGTAGGCTCTCCTGACTACTCCGACATCGACGGGAGACAAAGCCAAGCCGCCGTGAGGGGCCATCAGGGACTGCCAACAAGCGTCCAAAGCCAAAAAAGTGTTGATTATGTCCCTGTGATAGCTCCCCCCCTACCTGTCCTCCACTCTGCAATCAATAAGGTCAAAGCATGAGGTCCAATCTGATTGTGTCACCTAAGGAGCGACATGCACAAGAAACTAGCGTTCTGCCCCCTTGGTATAAAACCCCAGGGTGGGAGCCTGCAGACGTTATTCTGAGCACGGCACATAGGCTCACAAGAATGAGCGGTGCACTGAAGAACTGACGCTGGCCTCCTGTTAGATGGAGCTATGAAACGGTGCTTGTGTTTTCTGTTACTGCCCCTTTAAATGTCTAAGGACCCTCCCCAGATGCAGACGCAGCCACCATTGTTCTGAGTTGCTGCAGCCGGCTACAAGGGAGACACAGGCTATGTCTCAGCTGAAGGGACTATGCCGGCATGACCACGGTGCCGTGGCTATCCTGGCATCGCCGATAATTAAGGCTGCGCGTCTGTCACGGGGGCCGCAGAAGTCACGGAATCTGTGACTTCCCGGGACCTCTGGGACTTCTGCCGCTGCAGAGGCCGGTAGGGCGGGCCCCGGGGACCACCGGGACAGCAGCAGCTCCGGGGGCAGCCCGGAGGCTGTCAGAGAGGGGTCCCCAAGGACAGTCAGTCCCCAGAGACAGTCGGGCCCTGTCACTGGAGCAGGGGCGAGCTCTTGGCCTTCAGGGCCCCCCAGCTCAGCGGCGCCCTGGGGACAGCTAAGATTGAGTCAGGTATTTTTGGTAAAAGTCAAGGACAGGTCACGGGCCGTGAAGTCTTGTTTATTGCCAGTGACCTGTCCCTGACTTACTAAAAATACTCATGACTGAGCCGTAGCCTTCCCGCTAGTCCCCAGCATGTAGACGCAGCCCGCGCTGAGTGACAGGGCTTTCCCCTGGCCGTAGAAACACCACCTCCCGCAGTGACGACAGCTTCGCCGACGCAAGCATTCTCCCATCAACCTCGCTGTGTCTACACGGGCAGCATTGCTGTGGCACTCAGGAGGTGCCATTTCTCTCTCTCTCTCTCTCTCACACACACACACACACACACACACACACACACGCGGCCTTCCCCCCCAAAAAAAGTCTTTTCCTCTTCCTTGTGCTCATTTTCCTGGATGTAAAGTAAAAAGCCAGCTGGCGTGAAAGCCAAGGGCTGCTCTGTGCGTGGAGAAACCCCTTATATTCGCATTTCTCCCGGGGTTTAGGGAAACTGAGTGCATTTCAGTCGAGCAGCTCATGCTCCCGGGGATACCTGTACGCAGCCAGGCTGCCCATATTGAAGGCACCGGCGTTATTCCAGAGCAGTGGGACCCAGGCTCGTGGACTTGGTGCCTTGTAAACCTGGGTTTACAATTGCTGGGCCAGGTCTCAATCATGCTACTGGGTCCCAACTGCACAACGCAGAGCTACTGACTCAGGTCCGCAGCGCGACCCGCAGCCACACCGCAAAGATGGCAGGGCTTGGATGAGAGTCGCAGGGGGACTCGGGCTCTGACCCAGTCCCCTAGCAGAGTTCTAGGAGCCAGCTCCGGCGTGCTGGCTGACCCAAATCACACTGAGGTGTGTGCGGATGGAAGGGGGGCAAACCTGAGTCACAGCCCGGGCTCTGGGTGCAGTGTAGACATACCCTTTGAAGCACAACTGGAGCAATCAAACCCTTTGTGGAGTAAAACTAGCTCTGGGCCCATCACCCACGGCAGTTCAGAGCAAAGCAGCCTGGACCGAGGGAGTTCCCTGACTGCAAATGCAGGGGTCAGGATATTGGGTTATACGGGGTGTGTTAGAAGCAGGAAGACGGGAGGAGCTGGGAGTCCCGAGGGATGGGGCTTGCTCAGCACAGGGGCAGACGTGGGGATGTCTGAGCACAGAAGGTGCCTGCTAATTGTTTCGACTGTGCTCGGGCCCCAGCACTTCAGCTACATTCAGTGTAACTCGGCTGGAAAAAAGCTGCCAGGCCTTTTTTATTAAAAGCACTTTGATCATTTCAGCCGATAATATCAATGTTTATTGTTAAACATCTGTGAAAATTGAAATCACTAAAAATGGCTAGTTAGTTACAGGAAATCGGTGGTGATGGGGGGTGGGACGTGGTGGTGGTGGGGAGTTTGACCATAATAATTTAATGGCAGCAGATACTGAGATTCAAACAAAACAAAAATGGTCAACATCACCTGTAAAAATATACGAATAAATAAATAGCCTCAAATCAAACCAATAATGTCTCAAGCAGCATTTTTCTTCCTTTGCCTAGCTGTAAATTCCTACTGCTAATCAATGGGGATTGTGCGTGCGCGGACAGTGAAATGGTCATTTATTGACATTTACCGATAAAATCTAATCCTTCAAATCCTATAAACAAACAAGATCACTCGGAAAAAAACCCTTGACTCATAGAATTGATTTCTCCGAACAGACACAACTCTGCAAGGTCCCTAATTTTGGCTTAACTGCTCCACTCGAAAGGGGCACCAGCAAAGGAAAGCAGCGTCCGGGTTGAGTGGTCTTTGCTGTAGCACATACTGGCTCGTTCCTGCTCCAGGTAAGCCAGTCGCTGCAATGGGGTTCTGGACGATCAGGGGGTAGGAGATTATTTGGGGAATGTTTTTAGACGGTTGGGTGACAATCCCACCATCCAGGGAGGTTTCCAAAGGCAACAAGGGCAGAGATGCCCCCATGCAAGTCAAGGGGAGTTAGGAGCCGGTCTGCCATTTGTGCCTGTGCAAATCTCCCCCTGAGCCTGGCACCCATTCACAGCCCCACCCCTGTATTGGCAAAGGGAAAGCCAAGCATTAAGGCTCACGAAAGATGCACCGTCACCCGCCCTGGAGAGCGAGGCTTGGTTATCTGCCAGGCAGTGCAGCACACGGGCCACGGGCTGGCAAGTTCCCTCCCCCCACCCCCGTCTCGCCATCATGGCCCTACCCTGTAACCTCCTCCAGCAGGAAGTGGGTAATTAAGTCTTCATGGATCATCACCTCTTTCGCCCTTCTGCTGGGTTTATCCCCGCAGCCTCCCATTGGTGGCAATTGGGGTTTGGGCGAGGTGAACTGGAGCATGACCCCCACAGGAAGGGTGGCCGGGACATTCAGGCACTGGACTAGGACATAGCAGTTGTGGGTTCAATGCTCTGCTCTGCCACAGACTCCCTGGGCGACCTTGGAGAAGTCACTTAGTCTCTCTGACCCCATCTGTAAAATGGGGATAATCATCTTTCCCTTCTCTGCCCCTTTCCCTCTGTTCTCTTAGACTGTTCCGGGCCAGGCTGGCCGTAGCGTAAGATCTGTCTGCAGCAGAGGGCTGCTCCATAAGCCCATGTGCGACGTGGGCAGGTCCGCAGTGCAAGGGGAACTTACCTCTTACACAACCCCCTTGCTGCATCCTCAGCTTTTTGAATGTCATTCAACAGAAAGATTGCACAAGGCAAGGGCACCTCACTGGGATTCAGGAGACCTGGGCTCTGTTCCCAGCATGGCCCCACTGCAAAGGCAGGACCTGGGATGTTGGTTGCAGCTGTGTGTTAGGAGCAGCAAGCCAGAGCAGCCGGACGGAACGTGGCCTGGAGAAGGAGCAGAGAGCTTCTTGCGGCACAGGACACATGGAAAAGACAGGCTTGAAAACTGGAGCAAAGAAAGTGCCTGGTGTTGTTTGATCCTATGGTGTTCAGGGAACCAGGACTTTGGACATTCTTAGTCAACACATGGGAATGCACCAAAGAAAGACCTGACTTGTATCATCAATTCCTCTTCCTGGCAGAAACAATCCAGCAAGGCGCTAAATGCTTGGGCAAAAAGGGACAACCACCACTACCCCAGGAAGTTGAAATAAGGATTAATACCACTGGATCTCATGCAAGAGAGGGACAAGGCACAACAGATTGATAACCGAGCACCTCTGTACAGACAGCTTTGTAAATGAAATGGCGTGACATTCTAGGACTAAAGATTCAGATCAGCTGGAGCTAACTTTATACACCCGGTCTGATCAAAAACTATTTATCTGAATGTAAAGCAGCAGCATCCTATTATAGTCACTCAAATGCCAAGATCAAATCAATGCAGTGCAGTTGTAGCCATGTTGTCCCAGGATGCTAGAGAGATCAGGTGAGTGAGGTTATGTTGGTGAAACACACAAGCTCTTGACTTTACATAGAAGAGCTCTGCACAGCTCGAAAGCTGGTCTCTTTCAACAACAGAGGTTGGGCCAATAAAAGACATGACTTCTCCCACCTTGTCTCTCTAAGATCAAATCTATGCTATTTCTATCAATCACCCTTCACACGCTCGGATAAGCGATGGAAAGGTCACACTGTGCCTGTCCACAGTTGGCTTTAGAAATGTTTATCACTTCCAACGATAACAGGTTATCACCTGAGTATTCTGTAGCCAGAGAAACCCTGCCACCACTGCGGCATTGATTGACGTTGCAGATTATGCACAAGGAAAATAGATGGAGAGATTTAGGTGCTTTAATGAGCGGTAACTTTAATCAAGCGATTGACACAAGCAAGCAGCTGTTTGTGTTCCAGCCCAGCTCGCTGGGTGGCTGACAATGAGCGCTTTCAAGTGGTTTCATTTATATGGAAACAGGTGGCAATGCTGGAAGTCTAGTTTGGAACCTTAAATGGCATCCAGCAACTCCAAAAATACTTAGTCCTTATAATGATGAGCGGGAAGAGGTTCCTAGCTTGAGTAAAGTCAGAATCAACCCACGATTGGCATTCATTGGATTGGATTGGATCCAACCCCTGACCCATCCCATCCACTATCCTGTCTGCAACTGTGGCCAGAACTTGATGCTTCAGAGTGAAGTGAAATGATTTACTGCAACGTTTTGTTTATAGATTGCTGGAATTTTATTCCCTGACCCTCCCAGGGCTCTGATTTACAGGCCAAGGTAGGAGTACTCGGATATCTTAACCAGCACAACTATTGGTGCTCTTGCTGATAAAATTATCCAGCCCCCTTTTAAAATCCAGCTACAGTACCTGACTTGCATAAGCACCCTTGGAGTGAATGCCCCATGTAACACATGGGGGGAAACGGGCCGAGAGAAGAAAATTTGTTCCTCCATCTCTCTTGTGGAAGGTTTTTTACAACGTGGAATAACAGGCTAGAAGAAGCTAGAGTTTAAAACAAAACAGCACAGCAAGGAGTTGACTGATTAGCATCCTGGACAGGCCGGCCGGGGTGCTCCTAACACTGAATTTCTATTTGTAAATCTACGCTTTGATCTGCCAGCCTCCTGCGGTCTTATCCAGAGAGTACCTAGCTGTATTTGCTACTTCTACTGATGCCATGCCAGCCACCAAGCAGCAGGTGGCACTGTGAAGATGGCATATCAAACCAACGTCCTTGGTGCCGACCGCACGTTCAAGCTTCGGGGTAGCCTGAAACCTGGAGTCCAATCCCAAAAAGGAGAACTGTTGGCAGCAAGGAGCTCGCCCGTGTCTGAAAATTCCTTCAGCTTGTCCCCGGGGTGAGACCATTAACCTTGTGCACAGCCCTGGCCCTGCGGATTAAAGTAGGTGGCAGACGGCTAAGATCAAATACACAAAACTGGAGCCAAGATCCTCCTCCCGGGTTGTTTTCCTGGGGCGTTTAGTGCTGGTGAAATGCGCCCCAAATCTGCCTACAGAATGGGTGCAGGAATGGAAGCTCGCCCACCACTAAGGGCCATTAGCGGCGCTGGGGCTGGGGCCCAGCAGTCATACATCGACTGGGAACCTTGGTAAGAAGGGCTCCGTTCAGACAGACCACGGCGCAGGCACCAGTTACTGACAGCAGCTGATTAGGGCAGGCTCGAGCCTTGTGACTCCCACTTCTCCCCCTCGCTTTATCTATTTTAAACATTTTACAATAAAAAAAAGCCCTACCAGTGGGACGGTTTTATTGCACACCACAAGCCTGAATGTCAGAGCCCGGCTTTCGACTTGGCGACGTTTCGTTTACTGAGCCCTGACCTTCTGTTTGTGAATCTGCCACGCGCCCACTTACAACTGTGCCTGCATCTCAGAGCACCAGTGGGCCCAGCGTGGACGCAGGCTATTATATTTGTATTACAATAGCGCCTAGACGCTCCAACGGCAGCCAGCGTTTCACTACGCTAAACCCTGTCCAAACACAACGGAAGAGACAGTCCCTGCCCTGGAAGCCTTATAGTCTAAGAAGGCGAGACAAAAGGATGGAAGGATAATTAGCCCCCTTATACAGATGGGAAACCGTAGCAGTTCCCCATCCATACAGTGGGAATGGGACTTTCCTACCTACCTACAAGTTGGGAGGCCCTTAGATACTACCAGGATACGGGCCAGGTAAGCTATAGAAAGATTACAGCCAGGTTTACACTATCAACTTAAATTGGTATAACTACACCGCTTAGGGGTGTGAAAAGTCGCCCTCCCTCCTCCAAGGGATGCAGTTAGACTGACCTACCGCCTGGTGTAAACAGTGCTACATCAATGGGAGGCCTTCTCCCGTTGACATAGCAACGGCCTCTCGGGGAGGTGGATTATCTATGTTGACAAGAGACGCTCCCCCGCCAGCCTAGTGGCGTTTTCACTGAAGCGCTACAGCATTTTAAGGGTACTCCTGCCCAAAGGAACTAGTGCAGGGTGACACAGCTGGTTACATTTAACATTACTAGTAACTCAAGAGTGCCTCAGAGCAACATGGGAGAGTTGAAGTCATCAGGGGATCCTGAACGTTTGCATTGTCTGCCACCATTCGAGTGGTTACAACTGCAAATGTAATGTTATATTAATAAAGGGGTTGATGTCAGCTTTTTATTTCATAGAAATGTAGGACTGGAAGGGACCAGTCCCCTAGGCTGAGTAGGACTAAGTATTATCTAGACCATCCCTGACAGGTGTTTGTCTAACCTGTTCTTTAATACCACCACAGCCTCCCTCGGTAATTTATTCCAGGCTTTAACACTCCAGCTGCGTGTTACCTAGACACATTGGAGGATTGGGCCAAAAAGAATCTGATGCGGTTCAACAAGGACAAGTGCAGAGTCCTGCACTTAGGATGGAAGAATCCCATGCACTGCTACAGACTGGGGATCGACTGGCTAGGCAGCAGTTCTGCAGAAAAGGACCTGGGGCTTACAGTGGACAAGAAGCTGGATATGAGTCAGCAGTGTGCCCTGGTTGCCAAGAAGGCTAACGGCATATTGGGCTCCATTAGCAGCATTGCCAGCAGATCGAGGGAAGTGATTGTTCCCCTCTATTCGGCATTGGTGAGGCCGCATTTGGGAGTATCGTGTTCAGTTTTGGGCCCCCCACTACAGGAAGGATGTGGACAAATTGGAGAGTCCAGTGGAGGGCAACTAAAATGATGAGGGGGCTGGAGCACATGACTTATGAGGAGAGGCTGAGGGAACTAGGCCTGTTTAGTCTGCAGAAGAGTGAGGGGGGATTTGATAGCAGCCTTTAACTACTGAAAGGGGGTTTCAAGGAGGATGGAGCTAGGCTTCTCAGTGATGGCAGAAGACAGAACAAGGAGCAATGGTCTCAAGTTGCAGTGGGGGAGGTTTACGTTGGATATTAGGAAAAACGTCTTCCCTAGGAGGGTGGTGAAGCACTGGAATGGGTTACCTAGGGAGGTGGTGGAATCTCCATTCTTAAAGGTTTTTAAGGCCTGGCTTGACAAAGCCCTGGCTGGGATGGTTTAGTTGGGGTTGGTCCTGCTTTGAGCAGGGGTTGGACTAGATGACCTTCTGAGGTCCCTTCCAACCCGTATCTTCTATAATTCTATGACAGTTAGGAAGTTTCCTCATGTCTAATCTAAATCTCCATTGCTGCACTTTAAACCCATTGTTCTTCTTATCCACTGAGGCTAGGACAAGAAGCAATTTATCACTTTCCTCTTTGTAATAACCTTCTGTGTACCTGAAGACTTTTGTCCCCCCTCAATCTTCTCCTCTCTAGACTAAACAAACCCAATTTTTTCAATCTTTCCTCATAGGTCGTGTTTGCTAGACCTTTAATCATTTTTGTTGCTCTCCTCTGGACTTGCTCCAAATTATTAATCTACTTTAGTTACACACAAGAGGAAGGCATACAGCCATACCTGCCTCTGGGCACGCTTGTTATTGAAAACGTACTACCATATTAGCCATTCAGCGCATAACTACCTGTAAATACTGTAGCTCCTAAGCCAATAGTATCTGCTAGTTATGTAGGCGTCATTCTGAGTGATGAACAATGACTGCTTGGGTTAGGTATCTCCCGCTCCTACCCCACAATATACATTTAAAGAACAGAACCAATGCGCCCCTGTACAACGGTAATGACCTAAGCACCGCAGCAGGAAGCCTGGTTTGAATATTTGTATTGCTGTAATGTGTGCAAGCCACAACCAGGGATTAGGCCCCCAGCGTGCTAGCCCCTGTACACAACCCTCCCAGTCATACTTACACTCAATAGGGGAAACCTCTATCTTGGCTACATCTTTCAACTGCAACACCTTCCTCTATCTCCCAGGTCCCCCCAGCCCTACCACAGCATCTTTTAAACCAACGCTTAGTCCCAAGTCCATTGTGCGAGGCTACCACAGAATGACCTTGGCCTCCATACAAGATGGTTGCAGTCCATCAGAAATTAAGTTGGAAGAGTCAGGGCTAGCGACTGGCCTTCCACTGTCCGTCATCCCGCAGGGCTGGCGCCCACCAGACCACCAAAACACTGGCAGCTGGAGTGACTAATTCCCCATGGTGACACAAACACAGCTGCACTAGGGGCAGGTTGACAGGCCAGCCTGAGCTCAGGAACGAAGATGCAAGAGCAAGAGAAACTCAGAAGGTGTTAAGAGGCCCCCATCCAGGGTTTGCTCCCTCTTCAGCAACAGGGAAAGCCAAACAGGAGATGCAGCGGGTCCCAGAAGGCAGTAGTTACAATGAGTTGGCCACTCAGAAATGGGGTGGCCACAGGACTTCGGCCACCCTGCAGAGGAGAAAGAGCACAAACGAGTCACCCTTTCTGGTGGTGGTGAAGGCACATAATAGGGGCGGAAGCATCCTTTGCAGGTCTGGCCCCAGGAAACACTTCAGGTATATTCTCAGCAAAACAGCTATCGCCGAGCCCTAGAGAAACAGGGAAACTTAACTCACCCCGGAAGGAACATCCCACAGCGACTGCACCCCAACTAGCGTGAGCACAGAAAGACTCCCTCCAACTGGATGCTGTTTTTAGAGCGCTCAGGTCGAATTGCTCTACAATACCCTTCCATGGCTCCACATCCCCTGCTGACACGCTTTCGGCTCCTTGTCTGAGGGCATCCATGGACACGAGTGCCATTGTCTCGTGCTGTTTTCTTAAAGCTCCCAGGAAACCACCAGGCTCATTTCGTGGAGAACGAATTGATAGACAGGACATTTCATTATGTGGTTTGGGACACAGACAACGAGAGATGCATGCTTCATTGTGTCACTCACACTGGTCCTTAAGCGCTTCTGGAATTTTCAGGTATTTCTCCCTCCACGGCCTTATCTAGAGTTTCTCAGTCATTGCTACGCGTACCAGTATTTCAGCATTTTACTGCTGCTACTTGTCCAGCAAGCCCCACAACTATCATCGCTATTCTTAAGCCGGAGCTTTAGTGAGCTGCCGTGGCTTCCTCTTTTGTGCACATGCCTTCACAATATGAGCGAGGGTTGGTTCCAACCCAGCTTGCCGCTCACCGAGGGATGGTCAGAGCATGAACAACTGACGAGGACAGGCAGTGCCAATGCATTGGGGCGCAACACAACGGCCGGCCACCAACTTACCTGTTTGCAGGACTGCCATTTTTCTTTACAAGGATTTTAAAACAGAAAAGAGATGACCAACTTCCAAGGTCACTGGCTGCAGGGGAAGGAGAGAAAAAAGGTGACTGCTACAGCCATGAGCTAAGGTTGCAAACGTTGCTCTGGGCTACTCTTGTTTATCCTGCAATACATTAAAGCGATGCTCTCTGTGGAATTACATTTTCAGAGCAGAGTACAGTAGCTTAGACTGGAGAGTATTTCATGGACACGTTAAGCTTACTTTGGGGGAAGAGGTAGAGCTATTTTCTTGTTCCAAGAGATCTAAGCCTCCTGCTAAGTATATAGGTCATTGATCCCCTTCCATCCCCCAACACCATGTATATTAATGGACGTACTTAGAGAAAAGAGCCAAAGAGTTCCAATGAGACAGGTATTTATTTAGTTCAAGCGCTAAGGAATTTTTGTTTTTATATTATCAAACAGAGCTGAGGTACCAGTGACATTCCAACATGAAGACGAGAAGGAACCTTTTCCCCCCTTTTACAATTTCTTCAACTACTTTGTATCAAGACAAAAAGTGAGTAATGGACAGTTGCAGAATGTACTGTACAACCATCAAGCCAGAGTGGGGAGGGGAAAAGAAACAAAGCAGAACCTTTCATTGATTTAAAACGGTATTTAAAAATGAGTGTTATCATGGGTCAAGCGGCAGCATGGATGGAGCAAAGAAAAACTAGATAGCTTAGAATGAGGAAGCATTGTACATACACTAACCATTCTGCTTCAAATGTACATCACCAGAGGACTTCCTTTCACTAGAAAACAGGGGCATGTGTGTGTTGGGAGTCGTGGAAATTAACAATTAATGTTATACAGGAGTGCAGTCAGTAGAAGCAGGAACAAATTGTGTTAAACATGTCGGCTGATCAGAGGTACGCCTTGGTTCCAGTAGGAATCGACCACAACCAACTGAAAATGTTAAAAGGACGAGTTGTCCCTGTTTATGCAACCACAAAGTCCTGAACATGTTAAATACGAGACTCCTCAAGAGCAGGTTCTATCACTCATTTTTCGGTAAAGACAAGTCTTAATGGGCTGATCTTGCAAATCCTTGCTCAGATGAGCAGCCCATAGCTTGCACAAGTAGCCCCGCTAAAATAAGCGGGATGAGTCACCTGAGAAAGGACTACTTGCTTAAATAACCACCTGACTTACCAAAGGCCTGGCTTGTCAAACATTTCAAGCTTAGAACTGCAAGGCAACAAGCTGTTAAAGCATCTTCTTTTAGTATTTTCCTTTTACTTTAGTGGAGACAAAAACGCTGCGTTTGTTTACAGAAATCCAAACTATAAACAAACTCAACTGCTTTAAGAGCCCAAGCCAAATAAAACTGAATATTAAAAGTAGCAAGCAAGATGGGTCTTTTTGTTGTTGCACAATTAAGGCTATTACAATACAGGGAAAGTAGCCAGGTTTCCCTCCTCGCATCAGCTTCTTTTAAATAAACAATATGATCCTTCGTCATATTTCACTGATGTTTATTTCAAGACATGCCACGTCAAAAAAACCGCCTTTAATATTGCATTATAAAAGCACTTTACAACTCATTTCTGCCTTTAACGTTAAGTTATCGGTATGCAGAGTTATTATAAACCCAGGGTAGGTCATGATTGGACATTCAACTTCAGAATGCAGAATTCCAAACCTTCGCTGCATATTACCAGGTGACAGCAGGGGGGAAGGGGATGATTGTCCCCAGGATGGCTATTTTCAGTGGGGGGAAGAGCAGAAGGGAAGGAGGGAGGAATCTGAGTGTTATCAATTCCATCTTTAGACTCTGTCGATTAAGTAACGCTCACAAGGTAGACAGAAATTTTTTTCCTGCACTGTAGCTCAGTAATACTCTTCCTGCAAACAATGTATTTACAATTGTGTTTATTAACTGACACAGCAATTTCACAATGACTAGTAAAGATTAAGAGGGTGCGCGTTTAGTGTATTGGTTTCTCTGTGTTTCTTGGGTAGCTACATCTTGCAACACTGGAAAAGCTCTACATGGATTCCTCAGCAAAACAAAAAATACTGAAAATAGTAAAAAAAAATTAAGCCGAGAAATAAATACATCAAAGAAAAATGGTTAATTGTAGCTTAGTTAAATATAAAACTAAATTACTGGCTATTTAACCAAACTATACAGATCTAATTAAAAAAAACTAAACCAACTTGGAAGACTCAAAGTAAAAAATGCTAAAAATTAAAGGCATACGACTGCATAATCATAAAAGTTTCTTTCCATCCTATTAAAATTCCCTTCTTTTTCGCCTAGGGTCTTTCAAATCTACTTCTGTAGGCTCACAAGTAAACATCTCCCGCCCTTCAATTTACTTAGGACCATGATAAGGAAAATATGTGCTGTTCCTCAATCAATCCACCCCATAGTAACCGTAAACGATGGTAACATTTCTACTTGTTCCATCAAATGCCGTTCTCTTTCTGCTAAATTTGGACATGCCAATCAACTTACACAAATTGCTTTTCGTGCCGATCCTGCACTTTGTTTAAAAATTCCCTCCTTTTTTAAAAATTGCTTTGCTCCCAACACAATAGCCAAAATGTCATGTTCCAATCTCTCAAATAATAATTTACTTCATTGGAGTTCTACATAAAAGAAAGAAGTTTTTAATACTAATGGTGCATTCAAGATATCTGTTTACTTGTCTCCTGCAAAAGGGTTTCATTAACACACCTGTCCCTCCCCAAAAGAACCATTTATCAATATCAGAAAGTATTTCTGGGCATGCTTTTTGGAAATTTGTTCATATTGACTCTGCAAAGACTAAAAGACTCAGCAGCCTTTTTCAGCATCAAAACCCTTCTAAAGTTTCAGGTTTCCAAAACATTTGGGGCTTGAAAAAGATTCAGAACCTCTCTGCCTAGAGG
This sequence comes from Emydura macquarii macquarii, assembly GCF_026122565.2. Lineage (NCBI taxonomy): Eukaryota > Metazoa > Chordata > Testudines > Chelidae > Emydura > Emydura macquarii. The sequence goes on from NW_027133465.1 coordinate 6,980,354, forward strand.
ATGATCATAGCTTTTTTGTTTGTGTGTTTTGTTTTATATTGAAAGGGTAGCATCTAACCCTTCAGGATATGCCAACTCTGCCTTTCTTTTGACTGCTGTCTAGCCATTTCCAGTTTGTTAGAGAAATCAAGTGGGTAAGGTATAAGTGTTATTCTGCACATACTTCTTGACCAAGTACAATTTAAAACTTACTCGATTTCCATCATTTCAAAGTGCAATATTATAACGTATTAAAAAGGAACAAATATTAAGAAATTGTACCTATCTTTTTAAAGTTATAACTGGAATATGCTGGAATATTTTGGCTTTATTTTTTTTTTATTTTTTTATAAATAATGAAGACACTGACATTTTTTGTATGTGTGCTTGTGAAACTAATAGATCATCTCCACGAGACAGCCAGCAACGATGAATTGCAATACGTTATTACCGAGAGGGGACGGTTCAAGCCAATATTCACACCGCAGTCAATGAAGAGTAAAGGGAGGGGAAGCAGTGATGTTCTGGAGAAAGGTAAGAGAAGCAGCATGGTATTAGCAGGAACAACCTCCTTCACTGACGGGCTGCTCTTGAGGCTTTTCCAGTTTTATGTCAATCACTGAAATCAACGAGTTAAGACAAACAAAGAGAGATACAGGTTGGAGCATTATCCCCTCAGCTCTGTTGGGTCCAAAGCCAGCCTCTCTCTCTGTACTGGACCTAGCAATCTTGGTGGGCCTGGCCATCCTCTCCCTGGCATTATTTCCCCGCACTGCATCTAGGTGGGGCTTTAGATCGACATTTCCAGAAGAAAACAACTTAAGTGCCAACTCCCACTGTTACTCAATGGGACACCTCCTCTGAAAATCCCAGCCTCCGACACAAGTCAAAGCACATTTCCTAGCCACTCTCACTGTCCCAGCTTTACTGATTTGAGATTTATGCTTATGAGCTAAGGGCCCATCCATGCCAGGGTTTGGGTGCCACTGCCAAGCCTGAGACCTACAAGGTCTTCCCCTCCCTCCATCTCCTGCTCATTCTTTCCTGTTTAAGATATTTGTACAGCAGGAAATCAAAGCTACACAGGTTAAAGATCTAGGATAGTCTCAAAAGCACTGCTAGATGACAACAGCTTGTAACTCCTGTGTCTCAAACCAGTAGGGCTAGAAACAAATGCTATATTCAGTCTTTGCTCTCTGGTGGTTGTGAACAGCAGCTCCTCTTGGTGGGGAGACACCCAAAAGAGGGTTACGCCCCACTGGTTCAGGAAGCAGCAACGCCCCATGGTCAGAAGGGCCCAGAAAGATCAGAGAGAGGCTTGTGCTCTTCTCCCTCCCTCAACCCTACCTTCACCAATGCCCAGAGAGCCTCTCCTCTACCAGTGCGCTGCCCTGGGCAGGAAGGAAGGCTCACTTCACCTCAGCAGCAGCAGGCTCCCCCTCGCCGCTCAGCCACGGCCCTAGTCCCACAACCTTTCCCATCCGCAGAGGGCAGTGGAATGTGGTGGGCCAGGGACCAAGGAAGACAGAGGCCCATTGGTCCAGAGTATGTGTCTCTCAGGCCTGGCAAGTCACGAGAGACAGGACTCTAGATATAGAGTTGTCCTGATTCTCTTGCCCCACTTCAGTTCTGTGTTCAGTTTTAGTAGCTGCCATTTTGAAGCTGTTTCTCCTCTGAAAGCAGGGAACCCAGATTTCTCACGGCAGGAAGGCGGGGTGTCCAACACATGGCTCGTAGGGCGGATCCCACTCTCAGGACCCTTTCCTTCCAGCCTGCAGCTCCGGCACTTCAATTTCAACAAGGCTGGAGGCCTGAAGTGGGAGGAGCTGAAGAGACCTCGTCCGATTGGTCACAAGCAGCTGAGCTCTTCCTTACTCCCTCCCTTCTTCCTGAGCACCCACCAGGGCCGCAGCGTCCCACCTTAAAGAGACTTTCTTCTTCTCAGCCTCCCCCTGGCACGGCAGAGCCCCAGAGCAGTGGGGTGAGGAGAACAGATGCTTCTCTGCCTCTGTCACTGCTTCCTGCTGCTCCAAGCAGCCCCAGCTTCACAGAAAAAAAGGGCTTCCTTTCCTCCCCTCTCCCCCCAACTGGCCCCGCACCCCACATCACCAGTACCTGGGGCTGTGTGTGATCGAGGGATGGGGCAGGAGAGAAGAGTGAAAGTGAGGAGTCTTACATGCCCAAAGGGCTGGTGAACTTTTTACTCCAGGTTCACAGTGTGAGAGTCGGTAATTTGGCTTTTGTCACAGAATGCGTCTGAAATTGGCTATTTTGTGTCCCAACAGCAGTGGGGAAAAGAGGGTAATGAGATGAGATTTTAAGGTTCAGCACCTCAATATACCAGGTGATCTTTTAGCATTGGTCCTGGATTTGATCAGAAAAAGACAGTCCCCAAGTACACAGACACGTACGTTCAGTTGATTATACTCATAGCCTCCACTCCATCGACAAACACTAAATGCACTACACTCAATGGTGAGTCTTCAGTCATCCTGTGATTCCCTCGAGGAGCCAGTTCTAATCCCCCATCTTTTCACACTATCCAAAATCCTATGATGGGTAGCGCTTGCCCTCCCACACTATTTCTAAACTGCATTCCCAGGTGTTCAGAATGCCTTCGTTGGAAATAACCATTGATCTCTCCCCCCAGCTCGCTCACTGGTATCGCTGAGCAACTCATGCTGCTTTCTCGAGATGTTCCCCTTGCAATGACAGCCTATAACTAACAATGACACAAGGTCACTCAATGCTCCCCTTTGAAGCAGCCTCTAATAAGCTACTCCCTCTGTGGTACTCAGATCCCAAACCTGACGCTCCATCCGTATAGTGCACCCACAGATCACACCCACAGCCTCTCACAGGCAGAGCTTTGACCACTTACTAATCCCCAAACATGCTGATTCATGTCAGCTCAGCACAAGTCTCAAATAGGTCTCCGATCAGTTAGCTCGGAGTGACACACAGTTCATCCAGCTGGTAACACCAATTATATATTCTTGGAGAGGGAGATAAATGGGGAAAGGAGGAGGTCAGCAAGAAACAAAGAACTGAGGAGTCCTTTGTTACAGTTCCATCTTGTAGTTTTGATTCTCTAAATCCTCTCTCTCATAGGGAAGAGGAAGCGGTTTGATGAAGCTGCTTAAATCTACAGCTCTGCCAATTCTGCCACGTTCATTATGGAACATGAAAGCATGATGATTAGCCCAAGTTTCTTGAACCCACAAGGTTCTGTAAACAAGAGGCAGTGGAAAAAACCTCATCACTGGTCTTGACCCACTTCTACAGCAGAGGACGCACACAGTGTCAAGTTGCTTTGCTATCTACACTCCGCAGAAAGCCCTACTGGAAGTGGCTTTATTGAGCTCACATTTGGAGAGTGGATATAACTCCCTAATGGAGGCAGCGAGAGTCAAGAGGACCCACCACATGCAGGGACTGACCTTCTCATAATAAAATAGGCAGATTAGCCTGTCAGCTATGTACTGCTGAGAAAAGGTCCTTGATTAACCAAATACGTCACACACAGAAAGCCTAGGATTTAGCAGCTGCAACCCACAGTTGCTAAAATCATGGCTTTTCCTCTGCAACCAATTTGATGCTTTAAAGGATCTTTAGTTTACATCTAATACACTTCCTTCCTCCACTGCATTCCCTCGCAGCTCCTGCCTCATTCCTTGCCCAGCAGTATTACAGAGCACCACTCGCACCAACTTAGGCTCACAATGCCAGCTGCTTATTTGAAACAGTTCAAATAAGATCATCAAGATCTGCTGTGATCTCCTTCCCCACTCCTGCTTCTTTGTCATCCATGCTGATTCTCACCTCCTCTCATGCTCCAGGACCACCCCTAAAAATGCATCCACTCCCACTCCAATGCCCTCTCTTTCAATTTCATCCCCTGGAGATAAGAATTCTCACGTCCCCCGTACTAAAAAGACCTCCCACAGCCCTACCTGTCTCTAATTACTGTGCCATTTCCCTTCTTCCTTGCAGTGTCAAGAGAATCAGAGATAATGGAGGAGCAAGAGGAAGTAGAGGTCCCAAGATGTGGCCAGAAAGAGGTCAGAGACCTTTGTGATGGCAACTAAGGAGTTGTAGGTGGTGTGGACTTTGTTGATTGCACCCAACTTCTCAAAATCTTGCCCTGCCTTAGCTTTTGTGACTGTCTCCTGGATCGCCTACCTCTGAGCAAAGCATCTCTTGGGGAAATTCCCTTATGCCCATTCCAAAGGACCACCCTCAGGATACCCCCAGCCTTTTCTCTCTCGTGATCTTTATTACAGGCTACTCGAAAACCTACCTTTACACTCCTGACCTACGTTCATTCAACCAATCCCATCCCAAATGAAGCAATCTGACTTTGGCCATGCTCTGTAGGTTTTTCCTCCTAAACTCTCCCCATTCTTTTTCCACTGACAATGCTGTTGTCCACTGTTACTCCAGCCTTCAGTCAGTTTGGCACCCAAGTTTTGCAGCTTCATCCTCGATAAAACATCTCGTATCCAGCCTTCTCTGTCCAGACCACAAACTTCAGGACCCTTATCTCAACTTCTGCAAACTCCTCCTCTCTAGCCTCCTTGATGGCCAACCTGTTCAAAATGCTGGGCTAAGGATTCCCCTGGCCTGTTGATCTGACCAGGTCACCCTACTTTTAATTCCCTTTTCCACCACATTAAATTCAGGCCCCTTGTCCTCACTTCCAAGGTACTTTTCAGCTGACCATTCCTACTTATTCACTCATTTCAATGCAGAACTTTCACCCCTCTACTCCACCAGCGATCCCAAGCTCAATACCTCAGCCCTCGATTTCTTTAAAGCTTATTCTACAAGTGTCTTGTGCACTTTCTTCCATGCTGCTCCTAACACCCTCACTGAACTAGTCTGTAAGGATCATCCTCAACACACACTTCTGTGATACCTATAAGCAATTAGCCAATCACAGCTAGGCAGACTGGCAGCAGAGGCAGATTTTGTGTTTATCTCTCCCCCCCACTTCATCCTGTGTCTGTTACTCAGGGATTAAACGTCCTCAAAATTATGGCTCGATCATGGAAAGGATACTGTCTTCTCTGCTTTTGTCCTGTGTGCTCTCCATTCCAGGCAAGGCAGCTGCCACGCGTCGGAAAAGCTGCAAAACAGAAAGAGAAAGGAAAACTGATTAAAAGTGAAGTAACATTTCTGCCAATGTGTTCCAATTCTGCAGGACAAAACAGAATGACTTCACGCATGCTTGTCTACTATTTCAAGATTGGCACTGGCTGCCCTAAGAGACCACCACCACCCAGTGTAACCTTTGAATCTGGGACAGCAGGAAGTGCACATCCTCATTACCATTGGAGGTTAAATTAGTTGGACACATTAGCTGCGTAGTAACAGTTACACAGCCCATTAACATCTTTAGAAACAAGGAACTCCGTGTGTGAGCCAGGAACCCCCGAGTTCTAATCTTGGTTCTGGCACCGATTTGCAGAATGACCTTAAGCAAATCACTTCATCTCAGACAGTCTCCCCATATGTAACATGAGGATTCAGATCCTCCCAACTCCCTGGAAACTGAAGTATTAATTAACAGTTACACATTCAGAGCAACATACAACGCATTAGACAATTGCCAAGTTCTAGTACGAAAATGTACGACTCAGATGCAGGGTGAACCTGGCTCCGCCCATGTTTCCTTAGTGAGAGACTTGTTAGCCCTTTCCAGTTATGCATACTTTTGCCTCTAATTCACATCTGCCCTACCATGTTTTCACTGGTATGTTCAGGTATGTGGTGGATGTGTTAAAGCGAGGGACTCGTTGAAACCAACCTTTTCTGTGCCTTCTACAGTTAGACAGCATCTGTCCTGTAATGTGGAGCTCAGATGGTCCTCCACATGGTGTTTGCCCAGCTCTCTGGACAGACAAGAGCCTGCAACCACTTGCCACCATGGGCCTATACCACCAACCCCATTTGCTATTTCACTGTCAATAATGGATTGCCTAGTCTAACACATCAGAGTTCATGTGTGACACGGGAAATGTTTTCCCTCACACTGGGGAATTCGGATATTTTCTTGCGGGACATTTCACGTACTGAAGAACTGTGCCTTTGCTGAAATGTTCTCCCAGAGCCACTGTGACAGCCAATCACATCAAACATGTGAGAATTGCATGGCCCTCCACAGTGCCATTCTGTGTTTGCCAATGCCTCTGTGAATTACATACAAACTCACTCAAGTATGATCTTCTGGGGTGTGAGAAGAGGAAATGCAAGAGGTTACCTGTTTTTCCTCTTCCTGTAGCCCTTGCAGAACAACCCTGGCAACAGCAGAGGACTAGACCTAAGCTACAGTATACAGGCACAAGAGTGAAAATGACACATACCAAGTCAGTTCAACTTTCACAAGATTAACACTGAGCTTACCACGTACTACATGCCTGTGTGTTGAGAGGCACCATGGACACTGGGCTGGAAGATTCCAGGTGCTTGGGAGTTGTTTTGCTGTCAGTCAGCGGAGCACATGCATGCAACTGCTGCTGCTGAGCCGCCAGAGGCTATGAACTGCAGACGCAATGCTTGCTACAGAAATGGACAGCAAGTGTCTGAACCCCACGGTCATTGTGTCAGCCTTACAGTAGTGTCCCTTTGAAAGCAGCCTGTTATTCTTTCACCGATCTCCTTGGATAACACCAAGCTTTCTTTCATGTACTCCAATAACCCAGCTTCCACAAGAAACTGAAGAACTTCAAGAGCTATTTTCAGACCTCTGGGGTGAACCTGTTTGTACGATGAATTTACGGCCCATCAACATTGCTGAAGTGAAACTCAATAAGACCTTGTTGGCATAACCAGCTACGCAAGTGTTGCCAGAATAAAAAAGACCAATCCCCCCACTCTGTCACGTGTAGGTAGGATCTTCCCAGGGCAGGGCTGCAGAGTGTGTTTGGAGTCCGGCTTATGTCATTACTCTTCATTACTGATTCGGTGGCGGGCAGCTACAAGGCGTGATGCCAAAACTAACAAGAGGTATAACAGAGGCAACAGCAAAGCAAGTTTCCCCCATTGCACCTAACATCTTATCCCTGTTCTTGAGAGACCATCTCAAAAATCCCCATTCATGCCATTCTTTATGTCCATTCTCTACATCTGTTCAGCCCTTAGCCAGCAAAACCTGCACATGTGCAGTGTTCACTAGGACACGAATTGAGAACAGAACAAACTTATTTCAGGCAGGCCCAGTCAGACTGATGGCTGAAGTACCAATCTGGGCTGAATTTGAACCAATGACCTAGAAATAAAAAACTTTGTATCCTGGTGTTGGTCTCCATGCCCTCTTGCAACTCCCCTGAAACATGCAGGCAGTCAGACCTCTTTGAAAGATTTAACTGAATTCTTGTACACCGTTTACAATAAAAAGCAGCCACTGACAAGAAATACCGACAAAGCATGTCAGCTTTTCAGATGCTTAATAATACTGTCCATCAGCGTCAGATGGGAGATAGGCAAGGACATCTATAGGACAAATGCATGTTTTTCATATTTGTGAATGGGTGGAAAGATTTGCTGCTCGGGATAATTAAATCAATTTGGCATGTTAATATACAGAGAGGAACTAGACTTAAGTATCCGGCCAGCTTGAGTCCTTGTCTCAAGACATCCTATCAGATGGTCAATTTCTCATTCCTGTCTCACATCCATTCCCACACCTTTGCTTCCCAAAACAGGGGAGTCTTGCCAGCATACTTTAAGCAGAACTGCTAGGAAAAGCAGCACTGCCTCTATCGCATTTTTCAAGACAGCATATTTTAAATGAGAAAGACGTTGGCACTTTGCCTGGATCAGAGGAGGAAGTCAGTGAGAGAGAAAGTCTCCCTCTTTCCCATATGGTCGGTAGGATTTTCATAGCCCTTATGATCAAATCATTTGCAGACAGCCCTGCCAACTTCATTACTTTTATTCATATTTAAAGAGGGATTTGGTCGGCTCTGTCTTGACGGAAAATTGATCATCCTTCTTAAGAGGCAAAATCTTTACAGCTAGTGATCCAAGAAACTACTTAAGATCCCATCTCTTCTTCCTCTGGCAGGCTGAAGAGTCTAAAATTATATTAGTTTCCATTGTTCTTCCAGAACTGAAAAGCCTTATTCTCTTTCAGTAGTGACTTTGGGATAAACCAACCATGTGGTCACACATTACTGGCAGTGTCTGAATTCCCTCTTTACCAACTCATCCCTTCCTGCCTAGCATTTCATCTGTCCTCCAAGCATTCACGACCCAAGCCGGTCAAATTTTACACTTGGACACCAATGCACTTTTTCAGTTGAGTCCTATTAGTGAATGCCTGCTTGCAGCAAGGAATGCAAGTTTCATTTCAAGGCTGCCGCCTTCATGACTGACCTCTGGACGCAGACCAGCCCTATAAAATAATCTAGATTTGCCCAAGGCAGGATTGTTTTATCACCACATTGCAATACAGACTGACATCAAACTCAGATCTGGCAACTCCCTCAAAAGGCCAACAAGTCTCTTGTCAGAATCGTCCCATTGTCCGGAGAGGTAGCAGCCTTCCCATTTCGTTAAAGAATCCTTAGAAAAATTGGATCTCTCAGGTATGGGGGCCTCTGCAGGGCCAGATCTCTGCTGAAAGAAGTCCTGCAGGGATGTCTCAGACATAGTGAATGCGTTTTTTTAGGAGCTAGAAGCATAGTCACCTCTAAAAATTTCACACAAGAAAAACTGAACCCAGGTGGTAAGATTTTCAGGGCAGGGTAATTTACTTTAAAGCACCATGAACATTTATGATGGCTGGATAAATAATAATTTCTGTTCCGCTCATCATTCTCAGCCCTGGAAAGACACAGAGAAGGTGAGAGAGACAGATGGAGGTGTCAAAAGAGAAGATGCTAGCAGAAAATAATTAAAAAGCAGAAAGTCACCAGCAACAACAGTATAGAGTCAAGAGTGCAGAAGGAATTTAAGAACAAAGGGCTTGAGCGGTCATTAAACTTTCCTACCTTACTGGAGGGTGGCAAACTGATGTGAAGGTTAAGTTGGGGCTGTCGCCCATCCCATGCAGAAGCATTTAATTGGTGAAAGACAAAAACAGAACTATTCCTTTAGCACTTCAATGATGATTTACTTCACCCTTCACTTCAGCACATTTAATCCAGATTCTCAGACAAAACAGCCAGCTCCCCTGGGTTCTCTCACCTGGCCTAGTTCCATTCTCACATCTTCTTGTCAGTCCCCCAAAAAAGCTGCCTCTGGCTTCAGCCTCTGAGACAGGACCTATATTGGGGAGAAGCCTCCACCCACCCCTGAGCTCCCAAGATGAGGCTTCTATAATTGTAGGCAGAGTCCAAGTAACCCACAAGTGAACTAAGCCCTATTACTCCACACCAAATATGCTCAACCAGATCTCATGTACAGACAGACCTAGCTACTCTCTGTTCCTCTGGGTCATGAGTGGCTACTCTGCCACACAACATTGTCCTTATCTTTAGGAAAGTCAGTAGGGGTGGACTCTGGGATTTAGACCAATGAACTTTAAAAACAGAATCCCAAATCTCTAAGATAAGCACGGGCATAGGGGCAGCCCAGCATGGCTTGTGGGGCAGAAAATCTATTAACATTATTTGAGGATGTCAACAACAGCAGAGCAAGAACTGGTAAATATAATTCAGACGTTCAAAAACGCCTTAGAAAAAATCTCCTGCAAGAGATTATTAAAGAAACTTAAGTGGCCAAGAGGGATAAAGTTCTGCCAAGCATTAGAAACTGGCTGAGAGAGAAAATAAGGACTAAAAGGTTTATTTTCAACAAGGCAAAAAGCTGGATGCCTCAAGAATCCATAGTGGGGTTTAGTGCATTATTGAATGATCTGGAGAAAAGGGGTGGGGTGGGGGAACCTACCAAGCTGGTAAGATTTGTGGACATAAGTGATTTGTGATTTAGGATGGTCTAACCTGAGGATCTCCTGAGGCACTTCAAGCAAGCCAAATGGTTTGTACAGATGAAATTCACTGCGGAGGAATGTATGTTAATGCACACTAGAAAAATAATTTGAACTACTCCATCAGATTTGCTGGTTACGGACAGCTCATTATAACACCTGCTCGATGCACAGCAGACAAAAAATGTTAGGATGCAGAGAGAATGTGATAGAAGATACTGAAAACTTGCCATTCCATAAATGAACCGAATAAACCTCACTTGGTCACTACAGTCTCAGAAAAAGGGATAGCAGAAATAGAAGGGACTTCAGAAGCAAGTGACAAAAGATGACTAAAGGCATGGAAAGGCACAAGAAGATTGGGACTGTTACCTTTAGAGAAGATGACAAAGTGTAAAATGAGTAGTTTGGAGCAGGTTAGCCAGATGCTCCTATTTACCCTTGTTCTTATCGTATGAAGGGACACTCGAAGTGAAACAAACTCTCACGTAACCTCCCATGGCTATACCACCACCCAGGCCAAAGTACGTATTACTATAAAGGGAAATTCAAAGTCATCATCAATCCTGTCTCTCAGCTATCTTCTTCAGGTACTTGTATTATAGACCATGTTATTGTGATACTAACACTTTGCTATCTTTAATTATCTTCCCAACATCCCTGGGAGGTAGGGTAGTGCTATTTTCCCTATCTGCACAATGGGCATCTGAAGCACAAGATTCAAGTGACTTCCCCAGGCACAGGGGAAATCTGGCAGAACTGGGAATTGAACCTGGTTTCCCCAAGTCCCAGGCTAGTGCCCTAACGACTGGATGACAATCCTTTCGCTCTCCCTCTCTTGAGCCTCTAAATATCAACGTGCTGGGAAAGAGTCACAAAGGAGACAAAACAAGCCACTGGAAGCGCCCCACATGCCAACTAGGGGTAAAGAAAGGGAGGAGGTGCAGCAGCTTTGCACTTCAGTAGGCTGCAGTGATTTTAAGATGAAATTGTAAAAGCAAGTACAGTGAAACTCAGCGTTACGAAGACCAGAGTTATGAACTGACCGGTCAATCACACACCTCGTTTGGAACTGGAGCATGCAATCAGGCAGCAGCAAAGGACAAAAAAAGCAAATACAGTACAGTACTGTGTTATATGTAAGCTACGAAAAAAATAAAGGGAAAGCAGCATTTTTTCCTTCCTCACAGTCAAATTTCAAAGCTGTGTTAAGTTAACATTTAGTTGCAAGACTTTTGAAAAGAACTTCCAACGTTTAGTTTCAACGTTTAGTTGTAAGACTTTTGAAAGAACAACCCTCCACTCCTGAGGTGTTTGTAAGTCTGAGATTCTACTGTAATGAGAAAGATGAAGGAAGGAAGGTGGTATGCACATTCCTGGTAAACCCGGATCTGGAAGGACATGCAAATATTTATAAATGAAGATATCCTAAACCAAATTTTGTTCTTGCTATGCACAGAGATACAGAACCAGGTACAAGTTTACCTGCTATTTTCATGAGAATTAAACAGACCTGAGACGAAAAGGATGTGTGGATGAAGGATATTTGTAGTTAGATCACAGGGCAAGGAGCTGAGGGTCACAGGCTAGACACTACAGGCCTGGTTTTCAAGAGCTCAGCACCCAATGTGCTGTACTCTTGAAAATCTAGTCACTTATTCCAGTTCCTAAATAGGAGCTGAGTCTATCTGAAAGTCTGACTCCAACTGTGGGTGTGGAGCAGTTTTGAAAATTTAGCCCTACCACAATAGGCTCTATAGAAAACACCAAAACAGCTGCTGTTCTCAGCTCTGCCTGACTTCCTGTATGATACTGGGCCAATCATGTAACCTCTCTGTGTCTCAGTTTTTATGAGAAACCCTATTTCACAGCTTGCTTTGTTGATTTGTTTAAAGTGCTTTGAGATCCCTAGAAGGAAGGTGTTACTGAAGTGTGGAATATGAAACTTCCGCCTTCCTTCGTCTCCTTGCCCACCTCCCATACTCAGTCAAGTCACAAAGTCAGGCAAAAATTAACATTTTTTTAAAAATGAAACTTGTTGGGAACTGATTAGATTATGGCATTTAAAACCAGCAGTTGACAGCCAGGACAAATGTATAACAGCAATCCCCTCTTTCCATTCTGGCAAGGCACAAAAATTATGCCTTTTGCTACATTTTTCACAAAAAGTATTGGACTAAAGAAAGGAATTGGGCAGCTAAGAAAATCTACTTTCCCATTTATGAACCATGTGCTTATCAGCCAGAGCATGTGTGAATAAATCCAATTAGGGAAAGTAAGATGGCTAGAAAGCAGCCTTGTACACGGAGACCATATTCTTTCACAGCAGCTTCGCTACCCACATCAGCAGAGTCAGTGTATTTTCTCTCACTGACTGAGGAAGTTCACAGGCAGCTGCAGACACTTGGCACCTTTCAAAGGCAGGGGGTGAAACACAGGAGCACGAAAGAGCAACAGGCACAAGGAGACTCTCTTACCAAGCAGTTTTCACATCTCATTCCAGCACAGCAGACTGATGGATCACTCCTTCTCCAGATACATCAGGCAGGAGAACAGCCAGTTCAGGAGAGTCAAGATGCCCCACCCCTTTGGCATGACAGTTTCAACTCACTTGCTGTGTCAGCTGATAGAACCCAAGCTCAGTTGGATCAAACAGCTTAGAATATTGTAATGAAATACAGGACTGGAACATTAAATGGGCCTCTCTCTAAACCAGGGACTCTCAGCCCTTTCCATAGTTAACTCTCCTCTCCCTCACTGTCCACTCAGCAATATGGGAAGGGCAGGGTGGTCTCTGTCCCACATGAGAACCCATGCACTAGACCTGAGAGACAGGGGTCTGCCCAAGGGGAAGTGACTAGGAATTGGTCTCATTAAAGGGACAGCGATGAGCACCAGATAGCAATTCTTCCCCATTAGATACGGACAAAAATCAAAGGGATGGGAGAAAGTGCTGAACTTTTAGACTCGGCCCGCTCTGCAGAACAGGGTTACCTCATGGAGGGGTGGTTCTTGAACTACGGCTGTGAGAAACCCATCCTGCTAAATGCAACTTCACCTGATGCCAATTCAGCCTGTTGTTCTTTGAGAACACACGTAAAAACGTGCCAGGGCGCTGCCATAAGAGTTCTTCAAAGACGACTGCTGAAGAGACTTCAACAGACCAGTGAACGGAACCCTAATGTACTCTGGGCCCCGTTGGCTTGTTGATGAGTAAGATTCTGTGACACACACCCTGGACAGCATGAATCTCGAGGTCTTTTAGAGCCTTGATTGGGCCAGCAAACGAATAAAAACAATTTTGCAGAGGGACAGCATTTTTCTGAAATAAATCTAAGCAAGCTATCCAGCCTCCTCTTCATCCTGAAGCAGCCCCTTGAATCTATAGGAAATTTGGAGGCCTTTGCTGAAACTCACTTAGAGGAATTCTAGAAAAGCAGAAGGGACCATTTTGCTCTGATATAACTACTTTAACTGCAGGAAGCATCCTTACCAACATTCTAACATGCTGTTAGAACAGACCATCCCTCAAGCCAGAAGGGGGTCTGAAATGGTGCTCACCATCCCGAGTTTTCCTTCAAGTATCCTCCTTTCCCAAGACAGGAGGAGTGTCATATGCCTAGGGACTGGAACTCAGATTTTTAAAGTTCCAGAGGGGTAGCCGTGTTAGTCTGTACACAGCAAAAACAACGAGAGTTCTGTAGCACTTTAAAGACTAACAAATTTAATTTCAGCAGGCATAATCTTACGAAATCTTATGCCTGCTGAAATTAAATTTGTTAGTCTTTAAAGTGCTACAAAACTCTCGTTGTTTTTGCACATTTTTAAAGGTATTTAGGAGCCGAGCTCCCATTGATTTTAACAGGTGCCTAAATACTTTTAGAAATCTGCGCCTGCACATCTGGAGAGGGTGCTCCACTAACAGATCCGGGGGAGCAGAATAGAAGCCTGAGAGAAACAGTTGTGTATCATAAAATCATAGAATATTAGGGATGGAAGGGACCCCAGGAAGTCATCTAGTCCAACCCCTGCTCAAAGCAGGACCAAGCCCAACTACATCATCCTAGCCAGGGCTTTGCCAAGCCAGGCCTTAAAAACCACTAAGGATGGAGATTCCATCACCTCCCTAGGTAATCCATTCCAGTGCTTCACAATCCTCCTAGGGAAAAAGGTTTTCCTAATATCAAACCCAGACCTCCCCCACTGCAATTTGAGACCATTGCTCCTTGCTCTGTCATTTCCCACCAATGAGAACAGCCTAGCTCCTTCCTCCCTGATACTCCCTTTCAGGTAGTTAAAGGCTGCTATCAAATCCCCACTCATTCTTCTCTTCTGCAGATTAAACAAGCCTAGTTCCCTCAGCCTCTCCTCATGAAGCCATGTGCTCCAGCCTCCTAATGAGTCAGCTGGACTCGCTCCAATTTGTCCACATCCTTTCTGTAATGGGGGGCTCAAAACTGGATACAGCACTCCAAATGCGGCCCCACCAGTGCCAAATAGAGGGGAATAATCACTTCCCTCTATCTGCTGGCAATGCACCTACTAATGCAGCCCAATATGCCATTAGCCTTCTTGGCAAAAGGGCACACTGACTCATAACCAGCTTCTTGTCCACTGTAACCCCCAGGTCCTTTTCTGCAGAACTGCTGCCTAGCCAGTCGGTCCCCAGTCTGTAGCAGTTCATGGGATTCTTCCATCCTAAGTGCAGGACTCTGCACTTGTTGAACCGCATCAGATCTCTTTTGGCGCAATCCTCTAATTTTTCTAAATCACTCTGTATCATATCTCTACCCTCCAGCGTATCTAACACTCCCCCCAGTTTAGTGTCATCTGCAAATTTGCTGAGGATGGAATCCACTCCATCCTCCAGATTATTAATGAAGATGTTGAACAAAACTGGCCCCAGGACCAACCCTCGGGGCATTCCACTTGTTATCGGCTGCCAATTAGACACTGAGCTGTTGATCACTACCTGTTGAGCCCAATAACCTAACCAGTTTTCTATCTGCTGTACAGTCCATTCATCCAACCCATACTTCTTTAACTTGCTAGTAAGAACACTGTGGGAGACTGTATCAAAAGTTTTGCTACAGTCAAGATATATCATGTGCACTGCTTTCCCCACATCCACAGAGCCAGTCATCTCATCATAGAAGGCAATCAGATTGGTCAGGTATGACTTGCCCTTGGTCAATCCATGGTGTACTCCAGTCTTGGTGGAATCTGCAGCTAGGAGAATGGATGAGACTTGTCCCATCAGCTTCTTTATTAGAGCTGTTCTTAGGGAGAGGATGGAGATATGCAAACTCCAGGTGGAACCACCAAAGCAACTGAAAATGCCTCATGTGCCCAGGCTTCCAAGCTAATTTATCTGCTGGTGCAAACCTTTCCCACCTGTTTGAGTTGACTGCAAATGGTTGGTTGGTCCTCCAGCTGCCCCAGAAGCCTCTAAATCAAGTCAAATACCTCATGAAACAGTGGAGAACAGATCTTTCTGCTTAACCAACACACTTTCCATTCCTTTCCTCAGGACAGGAACAGCTCTGTTAAATGGACTATTTTCCTGTGGGCTTGTGTTTCCTTTCTTTTTCTGGAGACCAAATGGGGTTTTAGGGCCTGAAGGTGGAGAGCCACTACTTTGGGAGGGGAACTCCGGAGGTCAGTCCTGTCCTTGTTTTGAATGTTACGTAAGTGCAGCTGTGCCAGATGCTATGCTCACGTCCAGAGAACCCACTCTCTCCATCTTCTTTGAGAAGCAGGGATCTCACTGCCCGAGAACAGCTATGAGATGTGGCAGCCCCACGGCATTCTAACGGCTCAGTCTAGAGCAAGGGACCTCTGGAGCTGCACGACGGGTGGAACGAGCCCATGCTATGCACCCTTTCCATCTCTTCACTGCTTTCCAGCGACACACCATGAACAAGAGGTCAAAGCACAAAAGTAGATACACTAGGGCAAGGGCTAGCACAGGAGTGACTGAAGCTACGAGCAAAGACAGGGCTGCTGTCTCCTGCCTGATGTGAGTGGAATGAGAAATTAAGCTTTTCACATTCTATGTTCCAAGAATTGTTTCAAATACCACTTACAAAACCACTGTAGAGGTTTCTAAGGCATCTATCACAGTACCCAAGCCCTGAGAACAAACAATTTAGACAGCATTAAAATTCAGCATGACCAATGTGACACCTCTACTCTTGACAACCAGAGGATGATGCTCTTGAGTTTATTGTATTGGAGAGCTTCCAAAATATTTCCTTCTGACCCTCACTTTTTCTAAGAGTGGTTAAGTTTGGATCAACTGTTTCTTCCAGCCACTTGATCAACGATTAAGATCAAGGAGGCTGAAGACAGGATGCTTTGAGAGGGACTCATATTAATGACACGGGAACTTATGGTGTCTTAGTGTGGGACTAGATGCTAGAGAGGATGGATGAAAGTATTCAATCTGTGCACTGCTACATGTGAGGCCTTAAGGAATAGAAGCAGGTGTCCACCAGGAATTTCAAAGATCTGAAAAGAACAAGATGATCCAACTAACCACTGTTCCATTCACTCCTACTATATATCTGTGAGCCAACACCTTATAGCCAAATGTATGGAAAACCATTGAAGGATCTGCTAGTACAAGAATGGAAGTTTGTGTCTGTCCAAATAACCTTGTTTGCAAATTTGTGTTTCCAGGTCAGCAACTGTGTGACCATTAAACTAAGCATTAAGCCTGAAACCAGACTGAAGGGTTTAGATATTGGAAAGGACTTTGCCCTGAAAAGACAGGCTGGAAGCATGGTTGTAACTTGCCTGGCCTTCAGGAATGATTATGGTGGCTGACACATGGGCTTCTGAATGAAGTATTGACAATTTACACTCAAAACTGTAACACGGAGCTAAAACCTTTGTCTTACATTACAACAGTTTGAGTAGACAAAGATTAGTTCACATTCCCTAATCAATGCATTCGACCACCGTATTTTGCACCGAACCTGCATTCTAAACATACTGCTAAAATCTTCTGTGAATTTCCATCTTAAAATGGGCAAATTAGCAATTTGCCATTATTCTAGGCTTCATTTTTACTTCAACGCTTGGTATTCAGTACTGATTGACTTAGAATTCTACATAAATGCAATTCATTATACATATCCAGAATATGCATACCAGGTCTAAAGTAATTTACACTTGAATCGACTTCCTGTTTGAAGATTAAGTTAGACAGTAATTATTCTGCAGAGCTAGCTTGTATAACGTTATTATGAACAGAAGTTATCAGCCATGGGAAAGTCAATGTTGATATTGCCTCTATTCATACTGTCTTAGTAAAAATGGTGACTTATGACCAAGGTCAGAGGGGTTGCACCGATTCTGTGGTGCTATTCATAACCTTCCCCACTTTGTCTGGGGAAGAATTTCTTTGACACCTCAGTGAGATAAATCTGAGCTCGCTCAATGAAATCAGCAACAAAGAAAATGGAAAACTGAATGACTAATGGTATTTCTTGTCTCTTCCCTTTTGGGACTTGCTTAAGCAACAGCTATTTATTGGACTTTTGAGACAGTTTTTCTGGGCTTGTTTTGACAACAAACCCCAGCAACTTCGATTGTCTTGAAGATTCTAAAAAACTAAATCCTATCTGCTTTACAAAGATCAATACCCACAGAAAGAACAATTCCCCTTAGTTCTTGTCAAGTGTCCATCTGAGTGTATTTGCTTACACAGACTTTACTTGTAAGCTAGAGCTCACTTAAGCTTTCCTCTGTCCATTTCCACCTGAAGATTTGACATGTTGATGAATTTATACTATGATGGCACCCATTTAGCAGACCTTGTGTCTTACTCATGAGAGAGCTATGCCCAGACATATACTGTAAAAGACTTGCTCATCCAATGGCTTTTCTAAGTTATCATAACTGCACTGAGAACCCATATGTCCCTGTAAAACAGTGTTCCAGCCAATATTAAAATCAACATTAGCTAGCTCTTGGAGACACATGCAATCTTCCTAGTCTAGACAGGCAGTCACAGTGACCTTAAGGAGAGTATGAATTGGGTAAGTACAGAGGACTTTCTCCTCCTCTTCAAAAAAGTGTACACAAATATGCAGTCACTACCATCCTCATTAGTAGCGAAACCTGCATCCTCCAATAGGCAGCTGCTTCCTAAATAACCACTTCAGAATATTCCAGGCTTCCTGCACAATTTTCTTCAAGCCTTTGGATGGAAGTCAAACTGTTTGCAAAAGGGTGTTTGCCGGCCCCTTGGATGGTCACTTAAATAACATGGAATGTAAGTACTTTGTGCTTGGTAAGACCATGTACATTCATGTAGCAACACGTTTAGTTTGATTTCTTCATACGTTTTCAACACTGAAATCCTGTAGCAAGCTAACTAACTGTGTAAGATTATGTAAAGGTTCTGTTTGGTATACAGGGGGCATTTAGTATCTGACATGTTAATCTGGATACACAGTATATACAAGACCAGGGTATATAATTGTGCAATAAGTTGATATAATAGGGTTATACAGTTAATGTACATGGATTATTCTATGCTACGTATATTAATGGCTTTGCAGTTTCATTCCTAGATGTCTCAACAGGAGATTTCTACCTCTTTGAACACCTCACTGTCCTTCACCAAAGGGCTGCTTGTCAATATCTTAGAAGCAAGAGGCAATATATGAGAAATGCCAAGTCAATAAAGCAATTGTGTCACCATATCCCATCTCAGCACTTGCCTCTGAGTGAACACAAGAGGTTTTAGCCCTCTGTTCACATTCTACAGTTATGGATATTTGCCTACATGGGCAAGAAAAAAACCCAAATAATTTTATCGTATGTTAACACACAAGGTTAGTGCTATAGCTTTTAATGCTTGGAATGATTAGCCATTTGCCAAATGGAAAATTTATCTTCAATAAAACAGGCAGAAACAACTTATTCGGCAGTTCAGTGTTTAAAAGGCTGCAGATCATCTTCCAACATAAAACTGAATACTGCTGCAGCAATTCAGAAAGCCATTAGATTATCTTTTCCAAATTGAAAGTCTATCACTCCATAGCTAGAAGGGATGGGTTAGAGGTCAGATAATGATCATTCACACTTCTAGTGCCTTCCGAGTAACTCTATCATCCTAGTGAAGCTTAATTATTCTCCCCATTTTACCCAGGGTGAAATGTAGTCAGATTGACTTGGCCATGGTCCAACAGCAAATCAGCGTCAGATGGTCAGAGACCCCAGACTTCCCACACTTTAGGCCATGTGTCAACCATGTTAACTCGTCCAATCAGCTTTTGAATGTCCACAGTCCTATGGACCCAACTCCAGAAAGATCAATTCTATCATCCATCCTTTCAAAGCACATAATTGGGTTCCAAGCAATTTACTGCATGAGTGTCTTTCAAATGACAGCTAAAAAACCACAGAGGTCCTGTCAGCGGACTGAAGAGTAGATGTTCCTCTTGGGTCCTTAGCCAGTTTCCTTATGTCCACTGCAATGGAGCATTCTGTGTACCGGTTCATCATAGGATGTAAGAATATTACAGCAAACTGAGTGCACAGTATACACTGCCCATGTCACTTACCTGTTTTACATTGTATCCTGCTTTTGCACTAGTTTCAATGAACATTACATTCAGCTCTTTGGCTTTCCTCTCTCCTTCCTCAATGGACACTTGCCTGGGGGAAGAGAAGAATATTAGAGAAAAATAAATGAACATCCTGACAATTAAGTTTTTGCCTCCAGCCAAAGAGATGTCTTCCAGGTCCCAACCCACACCCACTAAAGGTACCGACTGTAGATATAACTACCAGATCAAGGTGGCTGGAGACAGCCACTACCATAGGAAAGTCACAACATTTCATAAAAACAGCCATACTGGGTCAGACCAATGGTCCATCTAGCCCAGTACCGTGTCTTCTGACAGTGGCCAATGCCAGGTGCTTCAGAGAGAATGAACAGAACAGAGAATTATCAAGTGATCCATCCCGTTACCCATTCCCAGCTTCTGACAAATAGGGGCTAGGGACATTTCACTGATACTATTAACTTTTTAACATTTCATTCAGTTTGGGTATCGAAGCTAGACTGGTCTATTTCACTTCCGAGTTCTCACAGGCAATGCTGGTTCTGGTTCTCACACACAATGCTGTCCTGTGGGCTCACAGTCAAGCCAGAAAATGTTTAAATAAAGTTTCAACTGATTTGTTTTTTTAAAAGCAAGAAATTTCTATTCACGTCAGGCTTCAGCATAATTTAAACTAGGATTTGGGCCAAAAATAAAAGTAGTTTTCTCAGAGAGATCAACAGCAGACTGACCATATGATTAAGAAAAGTGTACAAAGAAGAAGGATTTTTCCATACCTCTTATCTGCTAGATCTGTTTTATTTCCCACTAGCATAATGATGACATCGCTGCCCCTTTCCGTTCTGACATCATCAATCCATTTTGTGGTTTGCTGGAATGAGTTTACATCTAGTAAGGAAGAGTGGACAAAGATAAGTGTCACTGTAAAATGTTCTTTCCAGATCCCTGCCAATACAGCTATAAGTCTTGAATAAAAGCCTCACATTCCCTGGTAATTGGTATATTAGGGTTATGTAGAATCAATGGATGTTGACCCTATTGAAGTCAATGGGAGATTTATCATTTATTTCAGTGGGTCCTGGATTTTACCCTTTGGCTTTAAATGCACCTGCAACAGAACATAATCTAGCCAATTATAAATGGACTTTAATACCAGAGCACAAATTATGAAGAGTTTTTTACCACTACTTTTAAAGAACTGTTATTTCACTTTACTGAATGTAGCTGAACATATTTTATGTACAGAATGGGGGCCCAATAACTTTGCTATTTACACTATTCAGGACTTGGAAAATATGCATCAGTTTCAGGGTTTTAAAAAATATTTAACAGCAATTATATACTTTGCATTGATTAATCATTTTGTGATCACTAGTTTTAGGTTTGTTCTCCTAGGAATATTTGGCTTATGTAATTAAAAGCAACTCCAATTGGGTTGTTCACTGATCTCAAAAGAATTTCAGAATTGCTTACATAAAAAGAAACGTAAAAGGATCGATCCTTTGGCACCTTTCTAACTAACAATGCCTTCCAGATTCCAGCAGCTTTAGTAGAATGGGCAATGAACACCTAAGCTGCAAAACAAGATTCTAGGAAGTAGGCATTAATGAGTATACAATAACCTTGAAGCTGTGTTCCAAACCAAAACTGAATGGTCCAGCAGTTAATATTAAACAGTTAACATAAGTTTGCTACCATCACACAGGTGTAATCCAAGTTGCCAAAGTATTTGGCTACACTTAAATAGGGTGATCGCTGTGGTAACTGTTGGCAAAGTGTTGACTTTGTAATGGTTTCTACTGTATAATGAAATATTGTGTGTCTCAGACAGTTAAGACTTGATCATTTGCCAACAGCCTAATGGTACTTTAGTACTTAGCAATATTGTAATCATTAGGTCAGCAGAGAAGTCCAAAATTCACAGCTAACCTGTAAATTTTAGCTCAGTTTAAAGTTTTTATTTATAACACTTAAAATAAATTGACAAGAGAAGCCATTATTCCTGCTATAATCTTCTAGAGTATTTATGAATAAAAGGATAAGCCCTTTTTGGATTTGGATAGAATCAGACTATTTCATCCAATCACTACTGATTTAAAATGGAAAACCTCTGAAGGTTTAATTCTCCTTTAACAAAATTATTGTTTGTCACAAATTAAAAGCAAATAAATGAGGGATTGTCTGGCGTTTTAAACCAGGCTTCGGGGTGGGGAGGTGAGAAAACACTAACATTTTAGTCCTCAAAAGCATACAGATCTTATTAAGAAATGAAACAGTAAATTATTAAAAGGCTAAAATTTTAGTCATGGAGCTTTAAATACCAGAAAGTGAAAGTGACTGATCAAAATGAAAACGTGGTATGTCCTTTCCCCAGCCCACACCCGATCTGGGGCACAATGGAGTGAAGCAAGCTGCAGTTCTCAAATGGCCTCAATGGGAAAGCTCTAATTTGGAAATTCAAAGATATACAAGCAAGTGATTCAGGTGTTTGAGACCAAAGTCAAAGATGGAAATGGTACCCAAAAGAAGAGCAGATGAGAGGAAGCCAGCCAATGCTCAGGACTTTGGGACAAACCATGTGGTAGGAAAGGCTTACACATGTTTTATTTCAGCCAGGGAGATTCATAAGTCCATTCATACATTAAAACAAATAGTTGTGATCAGAAGTGCCTGATTTAAACACTTGACTACAATAAAGGAAACATTCTTCATGCCAGTATGAAGAACAAGCACATGACCATGATCCGACATGCACAGCTAGGCTAAAGAATGACAGAGCAGAGTATTAGAAATGCAGAATTCCCCCCACTCACTTGTGATATCATAAACAACAACTGCAACAGTGGAGTCACGAATGTAGCTAGGAATCAAGCTCCTGAACCGCTCTTGACCTGCTGTGTCCCATAATTGCAACCGTACCTAACAAAATCAGTCAAACAAGCAAGAAAAATAAGAAAGAGTCAAACCCAGTGCAATATACCTACTTGTGATATCGTAAACTACTACAGCAGCAGCAGAGTCACGGATGTAACTGGGAATGAGGCTACGGAAACGTTCCTGACCCGCAGTATCCCAGAGCTGCAACCTGATCTGTGGGATGGGAGAAAAATAAAAAAAAAAAAAAAAAAAAAAAAAGCCAAACTGCCACTAAAAATAAAGACTCAATTTTATTTTATTGCTTTTTTTAAAAAAAAAAAAAAAAAAAGCTAAATAAAAATGTAACTCGCGCAGAGATTGTTTGGGACTGGGAGCAGTAGCAAAGTGCCTCTTCTTGTGGCAACCTCTGATCCCCAATGGTATCTAAAATTGTGTATTCTCTTGCCTAAACTGGTCTAGAAAGGAGTCCAGAGAAATCTATTTCACACTCACTTCCCAGCTCTTTGTATTTCAAAGAAAACCCTCCCAATTCCAGAGGGCAGGCAATAGGGTGACTCAGTTTTCCAGCTGGAAGGGATGGGCAGGAAACCTGAGGCAAGTGCCAATCTGCAGATCCACTCACAGAAGGCATTCATGCTCTGCTGCCATTCTTCCTGGGGCCCAAGTGTGTAACCATCACAGAAGCCCATATGACAAAGGTTGGAAGAATTACATTTAAGACCACTTCTAAACAGGAGTTTTCAGCTGCTGCCAACCCACTGGAGCGGTTACTAAACATACTTTTTCAAAGAGGATAAATGCTAGTCAGTTAGCTACATGTAAGGTATAGCCATAATGCAAAGTAACAGAGAAACACTGATCACAAGGATGAAATTCTCCTACCACTTAGATTCTGAAAGAAAATACAAGATGCTCTATAAACCAACACACATTATTTTTATATATTATATAAACAAACACATAAGGGCTTGAATTGCTTTAGAAAGAGCATGCTAATTGTCAATTTACTTAAAATGCAATCACATTTATTTTGAGTTTATCCAATACCCATCAGCTTGTGCAAAGCCGTACAATTTGTGTTCTGCTAATATATACCCCCTTGCTGTATTTCTTAATTAAGGATGTGAGCTAATTTGGGACTATGACATTAATTTCTGTGGAACACTGGCTTAATTTCAGAGACGGTGCTGCACTAAACAGTAAACAAGCATAAACTGACGAGTAATACATATCCTGTTTAAAATGACTTGTTTAAACACCTACTGAGTTGGGGTACAGATTAGCAGCTCTTGTCATGATTTATATTCAGCCCTCAGCCAGACATTAGGAACTTTTGGGGGTGCCCCTTTTTTAAACCCCTGTCTGATAACAGCAGACTCTAAAACTTTCCCCCAGCCATACACATTTCCTCCTTTACTCCCCAAATTCTGCATCACACTGACCCTTCAAATCAAAAACAAGTGAATATGGCCTCTTCCAAAACTTGTGGAAAACCTCGAGAGGCACTACTCATTTCCCTACATCCCCAGCTTGCCTCCACAACACACTCAGCTTCTGATAGGCTAGAAGCAAGGGACCAAACAATGATCTTCTGCGTGGTAGCAGGACGGGTTACTTCTAGTCCTCCAGGCCAATTCAGAACTCTGAAGCATGCTCACATTATGACAGATTACAAAACATACCAAAAATAGCAGATTCTTTCAGAGTGATTACAGAAAATCATGCAAAATCTTACTCACTGTTCGATCCTCCAGGTACATGGTTTTCGATAAAAAGTCAATGCCAATTGTTGCCTGTAAAAAATTACATCAGATTTCAATTAAAAAAGCCTCACAACAGGTGTAATCTATTTCTCTCAAGGGTATTCAATAACCATCATGCCAGACTAGACTCAGGCAGAAGCTGAAGTAAGGGCCATACTTATGATATGGGGTCTTTCCTTCAGTGGGATTGTAAGCAAGATAAGAGTCTTGAGGCTTAAAGTGGAAAAAGCCTCAATTTGTAAGTATGTATCTAAATAAGAGGAAAGATATTGGCAAAATAAGTGCCTATTAACATAAGATGTCAACATAAAAAGGTCACATTTTTAACTAAGTTAACCACAATTTGTGCATGCTTTGGTCATTTATTCCACAGACACGTGTATGGCAGCAAGGTTTTCTTTGTGTCTTTAGACATTCCTGGAACTTAGAGACAGAACTCCTGACATCAGCTTAACCAAACTGGGGGGAAAGGAGGAACAGAGATAACAAGAGTTTGCAAATAGCCCTTGTAACACCGATCCCAAGTCTTCATTCTCTTGGTGATGCTGTGTTGAATATTTTGTGCAGGTGGAGGAAACTCAGTGTTGCAACTTTATGAACTGCAGGTATGTGACTGACCTGGAACTGAGGCTACTGACACTGCCATGGCTTTAACTGAATGATCCCTGATGTGGCAGTGCCACTAAACAGCATCAATGAAGCCCAGAAGATGAGCTGAGTCTGAGCAAACTGCTATCAACTCAAAACCATAAAGGGTCTAAGTCTTCCCAAGTTAGGGTGAAAAGGCTGGACCCTAAAAATCAAGGGAACGGGTATCCTGAAAATGCTTCCCTTTTTATTGCAGGCATTCTACCATCTGCTTGCCACACTTCCCAATAGGTTGGGAGATAATCTAGTGGGTGGGATTCATGCAACCAACCAGCCAGCACCCACTACAAGAAGCCAGATGCAAAAGAAAACTGACTAGCACTGCATGATCCAACTCAGTTTCCCTCTGCTGCAAGTTGCACAGCGTTTGATGCATAAGACTTTTCCTCACGAGAGAAAATCAGTATCTTGGGAGGAAGCCAGAGGGACGGATATGAAAGAAACAAAGTTGATTCCCAAAGCTGATGGCCCACAAGCTTTTCCATCAAGAACTGTGAAGGATGCCAAAGTTTAGAGGTGAGCAGATGAAATGTACATATTGGGGGGCCAGTAGACTGGTACACTGAAACATTTCCCTTCCACCTTTGCTTGCTAAGCAATCTAAAACATTTTGATAAACGGAGACAACTACATTAAAGTTTGCCTCAAGGATGTTCTCCCTGATATCTTATGGATTTCCATGTGCCAAAGGCAATTAAACAGTATTTAAAAGAGAAAAGCCGCACAAAACCCAGCATCACACCACCAAAAATATATATATAAACTTAAGTCTCTTTGATGGTTCTTGCAGCAGATATTCTATTACACTGCCATTTAAAACTGAAGTATCCTAAGGCCTTTTCAATGCTGTGAAGTTTCCCAAAAATTTAAATCAATCCGGTTGGAGCCACAGCAAAGACAATGTCCTGGTGACCAGCACAGTTTTTACAATTGGTTTAATAAGAAGGAGGTTGAACTCAAACAGAAGACTGTACCAGCTGCCAGAGTTTTATGTACACAACAGCTTGAGCAAGTCTCATTTGCAATTTTCAGGAAATTTCCCCAGTCCAAACTAGTCAATGTAACAATGTCTGAGGCTGTGAAGGCTTTAAGATAGTTTAAATTTGGAAAGATCCCTCAATACCTGGACCCAGCTGCCATATACCATCAAGATTCATATGCTACTAGTCCACCCCAAAAGGTATCTTAATAAAGGAGATTCCTTGGACCAGCCCAAATAGGTGGTGGGAAGAAACCATCATTTGGTGCACTTCACACTGAACAAAGACAGAGGATCAGCAGTCCTGGCTAGGGGATGGACCTGAGGACCCAAAGGGTTCTCTGCTAATTTCTCCACTTTGATTCTTCTAGGGAAGAAGCTGGAACAATGGTTGTGTGGTATGAAGCCTTCACTACCCTTCCAATCCAAGAAGCAGGTAAGCAGAAGACCTCTAGTTGTAACCTTGGCAGGAATGCCACTTGTGCCTAAATGAAACATATCTGCCCACAAGGTATTAAGTATGGAAACTAATTCATGCCCTAATGCCTCCTCAATAAAGGTAGGTAATGCCAGGTTCAAGGCAGGGTATACAGCTTGTGGGATTTTTAAGTGAAATGTCCTTTATGCATGAAGGTTTTCATCTTCATTAAATCGGCCAGAAGTAATACAAATATTTGTGCATCTCAGATTGAATGATGTCCCATTACTTTGGCCCTGTATTCACAGTATTTCCTACTCAAAGTATAGGAAATAACATGAAGATCTACCTCAGTATAATAGCATGAAAATCTGACATTGACACATTTGAGTCAGATGAGCCAAATTTGGCCAGCTGCAGAGTTCTGGCTATATTATAATAAAATGTGAAGTGACAGTAGAGGGCAACTGCAAGGATACAGGCTGTCTAGGGATAGGTCTATACTTGTGGTGGCGTGTAGAGTACAGACTCTCAGTTAGCATGAGTATAAATAGCAGGGTAGATGGTGAGGCACTGTTCAGATGAGTAAAGACATGTCTGAGCCCTGTGGGTACTGTATATGCCCAAGCAATGCCTCCAATGCCTACACTGTCCCCACTACCTGCCCTCTGCCAGAGCCTTTCCCCGCCTCGGTGAAAGATTTTAGCAGCAGGGGGAGCTGCTGGAGCCTTTCCTAGCTGCCTCCCCCCTTGACAAAGCCTTTCACTGCCAGGTGTAGCTATACCCCGCAGTGAGTCTGGACACAGTCTGCCTTTCCCTGTGGCATGTAGCTATGCATAC
Organism: Emydura macquarii macquarii; assembly: GCF_026122565.2. Lineage (NCBI taxonomy): Eukaryota > Metazoa > Chordata > Testudines > Chelidae > Emydura > Emydura macquarii. The sequence continues at coordinate 7,007,373 of NW_027133465.1, forward strand.
CCTATACTCTGTCACAAGTGCAGACAAAGCCTGGGAGTCTAAACTTTTAGATACAGTAAAACTTAAATCATAGAAAGGAGACAGAAGCTGGGCATCCACTGAAGCTCCTGACAGAAGGAAGACAAACACTGCAAGCCAGCTCTCATTCTGTCCCCAGCTGCACAGAAATGGGGAAATGTGTAGTGTGTGGATTAGCAGACTTGAAGTAAGGAAGATGCTATAAGCCTATTAGCATTTGCTGACAGATACAAGAATACACGAGCATGAAATTAAAACGTCGGGCAAGAATTAGGGAAGTCTGGGCAACATTTCTTCACCCAGAGGAGTTCCACTGTAAGTATCTGTCTAGAAATGTATATGGCCCCCCTCACCATAACATCAAAGTATTTATCCTCAACACCCGTATGAGGTAGGGCAATGCTATTATCCCCATTTTATAAATGGGGAATGGACAGAACCTAAAGCGGACTTGCCCAAGGCAACAGAGAGAGTCTGTGGCAGAGCCGGAATTGAACCTGGGTCTCCTGAGACCCAGGCCAGTACCACAAGACCATCCTCCCTCCATTCCTACATGGGTACAGATTCATAGATTTTAAAGCCAGAAGGGGCCATTACAATCATCTAGTCTGTCCTCATGCACAAGACAAGAGGGGTGAATTAATGTCGAATTGGACCAACTTCTGTTGGTGAGAGAGACAAACTTTCAAGCTACACAGAGCTCTTCTTCATGTCTGGGAAATGTATTCTGAGTGTCACAGCTAAATACAAGATGGAACAGATTATTTAGCAAAAGTAGTTCACATATTCTAAGAGACCATTCAAGGTGTACGGCCCATTAACACCTCTGCAGACATAAGGCAAAAAAGGGGGGGTTAGTGGGTTACAGATTGTTGTAATCAGCCATAAATCCAAAGTCTTTATTAAGGCGATGATTTTTAGTGTCTAGCAAAGTTATGAATTTAAGATCCCAGCTCCTCTTTTGGAGGTGCTGTGTAGGTTTCCTTCAAGATGAGGGGTGAAAGGTCAGATACGGAGCGATCATTCTATGACAAGTGTTTGCCTTTCATCATTTTTCTGCATGAGCTCCTGCATAATAGTCATAGAACTTTCACTCAGTAATTGTCGCATCAAGCCCAGATCTTGTGGTTGAGCCAAAGCATGCTTTTTAGAAAGACCATGTACAGAGAGTGCATAAAACAGAAGAGCAATGGTCAGTAAGTTGCTACTTGGCTGTTTAAAAATCCTGCAGGGAATTTGAGGCCTCTGAATTGCTGGCTTTTCCTTGTTCTCTAGCACAGCATGTTGTTATAATCTATAATGCAGCTTCTCCCAACCCCACCCTCAGGCAAAAGTTTCCATTCTTGTTGTGAACATACTTTGTCCAATGTGCCTTATTATTTCTCTCTCCCCCCACCCTCTATGCACAGCAGGGAACCTCTGCTGATCTGCAGTGCACAACTGCAGCTTTCCTGAAACTGACTTATTAATAACTGATGGGCAACAGCAGCATGCTTCTTACGCTGCAACTCGGGAATAAATAACCCACACAAAGCAAGGCGGGTTTCATAAAACACAAGCTTCCTATTTATAACTGAACTTGACAAGCATGGTTCTAGTGATTGGTTTTGGCAGCTTTCAGAAATAAATTGTGTGCCCAAAATTTGACAGAAGGGTCCAGAGAGATAAGAGCATCTGTCAACCCACCTACAGCTAGAATTAACCAAACACACAGTTTAAGATCCAGTACTGGACTTGTGACAGTGCTCCACCAATCAGAAGATGGTACTGGGCTTCAGAGAATCTGGCTCTGCCACTGACTTGATGTGTGACCGGGGACAAGTCACTTAACCCCTTTGAACGTTATTCCCCTGTCCTGTTACATAAAATATGTAATATTTCCCTACCTCGGAGTCACAATCATATTTGTAAAACTACAGATCCTCAGATGAACAGTGCCATACAAATACAAAATATATTAAGACTTAAGCTAGGCACACATTAATGACAGCTAAATTGAAGCCGATTATTTGATAAGCCCCTAAGATTTCTCTTACTTTAAATCCCACTCATTCATTTTGCAATCTTGTAGTTTATTATATCAAACCATCTTCCCATGGAGACGGCTCCATCATCATAAAGCACTGAGGGTCAAAGCCCCAAGTAAAACTAGGGCACAAGCTCCACAGAGAAAAGAACAGAACTGAAAGAGAAAAGTACTGTGGGAAAGAGCTGATTAAATAAAAGAATTGCTCTAACACGTGCATGTAATTACAGTGGGTGGAATCTGTAAGGATGTTTGCTCCCCGGAAAGGCTAATGTGTACTCTAGTCGTCCTAGACCATAGAAGCTTTGCTAATACTGCTGATTTAATGGGACCTTGCATTTAGTTTTGTCCCACTTGCCCAGCAGCGGTGATGGGGAGCTGTGGAGAGACAGGAAAGAAACTGAAAAAGGATACTGATAGACAGTATCTCCCAAAAATGCTTTTACAAGTTTAAATGGGGAACAAACCACAGCAGTAGTTTTTAAGAAAGAATATATAAAGATGACATGGTCTTCAGGACAAGGACCGTTTGTTTGGAAATTGTTTAGCTTGTGATGGGTGAGATAGGACTGTAAATAAGTAATGTAGTGTGGATTTGTTTTGAGAAAGGGCTCTGTAAAAGTGGTATTTGGTTTCATGGTCGATGGCTGCCAGAGCAAATGTGCTCTGCTTGCAAATAAAAACAATGAATGGTTTTTGTAGCTACCATCCTTGCAACATCAACCTGGAATCTGAGAGCTGGGTTCTTTCTGGCTCATGAGTCAACCAGAACACAGTTTGCTGAGGTAGTCAGAACAGAATCCAGCTAACACGCAGCCATGTTGGCCCTACAGAGCTAAACAGAGTAAGTAGCAGCAACCACTACTTCAGCTTCCTGTTTCCAGCAGTCAGAAGTCATGCTGCCAGTTCAAAGCCAAAGCGGGATATGAGAACACTCTGCCTGGAACTGTCCTTAATAGTTTTATGCAGTGTTGTTGTAGTTGTGTTGGTCCCAGAACATTAACTCACCAACCTTCTCTCTCTAATCTCTTTTATTGGATCAACTTCTGCTGAGGAGAAAAAGAAGCTTTCGAGCTACACAGAGGTCTGCCTAGATGGCAGGAGCTAGATAGACTTTTTTTAAACAAGCTGCTAATTTCTCCCCTCTATGCTCCAGAGAGCCTCATTCAGTCCCATGGTGTGCCCAAGCAAGGAGTCCCCTGTGGAATCACTTTCTTGCCAGTCTTGTGCCTACAAACACTAGTTTCTGCTGGTAACACCACTAACATTGGAGCTCCAGAGTCATTCCTGCTCTAACTCCATCACCATCACTAGAGTTAGTTAGGGATGAATAAGGTCCATGAAGTTTTGGCAGCAAGCAAGGAAGGAAACAGGCGAGTTATCTCAATAGTTGAGAACAGCCACTTCTCAAGACTGCCTTTCCGCTCAGATCAGAGGAACCACCTAGTCACTGGCAGAGGGTTATGCAAATTTTGATGTTATATGAGGAGGTCAATGGGGGTATTTTTAGACGTTTAAAGCTTTAAAGCTTTATATTTAGCGTGCTGGTTGATTGGCAAACCCTCACTCACGGGAGTTAGGTAGACTCCTCACGTAAATACTGGTTTGGCAATACTGGGCCCCATAAAATGCGGAGATTGATTGTATTACCTGGTAGGTGTTGTCAAAGCTGTCATACATGAATCTGGTGATCAAGGAGGTCTTCCCCACTAGAAAAGAGAAAAACAGGTTCAAGGAACAGTTTTTAGTATGAGATTAGAACAAGTGACCACAAACTGTGTTCCAGTTTTAACTGGTGTTCCATCAATCAACACCGTGCAATTAAACTGGCCATGAGGAAAGAGAAGTCAGTTGATGTAACTATGGCAACAGTAACTTCCATTTTTCTGAAAGCCATTCAGATATTTGAGAAATAAAGTTAAATGCACAAAAAAAGCAAGCAAACAATAGGTCCAACTACAACATTAACTTCAAAATATGGTGTTTGATTTCAACATTTAGCCAGTTGTGCCCATTCTCAAAAGTGACTTAGGTCCAGATCCACAAAGGTATTTAGGTTCCTAACTTCCACAGACTTCAGTGGGAGTTTGGAGCCTAAACATCTTTGACCTTTGATCTCCATTAGGCCACACTACAGATGCACAGGGCATAATTAGCAGTCACAGTGTAGAAGAAAGACAAGTATAGTTGGTATTGCAAGACAGGATTAAAGGGCTCTGGTGAAGTTAGCCCTCTGCCCACAAAACACCTGGATAGGATCTAGTGTATGCTCCTTACCACCACTCAGCTTCAATCCACCCTTGCAGACAACAGATGAATTACCCCTTGCAGCATATATAGGTGTATGCAGTGGTAAACAGCTGCCACATTCCACCTGGTACAGGCTGCATTTCAGGATCGGTAGGGGAGGCAGATCACATAATACCTTAGATCCTGTATCATGCCATTGTTAATGGCTCTCCACCACTACATTTACTAGTATTGGGTTCCTCAATGGCGTTTACCAGAGATTTCAAAGCACTCTGTAAACGTCTCATGTCTCCCTGAAAGATGGGTAAGTAGTAACACACGCATTGTAAATCAAGAACACTAAGGCAGCTAGCCTCTGTGTAACACAGTCAGCGGCTGAGTTGGGATGAAAACAATTTCCCTGACTCTCAAACTCCTTTTCTACCTAGTACGCCACTTCCTCTTATTCCTGGACCAGTTTAGGCTAGAAGGCACAAGCAGGAAGATACAGGAGCTGGAGCGTGATGCTGGTGAAACCAAACCCTTTCTAATGCCTCATCACAGCCTGGCATTTTAAAATCCTTGCACGGTACTTCTAGCACTAAGTAGCTGTCATGCACAACATCTTACTGTTGTACTCTGCACCACCATATCACCTTCCACGAGCACCAAGGCAACGATTTCCGTATAGGCAAGTTCAGGGAGTGCAGAAGAGAAGAGAAGGGAGAACTGCATTGCCTCCATGCTACTCACCCACACAACGCAGCTGCAGATGTGGCAGACATTTACATAGGGCTATAGACTTCGGCAATAGCCAGAGCTTCTCTGCTTCTGTGCCACTCAGAATCATAGAACCTTAGAAGATTAGAGCTGGAAGGGACCTCAGGAGCTATCTAGTCAAACCCCTTCCTCAAAGCAGGACTAACCTCAGCTAAATCATCCCAGCCAGGGCTTTGTCAAGTCGCACCTTAAAAACCCCCTAAGAATGGAGATTTCACCACCTCCCTAGGTAACCCATTCCAGTGCTTCACCACCCTCCTAGGGAAAAAGATTTTCCTAATATCCAACCTACACCTCCCGCACTGCAACTTGAGACCATTGCTGCTTGTTCCATTATCTGCCACCACTGAGAACAACCTAGCTCCATCCTCCCTGGAACCCACCTTCAGGTAGTTAAAGGCTGCTATCAAATCCCCCCTCACTCTTCTCTTCTACAGACTAAACAAGCCTAGTTCCCTCAGCCTCTCCTCATAAGCCATGTGCTCCAGCCCCCTAATCATTTTTGTTGCCTTCTGCTGGACTCTCTCCAACTTGTCCACATCCTTCATGTAGTGAGGGCCCAAAACTGGACACACTACTCCAAATTTGGCCTCACCAGTGCCGAATAGAGGGGAATAATCACTTCCCTTGATCTACTGGCAATGCTCCTACTAGTGCAGCCCAATATGCCGTTAGCCTTCCTGGCAACAAGAGTACACTGTTGACTCAGATCCAGCTTCTTGTCCACTGTAACCCCCAGGTCCTTTTCTGCAGAACTGTTGCCTAGCCTGTCAGTCCCCAGTCTGTAGCAGGGCATGGGATTCTTCCATCCTAAGTACAGGTCTCTGCACTTGTCCTTGTTGAACCTCATCAGATTTCTTTTGGCCGAATCCTCCAGTCTAGGTCACTCTGTATTCTATCCCTACCCTCCAGCGTATCTACCCTCCCCGCAGCTTAGTGTCATCTGCAAACTTGCTGAGGGTGCAACCCACCCCATCCTCCAGATCATTAATGAAGATGTTAAACAAAACTGACCCCAGGACCAACCCTTGGGGCACTCTGCTTGTTATCGGCTGCCAAATAGACATCGAGCCATTGATCACTACTCCTTGAGCCCGATGATCTAGCTAGCTTTCTATCCACCTTATAGTCCATTTATCCAACTCATAGTACTTTAACTTGCTGGCGAGAATGCTGTGGGAGACCATATAAAAAGTTTTGCTAAAAAGTCAAGATATACCATGTCCACGGCTTTTTCCTCCACCATCCACAGAGCCAGTCATCTCATCATAGAAGGCAATCAGGTTGCTCAAGCATGATTTGCCCTTGGTGAATCCAGGCTGACTATTCCTGATCACCTTCCTCTCTTCCAAGTGCCTCAAAATGGATTCCTTGAGGACCTGCTCCATGATTTTTCTGAGGACTGAGATGAGGCTGACTCATCTGTAATTCCCCAGTTCCTCCTCTTTCCCTTTTTTGAAGATGGGCACTATATTTGCCTTTTTTCCAGTCATCCAGGACCACCTCCAATTGCTACGAATTTTCAAAGATAATGGCCAATGGCTCTGCAATCACATCAGCCAACTTCCTCAGCACCCTCGGATGCACTGCATCCAGCCCCATGGACTTGTGCGTGTCCAGCCTTTCTAAATAGTCCTGAACCTGTTCTTGCACCACTGAGGGCTGCTCGCCTCCTCCCCATTCTATGCTGCCCAGTGCAGCAGTCTGGGAGCTGACCTTGTCTGTGAAGATGGGGGCAAAAAAAAGCATGGAGTACTTCAGCTTTTTCCACATCATCGGTCACTAGGTTGCCTCCCCCATTCAGTAAGGGGTCCGCACTTTCCCTGACCTTATTCTTGTTACTAATATACCGTATTTCCCCATGTATAAGATGCTCCCATGTATAAGACGCACCTTAATTTTGGGGCCCGAAATTTGAAAAAAAATGTACTACGGTAAAAAAATCTAAAACCACTGTATAAGACGCATCCAGTTTTTAGACCCCAAATTTTTCGAAAAAAGGTGCGTCTTATACATGGGGAAATACGGTACCTGTAGAAACCCTTCTTGTTACCCTCTCCTGTATTTCTGGATCTCTTGGAAGTAATCTCTGCAGAAATGCAATCCACCCGATCTCTTTCCTATCATTTGCCACACACCCCTACACCCTCCTTTCAATTACCTTTCCAGCACCAAATGGGGAGTGGAAGGGAAAGAAAAGGTGATTTGCGTTCGTTTCAATTCAAATTAAGCCCATTTCAACCTACATATTGGTAATTTGTGTACACTTCACTTTGGAGACTCTCCTTTTCCTTTAAGAGACAAAGATTCTTTACACAATGGATCAATAGTCATGTAATCATGTTAAGCTTGATACCGACTGTTTACCGTTTTAATTCCACGATGACTATTAAAATGTCACATTTCTAAGTGCAAACTTGCTTGAAGTGTCTAGGTAGAAGAGAGAGCTAAGTGATTAGAACCAACAGTATCTACTTTCCACTGGGTCTATAATTAAGGGGAATCAGTAAGTCTCCGATTCTGCAATTCATGGATTTAGATTTATATAAACAGACACCCACCCTTAACTTAATACTGATTTTAAAGTTCCTACAATATTTGAGATAGACCCTGCATAAGACAATATTCCCACACCCTCTGTAACAAAACCAAAAGGCAAAGAAATGGCTCTATACATATATTCCCCACCTCTTAAAGGCCCCAAATGCCCCATGCTCCTTAGCTCTCCCCATGCACACAAAAGATTATAGGTGAGCCTTGAAGAATGCCCTGGAAGTCATCCTGGCTATTCCACACCAAGAAGAGTAAGCACAAGAGTCAGGCCACTCATGGAAGCTGTTTTGCCATCAGTTTCTTGCTATCAAAGGCTCTGGGTATGTCTACACTACAACAGCTAAGCTACAGCACTGCAGCGGCAGCGTAGACACGTCCCACATCAATGAAAGGGGTTTTTCCTTTGATGTAGTTTAATCCACCTCTCTGAGAAGCAGTAACTAAGTCAACAGTATAGTTCTTCCGTCAACCTAGTTGTGAGTACAGTGGGCATTAGATCAACCTACGTCACACAGGGTGTGAAATTTTTCACAGCCCTGAGTGATGTAGCTAAGTCAATCTAATTTTTAGGTGTAGACCAGGCTTCAGCCTACACAAGGAGAAGGAGATGGGTTCTAGTCAATGTTAGACACCATTTAGATCTCCTCATATGCTTTTACACATGACTGTCCACACCAGTGCTACGGAGTGATTAACAATGGTACATGTTGGTTAACTGATTTCCCCAGAATGCTATGACAGAAGAAATGAGTTAACCAACAAAACCTAAAAACTCATCCTGATCACAGCTGTAGTGCTGTCACACAGAGAGAAATGTGGTCTCAGGCAAGTCCAAATATCACTAGCCCCAGCTCTATACGGACATTCGACTAGGTATGAGACCGGGGGTTTGGTTGCACTTAAACATAGTTGCTTTAGAAGGATGTGAACATGGACCACATCCCACAGCTAATGCTCTGGTCTGGCCTATACTTAACACTTTGGGTGACATAACTACTGTGTTCAAGGGTGGGGGAAAATCCACTCCTGAGCACCATAGCTGTGCCAGTTTATCCACCCGTGCAGACACAGCAGGAGTAAGAGAAGAATGCTTCCATTGATTTTGCACCTGGCGTCCAGGAAGGTGGAGTTCCTACAGCATGGGAAAACCTCTTCCGTTGCTGTGGTCTGCATCCACACTATGGAGGTACAGTGGCATAGCAATGGCACTATAGCCATGCTGCTGCAGCACCCATAGCGCAGCCATGGCCTTTTCAAACAAGTTACTTATTGTTCATTCACCTTACACAGAGGAAGGGCCATGGAGCCAGAGTTCAGTTTGCTTTTCCCCTTATGTCACACCAGTTCAAGTTCCATTTTCACAATCTCAGTTTACAGTTCCACACCGAACACACACATCACTTACAGCACCCAAAACAAAGGGCTGATTTTACATAACGTTCTGTTTCGTGACAATATGTTTTGTGGAGAGGAGAATTAAAGCTGAACTCAGACAGCAAAGCCATCAAACATGGGTTAAGGCTGCTTAAACGATCATCTCTGTTAAAATATGGGGGGAAGAGGGGAAGGAAGAAACAAACCCAGGCTTGCGGGGCTTGTGCTGACACTTGAAAAATAGCTGCATAGACGGCGCTTTGAAGTTGTGTGTCAAGCTCTAAAGCCTCTAGTCTTCAGAACCTGAGCTCCAGCCCAACCCACAACTTCAAAGCGCTGTCTATACAGCTCGCTTTACAGCGCTAGCACGAACCGGAGTCTGTTGATCCGGGCTGGGAGGCTTGCTGCTGCAGGCTGTGTAGACATACCGCTAAAGACAAACACACAAGGGCAAAATCCAGAAACTTGGTTGGCGCTATGAAGGAAACCAGAGGAAAGCAGAGAAGGAGACCAGTGTGAGCCTTCGGCCATGTCTGAATGAGTGAAAGGAGGGAAAATACCCTATCACGTTAGATCAATCTGATTGAAAAGCCTCATTCAGAAGCAAGTTCACACGTTTAAATCAGTGTTAGCTCTCTGTACTGTAGCCCATGTTCTCCTCTAAGCTACAACACAGCCAACCAGCAAGGTTTCACACACATCACCCTGCCTCTTAACATGAATGCAGTCAGTGCCTTGGTAAAAAAAGGATTTCAGGGTCATGGTGGACAAACACCTCAACACAGGCTTCCAGTGCAATGCTGTGGCAAAAAGGGCTAATGCTATTCTAGAAACAGAGGTGTAGCGAGTTAGAGAAGGGAAGTGATTGTACCTCTATATGGCATCAGTGAGACCAATGGTAGAATAACTGCAGGTTCTGGTGCTCACTTTTTAAAAGGGATATTGAAAAACTGGAGAGGATGCAGGAAAGAACCACAAAAGTGATTAAGGGCAGGGGGGAAAAGGCCTTATACTGAGAGACTTAAAGAGCTCAAATTGGTTAAGCTTGACAAAATGAGTGAACTTTATCTTGATTAGTCTGGAAGTACCTTCACAGGGAGAAAATACCCGGTACTGAAGGGCTCTTTAATCTAGCAGAGAAAGGCAGAACAAGAACCCATGGCTGGAAGTTGTAGCCAGACAAATTCCAATTAGAAACAAGAGACACACATTTTTAACAGTGCAGCTCACTAACCACTGGAACGAACTAGCAAGGGAAGTCATAGGTTCTCCATCTCTTGATGTTGTCGGCTCAAGACTGGATGCCTTTTTGGAAGATATGCTTCAGTCAAACAAATTATTGGGCTCAATACAGGGGTTAATGGATGATATTCTATGGCCTGTCAGACTATGATCTAATGGTTCCTTTGGCCTTAAATTCTATGAACTCGAGAGCTTACACCTTTTTTTTTTGGTTAGTCACACTATATCCAATTATACAGAAGGAGGGTCTCATCAGAAAAGTGACTACATAAAATGGCACCTTGTTAACATATTCACTGTGTGTAACTGGAGTCCAATCAGATGACTGTTTTGCTTTTTTCACTCCTGCCAGCACTGCAGTGCCTATGGTACAGTGAGCTGGCAGTTAGGGAAAAAAAATTTAGTTATCAACAGCATATTTGAAAGCCAAAATAGCTGCTTTTAGATTTACTTCCTAGTGACTCTGCAAAATAAGGAAAATCAAAGGTGAGATCCAGCAGTCACAGGCTGGATTGTATATAATGAGGTAAGATGTCACAGCAGGGAGTTTTTGGAAATGATGAAAGGCTGGCAAATAAAAACAGATAAAATGGAAAAGAAAATCAAATTTTGTTCTCGTACAATGCACCAGACCCAGATTCTGGGAACTTGTTTGACCTTGCACGAGACAGAAAAACATTAAGGAAGCTAAAAATCAGACTCGGGAGTTTTTTGCCTGTGCAGATTGGTTACAAGGTTAGCCCTGACCTGGAGTATACAACAAAAGGTAAATCCTTACCAGGTTCTATTCATATCGCTGTAGCTTAATCTCCTCTGTCCATTTCAGAGCTGAAAGGCCACCGTCTCCAACTCTGGGTCTCTCCCTTTTTAGACTTGCTCAGGTGACTTTCCCCAGCTGTGAGTAGCTCCATGTGAATTTGAACCCATAGCTCTCTGCAGTTCAGCATCCAGGGCTAACTTCACCTAAGGCTGTCACTGCAATCCACGCTCCTTTCTATTAAACTAGATCAATGTAGGGGTTCAACAGGTGCCCTGGTTTGGGAGGCGGAAGGAAAGCTACTCTAAAAAACTATCAAAATTCACAAGTGGAAGCAATCTGATTCACTTACCAAAGACTTGTCACCCTCTGCACCTGAACTGGGGGTAGGAGATATTGAATGGTTCTGGATGCTACACAAAATACAATTATTTTTCATTTGTAGTTAACTGGTTCAAAAGCAGCCCAGGTCACTAACGGCCAGTCAAGTCTGGTGGTATACAAGAAATGAGCTGATGACCTCAGTTCGGTTCCTAGTGAAGCTGTCCATGTCAGATACCACCACTTTGAACCCCCGCGGACGGTTTCTACAGAAGCCAAGGATCACATGCGCAGAGAGACTAGAGGCAGGTCAGAAGTGAAAGATGAAGGGCAGCTTTCAGAACCACTGGTCATGCTAGATCTGTCATGGGGCTAGAAGACATCAGATTCAGTCGGGTACCTAAATTTGCCTCTTTTAAAACAACAACAAAAAATTACCTAAGCCAAATGCATGAAAGGCAGCAACCAACAGTGGAAAGATTCAGACATTCCTTCTGCTTCCCCCAGCAGTTATTTAAAGGGGATAGGATGAAGTTTTCCCAGCTCCAAGAGCCAATTCCACTAACAACAACTCACGGGCTCCCCCCAAGGAAACCATATTGTTGGTGGGAAAGAAGAGCAAGATTATACAGCCTTTGCCAGTGAGAAGAATGCAGCTCCCAGAGGGCTTTTAAAAGCAGATGCTGATCAGCCTAAGGCAGATCTACTCTGCTCTGCCTGCAACAGTGCTGTCATATCTCCCCTCTCAAGCAGACAGGACTTGGATGATTCCTCCTCCTTGCTCATATATACTCAACTCTCCTCAGCACCCTAAATTAAGCTCCTTGCAGGGGGAACTATCTTAAAAGCACAGTGCGAGGATGTGACCATTCCGCACGTCGTAGCAGTCAAAGGGCAAGATCTCACATGAGCTGCTGGATGCCCTCAACGCCAATACAATGCGAGTGCAGGTTGCACAGTGCCCTGCAAGACTGGGGCACTGAAAAGAGCATGTTACGGTATATAAAGGTGGGAAACATGCTTGTCCAGGGAGACGTAGTCTGGGACCACCAATTCATTTCACACGGGCCAGAGGGCTAAGATGGCAGTAACTTGGAGCCAGGTTTACAAAGGTATTTAGGCATCTAAAGATGTAATCAGACAACCTGGAGCATTTTAGAGTGTGCCTAACTCTCAATGACTTCAACGGGGATTTGGTGCTTTTATAAGCCCCACTGGGTGCCAACCCGCACTTACCGACGCATAAATGACTTTGTAAATCAGGCCTTGGATCATTACTAACCTAGGCTAGATCTGAACCAGGCTCTAATTACTGCCATCCAATTTAAGCCATCCAGCCCCCATATGTTATATTGCTTTTTTAAATACTAAGTCTTTTTCTAAGTTAATAAAACAAAAACACAAACCATTTCTATACAGTACTTTGTGAACTGGCCCTTCTCTATGGATCACTTCCTTACAAAAAATCTGTATTCAGAAATCAAAGTACATAGAAACTGATCAAGCCAATTTGACGAGTGTCCTATGTTAGGAAGGCTAGAGCCAAATGAGATGCATTGGAGTATTCAGATACAATTGAAAGCATGGTGCTAAGCTTCTAGTTCTAATAGTTTCCATCGGACAGAAATTACCATGCAGATTTAAAGTTTATCTGCTTCCTGAAAGACGTTGTGTTACCCTGCTTCCGTTGCACTGCATACTAGAGATGTAGACACCCCATACAAGCCATCCACTAATGAAACTGATTAATAACAGTAGGTTTCTTCTATTCTTTTGTGCCAGCACTAACAGTACACGCTATTGGCCACTACTAGCAGTGCAACAAAGTGCTCTGTGTTTCATGCTATAATGAGCTGGGAGTCAGGGATGGAAAAGACCCATTAGATCATGCAAATCATCTTCCTGCCAAGGCAGGATTAGAAGGTCATTTGTTGCCGGGCAGAATTTGGTAAGGAGTTCAGGCAAAGTAATTAAAAGTGATTCACAAAGGAAAAAGACATTGGGATTGTGCTGCTTTTGCTTCTTTATGATGTAAAAAGATAGACAGCCCTTCCCATCTTTTTTTAGGGGACTGCTTGTTTTACATTAGAAATTCAGGCTTCCTACCTACATGAAGTCTTCCAGGAAAAATAGGGATGACAAATGTTAAGGTGCCACAGAGATAGAAAGCAGTGAAACCTGATAGAGTGGAAGGGATTTTTATTCAGCTCTCTTAAAATATTGATAACCCCCTATTGCACTCGCTCGCTCGCGCACACACACAGAGGAGAAAAACTGGGAGACAAAAAAAGCAAGCGTTAAAAAACTCAATATCCCCTGCCTTCTTCAGTAAAAAGCTGAGAAAACTTCCAATCCACTTCTCCAGGTCCTCCAAGAATTCCTCTAGTAAAACCAAGGCTCAACATATTCTTGTTATTTCTAAAGGTAAAAACTAAGCAGAGGAATATTTTAAAAGACTTTCAGACTGCTTTGTACATAAGGAAGCAAAAAAAAAAAAAAAAAAAGGCATAAACCTAAGTTCCTATCCCACACTTCACGTGTCTCTTTTAAGGGGAGATAGTTGAGGGTGTGGATACTGGGAAGCTACAAGTTATGCATCCTATCTAAGGGAGCTCAGTGTAGAATCTGCAGTGTAGGTTTCTAAAGCTATTCCTACTGGCTTTTGTTTATACTAGGACTAGTAATTCACCATGGTGCACTTCACCAGTGACAGCTGCAGTGCAAGGCATTTTTATTGTCATCTAATCCTGTTCTGTGTCTAACCCCACTCATGGCAGGGTCAGATGATCTGACGTTGCACTACAGCTACCACTGACAAAGCTGCACTATGGTAAATTACAGGTCCTAGAGGTTTTCTAATTGTTGATCTCAAACCAATCTTCAATATATCGGACATTCATGGGACCTCAAAGATCGGAGAGATGAGAACATGGAAACAAGAGGGATAGGGTATGGCAGAGCTAGAAATGAAAGCCACAGAAAGGGAAGAAGTGAAGCTGAGCAGAAGGACAGCATACTGGAGGATGATGCATGAAAGCCTTTTTTAGATTCTTATTTCAAAAGAAACCCCAAAGGTGGGCATATTCATACTTGACTTAAATGATCCATGTGAGCCAGTCATCAAGGAAATTTATTTTTAGAATGTCAGCCCACTCTCCCACTACAGATGGGGAGCATGAGAGAGATTAAAGCAGTTTATTTAAAAAATCCTCCTCTGTATTCTCCACTGTCATGCAATGGAAATTCTGCCCCATTCCCCAAAGCAGTAAGCAGAGCATGCTGATTCTCTTCTGAATGCAAGCAGAGACAGCAGCAACCAATATTCATTTATTTACTTAATTCCAGAAAGTGTATTATTGTTTCTAAGTTTACTTAAGATGAAAGTTGTCTTTTGGAATGTCAGGAATAAAGAGGATAGAGAAAGTCCTGTTTATCAGAAGGTAGCAGTGAAATGGACCTTTCAGCTCATGAAGTTCAGCCCTTTCCTTCATACTACAGGCTTTGCTTACAGAAGTTTTCATCCTTAAATATTGTTCATTGCTGAAACTCAATAGCTGTTCCATTATCAAATTGCTCCTGCTGTTCAGAAGATGCTCTTTTTGTGTAAATGAACTGCCATAACAGATCAAACCAATGGAACATCTAATCCAATATCTTGTCTCCAACAGTGGCCAGTACCAGAAGCTTCAGAGAAAAGAAAAGCCCTGGAGTGGAGAATTATGAAATAAACCTGCCCATAGAAGTTTATTCCTAACCCCTATCAATTTGTAGTTTTCACACCCTAAAGCATGAGTCGTGTGTCTCACCTAAACATGATCTTTAATTGTCAAATTTGTTACTTGTAACAAATCTTTAGTCAAACTCAAGCTAGTGTATATTTCCTTGGACAGGAAAGAGGACTACTGAATGTCTAAGTATCAGGGAATAACAGTATATTCTGGTCACCCATGGTGTTACCAACTATAGAAATGCTTTCCAGCCCAGTTTCTAGAATTGAACTGGGGCTCCTATTGATTCCGGAAGCTGGGAACATTATGTGCTGTTACCACTGGAGAGAACTGTATAAGTCAGGCTAGTATTTGCTGTTGCATTATACTGAACAAGCAGGAGGTTTCTTTGTATATGTACACAAAAGTAGTTTAAGGAGTTTCTTTTCCAGAGCATTCATCCCCAGCCAAGTTAAAAATCTGGGTTGTAAACTTATGTCCTGTTTCTGTAAAAGACAGATTTTCTTTGTTCAGAAATTATTTAAGATTCTTTTCAATAAGTCATTTACTAAGTGTCAAATACACAGGAAGTTAAAGGGATTTGGGGTTAGAATCCATATTTAAGAAAAATCAGATACTTGCATTTTCTTGTATTAGTCAACACACAATTATTAAAACAAAGTATTATTTTGCAGTTTGCAGATTTTATATTTCATTCATCCAAGACAATGAAAACAGATTAGTCAATTTCATCATTTAGTCAGTTTCACTTCCTGGCACCCACATGAAGCAGGATCAGCCCAGGCTGAAGAACAGTTTTATAGCCTGCATCAAATATGTGGAAAACGTCCCCACCAGCCTTTACAAGCATATTAAACTCAAGTTAATTGGAAATCAACTAACTCAAGGTAAAAAAAAGTTTAGTGAAGATAAGCCCTCGCGCTAGGCATACATCAATTTGATATTGTCCTTTTGTCAGAGTTGCCATTTTCTGGTACTGCTGATGCTGTACTCTCTGACAGGTGTAATTAACAGGTACATTCCTGTACTTGACAGGAACTGTGGACAAATGGGAATTTGCAGAGCTGAAACTTGTGCATGCAATACATTTTTCATCTTATCTGAGGTTTGGTGGCATTTCATTAACCAAACTACCAATACTACTACCAACACCATCACTGTCTAAGATAGCTACAAATCCTCCTGTTTAATAAGTGGTTCATAAGGGATATGAAGGACGGGGATAGTGGCTGTGTGAATCGATTTGGGGAGAGCATTTAATAGATAAGAGGCAGTGGGGAAGAAATCATGGAGATTTCATAGGAGTAAACTATCACTGTTAGCAGAGCAATGGGAAAGAGTCACAACCTGGTATAAGAGAATGGTAAGGAGAGGGGCGCTAAATTGGGAAAAGTCTTGACAAGTAAAGGCTAGAAGTTGGCCTGTGATGCAGTGGAAAAAGAGAAGCCTCAGAAGGGACTCAAAAGGGTGGGAGGGTAACACCAAAACAACTAGGAAGACAGGTGTTGACAGCAGTATTTTGAATAGACTTTGCTACTGGAATTTTATCTGCCTTCTGGCTGGAGAAAATGAGATTGGACTACAGCAAACATGAGATAATGGCCTAGATTTTGAAAGCTACAACCTGCCCAGCAATGGAGTTAGAACTTGTCTACACAGGGAAACTATTGCAAAATAAGTTAGGAAGTGAATTTGAAGTACAACAGCTATTTCACACTAGCTCCTGGGGCGGGCACTCATTCTGCACTAAGAGTGCCTTTGTGCATTTTAGCTTAAACTAATACAAAGTAGCTATTCCGGGCTACTTCCCTATGTAGACAAGCCCTTGGAATTAGACAAACCAGTGCTGAGGTATTTCTAGAGCACTTAATCACTGTAGTATCTAAGATGAATAAAGGATCAGAACAAAGAGCCAGAGGATAAATCTGAAGTTTATCTGCCTATCCTATAGTCTGAATTTTTCATCCTGTAAACACTGATGGCACAGTCATACCAATTCACTTACTGGTGCAATGCATGCACACAGTGAAATTTGTGTTGTATGGTGAGAGTATTTCAGGGAGCTTAAGTCCACTGTACTTCTCACCAGAATCAGCAGCTGCTATTTCAGACACATTAAGTCAGTGACAGGACAGCAGAAAGGCATAAAACTGCCACCATAAATTCTACAAATTAGCAAGGATATAGTGATGGGTCCACATGAATTCAAATTCAGGCGAGTGGGAGAGTGGAGTATAATTGTCCCTTTGGAGTGTCACTTCAAAGGAAGATACCTGCTCCAACTGAATCGCCTCTTGCAATTATGCATGCAGGAAGTAGGTTGGCTCAAGTCCTTAACAGCACCAGTCTGCTACACCACCGGCTTTCTCCCCCACCTTCTCATCCCCTGAAGTTAAAACAGAGCTGACAGAACTAGACAGTACAGTCTAGGGTAACAGATCTATTAAAATTCATCAGCCTAAATTCGTGTCATATTTTTCTCCTTTTACCATTTCTGCCTGTTTCCCTATACATTCTCTTCCCTTGCCTTTGTTTCTACCAAACACACTTTCTCCTTTCAGAGGCCAGAGCTGTGCCCTTCCTGTGTTCTCTTCCTTCCCACTCCATTCACACACACTCTGTTCCCTGTTCTTATCCTGTAGCTGTCCACAGCTCCAAGTGTCTGAAAAGTTCCCTTTAACTCTGGATGTCTGAAGTGCTTGTTATGCAGACCTTAGTCGTTTGTGTGTCTGCTGCCTTAAAGGCTGACTCCTGCAATGAACAACTAGAGTCAACCCACAAAATCTCCATGGAAATCCCAGGTAGCATAGGACGCAACATGAAGTGGGCCAGAATGAACTCAATAACTGGATGCAATTCAAAGTTATGGTAATTATCTTCAAAGCCATAAATGACCGCGGACCCAGCTCCGTGAGAGACCTTTTACCTAACACTTCATTGTGGCAGAGGAGATTGACTGGGTAGCACTTGCTTACAGATGCAAAATTTAACACTATCTGGTACCAAGATTCCATAGTTGAGAACTCCCATAACTGGAATTCAATCCCCCTTGGCAGCCCTCAAGCTAAAGTTATGATCTCCAGGGCAAGATACATTTAATGAAAATTCAAGCACAAAATACTTCCCAGTGGCCATGATGAGAAGCGCTATAGAAGCTAGTGACAACGAGATATTTGACTTAAGAGAAGCAGCTACAAAATATAACCTTGGAGAAACCCAAATATCTATGAATCCATCATTTGAAGCTGTACTGGCATCCAAGCCTCAAGCACATATCTACTGGAAGGTTAAGTATTGCTCACCTCAGACCCTTCCCGGCTCAAACTGGGTTACAATCCCTGCCATTATCTTTCAGTTCTCACAACTCATCACCTTTTGCACCCATTAAATTTTTTTATCTGGGGAAAGGATGTGATAAGAGGACTGCCTCTTCCAGCATCACCAGAACTGTGAACTCTACAAGATGACAGTGAATTCAGGCAAAGTGCACCACCTGACAGAAGAATGAATGAAAGAACCAGTGCTGTACTTCAGGAGTGTGCTCCTGCTCCCCCACCACTGGCAATCTCTATCCCACAGTTGCACAATTTATCATACAAGCTTGACTGATATAATAAGGTACCTAGAGCCATTTTCTTTCTAATCTTAAAGTTATTCTCTTGATACTGTAATTAACTGCATCTCAGCCCTTAAGAAGATTCAATCCAAAATGGACTTTGCCTCGCAAGTCAGAAGAGCTACATTAAGGCTGAGAAAAACGAACAGGCATCTGATCCAGAGTCAACTTGGGGGAGGGGAGAGAAGGGGAGGAAGGAGAGGAGAAGGCAACTAGACTTCCTCATTATTGCATCTGGACAAAAATAAATACTGTACAAAAAAAGCTAGAATATTTGAAATTCTCTGAATTAACTTGGATTTTAACAGGTAAAAATCAAGTGCCCTCAAATAGGGCAGAATTGTTAAGAAATTTTGAGAAGATCCTTCAACAAAAAGCAATATCTAGACCTCAGGAGACCTTCATGCTTCCCAGCAACTCCACAAAACCAGAGGTTTAAGCATTAACCTATTAGCTCACTAGCACTAGGCAGCCTTCAGCATGCATCTGCTAAGACAAAGCCTGAGGTTTCTGTTTGTTTTTTTAAAAAAGGGACAGACGATCAGCTAAGTATACAAGCCTAAATGGATGGTAGAAAGTCTGCATAAATATTTATGACTGTCTGGTGCAGAGCAAGCAGGAAGGGAAGCAACAGAGTGGAGTGAAATGGCATGAAATAATGAGGGATGACATCTACCTAGCAGCCGAAACACACACACACACACACACACACACACACACACACACACACACACACACACACACACACACACTTTATGTCAATGGTTGGCATGATCAACTGCAGCTTATCCAAAAGTATTATACTAACGGGAACAGTACAGAACAGAAGAGCAAGAATGTAGGTAATGGCTCCATTTTGAATGTGAAGATGTAAACTGCATAGAAATTAAAGTCCTGTGTTTAACGTTTACATTTCTGACAAGTTTAGTTTCTCTCTCTCCAGGAGATACACAGGCACATGAGAACTAAAATTCTCTGTAAAGGACCGTAATCAGTTACACAATTGGTCCCTTGGAAAAATGTCTGACATTCATTTGTATTGCTGCCCCCAGAAGTTAGTGAAACATATGACTACTCAAATACATTGCATGCAGGCAAACTGTTTTTTAAAAAAAGGAAGGTGGGCACCATTTCAAAGCCATCTGTTATTCCTCACACTGAGATTACCCAAATTTCCCCTCCTCAACTGAGAATTTAACTGCTCATAAAGGTTGATTTTTAATAACTTGTACTGTAAATGGTTACACATGCTCTGTTTATATCAACATATGCAAGAAATAACATGCATTTTAGAGCTAGCTACTGACCATGCTATAGGCCCTGATAGGAAAACAGTGTTTATTTCCTGCTGGCTTATCACAATCGGTTTGTCACCTGTGCAGACTGAAGGGTTCCGTTCCAGTCAGTCTGGCAATAACCAATGTAAACAAGCATTTTCATGCTTACTTGTTGGCTGACTGTTTTCTCCTGGTAAGCATTTCCATTATGTACAGAAAGGGACCAGTTACTCCCCTATAGCCATTAACCAGTAATCAAGTGATTAAGACTCCAGTAGTTCCTTTAGGAAACAGACAACTGGGACAAAGGGAAATGAGCTAATTTGAGGAGCCCGGTATATTAGGATGAGTTGGTGTCCAGGACTTGTTTCCAAATGGGTGCCTGCATTAGTGGAGCCAGATCACAGAAAATGAACATTTGCATTGCAGTTTTTTGGCTGGGAAGGAGCAGATCCTGATTGGGCTGAGAATCATCAGTCAAGACAAGGAAGAATGGAGGTTTAAGAAGATTTGCTGACTAATGAAGAAAAGTCTCCAAGATCTGGCTGAAGGCCACATCTGATATGTCTGAATGAAGTTTAATGGTGTCTTGTGAAAGTGTGAACATACAGTGAGCTCCGTTCTTCCACATATGCTTCTTGCATGTCAGTCTAAGAGACTGCCATTGCCCCAGCTTGGGGATGCAGTCTTGAATCTATGACTTGGTCTACACTAAGAATTTATGTCTGTATAACTGTCACTCAGGGTGTGGAAAACCCTAACCCCCAGTATAGACAACACTATGTCAACCGGAGGGCTTTTCCCAGGGAGGTGGAGAACCCATGCCGATGGAAGACGCTCTCCTATTGGTATAGGTAGTGTCTTCACTAAGCGCTACAGCGGCACCATTGCAGCACTGTCAGTGTAGACAAGCCCTATGTAATTTACTCTTTGAAGAGAAGGAAAAAGGGATTCCTATTTTCTGAGCATGGCTGCCAGGAAAAAGTCGATGTTAAGTGTTCTAACACGCAGGGTGTGTCAGGCTCTTTGACTTGAGGGAACTGGAGGGAAGCGTATGGGGCAGGGTAACAACCATCATGGAAAAGATGCCCTGGTTATTGAAGTATAAGTTTCATTCAGAAGATATTTGGGAGATTTTGGTAAAAGGGGTAATGAGGCAGGAGTCACCTATAGGAAGCTCCAGGGGATAATTTTGTTTCAAGTTCAGTCTGCTGTGAGGTGTCCAAAATTAGGGCAGGTTGTGTTCTGATAGCTTCTTCATCCACATTGATAGACTACTTCATTCCGAGATTAGCCTTTTGCTTCTTGCATCCTTTTATTTATAAGCTCCAATACTACTGTATTAGAAACATAGGAACTGTCAACTGATCAGACCCACATGGTTCAATTTCATCTAGCCCAACATCGCATCTCCAACAGTTGCCAGACAAGCTGATGCAAAAGAAGATGCAAGAAATCATGCAGAAAGCAGCAACAGAATAAGCTGCCCCCGACCCCCTCCCAGAGGAAAACATTTCATCTTAACACCCAATGTTCAAGGATGGCTTATGCCCTGGAACTCGAGGGTTTATATGCCTAGTCTATTCCAATAAATCAACATTCTGCGTGTGTATTTCAATGTTTAATCCAATCTGAATCCCATTAAGGTCTTGGCCTCAATGATATCTTGGGGAAATATGTTCCCCAGACTCATCATGCATTGTGTGAAACAAACCTCTATTCTGAATTTCCCACCTTCCAATTTTTGTTGCATATCCCCATGGTCTTGGATTGTGAAATAAGGTGAAGAGAAGTCTCCAATTTACCTTCTCTACTTATTTATCATGTCAATTTAAGGATCCACCTCTGTAGCTACAGATCTCTGAAACTGGTATTGACCATCCTGACGCTGTTCTCAATTCTAGAACGGTAATTTGAGCCCAGGTTTCCCAAAAAGAAGCAATTCTGCTCACAACCGGGACAGCAAGAAGGCTGGGCAGAGAATCTCAGTTATTTGTGTGGGTTTTTATTATGCCTTGGGAAGATCTAAGCTGATCTACCACAGAAACATGGGGAAAACTCCCAGCTAGTTTGGGCGAGTGTTTCAGTAAAAGGTTCCTTCAATAAAGAGTGTTTGCCCTAGTCTGTCTAATGAACTGCCTTTGGTAGCTGCTTATTTTGGTATGTGACAAGGAAAAGGAAGCCTCTCTACATACTTTAGAAGCAGCATATTTCCATACCATCCCTGAAGGAAGGAACAATGTATTTAGAGTTTTCACAGCCTGCTTAGTGACCTGAAACAGCTTCTGCTGATCTCCAAGATTTTCTGTTGAGGA
The DNA here is from genome assembly GCF_026122565.2 of Emydura macquarii macquarii. NCBI lineage: Eukaryota > Metazoa > Chordata > Testudines > Chelidae > Emydura > Emydura macquarii. The sequence goes on from NW_027133465.1 coordinate 7,029,609, forward strand.
AACCACATTAAATGACAACAAAAACCTTTTGGATGGGTGGCTGTCGGGGGAAGAGGAGAGGTCTGTCACATCCCCACCTAGGAGGGCCAGGGTAGCAGACACATCAGGCTTTTCACTAAACTCCATTTCTGAACAACACTACAGGAAAATCCAGTTATGGGTGTTAGAGGGCAAGACTGCATATTGTGCACCTACTGGAAGGAACAAAGGCAGAGGCCCATCTGTAAAAAGCCGCTCATAAACATGGCTGCTCCATCAGAGACAGAAAGCGCATTGAGACAGACATCCCAGAAGATGGCTATAGATGTGAAAATGCTGCGCTTTCATTGGCTGTCGGAAGAGGGATTCAGCCCACATTGGTGGCACCTGGATCCCAGAAATACTCTTTCACGGGAACACACCCCAGAAACTAACAGGAAGAGATGACAAAACAATCTCAAAGCCCAGGACAATGACAGAACAGCTCTGATGTCATAGAAAGTCCAGATCATTTTTTTTTTTTTTTTAAGAGCATGAAAGCTAAAAAACAACATTTTCCCTAGAGACTGAAGGAGAACCTGATCAGCTCTTCCAAAGAGCAAGCGCCAGACTTACTGGCACCACTGCACCTCTGCGCAACACCTGCTAGAGCATCCTCAACATGCACCTCACTAATCACTTAGAACAAGAGCACAATGAGGAGTTTCACACCGGCAAGCCTCTGCTTTCAAAACACTGGAGCTGCAGGACCACTTTATAGGCAACACTTTGTTACTCGCTCCCCTGGTGTTTAGGAAAGCTCAGTGACCCGAAGTGTTAAACTCCAAACACAATCTTTTAAAATGGCACCAAATGGACATGAAATTGCCTTACCAAGCACAGTAATTTAATTCCTCTCAAGGATCCCCCTTCATCTAATCAATTTCACTAAGATTCAAATGCCACAATAGAAAGAAAATTGATTTCTATAGCTGACAGCTACATATTGAAGGATAACTAGATAATGGTCTACTATGCCACAGATCTAAGAGCTGAACGCCATTTAAGTACATTTTTAATTCTGTTTCTAGGCATTTCAAGACCGGCAGGGAGAGGAAAAAATTGGCACTTGTACTTAAAAGTTTACCATTAGCCAAAAGGTGGGAAAAGGTATTTTCTATTAAGATCTCTTTCAGACACAAGATCGTTTACCACCTGAGCAGCTTTTAAGACCTTGGCTTTATTTTGCATTTGATTCAGTAAGCGGCACATTTTATACAGAGATAGCCAAAGCAAGTTTATTTTGCACAATGTATGATGCTGGAAGTCAGCAACAGTACTGATTAGCTCACTCATACTACATGTTTAATGCACAAGGCCACAGCTCTGATAACGCAAGCAGCCAAAAGTCCCAGCAGGGGCTGAGATTCACAATGAAACCACATCCTTTCTGAAATGCTATTCTACAGCACAGAAGTAGTTTCTTGATCACTAGGATGACAGCTTCCTTGGAGACAAGTCAATATTCTATGTCCACCCTGGGAATAGATCCAGGCTAGTGACTGTGGTTGTAATCGAGAGCCCTCCTTGACCAGCTCTGCAGGATTTCAAAGAGTTCCCCAGCAGCCTTTGAGACATTGAATTGGGAAGCAGAGGGGGAAGCTCAGTTTTGATTGATATCAAAGCTGAAGATTTTAAAAGAGCAAGAATCCATTCTGTTGTAATTAGCCAAGCTTTGAACAGCAGAAGTACTGGAGCTGTGAAGGAACACTATATTCTTCTTTGGAAGGCTAAATGATGCAATACTATCCCTAAGGGTGTGTCTGCACCGCAATCAAAGGGTTTGACTGCAGCTGAAATAGACATACCCCAGCTAGGCTTAAGTCTGGCGAGCTTGGGTACTGGAGCTGTGACGCTGCAGAAGTGCACACTTCAGCATGGGCTAGACCTGACTACATCAGGGGGTGAACAGCAGAAGCAGACAGGACGTCCACAAATAAGATTGACCAAGTAAGAGAAGGGACCAGAAATACTAATATAAAATCAGAATTTATTTCAGAAGACTTCTGTTTTACATCAGTTATCTAAGGTGGCTGAAATGCTAATTTCAAAGTTACAAGGAAAATAAATAGGAAGTTTAAATATTCACATTTCTCAGGGCTTTGTTCCACCTCATTTTATTGTAAATGATACTACTGAAAATGAGTAGCATGCTTGCACTCTAGGAACAAGCCTTGATAGCAATAGATTAATCAATCCATCCATCATAGGCAGACTAGATATTTTCCCCCCATGCCCCACTCAGTCTAGTAACATTTGGTCTTGTCTGAGGCCTCCCTAGGTACTGGTGCTGAATTCAAAACAAAGCTTCAAATATTCAAAAGAATGCAATGGGCATGCCAGAGAGAGCAGAACAACCAGTGGGTGGCGGAGCAGTTAAGTCAAGACACAAAAGGAAGAGCTACGAGAAGTGTATCCTTTTGGCTACTGGATTTTGCCCTGGGTTTCAGGGGCCTCAGAAGGAAATATCCCCAGATCCCAAAAGCTTTCACAACTGAAAATTCAGTTCGGTCCAACTCAGAGATTCACCCACTGACTGTTTAGTGACTGAAAACGTTGGGAAGCGTTATCACAACACGGATCACTAGTAAACCAAAAGGAAAAGGTAGATGTTTACAAGTTTTGTTACTATTACTCCTGGTTTCAGCCTTAGTCTTTGGACTTCAGCCACTGTATTCCATCCTTTAGGTATTAGCAAAGCAATCACCAGCACCAGATCTATTATCTCACAAACACACAAGACACTTTAAAAAACTTGCAACTCATGTATAACGGGTATTTAAAAAAAGTCTAAGTGAAAGCTACTGATATCCATGCTGAAAATTGATGTAGGCTATAAAATCAAATGCAACACACACTGAGGCTGGATGATATCAGTGGCTTAAACACAGACCAAGTTGGAAGCCACACGGACAAGCTACATGTAAAGCTGGACATCATAAAGACAGACCTTTGTATTTCAGCATCTAAGCACCATCTTTTTGCTCAAATGCAAATGCTTTAGAATCTGCATGAATGAAGGTAGCCCGCTCAAGATTCACTATTCTTCACCATGATTTAAATCACAACAAATGCTGCCATAGTTAATGCAAACAAAACAGTGAGGCTCTAATTACTAATGCGTGGCTAAGTCTCCCTTGGGATACAAGACAGCTCTTGTGGCTCTTTCAATAAAAATATATTGGGATAAACAGAAAACAAGGTTTTATTAAACTATCAGTAAAGAGCTGCATTTTTCATCAAAATAAGGAACATTTGAAAGAGCTCAATACTGACTGACTGCTTAAACACTAAATCAGTTACAGTTGAAATACCCCTTTTTGTGTATTTGGGTACTTTTAAAAACACATGGAACGCAGTGTTTTCTGAACAAAAATTCCTATCTTTAAATATTTTAGATTAGACTAAAACCACCACCACCTTGACTTAAGTAGTCATGTCTAGACAAGAGAAAGAACCCACATGGGCCAATGACATTGTCCAGTTCATAGATTACACTGCCATTCATCGCAGTCAGTCAAATTAAGTGTAACCACAACAATCAGCTGCGCATTTCCAAATCCCAATACAATGGAGTTATTTCTCCATTGTATTTCTCCAAGTAGTGGAAAACAGGAGATTGAAAATCTGCCACACGTTGCTAGTTAAGAGGGGTCAGAATCAAAGCACTATAGTATGAAAATAGGTAACGAAGTAACATCTTCTGGAGGTGCAATTCTATCTTGTTTCTTTCTCATTCATTTTAGACATTTCATTTCCTTTATAACACATGGTTTTAGTTATAATGGGTTTCAAGTTGCAGGAAGAGCTTCCTTTAATAAGACAAGACACATTATACTCATTGCTTCCTCCATTACCTTTGGCCACTTCAAAAATCTATTGCTGAGTAGTTAATCTGACAGAAACAGTGTGAGGAAAGTAATAAGGCATTTTGAATGCAGAGAGTCTGTTGATCAGTTCTAAATATTTCTAACATACCTACTACCATCATGGTCTGTAAGCATAATCAAAACAATAGAAAACAAACCATGAAAGACTCACTATCCTCCCCTTGCTTCCGGACATTTCAATGAAGCATGCATGTTAACATCTTCATTTTCAGGAAGGTTTTTGAGTGAAAGCTAATTTAAAAAGAGATGGGGGGTCTTGTGTTCTGAAGGTGAAAAGAGCTGTACTCTAGTCATTTGTAGAAGGAAGTTCTATAGCTGTAGCCAAAGACCCTGAAAAGTGCAGTTGCCATAATAGGTCATGGTCATGAAAAAGATGTGTAAAATATCTGGTGCTCTGCTCACTGAAGATTTTTAAGATCGACATCAGGATGTTAAAATGGATTCAGTACCAGATCAGGAGCCAGGATGGTGTGTTCAGAATCAGAGGATCAAGTTTCCCTTGTAATCAGGAAAGAAGATCGGCAGTTATGCTGTACCGTCTGGAGGTTCTTCATGGCGTTCACAGTTAACCCCAGATACAGCATGTTGCAGTAGCTGAAACTGGAAACAGCAAACGGATTCTATAGCCAAGGTCGTGTTAGACAGGAAAATCTGGACGCTCATACCATGGTGAGAGGACACAGAAAAATTACAGCAACCAGTTCGCATGAAGTCTTATTAACTCTGCTGACAGATTTCACCCTGTTTTTGAGAGGAAGCTTTTTAACTATGCATAGCAAAGTATCTCATTTCCAGATTGGTTTTTATAACCTAGAATATTAAATTCCTAATTTAGATGACAAATAGAATTCATACTAGACAATGCGCCACAGATTGTCACAGGAACTTTTCTGGGGAAAAAAATTGATGAAATCTTGTCTAGAAATATTGCTCTCTGCTTCAGTCAGGTGCTCTGAAAAAAGTACTGGTGAAGAAAATCTGCCCTTCCTTTAACAGCAGCGTGTCAGTTTAAATGACCTGACTTAAAATGCAAGCCTTCCCTCACTGAATAAATCCTATATTTAATTCCATTACTACAGACACCTTGGCACTGAAAGATGCAAGTGGAAGAGACTTCTAAGCAATTCTGTTAGGGAAAGTTTAAAAATGGATTTCACATTCCCAATGGAGCTGTGAATGAGAGTTAATTCAAGCTCCGTATGGACACTTGCACGCTCGATCAAGGTTCCCAAGACTGGTGAAATTGCAAAGTCCTCAACTTTGGATTGTCATTCAAGTGTCCTAATGGATGTCAAGTAGGACTACATTTAAATTGCGCTGGGTAGCAACAACAAGTGCAAAGGGTAAAACAGATTATGTTTAGTATTTACTTTATGCTCAGTCAGAAACACTGTCTCCATTTGTCTAGAATGTTTTACCCAAGTCTTTAAAACAGTTTCCTTAGCTATGTTAAGATTTCAAATGGGGCAATTCTGACAGTTTACACGGTTTGGGTAGATTTTCAAACACATGCAGCATTAGCCTAGCTCTGCTCCTATTTTAGGAGCTGTGGTAAAACTGCCAATGGCTTCAATGAGGGTATAAATGGCCAAACAGTGAGCACTTTTTAAAAAAAATATCCCACCCTTTACACTTTGCATTTATACCAAAATGCTGAAGACAAGTTATTTATATTTATTACATTAGCACTCAGGAGGTCCTAATGTGCTTGGAACTGTACAAACAAAAATAGAACCAGCTCTTATTTTTATTTTGGTTTACAGTTTCTAGTTAGTTAATTTCAATTCTATTTTCATGCACTAACACACTGCTGCAAGATTTCAATTGCAAACACTGTAGGGGAAGATTTGCTTGAAAGCTTTTTTAAAATTAAAATGAAAAAAATGAAGTATTTGCTGACTTTGCAGATGTTGTAGAACAGTTTTCACAAAAATCTTTATTTTGGGGTCAAGTTTGTTCTGATAGAAATCTTAACTTTGGGAGAGCTAAGCAAATGCACTGAAATTACTGTTACATCATTGGAAAGTTGGATGAGTTCTTGTTATTCTGTTCTAGTTCTTCTCTAAGCAAATCATAGTTTCCCAAGACAGCTGCCTAATAAAAAGCTAAAACAAGTGTTGGTAGTGGAAAGGGAGACATAGCTTTTGACTTCAGTTGGGCTCAGACTTCTAAGTAATGACTGAAATTAACCTTTAAATGACAATATTATAAGAACTTTAAGTTAGGTCCTTTATATGAGAGATGGCAGTTCCTGTATAGGCAGATGGCAGTTAAAATTGAGGGAGGTGAATCAGATTTTTTTTGAAGTGCGCATTACATAGGGGTTATACTGGTCAGATACTGAATTTAGAACATATACTACCCAGAGCAAAAATCCACAAGGAGTCCTTGAAGAGCAGTAAATCTAATTTTTACATCTCAATGTCTTGTATTATTTTTAAACAGCTAATTGGTTGTTTGATGAGTGCTTAGAAGATGTACGGCTGTACATAAGTATATTCAATACATAAACAGATCAAGAGTAATTAAATCTTATTATAGATAGAAGGTTTATTAGAAATGCTCATCTGCTTTCTATGTAAAGTGGCTCTAGCACAACTGCTATGTTCTCCTCTCTGCAATGTATGACACATCCAGAAAAAAAGAGTGAGATAAAAGCACCTACTCTATAAAACTTAACATCCAGCCTAGAAGATCTGTGCAGAATTATAGCACATGCTGAATTTCCAAGTCATAAACACCTATGAAAATATGTCTTCTCATTGCAGCAGCTTCCTAGAAAAGTTGAAATCACCCACACTGAATGCTTTTCTTCCTCTTGTGAGGACAAAAAGTTGCCTGGGTGTGAGAAGGTGAAGTGAGAAGAACAATTCAGGTCTTGAGAATCCCATACCTAATATGAATTAAGTTCAATAGAATGTGAACAAAATCACAAGTTTACTGCTAATCTTGAATGTGGTTACATAAATCATTCCTTTAAATGCTCACTGTCATTATGCCAAAAACAGATCCAACATTTTTATAATATAAATGAGTGACTCATTGATATCAAGCATACCAAAATATTAACAGAAATGTATCATTTCTATTGCTGGTATGACTTTTTGGTTTCCTCTAGCTAGCCTTACTTAGTTATTGGTTTTCCAACTGATCACGATCAGTTTCACACCTTTGTGTGTGTACTAGGGTGACCAGATAACAAGTGTGAAAAATCAGGACAGGGGGTTGGGCTGGGTTTAAACAGGGATTTGGAATGGCTCTCTCATTACAAGAAGTAATTCTCACCTCCTAATCAATGGTTGTGAACAGGCCTCAACTACTTCCCCATTGTTGTTCTTTAAACTTGGATGTATATATATATATATATATACACACCTGCCTTTTGATTCCTATTTCTTGCATCTGAAGAAGTGGTTACAGCCCATGAAAGCTTATGCCTACAAAATTTAAATTTGTTAGTCTTTAAAGGGCTACAGGACTTTTTTTTTTTTTTAAATAGGCACCTATGTAAGACAAAGCCCCAAATATCAGGATAAAAATCTATAAAATTATAAAAATCAGGACAGCTGCTCACCCTAGCATGTGCACAAGTCTGCAGTCTTGCCCAGTACTGTGTGGCACTGCCTGACCCCATGGCTGGCTACTTATTTGGACAATCTGTATAGAGGTCAACAATAATGTATGCTCGTGATCCTTTTAGCTGAAGCTCCCATATTAAGCTGTTTCCCCCAAGTGCTGACCTCCTCTTCAAGCAAAGGGCCAGATGGAAAGCTGCGTTAAGCTGGGATGCACTAAAGAGCAATGGATTCTTTTGAACCTGTCTGCATTTCCCTTGCCTCCTCAAGTTTAAGGGTTCAGGACAGTAACATCTAATACATAAAGCAAGCACCTGCTTCCAGATCCATCAGAGCTGTCATGTGCATGGGTGACTATGACAATCAGGGCCCAGACACCCCAAGGAAAGAACAGAAGGTTTAAACCGGCAAAATAAGCAGTTAAATCAACTGATTGCATACTGCTATCGCACTATAAAAATATATCGAGTATGGTCTTTTGTGAAAGCCTGTAATGTTCTGAACTTGATGGGTCATTATGAGATACATATATAGACTGTGGTTATGAATTTACATATTTGTGAATATAGAAAACCGTGCCCATAATCTGTGATGCAACTTCAGCTCCACCTTACAGCAAGGAGTCAAGCAGGGAAAGGCATCTCCCAAACCAGTTAACATGAAACCGGCTTCAAGTGAGTATCCGTTGTCCAGCCCAGGAAAAGAAAATGGTGTTCCATTAGAGTTAATTAATAGAAATGGAGATAACTTTAAATTGAAATATAACATCAAGTCAGGAGACAGTTTCCCCACTCCGATTAACCATGAATCTCTGTAGACTGAAAGAAAAGAAGAAAAAGAAAAGGGAAAAGCCTTTTGAAAGCAATCATGGAACAAAGGATTTTTTATCCAGAACTTGGGGGATGGGACAGTCTTGAGGTGGGAGGCTGTCCAGGAGGTATCCAGCATTTCTATCACTAGGGGATATGCTGGGAAATTTTTTAAGGTAATAGGTAACTATCATGAGAAAAAGGATTTTAGTTAATATGAAAGTGTAAAGTCTGAGATTGCATCTGTTTACTTCTGTGTAACTTGTAAACATCTGCATTCTCTTACAATATCACCTTTCACTCTGTGTTTTTTTCCTATTAAATAATCTTTTTGTCTATTTTTAAACCCAAACAAGCCTCTGGTGTGCAAAACTGGGTGGAGTGCATATACAAAAGTGAGCCGGTTTCACTGCTTTGGGGGTAACAAACCAGGGGGAACAGTCCAAGTCTCTGGAATTAGGGAGGACATATCTGGGAACACTCAGGACTGGAATTGCTGGATTCACCCTACAAAGAGAAACTGGGCTGGTGAGACGTGATGTTTGTGGTCTGGCTACTGGTCTCAGGGATCTGAACCATAGTGGCACAACACAAAGGCTTCCCAAGGTTACAGGGTAGGTCATGACAGAACCCCTTACTGGTCTGGCTGGTCCCCAAAACATCATATTGATGTAGTTGTTACAGGAGTTGCACCTCAGTATCAGCAAATTGAGGTTCACGCGCCAAACACTGACTAAACAGACCCTCATGGATTCAAAAGTGAGGGAGCAAAGTATAAGCTTATGGTTTGGTGTCTTCTGTTTATTTCAAGTTTATGCAAATACAACATAGAAAAGGCAAAATGAGTGAGAGTCAGTTACAGTGAAGCCCCCTAGAAAATGCCTCTTCTGTCCTTCTCTTAATGCTTTAAAACACAGACATTCATTGTCTTTATCTTTGCCCCCTTCCATACTAAATGCTACCCCCGAGCCATGGTTTAAGAGAACAATGAAAATTCATTCTATTCCAGGGCAGAAATGCTTAAAACATTTTCAAAAGCCGTAAACATTTCTTCTTTGCATAGTTTCATTTCCCCAGGGATTATGGGCACTAACAAAGGCAATCTGAACACATGCACACTAGAAGTGACAGCACCAGCGACATGCCTTAGTGCTACTGCCTGTTGATTCATCATCTGCAGTCACCAAATTTGACTGGTAGCTGGGATCCTTTCTGGATTATCGTCCCTTTCTCTTTTGTCAGACGAAGGTTACAAGGAGTGTGATGGGGTTTTCACAGTAATATGTAAGAGCATTTAAGCTCCAAATGTCCTGTATTCTTTGTACCAAGAATATCTTTATATCAGTGATTGCTGATGTCACTGAAGTTTAATAAAATAGTCAGAGGCTTACAGTATAATTGAACCATTTGAAATGTCATACTCAATATACCATAATCTATGGTCTGAGTGTTACTTGCCCCCTAAACTGAAAAGCTACCATGGTAATACACTCCTCCCCATCTCCATTAAAATACTGCTGCACAAGAGAAAAATCAAGGACAAGTACTAAGCATCAGACAATAATATACCACCATTTGATGAGAGATGTCAGTTTAAACAGTGAAGATTTCTAAATACAGGAAGACCAATTTCGGTATGTACACTACAAATTTATCATCAAATGTGCCAGCAGTGAGGGGCAGTTCTCTAACTGCAGAACTTAGATCACAATAGGAATAGAGACGGGGTGACAGGGCTCAGAAGACTGGCAATGGGATGGTGGAAGCTTTCACCTCAAGATCATTTGGTTCAGAATCAAACCAGGTACAGCTACTAAAATATTTACCACTTCAGTTCCAGTGAAATAAATTAGGTGAGGTCAGTCCAGCTCCAGGCTGACAGGTCTCCAAATCAAAAAAGTTACCTTCCTAATTGGCAACCTCAGCAGAATAGCGAAGGAATGAACTCCCAAAAGATGCTTCAAAATTTAAGCAGACTGATGGGTTGTGTGAGGAAGTTTGCTTCTGTTGATGCCTATTCTGTGGGTAGGAGTAGTAGTCAAACCAGCATTCTTCAAGCACTTACACTCATCAGAGTAATGTTTTCTAAAGGTTGTAGGACTAATTTTATGGCTACAACACTGCTCTGTTATTTAGATTATGCTGGTGTTCACAGCACATTAGGCACTCTGCCCCAGAGAGTTCACAATCTAAGAACATAGGAAGGTTCAGAGCGATTAAGCAATTGGATATTTTTATATAAAGCAGTGTCTTCTGCACAGGCCCTTGAGAGCCATTTTGAGTTCAATTTTTGTAGGCATCACAACAAATGGTTTTTGACAAATGATCTGGGAAGACAGGGATGGCATTCCACATACAGGAGAAAGAATGGAAGAAAATGTAAAGAGAGGTGAAAGAAGCAGGCAGTGTAGATGGACAGAGCCAAACGATACACATTCATGTGACAGTGTTTATCTTGTAGAAAAGATTAAGAACATCAAATGGAAGTTAATGATTTTGAACATTCTGATCATGAAGGCTGTCAGGTTGTCTCCAAAGAAACTGTTTTAATCCATATGTATTAAATGACAGTGATGGTCAATGACTTAAGTAAGCAGAATTTCTGCAAATACTGTGCTAATGAGGATGCATGCAGCTGGTACCAAGCAATTATATTGCTTAACCAGGTGTGAAGGTTTAAGCTAATCTTTTAATAAAGTTAATACTTTGAGTTTATATCATGTTTTTCACATGAAGTTCTTCAAGCACTTAACAAATAAACCAAAAACGAAAGAAACCCAGATATAATGCAGGATCCTCACTTAATGCAATGTACTTTAGCCTTTTAGACATGCTGAAGTAAAACAGCAACTTCTCCTAATCAGGACAGGATCTTAGGTGGGATGGTAACAGGTGGATACCGTACTGGTAATTATACATTACCAACACACCCCAAAAATTGCTAATTCATTTAAGATATGACAATAAAAACAATCTCCTCTGTTGGCTTTTTCTTTACCTGTGCATGAATACAGTACAGCAATTCCGGATCAGCTGACAATTTTTATGAAGCCCCCTTGCTTCCTCAATGCTGTACAATGTCAAAAAATCCACCAACAGCTTGATTCAATGTTAATTTCTGGATTCCCACATTAGAGGAACAAAAGATTCTAATTTTGTAACCCTGGTAGCCATGTTATGACTTTCAAACAAAGCTGAAAATTAGAATAAGTGTTCTGGCTGTTCACATCATTAAGCAACAAAAAATGGAAAGAAACAGTGCTATTCCTGCTCTTCAGTTACCTTTCTACAAAGACAAATTATAGCAGAGCTCTGTATAGTCAATCAGATTGACTTACAATTTAGTGCACCTAATGAGGGTGCGGGGTATGGTCAGTGATCTAAATTTGGGGGCACTTAACCAAGGGGTTCCCAAGCAACAGGAAAAAACCACTTTTCTTTAAGTTGACACATTCTGGCAATATTCAGATAGTGAGCAAACCACAACTCCAATAACTGCAACAGTGTCTCCAATGCTCCAGGACTACTCCAATGAATTGCACTGAGCCAGGTGCCAAGCGATGCTAACTAACTATCTGGAAAATGCATTCTATCTCACAGGACCTGGTGGCTCTGTTACACTCTTCAAACCTGAGCAGCCCCCCCGGTACTGAGTTCAAATCTAACCCAGGGCAGAAGTAAAACCAGAAGGCATGTTGCACAAGCTGTCTCCATCAAAGGGATATTTTTATTTTGGGGAAACGTCATCTGAGTACAGCACAGTATTTAGAAGGCATTGAAATGATGTTTTGAAAAGAAAACTAAACAAGCAAAGGTTTAGTGGAAGAGGAGGGTGATGGGGAAAGGAAAGGGGACATGGGAGTGTGATGGGGAGAACAGGGCAGGGGCACCTGTCAACCCCATAGTCCCATCCCATGTGTGTGCCACAATCTGGGGCCACTTTGCGCATCTATATGGGGGGAACACCCCTCTTCCTCGCCCTCACATATGACCCAGGTTCTAAAGGGGGCTTCCCTATCTGGGGGGTTGACATCCCCTCATCACCACCATGTGAACCGAGATCTGAAGGTCCCTGCCCCATGAGGGTCTCTTAGCTTTGCTCCCATATATGTCCCAGAATTGTGAGCCAGGATCTGGAGAAGCACTGCCCCTCTCGGTGGGGGGCTTACAACAGGCACACCTTGTTGAGAATGGGGTGAGGAGCGGAGAATGGGTATGCCTGACACACATTAAGCTCTCCAGCAGAAAGGGAACACCCACTTCGATGAATGGAGCAGTTCGCTTATTGTTTCAGGCTCTATTAACCTGCAAGGAGTATTCACTTTTACCTGAGAACATCTCACTGAGATGAATGGGTCACTTCACACCTCTCTGAGCCTGCTGTGCTGCTGATGGGTGTGTAGAGCCCTTCTTGTCAACTAGTCTCCCTCTATTTTCATACAATATTATGAGGCAGCACCAACTCTGTTCTAGGTAAGGTTGGGAAGCTCTTCCGGTTAAGGTCAACTCTTAGGCTTGTTCTACACTTAAAAATTAGATCGACCTAGATACCTTGCACATGGCTGTGAAAAATTTCACATCCTCAGAGCTGTAGTTAAGTCAATCAACCTGCAACATAGACTCCTCTAGGTCAATGGAAGGATTCCGTCAACCTAGCTACCACCTCTCAGAGACTATTAATATACCGACAGGAAAATGTTGATATAGGAAGCATCTACACTACAGCAGCACAACTGCAGGGCCATAGCTGTGCCGCTGAAGCATAGACACGAACTTAGTGTTCCACAATCCACGATGACTTGCTTACATGGATGGTCTTGAAATTTATCATGCCTCCCGGGAGCGCACGGTAGGATTAGTGATCCAAATGAAGGGTCATTTGAGCAAGGCTTTCCTGAAATACACTGCCCAGAAAAACAAGCAAAAACAAAAACAGCATTTCATTAAATTAAGTTTCCAGCAACTTTGAAGTTTGAAACCCACCCTGGGCAGAAATCCACAGATGAACTGTAAGCATTTTGGAAAAATCTGCCTCTGTCAAGTTTTTTATGTATTCATTTAGGAGATCTGTAATCTGAGCTCATCAGAAAATTCAGAAAGTGCTGAAACTAGTTTTGAAAAGAAAATAAATGAGACAAATGAATGCTCACTACTGGGGGGGGCGGGGTGATTAGAGGGACACGAGTGGGTGGTAACAGAGGAAAAGGGGTTTGGGTCTGTAGTGAGGGATGGGAGTATTATGAGGAGGCAGTTGAATGGGAATATGTGGTAGGGGAGGGAAGAGGGGTTGGGGGCCCGGAAGAAGATGGAAGGGGTTGGAGAACGTGTGGGACAGCAAAGAAAGCCTGGGTTTAAGGAGTGAGTAGGGTGTCTGCCATGAATTTGTCTCTTCTCTGTGCACATTGGGCTACGGGGGAGCCCCAACCCTGTCAAGGGCCTGAGCCTTTCTCCCTGCTCCTCTAGGGGTGTCTGAGCCCTTCTCCCTGCTCCTCCATGTGAGCTGGGATTTGGGATAGGGGGACTGAAGATAACATTTAAAACATCTGAAATCCAGAAAATGAATAGTTAAGATAAACATCACCCCTGTGGGGGGTGGGTGAGCTGGCTGGAGCATATGGAGGAAGGGCCCAGTTTGGAGGAGGGTGGACTGGGTGGACCTGGGGCATGGCTGGGAAAACTTGGCTGAAGCAGGGGCAGGAGTCCCTGTGGGGGATCAGGGGTGGGAGTGAGTGTCCAGCTCAGTGGGAAGCTCGAGCTACATAACTAAGGCAGCATACAGCCTTCTGGTAAGCTGCTGCCCATGATATGTGTCCGCAGCAGCGGAGAACAGGACACAGCAAGAAGCAATGGCTTCTACAGTGCCACTTAATGGGACGGGGGTGAGCTGGAAATGTTGAAGGGGGGCACATGCTGCAGAGAATGGTGGGACAGGGAAGACGAAAGTTACTGTAACAACCACGTAATAAAACTGTCAAGGTTTTGGAACACAGACCATGGATGAGATTTCTCTCACCAGCTCTTAGCAACTACACATTTCACGCATTTCAAAGCATTACCGTTACCCACATTCCATTATAACAAATTGTATAGGGGAAGGGAGAGCACTGGGGGAAAAAAAAATCACATGGCAGCCATGTGGCCTAGTGGAAAAACATGGGATTGGGAAAATCCCTAGTTCTGCCTCTGGACTGCTGGGTGACCTTGGGCAAGTCATATGATCACTGCATCAGTTTCCCATCTATAAATGGGAATAATGATACAAGTTCTTTGACATCTGATGAAATGCAGTATACACCTTTCGATTACTACCTAGCCACAATAACATATCAATTTCAAACGTAGGTTAGAAGTATAGCTGCCTAAATGACCACTAACTCCTAACAAGCATTTCTCTGTGTAAAACACTAGGAGATAAAATGGCAAAATACTTAGTTAATGCAAATTTACTGTTGCCTGGTGATAGTTTGTGCCCTTCTGGAACAGTGTTCAGCAACAGTCAACTCTCTGAAAACTCAGAAATTCAGAGTTAAGGTAAACACTCATGCCACCTTAACCCTTCCCTCTTTGACGGATGCCCCAATACGCCCATAACTTGGACACCCCACTGGCCCGTCACTGTCATGGAGAGGTGCTACCTGCACTAGACCTGCGCACAAACACTGAGCCTGCTCACAATACCACACTTGTAAAATTTAACAGCCACTTCACGCCTTTCTACAACCCCTTCCCACTTGAACACAGGATACCACTTAAGCCGACACTTTCCCCTATCCACCATTAAATCCAGATATTGCTTACATCCCACCTCACTACTGACAGCATCCATAGCAAGATCACCACAAGACCAGCCTGCTACTGACACAACCTACACAATTCTGCATCAAAATGATACGGAGTAGAACTTCAAGGTACACATGCACCTCTTTGCTTTGGAAACCCACACGGGGGGCACTCAGACCCAGATTTCTTCATATCACAAGCACAGCTCTTCCAAGCTGCTCCAACTCATTCCTCCACCATTCCATATAGTTGCACCTGTGAATGCATCTGGAGTGCAAGCAGATAATTCCCAGTCAGTGCCAGCTCCACAGGATGGAGTTAAGGCTGCATGGGCGTTTCCCTTAACTCTGTTTTCTGGTTTTCAGAAGTTTGCGTTTTGCTGAACTCGACACTCTGGAAGGGCATATGCTATCACTGGGCAACCTTAATTCTGGGCGAATAAGTTTTTTGCCCTTTAATATATATTATTAGAATCTCTGCTTCAGTGATAATCTCAACACTAAATCATAGCTTCTTCTGCATTGGTTTGGAACTTCTAGCGCCTCCTCCTCTCAGTTTAAACTCTAGTTATGTCCGTCACTGCAAGTTCATCTGAAGGCTACTGAACAAAATGCAAAATTTGGGATGGCTCAAGGAATTAGTTAATGGAATACAGAGATTTCCCTCAGTCACCAGCATGTGTCAATTATTGTCTGTTCTAACCCAGCCCATGTCAGTAGTGACTGTGAGTTGTTGCCAACTGATAGAAGTATGGTGGCCTATCAGCTGTCCTGCTAGACACCAGTAATCCAGGAAAGCACTCCAGACTGGGATATATCAAAAATGGTGCACTGCAAGACAGATTCCAAGACTGTACTCATTTTGGGATGGAAAAGATATTTGACATAAGAGGTTGCGTCAAACTGTCAAAAATTTCAAATGCTCATATTTCAGACAAAGCAGTTTAGCCTGTGTTTACCATGGAAGAGTGGAGTTCTCATCTCAGGAACTATCCAGATACAGAAGCTGCTCTAGTTATATCAAGTGAACAACAAAAGTTCAGAGGTGTAGCATTCCACAATACACACTTTAGTCACCAGATGTCTAACACCGGTTAATTCCCTTGACAAGCCAGCAGTGATTTTAACCACTGTATCACCCAAACATGCTCAGTGCAGGTCCATAAAATGGTAGAAACACCAGGTGCTGGAGCTGCTCTAGTGCAAGGGTTAGGGGAAAATACCTCAGCACAGACAAAGCTCCAACACTGGTCCTCAGGAGGCGATTCACAGGACCAATTTCTAGAACACTTTAATACTACCAACACAGCGCTGAACCTAGCAATGCCACAATAGGAATTCCTTCCTTTGATATGATGAAGGCAACAGAGGAATCTAGAACAACCGGCTTCCATTCAGAACAATTCAGATAACCTTACAGCACAGGATAAAAATACTGAGAACCTCTTCCTCCCATTCTCATCCCCCAACCTTTGGGAGACCAGATCATCTGCAAAATCCAACTGATGTTTGTGACGAAGTGGGAATGTTCTTAATGTTTTCTCTGAATAGTGTGTGTGCCTCAGTTTCCCCTGGGTATTACTCAAGGATCTCAGAGGAGGCATAAGGGTGCGATCGCTGCAGGGACCACTAGAGGGCAGGTCTGGCTGCCTTGAGCCCTTAAGTTCTGCTGAAAGCGCAAACACCAATTTTGGCAAGCAGTCTTGGGACAAAAGCGAGTCCAAATGACATCACCTGATCTTTGAAATGCCAATTGCCCAAGACAAACTTCAGAAGCTTTTGCTGAGACAGACAGAAGGAAATTGCAAATATGCATCTTTTACAAACAGATGGAAGTTCCCCAACTGCATCGCTTAGGTCTTTGAATTATATTTGTGCAATAAGAGCCGTGACCTGTGCAAGATACACCATCACAGTTAAACAGATGTGTAATGCAACCTCATTTTTCCCCCATCAGAGAGGAAAGACTTAAGTCTACAATCTTCCTCGGTCACACTATTTGGTCTCCTATACAAAAATGCAAAAGAAAATTAAGCAAACATCTGATTTCAACAGTGCCCAGAGCATGGGTTTTGCTTCTAGACAGCAGAGGAAGCTGTGGGAGTGGAAGAGGAAGACAATTTTGGAGCTAGGAACTTGCAAGCAATTTTCCAGTCTTAGATACCGTAGATTTCACAGTTCATTAGCCCACCATGTACATTTTGCTTCCAACATACTTATAATGGAAAAAGCCAACTGAAGCCTGGAATATTTTTTAGCAAGCTCAGTTGACATTTTATTTTTTCATCTTCGAATTTGACATTTCAAAGGTTACTTTTGCAGCTAGATTTAAGGTTGGGTCTATCTAAAGTACTTATATTGCCATCATTACCATAGTATCTGAGCATCTCACCACCTTTATTTATCCTCACAACACTCCAGTGAGGAAGAATGCTGCTAGTATCCCCATTTTACAGGTGGGGACTGAAGAACAGTGAGGCTAAGTGAGTTGCCCAAGATCACACAGCAAGTCTGGTGGAACTGGGACTTGAAACCAGGTCTCCCCCCAATCCTAGGCTATAGACCTAACCACTGCCCATCCTGCCTCTCCTGGCAAGCTGTTGATGAGAAGTGGGGAATAACCAGTTTCTGTTGGCTAATTATAGTGGATATAGATGATCAAGTGCACATTATGCAAGCCACCTAAGCTGAATTGCTTTTGGCTTCCACTCTCAAGACTTGAAAGAGATTTAGTTTCACTTCCCACTATTTTGCTGAAAAGCTTGTGTACATTTGTATGGGACAATTAGCATCCCACCAGCCTATTTAGCCTAGGCTATGACAACTGGAGAACAAGTGAAATGATGAGGATCTTGCAAAAGCCAAATGAGCAACTGAGAGAGGAAACATTTTTAGTGTTCAAAAGCTTTGTTTATTTTGCTCCAGTGACATTAACATTTTGAAGACAGTACGTCAGTCACTCAAGAGGAATATAAACAAAGTAAGATTTTTTTGTTTTAAACAGCAACTAAAAAAAATCCCATCCTCTCTGTTGCTTATTTTTACTCATTTGATTTTTGCGATCTTATCTCATTTATTCATACACCCTTTCAAGGTAAGACCTAATGCTTCTAATGCAAAAAAACCCCAAAGTGTCACTCTTAGAAGTTGGTTTCTGGAAAAAATTTCAGACCTTCTTTCTACAGAGAGTATCCCCCACCCCCAAAAAAGGCACAAGCCCAAGGTTTACTAGGTTATTTTTAAAAAGACATTTGCACATCACACCTTTAAGGTAACATTTTATTTGGAATATTAAGTAGAACATTTGCTAATCTTCCTCAGTAAGACAGGAAATATGAGTTCTGAAGAATGAGTGGCTAAAGGAGACTCCACCCATGGGTAAACTGGGGAATAAAAATGGGGTGCAGTTGTAAATATGAGTGTTTAATCAATGCAGGAGCCAGTGTAGATCTGCTACCAGTTGGGCTAAGGCCTTACTTAGATTGTTACACCTGATGACTACATTTCAGTTAGAGAGAATATATCCAAATTGTAACAACCCCAAAACTGCATGGTGTTTGGTTCAGATTCGTCTCTAATTTAAGTGGTCCCATTTTGCCTTTGATATCAACATAAAAGGTGAGTGGAGAAGGAATAAACATACCTCCTTTTGTCATCAGAAACAGCTACAGTACTATTCTGAAAGACTAGGTTAATAAGGTAGACACAAAATTGAATTCATGTGTATCTAACATACCCATGACACTAGAACTGGACTCATGGGGGGCTGTGCAACAAGTGCTGAAGATTAAAATGAGAGCTTGGATCCTGTACAGTTAAAAACAGCAATACTGCAGAAATCCTAAAATAGTATGGTTTCTCTTCACAGTATACCACAGATATGCTTACGTTAAAGCTTTGTTTCTTCCTTCCACCTCTTGGAAGTTCTCACCTTTAAGTTCCTCAAAGAATGGATCGAGATGCCTCCAATATTTGATCCAAGTTCTCCCAAGAACAACTTGTGAGTGATGCTACATAGTCCTGGGCCTTTAAAGAAAGAAAGGGACCTGCTGGGAGCAAAGGCAGGAAAGCAGGATTGGGAAAGTGCATGACTGATTGGAATGAGTCGGTAATTGTTGGGATGCATCATTCAAAATGTACAACTGGAGCCAAAGGAAATAAAGTTGTGGCCACCAATACAAGGAGTTTAGTTTACATTTGTTCTGTGGATCAGTTTAATCTGACCAAACATTTGTAAAGGTGCAGCGTGATCATGATCACCAGCTCTGCAGATGTAAAGTGTGGAAGGAAAGCAACAAAGTCACATGGGATTCCTGGCATGTAGGACTAAAACCCTCTCTCTATCCTAGATAACTATATGGTCTCCGTTACCATAGCACCTGATCATACCATAATCTTTAGTGTATTTATCCTTACAACATCCGCCCTGTGAGGTAGGGAAGTGCTATTATCTCCATTCTACAGAGAGGAATGCAACTCAGAGACTAAGTGACTTACTCAAAGTCACGCAAAGTCTGGGGCAGATCAGGGAATTGAACCTTGGCTTCACAAGTCCCAGGCTAGCACATTAGCCATTGGAACATCCTTCCTCTGACCTTGGCCATGTTTAAGGACTAGCCTCAGTGGAAGGTCAAGCCACCCCCTTAGGTCTTTTCTGCCAACCTTCCCCATATCCAATTTCTACGATTCATCATCTCTAACAAGAGCTCTGTAGTTAAAGCTTGGTCCCTCGGGGTCTCTAATAGGCATCATGTCGGACCACTACCAACATTAATAAAAATGAAGTTATTACAGAACTGTAAACATGGATTAATGTTCATCATTTTATCTTGTGATCAGCTGAAGCACAACGATACTCAGGACAGTCTGAAGCACCAAAATCTTGGTACAAAACTAAGCTGTGAGCTTAGGGCCTGGCATGCTTTGTTTCTACAGCACAATGGGACCCTGAGGTTGGCCGCAAATCTCAAGGGGCTACTGAAATACAAATTGGTGTGATCCTTTTAATTTGTAAGATACTAAGAAAAGTGCTAAGACAGGTACTTAACTGATATAAGCCAGGAACATGAGCAACGCTGTACCTATCCCAGCTCCAGAATCGGCCAGTGCCATGTTTGAGAGAGTCAGTTTCCTTACCTGTAATTGTTATTTCTCATAATGAAGCGCATCTTCTTCCACCACAATGGGGGCATCTTAAGCTCTCTCCCCACTCACCCCTTCCTCTGAATCCAGACCCCCTCTACTGGAAAGCTAACTCTCTCAGAAAAATCCATGGCATTAAAGGCTCAGACTGAGGTTTCAGGCTGTAAAAGCAAACCTGAGGGGGCGGGGTGACTCAGCAGCAACCTGATGAACTAGAGATGGTCAAAAAAGGACACTGGGGGCCACAAATGGCCATCTTTACGAGCCATGTTCTGGATTACTGATGCTACATCAAGTCTTATTTCCAAAAGATTTCACTGGGGCAGAGGTGGTGCTAACATTTATTTCTTAACAGCCTTTGGTTTTTCAAACCTTCCATGATTCCCTCCAGCTTCACTCATGGACTTTGCCTTTCCTGCTCATTTACAACTAACTTACTCTCCATTTCTCATCATCATAGAATATTAGAGTTGGAAGGGACCTCAAGAGATCATCAAGTCCAACCCCCTGCTCAGAGCAAGACAAACTAGAGATGGTGGGGATTGAACCCACAGCCTCATACATGCAAAGCATGTGCTCAAACCACTGAGCTACCTTAAGAGTTCTGGCCTCTCTTAGCATCAAGGTCTTCTCTGTCCCTCCTGCCACCTGGAAAAGTGTCTCTGGACCTTTAAGGCTCATTTTAAAAATCTCACATGAAAATCATCTTTTCTCTCTTGCTTACATCTGTAAAATAGCAGAGAGAGCATCCACTGCAATTGAGCTAGTTTGTATTTAAGACTCCCCGCACCCACTTTGCAGGGGATTAAGACCCAGGGGGTGTCTCCCCTCTCTGGCCATATGGCCTTGGGGAAAAACCTGCAGAGAGGAATCAGCCAGAGACTCCAGCTGGTCGGAGCAGCTGCAAATGCAGCGAAAACAGGGACCTTTGAACAAATAGATAACTTTCTACATTTCTGACTGAAGTACCTCTGCCCTGTGCTGATTGGCTGTTTGTTCGAACCCTCTCCTCACCCCTCTTCTTATCCCTCCTAACTAAATCCCACCCAAAAAAAGTCATGGAATTAACATGACATTTGCTGCCAGAGCACAGCTCGCTCTGCTTGTGCTCCCCCCACTGCTTGTCTTGTCTATTTAGACTGTAAGCTCTTTGGGGCAGAGACTGTCTACTACTGTGTGTTTGTACAGCACCTCGTGCAATGGGGCCCATTCTTGGTTGATCCTCAGGCACTACTGAGATTAACAACAGGACGTTAAGACTTCCTCTGAAGCCTTACTAGAAATTGTTTTGGGAAAGAGGTTAGCGTAAAAGCTGGGCTATTTATGCCTGAAGAGAGACATTTCAGTTGAAAAGGTAGATTTGCAAACACCAGTCTCTTGAGGCACAGATCACTGTCACCATGGTGAAGCATGTGGATTGTAGAGAAGTTGATTATGAAAAGAATTTGGAAGACTTGTATTTGCTGTCCTTTCACCTCCCTTCCCACCCCCAAAGGAATGGGCTGGCACAAACATCCAAAACCCTTCTTTATGCTCCATTTCCTCTTTCAGAATGGGGACAGAAGACAATGACTTCATTTAAATAATTTAATGAGCTAGAGTCTGACACAAACACAAAACCTGGTTTTATCAGATACAGGGAGCAGCAATAAGATCTAATAAAAGAATATCAACAATTTCACCCCAGAAGTCATAAAAGAAAAACAGCCTGGCAGAACTCCTTGCTCCTCAAGGCTGGTCATTATCAAGCATTTGTCCAATGGCAACAGTTTAGATACAACAGATTAAATCTGTCTCCTGGGAGAAATTCCTCCCTCATAGTGTCATGGTATTTGACATGCAAGGACTTTTCATAGGCCCTGAAAGTAATGTTAGAAGATGGGAATGTCCAGAATCAGAGAACAATCAGGATGAGCTTGCAGATATAAAAGAGCGGGTGGCACCGGTATATATTTCTGAAGCAAAACATTTAGCAGCTATTTCCATTCTTTTTCTGTTAGAAATAATCAAACAGGTTGTCCCAGGGGCGGATTGGGGAGACAGAACCCTTTATTGCCTGCTCGTTCCACCTCGACGCCGCGAGTGAGCAACAAGGGGGTTACTTTACAATTCTTTTATCCATAACTGTATGTAAATGTATACATTTCCAGCAACTCCCATAGACCTTTATTTGGTTACACTGACACCTATACAATGAATATTAACAACTACATAATGAATATAGTTATACCCGCCCCTGTTTGTTGTTTCCAGGATTACCATACAGAGGTCAGGCACATCACCTTAAAACCTATACATTTTACACTCACATTCTTTGAAGTAAAGGCATGCCAGAGGAAGAAGGAAGATAATGCTTTCTTCCCACCAAAAGGCTTTGCACAGGAATGGTGAGAGACTCATCACCTGCGCAGATGGCCAGGAAGGGAGGAGAAGAAGAGATATAACAGACTAACTAGAATTTACACCAATTAACAGAAACAAGGTTTGCCCTTGCCTTGACCCCATTCCCTGTAATTTAGGCCTGACCACTTATCCAGCTTTAACTCTTTACTTTCCTACATTTTCCTTGTTAACATTACTCTCTGAGGCAACCTTACCTACAGCTATGCCGTTCCACGTTCATGTAAACAAGGGATCTGATCATTATTTCCCTTGCCAGTTTCCAAGTGGAATCTGTAAGTCACGGCCGTCTATCCATTCAGCCTATTTGTATTTTCTGTACAAAGCTTGAATGCATGTTCCATGGTCTTGCAGACAAAGCACAAGATGAGAGTCAAGGGACCTGGCTTTGCCACTGACTTCTTGGGCAACACTGTGCAAGTCACTTGACCTCTCTAAATATTTCCCACTCCATGTGAGAATTGGGGAAATATTAGGATACCTCAGAAAGGTGCAGCAAGGGACTCTGCAAGGTGCTGTAGACTATTCACTTGGCATCAGGGCTCATACGCGCTCTATAATCCGGGTGCAATCTTTTCTTTCCCCTCCCTGCACAAGTTAAATTCCTCCTAACATTTTCCTGTCTCCAGCAAGTAAAATTCACTCCCAGCATGGCTGGTCATTGTTAACCACCCCCAGGAGCATCCAACAGCCTCTCTCTTGCCCAGCAGCAGTTTTCCTCCTGCTTGAAAGATGGAGCTGGTGCTTATCTGAGCCCTAACTGGGCAAAATGTTTGTCATCAACTTTGATCACTCTGGATGTTCTTGATATCCATATAAATATCCAATTCCTACAACCTAGCACTTGCTAGCCAATTCTGGAAAGACTAGCATTTGGTGTTAACCCTTCCTCTGTAGAAGGGATGGAGTTTCCCAATTCAGCCACCTTCGTGGCTCTTCTCTCTCCAACCCTTGCCTCAGTCACAGACAATTGAGACATGAGCAGGGGGGAAAAGACACGAGAGGTATTCAGAATAATCCTAACATTAGCTCAGTTTTAAGACATATTTGGACTGAGGTTTCAGAAGGTGACAGGCAAGAAGAGATTGTGCAGAAGGTACATTCAGTGCTCATTCATTATCAGTGCATTTTACCATGCAACACTACAAGAAGTTGGGCAGCATTCGCTGAGCCAAACTGTCAACAGATACCTGTGAAGAGCACTCTGGGACTGTTGTAGAGATAGCCACAGCTGCACACAACCCTGTCTGTATTGCAAGAGACACAGTGATGTTTAACCTAGATGATGCAATTCCACAGCAACACAGAAAAATCAATTAGACGAGTTAATGTTACACCAGCGTAACTAAGTACAGACTCAAACACTTGTTAAATACCCCCAAAATGCAGCCTTTTTAGAAAGAGAAGCTAAAGAAAAGTAAAGCTTAATTAGGGTTTGTTTGGGTCTTTTTAAATAAAGAAAAAAAAAACCCCAGTTATCCAGATTCCGCAGACCCCTTTACTGATCTATTTAATGGCTGGCACAAACCTTCTCCCTATAAATCCAATGCCTTTGCGCTCAGATGTTGCTACCCTCAGAGTATTATTAGACTTCATAACCGTGCAAGTAGGAAAAGCTGTCCTAGTTCACACAGCACGGACCTGTCAATTTCTCTCCATTAGATCCTACAAACTGTCTAGAGATTCTTGGCCTCAGCAAGAGCCTCCTGGAATCCCACATTCCTAAGGGCTGGAAGGTATCAGACTCAATGGATACTCCTGGTAATAGCGAGCCTCTTGAGAATGGAATCCCATCGATAAGAGATCAAAGGTAAAGCCTCTGTTTGTTAGACAACCTAGACTACGCAAACCTACCTTGCCCTGCTCTACGCTCTAATCGGTTTTCCAAGCACTTTCAGCACACACAGAATCTTTTGGACCTTGCCTTCAAGTTTATTTCTGAAGAAATTATGGCCACATCAGCACAAACTGGGCGGGTTTTTTTTTATTATTATTAAACACAGCACTGGACAGAGACTCAGGAGACTTGGGTTCAATTCCCAGCCCTCCCACTGGCTGCTGGGTGACCTTTCACAAGTCACTTCCCCTCCCTGTGCCAGTTTCCCAATCTGTAAAATGTGGACAGTGCTACTGATCTCCTTCGTAAAGCACTTCGATATCTACAGGATGAAAAGCACTGTATACAAGGCAGGTATTATCATTAGTAATATTCTAATAGACATCCTGGGTACCCTAAACTCAGGGCCCCATGTTCACACCACACAGCCAGAGACAGTCCCTGTCCTGAAGAGCCTACATTCTGAAGAGATAAAGGCTGGGAGGGGAATCAGAGGCAGAGAGAGATTAAGTAATTGACCCAAGGTCACATAGTGGGTAAGTACCAGGGCTGGGAATGAAACCCAATCTCTTGACTCCCAGTCCCCTGGACCATCCTGCAGTTGTTCTTAATAAGCAGGTTGTTCAAAGGATGGCACCTCTCTATCCCAGCTTAGATGAGGTGCATATCTTGGAGCAAACGTGCTTCCCCTTAGACAATACATTCAGAGGGGGAATAATGCTAAAGCCCTCCCATTCCAATCGGGAGCCGCAGGGACACATTTGTTGGTTCTTCCAATTAACTAGAATCATTTTTCACTCCTTTCTAAAAAGGCCTCCAGAAACCAGACAATTAAGCACATCTTTTCTGTGTTCATTCCATGTGGCAGGAGGAACTGCTTTTAAGTGGCACCGTGAGCCTGTGGATTGGACACGACACTGGGAGTCAAGAGACGAAGAAGTCTATACCAGATCCGCACCCTGTTCACTGCACAAGTCACAGCTGCTGTGCCTTAATCCTCCTCCATCTGTAAAACCTGTCCCCCTCTACAAGTGTTTTAAGATCTATGGCTGGAGAGCCCTACGGAAGTACTGTTAAAGCTCTTATGCCCAAAGAAACAGAAGTTGCCTGCCCCACTGCAAAAAAACCCATATGTTCTTAACACAGGTTAGCTAACCCCAGGTTAAAAAAAAAAGTGAAGAAACAGGAACGTGGTTTTTAAACTCAGGTTAGGTGCTTGAGTTCAACCCCACGCTCCCCTATAGGCTTTAACTTGAGCATTTAACCCCCGAGGTGCCACGTCTTCACTGCTACACTAACCCAAAAAACAACTCAGGTTAGCTAACCCAAATTAAACAACTTTTTTCCCCTTTTTTTGCAGAACAGGCGATACCTAAAGAGCCACATCCCCCTGCCCTCCCTGCTCTCAAATGTAAAAAGAATTCTTCATTGAAAGCAGAGAGCCTGGAGACACCAAACAAAAGCAGCCTGGCTTATCTAAATCAGAGGTATTTCCAATGAGTACTTGCCAGGTGTTAGTCTCTGAAGTATTCTACATATACCAAAGCAAGCAAAACTAAAGCAAAACAAGCACTTCCCTGCATGTCTCAAGTAGGAAGTCAATTCATTCTTTCCTCTCCTCACGCTCTTCCTCCGGAAAAGTTGTGCAAGTAACTTACGTTCTGATGAAAGACCTAATATTCTAAATGTGGGGAAAAGTGCAGTCAGTCGATGTCCTCAAGGGCTGATGTGCTGTCTCATGAACCTCAGCTGGAAACTCAGCAAGATGTGAGCTAACACACAAACCAGGAATCAGACAGATGTGGCTAGTAGTTGATCTGGAATGTCTGACCCATTCTCACATGGCCCTGTCTGCAGAAAGACTCAATTACAATAGCCACAGTCAGAGGTTGTAGGTTTTTACTGTTTGTTTAAAAAAAGCTACCCCACCCACTTTATTAACACAGCCTTTCAGGAACCAATGTCCCTCTAAGGCATAGTTTCTCAACCTGTGGTGTGCGTACCCTTGGGGGTACGCAAGACACAGGCAGGGGGTACCCGGGGAAAAACAGAGTGAAGGGGAGGCGGGTGGCATCTGCCAGCTTTTGGGGAAGGTGCATGGCAGCCCCCGCTTCCCGCCCAGTCGCAGTTCCCAGCTGGGAGGCGGGTGGCGGCGGGTGGCAGCCGCTGGCTTTTGGAGAAGGTGTGTGGCAGCCCCTCGCTTCCCGCACGGTCACAGCTCCCAGGTGGGAGCCCGGCAGCAGCCTCCTGCGTCTCATGAGCTGGGCTCGAAGATGGGTGGCAGCCACCCACACCCTGGCTCTGAGCTAATGGGCAGCCTCCAGCACCCTGGCTTGAAGACAGGCAGCAGCCGCCTGCCCACATCCTTGAGTCCCAGCCGGCGCAGAAGCCTCCACTGCCCCAGCTCGGATTGGGTGGCAGTCACCCACCCCCTGGGCTGGCAGCCAGGCGGCAGCCACCTGCAACTTGCCCAGGTGGCAGCCTCCTTCCCTGGCTCAAAGCCCAATGCCCAGAAAACTTGTCAATTCTGCTGCTCTAGCTGAGCAGTGAAATTGACAGCTATGACAGCCCCAGATTTCACCAGTTACCCTCTTTTCCTGTCTGTCTCTCTCACCCCTTTCTCCTCTCAAATCTATGGCAAAAAATTTGGAATGGCGCTTTATATTCCCCAGCATTGGTATGCGGCTCAAAGCCTCCTAGCTTTGGCCAACATCACCTCTAGCCCAGGTACACACTTGAGTTGCGCACCCCTGGTGTAAAGGCGGTAACTCTACCCACACTAGATCTGACATGTCATATCATGGCCTTATATACTCAGCACTTCTTCCAACATATGGCTCACAGTAGTCTGTAAACATAAAATCCCATGGAAAATTGAATGTAGGGATACTTATTAAAATTTTCAAAAGTTAGGGGGTATTTGCTACTTAAAAGGTTGAGAAACACTGCTCTAAGGTAAAGGACTAATTTTGACCTAGTACCACGGAAGAGAATCCCCAAATAACCCCTTTTCAGAGCAAGATTACAGATAAGATTCTCCCAAAGGGATTAAATTAGGGAATACATAGCAAAGTAGACCAGGAATATCTTTCTCTAGATATTTATTTAAATTGCAAGTTCCTGGGGTAGGGGTTGCCTTTTTATTATGTGTTTGTGCTGTGACTAGTACAAAAGAGTCCCAGTGCGTGGCTGGGGCATCTAGACAACCACAACACAAATACCCATCATTTCCTTACAATATATTCTTAACATGCTGAGTTCTTTTCTGGATAAAGTCTTAGAACTTTTCATTTAGTTGAGTGGACTGGTCTGCTACTTTACATTTGCCTCAGTGCTCCTGGGGCTCAGAAGTCCTCTCTCAAGTCTGGAGATAGATTAGATCATCCACCAATCGAGAAAGGAGGCAGAACCTGGTAGGAAACAAGCCTTATGTTCTACCTCATGCTCACTAAAACACAAAAACAAAAACAAACAACTGCCATTCTCCTCTAGGTCGTATGGGATTTACATGGTAGCTAAAATAAGGGGAAGCCAGGATGGAGCAATAATTGCCATCTGAAGTGAAAGGCACTAGAGGTGGCTGTCTGGCAGAAGAGGCAAAATTTGGATGGGACTTACATTAAAGGAAGCTGAGACAGTTTTAAGAGTAATGGTGAAGCTAGGGGAGAAGGCAGGTACAGGAAGTATTGATTGCCAGACCCAGCTCTGAAAGCTGAGGTTCTTGGATGGAGGGCTGTGGGAACAGGAGTTGACAGGTGGCTCTGGAAATGAGAGCAGCTGAAAAGAGCCCACTGTAAGAAAGCTCTATGCAAGGCATTCAATAGATCAGAGGTGAAAGCTCTGGGTATGCCTGAGGCTCTGCATCTATGCCAAACTTATCACTTAGGGCTGAGAGTCTGTTCAGCCTTTTTAACTGGAGCCTTCTTTTGCCACACAGCCTGCCTGAAGTGGCCGCAGATGCACTAGGATGTTCTGCTGTAGCAGCAGGCACTGCTTAGCTAAAGCTATCCTAGAAGTCTCCAGAGTAGTTCTGCAGCAGGAAGCGTTTTCTTTAGTTTGAGTTTCAGCCATTTTGAGTGAACTGTGGACACATTTTATTTAGAAGCTGCTGCTGCAAACTCACTAATGTGAAGCCAGAAGAACAAGTCAGTGACAGGAGCTCTCAGGAGGGACCAAAAGAAGTCATCAAACCTCCAGCATGGGGGACTTGTCTGCTGCTGTTTATTACAACGAGGAATTAGAATCTGCTGTGGACTAGATGCTGCAGGCACACAACCAGATCATGCTGCTAAACACAAACAAAAATTGACCAGCCCTGTTCATCAACTCAGTACTAACTGTGCACAATGGACTAAGTTACTGGGCAATTCAGTTGCCTCTGTAATAGAAAAGTTCCAGAGGGGTAGCCATGGTAGTCTGTAAACAGAAAAACAACGAGAGTCCTGTAGCACCTTAAAGATTAACAAATTTCAATGCATCTGACAAAGTGGGTTGCAGCCCAAGAAAGCTTATGCCCGCAGAAATTTGTTAGTCTTCAAGGTGCTACAGGACTCTGGTTTTTTCTGTAATAGAAAGCATTCTCCAGTTACCTGCATTTCTAATGCCCTCTACCCGGTTCAGAGCTCCTGCTGCTCTCACTAAGATTCGCTCTTTGTGCGCGGTATGCTTTTGCTTTTCACATTTACAATGAATTCTGTTCTCTCCATTCCCCCCTCCAACCCAGACATCCCCAGGATGATTCAGTCATGCATCTATTTCAGACTTCTTTGCTAAATATCCATTCCACTAGGGCTCCAAAATCCCTACTGGCAAGTAAAGATTTTCTCCCAGCTACTTTTTTTTTTGAGGGTGGGGTGGTTAAGGAACCAATACCACCAATTTCTGCAGAATGTAACACCTTCAAAAAAAGAAGTTAAGTACCTGGCCCTTTGAGCCACAAAGTCTTCCAAGAGTGGACTAAGGCAGCACTGTCTTCCTATGACTGCATACTGTTCCACTGCCTCTGCTGCCCAGAGCTTTCTCAACCTACAGATATGAAAACTGTCAGAGTTGTCAGTTTCCACAGCAGCTATCCAGAACCTTGATGGCAGCAGTGAAACTGGTACGGATCACATCAATTTTATTCTGCTACTGACTGCTTTCCCTGTGCTCATAGCTTTGCCAGTGAAGTTATTCCCTGGGGAGGATTCATCTCCTTTTCATCTAACCCAGACTCTACAGCTTCCACTAGTGTTTGAGAGAGATCAAGAACTGTAAGAAAGTAAATTGGCTACAACTCAAACCTAATCGGATGCAAGTTGTGCTTGCTGACAAGGGGAAACATTTAGAGGAATGGGCTAAGGTGACATCTATAACTACTGAGTGAGTTCCCCTATCTTTTGATACAGTGGTTCGGTCAGTTAACTGTGGAATTCATTCCCACAAAATACATTGCTAAAGAGGAACAGTAGGGCTCAAAAGTGACTGGACATTGGCAATAATGTCCAAAGTTAAAACAGCAAGACTTTAAAGGTTGGAAAGGACCTGATGCCACATGTTTCAGGGTAGAAACCAACCTCTAAATGAAGAAAGATTAGGAAGAAGCTTTATTTGTGAGGTAGGTTATTCCATCACTTCCTACTGCACAGTTTCTTGCACATACCTCTGAAGCAGATGATTCTGCCTCACTGATTAAGATAGGATATTGGCCTGCTTGGCTAATCTGGCATGTGTTGGGATTCCCTCTGAGCTCTTTTCCACTTCGTTTATCTAGAACACCTCAACCAGTTCTGGGAAAAACACTTAATCCAGTTCTCTGGAATTCAAGAAATCAATTCAACCCCAGACTCATCACTAAGGTTTCTTTATCGGCATACAGTCAAACTACACTTGAGTTGATCAGACTGAAGTTTGTGGGCTGGGGGGGGGCATACCATGCATCCAATGTACATAATCATCAATTCACAGTAGTAAGTGTATCATGCACTTTATGACTGGTCTACTGATTTTTGTAACCAATCCCTATACAGACGAACAGTCCACAAGCTGCGAAGTATGGTACTGAGCACAGGCACAGCTGCAAGCTTATCACATATTGCTCCTTTTTTTCCTTTTCCCAATCTACTAA
This sequence comes from Emydura macquarii macquarii, assembly GCF_026122565.2. Taxonomy (NCBI): domain Eukaryota; kingdom Metazoa; phylum Chordata; order Testudines; family Chelidae; genus Emydura; species Emydura macquarii. Next base: position 7,060,165 of record NW_027133465.1, read on the forward strand.
CTACATGTTATTTACAAGGTCACTTGCGAGTTTATGCTTTGTCCACTGTTTTGGCCTTTAGTGCCCTTTGATTCAAACCTGGCCAGGAAGCTGCAACTGTCCCTCTATGAAACCTTGTAATCGTCATCCATTTCTATGTTACTTCCAGGAGAGGCTGTCAAGCACTCTAACAACAGCTATCTCTTGAAGGACATCTAAGGCCTGGTCTATACTTACAGGGAAATTCGGTGGCAGTTGATGGGAGTTACGCAAGATGTCGACTTCCTAAATCCTCTTCTGCGCACTGTCTCTACTACGCTGCACTGAAAGGAAATGCGTACCCATCGACGCAGTGTTACACTTTTTGGGGAGGTGGTTTTACTACATCAACTTCCGGATCAATTGAGCGAGTCTTCACTTCCGCTCAGTCGATCAGGATAAATTGATCTCATGGCTGCGAATTTGCTGCTGTCATTGTATGCATATCCTGAGACTTTGTGCTGTGACAAGTGACTGCCACGAGCATGGAACATCAGTGCTCAGAGCTCTGCAATTGCCTGCTAGTCAGTTACAGGTGCACTGCATGTTGCTGGTCATCTCTGTTGCCCTCAGTGGTCAGGGACACACACCTTAGCCTATCCCCCATTTGGCAGTTGAGATTGACTGAAATGTTCTTGCTGTGGGTTGCTGAGTTAGCTCTCTGGGGCAGAAGCAGAATCCCCACCTGAGATTCCCTCCCCTTGGGTGTACAAGAGATGCTGAACTTGGAAAGTTTTGCTTGGTCCCAACTTTGTTTTATGGTTTGACTATTTTTAAAATCTGACCTATTCCAGCAGGATGGTGTTGAGCAGCAGTTCTGGCAGTAGCAATTTAGGGACATGATTTGGGGAGGGCTGTATATGTAACTAGCAGGTGTTAAGTTGTAACAGTTGCTATGGCAGTAGAGTGAAGTAGGGGAAGGAGAGGGTCTTTGGGGCAAGAATTAGTTTTAGTTGGGGCTGGTTTCTACTGGCAGTTGGTATGTTAAGAATTGCATCTCTGTCTTTGTGAAAAGGCTATAAAAAAATAAAAATCCAAAATAAGTATTGAATTACAGTTTGATCTTCAACTTCCTTTGTGCAACTACTTGTTTCGAGGGGGTGGGGGGGAACTTTCCCAAGGCTAATTGATAGGAGCGTAACCTAAGGCTGGGCATTCTGGAGGGCTAAGAAATAAGCTTTGAAAAGATTTAACTGATGTGGCAGCCCATGCTGGACTTCTGGCAACAGCAGTGATTTGTCAGCATTTAGAGTGGGCTAGCAGGGAAGCAGAATTCAGATTGGTATGCAAAACAAAACAGAGATCATACACTTTACACTTCCCTCAAGGAGCCACAAAGCCAGAAATAGTGTGTTCTAAGAATTAGTGTAAGTTAAACATGGGCCACTACCATGAAGAGCTGGGTCAGAGCCGCAGTCAAATAGTTTTCCCTGGTAGTTTATAAGTTAAGAAGCATTTCACTGAGCCAGCAAGAATTACTTAGGAAGAGTGATCTCCGATTCAGCTTGTGCACATAAATAGGTCTGCAGCGGGCTCAAGAAAGTCAGTCGTGCTCAAATGATAAAATGAATCCAGCTATTTACTTGGAATTTCACTAGACTTATTCATACCAGAAAAGATGTTTTCAGCGACTTTAATCTTCTCTTTGGGAGAGGATATTCCCAGCACAGAAGCAGCTGTTACTAGCTAACTTCTCCTGAAAGTTAGGGATCTACAGACCACAAGAGAATTTCAGATGTTGCAAGGTTATACAAGGACACAGTCACATGTTGAAGGTGAGCAGAAAGGCCATTTACCCCGTTTGGACCGTATTTCAGGTCCTCAAAACACTGCAATTCTCCTGCAGTAGCAGACATCACAGCACCTGCATCACGTATGGGGATAAAATTCCTTATGCCAACTGAGGTGTTTGTAAGTTGAGTTTTTATAACTGACGAAGAACTGCAAACCCAGGTTTTAGCAGGCAACTGAGAAGGGAATTAATTATTTATTCTAGTTTTAAAATGTAACCTTACCTATCTTCTTTAAGGCATTAATAGTCACCGTGGTCTGGAAGACAGCGTGGAATTAGTAGCCCAGGGGTCCTAAATTCTAATCCTGGCTCTGTCATTAGCCGAGTTGGCTCAGACTAGGTACTTCACCTTTGCTTTCGTTTCTGTAACTGTAAAATGGGGATATTATCTACCCACATCCTCAGAACACTGCTGCAAAGATTAGCTACTTAATAGCTACATCGTGCTCTGAACAAAAGCTAACTGGTGAACTCTTGAACAGTTATTTTTTAGAACAATTCAGTTCATCTTTAGGGGCAGGGAAATCCATTTAAGCTCTATGTATTTTGTAGATAACATTTGCATAAATGCAGCCAGTACTTCAACTTCTTTGGATCCAAACACAAGATCAGCCACTCTAATGAAGCCTTCCCCCACCAGATGATATATATTCTCATATGGCCTCTGTTACTGTAGTATCAGAGTGCCTCACAATACTTAGGATACATCTACTCTACAAGCACTAAAGTGGCACAGCTACACCATGGTAGCATAGACACTTGCTACAGCAACAGAAAGCTTTTTTCCATGACCGTGTTTACACACCCCTCCCTCCGAGAGGCAGTAAAAGTAGCTAACTCAATGGAAGAATTCTTCCATCAGCCTAGCAGTGTCTACATTGGAGTTTAGTGCAGCTTAACTATATCTTTTTCACTCCCCTGAGCAATGTAGCTAGGTTGACCTAAGTGTTTATGAGAGAGAAGGAGACAAGATTTTAATCCTTGGTGGACAAGCTCAATGCTTCTCCGGACTTGTCTTTTTTGGAAGTTTAATCATATTTAAAGAATCAAGTCACATGGGATGCTGTCCTCAGTTGCTAGTGTGCAAGCTGTGATCAGCATTGTGTCAGGTAGTCACAAGCAAGCTTCTGGTCCCTCGGCTAGCTGACACGAACACCATGACTTGGCCTGCTCTACACTGACCGGCGTCGTATCAGCTAACCCAACTGTTAAATAATTTTCAAAACACAGCTAAATAAATTCCCTAGTGAAGACAAGGCCTTAACTGTTGCACAACACAGATACCATGGTGATAAAGTGCTTTAGAAGACAGATTAGATTAACATGGTTGATTTTTCTGGTCATCCAGCGGAGCAGCATCCACAGCCTGGGGAAAAGGTAAAAGACATACATTCTCTTCCCACCCCTATGACATACCAAAGCAAGTGATTTGTTGCTTTGCATTTGATGTCCCTATACTGATGCCCTCCAGATTTCCTTCCTAATAAAGCTCACAGTACAAACACATGCAATGCAATCAGCAAGAGTAATACTTCGACTACCAGCCACTGGCATACAATTCTCCCTGCCTGCTCAAATAGGGAACTGGTGATGTATAACAAGAATGAAAGGAGGAGCATACATGCAAGACAAAAATGAAGAGGACAAGACGGTTGAACATTTTCTACAGTTTTCAAGCACACAGCAACTTTATTTGAAAACTACTTTGATATGGGTGGTTTGTGCCACTTTAGCTGACAATCTGACCCAGAAATAGTAATTAAGAATTAACTTGAGACATTAAGGCTGCTGGAAATTACCTGAAAGAAAACAAGATCAAAAGGTACTAAGATTCTGATTTTTTTTAAATATATATTTTACTGTAGCTGCATCTAAGCCCTCAGCACAAAGCTGTCTTTTCAGTGAAGATTAACATATTTAACACTACTAAACTCTATGTAATCTGCAAACTGGAAATAGTAATTCAATTAAGGCTAGGAGGACCAGTTAAATTTTACTCATTGCTAGTCATCCTAGTAAGTGTCTTTATACCACAGTCAGAAAAGCCAAGGTACAAAGAGAACTCCTGTTAGCCAGACAAGGAATAAATTGCAGGCTGGTGAGGAATCCACGGCATTTGCAGCAAGTATTGCTAATCTAGTTTGGAAACAAAAACGGATTTCAGTGGAGAAGCAGCGACTTGCAGTAAATCCTGAAAGAAGCTGCAAGTGACCTCATGTCATCATCCAGCCAACACACACCACCACCAACTGATCAGCACAGGCAGAAGACTGCAGCAGTGTGTCAGCTTTCCTTCTACAGCGTGGAGGGCTCTCCAGGTGTTGATTCAACTGAAGCATGAATGGCAGGCAATATAAGTAACTGAGGACACACCAGAAGTGAGGAGAAGATGGAGGCTTATAATCTTAAAAAAAAACCAAATCAGAAGCACCATCATCTTAGTATAGCAGGAGAACTTGCAGAAGATAAGAAGGAATGGCACAATCAAGAAGAAATCACTGCAGTCCAAGCAAACATGACTAGGGAGAAGGCTGCCATAATATGGCTTAATACAACAGATGTGATTTGCATCTTTTGCTGTTACCTTTTCTGTGCCTTGTTTAAAACTATCTCCACAAACATTTCCAGTTTCACAGGGCAAGATATTATCCTTGATGACATTACAACATCTACTGTGCAAGCTTTTAAAGCCTTTAATCAACTCCATTAAAAATCACTGAACAGTAGCACATACATTTATTGAAAAGATTGAATGCAGCCAACACAAGAGGCTTGATCTTAGCCCTGGCATGCTGCTCCACCTAATCAGCAGCAGAACCCTCCATAACATTTCACATGCCATTCTGAAGTGACTGAAAGAAAACAAGGCAAAAGCAGCATTCTGTTCTCCTCTGAGCAGCAGTAGGATACCTTTAATTATGGCCTTCCAACAAAGCAGACAATGATTTAGCTAAACAGGAAGTGAAAAAGATATTCCAGCTGCAACAGTGCTTTTTAAACAGATGCTTTGATTCTTAAATGCTGCTATTATACGAGGATGTGTTTGTTTCCAGATCTCTCTGCACCTTCGCACAACTGAAAGGACAAGGACAATGAGCTAAAAGGTGGCAAAATCCAGTATTAAAATTCAGAGTGCCAAGGCACTGCATAATGAAAGATGCATGTGCATTATCTTCATTGCACAGAACATCACTATGGGCACCTTTATCTAGTTACCATTACATATGGTGCTTAAAGAGTCAAACATAGGCTACTAAAAAAACCAGTTAATCCACAATTACCTCAAAGATGGCATACAGCTGTCTGAATCTCACTTTCACAGCATGGAAAAAGTAGCGATTTTTCCATTGTACATTAGAACCTTATTTAACCATGTACGTCAGAAGTGTGCTTTTGTTGGTGGCATTCTGCTACACTGTATCCATGATTTCCTCCTCTGTCCCCAACCTCCCCAAAATACATCTGATATTATCAATGGGAATCATGTAAACCTTTCCAGTACAAATATGATTAGCTCAAGTAAAAAAATTAACAGGATTGGAGGATTTAGACACTAGGTGGTCTGCAGTATGAGGGACAGAACTGAAATATGTGAGAAATTCATTTGTCAACTAAGGAAGCTACCTACTGAGATCTATTAAGCTGTACTAGAAGCTAAAAATCTTCCTGTGAGACCCATACTAAAAGGCTTCTTCCAAACTAAATATCAGCAACACAATAAAACAGGCAGCAGCATCCCACGGGTGTGCAGGCAGCACTTTAGATTCATTTTATCAATATTTACTTGGTATGAACAACGTCTTTACACACGACCCTCTCCTGAAATTCTCATAAAATGGCTGGCCATGCAACACTTTCTGTATCAGGCTACTTACCCAAAAAGATATATAAATTGGGCTAATGGTGTTCACTCCATGAACATAATATGGATAGGAGATCTCTCCCAACAAAGAGGAGAAAAAGGGGCAGAAAATTGCCCGAGTACATGGCTTGATTTGCTTTAACAGCAGTCTCCAACCACCAAAACAGTTTAAAGTAGATCCTTTACAGATCAGCATCCCTTTCCAGGCAGATGGCAAACTACATTAGTGCTAGCTGTGGCAGCAGATACCAATTGCACCCCACCCAGGGACAGATGAGACTAAATCTTTTTGCTCCCCCTAATCAAGTCATAAAGTGTTTTCACTGTGAAGTCAGATTACAATACATCTTACAAATGCAGACAAATATATTTTAATAAAGCAATCCACGCACAAGGAAGTGAAGTCAGGATTTTGTACTGCACTGGTGAGACAGCAAGGGCCTTTTGCTGAGGAAGAAGTGGGGGAGGGAATTCTTCCACCAAAGAAGGGGAGGGCATTCTCTTTTACTGCATTCAATATTTAACATGTTAGAAATACTTTGCTGGAATGTAATTCAGTTTCCTAAAAAAATCCACTCTTTAGTAGAATTACCAGTCTCTGCTTCCACCCTCCAATCCCAGATCATGTTAATCAACCAATCCCAGATCATATCAATCAGCAGCCGCTCAACTGCACTATTTGCAATCTCCCTCTACCATTGCTATAGAGAGTAATCAAAATACATTCAGAAGAGCACTGGCCATTCTCATTTCCCCCCCTTACCCCCACTGGAGCAAATACCAGTTCATTTTGGGGGGGGGGGAGGGGCAAAGATCACAGTCAAGCACCATCCAGCTGCAACCTGAGAAAGCAACACCATTTCGAGGAGGAGAGTGGGGATCAATGCACAGAAAGGTGGCAGCAGGGGACAGAGGGCGTTTTCCTCAAAGCAGTTTCCCAAGCTGGTGTCGTTCCTCTCCCCCACACGATGAAAATCGCCCCAGGAGGAGGAGGAGGAGGAGGAACCCTTCCCCAGCGAGCTGGGCCTGGCTCTCGGACCCAGCACCGAACACCCCACACACACCGGGAAGAGCGAGAGGCCCTTTCCCCTTCCCCGGGCTGACACCGGGCCCTGCCCCATAGGGTGATCCCCGGGCAGGCTGGGTTGGGGGGGGGAAGCTCAGCTCCCCCAGTGGCAAGGGCAGGCCCCGATGAACTGGGGACCACGGAGGAGAGGCGGGGGGGGGGGGGGAGAAGGGACCGATCGCCCCGCCCCCGAGGGAAAGGCCGGGGGCCCGTGGGACATTCAGTGGGGCCCGAGGGGGGGGGGGGGGGGTGGCCGCGGGGCGCAGGGCTCAGTCCCGGGCGGGGGTGGGAGGAGGGGCCCGATGGGATGGCGGGGGCCGCAAGGGTCCCTGCTCGGGCGGGGAGGCCGGGCCCGATGGGATGAGGGGGTTGCAGGGAAGGGGTCCCTGCTCGGGGCGGGGGTACCGGGCGGGGGGGGGCCCCGATGGGATGGGGGCGCAGAGGGGAGGGGGCCCGTGCTCGGGCGGGGAGGCCGGGCCCGATGGGATGGGGAGGGGCGCAGGGGAGGGGTCCCTGCTCGGGGCGGGGGGGGGGGGGCGATGGGATGGGGGCGCAGAGGGGAGGGGCCCGTGCTCGGGCGGGGAGGCCGGGCCCGTGCTCGGGCGGGGAGGCCGGGCCCGATGGGATGGGGCGGGACGCAGGGGTCCCCGGCCCGAGTGAGGCGGGGACAGCTCCCCGCCCCAAGCGGGGGGGTGGGGGCCGGAGCCCCGGGCCGGGGCCGGGGCCGGGTCACTCACCGCTCTGCTCGCCCAGGAAAACCAGCTTGAATTTCCGCAGCGGGTTGCCGAAGTCCCCGCCCGTCGACATGATGGAGCCGCCGCCGCCCCGCGCTCGCTCGTTCACCCGCTCGGCGGCCGGGAGGGGAGGATGGGGCCGGGCAGGAGCCTGGGGGGGGGGCCGGAGAGACCCCTCCTCCCGCGCGCCGGTTACCAAGGCGAGAGAGCGCGGCGCAGCCCCTCGCAACGCGCGGCGCAACCTAACCCGCAGCGGCTCCCGGTCTGCGCTTCGCTCTCGGCGCGCGCCCGCATGCCCCGCCCAGTCAGGGGGGGCGGAGACTGGGCGGGAGCGGCGCGCGCCGCGGCACCTCATGCCCCGCCCACTCAGGGGGGCGGAGACTGGGCGGGAGCGGCGCGCGCGCCGGGGGCCATGCGGAGTGTGGCAGGGCCGACGGAGAGGGCGGGGCCAGAGAGGGGGCGGGGCGCTGAGCCCTCTGGGGGCACGAGCCTCCCTCACCTCGCCAGACGTTAACCCTGAAACCTAGCGAGGGCGCAGCCCACCCAAAGCTGTTAACTAGGGCAGTGCAGATCCCCGCTGTTGGGGCTGTCCAGGGCCATGGTGATTCCTGGGAGGGGAGGTGGAAAGTGGCCCCCTGGCTGGTGTCAAGGTGTCCTGGGTTGGGGAGCTCCCCTAGGCACAATCTTTGAGGCACCTGTTGGCCTGGCCTTGAGAAGGGGAGATGGAAGCATGGTGTGTCCTCCTCCTGCCTCCTTATAATAGCCCCTCAACAGCCGAGGGGGGCAACGTTTTCAAACAAATGGATTATTTGCTTTAAAAGGGTTGACCAGAATCTACTTATGAATTTAGAGCCATAGCATTTACAGCGAGAACAGCGCCTTGAGTCTGACTTCCAGCATATCACAGGCCACCAGCCCACCCCCTCACCCTAAACCCAACAACCACAATGAGACCAGAGTCTTACAGGCCACTACAGCATCATGTGTTACAGGGAGAGACCAAGGAGGACTGAGATGCACCAGAGCCTGGAGCTCTCACAGCAAATTTGACATGAAGTGGCCACATCATATCAGCTTGTAATTTTTTTTGCACCATTTACAAAACAGCTGGACAAGGTAGGGACACTGTTGCCAAGACTGCAGCCCAGTGCTTAGGGCCCTTACTTGAGACATGGGAGTTGCTGGTTCAATTCCCCCCGCCCCCCGCTGCCTGCTATGAAGAAGAGATGTGAATTTGGGTCTCCCATATTGCAGGAAACGGTCCTATTCACTGGGCTGTGGAATATTCTGGAGTGGGTCTTTAGGATTTATGTACACTTAAATTGTTGCAGCGCTGGAGCACATCAGCGTAAACCCTCCCCATCGACATAGACATGTAACTACATCTACACTAAAAGCATGAGAGGGGTGCAGCTCTAAACCAATGGGAGAAGTTACTCCACTTCCCCCACGAGGTGGTAGCTATGTTGGCGGGAGAAGCTCTCCCACCAACATAACCCTGTCTACTCTAGCAATTAGGTCGGTATAACTTACATCACCCATGGGGTGTGGATTATTCACACCCCTGAGCAACATCAATTATGCCAAAGGAATAGTTGGTCCAACAAGGTCCCACTACAGCAACAGAAGGGGCTCTCCCCTTGCTGTAGTTAATCCACCTCCCTGAGAGGGGATAGCTAGGTTAATGGAAGAATTCTGCCATCACCTACCACAATCTACACTGGGGGTTAGGCTAGCATGGCTACCTCTCTCAGGGATGTGGATTTTTCACACCCCTGAGAGACATAGCTATGCTGACGTAAGTTTTCAATGTAGACCAGTCCTTAGTCTCTGCTGCTGAAGCTGTTTCACTCTGTATACATAATTCAATAGTCATTGGAGCAGGATATTAATTTGAGTCTCCCACTTCCAGATGAATTCCCTTACCACCAAGCTCTCGCTCTGGCCCAGTGACTAGTTAAGTAGTTTATACAAAGTGGAACAGTTTCAACAGAACAGAAAGAGAGCCTAGACTAGCCTAGGCATTAGGGCACACTCCCGCAACGTGGAAATCCCAATTTCAAATCCCTCCTCCCAGCTGTGACAGTACCCAGGTTTGTGAGGCAGCTCACCGCTACCTCTCCTTAGTGTGACACAACCTTGTTGGTGCCTGAAACCAGCAGCCTCTGGTGACACAAGTGTTGCCTTCCAGGCCTCTGCAGATCTTGTTCTCTCTGTGCAGACTAGTGATAAATACACACCAGCCTGCTTGAAGTGTTCTGCAGTGTCCAGCCACTGGATACTCACAGAACTCACCAGTTTTGTTGTCCAAGGGAATAGTTTACCCCCAGCTTGGCTGGCACAACCCAGGAGCAGGGCCTTTATAACATCACAGCACTGAGATATATCTAACGAAAATCAAGTTTATTACAAAAGGCGAAGAGCTAAGAGATAATGAGCAAAGCTAATAAGTGGGAACAGAAATGGTTACAAATAAAACAAAAGTATAACACCTGTCATAGTCTAAACAAGCAGTTTCTCACTTAAAGCAATCTCCCAGCATCACCAGCCAACACTGGCTGGGATTCCCTTTACATGAATGCAAAAAGCACTGCCCTTTTGGCTTCCTCAGTCCACTGTTTTTGTCCCTAGAGTGAGGATGACCCCCGTGGTTCCTTTCCTGAGATGCTGGCTCCATGTTGTCTGTCACATGTTGACTCCATGTGAAAAATGGGCTTCTACCCTGTTGGCTAACAATGCTTAATTTACATATGAATCTAGTCAGATAGTGGAATCTGCATCCCTTTGGCCCGCAAAAGCTGTTTGGCAAATCTGACGGGACAGAGACTGTAAGACATATTTTTGGTACATATACATAACTTCTTAACTATCATCAATCCATCTTGCCCTGATTAGGAGGATGAGGATGACATAAGCTTGTATTAGACCCCACACAACCCTTTTTGGATAAATAATATAAAAGCCGCATGTGGACTTCAGAAAAGCAGACGTTGACTCCCTGAGGGAGCTGACGGGCAGAATCCCCTGAGTGGCTAATATGAGGGGGAAATGAGTCCAAGAGAGCTGGCTGTATTTTAAAGAAACCTTATTGAGGGTGCAGGAACAAACCATCCCAATGTGCAGAAAGACTAGCAAATATGGCAAGCGCCCAGCTTGGCTTAAAGAAATCTTTGGTGAGCTTAAACACAAAAAGGAAGCTTACAAGAAGTGTAACCTTGGTCAGATGACTAGGGAGGAGTATAAAAATACTGCTCGAGCAGGCAGGGGTGAAATCAGGATGGCCAAAGCACAACTGGAGTTACAGCTAGCAAGGGACATGAAGGGTAACAAGACGGGTTTCTACAATATGTTAGCAACAAGAAGATCAGGGAAAATGTGGGCCCCTTACAGAATGGGGGAGGCAACCCAGTGACAGAGGATGTGACAAAAGCTGAAGTACTCCATGCTTTTTTTGCCCCCATCTTTACAGACAAGGGCAGCTCCCAGACTGCTGCACTGGGCAGCACAGAATGGAAAGAAGGCAAGAAGCTCTCAGTGGTGAAAGAACAGGTTCAGGACTGTTTAGAAAGGCTGGACATGCACAAGTCCATGGGGCCAGATGTAATGCATCCGGGGGTGCTGAGGGAGTTGACTGATGTGATTGCAGAGCCATTGGCCATTATCTCTGAAAACTCGTGGTGACTGGGGGAGGTCCCAGATGACTGGAAAAAGGCAAATCTAGTGCCCATCTTCAAAACAAGGGAAGAAGGAGGAACTGGGGAATTACAGAGCAGTCAGCCTCACCTCAGTCCTCAGAAAAATCATGGAGCAGGTCCTCAAGGAATCCATTTTGAGGCACTTGGAAGAGAGGAAGGTGATCAGGAACAGTCAGCATGGATTCACCAAGGGCAAGTCATGCCTGACCAACCTGATTGCCTTCTATGATGAGATGACCGACTCTGTGGATGTGGGGGAAGCAGTGGATGTGATATCAAAAGCTTTACGAAAGTCAAGGGATATGATCTCTCACAGTACTCTTATCAGCAAGTTAAAGAAGTACAGATTGGATGAATGGACTATAAAATGGATAGAAAACTGGCTAGATTTGGGCTCAACAGATAGTGATCAACAGCTTGAGGTCTACTTGGCAGCCAGTAACAAGCAGAGTGCCCCAGGGGTCGGTGCTGGGGTTGGTTTTGTTCAACACCTTCACTGATGATCTGGGGAATGTGGCGGATTGCACACTCAGCAAGTTTGCAGGTGACACTAAGCTGTGGGGAATGGTAGATATGCTGGAGGGCAGGGATAGGATACAGAGTGACCTAGACAAATTGTAGGATTGCCAATTGTTCTGTTCATTCCCTCCAAAGCATATGGCACAGGCTGCTGTTGGAAGACAGGATACTGGGCTAGATGGACCATTGGTCTGACCCAGTGTGGCCATTCTTATGTTTTTAATGTATGCTGGGGGAAGCATTCCTGGGAGAAAGAGGGTGTGGCTGGAGAATTGCAGTTCTTAGGCTATGCTTGGCTGCTTGTTTGGGGCTAGGCCAGTGCAGCACTACTTAAGACTGCTCTGACTTTGCTGCTGTCACCCCAAGAGGCCCTCAATACCAACTGGCAAAGGGTTCACTGTTCTGCAGGGTTCCTGTCAGGCCTGACAGACTCATTACACCTCACATAGAATATTAGGGTTGCAAGGGACTTCAAGGGATCATCTAGTCCATCCTGCTCAAAGTAGGACCAACCCCAACTAAACCATCCCAGCCAGGGCTTTGTCAAGCCGCACCTTAAAAACCTCTAATGATGGAGATTCCATCACCTCCCTAGGTAATCCATTCCAGTGCTTCACAATCCTCCTAGCGACAAACTTTTTCCTAATATCCAACCTAGACCTCCCTCACTGCAACTTCAGACCATTGCTCCTTGTTCTGTCATCTATTACCACTGAGAACAGCCTAGCTCCATCCTTCCCGAAATCTGCCTCCAGGTAGTTGAAGGCTGCTATCAAATCCCCCCTCACTTCTCTTCTGCAGACTAAACAAGCCCAGTTCCCTCAGCCTCTCCTCAAGTCATGTGCTCCAGCCCCCTAATCATTTTTGTTGCCCTCTGCTGGACTCGCTCCAATTTGTCCACATCCTTCCTGTAGTGGGGTGCCCAAAACTGGACACAATACTCCAAATGAGGCCTCACCAATGCCAAGAAGAGGAATAATCACTTCCCTCATTCTGCTGGCAATGCTCCTCTTAATGCAGCCCCATATGCCGTTAGCCTTCTTGGCAACAAAGGCACACTGTTGACTCATATACAGCTTCTTGTCCACTGTAACCCCCAGGTCCTTTTCTGCAGAAATGCTGACTAGCCAGTCGATCCCCAGTCTGTAGCTGTGTATGGGATTCTTCTGTCCTAAGTGCAGGACTCTGCACTTGTCCTTGGTGAACCTCAGATTTCTCTTGGCCCAATCCTCTAATTTGTCTAGGTCACTCTGTATCTTACTGCTACCCTCCAGCATATCTACAGCTCCTCCCAGCTTCATGTCATCTGCAAACTTGCTAAGGGTGAAATCCACCCCATCCTCCAGTCTCAGCAGCTTTTGGCATGGCGTCCTGGAGAAGTAGCCCTTCCGTGCCTGCAGAATGCCTGGTCCTGAGGAGGAGGAGAGGAGAGGACTAGGACAGTTCAGTGAGATCCTGCAAGCCAGTGCTGCATTGGACTGTGAATATAGGACTTAGAAGGCCAATATGACAGACAGCATGGAGAAGGAAACAGGAGACAGGAGAAAGTCCTATGAGTCCAGCAGGACAAGGAGCGGGAGATGCACCAAAACAATGGGTCTTCTCAGGCAGCAAACAAACGCTGCTGACCCTGGTTGATCTACAGGTCCAAAAATACTTGGCTCTCCACCCTTTACAGTCCTTGAAGGACTCCCTGGTTACTGCTCTGTACATCTGCCAACATGCCTCGTGGCATCACAGGGCATATCACTACCCCTACCACTCCAGGAAGGAAAACCACGGTTTCACATACACCAACGGTGGTTCTCACAGGTCAGTCAGTGTATGTGTAGCCATGACGCACTATGTTTGGGTGCTGAAATGGACAGAAATGTTTACTGCCTTTCCAGTTTTAAAGTTCCAGTCTGCTCATTTATGTTAATATTGTGAGGCTAGAAGCCCAGATGCCAGGTCTTACTGAAGCTTTAGATCCCAGCTGAGCACTGACAAATTAATTGCTGGAAACCAGCCTTTCACCTGTGTGTTACTAGGGTTAAGATGGGTATTGGATTTATAAGAATGTGTTTAGACTTTATGAAATGTTTGTGAATTGCTGCATGCATTATTCTCACTTATTTTATTATAAAACAAAAAACTTAAATATTGCCTTATAGTGTGTGATAACTGTAAAAAAGTTTGCTCTGAAACTGAACTCAGTCAGGAGGGATTGTCTTCTTACCATCAAGTAGCCCTATCAAAATTAATGGGCCATCGTGGGACATCTCAATACAATGACTTTGTTAATAGCCCCTTCATGAAGAGGTTCCACAGGGGTAGCCGTGTTAGTCTGTATATAGCAAAAACAACGAGAGTCCTTATGCCTGCAGAAATGTGTTAGTCTTTAAAGTGCTACAGGACTCATTTTTTCATGAAGAGGCTACATGCAAAACGATTCATCCCATCACCTTGAATTCTGGAAGAATGAAATAAAAACAGCTGACAAGAAAATGTTTGCTCTCTCTTTTGCTGTTTGGACTCTCGCAGGGCTGGAGCTATGAAGCAGAGGCAGAGATCCCCAGGGTCACCGGGGTTAGCTGTAAAAGACACTGAGCTGAGAGATTACTACAACTGTCACCTTCTAAAACTATAGACTAATTTATTTGTCTATATGCTTGCCCTCTTTAAATCTTGTAATTACGCTCATTTCTTTTCTTGAGAAACACATCCTTAGATATTTTGCAATAGGACTGGCTACAAGCATTGTCTTTGGTGTGAGAGCAATTGATCTGGGGTAAGTGCCTGGTCTCTTGGGCCTGGAAGCAACCAGAACATTTTATGATCTTTGGTGTATGGCAAGCAATCATCACTAAGTTCAACTTGCCTGGGTGGCAAGATACTGGAATGCCCTAGGGGACTGTTTGTGACTCCTGCTAAGACTGTTATAGTGCTTCAGGAGTTCACATTTGTTCCTGGGCTGGTGAAATCTAATTATAGAACATACTACCAGTTTGAGGTCTCTGCCCTGCTTCACGACAGTTTTTCCTGAGGCTGGCACTCACGGTCATGAGCCACTCCAGACAGAGAGACAAATATGTCTGACATGACCACGGGGTTTTTTGCACCTTGTTTTTCCTCACCCAATAAAGTTCTATTGGTGGAGAAGTCACAGTACATGCTGCAGAATGCATAGCGGTACTCAAAACTCACAATACTTGTAAATGAACAGCATGCACCACATAGTGCTTGCTGTACATTTATACATAGGACTCTTTTCCTGATCCTGCACAATTTCAAACTGAACCCAGGCCCAGAGAACAGTTCAGCACAGAACAGTCCAGCAGACTAAACGGCTCTTTCAAAAGAGCTCCCTCAACCGCATAATTCCACGTTGGGCTCTTATAACGGCCCTTGTGTCTGGCTGTTCAAACTCAGCAGGCTGCCCCTGGTGGCAGCTTTTCCCCCTTGGCCTCACAGATATTATGCAGCACACATCAGGCAGCATTAACCATTGGGATATTTTGCTCACTGAGATCCCATCTAATGAGTAAACACTGCTAGCGTCCTTTCAACCTACCAAAAGCACATTCCACCATCATTCCGCACCTGCAGAAGCTTTTATTGGTGCTGTCGAGATGGCCCGTGTACCAGTCATGAGCCAGGGAAGCAAAGGATACTCTGGGTCCTGCAGAATCACTTGGCATTTTACCATTCCCAATCAGTGGATCAACATGGCAAAGAGTGTCCTGCTTGCAGCTTTCTGAACAGTCCTGTGTTCTTAGATGGGCGTGCCATGTGCCTTCCTGGACCAGCCCACACTGATAGTGAAATATCCCCGGTGATCCACCATCACGTGCATGACTACAGAAAAATAGCCCTTTCTGTTGATGTACTCTGTGGCAAGGTGCCCTAGTACCAAAATAGGTATATGTGTGCTGCCAAAAAAGGGCAATGGGACCCCCTTGCTGCAAATCCATATACTATGTCCTGTCACAGTCATGTGTAGCAGAAGACAATTAATGGCCCTACACACTTGTATAACAGCCAACACTGTAGATTTTCCAACTCCAACATGATTTCCCACTAACCAGTAGCAATCTGGTGTTGCAAGCTTCCAGAGTGTGATTTCCATTTGCTTCTGTCCATGCAGGTCTCACTCTGGTGTCCCTGCCACAAAGTGCTGGAGCAAGTAGGCTTGGCACACTGCTCTAGGAACGTGACCTTTTGCATCAGAAGATTCTGTAGCCGCTACTTGTTATCCCAAACCTGCAGTACAATGAGATCCCACAAGTCAGCGCTTGTTCCTCAGGCCCAGATGTGGCAGTCCTCCACCATCTGCAGCTGCTCTGGGAAGGTCTCCAATAACCTTGTTTTTCGCTGTGTCCCTCAGCAAACGGTCCTCCAAGAAATCATCATGATCCCTTCCCCCTCCCCCATTGTTGCAATACTTCCTGTGGCTCTGCAAATACAGGTGAATTGTGCATTCTGTATTTGCAACATTCCTGACAATCACAATAGCACAGAGCTCTGTGGGCCCCATGCTTCTGTCAGAGATGGCAGACATTGAAAAGCACCACACAGGTTTGTGGGCTATTTAAAAAGAGGTGTGAAAATTATGGGATACAGATGGCATTATGGGATGGAGAAAGTTGCATGCAGAGAACTTGACCCTTGATTCTCACAGATCCCTGGACAAGTCATTTCTGTCCCACCACACATTGCAAACATTTCCCAAAAGCAGACATACCAACTCTTGCAAATTTATCGTGTGAGATGCAATTTCTAAGTAAAATTAAACTTCACTCACAATCTTGGGATAAAACTCTCAAATGCCAGGATTTTTTTTTTCCAGCTGTATTTGAGAGTTGACATTTGAGAGTTCCAGCCCGAGATTATAAGGCTTAATTTAACTTAGAAATCACCGTCAGCCCCGGGCAGCTGGGCCTCTCGCTGTCAGTCCCAGGGGGCTGCTCCCCTGCCAACTGAGAAGTGGGAGAGGGGACCCCACTGCAGCTTCCCCAGGTGTAGGGAGGGTGAAGAACCCCAAGAGGAACAGAGGTGAGGCGGGGGGGGGGAGGGGCTGAACTATGGTCTGGGGGCTGTATTGATGATGGGTTTTGAGCAGATGGGGTGAGTCCTGGGAGGGGGAACCAAGGGCAGTGGGGATCAATGAAGTAGGGGGGCTGAACTGATGGGGTGGTAAAGAAGAGAGCTGGGGGGACTGAACTGAGTGGGGGCTGAATTGAGGGGCATTGGGTGGGGACAGAACTGATGGGGGACTGGATTAATTGCTGAGCAGGAGATGGGCAGATGTGCGGGTGAGAGCTTCTGCCACAGAGGCTAAAAGTCTCCTTCTTCTGTACACGTGGGAAAGTGGGCAACACTTTGTCACATGCGCACACCCTGGGAATGAGCAGAGGGAGTTCAAAAAAATCAAGAGATGGACCTAAAAAAACTCTTAAAAAAACAAACATGGTTTTGGGGCCAATCTCATGCTTTCTGGGGGTCCGACTCATGATTTTTGATCTCTTGAAGTTGGCAATACTGCAAAAGGCATCGCATCAAAGGGCAGCAAATAGCACCTTGGGATATCTGCCTGTGGTGCTCCACACTTTGCATCAGCCCTTCTGGTGAGTATGCACAGTGTCAATGCAAGCAGTCAAGTATGCGTGTGCCAAGTTGATATACAAACTTCGACAGCTGTATGGCAAAGTAACTTGCATCAACTAAAGTTTGTAGGACAGTCATGGCTTCAGTGAGGGACCTGGTGGAGTAGGAGCCAGGAGTTCCTGGCTCCCGCTTCAAACACACCTTTTTCCTCGGACAATGACTGTGCTAAATGATCCCCCTCCCGCTTTATGCTAAAAGGGAACCCCACCTCTTCAAACGTCCTCTTCCCATTGCACCCCAAAAAGCTGCAGCAGCAAGTTCACACTCCCACCTGCATACTGGAGGCTCACTCACATTTGTTTTCTCTCATTCCCCTGCTGATGAAAGCGCCGGCTACGCGCGTCTCAACGAGCCATTTAGCAAACTGAGTCATGAATGATTTAAATTGGTCACGCTGTCACAGCTTGGCAGCCTCCCCCCTGCCCCCTGCATTGCAAACCTGGAACACTTCCAAAAGGAAAAAGGTGCAGCCTGTCAAAACCCCTGCTGTTTAAAAAAAATTCTTGATGACACCCAAAGCAAGTAGCAGGTATCCCTTTTTCTACTGAAAGGTGTTCATTTCTATTGTACTCTCAGAAATAGCCATCGAGGTGGATCTGGGGTTTGGAACTGTAATTACTTTGGACTAGCTCCAGATTCTTATAAAACAATCTGTCACTGCTGCTTTGGTTTCTAGACAGCTGCTGCTGCTGCTTCCTCTAAAGATAAGGCATTTGTGGCGCCATCTTCTCATACAGCTTTTTCCTCTGCCATCCTCCCTGTCCAAGCTCCAACCCTGAAAAAATCTCACCCATTTTGGCTTCAGTGCAATCTGTTTCAACAAGACATTTAAAATCTTGTCCTTCCCGTCTCGCTTTTAACCCTGGAGGGAATTTTCCAGACTGCCAGCTAAATCAATCCTTTGGAGGATGCATGATGTATAGACCAGATCCTGAGCGAAGGACAAGCTGTACATAGTGCAGATCGGCAAGGTGTGCACTGACATGGTTTTTAGGGACTTGTGTTCCTCTGATCTGGAGGGAAATTCAGCCACAGGATTGGTCCCTGGCCTAAATTAGAGCGAGGAGTGATTCCAGCAGCCCAAGATTGCTGGGGTATAGAGATCACTTGGCCATGCTCTCTTTTCCCCGGCCATATCCCTATGCTAGATGCTGGGAAGGTCACCAAGCCATCCAAGGATGTCCCTATGCATGGAGAATTCTCCAGGGGCACGTAAAACAGCTCTGACTGTTTTATACTGCTGTGGTGATGCAAAACAGGCCAAAAATCAGGATCCCTTTTGTTTGTTTTTTGCAGCCCCTACAAAGGTTTAATATCTCCCTCATTCATTAATGCTTGCCACCCTTGGTCAGCCAGAGTCTGTCAAACATGTTGCTTTTTTTGAAGCGTCAATCTACCATGGTGGATTTATGTAGCCTGAGAAAAATATAACACTTTCATTACAATCCTTTATTTATTGAACTCCAACGGTGTGCAAACGTGGCAGAAAAAGATCGACGGAGGCTGGAAAGAACAACCCTGCCCTCAGAAACACAAGGCAAAAGTCCCAGTAAAGTCAATGGTATTCACAGTATGGCCTAGTGGAAAGAACACAGGAGTGGGACTTAAGATATTTTTGTTCTGTTCCTGGCTCTGTTGGTGGCCTTGGGCAAATCACATCCCCTCTGTGCCTCAGTTTCCCCATCTGTAAAATGGGGGTCATGAGCACTACTGATGAAAAGTACTCAACATCATCATTATTATGATTATTACACCCACACATTTTAGGGAAGAATTAGATACAGAAACAAATTCAGTCACATTCTACCTCAAATCCCCCACGAGTCTCCTAAAGAAACTGAGCAGTGACGTAAATTGGTGTAAGTTACACATCAGGAGCAAATTGATCAGCCAACAAGTGTATGGTGGGTGGAAGTGGCTAAGGAGTGTAACTTCCTGGGAAGTCAGTGTGTGTGCAAAATGAGTGCGATTTACATACGGAGAGGGAGGGAAACAGGATGTTGGTGGGAAAGCAATTGGCAGGAGAGTGTAATATAAAGCAAACCCCCCCCCATTTTAGTTTATTCTTGTGCTGCCCTCAAGTCCCCAGGCAAGCACACAGAGCCCTGGCATAAGCAGACACAATTTCCATTGATTTCAGTGGCAGCTGCATCCCCGTACGTCAGGGCTGGATTTGGTTTTCACAGACTACCATGTGGGCATGATTTAGGCTTGTGTTGCACACCTAGTAAATGCCAGACTGGTGGATGCAAGGGGTAACTTGTCCCTTGAGGGTTGGGGCTAGCCAGCTCTGGTTAGAGAATGAGACACGCCTGAGACTGAGCGGGGGGGTACCCTACAAAGAGCAGCAGGGAGCAGTAATGACACTCAGGAAAGGGGCAAAGGCTCCTGCTGCAGGAAAGACCCGGAGACGAAGGAGGAAGCGATGCTGGAGAGGTGCTGCCGTGAGCAAGGGGCTCACATGTGAGGGAAGGTTTTGGGCCCGGCAGCCAGAACCGGAAGGCTGCACTTCGGCCAAGTAAAGCCGGAGAGACATTGAATGGGGACCGAGTTCTGAGCAGATGGACTAGGGACTCCCGAAAGGGAGACAGTGACTGAAGTGGGGTTGGGGCCTGGAGGGCCAGGGTGTAGGGGACCCCGGAAAGGACTGTTGTAATGACCTGTGGTCTGTGAGTTAAGGGGCCCTGAGGTGGGGAGACATTAGAAGCAGGGCACCACAGAGTGGCGCAGAGGAGGCGCCAGCCCCACAACCACACGAGTTACATGACTCTGCACTGGCATTTCCTGACCAATTGACATGCCTGTTTACATAATGGCTGGCATTGCTTTTCATAGAATCAGAGTTGGAAGGGACCTCAGGAGGTGTCTAGTCCAACCCCGTACTCAGAGCAGGACCAACCTCAGCTAAATAATCCCAGCCAGGGTTTTGTCAAGCCGCAACTTAAAAACCTCTAAAGATGGAGATTCCACCACCTCCCTAGGTAACTCAACCTTTTCCTAGTGTAGGAGGATATGGAGTGTGTCAAAGGGTAGATTTTCACCCCCAATAGTGGTTGGGGGGGAGGGGGGCAACTTTACGTTCTGCTGGTGGCTCCAGGGGATTCTCGCTGTAGAACTGCTTCAAATCAGTACTTTCCCTGCCTTTCTCTGGTCATGCCTCCTTGCAAGCCAGCATCAGCTGCAGGCCTCCCCGTGGAGGAGAGGCTAGAGCCTCTTTGCCCCACTGCAGCTTCCAATCTCTAGGAGGGTCCATGCCACTGGAGGGACTCTGGCACCTTTGAACGGTCCAGCAGCGGAGAGGGGACGGGCCCGCCCTTCCTGGCGAGGTGAACGTGTGCCTGCCAGCGGTGTCACTAAGGATGGATGATGCTGAGTCCCTGCTTCTCTACCGAGCCCCACGGCATCTGACAAATAGCTCAGTGCTCCTCTCTGCCCCCAATTATCCCCCATCTTCAAAGAGACAGAAGAGGCTGTTTGAGCCCTTCTCATACCTGTTGGTGCAGCGAGACGGGCCCAGGAGATCATATACCTCCTGATCAGACTTTGTCATTCTTGTAGTGCTGCCCTTCCCCCGAGTATCCGAGTCCCTTTCATGGAAAATCAATAGCAATAACCAAGTCCCTGGTAGACTTCATGGAATCCCTGGCAGGGCACTTCTCCCTTGTGGGGGGCCAAAACTCTGCTTGGGGTGGGGTGTTTATTTTATTGTTTGGAAGTTACACGTTTCCTATGGTGGTGGGGGTTGAGGGATAGTCGGAGGTGGAGTCAGTGCTCTGTAATTCTGATGGTGGAAAGGCTTTTTCAAGGAGGAAGGCTTTGCAGCATTTCCTAAAGACTGTAGATTTGCGGGGCTGCCTCTGGAAGTTTGTTCCATAGCTGGATCTCCTTAACCCAGGATGCTTTGTCTCCAGCTCTCATGTGCTTTGTCCTGGGCTTTGCGATCTACATTGTCCCACAGAAGCACCTGGCGGCCTCATGGATCAAAATACAGCTTTCATTTCTTTGGAAATTAGGACCAATTTCTCTTCTCCTCCTGGGAGACTTGTTGCTCTCACTACACAAACTTCTGTGTCTTCCTTTTGCTTGTACCCTTCTGCCTGATTGTTATCATGCCCAGTCACCACGCCCAGGTGCCTAGTTCCAACGCCCTACTTCCAGGTGTTATTCCAGTCATCCCCTTTCCAGCCCTGGCTCCCATCCTGGCTCTTTGCACCCTTGTGTAAATTGAAGTCAGCTGATATTCTATTGCAAACATTACCTAGATTTAATTGAAACCTCTAGAGGCTCCTGGAAGGAAGTTTTCAGCAAGGGCCCTCTAACTCTGGAGTTTCCCTTAGTTTGCTGAGCCCAACTGTTGTGTTGACTTCTATGGCTTGATGGAAAGACTGTGTCCTCTGAGGCAAAGGTTGTTGAAATTGTCCATCAGTTTGAAATCCCTCCAGTTTTGGGGGCCCAACTTGAGACAGATTGAGCATGATTTTTCAAGGGAGCCAAGCAATTGTACCCCCTGCTGGTGTCAGCTGGAAAAGTGAGCATGCAGCATCTTTGATAATCAGGTGTCTCAAGCGGGCCAGCCAAAACTTGAGGCACCCAAAATCTGAGAGCACTTTTAGTCACTATAGCAGGGGTGGCAAACTGCAGCTCTTTAACAGTTAAAGGGAAAGCTCACTGAGCCCCCCAATGCTCTCCACCCCTGCCATCCTCCACCTACCAGACTGGGGTGGGGAGCTCAGAGTTTCTGCTCCACCAGATCCCAGCTCAGGGCTGTAAGAGCAGCAGGGTCACTCACTCACTGAGTCAGCAGGGATCCCACCAAAACACACCAACTGCACCCCAGACTAATACTGGTTCCCCCCGGGCCACTTCCTACCGTGTCTCTCAGTGCTGTAGTCAGGGGGTCATTGGGATCTCTGAGTTCATTGGCACGTGTAGTTCCCAGCGGCTCCAATCCCTCTCATGTGTCCACAGGTACCAGGGCATCTGGCTGGTTCTCAGTGCCTCACGCTTCCACAGTCTGGTATGCTGGCTGCTCCTGGGCCAGAGTTTGCAAAGTGCATCCCTCCTCCTCAGCAGTCAGCCTGGAATGAGCTGGGCTGCTCTCTTTTATACTGAGGCAGCAGTTGGAGCATGCCCAGCAGGGGCGAGGGGGGCGTGGCTTCTGCTGCCAAAAGTATTGGCTTAACCCCTTCGTTTCCAGTGTGGGGTGAGTACACCCGGTCACACAGCCTCTCCCTCAAGAGGACACCCGGTGTGTGTCCTTTCTCTTCTACCTCCCTACCCACCCGTGAAAAGAAGTCTGTGTTGGCATGTGCGTTAGCCAGTCGGTGTGTTACCATTTTGTTTAGAAGAACTTTATCAATTGGTTCGCCCTGACAGTCCATATCTATCACCGAAGCGAAGTGACTAAACCCAAACATTCAAACACTTGTGGAATGTAAAACACATAAGTTTATTTTTTGGGGGGAGGGGGGTTGGTGACAGCAAAGGGGGTAAAAACAGATAACAACTAGTACAACATGTATCCCAAGAATCTCCAATAAGCATACACTGGTGTTGAGAATCGTGGGAGTTAAACGCCAGGCCCACTGCCTTTGAACTTAACCCTTGGTTCCCAGGTTTTACACAGTACTTTACTGTTTGTCTTCTTCCCCTCCAGAGGATGTTGGTCATGATCTGGATCTTTGACCTCCTGGACCCAGTGACTAGAACACATTGCTGATCAAGGTAAATGTCCTCCTTCTCCTTGGTTACGACGGTAAGGTATTCATCTGCACATCTGTCTACTTCTTGTCCTCGTCTTTGACGCCCGTGCGACTAAACGGACAGTTACTGCCACTATAACGGACACCAATCTCAAGGTCCACATCATGGGGTGTAATCTCCATTTTAACTCTAGAGGTTGGGTAAAGCTGTATGTCCCCATGGATGCGTCGCAACAGTATCTTGGTCCCAGGCAGCTTGGGGTTGGGGACCACGCTGTCTCGGATGAGGGAATGGCTGCATCAAGGGTCGTTTTAAGACCTTCGTAGGCCCTAGGCACACTTGCCTTCATAGGCCCCCCAACCGAAATAACTCATTTGATTTTAAGCTATTAATAAATAGTTTTTAAAATTAAAAAAAAAAATTATATATAACATTTTTTCGTAGGCCCTGAAAGTTTCATAGGCCCTAGGCACTGTGCCTATTGTTCCTAAAGGATAATACGGCCCTGGCTGTATCCAGTGTCTACCAGGGCCTAAGTCAGGGTCCCGTTCACCTTCACGGGGATCATGAGTTTCTCTGGAGCTTTTCTTTGGGCCCAGGGATAATGGCTACCCATACCTGGCCATAACCTCAATCCATGTATGGGCCTAGCATAAGTGCCTCTCTTGTCCGCACTCATAACACTGGTCTCGGTTTCTCCTGGTGTGTGCATCCGTTCTCGGTGGGGGAGGAGGGACCCCCAGCAAGACTCCCTCTCTCCAGGTTGGTCCTTGGCTAGCTAGGCTTCTCTCTTCAGGGTTCAAGTTGGTGACTGGGGTTCGCGGTAGGCGCCACGCTCTCCCTGGCTCATTGTGGAAGGGACCATCTTTCCCCCTCGGTGTGTCAGATTTGCGGGGTTGAGGCTCTGGGGCCTTTGCTGTCAAGTAGTCCTCTATCAATTCGACAGCTTTGGAGAGGGTTGCCGGCCAATGTCGCTGTATCCATTCCCTTCCCCCACCAGGGAGGATCTAGGTGAATTGTTTGAGGACCACTCTTTTGGCAGCTTGGCCCCCCAACTGTTTCTCCAGTTCTAGCCACCGCCAAGCACAGTTCCAGAGACTTGGGCTACCACCCATAACCCCAGGGGGGTACCGTTCCCAGTGGAAACACTGGTGGTAGGTCCCAGGACTGATGCCTGTCTGGTCTAGGATAGTGGTCTTTACCTTTCCATATTTGAGGGCCTCCCGGATGTCTAGGTTCTGGCACATGGTCTGGGCCAGGCCCGTCAAGTAGGGGGCCGGAAGAGTGGCCCAGTATTCCAGTATTCACTCCGATTGTCTGTGTGGCCAGGTCTCTGACTCGTGGGGAGACACTTTCCCCCTCCCGCTTCAAGTGGGTCAGCACCAATTGTCAGCCTCCTTTATTGAGCTTCTTCATCCCGCTTCCTCTCTTTCCCGTCACAGGCTTGATTAATGAGAAGGGTACAATGACCCTGTCTGCTCCAAGCACTTTCCGTCAGAGATCCCACCACGACCAAAACCCACCATTTAGGAGCAAAATTAGAAGGGGTTTTGAAGACTGTAGTTCCTATTTTCGATTATTTGAATCCCACCCCGCTGACATGATTTCACTATGTTTCTGCGGGGCTTTTCCAGGCCGTGAAGTGAGGGGGTAATGTAACTTTATTCGTGTGATTAATCTCAAATAAGTTTTAATAGGAGAGGAGCAAGCTTTCTCATTTCCCTTTTGGACCTGGCGGTAGTGGGATGTCTCCCTCTCTCCTTGCTTGTGCAGTATCTTAATGCCATTCATCACGTGTATTTTACTGCTCTGATGGGGACTGGGGCAGGGAATCCATGCAGCTAAAAGTCTGTTTTCAGTGGATTTAACGTCCTCTTAAATGAATAGCTTTCCTTTATTTTTAATTTACTTACTTGCTGATATTGATCCTGATCCTTCTTTCACTGGATCCCTGTAACTTTCATTGACTTCAGAGCCAGTTTTGTGTCTTGCATTGGGAGAACTGGGGCTGGTACGTTTTTATTATTAATAATAAGTCATTGTACCCGAGGGTCTTGATTATCCCATTGTGCTGGGTGCTGTACAAATAAATAGGAAGATTCATTGCCTGCCCCAAAGAGCTTTCAACCTACATGGGCCTGATCCAAACCCCTTGGAAGTCAATGGGAGTCTTTCCATTGACTTCAATAGACTTTTGTCTTCTTAGGACCGAATCCAAGGATATTCAAAGGGTGGGAGAGAATGATATAGGCAAAGCTAGACTGTTTTATGTACATGCAATTTTGTGTTCACTGGCTTTATTTTGGCTTGTAATGAGACAAATCAACCAGAAAACTATAGATTTCCCCAACTGCATCTCAACCCAGCCATCACAAGATGGCTGGTTCCTTACGGCATCTTTGTACAGGCGGGTCTTGAAGGAACTGGCAGGGTAGCAGCAGCCTTCTAGATCAGTTCAGGCAGAGCTGGCTTTACGGGTGGGCGAAGTGAGTGATCGCCCAAGGTGCCATGGTTAGGGGGCGTGCTGTCATCAAGAGGCAAGGAGTGGGGCAGGCCTGGGATGCAAAGCCAGGGTAATGGAGAGGCAGAGGGGCCCAAGGCAGTGGGGTGGGACGGAGAGCCCAGTGGGAATCAGGAGAGATGGATGGGGAGCCTGGGGAGACAGCAGGGCCCAGGGACGATGCCGGAGGAGATGCTTGGAGAGGCACCGGGGGCTGGGGGCCATGGGGAAGGATGGAAGGGGGCCAGGGAAGGCAGCAGGGGCCAGGAGCCATGTGGGGGCGGGAATGGAAGGGAGCCATGTGAGGCAGTGGGGCGCCAAAATACAAGTTCGCCCAGGCCACCATTTTCCTTAAGGCCGGCCCTGAGTTCGGGGAAGGTGTTTCATGCATAAGGGATGGCACAGAAGGTGCAATGACATTTGTGGGATGAGCAGACAAGTGAGTGGCTGAGGCTGGCATTGTGGTGGAGTAATATGACTTTCTGTGGAAAGTACCAACTTCCGCCTGGCCTAGCCAGGGGCTGGCTACACAGCTGTGCGACTGGAAGCCCGGGAAAGGCAGGAAACTGTTCTGTATTTCAGTGCCTGGGTGAGGGAGGGTTATAACTGTGAAGGAAAATGACTACACGGGAACTTTGCTGCTTTTCTCTGCATATTCTTATTTGTATTGCCTAGGGAACCCAGTCACAGACCAGAACCCCCTGGGTTAGGCACTGTTTGTACACACAACACAAACACAGTTGCTGCTCCAAGAAACTTATGTTTGAGTAGATACTATGGTGACCTAGGCACTAAATGGGGCTCTTTAATCAAGTGGAGGAAGGGATAACAAGACGGATGACTAGGAACAGAAACCAGACAAATTCAAATGAGAAACATGGCACAATTTTGTTACAGTGCAAGAGATTAACTGCTGGAACAAACTGTCAAAGGGAGTGGTGGATTCTCCATCTCTTGAAGCCCCAAATCAAGACTGGCTGCCTTTCTGGAAGATACGCTTTAGCTCCCAGTTATTGATCTCAGTACAAGAGTAACCAGATAGCCCCCTCTATCACAGGCCATAGGATTTCGGACTAGATGATATAATGGCCCGTTCTGGCCTTAATATGTACAATTTGTGCCATAGAAAAACCTAAGATCTGTAGATGGAACAAACTTTAACAGCGATATTAAGAGACTGAAGGTCATTGAGAGATTGGGGGTGGGGATGGGTAAAGAATCCTTCTAATGCATCTGCGAGTGAATGCACTAGCCCTGTCCAAATCTGGATTGATTTTGATCCCTCGTTTCTACTTTCTACATTCAGGGTGTCAGAATCAGCCAGAATGCCAGTCACTGCCTTTTCTGACAATGGCATGATATATAAATGTCCATCAATCACAGCCATCCATTCTCAAGCATGACTTTTATTTCTGTGCTTCAAAGTTCTGGGGTTTTTTTAAGCCCTCCTGTCTGGGAATGTGAATGGTGGCTCAGACATGCCTTGAACGAACAATATTCATTGCTTTAACTGCTTCAGAGACCTCAGACAAGCTGTCATTTGTCTGGGTGGTCCTATGGGGGTCCATGTAGGTAGATTAAAGGACAGTGCAATGTCAAATTCACATCAGTAGCAATCTCTCTTAGTCAGGGAGAGACACCATAAATGCAGCACAAGTGTAGGGCTGGGGTTCTGTACTGCACCTCCAGGAGGTCTAGCACGGAAAATGTAGGCCAGGAGAAGGGGGGATAAAAGTGGCTTAAAGCTACTTTTTGCACCCTTCCCCTTAGGGGTTGTTGTAGAAGCCCATGGGCCCTTGGTATAAAGTAGAGCTGCCAGTAGCTGCTCTACATTATGGCTTCCCCCCCAGGTCAGCATGGCAGGACCAATACAGCTAAGAGAAAGGGAACTGGCTTCTAGTCCTTCCTATGCATTATAAGCAACATGGTTTATTAAGGCCAATAATGTCAAAAGGGGGCATTGAATTGGGGCACCTGACGTGAGACACCTCGAGGCTGATTTTCAGAGGTGCTGAGCACTATCATCTCCAGCTGAAGATAATGGGAACGGAAGATGCTCAGCACCTTTGAAAATCAGGCCCAGAGTATTTCAAGTTGAGCATTCAAAAGGCAAGGCCTCAAAAATAAATGGCCATTCTCAAATATTTTAGCCTGTGCTCCAATCAACTACAACCTCTTACATGGGCTACTAGAGGGAGACAAAGATTTCTCCCATGAACTAATGTGGCTTACAGTTGCAAACCCACCAGCACCCAGGAGGTAGCAGATTCATTCAGAGTTAAATTTAAAGTGCAGAACTTTTATTAGTAACTAAAGTCAGCAGATGCACTGAATACCCACCGGGAATCCAGTCTCTTGAGTAAAAAAGTGACATTGTCACTGTCCTTTGTCAGGCTAGAACTTCACTTTAGGGGTTGACTAGGAACCTGAAATGCAGCGTCTCCCATTAAAACATGAAATCTTCATGTTGTGGGTCATATAAATGCCCTCTTTCAGTTCGTTTCACTTAAGACAGTCCGAAATTGACATTCATGGGAGCTGTATTATAACCAAAGAGCTCACAAGTACAAATAAGCTGGTTGTTGGAGGTACATTGTAATACTGACAGAAGGATTATAATTGAAAGAAGAATTTGGCTCAGCTAATTTAGTGAGTAAAATCTCTGGAAATAATGGCAACATATCCTTTTGTAGGGGTTGGAAGCAGCAAGTGTGTCATGCTAAGAAGCTTATTCCCCCACCCCCCACTCCATTTAATAAAGAGGTCACATGTCGGGCTGGGAATGACTGATCCGGTAATGGCCAGGAGTGCCATGGTTATTTATTCAGGGGCAAATCCTTCCCCTGTCTCTGTACGGCTGGAGACTCCCTTGGCAGACAAACTGCTGTGGTTCTGTCGCACCGTCAGGCAGACGGGGCTGCAGGGTTCCCATTGAGTGAGGAGCTCAGTGCTGGAGGCACCATGTGCAGCAGCAAGCAGAAGAGGGCAGAGAACGTGAGGACTGGATGCAGCCTGGGGAGAGGAGTTTCTCACCATCTAAGGAGCAAGAGTTTCTCACCATCTAAGGAGGCCCATTAAAAGGCACGATGAAGGTAATGGTCCTGACTTTTCAAAAGTCTGCAGTCTAGGAGGGGGGAAACCTGTCAGAATTCGGGTAAGTCTTGCATTACTTGGCACAACTGCTAAATGGCTGGTGCAGTTCTGAATGGGGAGACGTGATTCACTTGGATCAGTCAAGGGGAACAAATGGTACTGAGCATCACTGTATATTTCTCTAGTGTAGACAAGGCCGTAGAGGCTGAGTATGAGAGTATAAGAGAAATCATTGGGAATTGGACCACGCGCTGGGCAGAAGATTTGCCCCATGGGCTTGGTTCTGCAGATCACACCAAAATCCCCTTGATTTCCCTCATGAGCAACAGGTGATAAGTCCGCAATATTATGACCCTGTGATTTTTGTCAGGGGCAGCCATATGTTAAAAGGTGGCAACAGCAGCTCCAGTGTAACCAGCTGGCATCACAATATGTAGTTGCTGATGCCTGCCACCTGACTGACTGTATCTCACGGCAGGCGCTGGGGGTCAGTCACCACCTCTCCGCACATCATAGGACTGGAGGGGACCTCTTGGGTCACCAAGTCCAGTCCCTGCTATCACAGCAACCCCCTCCATAAAACCCTGCTCGTAAACCTGTCACGCTCTGGTTTAAACTAGTTTGGTTATTTGCTCCCATGGGGAGGCTGCTCCAGCCCCTCGTGTCTTTTCTAGTTTCCAGCCGGGGTTTATTCCTGGCCCGGTTACACCGCTCCGGCGTCACTTAGCCCATCGCGATGCAACTTGCGGACACGTATCCCCTCGCCGCGGAAACCCCCGGCCTGCCACGCCGTGGCACCGTGCCCCTGCGTCACCCCCACGGGGCGAGGGGCTGGGTGGAAGCATCACTGATCGGGTGGGGTTGGGTCGGCTCCTTGGGGCCGGGCCTGTCTCTTTGCTTCGGCTGCGTACCGCACCGAGCGCGGCGGGACGCTGCCCTATAGGGATACTGGGAGGGGGCGGCCTAGATCTCACAGTGATGCAAAGCATGGGGTGCCAACCTGGGGGGAGGGGCAGAGTGGCTGGGGGGGGTCGCTAGGCAACAGTCCCAGCAGCCCCACCCAGGGGGTCCCGCCCCCCCGTTCTGGGGCTGGGCAGTGACCCCGCGTGGAGCAGTGTTGGCCTCACCTCAGCTTCCCTCCTCCCCCGCCCTCTCAGGGGCCTTCTTGGCCACACTCAACATGGCCGCCGGGCTGGGGCGGCCCCGCCCATGGCGCTTGGCTTGACTGACGTCGCAACCGTCCAGTGACAAAGCCCGGTGCGCGGGCCAATCACGGTGAGGGCCGGAGTAGCAGGGGGGAGGAGCTTCCCGCCGTCCACCCCACCACCAACTTAGGCTGCTGCCTGCCGGCTGCGGGGAGAGTGTGGTTGCGCCGTGCAGCGGCTGCCACGTTGCTCCTGCTCTTCTGAGCTTTGCTCCCGGCGGTGCCGCCCTCCCCACGCGTGGGTTGCGCTCCACTGGGGGCGAGGCCTCGCCCCTGCCCATCGCTCAGCCGGCTGATGCTACTGCAGCCAGCCAGCCAGCCAGCCCTGCTGCAGCTGAGTCACGGGGCTGGAGCCTGATGCAGGATGCAACCCCAGGGTGCCCCTGGGGTTAGGGTGACCCAGGATGGGGGGCAATTGGCACCCATATAAGAAAAAAGCCCCAAACGTGGGGACCGTCCCTATAAAGTCGGGACATCTGGTCGCCCGACCCAGGGGCTGCTGGACCCAGGGCTAGCATGGGGTAAAAGGGAGCAGGCGTCAGGCCCTTGGTCTGTCTGATTCGCAGACGCCGACCGTGATCATCTAGTCTGACCTGCACAGCACAGGTCTGGATCCCAGCAGCCCGTGGAGCAAGCCGCTCCTGGTGTGTTGTTGTTTTATCGCAGGGCGTGATGTACCCGCTCCCCGTGAACAGGCCCCCGAGACAACAGCTTGCAAACAGG
Source organism: Emydura macquarii macquarii (assembly GCF_026122565.2). Lineage (NCBI taxonomy): Eukaryota > Metazoa > Chordata > Testudines > Chelidae > Emydura > Emydura macquarii. The sequence continues at coordinate 7,090,720 of NW_027133465.1, forward strand.
CGATGGTCCATCATGGTCCTTACGGTGCCAGAGAGACAACAGGTCTTCATCTGCACTGAAGCCAGATGTGGCTTTGAATGAAGGGATTTGTCATCTCCGCAGGCTGCATCTCACTGTAAAAGATCAGGCCAGCATCTGTGTCTGGGGGCTGCGCTTGACCCGCAGGCTGCTTTTGGACCAGCACTGGGTTGGAAGGAACGTAGTGGTCCGTTTTGACGAGTTCCAGAGGGGTAGCCGTGTTAGTCTGTTTTCAGCAAATCAACAAGAGTTCTGTTCATAAATACATTTGTTAGTCTTTAAGGTGCCCCAGAACTCTCGTTGTTTTGCTGGTCCATGTAACTTAATGTGAAAGCCGCTTATCCTCGTGGTGACATCACTTTCCACATTTGTATTTTACAGGAAGTGATCTAAAGCACTAGCCTTCATATTGCAAACCCAGGCTGCAAAAAGAAAAGCAACAGCATCCAACTCTTAATCAAATAATTTCTGGGCACTCTATAAAATAGGGATTTTTTTTAAAAAGTGCTTAAATATAACCGGCTCATGTTTCTGCCTAGAAATGGGACCCTGCATAATAGAAGATTTCTGCCAGTTAAACAGATAGCTTGGAAAATGTCATTGTGGTTTAGGTTATAGAAAGAGCTGGAGATCAGCATCCTTGCGCTATGACTTGCTTAATGGCAAATCATTAAAATCATTTCGTGTTCATGTCCAAATCCTGTGTGGCATTAAAGATGGCATCAGTTCAGGGCCCGACGTTCAAAGGTGACTTTAGTGGGAGCTATAGATGCTTGTGATATCAAGCCCTTAGTGACTGTTGCAGATAGAGAATAGCCTTTTGAAAATATTTTTAGTTCAGCCTGTCTGTCTCCATGGCCGAATGGGTGTTGTGCAGAGACCCATTATCTGTCTGTCTGCCTGCCACCAGAGATACAAACCATGTGTCATTACCCTCCCCTGGATGGAATCAGAATTGTTTGTCATAGTCCTTATACTGCAAGCAGCTACTAGAGATTCTCCTTTAGCTAATGTAGGAGTCTGTGCTTTCTGGAGGCTGAGAATTTGGGTTCTCTTGCTGTGGCTGTGAAGTTCCAAATATTCACAAGCTGCAGCACTGATAGCCATGAAGTCCTTATGTGTTACAATATTTCCCGCTAGCCACATGATGTAATCAGTGTGGGTGAAAGGTGCTCTGATGACGGAAATTCTCCATTTAGCCACTTCCCAGGCAGTCAGTATGCAGGCTGTCCCACCCAACCCTGAGCCATTAGGGGATTGGATTTCTGTTGTAGACCTCTGTCCATTACAACCTGCTCTCTGGCCGCCCACTCATTTCACACAGGCCCTCAAATCAGATGGTAGTAACTTTTGGCCAGCACTGAGCTGCGCTGGACTTGAACCAGCAACATGCAGCTAAAGTCTCCATAACACATACCACCTGGTCATTTTCTCGGGTAGTTATGTTCTCACTCCCTTCCCATGGGGCACAGAATACATGGGACTATTCAGATGGGACAACCTTCCCTGGTCTTCATTTTTCTACAACCCCATGCTGCTTTTTACATCTTCCTTCTCTCCCCCAGACCCTCCTGTCCAAACATCTGTTTAAAAAAACACAGCGTCTGCCACTGTGCTGTTTAAACCTGAGTCACAATAGACTTAACCTGGCCATATCACCTGCTCCTTTCCCTCTTTCTTGTTACTACTTGTGTTGACCCTGAATCTTTACCATGGTTGTGCGGCTAGAGACACTTAGGTAATATAGGGTGCTTTCCTAACCATCCAGGAGGGAGTGCAATTTATAATCTCTCTCACACCCGATCCAGTCTGTCTTGTAAACAGGTGTGTCATACGTCTTGTGATTAGCAATACGAATACTCTAAAATGCAGGCATTCTAGGTCAACTCACCGTGTGGGTGATGCTGCAGTTGGCAGCACAAAGCTCCTGGATCGTCCCCTGGCTGCAGTGACTCTTCCAAACAACAGTTGCTGCCAAAGTCATCCCAGATCAGCCACAAAGAAGAGAGTTTATTGGGCTCCTTTGATGCCAGCCAACCAATAAGCCACAGGGTTTTTATTGAATAAAAGGGTCTGTCGCTGTAGCACCAGGACAAATCGCGCATCAAACATCACACAGAAGAGGGGTGTTAATGTCAGGAGTAAGGAAAGGACCCACAGTTAGCCTGTTTGCCTGCTAGCTTAACCTCCTGATGAGCTGGGCCCAAACCATCTAACTGGCTGGGCAGTAGCAGCCTGCTCTTAAGAGCAGCAGCAGAAGCAGGATGCTGGTGGCTCAAAGCATTGGCCCATGGCTGTGTCAGCTGGTGCTCGTCCCAGCCCTGCTCCGGCCTTGCCTCACTCTGAGTAACCTGGTTCAGACCCTGGACTCTGAGCCTTGGCTCTGGCAGATGACCTCTGACTCAGATTCCGGACTACTGTCTCCTGCTCCAGCCACTAGGCATGACTGCCCACATCCTGGTCCCTAACAGTTAGTCCAAGTGTCCTGCCCAAATTCTAGTAGAGTAAATTACATTCTATTTCCCTACGCTCCTAGGGCAGTTTCAATTGGAAAACGTGTTCTTTGTTTCCTGTGGTGTAGCATTGCTGTGTGTTGTCAGAGAACGTCCTACAATCCACCCCAGAGGCAGCTGCATTTCGCTCGCTTACAAAGTGATTCCTGCGTGTATGTAAAGCCCAGTCCTGCAAAAAGCACTGAGCACCTTGTGTCTGTGTCTCTCTGGTATTTCCAGGGTGCCTGTCACTTTAGTATCTAAGAGGTCCTGAGAGCCCTCAACTCCCACTGACTTCAAGACAAGGGAGTTGAGGACCCTTCGAACCTTGCAAGAGCATGCTGAATCAAGCCCTATAGTTGTTTAAAACAATAGGGGGTCATGTGAGATGAAAGGTGCTGTGTCAATGTAATGCCATGCCCCTGGATGGGTCACCAGCAGTGAAGATCAAACCGGGGACCTTTGGATTGCAAAGCATAAAGACGCATCTCTGATAGCCAAAGCTGCGATAGGCCCAGCCCCCACTAGGAGGCCAGAGCGCCCCATTGAGCAGACATGGGTTATACAAATGTACGTCATTGCTGTAATACATCAGTTCCATCATAGCTTCCTTCACATGGACGTGACAGTGCCGTACAAACTCCACTGACTGCTCAAACTATTCAGAGGGTAGAGGAATCACTTTGCCCAACACTGAAATGCAGCCACCTCTGAAGTGGAACGTAGCAACACTGCCCAAAAGTTGAAAATAGGACGTGGGGGAAAAAAAAAGGGTCCTAATGAAACTGCAGTCAGGAAGTGGAATGTAATGAGCCTAACTGGAATCTGGCCAGGACACATTGGGCTAATATCTCCCATTCTGGCAAAAATCTCCTCTGATCACAAAAGATCAGGACCTTGGGTTTGTCTTATTTGAAGAAGGATACTTCCAGCGGCTTGGTGCTCTTAGCACTAGGCTAGGGAGTTGGAAGTTAGTTTGACAACAGTACAGAAACTGATATATACTAGTCTGATGTGAGTAGGAGGCTGGGATTTCTGGTTTTGACCCTGACTTGCTCTGTAGCTTTCATTAAGTCACTTAACGACTCTGTCTCAGTTTCCCCACCTGCCAAATGGGAGAAAAGCCTGGGGTGCTGTGGATTAGTTAATGTTATAAATTGCTTGTTGCCACATTTCAGAAATATTAAATATCACTGGCTGATGGCTGGTTTCCAGTCGGTACAGGTGAAGAAAGTCATTCAGAGTTTTTTTTGTTTAAAGAGTTTTAGCTTCCTAGTTACTTTTGCTTGGTGGGGAATTGCAGAAGTGGAATGACTAAGATGGTAAATTTGGCTCCATGAGATTAAGTATGGAAATTCCTGGTCTTGACAAGAAATAAAGACATACGTTGGGCTTTTCATCCCTAGAGCTCAAAACACATTGCAGAGGTGGATCAGTAGCATTATCCCTATTTTACAGAAGGGGAAACTGAGGCCCAGAGTGCCTTAAGTTAGTGGTTGAGCAGGGTATAGAACCTAGCTCTCAATTGTCCTAGTTCTGTGCTAGACTCACAGGCCAGACAGACAGAAAACACTGCGCGTCCCTCCTGCTCAACAATTCCCTGTTAAACACTGGTTCTGTTTCACAAGTTTGTTCCTGGGTGAAGCTTCAAAATGAAATGTGGAGACACTTCAGATCGTAGTTACAAGCCGGATCCAATTATCTGCTTTTGTAAAGAACCCTTTCTTCAGGAAATCTGAGGAATGTCCTCAGGGTTATTGGCCTTCCTAGCCTTTTTTCTTTTATTTCCATAGAACAAAACAGAATAGAAACTTTTAGGATAATCCTTGGCACCTCTATAGCAACTCCCCACTGAACATCCCCTCCTTACTGTCATTAGTGGACAAGCCTTGCAATAGCCCTCTCAGTAGGACCGTATTATATGGATCTTGTGGGTGGCTCAGCTGAAGCACAGAGATTCTCACCGGATCCTCACAGGAATTCAGGTGCTGCCCTGGTGCCACTGAAATCAATGGAAATTAGGAACTTAAACTCCTGAGGATCTGGTCTTAAGGTGACATTGTACATCATTGCAGAGCCAGGAATGAAACCAGCTCCCCTGCTTCCCAGTTGTAGGCTGTAACCATTAGACGACACTCCCTTCTTTAAAGTATACCTAGTCATTAGAGCACGGAACTGTGAGTCATAAACTTTCTCTCCCCCTTTGGTCCCAGTGAAAGGGACTGGCCCACGGGTTTCTTACCTCTCCAACCCTGCTGCTGCATAGGGGAAATGAAGCCAGGTGGTGCTCCTGAAGGACGGTGCTCCTGGTGGCTGTTTAAATCCATGGCCAAGCCAGCAGAGTTTAGAACAAAGTTTATTCAAAGTAGCCATACAGATCAGGTCATCTGATAATGAAGAAGAGAAATCCAGATGGTGGTAGCACTTCTGAGGACAGGCCATTCATTCCAGCGACAGAAGGAGGTGCCCAGACATTCATGCCACGGGGGAGTAACTGTTTTGCAATCTTGCCACCAAATCTTGGTGCTCAGTGAGGACAAAGCTGTCTGCAGGTCAATTCCTTCCTCAACTCCTGAGCCAGAGGAGTAGGCACATCCATCTCAGCCACTTTCTATGAACCCAGTCCAGATGCTCATAGGCCAACCAATGTCCCTGAGCCCTGCTTTGCACGGGTGAGCTTCAAGAAATGATATTCATAAACGATCCGGAAAAAGAGGTAAAGAGTGAGATGGCAACATTTGCAGATGATACAAAACTACTCAAGATAGTTAAGTCCAAAGCAGATTGTGAAGAGTTACAAAGGCATCTCACAAAACTAGATGACTGGGCGACAAAATGGCAGATCCAGAGGGGTAGCCGTGTTAGTCTGTATACAGCAAAAACAACGAGAGTTCTGTAGCACTTTAAAGACTAACAAATTTAATTTTTGTAGGCATAAGCTTTCGTGAGACTCAGATGAAATTCAATGTTGATAAATGCAAAGTAATGCAAACATAATTCCAACTGTACATATAAAATGATGGGGTCTCAATTAACTGTAACCACTCAAGAACGAGACCTTGGAGTCATTGTGGATAGTTCTCTGAAAACATCCACTCAATGTGTGGCGGCACTCAAAAAAGCTCACACAGTGTTGGGAATCATTAGGAAAGGGATAGATAATAAGACAGAAAATATCATATTGCCTCTATATAAATCCATGATATGCCCACATCTTGAATACTGCATGCAGATCTGGTCAGTCCATCTCAAAAAGGATATATTGGAAATGGAAAAGGTATAGAAAAGGGTAACAAAAATGGTTAGGGGTATGGAACTGCTTCCATATGAGGAGAGATTAATAATACTGGGACTTTTCATCTTGGAAAAGAGATGATTAAGGGGGGGGAATATGATAGAGGTCTATAAAATCAAGCCTGGTGTGGAGAAAGTAAATAAGGAAGTGTTATTTATTCCTTCACATAACACAAGAATTAGGGATCACCAAATTAAATTAATAGGTAGTAGGTTTAAAATGAACAAAAGGAAGTATTTCTTCACACAACGCACAATCAACTTGTAGAACTCCTTGCCAGAGGATGTTATGAAGGCCAAGACTATAACAGAATTTAAAAAAGAACTAGATAAGTTCCTGGAGGATAGGTCCATCAGTGGCTATTAGCCAGGATGGGCAGGGATGCAAAACCATGCTCTGAAGTGTCCCTAGCCTCTGTTTGCCAGAAGCTGGGAATGGGCGACAAGGGATGGATCACTTGATGATTACCTGTTCTGTTCATTCCCTCTGAAGCACCTGGCATTGGCCACTGTCGGAAGGATACTGGGCTAGATGGACCATTGGTCTGACCAGTATGGCTGTTCTTATGTTCTTAAGACAGCTGAGTTCAGCGTGTCATGTTGCTATTACTTAGCTGTATTACAGTAGTGTCTATTGGCTCTGACAAAGAGCAAGGCCCCATTGGGCTGGTGCTGTACAAAGAGTGCGGGAGGCAGTCCCTGACCTGAAGAGATTAGTCTGAATCAGGGGTGGGCAAACTTTTTAGCCTGAGAGCCACATCTGAGTATAGAAATTGTATGGCGGGCCATTAATGCCCCGGGAGCGACTCCAGTCAGGGCACCGCTGGGCCCTCGTGGTGAGAGAGGGGCGGGGGGAAGGTGCGGGGCTGGGAGGAGGAGGAGCAGCCGCCGCGCTGCACAGCTTGTTCCGCAATCTTTCCGCAGACCACCTGAATGGAGTTCGCGGACCACTGGTTGAGCTGGAGGGCCTGATGAAAAGCTCAGATGGGCCGTATGTGGCCCGTGGGCCGTAGTTTGCCCACCCCTGGTCTAAACAGACAAGATAGATCAAGGGTGAGGGGCAGCAGGAGGCAAAGGGACTTGCCTACTGTCACACAGCAGGTCGGTGGCAGAACTGGTTGGGTTCCTGGCCTCCAGTCCAGTGCCGTATGCGTGCACCATACTGCAGTTCTCCATGACCATGTACACGTGACGGTGAGAGAAACAAGCTTTTGAGCTTACACAGAGCTCTTCTTCAGGTCCGGGAAACTAACTCAGGCCAGGTCTACTCTGCAGACCTATCCCGGTATAACTACATTGCTCAGGGGTGTGAAAAATCCACATCCCAGAGCGACCTAATCTCCCCTGTAGACAGCATTTTTCCCATCGATAGAGCGATCACCTCTTGGGGAGGTGAATTAAACTACACTGACAGGTTCTCCTGTTGCCATAGGAGCATCTTCACTTTAACGCTACAGCAGCACAGCTGCACCAATGCAGCATTTTAAGTGTAGACCTGCTCTGTGAGTGTCACTGCTAAACACAAGGTGGAACAGATCCTTAGCATAACACATACTTCACGGGACCATTGAAGGCAAAGTGGCCTATTAACACCACTCCAGTGACAGAGAAGAAAGGAAGGAGTGGAGAAGCAGCTAGAGGGGTTCTTAGTGGGTTATGGAGGAGAGTTACAGATCTAGATAATAGGTTATAAATACAGGGAGACAGACAGACAAAAGGGCCTGATTCTCCTTACACTTATATCACACTGGTATAAATCCATTGCTCTTAGTGGAGTAACAGCTGATTTACACCAGAATCAGGCCCAAGATCAGGGTTCTATGCCCAGGCCCACTTTCTGTGCCAGTAGCCTGACCCTCCACTGCTTTAACTCCCTGCATAGTCATTTACCCGTGGGCAACGTGGGCGTAGAATGCTACTAGCTCAAAAATGGTAATGTTTTGCAGCCATATTGCACACCCCTTGCACCATGTAAATGACTCAGACCCTCAGTGCTTCGCTTTCCTTACCCATCAAGTGGGGGTTTCGTTACTTGTATACTTCACGGGGGAGAAGGGGTTGTGAGGGCTAATTCATGAATGCCTGTAAAGGGCTTTGATATCCTTGGATAGCCGGGCTACAGAAGTATTGTATTGTTATGGCAGGAGTCGCCCAAGAGTGCTGTTACCAGTACAAGTTCTTCTTCTTAGCATGCAAGCGATGTATCGCCTTTGAAGAAATCATTGAAATGTCGGGCTGGAAGGAAGCTTGAGAGATCATCTAGTCCAGCCCCCTGTGCCTAGGCAGGACCAAGTAAACCCGGACCATCCTTCACAGGTGTTTGTCCAACTAGTTCTTAAAAACCTCCAGCGACAGGGTTTCTACAACCTCCCTTGGAAACCCATTTCGGTGCTGAACTACCCTTCTGGGGTTAGGAAGTTTTTCCTAATATCTGACCTAAATCTCCGTTGCTGCAGATTAAGCCGATTACATCTTCTCCTACCTTCAGTGGACGTGGAGAACACTTGATCAGCATCCTCTTTATAAACAGCCCTTAACATATTTGAAGACTGTTATCAGGTCCCTCCTCGGGGTATGTCTACACTGACGGTGGCAACCTATCTGGATCGACTGGGCGGTCAGTGAAGACCCGCTCAGTCAAACCAGAAGTCGACACAGTAAAACCACCCCCTCAAGTGGCGTAGTGCAATGCAGACATCATGCAGACGGGAAGCACAGCAGTCAGAGTAGCTTGAGTAACTCCCATCGACTGCCCCGAATCGCCCGGTAAGTGTAGGGCTCAGTCTTCTTTTCTCAAGACAAAAGATGTCCAGTTTTGTAACCTTTCCTCAGAGGTCAGGTTTTCTAAATCTTTTATCATTTTTGTCTTTCTCCTCTGGACTCTATCCAGTTGAGCCACATCTTTCCTAAAGTGTGGCACCTAGAACTGGACACAGGACTCCAGATAAGGCCTCATCAGTGCCAATTACAGTGGGACGATATATCTGACATATCTTTCCAGGAATCGAAGTAAGGCTGACTGGTCTATAATTCCCTGGGTCCTCTTCGTTCCTCCTTTTTAAAGATTGGCACCATGTTTGCCCTTCTTCAGTCCTCTGGGACCTCACCTGTCCTCCCAGAGTTCTCCAAGATCATTACTAATGGCTCCAAGATTGCTTCAGCTAGTTCCTGAAGTAACCTAGAATGAATGTCATCAAACCCCGCCAACTTGAATACATCCAACTTTTATCTAAATAGTCTTTAACCTGTTTTCCCCCTGTTCTGGCTTGTGCACCTCTCCTCTTGTTGTTAATATGAATTGTGTTAAGCATCTGGTCACAATGAACTCTTTTAGTGAAGACTGAAGCAAAGTAGGCATTAAAACACCGCGGCCTTTTGATGTCAGCAGTTGTTAGCTCTCCTTCCCCAAGGAGTGGGTCTTAACTTTCCTTCATCTTTCTCTTTTTCCCAGTGTGGTTGTAGAATCTCTTCCTATCGCCTTTTGATGTCCATTGCTAAGTGTAACTCATTTTCTATCTTCGGATTTTGTCCCTACATGCTTACACTTTTCTTTAAAGGCTGCTTTTTTTTTTTTTTTTGAAGTGCATTGTCCTAACTCTGCTGCTCTCACCCCTTCGAATCATGAAGCCTGTCATTTCACGATCGCTTTGACCCCATTGCCTGCCACTGTCCGTGCCTTCAGTTTTGTGATGCAATATCTTTCGGAGGAGCTATGGCAAGCAGTAAGGGAGTTGGCTCTCTGCCTTAGTCTCTCTAGCTAGAGTCCATTCTTGAGGCAGAGTTACCCCTTGTGAGCCAGGAAGTGGTATCTGGGCTGGGATTACAGAAAGAGGGGATGGCATGTGTGCTATTTGTGACCACCTAGACTCCAGGCGGGCCTCACAGACTCACAGACTATAAGGTCAGAAGGGACCATTATGATCATCTAGTCTGACCTCCTGCACAACGCAGGCCATGGAACCTCATCCACCCCCTCCTGTAATAGACCCCTGACCTATGAGTGAGTTATTGAAGTCCTCAGATAATGATTTAAAGACTTCAAGGTACAGAGAATTCACCAGCCAGTGACACGTGTCCCATGCTGCAGAGGAAGGCGAAAAACCACCAAAACCCATGCCAATCTGCCCTGGGGGAAAATTCCTTCCTGACCCCAAACATGGTGATCAGTTAAACCCTGAGCATGTGGGCAAGACTCACCAGCCAGACACCCAGAAAGAATTCTCTGCAGTAACTCAGAACCCACCCCACCTAACATCCCTTCACAGGCCATTGGCATATCTACCACCAGTAGTCAAAGATCAGTCAATTGCCAAACTAGGCTGCCCCATCATACCATCCCTTCCATAAACTTACCAAACTCAGCCTTGAAGCCAGCTAGGTTTCTTGCTCCCACTGCTCCCCTTGGAGAGCTATTCCAGAACTTCATTCCTCTGATGGTTAGAAACCTTCATCTAATTTCACGTCTAAACTTCCTGATGCCCAGTTTATATCCATTTGTTCTTGTGTCCACATTGGCGCTGAACTTAAATAATTCCTCTCCCTCCCTGGTATTTATCCCTCTGATGTCTCATATCTCCCTTCAGCCTTCTTATGGTTAGGCTAAATAAGCCAAGCTCTTTGAGTCTCCTCTCATAAGGCAGGTTTTCCATTCCTCAGCTCATCCTAGTGGCCCTTCTCTGCACCTGTTCCAGTTTGAATTCATCTTTCTTAAACATGGGGGACTAGAACTGCACACAGTATTCCAGATGAGGTCTGACCAACGCCTTGTATAATGGTACCAGCACCTCCCTATCTCTACTGGAAATACCTCGCCCGATGCATCCTAGGACTGCATTAGCTTTTTTCACAGCCACATCACACTGGCGGCTCATAGTCATCCTGTGATCATCCAATACACCCAGGTCCTTCTCCTCTGTCACTTCCAAATGATGCATCCCCAGCTTATAGCAAAAGGTCTTGTTATTAGTCCCTACGTGCATGGCCTGCCTGACATGTATAATGTAAATAAAACAAGTTACACTAAAAATATACCCAGATGCCGCATCCCTGATGGCTCCTCCAACAGGAAGCTGACCTGCAGAGGGTGACAGTATTAGAAAAGTTGTGTAGTTTTGTGTTCCGTGTTTGGTGTGAGCTGCACAGTGAAACTCGGGTTATTGTCCTGATTATCATCACTTGGGACTATATGAAATAGGGAAGGTGCTGCCTGCCCTGAAAAAAAGAAAAAGGAGGAATGGTAACTTCCTCCTCCAGCACAGATTATTAGTGGTATTTATTGTTTGTCCGATGGTAACACCCCAGTGTCCCATTCCTGATTGGGACCCCATTGTGCTAGGTGCTGTACAAACATGTATGGGCTCTTCCTTTCGCTCTTCAGCTCCTGGTGTATGCAAAGTTCTTTGGGAAGCAGGGGACGGGCTGCCTCTCAGCTGTGGAATAGGAGTAGTGCAAGAGAAGCCTGCCTGTGCCTGCCAGATGGTCTAACTACTGAGTTATCTGACCATTTGAGAGACAGTACAGTAATACTGCATACCAGGATTCCTGAGTTAGAGTTTTTCAGGCAGTACAATATGGTATGAGGCCCTCATTAATACTAAGGGCTATGAGTGCACAGATGTGTTAATAGCAGTCAGTGGAAGAGATGGGGCTAGAACTTGTAGTCTCCTGGCTTGTAGCACAAGATCATGTTCCTAGATGGTACAGCATTAGCATTACCATTACCCTTACATGCCCCCTCCCCTCCAGATAGGTGTGACAGCACTGCCAAATGTGTGCTACTTGACCAGGGTAGCATTAATTTCCCTCTATATGTGTTACTAATAACACATTGTTCATAGAACCATTGAAGCTGGTTAGACTGGTTAGATCACCCAGTCTATACCCTACTCATCTTTCAATTAACAATAGCAAAATAATATAAATCACTCTGCATGTTCAGATAAAGGAATTAAAATGTCATGCTGCCCGTCATTAGAAGATTGCCAAACTTCAAGAGGTCAGTTACACTTTCTGGTTCTCATGTACTCGGACAAGGCAGTTGCATTAGGAGTTCATAGAATCGTAGAAGATAAGGTTGGAAGGGACCTCAGAAGGACATCTAGTCCAACGCTCTGCTCAAAGCAGGACCAACCCCAAGTAAATCATCCCAGCCAGGGCTTTGTCAAGCCAGACCTTAAAAACCTCTAAGGATGGAGATTCCACCACCTCCCTAGGTAACCCATTCCAGTGCTTCACCACCTCCCTAGTGAAAAACATTTTCCTAATATCCAACCTAGTCCTCCCCCACCGCAACTTGAAACCATTGCTCCAAGTTCTGTCATCTACTGCCACTGAGAACAGTTCCAATGCTGCAGTGAAATAAAAAAAGAGGAAATTGAAAAGGTAACACAATTGCTGAAATGCAAGGCTGACTGCAGAGGAATTGCATGATTTTCGTCAGTTTTCCTGTGCAACTGACCTTGCTTATGTCGCACTTTTCTGCTTGAGCTCAGCGCTGTTCCTTAGCGGCGAGTGTCCATGCTAAAAGAAGAAGGGGAGGGAGACACACAAAAAGTAATAATTATGATAAATGATTGTGGGAGCTGCATCAGCAGTTCCAGTTATGACAATAATAAATGAACAAAACCGATTTTAAGAACACCTTAAAAGATCAGACCATGAGTGGGTATAGAAAACCCACAAGTTGTTTAAAGGACTTTTTGTGGACGATGCAGAAGGAGAGCAAATTCCCCAAATGTAGTTACCCACCGATATTAATGCATGATGAACGATCTTTAAGCATCACAGACTTAGGTGCTAGAAGTAACCTACAGATCTGCCAGCACACCACATGCACGTGGGTGTGGGCACAGACACATGGAGAGGGGCAAACACGGACCCATATACCGGTGGAGGAACACACACGCATGCCTTAGGGAGTCATGTGGACCCTGAACAGTGGGGCACTTCGCCATGGTTAGTGCATTTACCCTCCCCACAGGAAGTCCTGGGGGGAGCAGGCATGTGAACCCAGCTCTCTCCAGACTCAGGCTAAGCCCGACTTTCCCTTTCTGTACATTTCAGTTCCCAAGGATGGATTCACCCCTCCACTCCCCCCTCCCCATTTGATCTTGGGCAGAGGAAATAATGTGACAGGCCCCAACGTTGAGGTATTAAACTAGACCCGGCCCCTGCCCCCCAGCTCAGCTCTAGGGCCAGACCTGCCCTGCACTAGGACTCCCCCCTGGCCCTGCAGCAACACCCCAGCTCCCTCTGTCCCTCCTGCCAGGGACCCAGCCTCAGGCCCAGCTCCCCGGCCCCACAGCACGCGGGGTCCCGGCTGGGGCTGAGCGAGCCCTGACTGGCAAACGATGGCACCGGGCGGGGGCGGGAGGGAGAAGGAGGAGAACCGGCTGCGCGGGGAGGGGACGGCGGAACAGAGTTACCGCGGAACGGTAGGTGCGAGGCTCCGGCCGCGAGCCGGGAGACACATTCCGCCGGACCGTGGAGCGCGGGGGACGCGTTTGCCCGATGGGCACATCCCAGCCCTGCCTGCCGTCGGGGGGCGGCGCTTCCGGCCGGGCGGGCGGCGGGTGAGGACGAGGATGTGCTCGGCGCTGGGGAAGGTATTACACGGGTTGGGCCTGGGCGGCGGCTGGGGGGGCGGGGAAGGGGTTTCCCGTGGGGGTTGGGCCTGGGGGGGCAGCCGGGGAAGGGGTTTCCCGTGGGGCTTGGGGGACGGGGACGGGGTTCGGGCCCGGGGAGAAGGTCGGGGCGGGGGCTGACCCTACCAGAAGCAGAGCCGTAGCCGTGGGAAGGCCCAGCTAATGTCAGCTAAGCCAGGAGCTGGCCCCACCTTCCCCAGCTGACAGGGTTTGTTGGGAAGTGACTGGGAGCCGAAGTGAGGCACTGTCGGGTCAGCAGGGACATTGGTGATCATCCAGTGCCTGACCTCCTGCCCGTTGCGGGTCACAGAGCCTCGCCCACCCCCTCCTGTAGTAACCCCGCAACCCCTGGCCGAGTTACTGGAGTCCTCAAATCTTGATCTAAAGACTTCAATTTACAGAGAATCCACCATTTACTGTAGTTCAAACTAGCCAGTGACCGTGCCCCAAGCTGCAGAAGAAGGTGAACCCTCCCCACCCCCAGGGTCTCTGCCACTCTGAGTTAGGAGAAAATTCCTCCCAGACCCCAAGTATGGCGATCAGTTAGACTCTGAGCATGTGGACAAGACCCACTAGCCAGACCCCGGGGAAAGAATTCTCTGTAGTAACTCTCCCGCTCTAGCGTCTCTTCTCTAGCTGTTGGAGATATTTGCTAATAGCAGTTGCAGGTTGTCTGCAGTGGCATATGGCCCATCTCATCATACCATCCCCTCCATAAATGTATCAAGCTCAGTCTTAAAACTGAGCAAGTTAGGTTTTTTTGACCCCCCACTACTCCCCTTGGAAGACTGTTCCAGAACTTCATTCCTTTGACGGTTAGAAACCTGTGCCTAATTTCAAGCCTAAATCTGTTGATGGCCAGTTTATATCCATTTGTTCTTGTGCCAACATTGGCCCTTAACTTAAATAACTCTTTTCCCTCCCTGGTGTTTATCATTGTGTTGTATTTATAGAGAGCAATCGTATCTCCCCTCATCCTTCGTTTGGTTAGGCTAAACAAACCACACTCCTTAAGTCTCCTCTCATAAGGTAGGTTCTCCATTTCTCTGATCATCCTAGTAGCCCTTCTCTGCACCTGTTCCATTTTCAGTGCATCTTTCTTAAACTCTTAGGCTATATCTACACTACAAGTGCTGGTGTGGCACAGTTGCTGCGTTGCAGCTATGCTGCAGCTATGCAGACACTTGCTATGATGATGCAAGAGGTTTTTCCAATGCTCTAATAAATCCATCTTCTTCAGAGATGGTAGCTAGGTTGATGTCAGTGGAAGTATTCTACCATAGCAGTGTTTATATCTGGGCTTAGATTGTCTTAATGACATCTCTTGGGTGTGAAATTTTCACACGCCTGAGCAACATAAGGTCAACCTAAGTTTAGGTGTAGACCAGGCCTTATTTGATATGAAAAGGAGCTGAATATAGATACCCTCCTCTTTCATATGGAGATTCCCATGTTCCTGTGGAGATTACAGATCCTCTGCTTGTATCATGAGAGACCACTGCATGCAAGAATCTGTGGGCTGCATTATACAACTCTGTGGGTCATGCTTTGGCCACCCCTTTATTCCCCCAAGGCCAGTAAGGGGTTGTTTCCAATAGCGTATTTTGTATCAGAAAGCAGTATTGTTTAGTGTTTAGAGCAGGATAGTGGGAGTCAGGAGAACTGAGTTATCTTCTTGACTTTGCTACTGACATGTTGTGTGACCTTGGCAAGTCACTTATTCTCTCTGTGCCTCACTTCCTCCATCTGTAAAATGGAGAGATCTGCAGATGTGTCTACATATGGAAATACCTTAAGTGGTGCACTGAAACCAGTGCAAATCCCCCATTGTTAGCAATGGCGAACAGTGGGAGCAGAGGGGTGAGCTGGTCACTGGCCTTATCATCATGCAGTGTCCCTCTGCACTAGACACGGTAATGGTAAAAACGTTAGTGCCGTGTCTATGCTGCTACTCTAAATGTGGCTACCACCAGAATAGCTGCTTGGGGATATTCCAAAAACATCTAGTGTAGACAAGGATTAAATACTAAGCTGTTGTTGGATACTTAGAGCACTTTAGTCTGTCTTATCTTTCTTTTGGTATTTTTCCTCCTATCATAAACTGTGTCAGATATTTTGGGTGGATGCTAGATTAAAACACAACAACATATTGCAAAGAAGAGGAATTGTATCTTTACCAAACCAGATGCAGCTGGAGTAAATGGGAAGATAATTGATATGGTTAATTTAAACTGAAGTCAGTGGAGTGACACCAGGGATGAATTTGGTCAATAGTGGATCCCTTAATATCAAGTTGCTGGAATTCATATGTACAAGTGATGGAGTGTATGGAAGAGAAATTGCAATCATCCGTCTTCCTGTTATTCTGTCCCCTTTTGTGTTGTAGCAATGTATTGAGAAGTGATTATTTCCTTTAGGCCAGTAACAATTGGTTGAGAAGTGTATTGGTACATTATGAAGTTATCGAATTTTGATATAGAAGATGCATTCCAAGATGAATAAGCTAACAGCTGACTGCTTTGAAAACTTTCTTGATGCTTTTCTTACGTGTTTATGTTCTAACAGTGTTGGTTTGTTGTAGGTGATATGCCTGGGGAAGGAAATGTTTCTTAAACAGGCATTTGCTCTTAGCAGGTAAGGATTCTGAAATCTGACCGAGCAAATGTAAGATTCAAGATAACATTTTTATATCCTGTCTCTTTTACAAACTGGCCGAGAAAACTTATAACATTAAAAAATATAATTGCACAGTTGGAAAATAATATCAGAGAATAATAAGACTGGGACTTATAAAACAGGTCTTTGCATGCAAGACTGGGACTTTTCAACTTGGAAAAGAGACTACTAAAGGAGGGGATGTGATAGAGGTCTATAAAATTATGGCTGGTGTGGAGAAAGTGAATAAGGAAGTTTTATTTACTCCTTCTCATAACACTAGCACTAGGGGTCACCAAATGAAATGAATAGGCAGCAGGTTTAAAACGAACAAAAGGAAGGATGACCATGTTGTGTGAAGAAAATCTGTGGAACTCTTTGTAGAGGATGTTATGAAGGCCAAGACTATACCAGGGTTCAAAAAATAACTAGATAAGTTCAGGGAAGATAGGTCCATCAGTGGCTATTAGCAGGGATGGACAGGGATGCAAAACCATGCTCTGAAGTGTCCTTAATCTCTTTTTTCCAGAAGCTGGGCATTGGCAACAGGGGATGGATCACTTGATGATTACCTGTTCTGTTCATTTCCTCTGAAGCACCTGGCATTGGCCACTGTCAGAAGACAGGGCTAGGTAGACCATTGGTCTGACCCAGTATGGCCGTTCTTATGAGAAAGGAAAAACATTAAATTATAAGGAAAGGAATGTTTCAGATGACATCTGGAAGCTGATGCAATAGCAGGATCTGATGCAATAGCAGGATCTGTCTTGCACCATCAGTGTAGGAAGAATGGTCTAGTGCAGGGGTATCAAACCTAAAACGCAGGGGCCGGGTCTGGTGTGCATGATATATTTGTGGCTCACATTCCATACTCAAACTGCAGAATCCTAACTTTTTTTAAAAGGAAAGTTTTAGACATCATGGCTGCAGCCATCATCTTCCAAACCTATATGAGGGGGTAAACCAACGTCATGATGGATGTCCGAGTGTGCAGAGAACTGAAAAAATGAGTCAGAGGGGTGACCCTATTCCTTATTAATTTGATCAGCTCTAAAGCCCACTGATGGGGTTGTAATGTCAACATTAATGGATCACTGTAGCAGCTGGAATGATTGGGAGGTGGGAGAGAAGCCCTCGAGGGGTGGGAATTGGGAGTTCCTCCAGAGAAAGAAATACAAGAATAAATAACAATTTTAGTTACTAGTAAAAGCTATATTTTCTCCTTGATCTTTGAGTGATTCTCCCACTGATATCAGTTGAGTCTCCACTGCAGATTAAGCAGAGTATCCCATCCTGAACTCCCACCCCAGCCTCTAACCCGAATGAAACATGGAATCTGGTGCACTCTCTCCCCCAAATGAGTTTGACACCCTATGTCAAGTGGGTGGTGCACCAGACTGTGACTTGGGATATCTGGGTCAATTTCCAGCTCAACCCCGGTCTCCATGTGTGACCTTGGGCAAGTCATTTAATCTGCCCCGTGCCATTTGTAAAATGAGGTTAATGCTCTCCTACCCAACGGTGCTGGTGTGAGGTGTGCAGATAATGCAGTAACGAGGGCCATAGTTATGTACAGATCTAATCCATTTTGCAAACTCTCTACCTGTAAGATCTGTCACTCAATTATAATGGCTCTCCATTTAGAAACTGAAAATCTGTATAGTATTTTTATAAATGAAACAACAACAGCTTTAACTTTCATCTTGGCTTTTCCTTTAGAGTAACAGCAGCCAGAGAGAGCCCCATCTGTGCTGTAGGTAAGAACTCGCTGTTGATTTTGACTAGAATATGCTAAAAACCGCCATGTATCTGAAATAAATATTCACACTTGGGCCCTCACATCACCTTGCTGTTTAATTCTTTCAACCAAATTTGAGCTGATGGTGTTATAATGACTAATTCGGGCAGGCACCAGGCCAGCTTTCAGTCATATTTTTGATCTGATCTCAAGCTCTCCCCTTGTTACATTCCTGTGACTCTGCTAAGCAGAGAATCCTAGTCAGAATGACTCTATGGTGTGTAAAAACATCTGCTAGAGACTATGGGCTGTATTCAGAAAGAAATTTAGGTGTGGTGATGCTTAGCTTTTAGAGGTTTGGAAAATCCCTGGGGTTCACAAAGTTTATTGTGGCATCTTGGCTCCTTGTACAATTAAAGGGGGGAAACTTTGGGATAGGCATCTCAGAATGGGATTCACAAAAGCCAGTGCTCTAGGCAGCTCTCCACCTAAAATAGCCAATGGGAGATGCCAAAGAGAGGGCTGTGTCCTAAGCCCCACCCCTCTCTCTGCATCTAAATCCAGGCTGCAGGGAGGCACCTCCTCTGTTTAGGATTCTCAGCTGCAAACCCTCTCTTGGGGTTAGGTGCCTGCTCTGTTTTTTTTTGCAAAAAGCCAAGGGAGGGAGTGGGGAGGAGAAGGCCCTCCCTCATAACTTTTAGGCCAGTGTTTAGGGTACTTACCTGGGATGTGGGAGGCCCCCTCTCTGCCTGATGAGGAGAAGGGATTTGAACAGGGATCTGCTACTTAGTTGAGTGTCCTAGTCCCGGGCTATGGGATGTTCTGATATAGGGCCCCCTTAGTCTCTCCTGTTGAAGCGGTCCCACTGTGGATAAATAATTTAAACATTCATTGGAGCGGGGGACTGGACCCTGGGTCTCCCACCTCCCAAGTAAGTGCTCCAGCCAGCAGGCGAGAGAGACAGTCTCATGCTTGCGCGTTGTCTCTCTCTGTCCCATTGATTGTTTCATTATTTATTCCCAGAGGAACAGCTTCAGCAGAGGAGACTGAGGGAGCCCTACACCAGAATGTCTAGTAGACCAGAGCCTAGGCACTCACCTGAGAGGTGGCAGATCCCTGTTCAGATCCCTTCTCCTCATCAGGTGGACGGGGGGAGTTGAAGCAAGGGTCTCCCGCATCTCAGGTGAGTACCCGAACCACTGGGCTGAAAGTTCTGAGAGAATCTTCCTCCTCCTGTTCTCATTTTCCTTCTCCCCCCAGAGCCATTTGGTGTAAGCTTTCTGGTAGGTGAGCTCTGGGCATGCTGCTTTGATTGGGTCCCACATGTGAGTAGTTAGGTGGAAGAACACCTGACTTGCCCTGGATTGTGCATCGCTTTGGGGTTTAGGTACCTGGCGTGGGGCTGCCGTGCCCATGCTCAGAATAGAACCGTAGGTGCCTGCAAAAATGTTAGTGCCGAGCGAGTTTCCCCTGCAGCTGAGGGTTTTTTTGTGAATCCCAGTGGGGCGTGTTTCTGAGATTTAGGTGCCTAAAGTGGCAGTTAGGCACCTAAGTCCTTTTTGATTCTAGCCCAATATTCCATGTCTACACTGGGCCAGGAACTCTTAGTGGAACCAGTCTTAAACCCAATTTAAGGTTCCATCTGCACTTCGATATCTGCTGTGCTGGTGGATTCTGTTACAGCACAGTAGTCCTCTGACACAATTAAAACACAGTTTGGTCTTGAAGTGTAGATAGGATCTAGTATGTTCTTGAATCCTGCTGGTTCAAAGTACTGTGTATTCAGTCTATAAAATCGCCTGACTCTGGGGTGCACTTATTAAAGTTAAGGCTGCAGGACAGCCCTCTTCCCCAGAGTAAAGAGAAGAAACAAGGGCTTGTCTTTTCTTCTGATACGTGAATATTTGAGCAGGGCTGGATTTAAGAATAACGGGTCCTGGATCCATTGCAGTTTCACTACTACCATCATGCTCCAGCCCTCTCCATGCTGGACTCCTTGACTGTCCTCCTGCTAGGACTCCCTTCCTTTTCCCCCTGCCTCATGTGCTCTGCCAAATCACTACCCTTTCCTCATTTATATCTCACCTGAGAACGAGATGAAACAAGGGAACATATGCATGCACACACCCGTTATTCATTGCATATATTTACTTCCCAGCCCCCCAATACTTAACTGACCCTCTATGGTGTGTTGGGTACATACCTACTGCTAAATAACCCCTGGTATAGACTGGGGCAGGGACATGTCTTCTATGTGAAGCACCTTGCCCACTTCTGGGCACTCTAAAACACCTAATTACAGACAGAAAGACTTCCAGGTTTCTCCCCCTGCCAACACCCCCTCCCCTTAGTAGATTCCTGGTTACTCCTATCTTCCATACTGTTATTGCTTTGGCAGGAGAGAAGTTGTCTGACCTTTAACTTGAAAAATATTTGCTCTGCCTTTCTCTTTAAAGGCAGCACACTTCTGAGCTGCAGCAGACACTACAGGTCCCAGCCTGCCCATGGCATTGGGAGGTTCAGACATCTTGTTCCAGCTGAGGTAGGCGTTTCAGCGCTGACAGTGCTGACTTTCAATCTATTAGGATACATTTATAGACTAATTAAAATGTTGGAACTGCTAATTCTATGGGCTTCTCGATATGCAAGAGAAGGCTAGGCCGCTTTCCTTCCGCTTCTCCCAGCAGAGATGTTGTGCAGCGAGAAATATCCTATTCGGAGCACTACACAAAGATTTGCTCATGTTCATTACATTCTTATTTTATTAATTATGTTGAATTTAACCAAACCAGCCACAAGCCGTTGCTGAGTACTAACAAGTCAAGTCTTGGTCCATTTTAAATTTTTTACTTTACCTGGAATTTGAAAAAGAGACATTTCTGGAAAAATGAAACGATCATTCATCTAGACAGTTGCCTCAAAGGCAGAGGTTGAAATAGAAGCAGCTTGTTCCAACTCCTCAGTTCCTTCTGGAAGAAGTAGTTTATCATGTTAAGCATACATTGCCCAGGTAACTATGGTGCTTCTATAGGGCCTGTCATCCAAGGACCTCAACCAGTTAAGCCCCAAAACACTCCTGTAAATTAGGTGTTATCCTGATTTTACAACTGGGGCAAATGAGCACAGAGAAGCCTTGACTTGTCAGAGGTGGGAATAGAGTCCAGGCTACCAGTCCTCTGCTCTAACCACTGTTGGGCATGAATCTTGTATAGTTAGACATTTCCAAGAATGCTGAAGGGCATTTCACTTTCTTGTAGCTTCCAAAGAAGAGAAGGGAAAGGATACAAATGAAGGACATTAATGCCGGATCAGATCATGAATATGGAGACCTGAACATACAGATGACTGCCTATGACGTGTGCCTGGTGGAGCATTATGCTCAATATGTTCATAAACTCTGCAACCAACTCTCCATTAGAGTGAATGAAAGGTATAAAGGCCACCACTTTGTGTATGTGATCTCTGTGTTTATATGACATGCCGTCTGTACTTTGTTGGTCTTGCAGGGATACAGTACAAGAATGAGAGCCTTGCAAGCGAAGGTGTTATATAGATGAGAACGCAGTAGGCGTTGTGATATTTGTGTGTGTCTGAACTTTCCTTTCTGAGCTGCAGGGTGATTCTCTGGAATCTGTTCTGTTCTTTCAGTCTCCATGGAATCTCCACTGCCCTCACCGAGAGCTTTGTTCAAGTAGGAAAAGCCTCGGGATTGATATCAAGAGGCTGGCTGTGCAGATCACAGGGAAGAATTTAGCTCTGTTTTCAGTCAGTGGAGAAAGGGGCATTAGCCAGTGGTCTGAGCACAGGAATGGAAAAGGAGAATTTCCGAGTTCTAATCCTGGCAATGTCACAGACTTGCCACCTGTCTGCCCAACGTTTTCCATCTGCAAAATGTGTTGACTAATGCTTGCTTATTTCACAGGTTTCGGGGATGGCTGGATGTGGGTAGAGTTCTTTGAAGATGAAGAGCGCCACAAATATAATTAGTCAGAGTCCCAGCCATCCATTATGGGGTGTTAAAATGCCCTATCTCATTGCTTTCAATTGTGCTAGATTCTTTTCCTTTTGATACATTTCACTTCTATCTGCCTCTGAAAAGAAATGGGGCATGTAATGCAGACAGAACTTGTGCTGATTTCAGTCAGCTTTTGTTCCCGTACATCTGTTGTGTGGATAGAGCTGTCCTTACTGCCCCACATTTAGAGACAAGGTCACTTTTCACCCACTTTGTCTTGATCTTTTTCTCATCTAAAAGCTCTGAAAATTACAGTAGCAGTGTGGAGCTTGGATCAGGCAGAAGAGTGACCGGTGGGCTTTGTCCTACAAATTGCTTGTTCTGGCACAGCTGTAATTTTCCTAAAAATAGGACAAGAGAGCCTTTAAAAGTCTGTATTTTAATTTGCTTTCCGAAGACATGGAAATGCTTGTCACAAAGCAGCATTCATGAAGGGGCTGGACTGCACTTTTTCAGTTTATCAATAGCAGAGGCCAGATTGAACTAGATGTGGTGGGGGACAGTTGGACTAGTTCTTCTCCAGGGACCCCAACTTTGTTGCCAGGATTTACGCTTTCACTTTGTTTCTGTCCATTAGGATTGTGAAGGATATGACCGGAGGCAGCATTGTCTGCCTGATCCTGCAGATCGCTTGTAACAGCAGGTCAACGATGTATGAACTAGTCCTGTTCATCTAAATATGATATTAGCTTTGGATGCTGATGATGACATTTTACATGTCAACATTAGCCATTTCCCTACAGTTGGGATCTGCAGAGACAGTTTCATTACGGAAATGTTCTCTGAATGTATTTCCTTTTCAGATCCATACTAAGCCCATCCCTCTCCACTAGTTCAGAGTTGTGATGCTCTCTGGAGGTAGAGTGGTGGCGTCTCTTATAACCATGGTTCCAATATCAGATCTGAGAAGCAGACATGCAACTCTTAACAACCGTAATATTCTGAATGGTTCTGTGGATCATGTAGCAGGGTGTTTGACTCCTACAGTGTCTTTGCAGAGGCAATACATTTGGAGAGCAAAAGTTATGGAAAGAAACCATGCCATCTGTTTCAATTCAGTGAGGGGGATGCACAAAGATTATCTGTAAAAGTGTGAAGTTTTGACCAACCCCTATGATTATAAGTGCTGAGTCCTTTGGGGCCTTCATGGTGTTGACCAAGGGGCCTGTCATAACCACTGTAAAAGGATGTTAGCACACAGGGGAATCTGTCTTCAAATGCTGTTTCACACATGCATGGGGCGTAATGCTCACTGTTTAAATCCTATTTAAAAATGTAAAGAAAGTAAATTGTATTTTTTTTTAGATTCTGTGTGAGTTGCTGAATCGACAGCCATGGATTTGAAAGTCCTGCATGCATAGACCAGTTGTGATGGTCCCTTTTTGTAATGTGGACACTCTAGACAAATTGGGACTACTCACTAATTTTTCATCATAATTCAGTAAACAGCTGGCAGATGGCAGGGATTTGGCCAGTACCAAACTAGAGTGGATTAGAGACAGCACCCTCAAATTAAAAGGCTCTTGGATCCTATTAGGATATCCCATGGAGGTCAGACTAGATGATCTGATGGTCCATCTGCCCTCAAACTCTACAAATCAGTAATCCCTCAAGTCATCCAGCCCTCTGTTAAATGTTTAAGAATGAGACCCACAGATGCTAATGTGTCTTCTGCTCGGACGTGCCTATGAATATATACAGGAAGAGCCCAGACCCTAGATGACTGCTTCATACCCTAAACGGCGGTTCATATATAGATTATTACTTGTATTGCAGTAATGCCTGCATGCATCAACTGGGGTCAAGACCTCATTGTGGTAGGTGCTGTACACATAGTAAGAGAGAATCCCTGCTCCAAGAGTTTACAAGCTAACTTGATGTGACAGGCCAATTATGGGAGAAAAGAAACAGCAGCCCTGTTTGACAGATGGGAAACGGAGGCCCAGAGATATTAAATGATTTGGCCAGTGTCACACAGGGAGTCTGTGGCTGACCTGGCCATTGAATCCAGACCTCCTGAGTCAGAGTCATGTGCCTTAACTACAAGATCATCCCTCCTCTCTAATTTAATTGCAGTACAAGTGGTTCAGACAGTGGGCCAAATTTTGTTCTCATTTACACCAGTGTAAATCCAGAGTAACAACACTGAAATCTGGATTTTCACTCGTGTAAATGAGAACAATTTGGACAAGTATCTCTGTACATACTAAGCCCACAGTGGTGAAAATAAAGTCTTCCCTCATTACATGTAACACCAGTCATTTCTTATCCTTCTGAATAACCATTGTGAAAGAGACAACTCAGTTACTGCTAATGACAATAAAACCAGAAACATTAACTGGGTACGAGATGTTTGCTTTAAATCTCTCTTTGAACAACAAAGGCATTTAATAAAGTTCTCTCTTCTTGCATTAGCATTTGTGCCCAAAAGAGCTTCTGGCCAGCAGTAATGCTGTAGACTTCCCTCTTCTCTCTGTCCTGTAACACACATGATGATTATCCAGCACCGCATGAAATCTACCTGGTTTGCACAGTTCATTTCTCATGACTGCTTCATCTCATGCCATGTTCTCTTCTGCTGAAAGTTCACTCGTTCCTCTCAAGGTCTGTCAACATTCCCCCCACCCTCTGCCCCGATTGCTGATAGCTGAATTGTTATTTCTGCAGCTATGCGATGCCCACTAAAACCACAGAGATGATGCTTATGTACCAGCAAAGCACCAAGCTGTATCTAGATGCTGTTCTTACAACCCACCAACGAGTTGTTCAGGTAGGAAATTTTGTTTGCGTATAATGACACTCTGCTTTTGTGTAGCACTTTACATCAGAGGATCTCAAAGTACCGTACACATGTGAACTAACTCTAACCACTCATGTGTGGAAACCGGGGCACAAACTTCATTGACTAGAAGTCACGTGGTGAGCCACGTGCGGAAGACTTGTCTCCTAATCCCCAGTTCTGACCATTTTACACTGAATGGTAGACAACATGGATGGAAATGTCATAACAAGATATTTGCCCAAACTCCTCTTCACTAGGGCCTATCACTGAAGGGATTTTTTATCATATTTTAAAGTTCACTGGTTATACTGACCACTAGCAGTTTTGAAACTGGAATCTGTTTCCTCAGTGATGCCTTCCACCTCATCTCATAGCTACATACACTCAGTCTTGTGGTTCAATCTCTTCTGGGTTAAACTTCCAAAGCTTTAAAAGGTAGAAATTTTCCACTGCAGAGAGCTGATACTGAGAACTTTGAGGGTTGACTCTGGTGTCCCAAGTTTTCCGTGGCAGCTTCTGTGGTAGGGATCCAGACATTAGTGACAGTTTAACCTAAATTAAAAAAAACGATGCTATGCATGAACGTGTCTCTTTACCTCCAGTGCGTATACAAACCAACACATGCATGTGTGTGTAAACCTTTCTGCTGCTCAGTAGCAGAGCGTGACATTCCCCTCTGCAATCTGGACTGGTGTATTGCTGTGTCTCCCCAATCCCTCACTCTTGGAGCCCATCTCACTCTGTTTTGCTGTGTGAACGCCCACTCCTGGGCAGTTCACGCACAGCCTTCTGCAAGCAAGCTGTTCTCAACTCAGTGAGTGTGAGAGCTTCTGGCCAGCCACTCATGGGATTATGCAATAGAATGACCCCCCAGGTAACACACAGTCCCAGATGCAACCCTAGGAACTTCCATCTTACAATATTCAGTGCCACCCACTGAACACTGCAAGCTCATAATTAGTTCATCAATTTAACAAAGAAATTGATATGCACCAACTTTGTCACATTAAATAGAGTCTCTACACACCTTGCACCACATGCACTGCTTTAGATAAAACAAATTAATTTATTAAGTACAGAAAGATTTTAAGTGATTATAAATCAGAGGAAAGGAGGTCAGATTTGGTCAAAAGTAAATAAAAGGCAAATCGCATTCTAAACCAGTGGTTCTCAACCTTTCCAAACTACTGTACCCATTTCATGTGTCTGATTTGTCTTGCATACCCCAAGTTTCACCTCATTTAAAGACTACTTGCTTACAAAATCAGACATAAAAATACAGAAGTGTCACAGCTCCCTGTTACTGAAAAATTGCTTACTTTCTCATTTTTACCATATAATTATAAAATAAATCAATTGGAATATTAATATTGTACTTACATTTCAGTGTGTCGTGTATAGAGCAGTATATACAAGTCATTGTCTGTATGAAATTTTAGTTTGTACTGATTTCGCTAGTGCTTTTTATGTAGCCTGTTGTAAAAGTAGGCAAATATCTAGATGAGTTGAAGTACCCGGTGGAAGACCTCTGTGTACCCCCAGGGATACATGTACCCCTGGTTGAGAACAATTGTTCTAAATTAAGCTTAACAGTTTCAGCAACCTTAGTCTTAGATGTTTCTCACCACAGGCCAGGTGGGCTGCCTCCAACCAGGCCCTTCCCCTGTGATCAACGCTTCAGTTGCTTGATGTTGTGTGTAGACGGGATGGAGGAGGGCTCACAGCCAAAACATCCCCCCCCCCCGTTTCAATATGTCCCTTCGCCCTCGTCTGGGGCCTCCAAACCCGCAGGGTCAGGTGATAAATAGTATCCATGCATGGTTTTCTCCACGTCCTGAGACACTGTGGTTCTTTGTGGATTCGCTTGTTGACGTCTGGGCTGGTCCTTTGTTCTTGGAATGCTGAGCTGGGCTGTTCTACACAAGTCTTAGTGAGGTGTGAATGGGTCCTCCAGCTCTGTAGAGTTTTGCCTAGATCTGCTGCAAGCCACGAGACACATCTTTGGGAAGATTACATAGTGAAGCCTCATAACCATACACATGACATTGCAACAAACATACTACGATAACAGTGATGTTCAGCATGTCTTGAGCATTCCAAAAGCTTCTTACATGACATACTTTGCATTAAACAACACACAGTTACATTATAAGGGTGAACATGGATGATGCACAATCATACCATAAGGGTGTACATGGGGGTGCAGTGTGTCACACAGAGTGAAAGAAGTTAGGTGGTACAGAAAAGGGACAGGAGATATATTTGCCCAGACAATGGTCAGACTGTGGGCATAGATGGGGGATAGTTGTTCAAATCAAAAGGTCAACTCTGGGCCCATTGGGATACAATGTGCATGGAAAATGCTCTGCAAACGACAGTTATGTATGTTGGCCTGGAGTGATTGGACTGCAATGGTCCTGTTTGGGCTCTGCCTTGGATTCGTGTAGAAATCGACTCCTTTGCTGCGTCGTTAATATAACAGGTCCGCTCTGTGTTTGGCTTTTCTCCTGCAGCGTTTGATTTCTTCTTTCAGATCAGTGGTTTGAGTTCAACGCTTGCTTCTATACTCTTGGAGATTATTCAGAGTAACCAGCCTGAAGGGGTCCATCTGTCAGTGAAAGAGGTACATTTAAGTTTATTGACATGTGCCCATTTAGACAGTGTTTGTTTACTATATATGTGGTGAAATCTGCCTCACAACAGCACAGAACAAAGGCTTGATCCTGAGAAGACCCGTCACTCCCATTGACTTGTGGGTGCCCAACGCCTCTCAGACTCAGGTCTTTTACCTGAGACTGTCACCTCCGCTCATTGACCAGTGCCCTGGATAGCATTTGGACTTCCGTATCCCGTGACATGCCTCCCCTGTCACCAGCACCTTTCCAACCAACTCCTATTTCTACCTATGAAGAGAGTGGATGGTAAATGGCTTTGCACCTAGAGAAAATCCCTCTGATTCAGAATATGATTCTTTCCTTTCAGTGCTACATAGCACTTATACTGCACCTTTCATCTAAGGATCACAAAGTCCTTTATGGAGCAGGGAAGCACCATCCCTATTTTACAGATGAAGAAACAGATCAATAATTGACTTATGCAAGATTGAAGAGTTTAGGCAAGGACAGACTAGGAATTGAACCTAGAAGCCCTGGCTCAAAGTGTCCTGTAACTACTAGATCACCCTTCCTCCTGGGAAGGACTTTTGTTTGCTTTCTGCAGAAGCTCCCTCTTATATTCTTTTTCATCAGAGCACTGAGGTGGGCCAGAGCTCACACTCCTTAGCTGGGCTCTGAACCTTTACTGTGTTGGGGGTGAGTAAAATTTAATCCCTCAAGCCACCATACATTGTATGTCCTTGTATTACAAAAGCAAATCAGCTCTGGGAAGCTCTGTTTAGTCAAGGTAGATTTTGTGGATCAAAAAATATGCAATGTCGGTGTTTAAAGTATGAAATACAATTAGCTTCTTAATGGGCTGTGAAGAGTTTCTATTTGCATTAGCTTCACAAAGGCAGATGAATCGCAGAAAAGGCCTCTCGGCCCCCATACTCTTGTCCCGTTTAAGTCCTGGTCCCACCTCTCTGCCTTAGGGTTGCAATTTTTAGAGAGAGAGAGAGAGCTGTTTTAGGAGAAATAACTGACGTTGTACCATGCTGCAGACTCACTGCAGTATGATGTAGGCAGCCTGGAATGGGCTCTCTGCATCCATGGACTACATTAGCTTTTAGTAATCCACAAGAAAGGTGTGGAGTTCCAGATGGTCTTGTGAAGCTCTGGAGAGGTGACAGTTCTACAATAGTGCCTAGATACCATGGGGAAGGGAACTAAGTAAAGGACTGAATCAAAGGCCTTTGGTGAGCTTTGGATCAGACCCTAAGAGTGCTAGATCTTCCATTTCCCCCTCCTTCCAGGAAATTAAAC
This sequence comes from Emydura macquarii macquarii, assembly GCF_026122565.2. NCBI lineage: Eukaryota > Metazoa > Chordata > Testudines > Chelidae > Emydura > Emydura macquarii. The sequence goes on from NW_027133465.1 coordinate 7,119,277, forward strand.
TGTATCTGTCTTTGCAAATGAACTTCTACAATTTGCACTGATAGCTGCACTTAACCATATGTTCAGTGGTTTGCCTAGTTTTCTGTTTATTCCTAATTTATGCATCTACATACAGTAGCTCATCTTCTATAAACCTCAGAAGGTAACTCACCAACCAGGACAGCTCTTAGGTAGTTGATTTGGAAGCCTAAGGAAGGGATTTATTTCATAGAGTAGTGTGTAAGATATCCCAGTCTGGGCATGCTGTGGAGGGTGTATGTATGTGTCTGGAATGCTTGTTCGCTGAGTCACGTTTTCTGCGCTCATGTACTGATTCTCTTCACTTACACTAGGGATTTCAGTGGAGTTATTCCTGATTTAGACCAGCTTAAGTGAGAGGAGACTCAGGCCCTCAGTCACCAGCTTCAGTTAAATCCCCATTAAGACTCCCTTTACAACACGTTTTGTTGAAGAAATATAAATTCTAGCTCTCAGAAAGTCTTCTCACAGCTCTGTATAATTCAGTCTTTGCACAAACAAATCCTGATACCCAAATACGCAGTAGATTCTGAAGAGAGCGATTCAGGGCAAGGGACTGAGAATTAGAGCCCTTGAATTCTATTCCTAGCTCTGCCACTGATTCACTGTGTCCTTGGGTGAGTCTCTTAACCTCTCTCTGCCTTCATAGCCCCATCAGTGATACACTGATTCTGAACCTGTCTCAGAGGGGCGATGTAATGCTTGATTTGCTAATGGATGTAAAGTGCTTTGAAATCCTGAGATGAAAGATGCTACAGATTAGTTCAGTGTTTTAGAGATTAAAACATACGGAGTTCCTGATCTACAATAGCGCCGCACGTCAAGCTTGTTTGAAAAGGTTCCAGCACTGTGTGGCTCAATGGGAGAACTGTGAACATGAGCCCTTGGTATAGTACAGAAGGCTGGTGCTGCCTCTCTCAGTATCTGGAGATAATTGTCTTGCTGTTGTTTTGGAAAATGATCGAGACTAATTCCTATTTCTCCATTTCTCCTCCCCACAGCATACGGAGGCAGACTTCAAGGTTCGATTAAAGGCTCGACCAGAACTTGAAGAGCTGATGGCGCAAATAAACTGAGCCAATGTCCAGCTGAAACCATCCAATCCATTTCAAAACCATCTTTGTGAAGCTATAGTATCCCTTAATTGGCTCCTGGTAGCCTTCACAGGCAACTCTTAATACGGTCTTATTGATATGTTTGTTGCTTGGAAGCCATTTCTGCTGTGCCGTTAAGGAGTTTATTTTAATGAAGTCAAACATACACGTTGTGTATCTGATCAATTTGTACTTTGTCTTAGAGAGATCTGCAGCAGTATGATAATGAAAAGGCTGGGTCGCACGTCTGATTTCTTCACCCTAGTTCTTGTTAGTTTTGCCGTGGATGCCTTTTCAACACATTGGTTTAGAAATAGAGGGCCCAATCCTGCAGTCTTTGCTCAGGCAAAATTCCCACTGCGGCCTAGAAATTAAGGCTTGCCCCCTTATGTCCTGCTCTAGCTCTTGCTGAAGGAAATAGGATTCTTTCCACTGACTGCAGTGGGAGTTGAGTCAGGCCCAGAGAGAGGGAAGATAGATGCAGCTAAGATGGAAGGCAGTGATGGACCTCAGTTGTTACCAACTGCACTGGGTGTGGAGGAGGTGTCTGTCTTTTCTCAGTGATTCAGGGAAAGGTGAATGTCACTATCAGGCTGTAGGGGAAAATCCCATCCAAACTTTAAATGTGATGCTCAATCTAACCCCATTCCAGAAACACTGTAGGTGAACATCTGATCCAAAATACACCCCCAAATGTCAAAGCAGCGGTCTAGTCTAGTTCATTTCCTACAGCGAAGGCTATAATAATTCCTTGCACTTGTACAGCGCCTTTCATGGGAGGTTCTCAAAGCATTTTGCCAACATGGATGGAGTCTCCATATCCCTGGGAGGGGTGGAAAGTACTAATCACAAACAAGAGATCCTGATTCATGATTGGCTGAACGATCACGAGATAAATCAGCAACAGAAAACGACCTTGTCACAGGCCAATAACAGTGAAGGTTGAACCAATGTCAACCAATCCGATTACACAGGCAAAGTACTCCTTGACTGGCTCTCTCTGCCTCTCCCTCAGCTGAAGAATAATTTCCCCCTGGATTTGCTCTTAACAATAAGCATATCTGAATTTTTTGGCTGTTTTCAAAAACATTCAGAGCCTACATAACAATACATTGCTTGGACTTGATTCTCCACTGCCTTGGAACTTCTGTGGTCACTTTCACATGTGCAAAGTTGGTGCAAAGCTGGGGGCGAGAGTGGTGAATTCTGATTGGTAACATTTTACAGCCGGGCTGCACTTGCTTTGCAAATGTGTTACAGACTACGTACGATACAAAGGAATCGGCCCATTGACTTCCTGTTTCAGTGGTTAGCAAAGAATAGATCTGATTCTGCTAAAACTTACACCAGTTTTACACAATGTAATTCCATTACTACAGTGAAGCTACTCCGTATATACACTGGTATAAAAGAGAAGAGAATCAGGTCCCTATCAACCTTGCAGGTAACTATGGATACTCATCTTAACCATCATAGGGAATAGAACTGGGCTTTCCCCCATGGTAATTGTTGCCAAGACCATCTTTAGGATCCCTGCTGGTTGTCTTTTGACTTTAATTGTAAATGGGATGCAATACCCACAAAAAGGCTAATTGTGAAAAGGTAGCTTTCCCAGCCCCCTCAGTGTATGATCTGCCAATGGGCCTTGATTCTGTGATGACATAATGCTTCTTGCTGTTTCATTGGCTGTGTGTGTTGTCACCTGAGGAGTTTGGGGGATGGTGTCTGGTGGAATAGTTCAGAGCTTTGTCTCTTGTGCAGTTCTGTTAAGCTCTTATGAAATCTAAGTTGTTTTTCTGGTTTACCTGCAGATTCTTAGGCTGAGATTTTCAAACTCAGATGCCCACAGTCCAGCTCCTGTGTTCTTCTTTAGGCACCTTAATAAGTGGCCAGATTTTCAAAAGAGCCGATCAGCCAGTAACACCATTCATTGCAAAGGAAGTTACTTGGACGCTCAGCATTTCGGTATGTTTACACTGCAGCTGGGAGCCTGCCTCCCAGCCTGGGTAGACAGAGTCACACTCGCTTTGCCCAAGCCAGCGTGCTAAAAATAGCAGTGCAGATGTTGCACCACAGGCGGAGGCTCGGGATAGCCCCCGAGCTCAGATGCAAGGGGGCTGGTGGGCTTGGTCTTGGGCAGCTAGCCCCAGCCCTCACCTGTGCTGCAACACCCACCCTGCTGTTCTTAGCGCACCAGCTCCGGGAGAGCTAGCACCGGTCTGGCCATGCAGGCTGGAACAGAAGGCACGCTTCCAACTTCAGTGCAGACAGACCCACAGAAAAAGGAGGCCGCTTCTTTAGGTTCCTTAGTCCTTTTTTAAGCACCTGTTTTTGTAAATCTTGACTTTAAACCCACTAGAAAAGTGGGGGAGGGGGGTTATTTTGGTGTATTTGCCTAGGCCTTGCACCAGCAGATCGCTAGCTTTCTCAGTGCCCTCTATTACTCAATGAATACTGCAGCCGACAGGCAAGTTGTGCTGAAAAGCCCTAAGCGCCTGTATGATACAAAAGCTATTACAGGAGGCTGGAGTCTCACAGCCCTGCACTCACCCAGGAATACTGAGGAGCTGTGACGGGCTGCCAATATCTTAACAGCGGACTCCTACACATGTTTTCTCCCTTAGCCTGTGAGAAACCCCGTGTCTCCAGTGTGAGTGTATTTGCAGAGGGGATGAAGACCAAGAGACTCCATTCATCTGCTGTTCTATTTAACTAATTCCCTCCATCCCTCCCACCACCCACATCAGAAAAGGGAAAACAGCCCCACCGGGAAAATGCATTTCTGTTAAGTTCCAGATGCTGGATCTGTTCCTAGTTTGGACCCGAGAAATACAGAGGGCATTGGTCTTCTAACAGAACATGCGGCTTGTCTGATTTGACACACGCTTTGGATTGAACTGACTTGTGGCATTGACTGTCCTTTCTTACTCCTCATTATCTTGGTTTTTCCATGTGATTGAGTCGCCATATTCTACCATGTGAGCATTTGCTTTTGAATTTGAGCTGACCCTGAGTTAGGGCCATCCCATCTGCTGCCTAATTACCTCATTTTAGTTCTAGTAGGAGGAAAGCCAATGCCCTAGTTTTAAAATCTGAGTGCTGCTTTGATCGGGGGAGGATCCTAACAGTACGTGAAGAGAGGATAGAGTTGACACTCTTGGGGAAGTTTTTTGTGAGGAGAGGTGGAGAAAGAGGTGCTGTTTGCTTCCCTGTATCCATATCTTTCTGGTCTACACCCTACCAGGGGATCTACACAATGGCATTTTAGCGGCAAATGGAGTAATAGGTGAAATTCTGGCTCCATTGACAATAACAGCAAAACTATTGACTTCAGCAGAGCCAAGATTTCATCCATATGGTTTAGAGGTAGACAATAACCTGTTGTGTGCGTGTTGGGGCTGGAATATCATGTTTCATTCCTAATTGTAGTCCAGTTTTTCACCAGTCTGCAGCTGGAGCCCCAACATTCTGCTGAGTTTGAGCCAACCTGGGGCTGGAAACATCCTGTCTCCTTGCAAATTACCCCTGTTCTCCAGAACTTAATTGAGGAGGAAGGTCAGTCCCTCTGTTTTAAAATCTGAGAGTGCTGGTTAATCAGTTAAGGATCGTAGCAGTAGATTTAGCATGGAGGTGACATGCTCAGGGGTGAATGAACGTGGGCAAAGTAGTGCTTTATACATAGCACCCATATAGCTACTACACTGCGCCGCACCGGGGGGGAGGGGGGAATCTATGCAAAGACGGGAGAGGGGAATGGAATCATTGTTCATATCTGGGCCCCAACATGCTACCGTCTGTCCTAATTAGCCTCTTTTTCACAAGTTTGTGAGTGGGGCCCATACACCAATTAGCGGGCTTGATGTAGGGGAGTCAGAAGCAATGGGGGGTGTGATAACTACAGAAGACCGCCAGGAAGCCACGCAACAGAAAGAAGGCAGCAACAGGCAGAAGCAACATGCCTGGCTGGAACACGAACACGCAGAGGGATCTGGTTCATATTTAGGAGGCTGCAGTGGACTGGTGTAAAGGTCCTGCTCTTGCACAGGCTATGTGTAGTAGTGTCCTCTGGCTCCACCACGGGCACAAAAACCAACCGGTTTGTTTAAAGGAAAGGCAGACATGTCAGCTCTCACAAAGTGAGTGTGGGAGTCCTGATGTCCAAGTACAACGAAGCCTCACTCATAGAATCATAGCAGATGAGGGTTGGAAGGGACCTCAGGAGGTATCGAGTCCAACCCCCTGCTCAAAGCAGGACCCCAACTAAATCATCCCAGCCATTGATGATCTTGCAATTCAAGTCTCAAATTTGAGGGTATTTTTTCCCCTCAACCATGGGTTCCAGTCAAACAGGAGTTACCCACCCTAAACAAAGGAATGTGCTTTCTCCACTGGGCATTTAATTCCAAAGACCATTGAAAGACGAGAATTCAGTGACGTATCAGATCAACAAAGCATATCAAGTTAACCAGTGGGGGCAAGAGACAGCATGGCTACACCCCAGCAGGGAAGAGACACTTCATCTGAGATAGAATCAGAGAAGATGAGGATTGGCAGGGACCTCAGGACATCCTCTAGTCCAACCCCCTGCTCCAAGCCCTATCCTCAAATAAGCAATTGAATTAACTGAAAACATTCTAACATTTGAGCGTTTTAAAAGCGCGGCTTAATTTAACTTAGAAATCCTGTCAGCCGTCCCAGGTGCAGTGGGGGCTCCTGCTGTCAGCCCCAAGGCTTCTCCCCTGCCAGCCTGGGAAGTGAGAGAGGGGACCCCACTGCGACCCCCCTCCTCCCTCCAGGCCTGGGGAGGGTGAAGAACCTTAAGAGGAGCAGAGTTGAGGCTGGGGGGCTGACGTGAGGGGGGGGGCTGGTGGGGTGAGAGGCTGTATTGATGGGGGGTTCTGAGCAGAAGGGGTGAGAACTGGGAGGGTGAACTGAAGCCAGTGAGGGTTGATGGGGTGGGGGGCTGATGGGCTGAATTGAGGGGGGTGGGGCGGGGACAGAACTGATGGGGGACAGGATTAATTGCTGGGCAGGAGAGGGGCAGATGGAGAGAGAGGTCCTGTTGCAGGGGCCAAAAATCACCTTATTCCATATTCTGTAGGCAGCACAAATTGTCACACGCGCACACCCGGCGGATGGGTGGGAGGGGAGGGGGGGTGTTCAAAAATCAAGAGACGGACGTCAAGAACACAATAGCACCTTTTAAAAAAATGTCTTGACTTTTGGGCCAAGCTCATGCTTTTTGGGGGGTCTGACTCATGATTTTTGATCGCTTGACGTTGGCAATACTGGAAAGATGGTGCGAGCGGCACAGACTATGGCAGGCAGAGCTCACGTTGTGGGGGGGTGGGGGAGTTTGGAGGAGGCGCTAGATGGGTCAGTCCAGTTTTAAGAGGGACTGTCCTGCTTGTCTAAGGTTTGGCCCCCGTCTGCTCCAGAGACAAAACCAGCTGTGGGTTTGTTTGGCACTGGATGGAGGATGCCGTGTTGAAGCGCGCACCAGTCCACCCCTGCTGGCGTGACCTCGCCGCTCTTCCAAATGGGGTCCGGCATGAGAGGGCATGTCAGCAGGAATGGGGCCTGGCCAGTCATAGAATCATGGATTAGGGTTGGAAGGGACCTCAGGAGGTATCTAGTCCAACCCCCTGCTCAGAGCAGGAGTAACCTCAGCTAAACCATCCCAGCCAGGGCTTTGTCAAGCCGCAGCTTAAAAACCTCTAATGATGGAGATTCCAGCACCTCCCTAGGTAACCCATCCAGTGCTTCACCACCCTCCTAGGGAAAAACTTCTTCCTAATATCTAATGTAGACCTCCCACACTGCAACTTGAGACCGTTGCTCCTAGTTCTGTCACCTGCCACCACTGAGAACAGCCTAGCTCCATCCAGGTCGGACAGTCAGCAAAACCTCAGCCTCAGGGACAAACGTTTGCTGGTCCCAGGGTTTGTAAAAGAACAGCGGCAGGTGCAAAGGGGGCCAGATCAGCTCTTCAGCCTCTGCCCAACCAGGGCCCCGGGGGCTCTGAACTCAGGCTCCCGGGCAGGCATGGGGTGGGGGAGCTTGCGCCGCTGCTGTTCCCATGGCACTCGCTGGCGGAGAGAGCACATGCAGCTGCAGGGCTGTCAATGGCCAGGCCCGCTGAGCGTTTGTCTGTCTGACCCTTCTCCCTCCCCACGTCATCCCTGCCGCCCTTCGGGGCTTGTCTGGTTGTTTTAGACAGCACCCAGCCCACCTTGGACCCTGTGGATACACAGAAATGCTAATGCTTCTGCCAGGGGAACCAGGAGTGAGTGGAAATCAGGGGCTCCGGAGGGGAGTGTTGGAACCATTCTCGCATTGATTCTGTCCTGTTGCTTTGCGTTCTAAAGCTTCTTTGTATGTGGCGTTCAGTGCCCCTTGATTACATTGGAAGATCTTTGGGGCAGGGACCTACATGCCACTGTGCATCTGTTACACACATACCATGCTGTATAACCACTAATGCTCTGTGTTACTTGTGCGGGACTCATCTGCTTGCAGGGGTTCCTTTGATGGCAACTTCCCTGCAGAAAGACTGGCTGGGTTGTACTTGATTGGGGGAGGGGAGAGGTTGAGGCTCGAGCAGAGACCATTCTGGGAAATGTAGTCAAGCGGCAGGCTAACCCCTGGGAAGCAATGGGTAGGGGCCACATTCGTTTGTTACACCACTGTAGATCCACAGTAACTCCATCAACCTCAGGGGTGTTTCCCTGGCTGTACGATGGAGCCAGTGAGTGCAGGCTGTGGGCCTCACACTTTCTAGAGTAAGTTCCCCACAATTAAACAGAGATGATTTTTTCCCCAGGATCCCTTAATTTTGCTGCTGGGAACAAGCAATGAGCATGTTGTGGTTTGCCATCTTATTTCAGGATTCTTCTGCTCCCTACCCTGGCTTCCCCCAGCTCACGTTCAGGGTGTCACTTTTTCTCTGTAAGGTGCTCAGTGGTCCGGGATCAGGTTACAAGAGCCTAAAGCTCCGGGATGGAGCCCGGGGGTGACCATCCCCTGCCTCTGGCTAAGGGGAACATCTTTCCAAGCTCATCTGGGTGGGGCAGGAGCTGCAGCCTTCCACGGGGCTGGTCCCAGGTTGTGGGACAAATTCCCTCAGGACCTAAGCCCAGGCTGCTTTAACTGCATCCCGCTCTGCAACCCCCTTTCCCCTCCCGCTGCTGCTGAGCTGGCGTCAGGGCTGCTCTCCCTGCATCTCCGCCTCATCCTGCCGTAGGGACCCGGCTCTGGCTGCTGTCTCTACACCCCGCTGCTCTCGCATTCTCCCTAGGGCACTCTGCATCGCGTGAGACCCTTCCCCTGATGGTGCCGGGCAGTGACTAAGTGACTGCCCGCCCCTAAAAAATGGGGATCGGGGTAGTCCCTGGAAGCCCTGCAGAGGGCCCCCGAAGTTGGGAATCTCCCATGGAAACTGGGACACCGGGCTGGCATTGCAGGGTGGGGAGGGAAACATGAGGGCCCCACCCCGTGATCCTGCAGCCTGGCTGAGCTTCTTGCCTTTGCTGTGACAATCTCCTCAGTCCCCCACCCCCTCCCTTTGCCTCAGCCACACGCCCCAGTTCTGGTCTCATGCTCCCTCCCCCAGTCTCCTGGCTGGTCCCCATCTCACAGAGACTCTGCCTTCACTCAGGGGCTCCATGCTTCTCAGGGCTGAGCTGCCCATCCTCCATCTGAGGCTAAAGGCCAGGTCCGCACCCTGCTTCTGCCCTGCTGCACTCCCCTTCCCCAGCACTTGGGGGAGCCCTCATCAGCTGGACGAGGCTGCAGCACACAGGGTGATAGGAGTGGAAGATCGCCTAGGGACACACGCTAGGGGAGGGCTGTGCCTGGAGTCACTGGTCAGAACGGCCTCTCCCCACAGAACTACAGCCAGGGGGCCGTTCTAGGGTGTTTTGTCTACTCACCATGTCAATGACTGAAGTTCTGGGCTCCCGCTGGGGAACTCTTCCTCGCTGTAACAGGCCTCCCCCTAGCAATGTTTCCTTGGTCTTTATCCTCAATTTCCTCTTGCTGGTTCCCATCACGCCACCTTCAGTCCCCTTGGACTAGTGGCATGGCCAGGTCTGACCCAGAGCAGCTCAGCAGGGACTAGAGTGCTCTGGGAACGAGGATGAAGGAGTTGGGGGGCCCAGGCTGTGTTCTCATCCAACCTATTGAGAGTAAAGTTCCTGGTCCTGTAGATGGCCACCTTGGCCAGTGCCAGGAGGAGGTTGATGAGGAGGTCCCATGACTTTGTGGGGCCACAGATGGGGTGTGCACAGATGAACAGGTGTAGGGAGAAGTGCAGCCAGAACCTCAGCAAGAGGTTCTGGAGGAGCCGGAACAGGGGCTGCAGCCTAGTGCACTCATGGCAGACGTGCGCCAGGGTCTCCCTAATGCCGCAGAAAGGGCAGGTGTCAGGGCGAGGGGTGAACCGCGCCAAGTACACACCCGTGCTCATGGCTCCATGAAGCAGCCGCCCACTGATGTCCCTGCCAGGCCGCGGGGTCAAGGTGGAATAGAAACTGGCCCACCGGGGGTCCTCACCCTCCCTAGGTGGTATCAAGTCCCGCCATTTGGTGTGTGGTTGGGACACGAGGGTGAGGAAATGGAGCACGAGCGTGTACAGATGGTCCCTCGGCGCGGTTCAGAAAAGAACCACAAGTCGTGCAGCCGGCTCGGTGCATGGAGAGAGAGCGGCCGGGGGCGGGGGGGGGGCTCGCCAGGTGGAGGCCTGATGAAAAGCTCCGGATTGGGGGTGGGGTGGGGTGGGGAGCGCCCTCTTGCAGGACTGGCTCGAGGTAAACCCGAACAGCGGGACGCAAGGCTGCCCTCACTTCCTGGAGTACGCGCCAGGGGGTTCGAAGGGTGGAGAGCCCCATGCGTAGAGATGACTGGGTGAAGGAAGTCCTGTAGGAACACAGTTTGTGAAATGCTTCGGGACCGGTCAGCCTGAAAAGTAACAACAAACCCACCTTTATTTATTTGGCCTGATCATTAAAAATCAATTTTCACCTGATATTTCCAGTGTAAAAAGGTATTCAGAGACATGTCATCAGCTAAGCCACCCCCCATCCTGATTACTGTGACCACTGCCCTTAATACATGTGCCAGTCCCAAGAGGGAGTAAGGTTTCACCCCTCTTTGATTCAGCAGTCCATGTCTCAGGAGTTCAATTCTCCATGCTCTGGCTGTGTCAGATTTTTGGATCCCTTGAACTTCACGCTCGAGTCTTTTCTATCAGCTCTTGGTCTGGGCTAACCTCTGCCTCTTCTGCAGTTCCTCCATTCGTTGTTTCTGATGTTCCTTCATGCACTCCTTGAAAGTCTGCACCTGCTGCTGACACTTCCTCCAGTCCTGGTGTTCTGCCATGCACTCCTGCACTGCATAATGGAAAGCGGCACAGCCTGTGCGCAAGATCATCTGATCCAAGGGATCCTCCTCATCGTCCGACTTCCGGCTCCAGTTGTGACCTTGAGGGTTGGGACCAGACATCTTGTTGAATCTAGAAAGTGGGGGATCACCGGAGGGTAGCAGAGAGGGAGGAAAATGTCAGTAGAAAGCTCTGTCATGGCACAAAAAACTCCATCATAGGGCTCGTGCCACTGATGAAGCAGAAATAAGAGGGTGGGAGGGGAGACGGGCCAATGAAGATATTGTACTCTCAGTCTTCACTCTGCGTACCTATATTCCCAGCATTCCATATTCCCACACCCACCGTGGCAGGTCCTCCAAAACGCCTGATTCTATAGCATCTCCCAAGGAACCCAGGCCTGCAGAACATCAGTGCTGTGCCTTAATCACAAGACCGGTCTTATTAACTAGGATATTTATGAAGTGCCACTGACTTAGCCATAGGGTGCAAATGGACAGAGAGGACCGAACCTCCAACACACTGAAGCCCTGTTATAGGCAGAATTAGTATTGTATTTACCTCAGAGGAATCCCAGGTACTCGTCCAACACTTGTATGCAGTATAACGGGTCACACCAATAAAGTATTATCAATTAACAAACTCTGAAGTGCTTTATAGCTTATTCCTTTCAGTTTGCTGTGCTGCTCTGAGAAGCTGGGGAGTGAAGCAGCAGGGGTCAGAACAGAGACTAAAGGGATGATCTATTTTACTAGCATATCAGACCAATCTGTTCCCTTGGGATGGAAAAAGATCTATGAGGTCTGTCTCCCAGACCGTTCGGGATTATGACCTGCCTACACAGGATATTCTCCAGTGCTTTCTCCAATTGAACTTCAAATGACTCAAACTATTGGATTCCCACTATTTCTCTTGGCAGATTACATGTATCACTCTTATGGTACTGCTGCCTTAATGTTCCCATTACCATGAGCCAAAATTCTGCTTTGAACTCTGATCCAAACATTTTTTACGTGCAAGAATCTAAAAACAGACCAAAAGAAGTTACTCTTGTTTCTCCTTTAGCTGCCTGACCGATTTGCCTATTACTAGGTACTCCACACCTGCCACCACTAGAAATACTAATACAGATCAGATTCTTCAAGAAGTAGCATTTGCAACTACTGTAGTTAATTTCATAGGCTATCTGTATTTATGTACAGAACTACTTGGCAGCCATTAGCGTAGGGCTTAGGTGCTGCACAGAATTTAAAACAGAGAGACCATAAATACTTCCCTGAGTGAACAAACCGCAGAAAATGCCATCCTATACCCACCTCCACTCCCACCCTCCATCAAAGCCCTGTAACTGTGTCATTGATAAACACTGGGCATTTTTGCACATGCCATTGTAGTATAGACAGTATTTAAATCTCCCATGATTTTATCAAGAGGGTCACAATTCTTTTTAAAGTCCCAGCTCCTAGATTCATGTGACTGAGAACCTCAGCTTTCATTAAAATAAACCATTGCAAACTGCATATAGACCTCATGACTGTGGAGAAAAGCTTGCATGCATGACCTAGCTGCATCCTCAAGGCTCAGAAACGAGAAGATAAATCAAATGAGTCCCAAATAATTCCCCCCCACCAAATACCATTATTTTAAAGACAGTCTCATGATTTTCTGAGGCTGGAGTCATGATTCTGAATGCTCGGGGGTTGGTAATAGGCCATAAGGATGGCTTTACATTTGTCTTATTCTCATCCTGAAGGATTCCATGACTTATAAAGTAGAGGTAGCTTTCCTAGTACTTAGAGCAGGGGCTTGAAAATCAGGGCTCCTGGATTTTCAATCTCCCCCACACCTCACAAATGTCCCTAGTTTTGAGGACAGTTGCTCATTTTTGACCCAGCATGACCGATGTTCCATCCATGTTTGGTGTCCTCTCCTCCTTACTGCTGGAAGGTATTTACATCAGAAAGAAATTGAGGTTATAGACAGAGCCAGTAAGGGATGGAATATTTTAACATTACTGCATGAACCATTTTTGATGGCCCTCATTTTGAATCCTTGTCACACTGTATGCCCCACTTGGGCCTTGGCGGGTTGAGAGACATCTCTAGCACCGACCCACTGTGTGACACTGGGCAAGTCATTTATTAATAATAATAATTAATGTTTATGACCATTGTACCTGGGACCAACTAAGATCAGGGGCTCCACTGTGCCAGGCACTGTACCAATACAGAGTAGTGGACAATGTAACTTCTCTCTGCCTCTGAGCGTCTGATACAGGGATGACATCTCCCTCCCCGGCAGGGGTTACGGGGGAATGAAATCAATTAAAACAAGGGGATCCCCAGATGGGAAGGGGATCCCCTTGCGCAGAACCTCATGGAAACACTTGACATCACACAGCGTGACCCTCCCCCTCCTGGGCGAGGAGCACAAGGCGCTTTCCAAGCCACCCGCGCAGACCCGGCCGCTGAAAAGCAGCCACTGCTGGGGTGGGGCGTGGCCACCGTCTAGAACAGCGCGGGGCAGCCTCTCCCAGCGGGTTAGCACCGAAAGGGGAGATTCCTGTGCTCCCTGCTCGAGGTCCCGGGGCGTGCGTGTGAGGGGGGGGGGGGAAGAGGAGAATTGGGGGGGCAGATCCCAGCGGCCAGGGTGGGAACCGGCCGGGAGAGCAGAGCGAACGACAGCCGGGCCTGACTCGGCCCCGCGGCACCGGCAGGACCCGAGCGCCACAGGCCCGGCCCGGCCCGCGGGACGCGCTAGGCTCCCCCAGCCCCGCCAAGGCCGGGTCACGTCACGACACGTCACGTGACGTACCGGGGGGGGGGGGAGGCAGCCGCTCTAACCTAAGCCCAGCAGCAGCAGCAGCTCAGCCTTCTCCGCAGGAGCACCGCACCGCACCGGCACCGCACCGGCACCGCGCGCGGCTCCTTTAAGGATGGGGAGGGGAGGCGCTTTCCTATTGGTCGAGCCTCCCCATCTGCTTCCGGGTCAGGAGGAGGCGTTTCCGGTGCCCAGGGAAGATGGCGGCGACTATGCGGATCCAGAGCGACTGGAACCAGGTGCTGAGGTAGGAGCCGGCCCCTCCCCCCCCGGAATGACCCCCGTGACCCGCCCCCACCCCCACGGGAGCGGTACTCCCTGCCCGGTGACCCCCCCCCCCGCCGGAGAGCTGCCCCCCCGAGACCTGTCCTAGGGACCCCCCCCTCCTGGGGAGCGACGCCCCCCACCCCCCCGAGCCTCCCCCCCCCCCACTCCTGGCTGCCCTGCCCCGCCCGGTGCTGCGGTCCGGTCCGTAAGTGACAGGCTCTCTCTCTCTGGCTGTCTGCAGGAGGAACGAAGGTGAAGCCTGGCTGAGCTGCAGGAGCCCAGGTGCGTGCCGACTCCCCCGCTCCCCGAATCCGGCCCCTGCGGGACAGGCTGCCCCGCCGCTGGAGGAGGTGTCCTGGCGCTGACCTGCACAGTCTCCAGAACGAGCCCAGCCCCGGGGTTCCCTGTAACACGACGCGTCATATAGGGCAGCAGTTCCCAGCCTGGGGTCTGGGACCCCCTTGGTGGGTGCCAAAGATTACAGGAGGTGCAGGAGGTTTCAGTAACATTGACGTCATTTAGTCCCCCCTTCCCTCCCCCCAAACTCTACCTTGGCTGGAGCGGAGGAGCAGCCTCCCCCCCAGCTCCCCTGAGTCCTCCCCTCACCAAAAAAAAAGTCAGCGCTAGGTGCCCACATGAAGCCGTCCTGACAGTGGCGTACCGAGGGGGCGCAGGCCCCTGGGTGTTGTCCTGGGGAGGGGTGCTGGCCAGGCTGTCAGAGAAGGAGCCATCCCATCCCCTGTCGCAGGCAGCCAGAGTGTTCTCCTGGCTCCTCCATCCCTGCACTGGGTGCAAGGAGGGAGCCGCAGGCATCAGAGCCCATGATGCCCCCTCTCCCTCCACTGGGCAGCCCCTGCGGTCCCCACTGCAGGGGGAGGGGAGAGTGGGAAATGAACCCGCAGACAGCCCCCCACCCCCACAGGGTGCTGCCAAGGCTGCTGCTGCCGCCAATGGGGGAGAGTGGGACCGCAGACACCACCCCCCCAGGCACTGCCACCGCCGGTGCCACAAACGGGGGAGGAGGGGAGAACAGGACACGGATCTGCAGATCTCCCCCCTACTGGGTGCTGCCGAGGGGGGGGGGGGGTGAAGCGGGGCAGTGCCAATGTAAGTATGGACCCTGGGCGCCAGAGAGCCATGGTACTCCACTGCCTCCTGCTCTCCTTCAAAAGAGCTGGGGTGAACCACAACATGTGCATGCTGAGCTCTTTAGAATAAAAAATGTAAAGAGGGAAAAGCCCTGTTAGATCAGAGTTTGCAGCCATAGTGGAGTCTCCTTTGGTTCGTTCAAGGTACAATCTCACAATTGATCAGTTGACTCCGTAGTCTAGGTGTGTACCTGGACTCCTCATCAGTGCTGTCACATAGCAACGTCTGCAAGTAACACTATCTAGTGGACCACAACTTGACCTCTCGTGGGCTACAGCTATACCTGGACATGAAGCCATCAACCCTTAGAAAACTTCAGGTAGTACAGAAGGCCTCAGGGCACCTCCTCATCAACGTGGACCATTGCAAGCCTGCTGCACCTGTCGTCCACTCTCTACGGTGTTTTTCTATAGAATATGGGGTCAAGTGCAAGATCTTGGTCCATATCTTCAAGGTGCACCTGTGGTCTGGGCCTAGGATATCTAAAAGAGCCTAAAGTTTTGGGATGAAGAGTGTACACAGCAACTCTGCTTCTCTGACATGATGGAACTTTTAACATAAGAGTGAAGCTTATCTGTGCTTTCTCCGGGGCTGGTCTCTGATCTTGGAACAAAGTCCCCTGGGAACTAAGGGCCACCACAAACCTCCTCAACTTCCATTTCAAGTGCAATGTGTGCTGTTTTGACCTGCCATCTCTAACATAAACACACAGCAAAATTTACGTTTTAAAAGTAAAAAGCCCAAATAAACAAAAACCCTGGACTGCACATGCTTCTCATCCTGGTGAGAGGAAGTGAGAAAGAATGAACCATGTGTAACTGGTGTTAATGCATTCTGGAGCGTGCTCAGATATGAGGGTGGTGAGGAGGGTAATATAAGAACTTCTTTAGAACAGGATCCTTAAGGATGCTTCTTCCTCCTGGGCATTTGCACCCTTCAAATAGTTGTATATGCTTCTCTTAGCTCTCTGAGCCACTCCCCCAACCCTACCTTAACTCATTAGCACTCCTACAATCTCATTATAAATCAATAACTCCCACCTCATGTTCATATTGCTCTTCCAGGAGCTCCCTCCAATTTGTCAATATCTTAGTAGAAACACCCAGAACTGATCATGGTGTTCCAGCTGTGGTCACATTGAGTCTGTATAGAGAACAGCTGTTGCTTAGTGTGATGTGATGCTGCTTCGTATGCAGCCTGAACTCATAACCTTCTTCTTTTTGCCACGTTTGTCTTATTTGCTGTCAAACTTCACTCTTGCATCTCTGAGCATTATCTGTTTTGTGGGTGTCTTCCAGTTTTCCAAGCAGAATCCTGTTTTATTTTTTGCCTGTGTCTAGGCCCCTTTTTGTTAGGTCAGGGTGTACACTCATGTCCAGCTCCTCCTAACTTAATGTCATCGCAAACTTCAAACCATATGACATGGTTCCTATCCCAGCTAAAGTGAATTCATTTTTCAAGTAAGTGTTCCTGACGTACTATCAACTGCTTTAGTTAAATTAAAATATATCTACTGCATTTTTTTCATCTAATTTTATGGTTCAAAAAAGCATTTAAGCTTATCTGGTCAGATTTATTCTTTACTAACCTGTCAGACCATTTGAGTTAAGCAAAAGCTCCCATTCTTACCCTCTGTGTTCCCCTGTTATAATCAGTGAATCCCAAACCTTCCTCTCTGCCTGATAGAGAGGGTGCACCAATCATGTTCATGAATTTTCTCCCTGATGTATTTAGTGCCTTTGTCCAAATTGAATCTCACTTAGTGATGGAGTTTTTAATTTAAAAAAAAAAAAAACCCATCTCATAAAGGAAGATTAGATTTTGGATCTGAACAGGCTGCCTGTGTGTCACTGAAATTGCTGAAGGCCGAAAATAAATACAGGGTTATATTTACATGTGAAGTATTTAAGAAGCTAAATCATCATTTTCTCTGATCTTTAATGTCTTTGTACTGCAGGGAAATCTACTTTATATGGCAGCCTGACATGCCAAGGAGTGGGCTCAGATGGAATTCCAGAAGTCTCAGCCTCTGAAGGATTTGTTGTAAATGAAATAACAAAGGTACTTTTATTTCAGTGTATTTGTATGTTTGAAGGGTCAGCAAGTAACTAGTACAGAAAATTAAAATGCTATAGTCATTCACTAGTGTGATGCCAGCAATACACTGTGCTCTTCCCTGTACTGCCTTATGATCTGAACCTTAGTGTAGAAAGTGCTTAACAATTTGTCCTGGTTAGACATGGTAACTGCACCAGTTGAATTTAATTGCACATGATGGGTTTTTGGTTTTAGACCAATGTGTTCTAGACATGAAGAGAGGCTATCAAACTTTTTTCACTCTCAGATCTTTAATCTTAAAAGTGAAGGGCCAAATACTTTGTCCACTGAGGTATACTGGGACTTAGCTACCACTATGATGAATGCTCTCTATATATCCTGAAGTTATGTTGTTGTGTGGCCAGGCCGTGAATTATATTCTTTTGTGGCTTGACTGATCTTCATCCCTGGCTGTGCTTGCTGCTATCCTCCAGTCAGATGAATCTGTATTTGAAGCATGCATGGAAAGAAAACCATTTGATGAAAATACAGCTTTATGCTTTAGTAAGAGTCATTCTTCAGGTTTTCCTATGGACTGAAGTCCCTTACACTTTATGCACAAATAATGCATGTCCTTAAATCAGAGCCTTTTGTGTCTTCATGTGTCAGCAATTGCTTTTCAAAACCATCTACATGGCTTTATCTGCAATTTTACTGTAAATATGGATTGGTTAGATACATAACTGCATAAAAACAAAATCTAAAGGCTTTTTCTTATTTCACTGATCCAGATCCAACATCCGATACTGAGAGGTGCAAGATGAGGATATTCCTCACCTTTCATGATCAAGATTCTAAATGTACTAGGTTTCTTAATCAAGAAATATTTTTTTCTGCCAGTTCCACAGGTTAAGCCCGGAGTCTGAAAATCCAGATGTGCTTTTTTTCCCTGCCTTTTATGTCATCAATGATGAAAATCCTCTAACTGGAAGTTAGCTGATGTTTCTGGTGCATAAAGCTGAATAAAATCACAGTGTGATTGCCAAACTATATTGGGCCAGTGGTCCATCTAGCCCAGTCTTTTGTCTCCAACCTTAGCCAGTATTGGCTGCTTCAGAGGAAGGTGCAAGAAACCCTGCAATAGGCAGGGATGAGGTAAACTGATCACATCGTTTGTTCTCCCATAATTGACTTGCCTCTGCAATACTGATGGGAACAAACAAGTTTTTAGTGAATAAAATGAGCAGGTAGGAGGTGAAGGGACAGTAAGGCCGTTATTTTTAAAAGATTGTTTTTCCATGTGTATGTGCACATAAGACATATAGTTCTGTACAATTAATTCTAACAGTATTATAATCTTTTTCCCCCCGCCTTTAGAAAAGCATACTCGTTTCTTGCCCTCATGAAAACGTTTCCACAAAATTTTTGGCACCATTCACAAGCTTTTGTAGAATTCATCAGAAAAGCGTAAGTAATTTTGTTGAATGAATGAGAGATACATGGAGATGAATGTTAATAATATTCTTTGTCTGTCTGCAATTGTTGCAAATGGAGGGCAACGTAACTTGGCAACCAACTATTCTAATCAGATTGGAATTAAGTTAATATTTCAATTTTCTATCTTTAAACTTTCTCTCTCCAGTACATTAAAGGGGCGGTGTATGAAAACAATCCAAAGTAAATTATTCAATCCTTTGGGCAGCTTAAAATAGAGATCCCTTTGGTTACATGCAAGAGGAGGGTGCTGTTGCATTTTGCTGCCTTTTGTGTTTTTTGGCTCACCTATAAATCTAATCTAATCATGATTAAATTCCTCCAAAGAAACACCCCCCTCCCAAAACACATGAAGCAGTCACGTATGATGCAGAGAGGCACTTGTTTTTCTTGGTAAACTGGAAACTTTGGTCCCAAGAATCCCTCTCGAGATCCAACTCTGCTTTGACAACTACAAGAAACTGGCTAGCTATAATAAAGAACAAAAAAATCTCTCCAGTGATGTAAAACCATCGTATTCTCACTCTTCCTGTTGTTACATTATTTGGGTTTTGTTGCATAATATACTGTAATGTCATCAGGGCAGGGTCCATATCTTCCTGTAGGCTTGTTTGTACGGTGCTTAGCACAGTGGAGCTCTGGTCCTAATAGAGGCCTCTGAGTAGTATTAAAATACCTGTAATAAATAATAGGAAAGTGTTGCTTTTCAATGACTAGATGCTTCACCCCTTTGACAGAAGCAGTTCTGTGGATCAGCATTGTGCCAGTGGGCACAGTTTGACATCTACTGCAATGATTTGTGGACTAACTACATCAGAGGCACTACATTCACCCTACACAGTGACCATGCTTCTTTCAATAACTGGGCTCCAAAAATATCACTTTTTAGCTCACTTTCCCACAGAGGAAGCATAGTCTAGTGGTTAAAAGACAAGACTGAATCAGGCAACAAGCATTCGGATTTTGACTGGGCCACAGTTCCTGTATGTCCATGAGGAAAGTCACTTCACCTCGACACCTTGTTTTGTGTCTCAGTAAAAGGGCAGATTGAGATCCTTTGTTTGTTATTCCAGTAGCACTCAGAGGCTCCAATGAGGACAGGGACCCCACTGTGACAGGTCCCGTACGAACATATGGGGTGACATGGTGCCTGCCCAAAATGTGGGAAGGATGCCCTTCTCCCACAACCCCTTCTGGCTAGCTTTTGTTTTCTCTCAATTTTCCTCTCTCCTGCACTTTAACTCCAGTCTCAGCTCACTCCAGTCCCCCAGCAGGTTCCATCATGAAGGGATAAGATTGATGAATTACAGCAAAAATCATTACAAAACTAGAGTGTGAGACTAGGGGACTAGTAATGGTCTGGAGCTCTTCAACTCTAGGCCTCTAATTCAAGTCCAGACCAAGTTTGTAGTGGCAAAGCTGCTGGGCTAGTGGCTGGTTGTCCTAGATTAAATGAACTTTGTCTTTCTGATGTCCACAGTGTTACCGCTATACTTAACTCCCTTGGTGGCAGACTCAGCAGAGAGGCTAGGGTTGAATGGTTTATGAATAATGAATTACTTTCACCCCTTAAAGTACCCTCCAGTTCAGAGGCAAGGCACAAGGGCAGGACAGCATGGGCAAGGTCACGCTCCTGCCTCCTGTACTGTGCTTGATCTGTGGATAAACGGAGGACTCCTTCCTTTCCTGGGCTTTCAGTCCATCTCCTTGCTCTAGCTTTGTTCTTCATTTAAAGACCATCCTTATTTTTGTGGGATATTTCTGATTTTTCATTTGCTCTTCCCCTTCCTCTACTCCCATGTAGTACTTTTACCTCCCTTTTCTGCAGTCTCGATTTTGGGGAACTGCTCACGTTCTTATGTGACAGGGCAAAGCTGAATTTGATCTGGAACTTTCATTTTGACATTGGAAGGGACCGCACGGCAGGGCTTGCTGGGCAAACCAGGCTTTGATTTGGCTGAATTTATCTCTCTACATCAGTCTTACCCAAAGAAACTAAAAACATGTATATCCCAAATGAAACCTGTTATGCCACAGAAGGGAGATGAGCAGAAATCTGTGAAGTCTACGATGGGCTATACAGATCTAACTTACTTGGGAGGTGCTTAGATCCTATGGTAATGGATGCCACAGAAAATGCCATAGTAGAAGCTGAAAAATAAATGTTATCTGCTTCTTTGTGAAAATACATCTTGATGCTCATGTCTATTTGGGTAAAGTGGCATTTTCACAACTCTACAACTATGTATTGAAAGAAAGTGAGGTTGTGTTAAGGGAAAGTCAGATTAGTAATGTCAGCTACATAAATAGAGGGGAATTGCTTTTCCTGACTTCCATGAATACATAAGTGTCTCCAGAAGCCCTTCATCATTTCCCCATTTTGCAATGTGAATGGGATTGCTTGCTTGTTTTGTTCGACTGTGCTTTGAATTTATTGAATGGGGATGATGGGCTGCAGATTGCTGGCTCTGGAAATAGACTGAGATAAATATCCATTATTAGGTAGATGAGTTTCAAGCAGACACAGTATACGCTCCAGTTATCACTTTTACCTGCTGCATCTTGGTCTGAGTGAACACACGTTACCTCAGCCTGCTTATTGATCCCTTGTGAAAGTTTCTGTATTAGTCAAACATTAACACTGTACCTTTTAGTGTCTGCCTGAGAGTGCTTTGCGATGTCTAATTCTTTCATTGCCAGGTAGTGTGTTACTGCTGAGAGGATTGGAGTAGTCTGTGGAATTACTCCGTTGTCGTCTTACATTGATGTGACCAAATCATGCTAAATTATTGTTGTAATGACTTGACTTGTACTTTCAGTGAATAGCCCCACCCAGCAGAGCTCTTACGATCTCTGGTAATATTGTGCGTGTGTGAGAATGTTAAATAGTTGTAAACGCAAAAGCAATGCACAAATTCACTTTTGTGTGTGTGTTTAAAATGGGGAATGGAGTACAGCTGATCTGCAGTCGTGTCCCCTCTAGCTGTGATCTTGCTTCAGAGCTCGTGAGTTAAACTGAGTTTGGCGAGGTCATTGCTTGGATAGGAAACCAGGGAAAACCTGTGGTGGCAAATAATTTGGTGGCATTCTTCATTTTGAGTTGGTATTGAACTGATGCCTCAGTATGATGTCACTAAATGTGCTCTGTTAGGTAAGACACAAAACCTGAGCATTGATCACTTGTGATTAGTAAGGATCCCATATTCTTTTCTATTAGAATGCTGGAGCTAATGCCCTTACTCCTATCAGAGTTCCAATTGGAGTAATTATGTTCTGTTTTCCTTCAGCTGAACGCTGTTCCTAACGTTTTGTCCTAAACTGTTCACTGTTGCTATGTTCTGTTACCCGGCTGTCACATTCCACCCCAGGAGTAGCTGTACTTTATCAGTGGATGAAGTGATATGATTACACAATGCCGTGCAAAATTCCTTCATCCACAACTAAAATGCAGCCACCTTCAGAGTAGAAGAAAGCTATTTACCAGATCACAGCGATGATGCACAGTATTGTGGGGAAAGACAAATTGTGCAAGGATATAAGGCAAATGTTTGCCGTCACAAAAAGTGGTTAGCTGCGTGGGAGTCAGTCTATCTACTTACTGAGGATGTAGTCGGCCGTACTAGAATTTCAGGCTGTGGCTGCTGGGTGTCTGAGTATTTCAAACCTGATGTTTCATTGTTTTGGATCTGTTTTCCTGTGTTCACAAACACAGTGCCCTTTCATGTCATTGGGAGTTGAGCAGAAGAGGCTGCACTTAAGTACAGTATTGCGTAAGGAAGGGAATATTGCCTGGCAATTAGAGCAGGGGACAGCGTTGAGATTCTGCTGCTGATTGTGTTACTTTGGGCCAGTTGTGCAACCTCATTACTTCAGTTTCATATTTGCAAAAAGATGCTTGTATCTACAGTCTAGAAAAATCCTGGCCCCTGTTCAACCCAGGGCAACCAAAAACGTGGTCTGGTCAACTGAAATGTAATTATTGCTATCCATACATGCTCTGGATTTGCACTTAAAAATCCATGCCATCTCCCTGCCCGGGCACAACTTTGAGCTTAAGTCACCCCGTTGTAAGAAACTGAGATGGCTTCAAGTCAGATATTCCAGTCACTCAACATGTCTGAATCCTGGGTCATATCAGCAACTTGTCCTTGAGGGAGGGACATAGAATATTTGTGTAATGCAACTTAATTGGGAAACACTCATTTTAGCTACCACTCCTTTCTGTCAAGCCTCCTTCCCTTCCCTTTTGTTTTTTGTTAAACTAAATGACAGAACCAAAAAGTTGTTAAACATGTTCTTAACGTGTATTAACTAGTGCCTCCTAACATCTGTGAGGCCAAGGTCTGTAAAAGGTCCTCAGATGAGAGGTGTTATTTATGTGGAGAGTATTATCAGACCAGAATTGTTCAGTTATGTATGTGAAGTGATTGACTATGATTGCTCAGATGCCCTGCTGAATACCTCTTTTATATAGATGTTAATACTGAATGCTTTGGTTAGCAGGTCTCCTTCCATGCAAAATTCCTTTGTGGTTGTGAGTAAAAAAAAAAAAAAAAAAGCACGTGTTCATAGGCTCACGTAAAATGGCACTGTCTTTCCAAACAGATAACCTGCATTGATATTTCCAGTGGCGGGGGCCTTGGCGTATCTACTAGCACCGATGGGACCATGAAAATCTGGCAGGCTGCTAATGGAGAAATAAGAGTAAGAACTTGGGCTATATCTTTGAGTTCTTGTATGTTTTTTGTCTCAGGTTCACAGATTCCAGCGTCCCGGCCCTGGCTTTGCTTCCTAAGTAATGATGACTGTGCACTGAGGTCCAGTGTGGTTATGGTTCTGTCCTTTGAGTGAGGCATTAACATTAAATTCCACTTCTGAAGTCAAAGATCTATGGCGTAGTCTCCCAAAGGAAATGATGCTCAGAGGCCACGGTGATAGGTGTCAATATTAGAACACAGAGGGATAGATAGAAGTGATGGGAGCTATGGCACAGTTGTTCACTGTCCGCTTCTAATCTGCTTGGTAAACACACCGAACTATTCCCACCGTAGAAAACTGGCTATGTTAAAACTGCATTTGTGCATGGGGGATTTGACCATGTCCCACTTTAACCTATATCTCTACTTATTTGTGGTATGAATCGCTTCTTCCCATTTACGAGATGGCTTCTTGAGCATGGGCCTAACAATTGCCTGTTCTCGAGATGCTGGAGGCATAGCACTCTTCGTTAGTAGTGGACCCAGTATCTGCCTGCTAGATTTGACGAGCCAACTCATGGGTTCAGATTGCAGGTTGGTAGCCCACTAGATAGAAGTCATAGACTCCAAGGTCAGAAGGAACCAATATGATCATCCAGTCTGACCTACTGCACAATGCAGGCCACAGAATCTCACCCACCCACTCCTGTAATAAACCTCTAACATATGACTGAGTTATTAAAGTCCTCAAGTCATGGTTTAAAGACTTTAAGGTACAGAGAATCCACCAGCAAGTGAGCTGTGCCCCATGATACAGAGGAAGGCAAAAAAACCCTTTGCTAATCTGTCCTGGGGGAAAATTCCTTCCCAACCCCAAACATGGCCATCAGCTAAACCCTGAGCATGTGGGCGAGACTCACCAGCCAGACACCCAGAAAGAATTCTCTGTAGTAACTCAGAACCCACCACACCATCACATCCCATCACAGGCTATTGGCATATTTACCGCTAGTAGTCAAAGATCAGTCAGTTGCCAAACTAGGCTGCCCCATCATACCAACCCTTCCATAAACTTACCAAACTCAGCCTTGAAGCCAGCTAGGTTTCTTGCCCCCACTGCTCCCCTTGGAAGACTATTCTAGAACTTTACTCCCCTGATGGTTAGAAACCTTCGTCTAATTTCAAGTCTAAACTTCCTGATGCCCAGTTTATATCCATTAGTTCTTGTGTCCACATTGGCGCTGAACTTCAATAATTCCTCTCCCTCCCTGGTATTTATCCCTCTGATGTATTTATAGAGAGCAATCATATCTCCCTTCAGCTTTCTTTTGGTTAGGCTAAACAAGCCAAGCTCTTTGAGTCTCCTCTCATAAGGCAGGTTTTCCATTCCATAGATCAGCCTAGTAGCCCTTCTTTGCACCTGTTCCAGTTTGAATTCATCTTTCTTAAACATGGGGGACCAGAACTGCACACAATATTCCAGATGAGGTCTCACCAATGCCTTGTATAACAGTAGTAACACATCACTATCTCTACTGGAAATACCTTTTCTGATGCATCTAAGGACCGCATTTGCTTTTTCCACGGCCACATCACATTGGTGGCTCATAGTCATCCTGGGATCAACCAATACACCCAGGTCCTTCACCTCTGTCACTTCCAACTGATGTGTCCCCAGTTTATAGCAGAAATTCTTATTAGTCCCTAAATGCATGACCTTGCACTTTCCACTATTTCATCCTATTTCTATTACTCCAGTTTACAAGGTCATCCAGATCTTCCTGTATGATATCCCGATCCTTCTCTGGATTGGCAATACCTCCCACTTTGTGTCATCTGCAAATTTTATTAGCACATTCCCACTTTTTGTGCCAAGGTCAGTAATAAAAAGATTAAATAAGATTGGTCCCAAGACCGATCCCTGAGGAACTCCACTAGTAACCTCTCTCCAGCCTGACAGTTCACTTTTCAGTATGTCCTGTTGTAGTCTCCCCTTTAGCCAGTTCTTTATCTACTTTTCAATTTTCATATTAATCCCCATCTTTTCCAATTTAACTAATAATTCTCCATGTGGAACCATATCAAATGCCTTACTGAAATCTAGGTAAATTAGATCCACTGCATTCCCTTTGTCTAAAAAATCTGTTATCTTCTCAAACAAAAAAGATGTTTGTCTGCCCCAGACGCACATGCTAATGTGGAGATAGTCCATGTTGTCCACAATTTAGGTAGAAACATCGTGCTTTTCCAGTACTAAATAACTTACTATAGGATGGCATCAGAGTGATGACAGTGGAATTAGCACACAGTTCTTTGTTTTTCCAGAGACTGTTGGAAGGCCATGTGTATGATGTGAATTGTTGCAGGTTTTTCCCGTCGGGCCTTGTGGTTCTGAGTGGGGGAATGGATGCCCAGCTAAAGATCTGGTCAGCAGAAGATGCCAGCTGCGTAGTAACATTTAAAGGTCACAAAGGAGGTACAAAAACTAGCCTTTAAAATGCTTAATCTGCTGTCTGTATAATTACATCATACCACAGAGCTAACGTTCAAGCATCAACCTATTACATTTTTGTGCTGCACACTTAACATTAGATGCTTCAAATATCTTCTACAGAGTCCAAGCCTTTGTATATAAAATACAGACAAAAATGGCTGCTATTCTAAACACCTGAAGCTGTTCCTGTTGCAATTCAGGTTTTTAATTTGTGTAGTGGGGACAAGAAGGGAGAGAACAGCACAATAGCCTGCTCGGAGTAGTGAACATGGAGCTAGGGTAGCATTTTGTTCCTCCTCTGTACAACCTTGACTGTCGAATTCCTTGCTATCCTAAATAGGCTCATGTCCCCTGAATTATATGGGTCACCCTGAAAATTCCTTCCATTATTAATGCTTATTCAGCATTCTCCAAGACATTCAGCTAATCAAGGTTGCTTCAGATGATCTATTTTTCAAATGTCTGGCAATGTTCTAGGTGCCTCTTAAAGCACGTAAAGACATGGTTCATGCCTCAGAGAATGAGGTCTCTTGCGTCATGCTGAATTTAGGAGAGGGTGATTACCTGACAAGGGGACAGGGGAGGGGAAAGGCAATGGTGAGATTACACGGTTAGTTCATGAGTACCCATCTGGATGGTTTCATTCCTTCTAGTGAGTATTTTTGATTACTTATCCTTCCTGTCACTTCTTGTAGAGTAAATGAGATCACACTAGGTGTGGTGGCCTATGTGAAGAGAGCTGGTGGGTTTCAGTCCAGTTCCCAGCATGTGAATCCATTGTGTAAACTACCAGTATTGACACTAAGTGACATCTATCTCGGTCTCAGAAAGGAGGCAAAGGCCTGAAGGGTGTTAGAGAATGAACTCCCTTTTCCCTTAGAGAGGGGCCCTCCATGTCAGGGTTGAGGCCTGTCTCTGCTAGACCTTTTCTGTGAATAAAGGATTTGATTTTCAGGGACTGTTAATCCAACACCATTTATAAACACTAAATGTACACACAAGTTGGGTTAAAAAATTAAAAACTGGTATCTCACAATATTTCTTAATCCTTGAAAGGCAGAAGCGTCTAGTGGGTGCATACATGTTGTCAGGCATCCATTCTGGCACAGTTGCTGACTTTACTTTCATAAATAAAGTCTTTCAAAAAATTTAAATAAAACCCAGCAGCTGACTTAAATGATAAGCTAGCTGTCTCTCCATAGGCTAATTCCCACACCTACCTGATGGGTTAGACCTCCTATTTTAACTAAGAGAAAAAAGAAACTAGTCCTTTTATTCTATTGTACCTAGATAAATCCTTCATAATGTGTGTACGTCCTATTGGAGGTAGTGTGGTTAGAGCAAAGGGCTTCCAGACCTATTCCCAGCTACTAATTTGATTTATCTGTATTACCTTTTACAAGTCATGAACTCTGCCTCATTTTGCCTATCTCACAGAGTGTCGTGGTCAACTGAAAGGCACTCTAGATGTGCAGAGCATTATTATAAAATGTAAATACCTGTCCAAATACTTGAGCAAAATGTTAATGCCATGTCTTTCTGATATCCTGCAGTGAACCTACTGTAATTTTCAGTTGACCTTTTTGTGTGTGTTTTGAAAGTGCAAAATGCTTTGCAGATGAATTGCAAACATTGCTTCTGTATGCAGACTGTTAATTAAATTCTGTAACTGTTCAAATACACCTCTTAAGTCCTATATCATCTTTAAATGTTAAAAACAAAGGTGATATAAAATAGTATGTAAGGGAACATTAACAGTTGGTAAGAAACACTCTTTCCATGTTGCTGTAGCTGGAATACACAAATACCAATAGCTTGTCCAAATTCATGATGGGGTTATCTAACTCATGGGCCAGATGCAGTGCTGGAGTAAGCGGATGCAACTCCAGTGGGATTTCACCTAATTTGGCTGGCTGGCTATAAGATTCTGGTGCATACTTTCCAGCTTTTTAAAGCAAGATAGGTGTGCTTTCCAACCTTGCTGTAACTTCCTCATCTCTTCCCTTCTGAGAGGTTTTCTTTGCTTTGGTGTAGGTATCCTGGACACAGCCATTGTAGATCGGGGAAGAAATGTCATTTCCAGTTCTAGAGATGGCACTGCCCGCCTCTGGGATTGTGGGAAATCTGCTTGCCTAGGTGTTGTTGCAGATTGTGGTTCTCCTGTGAATGGCATTGCTCTGGGTGTTGCTGACAATACAATAAACCTGGGCTCACCTGAAAAAGCACCTAGTAAGTAATATATGGAAATTTTCTTTTTCACTTAAAAACGTAGAGTTCAGATGTGCCATCTGCAGAGTCTAGGGAAAATATAAAACTTCTGTTACGAGAGGGGAATCCTTCATCACTTAAGACTGCTGAGGATGGAACTGCTGCCCATCTGACAGTATACACTCAAGAGCAATACAAGGATACAAGAGGAAACAGGTCACCAGGGATGATCGCTGAAGTCCTGAGAGAAGCTTAAGAATCCAGTTCCTTTATAGAGCATGATATGACCTAAAAGTTGTAGACAATTATTTGACTACACTCCTTGTTTGTTCTTAAAAAGGTTAGAGACCAAATAACCAAACTTAGCCAAATGTATTGTCTAAAGACAAAGCGTACAACATGAAAAGGAGACATACATACCCTCCTTCTGGGAAGCAATTCTTATCTCACAGCATGGTTACCCTACATGGAAGATGTGCTTCAAATTTAGGCATTTCAGGTAGTAGTATTTCTAGTATGATTTTACAAGTTACAATAGTCTTCACACATCATTAAAATCCAGCCCACTAATTCTTAACAGTTGTTTTTTTGCTATGTACTATGCACCTCTGTTTTGGATGCTACATTCCAAACCCAGTTGGATGTAGAGAGACATCAGAACCTGTACGAGGACACACCACTCACATGTCTTGGCTTTGACAGCCTTCCCATTTTCTAATGCCAAAGCTGACTTCAGCTTTGCAAAGTGTAGTGGGATACCTGAAGTGGGTGAACTGTAGGGAGAGCATAATACATTTAGTTAACATAATTTCCCAACACTTATTTGTGTGTGTGTGTGTGTGTAGTGTGTATGTCTATATACACACACACATGCAACTTCCCAACATTTATTTGTGTGTGTGTAACGTATATTAATACTGTGTGCGTAATATCCATTAATGTAGTGTATATTACATCTAACATTTATGTATTTGGAAACTAGTATTTTGTCTGTTGGTGTATGAATCTCCTTATCTTTTCCTCCGTGGTTAAAAGGGTGTTTTCTTCCCCTAACAACCCCAACAGCATTGTACATTTTGCCACACCAAGCACTGGTCTCAGCCTCAAAGGGGCCCTCTTGATTTCCATGTAGAAAGAGGTACAGCCTGTTTTGGTACCATCAGAATAATCCTCTCCAATTCTGTTGACTCCTTGCATCACTGTGAATGATGTTAACGATTGGAATTTTAACAGGTGAACGTGAAATTGGGACAGAAGGGAAAATCCTGCTGTTAGCTCGGGAAGACAAAAAGCTCCAAGGCATGGGATTACAGAGCAGGCAGCTGGTAAGGGTTTCAGGAGATACATTCACTACTGTCCTTTCAAATCCTGTTGGCAGCTTTTAACCTGTAAGATGAAATGTTAACAAGCATTTGTAACGTGTTTAATGTCTGTTTGCAATATGCTTTTTCTCCTAACTCCATGACATGCAGCTGTGCAATGCACCACTTAAATTTTGGAGCATGCGTATTGGGAGCATGATGCATTGAAACAAATGCAGTGATTGCACATTGAAATGAGGATATGTAATGAATTCCTTTCAGTGTGTAATCATCTTTTTTTTCCCCTAAAGGAAATTAAATCAAAAATTGCTAGTAGAAGTTTTAACTACAAAATTCAGAAAATGTGGCTATTACCCTTTAAATTAAGGCATAAATTTAACACTAAAGGGGCAGAGGTGTGGTGGGAGCTATAACTTTGCATTTCCTCCCTTTCATATGTTGTGTTCTAGATTTTAATGCAGAGGTTCAAAATGTTCTTTCTATCACGTGTCTAATTCCAAAATGATTTGCAAATTATGCATACAGCACAGTAGAAATACGGCCTTCTCCAGGGGGTGGTGTCACTGACAGTATAAAAGTGGAGGGAGGGGAAATTTTTGCCAAGGAAACCAGGGCAAACCCTAGCTTTACAAAAAGTGTCCACACAAATTCTCCCTTGGATTTTAAGGTCTCCTCTTTCAAATACATGGTGGTGATTGGTTTTATTCCTGTATGTTGTAATACTAGAAAAATGCTTTAATCGCTTAAGAAAGAAAGAAAGAAAGAAAGAAAACCTCAGTACAATCTTTCTAAAAACTGTTGTTCATTTTGAAAGCCCAGTGTACAATCAGTGTAGCATAATCTTGCCAGCTTGCTTTCATTGCCTCTTATGTTTCCTTATAAAAATCCTTCATAGAAGGATTACATTATTTTTCAAAATGCATTGGAAAAATGTATTTGAGTCCCACCCCCAGTACAATCTTTGAGATCATTTAAAAGTGAAGGCTTCTCTGATCAGCAACAACAAACTTTCAGAGTGTCTAATTTTTACAATTATGTTGGCCTTTGCCAAAATGTCCTTCGCTAGAGCAGCCTTATCTTATCAAGCAACTGTGCTATCGAACCGGATGGAGACCTGAGGTCTACCGACCAGTACCTGCTGCCTTCCTGTCAGTTGTGCATGCTCTGGTCTGACTAGCAGGGAGGGTCTATTAAATAGTTAATATTTGTAGAATGCTTTGAAGATGAGGGCCTGATTCTCACTGAGATCCAGCCCCTTGGCTCTTCACAGGCAATGCAAAGGGTCTAGAATCCAGTTGTAAGTAGCCAGCAAGGTATTCCTCTGACACTGGAGAATCATAGAAATAAAGCTGCTGACATAAAGCATCCCAAGTTGGAATGGGAATGGGAAGTATGCGCTGATGTCATACTGGGGCCTGTGATACAGACTGAAGAAGGAGGGACCAAGGGTGTGCTAGGCCCAAAAGCCTGACATACCAGTAATGACGCATGTGGAAGTGGTTGGGAGTAGCTATGCAAGACTTCTTCATAATAACTCCATCTGTGGAGTGAACAAATCTCAGGCCATAACTACATCTCCCACTGTGAACTCAGGAGTTTATAATCCCGATTTCTAACTCTCCTTTCCAAGGGCTAAAAAGCACTTTTTTCTGCTCTCTGAATCGTTCCCTGACGTTTCCTGTCAGATGGAATGAGGAGTGAATGAATAGCGACTGTTGTATATATTTTAATCTAAATTGGTTTAGAAGGTGTTTAAACATTGGGCTCTGGATGTCCGAATATATATATAAACCAAGTACTGCTGCCACAGAGCAAACGCTGTCTTAACAAATCCTCTAGTTCTGTCTAGACAGTGACTGGCACGTTAAAGTAAGCAGCAAAGGGTTGAAATACCAATGAACTTCATAAAGCAT
The DNA here is from genome assembly GCF_026122565.2 of Emydura macquarii macquarii. Lineage (NCBI taxonomy): Eukaryota > Metazoa > Chordata > Testudines > Chelidae > Emydura > Emydura macquarii. Next base: position 7,150,169 of record NW_027133465.1, read on the forward strand.
CGAGAATGTGTTTTAAGGTCTCATGATCTTATTTGGCTTTAAACACTTATACACCAGTGACTATAAGCTGAGGCAGTGGATCCTCTGCACAATGTGTTAAGATCGGTAGCGCTGATCTTATAAAGTACAGTCTCAGGTATTGTGACAGGTGTGTGGCTTCCATAGTACACGTTCTTCTTGTATAATATCATCTGTACGTACTTTTCCAAAACATGGACCAGATTTAAATCCTCTTATAAAGTTTAAATAGAGGATAGAGGCTGAAGAGGTAAGGACATGGGAGAACAGATGAGTTTGGAAAAGAAAGGGAGAGATGGCAAATGCTCCATTGGAGAAGACTCTTCCACCAACTGTAAGACAGTTGTGCTGAGAGACCAAGAGAGCCTGCTGCAAGATTAGCAGGGAAAGGAGTCAGAAAACCGGCCTGAAAGAAAGGCTGGAGGAAGGCCATGGAGGGTATTATATGCCCAATATTATCACTCCTGGAGGCTTTCTTTGCATTATTTCCTCTGGATGTCTTGGGGCAGAGCAAAGAGCTGTGTTGCATCAGCCAGATTGTGTATAGTTGTCTGTGATAATTGGTCACATAAAGTGGCCATTAGGAATGTAAAAATTAGTTTGTTTAAAGATCCATTTAAACGTTCTAAAAATAGAATGTTTAAATGGTTAAACACATGGGAGGGGGCGGAGCCGTGCCCAGTTGCAGCTACCCCCATGCTGGGCTCCAACCTCCCGGGGAACTTGCGGGGAGCCGAGTGCAGCTGTGGGCTAACCCCACCTCCCCTCTCTGTGCTGGGCTCCAAGCCTCCCTGCCAGCAAGAGCTGCCCAGCTGGTCTAGCTCGTGAGGAGCTGAGCCCAGCTGCCACTCCCCTCCCGCCCAGGTTAAAGGGTTACACTTTTACATCCTCAGTGGCCATATCTCTGACTTCCTAAATAAACCACTCGTTCCCTTTTCCCTGGGACTCTTTTATTAAGAGTAAAGCTGCTGGGTTTCGTCTTTTATGTTACCTGTGAATAAACTGATACTTAAATTCTTCCCTTCTCTCATTCCCAGGTGTTTCTCTTTGTTGGATCCGACGCATTTAACTGCTGTACATTCCTCTCAAGCATCTATCTCCTGGCAGGGACTCAGGACGGAAATATATATCAGCTGGATGTGAGGAATACAAAGTGAGTGCAGACTGTGGGGAGGGCGTATAAAGCAGTAAAGGAGCTAAATTGAAGCCCTGGTGACTATAGAGCAGATATAGCACAAGCTCTAGTTGTGCCAACTTCCCTGGGATGCTGGCTTCTACAGTTAGCCACAGAACAGGCATAGCAGAGTCTGTTACAGTTCAGTCTTTTTCTCAGTGCCTTATCTTGGTGCTTCAAGCCTGATCTGAACTGAGAGTTAGAAGTGAGAGAACAACTGGGTCTCTGTCTCCCGTTCAGCCCTTGGCATCTCTGTAGAGATGTCCAATGAGGATGCCACTCGCGTGTGTGGTGGTTTTGTTGTAGACTTTCTTCTATGAGCAACTACACTGAGACTACAGTACAGATTCATTTTATATAGACCACCGAGATACTGAAAAATGGAATTTGTCTTGCTTTATTTAGATTTTGGTCTTATGTAGCATGTGCCCATTCAAAGCTCTGGATGCTCTTGACATACACTTAAAATCTCAATAATGCACTAATTAAATGTAAAACTCTTCAAAGCAGCAGCATTTCTTTCTTTTATCAGCCATCATACAACCAATGCAACTGAAAACGGCTGCCATCAGATGGAAATTCTGTCTCCCATTGCCTTTGACAGTAAGCTTAATTATTTAGGCCATAGATAAGCGGTGCCTTGTGATTGCAGTATAATCCTCCATTCCAATGGAGTATTTTTAAATTGAGCTGCCCAGTGCCAAGTGTTTCTTTCTTCTGAAAGCACTTAGTCTAACTCATACACACAGTGCTATGATTTTATTTCAGAAGATGGAGAAAACTGCTAGGGGAGGGGTTGTTCTAGATTTGATTTTGACAAACAGGGAGGAACGGGTTGAGAATTTGAAAGTGGAAAGTAGCTTGGGTGAACGTGATCATGAAATGGTAAAGTTCATGATTCTAAGGAATGGTAGGAGGGAAAACAGCACAATAAAGATAATGGATTTCAAGAAGGCAGACTAGCAAACTCAGGGAGTTGATAGGTAAGAATCCATGGGAAGCAAGCCTAAGGGGAGAAACAGTTCAAGAGAGTTTGAAAAACTGCCAAAAGACATTATTAAGGGCTCAAGAGCAAATTATCCCACTGTGTAGGAAAGATAGGATGTATGGCAAGAGACCACCAGGAGATCTTCAATGGTCTGAAACTCAAAAAAGAGTCCTACAAAAAAGTGGAAACTAGATCAAATTACACAAGCATGTAGAGACAAAATTAGAAAGGCCATGGTACAATATGAGATTAAACTAGCTAGGGACATAAAGGGTAACAGGAAAACATTCTGCAAATACATTAGAAGCAAGAGGAGGACCAAAGATGGGGTAGACCCAGTACTCGATGAGGGGGGGAACAGTAACAGAAAATGTGGAAGTGGCAGAAGTGCTAAATGACTTTTTTGTTTGTTTTCTCAGAAAAGGTTAGTAGCAACTGGATGTCTAATATAGTGAACGCCAGTGAAAATGAGGTAGGGTAGGAGCCTAAAATAGGGAAAGAACAAGTTAAAAATGACTTAGACAAGTTAGATGTCTTCAAGTCACCAGGGCCTGATGAAATGCATTCTAGAATACTCAAGGAGCTGACGGGGGAGATATCTGAGCCATTAGCAATTATCTTCAAAATGGAAGACAGGAGAGATTCCAGAGGACTGAAAAAGGTAAATATAGTGCCCATCTGAAATAAGGACAGTCCAGGGAATTACAGACCAGTCAGCTTAACTTCATACCCAGAAAGATAATGAAGCAAATAATTAAGCAATCAATTTGCAAACACCCAGAAGATGATATGGTGATGAATAACAGTCAGCATGGATTTGTCAAGAACAAATCATGTCAAACCAACCTGATAGCTTTCTTTGACCGGGTAACAAGCCTTGTGTATGGGGGGGAAGTGGTAGATGTGGTATATCCTGACTTTAGTAAGTCTTTTGATACTGTCTTGCATGACCTTCTCTCAAGCAAACTAGGGAAATACAACTTAGATGGAGCTACTATAAGGTGGGTGCTTAACTGGTTGGAAAGCCGTTCAGAGAGAGTAGATCTCAGTGATTCACAGTCGAGTTGGAAGGGCATATCGAGTGGGTTCCCACAGGGATCAGTTCTGGGTCTGATTCCGTTCAATATCTTCATTAATTATTTAGATAATGGCATAGACAATACACTTATAAAGTTTGTGGATGATACCAAGCACGGGGGGGAGGGGTGCAAGTGCTTTGGAGAATAGGATTAAAATTCAAAATGATCCAGACAAACTGGAGTAAATAGTAAATAGGATGAAATGCAGAGTACTTCCCTTAGGAAGGAACAATCAGTTGCACACATACAAAATGGGAAATGACTCCTTAGGAAAGAGAACTGCAGAAAGGGATCTGGGAGTCATAATAGATCACAAGCTAAATGAGTCAACACTGTAATACAGTGTTGCAAAAAAAGCTAACATCATTCTGGGATGTATTAGCAGGAGGGTTGTAAGCAAGACACGAGAAGTAACTCTGCTCTATTCTGTGCTGATTAGGCCTCAACTGGCGTATTGTGTCCAGTTCTGGGTGCCACATTTCAGGAAAGATGTGGACAAATTGAAGAAAGTCCAGAGAAGGGCAACAAAAATGATAAAAGATCTAGAAAACATGACCTATGATGAAACATTGAAAAAATTGGGCTTGTTTATTCTGGAGAAGTCTGATGGGGGCATGATAACAGTTTTCAGGTACATAAAAGGTTGTTACAAGGAGCAGGGAGAAAAATTGTTCTCCTTAATGTCTGAGGATAGGACAAGAAGCAATGGGCTTAATTGCAGCAAAGGCAGTTTAGGTTGTACATTAGGAAAAACTTCTAACGGTAGTTAAGCACTGGAATAAACTGCCTAGGGAAGTGGTGGAATCTGCATCATTGGAGATTTTTAAGAGCAGATTAGATAAACACCTGTTTTGGGATGGTCTAGATCATGTGGGTCCCCACATTTTCAGCTGTGAGGACCACACAACTTAGTCTTGCTCTTATGATGGGCCAGAGCAGCTGGGCCCATGTCACGTTGGAGAGGGGTGGGGGAAGAGGCAGGGTGGGGAGAGGGAATGGCCGCCGCATGGCACTGCTTGGGGTGGGGAGCAGTGCGGATCCGGCCAGGGTGCCGTTAGGCCCACGTGGGAGAGAGACGGGACGGGGCGGGGAGGGGGAGTGGACTGGTCAAAATGTGTTGGTGGGCTGGATGTGGCCCGTGGGCTGTGGTTTGGGGACCCCTGGCCTAGATAATGCTTGGTCCTGCCATAAGTGCAGGGAACTGGACTAGATGACTTGCAAGGTCCCTTTCAGTCTTACAATTCTACGATTAACTTTGTATATATTATTGCCAAAAGCACATTCCAGTTGGGAGTTATCAAGATGGTACCTTCGGATGAAGACACAAGATAATTTAGCATTCCACGTCTGAAAAATTCCTTTTCTGTTATTGGATAATCTCCAAGCTTCCATCTATTTCATTAAGGATAATCTCTCTTTGAAATTCTGTATGAAGGGAATCCTGGTGCATGACTACAAACTAGCTAGCATTTAGGTCCCTTTATATCTTCTGGAATTGCCTTTGGAGGAGTCCCCATCCATCCATTGAAGGATAAAATATTGAGTTTGGCAGACTGGATGCTTCCCTAGTTTTCCACTTTTATTCCTTGTCCATGGTGGCTAACCACCAGCTAGCCAATCTCACTTGCATGATTCATGTGACGCAAATGGTTTTCTGATGCATCATTAAGCACCTTCTTGGTCTGTTCTGTTTGCTTGTTCTTTATTAGGTTTGCATATGGGCAGTGTTGTGACAATTGGGCCTATAACTTCTTGCCTGCTTGGGAATTAACCATGAAAGTAGGTCATGTTAGTTTTAATAAACTATGTTATAAACAGGTGCAAGAAAACCAGACAGAAAAATGGAATTAGTCCAACAAAAAAAACCTACTGATGTAGCTCAAAGACTGTGTTGAGATCAGGGTTTATAAACAAGAAAATTTGGGTCTGCAAATTAATGAACCAAAATTGGTGTGTCAAAATCTAGGCCTAATTGGTAGACAAACTGAGGGGTTGGATTTCTTTTACATCCTTGAAGAAAGAAACTTTTTGGACAAAATGGAAGAACAGAGGCTACTGAAGCAAGCTTCACCATCCTGGCTGCCACCCTCCCCATCTCCTGGGATCTTGGGCCTTCATCATGCTAAGCCTGAGAAATGTCCTGACCAGACGGAGGCAGAGACAGGGACCCAGATAACATCACCACCAGCTCCAGCTGATTCCCAACATCACGTGGGATGAAATGGGATCAAATTTGAACAACAGCAACAACAACAGCTCCAGTTCATCTCAACTAACTTCTCTTTTCCCCCAAAGGACACTTATTACCATCTTTGATATAATCTAAGAGACTGTCAGACAAGGGAGTTGTCCTTCTAAAAACTCTCCAGCTAAAGGAAAAAGGAACAAAGGATGTTAAAATGAAAGTCTTATTTAATGCTTCACCTTTCAAATGCTTTAACTGGTTCCCTCTTTTCTTTTATCTTTAATAAAAGGTTACAAGGATGTTTAACATTAAACAGTGTTGGACAAGGGTTGGCATACAGCAGCTTCAGCCTTTTTAATACCATGGCAAACACATGATTAAACAGTGACTGAGTTATGTTAACACCTTTGGCCCATTTATTCCATCTAAATCAATACAAGAGTGTGGTCTTTGATTATAGTACTTTGACCTTGTTTTTGCTGTTTTCTCTAGGGCTCCAGTTCAGATCATTCATAGATCAGGAGCACCAGTGCTTTGTCTGCTCCCTTATAGAGATGGATTTATTGCCAGCCAAGGTAGTACAAGAGTTGCTGGGGCAACAGTGTTTACTTTGCAACATGGTTACCTTAATCAGAATCCTTCCAAGTCACTTTTGCACATTTCTCTGCAGAATGTGGACACATCAGTTTCTGCTTGCAGTCACATGAGCCAAAGAAAAACATCAAGGCAGTTTATAAAACAAGGGCCTGATTCTCCACTGCTTTGCTCTGCAAGACGGGTGTAAAATGCTGCTATTCTGAGTTGGGAGTGTTTCCCACCCACTTTGCAGAGGTATAAATGGCTATACCAAGCAGTTCAGTGGCAGGCCCCCAGTGAATTAAGAGGATTTGATATGTATGTTCTGACCAAAGACCAGAGATTTTAGATTGTATCTTTTTTTAACCTCTTGACACATTTCCAGTTTGGTGCTGGAAAAGAGCTTCCAAAGGGCTAGCTGGAGTTGCTCTTGTCTCTGCTCTTGGTTATGTTCACATCCCTCCATATGATCACTCTACATGTCACTGTAATCATGCAGTTCTGTTTTCTCTGTGAACTTCTGGGTTGTGGGGCAAGGTGATAGCTGGCTGTCCAAGTAACATTTTGGAGTACGTCTACACGGGAGCTGGCGTACTAGAAACAAAAGTGTAGCCACAGGAATGCAAGTGGTGGGAGGGGCTAGCCATTCTAAATATGTACTTAACGTCTGACAGGATCCTACTCAGGCATCTAACCCCTCCCGCTGTTCGCACCCCTGTGGCTACACTTCTGTTTTTAGCACACTAGCTCAATCAGAGCTAGCACAGGGCATGTCTGCTTGAGTTGGAAATTACACCTTCCAGCTCAAGGGTAGATGTACCCGTAGAGAACACGTCCCCAGCAAATAGATGACAAGTGACATAATAGGAACAGTGTTAATCAGTGTTTCATTAACTTCCTCACTTCTCATGTTCTTTGGTCATCATTCCTCCAAACAACTGACCCTTCCGTGAGGTACCCCAACCTTCGGAGGGTCAAGCCTACAACCCCTATTCAAAGGGCTCTGTTGCCTTTGTAACAAGTGCAGTTCTTCTGATTTAAAGCAACGATTGGGCTCTGATACAAAACGGTTTTTATATATGCCAACCTGCATCTGTTTGTAGTTGTGAAATCTTATCTTGCAAGTAATTCTGTGTTCCTTAAATGTTCTGATGTTTTTCTAGGTGATGGAACCTGCTTTGTTATTCAGCAAGATCTTGATCACGTAATTGATCTCACAGAAGCAGATTGTGACCCTGTATACAAGGTAATGGCTAAGTCTACTTCTTGTTGGCCTGAGTATGGCAAGGGGGAAAAGAAGGTGTCAACCTGCAATGGCTGCCGTTATCTGATGATTTGGCAACCAACAGAGCTGGCACCTTTTTGAGAAGCGAATTTTTAAATTGACTATTTTATTTGAACAATGTTAACACTTTTCAAAAACAAATCCTCATGTCGTGTGTCTGAGGAACAGTAGTGTAATTTGTCCCTTTCCGATGGGGAAACTGAGGCAGAGAGGTTAAGTAACTTGTCCATTGTCAGAGAGAGTCTGTGTAAGAGCTCTGATTAGAACTTGGGAGCTCCTATCTCTGCATTCAGACTGGTCTATTTTAAAGAGCAATGGCATCATTCTTACACAGCTGACCCACTGTCCATATTCCAAATCGCATCTGCTTTTACCTGGTGGTGATGCGTGAGCAAGAGAAATCTGTCTTCTCTCTCAGATCTGACAGAAATGCCCATTGTGTAAATGGAGTGCATTTGATCTGTCATCTTTGAAACAATTTCAAAACCAAAAAAACTTTTTTTCTGAAAGCTGTTGCTGAATGACTAGAAAGCGCTTGGCTGTCACATTATAGACCCCAAGTGCTGTTACAGTCATCTTTATAATGGCAAATCTGAAGAAAAAATGTACATACTTGGTGGACCAAGAAACATACCCAACAGTGCAGTTCAATAGGACCACCCACCACTTACTAATGTGTCCTCTTCCTCCAGTTAGAACTTCATGGAAACGGCTGCATTTTCAGCTAAGCCAGTGTTGTTCCATGACTAGTTTAGGAGTTAATGCTCTTTCCGAGAGTCGCTGATTTCTTTCCTTCCCATCTCAGAAAATAAAAACATTCAAATGTTCCAATTTCTCTTCCGGTTTTTCCTGGGTTCAGAATCCACTATAATATAGCATTTGGGAAGTATATGAGCTTCTGTCAGTAGCAAACTGCCTTGTCCATGGCGGTACCAGTAGGATTTCTAATTGTTAACACATAGAGTAACCAGGGGGGAAGTCTCTGCCTAATATGGATCTGTTTCTATTTGAGAGTTGTCAAGCAGCCCCAGCTGGTCTCTCACCTTGCGAGTGGCCAGTTATTGTGGTTTGTAGGCCTCATGGTAGAAGTGTGTTTTAAGGAGGGATTTAAGAGGATGGGAGTTTTTCCCCACACGTATGGGGTTGCACAGGAGAAAGCACCAAGGAACTTGTGGCAAAAGCGGACAAAGACGAGGTTCATGTAAAAGGTTTTATTTTTAAATAATATTTTCATTTCCCTCTTCCAGGTAGCTACATGGGAGAAACAGATTTATACGTGCTGCAGAGATGGGATGGTGAGGAGATACCAGCTTTCTGACCTGTGAACATTTGGGGGTTGTGGAAAACAGGTGAACTAAGAACCTAGGCTAAAGCCTACCTAGTTTAGAACCTAGGCTACTTAGCACTTCCAGATAAAAGCGATGCTACCTTTCTGTGACTGTACAGTATATATGAAACGTGTATATATAAGCTTTCAGAACATTGTTCTAATAAAATCTAAGAACAAGGCTGTACATAGAATTCTTGATGTGCTGTTTGTGCTGCTTATTACAACCAAAGTTTAGGCCATTTTCTTCCAGTAAGCAGCTCATAAACAATATTAGTGCAAGAGCCTGTGTATCTGCAGTATATTTACAGAACTGTTTTCAACGTTCAGTGGGCAATTTTGGTATTTCTAAGAGAAGATTGTGATCTTGAGGCTGGAGAGATGAGATCTGAAGTGACCGTACTGCAGAATTGATTGAAATAAAGGAATCTACTTCTGATAACCTCTGTCTAGAGAAGTTTTGTGCATTTTCAAGACAGTTAATTAAAAAGCAAAACAACTCTGATATGCCCATGTCACATTCAACCCCTCCATTTCTCTTGACTATCTTCTTACAGCAACAAGTATGATTAGTTTGTGAATGTCATGAGCAGCCATGATTTGATCTCAGATTAAATTTGAGATTTCAGTTTGATCTCTGCTTGATTGAGATGTTCTTGTGCAGTTAAAAATATATTCAGTTGTAGTTCTAGCCATTGTAGGGAAGGCAACATTAAAATTCCACCAATTTTTGTTAAATCAGTAATTACATAGCTCTTATAGTGTGATAAAAAGCATATTTTTGCCATAGGATTTCAAATAACAGCAGACTGCCATTTTCATCTAAAAGTTAAATCTAAGCACAAATGTTCAGTCCTGTGGACACAGATCTACCCATACAGTTTGTGTATGTGTGTTTGTAAATTCACCTGGTATCAAGGCGTGAACAGTGGGCTAAGAATCAGGAACTCCAGAGATCTAATTCACCTCTGCCACTGACTCACTGTGTGACCTTGAGCAAAGCACTTAATCGCTTTGTGCTTTGGTTTCCCCATCTGTAAAATGGGGGTGATACGTAACTACTTTATAGCCAATCAAAATTGTCATGAGGATTTAGCCCACCTACAAAATCTACTTTCCCACATTTTACTTCTAAAAATCTGCTAATAAAACCCACCAGACCCAGCTGAATTTGTGATGGCTGAGTTAATATGTTTAAAGTACTCTGAAGACAAGTAACCATTTACTTTTAAATAATTAAGCCATATGCCAGTGAACATTTAGGAATATAGGGTTGGCTTATCAGACTGTAACAAGGCTCCATCCAATCCAGTTCCCTAGTCACCCTGTAAGATTTTTGTCTCCCTCCCTGTCCTTGATATTTGTGAAAATAAAATGCCATCATGCCCCAGTATGGTGTGTGGGATGGTATGGATCTGGGCTGTGCTGGGCTGGGCGTTGTTTGTACATGAATGCACACCAGGAAGTGGGCTCACCCTGCACACCCACTCCCTCCTGCAAGGACTGCCCCACGGTGCCCACGTCCACACACCCGCTGCAGTGGGCAAGGAGCCTGGGGGGGCTCAGTGGCGAAGGCTCTGCAGAAGAAATGGGGTGGGGATGGGGTGGGGAGAGTGAGATGAGAAGCAGGCCCCATGCAGAGGAAGGATCAAGGGTTCAGCGTGGCTGTGGCACAGGGAGGTGGGCTCCTGGGGGTGCAGTGTCACCTGGGGGGGCTCCTGACCCATACTGAGCCAGCTGGGCCACTGCCCCCAGGGGCTGGGGGGTGGGTCTGCGGCTCCTTTATTCCCCTTTAGCTTGTTGTGGGGGAGGGCTGCGTCTCTCAGCTCCCCCTCCCCCCACACACACACACTGTGGGGGCAGGGAAGGGCCGGGCCTGACCTGGGCTGAGCTGGGGGAGGGGGGAGGGTGGCACGAGGTACTTGT